>NW_027555847.1:572470815-573781080 GCF_003287225.1 Phascolarctos cinereus
AGTGCATTCATTATTGATCTTACCAACAAAAATATTTCTGAGGTGCCTTTTCTGGTGATTCTGTGTTACTTGCCAAATAAAAAGAGATGCTGTAAAACCTTGCATTCTGGGAGTTCAGGACCTGAAACAGATGTTTGCTATTGCAAAGGAATAAACTACATTATAAAAATTATAAGTAATATTTAAGAGCTCCTTCTCTCCCATCTGACTCTCTCCTTGAGTTTTCTTTAAGAGCACCTAAGCAATGCAAATGCTGGCTCCACAACATATGTAATAACCAACCAAGTCTTATGCCCTTCCCCCGTGGTAACTCTTTACTATATGTTGGCGAGATAACAGGGAATTACTGGAGTTGAATGCTTAGCAGAGTTGGGACAAAAAGGAATTTGCCTTCATTCTCCCAATTTGTCAAGGAATGCTTGAAGTAGGAAGGGGACTTTCAGGATGTTTGACTGAAGGAATATAGTTTAGCAAACTTTGGGGCAGTGAGGGCGTTTCAGTCAGAAAAAGGGTAACTTTGAATCTTGCTCCCTAAAATCTTATTTTACCCTTTAGGCAACACTTCCTCCATCTTTCCCGTTTATATAATTCTGCTGTAATTACTTTCTTCTCTGACCAGCTGGTAATGAATTCTGTCCACGCCATTAAGTATTCTTGTCAATGAGTCACCTATTTTAACAAGTTTCTAGTTGTGATACTAGATCAGAATTCATGTATGCAATAAACATTTTGGCATCTGTCTCTGTCACAAAACACTTCTTCCTGGTGACTCATGAATTGTCCTGCCACCTTCCTCTTCTCCCTTCCTCACCCTAATTTCTGCAGACAGTTATCAGGGCTGTTGGGTGTCCTCTCAACTATCCTTTCTACCAGGCACTAATTATGAAAAATTACCGAAAGATAACCTAGTTCTTATTTTTCAGTATGTAACTGAACAGAGCTGACTCTAGGTACAGGAAACATTCTTTCTTAAAAAATATATTTGAATTTTAACTTATGGAATAAAACAAGTATTTCCATGACATAGTATAATAATAAAAAAAAGGTGACTGCATACAAAACTATAAATCTATTATGTACAACTTGGTATTCCTTTTAAATACATAATAAAGTTATAGTATAAATTTCTTTTTTTCTTTTTCCCCCTCCGCTGCCCTAGAGACATAAATATGTACATATATACATATATATTATTAGACACAAATACATACATATGCACATGTAAAATTATTCTATACATCTATTTGTCAATTTGTTCTCTGGCTACAAATAGTGCCTTTCTTTGTATGTTCTTTGTAGTTACTTTGGTAAAGTAAATATTCTTAATTTTTGTATGTTTGTCATGGACCCTTTTGGCAGTCCAGTAAAGCCTATGGAATCCTTCTTAGAATGATGTTTCAAAACAAATAAAGTGAAATGCACAGAATTACTAAGGAAATCAATTATTTTGAAATACATTTGAAATAATTTACAAAACAATTAGGATCCCAGTTTAACATACCCTGCCTAGAGAAAATATGTGCATTCACCCATGGTGGAGGAATCTCCTATTCCTTTTCTCTTTGCTTTTGAAGAATCAGATCCGTTTTCCTCTGCCTGAGATCTCTTCCAGGCACATTTAAACATTGTGAAAATGGAATTAAAAGTTAAAGGGGCACACTACACTTCCCAGACACCTTTCATCTAAGGATTTCAAAGGCCCATTCTCTGAGGTGTGTTTGACTTTTTCTGTCCTTGACTCATCCATCAATCTTTCATGATGAAGAACTGCACTCCACTAACCTGGATTGTAAATACTTCAGTTGCCCACCGTTATACATTTTCTTTTAAAAACAAACATCATATAGGAACTGGAATAGGATCTCCAAGTGAGAAGCCTGAACTCAGAGAGGTGGGGTGGATTCAGAACCCAGTCAGCATTTCACATAAGACAAATTCTATGACCATCCCTGCTCCCAGAGTTGCTTGTTCACTCTGGGACTCAGTGTCCTAGTGTCTTACATAGAATTCATAACAGATTCTTTTCCCCCTAACACCTAAAATGCCTTTGTAAGGATAATAATAAAAACTATCATTAGTACCTCTGTAGCCTTTTTGAGGTTTACAGCAATCACTTCATCTAATCCTCATAATAGTGTAAAATAGGCAATGCAAGTATTTTGATCTCCATTTTACAGATGAGAAAAGGATAAACAATCTCATTTCTATAAAAGGCTCCAAAGGTCTGACAGAAAGGATTTCGGTAAGTCATAATCACCCTCCTTTTCTCCTTCCTCCCCTCCTCCCCAGATAAGTTGTTCACCCTCGTGACATAAATAGACACATTCTCCTTAAGGCATCATTTGGTAAATGAGCCCATCTCCTCCTTCCTGGTGTACAGAGGTAATACGCTTTGCTGGGGTAGCAGGAAAAGATCATTTTCCTGTTGGAGATGGAGCCCAGTATGAATCATGGTTTGTGTGTAATCTTCTACAACTGTGAGATTCTCCAGCAAATTGAGACTTTCTCCAGCAAATTGTTTACTTGACATTATTCCTATGATTATTGTTTATCGCTTGCATTGCAGCCTGAAGGCACAAGGACAGGTAAAGGACAAGGAAGAATTGAGAGTTTGTTTCTAGTACAGGAAAAAGTAAAATGATGTCACAACCCATACTTATAAGTCACATGGTGCTTTCTGTAACATATCATGGAAAGAAGGAGATGCTATTTACTCTGGTAGTCGCCCTAGAGGAAACTGAGGTCTTGACAGATAAAATGACATCCCTAAAGAAGGCAGGAAGAAAATGAAGAACTCAACTTGTTCTTTTCTCCCCATCTTATGTGCCAAAGATACTGCTATTCAACAGAAGGAAATTAGAGGGATGGGTGAGAAAAGAATCATCCCTAGATCATAGCTGAGACCAGGGCTATTCTTGGCATCTGTGTGTGGCTTATATCAATTCACATTGTGGTGTTTCCTGCCTCCTTTCTGACATTTTTATGTAACGTATATGTTGATTAAGGAACAAAACAGACTAGGTTCTGTTGTCACAACATCAATAATAATATAATGGCTTATGCCCCCACCAAGATAAATCTGGAAACATCAGAATTTCCTTTGCTTCTAGGATATTCAGGCCAAATCAATAGGAAGTCATCAGGCCAATCAGTAAGAATTATGAATGTAAACATATTAATGAGAAAATAGACCCATGGGACTTGTATCTGGATTCAACAACAAGGAACAAACTCATAACACTAGTGTGGAATGATGACAATAATAGCTATAGCAATGCTTTAAGTATTTTAGATGCAATAATTCATTGGATAATGTGGGTAAACATCACAATTCTGTAAGATTGGTACTGTGAATATTATTATCATTATTCCCATTTTACAGATGAGGAAATGGAGCCATAGAGGTTTTAAGTGACTTGTCCACGGTCACACAGTTATTAAACGTCAAAGGCAATATTTGAACTCATTTTCCTGACTCTAGTCCCTGTTAGGTGGATAAAAATAAATCTTTTTTTTTAAAAAAATTATTTTTAACATTTGTTTTAAAATTTTTTGAATTCCAGATTTTCTCTCTCCAGTCTCCCTCTCGCTCATTGAAAAGGCAAGCAAAATGATATTAAATATACTTGCAAAGTCATGTAAAATGTATTTCCATATTAGCCATATTGCAAAAACAAACAAGAAAGAACAAGAAAAATAAAGTTTTAAAAAAGTATTCATTAATCTACACTCAGAGTTCATCATTTTTTCTCTCTGGAAGTGGATAGCATTTTCATCCTGCCTCTTCTGAAATTGTCTTGGACCATTGTCTTGATAAGAGTAGCTAGGTCTTTCACAGTTGATCATTGTTATAATATTGCTGTTACTGTGTACAATTTTCTCCTGATTCTGCTCACTTTACTTTACATCAATTCATATGTCTTTCCAGGTTTTTCTGAAACCATCCTACTCATCACTTCTTATACTACAATAGTATTTTATTACAATCATATAACACAACTTGTATAGCTATTTTCCAATTGGCAGGCATCCCTTCAATTTCTAATTCTTTGCCAACACAAAGAGAGCTGCTATAAATATTTTTGTACACATTTCCCTTTTCTTTTATTTCTTTGGGATACATACCTGGTAGTGGCATGGCTGGGTCAAAGGGTGTACACAGTTTTATAGTTGGCATAGTTTGGCCGTAGTTCCAAATTGTTCTCCAGAATAGCTGGACCAGTTCACAACTCCACCAACAATGCATTAGTATACCTATTTTTCCACATGCCCTCCAGAATTTGTTGTTTTCCTTTTGTGTCACTTTAGCCAATCTGATAGGTGTGAGGTAGTGCCTCAGAGTTGTTTGTGGACCTCTTGGCATCTCCTACAAAATCATGTTAAGTATAGGGGATGATCTTATTAACCCACAGACCAGAGTGGGTTGATGAGAGTGACTCACCATAATTCATTACTGGCAAATCTATTTTGATTCATACACTGAGCTAGGCTCCTTAATGTATTCCAAAAAATACAAAACATGGTCTCTGCCTTCACATTGCTTGCCAAATGCAATGAGCTTTGGGGTTGCACCTATCAAAGCCCTTTGTAACCTGGCCTGCTGTCATCTTTTCAGTCTTCTTACCCCTTATTCTCCATTCTGTACTCCTCAATCCAGTGATACTGGCCTCCTTTCTGTTTTACAAATAAGACACTCCTACTGATTTACCTGGATTCCTTTAGGTCCTACCTAAAATCTTATCTTCTGCAGGAAGCCTTTCTCAATTCCTCTTAACTCTAATGCCTTCCCTCTGTTAATTATTTCCTATTCATCCTGCACATAGCTGACTTTGCATATATTTGTTTGCATTACATTTCTATTAGATTGTTATCTCCATAAGAGCAAGTACTGTCTTTTGCCTTTCTTTGTATTCCCAGTGTTTAGCAGAGTGTCCAGTACATATAGTAGGCACTTAATAAATGTATATTGACTGATTTACTTCATAATTATTCCTGCTAGAATATGTCTGTGTATGTCTTAACTCTCTTGTTATTATTGTTCAGTCATTTCAGTCATATCTGACTCTTCATGACTGCATTTGGGGTTTTCTTGGCAAAGATCCTAGAGTGGTTTGCCATTTCCTTCTCTGGCTTATTTTTACAGAGAAGGAACTCAGGCAAATACGGTTAAGTGACTTGCCCAGGATCACACAGCTACCAAGTGTGAGAGGCCAGATTTGAACTCAGGAAGATGTCTTCCTGACTTTAGGTGCTGTACTCTATCCACTCCACCACCTAGCTGCTCTACTAGACCTCCTTAGACTTACTCCACCCCCCACCTCCCCCCAAGATGGTAAATTCTTTGAGGATTGATAATTTTTTAGCACTGTTTCCTCCAATGCCAGGTACAATGACCTGTTCATAGTACTTAAGAAATATTTGTTAAATTGAATTGAATTGAATACAGACTAAGGAAGTGCATTTCTACAATGTGTATTATAATTTGCCTGTAACCTTTGCAAAATAAAAACAGAGCCTGAAAATTTTTTGTGGCATTTCATGTAATTCAGTTATTTTTAAGGCACAGGCAGTAATATGGTTCTAACCACTTCATCAGGCCTTTTTCATACACTCCTCATAGTACTCTGTATCTGGAAGTGATACAAGCGTATTTGTACACATTTCATGCTGGCTTATCTGGCTGTCTGTGGTTTTAGTTTTTCCCTTCTAGAGTCTAAGGAAAGAATTAGATACTTTGTGAGTCAGGCTTGTGTCCTTTAAATGGCATTCCACCCTGCTATTTGTCTACCCCTTAGGTCAGGATAAGCATACACCTGGTAGAAATGCCCAGTCAAAGAGAGCCCTCAGGGAATACATCTACTTTGGGTCAGTTGACTTGGGACACCACGGTGATCTGGGCTGATTCCCACAGCTGCAAATGCCTTTGTCCACCCCAGATCATAGAGAGAAAAGAAAGGTTTCTTCTTAAATTCTGTCTCCCTGGCCCTGAGATGCAAAGAGCTTTCTGTAAGGGAGTCTATGATAGCCAGAAGGGCATGTTCTACCAGGTATTTCATTTCCTTTGTCAGGAAAAGAAATATCTCTTTCTGTAACTCTGTTTTAGGAGTGAGTAGACTTTTCCTAAGCAGCAAATGTTGTTCAGACGATATGACCTTGGCAGTCTCTATGCCTTCCTCTTTCTAGGCTTTTGGAGAAAACAAATGGAGCTGAGAGACTTATATAAGGTAATATAGTTATGCCCTGTTTGGTAATAAGGTAATATAATATATAAGGTATTATATAACATACACATATGTGTGTATGTATATGCGTGTCTGTGAGAAGAGAGGGGGAGAGAGAGAGAGAGAGAGAGAGAGAAGGAGAGAGAGAGAGAGAGAGAGAGAGAGAGAGAGAGAGAAAGAGAGAGAGAGAGAGAGAGAGAGAGAGAGAGAGAGAGAGAGAGAGAGAGAGAGAGAGAGAGAGAGAGAACAGTTATGCTTTGATCTGCATTCAGACTCCATAGTTCTTTCTCTGGATTTCTATAGCATTTTCCATCATGAGTCTTTTGGAATTATCTTGGATCATTGTATTGCTGAGAAGAGCTAAGTCTATCAAAGTTGGTCATTGCACAATGTTGCTGTTGCTGTATACAATGTTCTCCTGGTTCTGTCACTTCACTCAGCATCAGTTCATGTAAGTATAGGTTTTTCTGAAATCTACCCGCTCATCATTTCTTATAGCACAATAGTATTCCATTACATTCATATATCCCAACTTGTTCAACTATTCTCCAGTTCATGGGCATCCCCTCAATTTCCAATTCTTGACCACCACAAAAAGGGCTGCTATAAATATTTTTGTACATGTGGGCCCTTTTCCCTTTTTTATGCTCTCTTTGAGTTACAGACCTAGTAGTAGTATTGCTGGATCAAAGGGTATGCACAGCTTTATACCCTTTGGGCATAGTTCCAAATCGCCCTCCAAAATGGTTGAATAAGTTCACAACTCCACCAACAATGCATTAGGGTTCCAGTCTTCCCACATCTTCTCCAACATGTATCATTTTCCTTTTTGTTATATTAGCCAATCTGATAGGTGTGAGGTGCTGCCTCAGAGTTGTTTTAATTTGTATTTCTCTCATCAATAATGATTTAGAGCATATTTTCATATGACTATAGATAGCTTTAATTTCTTCATCTGAAATCTGCCTGTTTATATCCTTTGACCATTTATCAATTGGGTAAAGAATTCCTTCTATCACGTATCTAACAAGTGATCATCCAGACTTTGTTTTGAGATGAAGGAGGTGGGCTGTAGAAGGAGCAACTCACTATTTCCTAAGGCAGCCCACACTACTTGTGGATAGCTCTAAATGTCAGGAATTTCTTCCTTATATCATGCCTCAATCTACCTTTAAACAACTTCCACCCGTTGTTCCTAATTATGCCCTCTGTGCCCAAGGAGGACACATCCAATCCCTCTTCCATGATAACCCTTCAACTACTTGGAGACAGCTATCATAATTTCCTTGTCTTCTCCAGGTTAGGCATCCCCACATTCTTCAATGAATCCTTACTGAGGATGATCTCAAGGTCCTTCACCAGTCAGTGAGTCAATAAACATTTATCATGTACCTACTATGTTTTAGACTCTGCACTAAGTGCTAGTGATACCAAAAAGGAAAAAGACCTCAAGCAGAAGAATCCTTGCTGTTGTCATTTGTCCTTTGTTCTCAGAGAGGACCAATGACATCATGAGCGTGATGTCTTGGCTTGGGTATGAATTGGATTTGGGTGAGGCAGAGCTGCACAAAGTTGTCAGCCTCACTCTCTGCTCCAGAGTCATCAGAGTCCAGTGGCCAGTCAAGATGACTGGCGATGGCCCAGGACCAAGCAGAAGATGATCCCTGCCTTCAATGAGTTCACAATCTAATAGGGAAGACAACATATAAACAAATACATACAAGCAAAGCATATAAAGGATAAATAGAAAATAATTAACAAAGAGAAGGCACTTGTGACATATAAAAAGTTTGAGAGATAGTTTCAGGGTAATTAACCATTTTATTAATCATGCTAGCAATAATTCATAAGAATGTCAGTGGCACTCTCAAATGCCAAAGACCCCTCATAGAACCCACTCAATGCTTAT
The DNA here is from genome assembly GCF_003287225.1 of Phascolarctos cinereus. Classification (NCBI taxonomy): domain Eukaryota; kingdom Metazoa; phylum Chordata; class Mammalia; order Diprotodontia; family Phascolarctidae; genus Phascolarctos; species Phascolarctos cinereus. Next base: position 572,478,946 of record NW_027555847.1, read on the forward strand.
ATGCCTTTGGAAGAGTGGGTGTTCCTGAAGGTGGAAATCAACTCTTATGGGTTAAAAAGTAATGAGAGAATAAATATTATAATCAGAGGTGGGCTTATTCTAATGAATGTCTGGGGGACATGATTCTGATTACTCAGTCTTGATCAAAGAGACTTATCTATACCTATAGCATCCCCTCTAGTATAATCTAGACAAAAGGGAGAATCTATTTTTTTCTGGATCTGTCTGAGTAAAAGACAGTGGGCCAGAATCCATCAATTCACCTAAACTAAAATTTCTTTACTTTTTTTTTTTAACAGATCTGAGGTTTCCCTCTCATTATCAGCCCTGTACTTCAAAGGCTGCCTGAATAACCTACAGGGACTGATTTCTGAATAAGGAAGTAGAAAAGGAGAAAAGCTTAAGTCCTAATTCAATAATTGGATTTTCATATAAGAGGGGAATAATCATTTCTTTTACACTAGAATTAAAAGGGATTAGGAAGGACTTCCTGTAGAAAGTGAGATGTTAGCTGGAACTTGAAGACAGCTAGGGAAGCCAAGAGGTGGAGATGAGGAGGGAGAGCATTTGAGGCATGGGGAGAGGCAGAGAAAATGCCCAAGGCTGAGGGTCTTGTTTGTGGAACAGCCAGGCGATCAGTCTTGCTGGATCAAAGAGTACATGTCGGGGAGTATGGTGTAAGAAGACTGGAAAGGTAGGAGGGGGCTAGGTTATGAAGAACTTTAAATGCCAAACAGAATATGTTGTATGTGATCTTTGAGGCCATTGGGAGCCATTAGAGTTTATTGAGTGGTTTAGGGTGTGTCGTGATCAGAACTGCACCTTTGGAAAATCACCTTGGTGCCTGACTGGAGGATGGATTGGAATGAAGAGATACTTGAGTCAAGCAGAAGCACAAGCAGGCTGTTGCACTGGTCCAAGCATGAGGTTATGAGGGCCTGCACCAGGGTGGTGGGAACATCAGAAGAGTGATGGGGACATTTTCAAGAGAAGTTGCAAAGGTGAAATCAACCGGCCTTGGAAATAAATTGAATATGGGGAATGAGAGATGAAAGTCAAGTATGACACCTAGGGTGCAAACCTAGGGACCTGAGAAGATGGTGGTGCCCTCAACAGTAATAGGGAAGTTTGGAAGGGGGCAGGGTTTAGGGGGAAAGATAATGAGTTCCATTTTGGACATGTTGAGTTTAAGATATCTCTTGAAAATCCTGTTCAAGATATCTGAAAAGTACTTGGAGTTGGTCTACCTCCCTGGGTGTTTTATAGCTCATCCATGCCCTTGCTAAAATATAGCAGCAGTCAGAACTAAATACAATACTCTAATATTACAGATGGGGGTCTGACATAAAGATCCTCTTTCTCTCTCTCTCTCTCTCTCTCTCTCTCTCTCTCTCTCTCTCTCTCTCTCTCTCTCTCTCTTTCTCTCTCTCTTTTTCTGCCTCCGTTTCTCTCTGTCTGTCTCTCTCTCCCCCTGACATCTTACGACTTTGATAATACCATAACACAGCATAGCCCTGACATCAGAACTCGATAGAAGCTTTTCATATGTTATGAAAGAAGGGATGGTGTATCCATGTCAGTATGCCAAGAAAGTTAACTGAAGTCAGGATACTTTAATCAAGCTTTGGTAAAATTCTTCAGAAATTGGGTTTTCTTTGGTTGTACAGTGGATAGAGCAATGGGCCTGGAGTCAGAAAGACCTGAGTTCAAATCCAGCCTCAGACATATATTAGTTGTGTGATCCTGGACAAGTCATTTAACCTTTCTCAGTCTCAGTTTCCTCCTCTGGAAAATGAGAATTATAATAATAACACTTACTTTTCAGGATGGTTATAAGGATCAAATGAGATATTTGTGTAGTGCTCTACAAATCTCAGGGGCAGCTAGGTCAGACTCATCTTCACATCTGACCTCAGACACTTACTAGTTATGTGACCCTAGGAAGGTCATTTCACCCTGTTTGCCTCAGTTTTCTCATTTGTAAAATGAGCTGGAGAAGGAAATGGCCAACCACTCCAGTATCTTTGCCAAGAAAACCCCAAATGAGGTCGTGAAGAGTTGGACATGACAATAACAACACCTCACAGAGTTTCTATAATAATAACAGATATATGTATGCAATTATTTAGATGCTACCTATTTTATTGTTATTTATGAAGAGTTAAATTGATATATTAATAACGATAATAATCACTATTCATATAGCATCTTAAAGTTTGCAAAGAGTTTTAAATACAACACCTCATTTGAGCCTCATAACAACCCCATGGAGTATTGTTATATCCATTTTATAGTTGAAGAAACTTGGGCTCTGAGAGGTTATGTGGCATACCCATCATCACCCAGCTAGTAAGTACTTGAGGGAGAATTTGAACTCAGATATTCCTGACTCCAAGTTCAGCACTCTAGGAACTATCCCACAATATCATAACCTCTTCATGCTATTAGGAATTCTCCTCCTCTTTTTCTTTCTAGGTTGATGTAATTAGGTATTCTATGAACCATTGACCTTGTTTGGTGAGATTATTTATCTTTGTAACCTTTATCCACATATCAATTTTAATATAAATATTAAATATTACAGAATATGTAGCCATTTGAAAATTTTTCTTAGCCATTATTTGCTTTGTGGTGGAATCTGTCTTTCATTTTGTAGAAAAGATTCATTCTTCAGGTAAAGGTTAGACAAGATGACCTCAAAGATCCATTCCAATACTTAAGATTGTATACTGTTATTTGGTCAGTAGTTATCTGTGTCTATATAAGCCTTTCCCCATTAAGAGTCTCAATTTAATTTTTAGATGTATCAAAAAAAATCTCTCCAAGGCAAAAAAGTGATCTCAATATTTGCTTAGCTCCAAAGTTTTTTCCCTAGCTTTTTATTTAAAGTTCTCTCCCTTTCCCATACCCCTCTCCCCAACCCCAAGCCAACATGGCCTGAATCAACCGTTCCATTTCTCCTACAATGCATCAGATTTGGAAGAAAAAAAAGACTTGACAATTGTCTGTTTGTGGTTAGGCTTTTCATGACTGTATGTGTCTGACTATAATGGATCATCAAAACATCTCTTAAAGCCACAAGAGCACCTGTTAACCTCTGAAGTTGTTTGGCTTAGCTCCTGGTGCTCTCTTTAAGCTGCAAGATGCCAGACCATTTTTCAATACGAACATTCCCGTGCTTTCACTGGCCTCAAGAGACCTGACTACATGACTATGGAATGAAAACAGCAGAGGTTCAAAGTTATAAGGGACCTTAGAGGTCATCCAATTCTCTACCCATCCCCATCCCCATAGGCTCAGCTACCTTCGAGGTCATCCAGTTCTCTAGCCATCTCCATCCCCATTTTATAGCAAAGTCATTTATTCAACCAATATTTATTAAGCACCTTCTATGTGTCAGGCACTGTGCTATATGCTGGGGATAGAAAGAAAGACAAAAATAAGCCCCAGTCTTAAGGAGCAAGTAGCTTAATGGGGGAGACAATATACTATGTACAAAGACAAGTAAAGACTAAACAAAGACTCATCTCAGAGGTAAGGCACTAACATTAAGGGACACTAAAAAAAAGGTTTCTTGCAGAAGGTGAGATTTTAGTTGGGGCTTAAAGGAAGCCATGGAAACAGGAGGTGGAAATGAGGAGGGAGAAGAGTTCCAGGCCCAATGGCCAGTCAGTGAAAACACTCAGAGACAGGAGAAAGTATCATGTGCAAGGAACAAGAGGCATTGGATTGCAGAGTACATGGTGGAGAGTAAGATATAAGATGACTGGACAGGCAGGAAAGGGCCAGTTTATGAAGGGCTTTAAAAGATAAGCAGAAGATCTTATAGTTGATCCTGGAGGTAATAGGGAACCACTGGAGTTTATTGAATGAGGGTAAGGAGTGACAGAATATGGTCAGATCTGCATTTCGTGAAGACCAATTTGACAGCTGAGTAGAGAATGAATTAGAGTGGGGAGAGACTTGAGTCAGAGAAACCAACCAGTAGGCTGTTGCAATTGTCAGGGCAAGAAGCAATGAGGGTCCATAGGACGGTGGTGGCAATGACAGAGGAGAGAAGGGTGCCTGTACAAGAGATGCTATAAAAATAGAAGCTATAGGACTTGACCACTGGTGGGATATGGGGGATAAAAGAGAGTGAGGAATAGTGGATGATGTCTAGGTTGTGAGCCTGGTTGACTGGGAAGATAGCAGTATTTTGACATTAATAGGGAATTAGGAAGGAAGAAGAATTAGGAAGGAAAATAAGTTCAGTTTTAGACATGTTGAGACTAAGCTGAATACAGGATATCCACTCAAGATGTCTTAATAGGCAGTTGGAGATATGAGACTGAAGGTGAGGAGAGAGGTTTGGGCTTGCAAGTCAAATAGATAGTGTCATTTGCCTAGAGACAACATTTGAAACCATGTAAGCTGATGAGATCATCAAATTAAATAATTTAAAGGGAGAAGGAAAGAGGGCTCAGGACAGAGCCCTGTGGGACATATCCACTGTTATTGGGTGTGATTTGTAGACAGAAAAGGAGTGATCAGATAGGTAGGAGGAGAATCAGAAGAAAGTAGTATCATAGAAACCTAGAGAGAAGGCTGCAGAAAGGTAAAGAAGGATGAGGACTGAGAAAAGAGCATTAGATTTGGCAATTAAGAGATTATTGGTAACTTTGGAGAGAGTAGTTTCAATTGAATGATGCGGTTGGAAGCCAGACTGCAAAGAATTAGGAGGAGAGTGAGAGGAAAGGATTTGGATGCACCTACTGAAGATAGTCTTCCTAAGGACTTTAGCCACAAAACGGAGGACAGATAAAGGACAATAGCTAGTGGGAATGAATGGGAAAAGTGAGGGTGTTTTGAGGATGGGGGAGGCATGGGCATGTTTGTAGGCAATAGGGAAGCAGCTAGTAGACAGCAAGAGATTGAAGATAAGTGACAGAGTGAGGATGACAGAAGGGGCAATCTGCTGGAGAAGATGGGATGGAATTGGATCATTTGTGTGTGTGAGATAGGGCTGAAAGAGGATATAGTGGCAAAAAGTACCCGAATAATGTGAGATGAGGAAGAGGAGAGAAGAAAGAGTTTTCTCCAAAAAGCCTGAAGTTTTTTCAGCTGAAAGGGTAGAGTCAAGAGAGGTTTGAGGGGAAATGAAAAGATTGAAAAAGCTGCTGTAGTGAGTGGTACAATGAATTACTTAGGGAGGTATAAAATGATTGCCTTGCGACAGTGAGAGCCCATTTGAGATTATGTAACATAATCTTCAAATGGATTTAGTCATCATGGTTTGTAATTTTCTCTAGCTTTGTTCAGCAGTGTGTATTTAGGAGCTAATGTGGCAGATGGTGGGAGTAATCCAAGGCTGGGGTTTGGAAGGGTAAAGGGGCAAATAAGTTGAAAGAAGTAGATAGTATAGAGTTGAATTAGTTCACTAGGTAGTCAAATTGGGGAAAGGAGGTATAGCCGCTGCAAGGGTGATGGCCTGAGAAAGAACTGAAAGGTGATGGGATTGGATGTCCCAGTGAAGACAATTGACAGAGTTTGGAGTTTCAAGTCAGAAGAGGAGGTAGAATGACAACAGATTAGGATCAGATGAAGGAATTTCAGAATTCATGAACATGGAACACTTGTGGGTGATGATAAGATCAAGGGTATGACCTCTCTTTGATGTGATTGTGGAATGAAGTAGGTGATGAGAAATGAGTAAGTTGAGGAATTGGGAGGTTAGGATATTTAAGGGAGTATCTATCTATCTATCTATCTATCTATCTATCTATCTATCTATCTATTTTCTATCTGTCAAAGTCCTCCCCTATGAGGGAAAAAGTGAGGAAGTTAGAAATATGTGAGCTACATCCTGAACTCATTGAGGAAGGGAGGAAAATGTCCTGGAGGTCTGTAGAAAACAACCACAAGAATATTGATTGGATGATAAATAGGTATAGAATGAACCTCAGAGGAGGAAAGGTTACTGAGGGATTGGTGGTGGTAAAAGAAGAGCCTGGAAGAGGCCCACCATGACCAGTGAATCTTGTAGAATGAGTGAAAGCATAGCCAATGAGAGAATGAGTGGCTAAGGAATGTGTCATCAAGATGGAGCCAAGACTCAGTGAGTACAAGACAGAGGGAGTGAGCACGAAAAATGTTTAATATGAAATCCAATTTGTTGCCTGTGGAACAGGCATTCCAGAAAGTACAGTGGAAGGGTTCGGTAGGTTTAGAGTAGGAGGCTGGGTGGAGGAGGGGAAAAGCACTGGGTTGAGGGAGGAGGGTTGGAACATGTCAATGGGGGATGGAAAATGGGTTTCAGATAATGGCAACCTGGTGTTCAGAATTACTGGCATGGGGTGTGTATGATGGGATAGAAGTATGTTAATCATTGAGGACTGGGTTCTTGGAAGTTACCATTGTCAACAAGGGTTCATCTTTGGGCAGGTAGCTGTGTGTGGCTGGAAAGCAGTAGAAGAACGTTCTGTCTGCAGGTTGAGGAGGTATAAGTGGCCAATATGATGCCTGCCTAGAGTTTGATGGAAGATAACAGAGAGGCTGGATGATCTGTTCAGCAGTTGGTTAATGTAAAAGGTAGGATTTAAACCAGGTCTTTTGACTCTAAATTCAACACTTTTCCCCTACTGCATTATATTGCGTATATGATTCCAAACTATATGGAGTGGCTCTTTGTTTTTATCAAATTCTTCCCTGTTGAATAAAAGAAAGCTCATATCCTCTCTATAACCCTGAGCACACAGTAGGTACTTTGTTGGATTAGACTGAATAATTTGTCATTGTGAACTGAAAAGAGACTAAATAAAGAAAAATACAAATTTCTAAAAACAGCTGCTTCACACTCTTCAGAGTCATTTGCCTAATCATTTTCTTGACCTGGAATTAGGATAGACAGTTCTGTTTGATAATACTTCAAACTTGATAAAATAGAATTACAATATTACTCTTAGTGTTTTTATAGTATCTTTTATTTGAGAGTGTCAGAGAAAGTCAATCACTTTACCTATGTTTATATTACCTTGATTTCATAAGTAAACACTGCTGTGGAGATGTTAAATAAGGATGATAAAATATGCCTTACAGAATAAACTCTCCTACCACTCATTTTGTCTTTTGATCTACTTGTTTGCACATTCAACAGTTATTGAACACCATTTTGTAGAGAGGCAACATGAAAGAGAGTTGACTTTGAAGTCAGGAAGACCTGAATTCAAATCCCTCCTCTGACAAAACTGGCCATTAAACTCTCTCACTACATGGCTGGCCTCTTCAAATGACACATCCTCTTCAAATCTTCCATCTCTCTAATGATATCCTTTATATCTGCCTCACTTAAATCCAATTCATGCACAAGTCATCACCCTCATGATATCATTGGTCCTCTTTGAGAACGAAGGATGAACAATAATTAACAGTAACAAATGATAATACAAAAAGGGTAGCACAAGAACATCAGGAAAGATTTCATGGCAAAGGCAGCATTTAAGCATCCAGGCAAAAATTTCACTTACGTAAAGCTACAAACGTGGGATAAGTACAGAGGATAGTGCCCCATCTGGCTGAAGAGTCAATTATATATTGAGGAAGAATACGAGGAAGAATTTATTTCATCAATAAGGGGAGAGGGAGAGCCAAATTGTGAAGAGTCTTAAATAAAGATCAAGGAATTTTACTTTTTTTTCTGTAAGCAATAGAGAGCTATTGCAGAGTTTTAGCAGAGGACTAATGTGTTCAAATCTATGTAATAAGGAAGCCTCACCAGGCAATAGTATCTGTGAGGATGCATTAAAACAGGAAAGGAGCAGAAGCGAGAAGGGCTGTTAGGAAACTACTATATAGTAGTCCAAGTGGGAGGTAATGAGGACTTGTACTACTAGAATGACAGCTGTGAGAATAGAGATGAGGGGATGGATAAAAGTATTTCAGAATTAGAATCAACATATGGGATATGGGAAATGAGAGCGAAAGGTGAAATTAAAAAATAACACCAACATATCAAATATGGGAGACCGGTGGTATCACTTATAGGAAGTTAGAAGGATAAGGCTTTGGGGAAAAGAAGTGGGGAACTCAGTACGGGACCTGTTGAGTTTGAGTTGCTAATAGGACATGCAGATGGTAGTCAAGCAAGGCAGCTGGGATTGCAAATCTAGATTTGTGAGGGAGAGAGAGAAACAAGCATCATCTACCTGAAAGACAAGGACTCTGAAAGACAGTGATGAGGAGGAAGTGCCTTCCATGCACAGGAAGCAGCTGGTAAAAGTGCAGAGAGTAGGGAGATGGAGGATAGATTTCAAGGAATAGCAAATAGTCCTTGGATGGAACACAAAGTTTCTGAAGAGGAGTGGTATGAAATAAGGCTGGAAAGAGAGGCAGTGGCCAAATTGTGGAGTATCTGAGGAGTATTTTATTATCTTAGAGGAAATGGAAAGCTGCCGAAGGTTTTGGGGCCAAAAAAGTGATATGGTCAGACCTGTGTCTTAGGAAGATTATTTTGATAGCTGTGTTGAGGTTGGATTGGCTACATTCTCGGTCTTCTTCATGGTCTCCAGAAACTCACACAAGATCACCACATCAACTCTGAAGCTCACATCTCCTCCGAAGCCCCTACCCCAGGGGTCCCTCTTTTCCTCTGGTTGGAGAAGGTGGAAGATGGACAGAGGAGACTTTCTCCCAGATCCTCCATTTAAGGGAGGTGACCAGTATAGCCATCTAATTATTTCTCACCCACTTGCTATACCCCATTATGTTTCTTGGCAGGGTACCATCTCTTCCCTTCTTAGCTTCTTTTTATGTGTTGTCTTCTCCCATTAGATTGTAAATTCCTGGAATACAAGGACTCACTTTTTCCTTTCTTTATATCCCTAGCACTTAGCACAACGCTTAGCACATAGTAGGTTTTTATGAAATGTTTTTTGATTGACAGACTTTTCCTTTCTTTGTATCCTCAGCACTTAGCACAGTGCCTGGCATGCTGTAGGAGCTTGATAAATGTTTATTGACTAACTGAGAGACAAATTAGGAAAGCTGATTAGTAGACTAGCAAAGTAGTAACTCACACACATATGTTCCTAGTAATTGCTAAGGATAGTAGAAGGGAGGGGGGAAAGCCCTCAGAAACCATGTTATAGTTGTGTCTTTCATCCCCTACTCCCTCAAAAGAATCATTTAACCTGATACCTGGTATACATCTATGTTCACAAAAGACAATCCCTTCATTATTAGATTAGCATAGTACAGTGAAAAAGTATTTGGGGTATTCTCCCTGGCAACTTTCAAGTGAGGACAAAGAAATACTATGAGCCTTCACATGGTTAGAGATGTAGAAGGTGATACTTCTTGTGGCCTTATCTCTCCACCAAGGTTGCCATGTGGCCATGAATACATGGCACTGCTAATTTGTCTCTGTGATTCTTTTTTATCTTAGGTGAATAAGCATAGGAGATACTAATCATATGAGTTTTGAAAGTTTAGCAAAATCTTCAGAGGTCTCCCCAGCAACTAGAGCAGGTAATTACTGCAGGAGAACACAGCAAAAAGACACACTTGAGGAGCAACCTTTTGGAGCCAGTCCAGCTCTTAACCAACTCAGCATTTGGCCTAGTGAGGAGCCAGTATAACCACCAAGTAACTTGACTGACCAGATCATTAGAGGATCAGCCTTACAGCCGAGATAACTTGCCTTGCGAGCAGGAAGTGACTTGTCCACCAGCTAAACCACACCTAGAAGTAAGGTCCTTGGAGGAATATTCTTTAGCAATTACTTGAAATCTGAGCCTGACTTCCTAGGAGCAAAAAAGGTGGTAGAAGGGAATGCACTCTTGGTTTCAGAGGTTTGTGTCCTTTGGTTCTCATAATCCCTTTGTAAAAGTTGCCTGTCATTTTTTTTTAAATAGCACTTAAGATTAAGGTCAGAGGAATTAGGTTTAAATCCTAGTTCTACCACTTGCATCTCTATGACCTTAGGTAAATCATTTAACCTTTATGACCTTAATTTTCTCTATCTATACAGTGAAGAGCTTGAATTAGATAGACTTTGAGGTCCCTTCTAACTATGAAAGGTCCTGAAGTATGACTATTGTTATACCTTAGACCTGGATTGGTGACTTAACCTGTTTTAAAAGCTGGAAGTCCCTCCACAGAAACAAAAATGTTTATAGTGCAGAGAATGAAATCATCTTGCTCCCTGGTTCCTATTTTCCAATTGCTTTATCAAATCCTCTTCTTAAATACTACTGGCATCTGGTAACTTGATGAAGTTTAAAAACCCTATGTTGTTATAAAGGTGGTCTACATAATTTTGCTGTTTTTCAGGCATTTGTCAGTTACGCACAATGTTTCATGACCCCAGTTGGGATTTTCTTGCCAAAGATACTGGAGGGGTTTGCCATTTCCTTCTCCAACTCATTTTGAAGATGAGGAAACTGAGGCAAACAGGGTGAAGGGACTAATATTATACCTAAAAGAAAAGAACATTTGGAAAAGAAAGGAGATAAACTAGTGACAGCAGTTGGCCAGAGAGCTGGCCAGCCAGCATCATTTAGTGATTAGAAAGACTTGGAGTCAGAAGACCTTGGTCTGAATCCCAGCTCTGCTAATTACCTTGGGCAACTCACTTAACCTCTCTCTGGGCCTCAATTTGTTGCTTACCTAAAAATGGATGGTCTCTAAGCTTTTGTGAGTCATGCAATTACTTGAGTTAATGTTTTGGGTAATTATTCAATATTTCCAAAGAGTTTGAAAGCTGGAAAAGTACTCCATGAGCACTCAGTAGTAAGTGCGGTTGTACTATGGGAGTTCCTAACAACAAACAAAGCTTTTGTTTTCATAATTTATAGTAAGTGCAGCTAATATTAGGCACAACAAATACATTTTTTTTTCCTGACAGAAAAGAAAAATCCTCAGGCAACAATTCCCCAATGTAGGTATTTTTAAAGCTTCAAGACTCTCCAAAGGGAGAAGTTGTACCTACTTACACCCATATCTTATGTTCGCTGCTGTTGTTTAAAAGTTATTTTCATCTCTTAAGAGAATCTTTAGTAGCTTTGGTAAACTCATCCTTCTCACTGAAATATGAGCCTAATTAGCCTATGGAGATTTCCAACATCTCCTAGACAGGTTGTTTTGAATTAACCAACATTAAAATCCTTCTGGTTTGGCTGCACATCATTTAGAACTAAGTGCATGTTTAAGCACCAGGGATATTTAGCCTAAGGAAGAAAAGGCTCAAGCAGGACTTGATAGTTAAGAATCTGAAGGCTTTTTGTGGCAGAAGAGGGAAGCCTCAGATTAGGAAGCTATGACCCGGTGGGGTGAAGTGTCCTCTGTCCAAGGTCCCACAGTGAACTAATAGTAGAGCCAAGATTGAAACCTGAGTCTCCTGATTTGGTCTAATGGTCCTCCCACTTCTTTAGACCACCTTCACAATCCCTTAGACCAATACTTTATTCTGATAAGAATATTCCTAACTCTTAAGTTACTCATTGCTGAGTAAATAATCTGTTGTTTACCATCTCTTGTTTATCTGTAGCTTACGTGCTTAATATTTTTTAACCTGGTATCTGAAGGGGTGTGTATTATAAGCACTAGATAGGGTGGTGAATTGATCATACCCCAAAGGGAGGAAGTCCTCAATCACAGCACACATCTCAAAACAAAAATGGACTTTCAAAACCAGAGCTAACTTTGAGCAGGATCCACCCCTGCTCAGCACTTCAACTCCAGGGTTTAGGGCTAGAAAGCACTTTCACTCACTTTTTTGGTCATGTCTGACTGTTCATGATGCTGTTTAGGGTTTTCTTGGCAAAGATACTAGAGTAGTTCATCATTTCCTTCTTCAGCTCATTTTTACAGATGAGGAAACTGAGGCAGACAGGGTTAAGTGACTTGCCCAGGGTCACACAGCTGGTAAGTGTCTGAGGCTATATTTGAACTCAGGGGAGATGAGTCTTCCTGACCCCAGCACTCTAACCTCTGCACTGCCTAGCTGCCCCCAAGACCATCTAGGGCAGCCAATCACATTTTATAGATTTGGAAACAGAGACTCAGAAAGGTTAAGTAAGTTGTCCAAGAAAAGTAGCAGGGTTGGGATTCAGAAACCTCAAATTTACAACTCCACACTGTATCCCCAGCTCTACTTACTGTTCCCTCTGACTTATTCTCTTTCCTGACCACATGCACCATCTTTCCTTAATCCTTCTTTGGGGCATTCCTATTGTCTTTTCTTGTGTTTCTAGTCTTCAGTCTTTACTTCTTTACTCTCCTCCATGTACATTTTGATCCAGTAACTCTGGCTTTTTTGCTATTCCTCTCATATCTCCGAACTGTGCTTTTTCGATGGTCATCCCCATGCCTGGAATGTTCTCTCTCCTCACCTCTGACTGCTAGTTTCCCTGGCTTCCTTTAAGATTCAGCTCAAATTCCACCTTCTGCAAGAGGGAAGGAAAGGGAATAAGCACTTATATAGCACCTACTATGTGCCAGGCACTATGTTGAATGCCTTCTCTTTTTTAAAAAATTAATATTATCTCATTTGATCTTCACAACAACCCTGGGAGATAGGTGCTACTATTACCCCCATTTTACAGTTGAGGAAACAGGCAAACAGAGGTTAAGTGACCTGCCCAGGGTCAGACAGCTAGCAAGTGCCTGAAGACAGATTTGGACTCAGGTCTTCTGGAGATTAGAAATAAAAATACCTTACATTCATTGGCTTGAAAGTCTGCGAGTGATCTTTGGCGAACTTCCTGAACAAGGCTCTCGCTGATTGCATTTAAAATAGAAAAATTGCCCTGCAGGCAAATATAAGCACAGAAAAAAATGTATATTAAAATCAGTTTGTAGTCTGTGTGCAGTGGTTTTCAATGTTTAAGAGCAATAAGTCAACAGAATATTTATAAATTTTACAAAATATAGTTCACTTAGTTTTAATTGGTGGCAAAAGTCCTATTTAAATGTCTCATTTTAGCATGACTGTGACTCTGGGTTCTGAAGGCCTATGTAATCAGAGCACAAACAGATTCTACCAAGCTGGAAAAGGCTTAAAGTATGAATTCTATCTGCTTTCTAAAGACACATCTAGCTGGGTGGTACAAGAGACAGAGTATTAGGGAGATGGAGTGTTGAACTTAGGGTTAGGAAGATGTGAGCTCAAATCTTACCTGAAACACTAACTGGTTTGTATCCAGAGCAAGTTGCTCTCAGCCTCAATTTTCTCCTCTGTATAACAGAGATATTAAGAGCACAGCGCTTAAAGTCATGAAGACTCATCTTCCTGAGTTCAGTTCTGGCCTCAGACATTTACTAGCTGTGTGACCTTGGGCAAATCACTTAACCTTGCTTGCCTCAGTTTCCTTATCTGTCAAATGAGCTGAAGAAGGCAATGGTAAACCACTCCAGTATCTTTGCCAAGAAAACCTTAAAAAGAGTTACGAAGAGTTGGACGTGACTGAAAAACAACTGAACAACAACAACAAAATAACAGAAATAACAATAGCACCTACTTCACAGGATTATGGTGAAGATGAAATGACTTAACATATGTAACTTGCTTTGCAAGCTTTAAAGCAGCTATACAAATACTACTTATTACAGTTAATAAGTATGGAAAGGTTGATCACCAATAGGATGGCCACTAGGTGATTAATTCTTTTACCATGGTAACATACATAACAAATTTAAAAATTTAAAACAACTCTCTCTTCTGCAGTGATGGTAGCAGAGCAACAAGAAAAGGAGCAGAAGATCTTAAAATTGCACAATTTTTAGACAGCACACAAATTTTAACTTAGCTGTGAGTGTTTTATGTGTGAGTTCCTTGTCCAGTAGCTGAGTAGACATACTACGACAGGCACAAAATCATGTGCATCTCAACAATATTACTACAAATGCTGCCAGAAGATAAAAAAGCTGCAGCTAGGTGGGAAGTTGGCTCCCAGGTTCTTCTTGAAGACATAAATAAAGGAGCTAAAGAAGGTTGCATCCCAAGGCAACATGAGACAACCTTTCATGAGACACTCAATTATCTTACTAATGTTTAGTGACTCTGAAACAAAGATAAGTGTGAGGGAGGAAAGCAAAATATAAGTTAAAAAGGAAAGCTGATGACCAAGAAAAAAAGAGACAAAAGGTTCATCAATATGCAGAGCACTCACACTTATGCATCTTGGATGCTTTCTTCAAAAAGATATTTGAGAACTGCCACAAATGACAAGTGCTAAATAACACCCCCAAAATCAAATACACTATAGTTTAACAACAAGAAATGACTAGTTACCAATATATGAATCTTTTCAAAATCAGCAATCCATACAGACAACTCACCAGAGATCAAAATCAGTGATAAATTAGAAAAAAAAAAGAGATACACTAAGTATACAATTAAAACAGCTCCAACCTGACTTAATTAAACAAACTATTGGCACTGAAAAATGGGAAATAAATGAAAGAACCACTGTCACCATATTCTAAGGAAATATGATAGATACAAAACAACTGCCACAATGAGGGGGCAAAATGAGCCCGGAAATTGCTTGAGTCAGCAAATATGTGATTTTTTTTTTCCTTAACAAAAGGATATGACAGTCAAGGACAGTACTTATTTAGAATACAAACTCATTTGCAAACTTTTATGGAGAAGCATAACAAGAGATTGTACAATAAGTTCAGTCATTATGAACCATAAGAATACAAAATAACCCCAAGGAACTCCAGGCACTCTCAGATGCTTGGCTGGCCACATCATGATAGATGGTGTCAGGCAAGTGAGCTTCACTTCAACCAAATCAACTTGGGGCGTCCTCAATGTCTATTTTTGTCAACTATTTTATTCCTGCTCTACATGGCTAGGTAATCTTCTTTTGTTAACTGTTGAATAACCTGTAAGTGTCTCATTTTGTTCTTACATCAAACATAAGCTACCCAGGAATTGATTTAAGTCCAGTCCGAAATAAGGTTACTGAAATAAGGACCAATTCTCAACAGATCTACAAGAGAGGTGCATAGCAAGGAGTGAGGGTGAAAAAAAGCAAGAATAGTATAATTTCAAAGGTAATCCATTAAAGTAAAACCTTTCTCTAAAATATCTTTCTCTGTTTTAGAAAAAGTCAGAAACCAATCCTGCAAAATACCTCAGCACTGCTCCATATGCCTAACTATCTACACAGGAAAAATCAAGTGAATGAAAAAAGCCTATTGTCCAGGCTACAATATGAAGTTGAATGGGTAGCTCGTAGAATTAGTCCTTTAATATATATGTGTATAAATAGCGTATATATATATATATATACATATATATATATACATATACATACTAAATGACTATAAGATATGTGTGTGTGTATATATATGTATGTATGTATATCTATAATCTATATCTCTCTGGAGGGGAAGGGAATAAGCATTTATATACCATCTGCTATATACCAAGCACTGTGCTAAGAATTTTACAATATTATTTCATTTGATCCTCACAACAATCCTGAGAGATAGATGCCATTATTATCCTTATTTACAGTTGAGGAAACTGAGATTAAGTGACTTCTCTGGGGTCAAACAGCTAATAAATGTCTGAGGCTGGATTTGAACTTAGGTCTTTTTGACTCTAGCCATAGCACTGTATCAACTGTATCACCTAGCTGCCTCTAATCCTGGCACTATAGACAAACAATGAACTGGACCCAAAATTCGAGAGCAGAAGAGTTGGCTAGGTTGTATTTGGAAAACTGTGTAATTGTGCACAGTGTATTAGTGACCCTAAGCTTCTTCCTAAAATAAACAAATTTTTAAAAAACCATGCCTTTTTAATATCAATATCATTACAATGATGTCCTATGTCTAGAAAGAATGTAACACCGCAGTTTCTGAGAAAGTAACATCACAGGTTGCCCAAAAATGCAATGGAGCAGTACCTGCAGCACATAAACAGATTGCGGAATGTTACCAAGGATGAATTACCTCAAAGCAGTTACCAAGGATGAATTACCTCAAAGCAGCATTGAAGAGATGATCAAAGAGATTTATGAGCAGAAAAGCAGGTGTCAAGTAGCAAAAGCAAAGAATAACAAACGGAAAGTCTTTGTGCTACATTGGTAATCAAATAATGTTAAGAGCACCAGAAGAGGGTCCTTAACCCTTTGGGGGAAACCCAACATGGATAAGAGTTGCTCAAGATGCTAAGGTGTGATTGGGTTACGAATGGCAACATTGAAAGGAGTACCCCACATCAGTGAGATCATAGTTCCATTGAAGCATTTTGCCAATCACTGCTCTTCTGTTTGGTGCTAAGTTTCTTCCTGGCTCTTTTTTGTTGGCTTTGGGTTTATTGAAATAAGCCGTGGACTGGGATGGAAAGTGAGACCTGGGTTCTAGTCTTCCCTCGGCCATTAATAAGCTGTATGACATAAAGCGAGACTATGCATTTGTCTGAAGCATCCCGATTTCTTCATATCTAAGACATGGGAGTTGAAACAACTGAGCTCCAAGTTTCCTTCCAGTTATGAATCCTGTGATTTTCTGATTAAATGATTTCAAGGACTCCCAGTTTTAAAAAATGTGATTCCATTGTTAGAGGTTGTTTCAATCTGTCCCATATCTGAGTAAACTTCCCAGCTTAATTTGGAGATTCAGTATTTCTATCATTCTCATTCATGCTTTATTTGTTTGTTGGACTGCTGTGTGTGTGTGCGCATATGTATGTTTTAATGACTTTTGTTTGTGGCCTTTTTTTTTCTTTCAGTCAGGCAGGTCAGATTTTAGTGATTAGGGGTGCTTTTAAAAAGGTGGAATGTAACAAGAATGTTTTATGTTTTTTTGGTGACTTGCCCAGAGTCACACAGCTAGTGAGTGTTATTTGTCTGAGGCCAGATTTGAATTCAGGCCCTCCTGACTCCAGGGCCAGTGCTCTATCCACTGTGCCACCTAGCTGCCCCTTGGTTTTTTATTTTTAAAGGTGTATATTGGTGTGTTTTTACATTACAATCATTTCCAGATTAATCTGAGCTCATGAGAGTAAAACAATTAAGTAAAACTAATAATAGAGTGATCACATCTGAAAGCGCATGCAACATTCCACATCTGTAACATCCCCCCCACTAAAAAAAATTAACAGAAATCTATTTTCTTTCCCTCTCACTACCCCTACCGCAACTGAGAACAAAAAGAGAAAAGAGAAAGAAATTTCATGTAACAAATGTACATAATCAAGTAAAACAAACTTCCTCATTATCTACAGACAAAAATAGTTATGTTCGCTCTACACCTTAACTCCATCACCTCTCTGTTAAGAGGTGGGTGGTGTGTTTCATCATCAGTCCTCTGGAATCATGAATAGTTCTCACATGGTTATCAATCATAGTTCTCAAGATTCAAAGTTGTTTATCTTTACAGTGTTGTTATTGTATAAATTCTTCTGGTGCTGCTCACTTATGTTTTCACTTCTTTATAAAAACCATTTTATAATGTTGATTTTATAGTATAGATTGTCCTGCTTTTGCCTACTTCATTATGCTGTATCAGTTCATATAAATCTTTCCATGTCTTTTTAAAGGATACCACAACTTATTCAACTATTCCTCAATTGTTGAATAACCTTTGGTTTTCACATTTATGCTACCACAAAAAGAGATGTGATAAAACTCTTTCTTTGATCTATTGGGTATAGACTTAGCAGAAATATAGCTGGGTCAAAGGTCATGTGCACTAATTTAATAACTTTTTATGTATAATTCCAAATTGTTTTTCAGAATGATTGTACTCATCCACAGTGCCTCGAGGTGACTATTCTCCCACCACCCCTCCATCATTTATCATTGTTCTTTTTTGTCATCTTTGCCACTCCAGTGGGCATGGGGTGGAATCTCAGAATTGCTTTAATTCCTATTTCTCTAATTACTAGGTACTTGGGAGTATCATCAGGCAGGTGGTGGTATAGTGGATAGAGTGCTGGGCCTGGAGCTGAGAAGACCTAAGTCAAATGTGGCCTCAAACACTTACAGGCTGTGTGACCCTGGGGAAGTCACTTAATCCTGTTTGCCTCAGTTTCCTCATCTGTAAAATGAGTCATAGAAGGAAATGGCAAATCACTTCAGTATCTTTGCCAAGAAAACCCCAAACAGGGTCATGATGAGGCAGACACAACTGAAATGATTAAACAACAATGGGACTATCATTGAAGATAAAATGCATAATTTTGATTATGTAAAATTTAAAAGTTTTTGCATAGATGCAATAAAATTCAGATGCAAAGGGAAATAATTTATTGGGGGAAAAAATCTTTGTAGCAGTTTCTCTGATAAAGTTCTCATTTCCAAGATATAAAAGGAATTACTCATATTTGTAAGGAAAAAAAAGATCTATTCCTCAATCGATAAACAGTCTAAGGATATGAACAGACAGTACTCAGAGAAAGAAAGCCAGGCTACCTATAGCCATATGAATGACTTTGCACTGCCCTCTGAGGTGTTGGAATATTTTATTCGCTACTGTACTGAGGGCAATCATTCTGATTCAGCTTATTCACCCTCCATTCCTTTCCCCCACCCTCCAAGCCTTCTATGTAGTTCATGATTAGGGATTCTTGTTCAAATATGAGTTGAACTAGAAGGCCTGCCTGGGGTCCCTTCCAACTCTGAGATTCTGTGAACATTTGAAAAATTAAATTCCTTGGCATTATGAAAAGGTAACTTAGCTTCCAACCAAGCCTGGGGCATTTTGCTTGGCACTGTGAATGTAAAATACGTGACTTCTAACTGATTACCTTTGTAAAGGGCAGAATTTGTGGCAGAAACATTTTTTAAGAGACCTATAGTTCCAGGGATTTGTAGGTGACATACAGAGAGGGCTACCTTTACCTACAAGAGCAACCAGGGAAGTAGTTTTGAGCATCATCATTATCATAGTTAACATTTCTATGGCACCCACTATGTGCCATGCATACAGTACTTTGCAAATTTTGTCTCATTTGATCTTCCCGACAACCCTGGGAGGCAGGTACTATTATTATCTCCATTTTTACAAATGAAGAAACTGAGGCATAGAGAGGTAAAGTAACTTGCCCAGGGTCACATAGCTAATAAGAGTCTGAAGCCAGATTTGAACTCATATCCTTCTAAGTCCAGGCCCGTGTTCTGTCCGCTGTGCCACTTAGCTTCCCCCAATTATATCCTTTAACTAACAATATTTGAGGAGGCTGATAGATGAAATTCTAGTCTAGTATCTCTATCAGACTGGAGGAAAGAGCAATCAGGTTTTGTAGGTCTGCTTCCACGTTCCTCTCCCTACCCCACAAGCTAGCATGTTAGTGGTAGTGCCAGCTCTGTCCCAGCTTCTCCTCTCCACAGAGGTGTGCCAGGCTTCATACAATATCTATACCGCCCACATTTATATCACCTGCATGGACAAATATATATCTTTTGTTGTTGAGTTGTTTTTTGGTTGTGTTCAACTCCTCGTGATCCTTTCTAGGGTTTTCTTGGCAAAGATATTGAAGTGGTTTGCCATTTTCTTCTCCAGCTCATTTTACAGATGAGGAAACAGAAGCAAACAGGGTTAAGTGACTTGTCCAGGGTCATACAGCTAGTAAGTGTCTGAGGTCACATTTGAACTCAGGTCCTCGCAACTCCAGGGGTGGCTCTCTATCCACAGCACCAAGTAGCTGCCCTAATATATATCTTACATGGGTCCACTATCCTACCGAAAAATCAGAATATGTAACAAAATTTTCCAGCAAGCAGAACTAAATTCAAAATAATTCATATTTCTTTTAAACAAGGATTCAGATATCACTTCATATTCATCTTTAATCTCCAACAAACTTTTATTAAATGCCTACTTGTGTTAAAAAGACAAAAACCAATGACAAATAAGAATTAGTCCCTAATCTCAAAAAGCTTACCTTCTTCTAGTGCATTTGACATGTAAACAGATAAATATAGAGGATCACAAATTTAGACTGGAAGGCACCTTAAAAAGCATCTAGTCTAGTCTGATCATTTTACAGATGAGGAAACTGAGGAAATAAATACCAACAACTAATAAGATAAAAAGAAAAATGTTTCCATAGGATCTAACACAGAAACTGACCCCTGACTTCAGAAATTTTAAGCCAGATGGGAAGACAAAATGTATTCCAGGCATGAGGGACAGCCTGGGGAACGGAACAGAGGTGGGGGATGGACTTTTGAGTCCTGGGAATAACAAAAATGCCAGTTTGACTGGAATATAGAGTGTGCAAAGGTGAAAAACCCTGAAAAGGAGCCAGATTGTGACTTACCCATTTATCAAGTACATATTTTTCTTTTGAATCTCACAAAAACCCTTGTGAGGTAGATAGGAATGCAAATGTGACTGTTGTCATTTTGCAGATGAGGAAACCGGTGCTCAGCAAAATGAAGTGATCTTCCCAACACCACACATCTAGTTAATAGCTGAGGCAGGATTAAAACCCAGAGCTTCTAATTGCAAATCCAGTGTTCTTATCCCTACGTTATGCTGCTTGTCTTTTTAGAGGCTCCATATTGATGCTGCCAAGAGGAGCAGTTTGCCAGAAGGAAATTCTATGGAAAAACACAGATTTTGTATTTCCTCTTCAAACTGAATGGGCAAGGATGATTTTTGAAATAGGAAAATAAGGCACAAGTAGCTCACATTTACCAAGCACTTTCAGGTTTACAAAGTTCTTTCCTTATCCTGTCCAGTATACATCTCATTCAAACTGTATTTGTACTGATAAAGGCTGAACCCTTATCAGATTTGAGGAGATCATTTTGCACCTTATTAAGGATGCAAAACTTTGAATAGACTCCTTTGAACCGTGTAAAGGATGTGATTTTCATGTACAAATGATCTACCTGAATCTCATGTTATTTATTATTAATTTGTTAGTCGTTAATTTATTATTTTATCTCGATAATCTTTTTACAGGTGAAGAAATGGGGTCAGAAAGCTGAAGTGAGTCCACCACAAATTTATGTTATTTCAAAAAGCCAACAGTAGTCCACTATAAACCTTTTGTTTTTCCCTGAGTGCTAATTGACTAGCCTATTGATTCTCTCACTTGCAAATTCTCCATAGTGGCCATTCCAAACTTCTTCCACTCTCTACTCAATCCCCCAATGTAGGTCCCAGCGTCCTCTTCCTCAGGAAATGACCTTGCATCCTACTTCCCAGAGAAAGCCGCAGACCATCCATTTTAAGTTCCTTATCTCCCTAACTCTAAAACAAGGAAGGAAGGGAAGAAACAGGATTTATATATCAGGCACTGTGATAAGTGTTGGAATGCAAATATAAGCAAAAAAAATAAAGAAAGTCTCTATCCTCAAAGAACTCACGATCTATCAGAGGTGAGGGGAAGAAGGGAGCTAAAAAGCAAGGGAATGGAGGTGGGGGATGGGAATGGTACCCTGCACTAGACCTGAGGGGAATGAAGACAAGCCTGCCTGAGCTCTTTCACAAAATGGCAGCTTTGGGAGGAACTGACCAATGGGAGAAGGGGGCCTGGCCTTACAAAGGTTATGTTCTTGATGGAGAATGCCTCCGAGGTGGTAGGGTGTGCCAGGGTAAGGAGGCCCCAGGCACTACAGGAAGTTCCAGGATAAGAAAGCATAATTTGGAAGTCTAAGAGCCAGGAACTAGGCCGGAAGGGGCCTACTCCTTTACTATCTGGGGCAACCAGGAGGGTTGATAGGAGGAGGTGTCACATGAAAATGCACAGTTTGATTTTTTGTAGGATATTTTGAAAGAAAAGGATTTTAATAGGCAGAGATATATAGAGAAAGCATCTTCTAGGCACGTGGGATGGTTTACACAAATGCACAGAAATGGAAGAGTACAGGATGAGATAGGGAGTAGCTAGTGGTTGAAACATAAGAGTTTTTCAAAACAGTTGAATAGAGAGAAGTGAGAAACAAGGCTGAAAAACTAGGTTATAGAGAGCCTTCAATGCCAACCCAAGGAATCTGCATGGTAGTGAGGGGTGTCCAGCCTCATGATTACATTGGTCCAGGGCAGAGCTGTCAAATAGGGAGGCAGCCTCCAACTCTCCCTAGTGTAGCTGCTAGAACCTAATTAAAATGTAATTGGGAAATATTTAACAAAATGAATAAAAACAAAATAGAGCATAGATAATGTTGATATGTGGTTTTGTAAGTCAGTGTGTTGTCCACAGGGATCCTAATATATGACTTGATGGTTTCCCCTTTCTAGTAGAGTTGTTAGAACACACTGTAACCATACATATTTGCATATGCTGTGCTATTTAAAGGCTCAGAGAAGCACTTGGAGGCACTTGGAGGTCCTATAGCTAGTATGGGTCAGAGGTGGGATTTGAATCCAGTTCTTCCTAAATTCTGAGGCTGGCTCTTACTCCCTATGTTAGATTGCCTCTCAGGGGTTTGCATTGCATCCTATGGGTAAGCAGAAACCACTAAAGATCTTTGAGCAAGTGCTCAAAGATATGATCAGACCTCTAAATGAATAAGTTGGGCAGCTGTGTGAAGGAAAGACAGCTAGGTGGTACAGTGGTTAGAGTGCTGGGTCTGAAATCAGGAAGACTCATCTTCCTGAGTTCAAATCTAGCCTCATCCACTTACTACCTGTGTGACCCTGGACAAGTCACTTAACTCTGTTTGCCTCAGTTTCCTCATCTGTAAAATGAGCCAGAGAAGGAAATGGCAAACCAGTCCAGTATCTTTGCCAAGAAAACACCAAATGGGGTCATGATGAGGCAGACATCTCTGAAATGAATGAACTGAAATGAATGAATAACAACCAGTTCTCTGAGCAGGAAATGTGTTGATTTTTGTTTCTATATCTCCTACTTCTTGTTTTGTTTTGTTTAGGCAATTGGGGTTAAGTGACTTGCCCAGGGTCACACAGCTAGTAAGTGTTGAGTGTTTGATCTGAAGCTGGATTTGAACTCAGGTCCTCCTGACTTCAGGGCTGCTGCTCTATCCACTGCGTCACCTAGCTGCCCCTGTATCTCCCGGTTTTTGCCCTATTCCTAGCATAGAGCCTTGAGCAAACAGACCATTGTTGACTTAAATAGAGAAATGACTAGAACTGTCCAAATAAAAGCCTAGACCTAAGGTAAGGAAATTCACTTCTCCTCGCTGGAACATTATAACATGAAGGCCAGTGGAGTAGATGCAGAGTCATAACAAGCAATCATGGAGCCCCAAGCAAGCACCCCAACCCCTGCCCCAGGGTGAGGACCATGAAAGATGCTCTCAAATAAAATTTTAAAGGCACATTTAGTTGATGTATGAAGATACCTCAGGCCTTAAAGGCTTCGTGGAGAAAGATATCATGAATTATCAGGAAGCCACTGTGGGGGAAGCTACAGGCAGGGGAGAAGACAGGACAGGGCTGGGTGAGGACTCACTCACTTCAGCTGCAGCCACTGTGGGGAGGAAGTGCCATCTGGCAGCTTTCTATTTAAACTAACAAGTCTTGCTAACTGGGGTGCTAAGCTAAGGATTTTTTTTTCACTTTCTGAAGGGCTACATGTGCTATGAACACCATCTAAATTTTGGTGCCCCAGAACAAATGCCTGATCACTGTATCCTACTTTCAGCTGAGAATAGACGAGTTCTAGGGTCTCTTCCAGCTCCGATGCTTTATGATTCTACGAAGGATGTCTCAGGGATGGGAGAGACTGGAGGTAGGAGAGAAGGGAGAAGGTTAGTGTAGTGCGCCATGTGAAAAGTGATGAAAAGTTTAATTAGTGTGGTAGCAATGGGTTAAGATGAAAGACAGCTAGGAGGAAGAAAGCACAGAACTGAGAAACTGATTAGATGTGGATGAGGAGGAAGAGGGAAGAGTCAAAGACGACTCGGGTTTTGAACCTATTGGTTGTTGTCTTTGTTGTTTGTCCTTCATCCTCAAAGAGGACCATGACGTCAGGAAGGAGATGGAATGACTTGCAAATGCATTGGATTTAAGGGAGGGAGGACTGTGCCAAGTCACTAGCCACACTTTCTCCTCTGGAACCATCTGGGTCAGAGGCAAGATATAAATCAGGACAACTGGAGATGGCTCCCAAGCCTACTGGACAAGGGTCATGGAGCCATAAATAAAAGGAAGTTAAGAAGAGGGGCAGTTTTAATGGAGGAAGATGATAAATTCATTTGAGGATGTTGCAGCACCAATAATAAGCCATCCCAGGCAAAGCAGAATCTATCTAGTTTGGGGAGGGAAAGCATAGTAACAATTTTTCTGGAATTCAGTTAAAACCTTCTTACTAGGATGTGAACCCATGTTTATGTTAGATTTCTTTTGCTAAGGGGTGGCATGTGTTTAATTAGAAAATAAGAGACTTATACACTAAAAATATTCCTTCTTAAGAGTCATTGGAGAACTAACAGTGAGAAGCCAATCCATGGTGAAGGCAGATCTTATCTCCTCCTTTAAGGAGATTTTTCCTTATGAGTGCAGAGAAGATACCTGCATTAGTAGAGGGAGTATCCTCACCCAGGAGTTCCCTATATCAATGAAAACATAGGTCTGGTCCTTATCCCTATCCCTAATGTATGATGACTTTTAGCAAGTTGATAGAAGTCTAAATTGAAAAGAAGTTAAGTGAATAGCCAACTTCTTACAATAGACTTGTCCTTGTGTTATGGTGATATCCCTAAAATATATGATTTACATGTTGGAGTGCTGAGCCAGTTTTTTTAAGGACATGATTCAAAACATCGTTAAAGCGAATCTCTAAAGTTAACTATCTTTGTTAGCATCCTGGAATGCATTTACTCTGCCACCTCTCTTTGCCACCCAAATAAAACTGAATTCATGTTCACAGTAAGAGCCACCTGATCTCTGTCTAGGATGTGTTTGTCTGTAGGCTTTCTGACTAATGTTTTAGGCGTTATGTGAAACATTCCTGGTAGGCAGGTATTATACCTTTTTTCAGTGTCTATACAATACCCTAGCTTAAAAAAGATAAATTAATCAGTGAATAAACCAATACCTCATATTATGCTTACAAAGACCCGTTCACCTGAATGGCTAGATTCCATGTGAAGTGCTATGCTTCTCTGTAAAATATACGTAATGGAAATTCTTTCTCTGCCCCAGAAGCCTGTTTAAGCACTGAACTAGTCACAGTACTAGATTTAGGAATTGTATCATCCTAATTTGGTCTGGGCTGTTGATTGTAGCAAGTCATTTTCATAGGGTTATAAGATTCAGAATTGGAGGGTATTTAGAAATCATCTAACCATAGCAGATACTTTTACAAATGAGAAAACTGAGGCCCAGGGAAGTTAAATGTCTTGTCTGACACCACACAAGCAGTATGCCACCCCTTCCCCCCAAATTACTTTGCATTTATTGTGTACATATTTTATATTTCCCTTTCTGTATACATGCTCTGCCCTGCCACTCCCCACAATAAAATTGAGGTTTCCTGAGGGTACACACTTAGTTTTATCCCCAATGACTAGTACAGTGCCTCTATGTTGTTCAGTCGTTTTTTAGTTGTGTCCAACTCTTCATGATCACATTTGGGCTTTTCTCAGTAAAAATACTGGAATGGTTTGCCATTTCCTTCTCCACCTCAGTTTATAAATAAGGAAACTGAGGCAAACAGGGTTAAGTGATTTTCCCAGGGCCACACAGCTAGTAAGTGGCTGAGGCCGGATTTGGACTCTGGAAGATAACTCTTCCTGACTCCATCCCTGGCATTCTATCCACTGTGCCACTGTTTTGGGGTTGGTTTGTTTGTTTGTTTGTTTTTCTTATCCCCCATGACTAGTACAGTGCCTGGCATCTAGTAGGAGCTTAATAAATGCTTATTGGAAGAAATGAATGTATGTTCCTTTGATAATAGATTCTCCCCCATCACCTATCTCCTAACATCATTAACAACATGCATGCCCCAAAACCCAGGTGGGGAGAAAATAAATTGTTATTTAAAGTACTTACTGTACAAATATGTTTCATGCTGGAAGGTATGTTCTTGTACTCTTGATCAGTCAAATAAATCCTTCGCAGAATTAGAGTGAAATTTATTCTAAACTAGAGGAAAACATTGTTGAAAATATTCACAAATCACCATTATCAAAAGTAAATGCTATCTTTAGGAGAAAAAAAAAAGGAAATCAGGGAACAGTTTAAACACACTATCAGGATCTTAGAGCCTCAAATCTGAATTGTGTATTTTTACTGACTACTATGTAATCAGCTGAAAGTATAGTTATTATGCTGACTGATCTCTTTGATGTCTGAATTCAATTTAAAAACAAAATATATCTGCCTTAGTACCTTTATTGATTTTTAAATTTTCTAAGTAAGCAGGAAATTTTTTTTAATTTAAAAATAATTTTTATTTTTGTTCATCTTAACTTGATAAGCACCAACAAACATGAATATTTCTATGTAAAAGGAACAGAAAAAGAAGATTGCAAATGAAACCACAAATCTCTATTGTGTACAGCTTGGCTTTTTTAAGTATGCAATAAATTCAACACTTTAGTTTCAAAGCTGTCCTCCTTGTCTGTCTCACTCAGGACTTCCTTCTGTTATTTCCTGTGTATTTAAAAAAAATGTTCCAGTGACTCGCTTACTTTTCTTCTTCTTTGTGGCATTACTACCACTACTCTTCTTTCTCTGACTCCAACAAAACAAAACAAAACCTTTCCCCTATAATGTATAAGTATAATCAGGCAAAATAAATGCACTCGTGCATCATAACTGAAAATGTGCACATCTAGTACATCATCTTTCTGTCAGGAGGTGAGTAGCATGCATCTTCATTAGTACCTCTGGAATTGTGGTGGGTCAAGGCACTGACCAGAGTTCTTAAGTTTTTCAAAATTGTTTTTCTTTATAATAATGTCATCAGCATACACATTGTTCTGCCCACTTCAGTTCATCCACATCTTCTCAGCTTCCTCTGACTCCATACTTTTGTCATCTCTTATGGCATAATTATATTCCATTACTTTTCATATACTATCATTTGTTCAGTCACTCCCCCAAACGATGTGCATCTCTTGGCTTCCAGTTCTTTGCTATAATAAAAAGAACTGCTATAAACAGGGGGTTTTGTTATTGTTTTTGTTGTTTGTTTGTTTTTTGTAAATGGGGTCTTTCCCTCTTTCTTTTTTCCCTTTGTGGTATATGCCTAGTAGTGACATCATTGGATCATATGTTACACACCATTTAATAACCTTAAGGGTATAATTCCAAACTGCTTTCCAGAAGGTTAGATCATATTACAGCTCTATAAAAAATGCCTTAGTGTGCTTGTTTGCCTATAGTTCTTCCCTCCAATAATTGTCTTTTTTTTTGTCCGACTAGTTTTGAATCCAATATATTGTATTAACACCTAATCCCTATTTCTCCATCTTCTCCACATAGACAGTATGAGATTATTGAGCTTTGCTAAATCTAGGTAAACTATATCATCAGCATTTTCTCCAGCTATTAGTTTAGTAATCCTGTTAAAAAAAGAAATAAAGTTAGTCTGGCATGATTTATTCTTAATGAAGCCATTCTAGCTCTTCATAATCTCCATTTCCCATTCTAGATATTCACCAACCATCCCTTTAATGACCCTCTCTAGGCTTTTCCCAGGTATTAAAATCAAATTCACTGGCTTATAGTTTGTAGGCTGTGTTCTCTTCCATTTTTTGAAAATCAACTCAGCATTTGTTGTTCTCCATTCTCATGGTACAATTCCCATTTTCCATGAGCTTTCAAATATCAATGATAACTTTCAAGACCCAAGAATGAAGGTCATCTGGACCAGGTGACTAGAATTCACCCAGGGCCGCTAGGTGCTCTCTTACTGCTGCCATACTTGCATTTCAATTCTCTGTTAGTCATTTTTGTTCCATAATTTCTGGTGTAAAGATCATTCTTCTCTGCAGAGAAAACAAAAGCAAAATAAAAATTGAGCTACTATACCTTCTATTTGTGGTCAGTTTTCATCATTCCATCCATCCCAAGCAAAATTTCTATTTTTTTATCCTTCTTTTTCTCTCAATGTAACTAAAAAAAAACCCTCTTGTTTTCTTTAACTTTCATTGCCATCCTCGCCTAATTCTGAGTATTAGCATTCCTGAAATTATTGTTATAGGACAGTGCAGCACACATCTGTTATTTGCCCTTCTGTACCTTTCTTTTTCACAATCTAAGTTGGTTGGTAAGTTCCCTGTGTATCTACATCAGTCTCTTCAGACAAACCCCATTTTTCCTCCTCATTGAAATGACCTCCCTTTAGGTCTTCAGAATTTCATTCCTGAACATCTCTTCTCCTGAGCTGACTTCCCCTGAGACATTTTAGTGGGTGTCCTGGCTATCTTTCTTCTGAATCCATTGAAATTTATGCTTTCCAAAATCTAGGATGAATGTCAGATTATGTCCAGTTTTCTTTTGTTCCTCTATCATAAAATCTTGGATAGATTGGTTATTTCCCCTACAAGGTTTCAATCATTGTCTCCTCAGCAATCAGTTTCCCCCTATCAGTGAGAATCAAACCCAGAATAGAATTTCCCCTTGTTGGCTCCTTCACGTTTTAAAGGATGAAATTATCCCAGTAACTTGCCAAACAAGAATTTTATTAGCTGCTCTGCTTTTGGCAAAGAGCTCTAGCAGATGTCCTGATGTCTCTATAACTGAACCCTATCATTACTGAGGGAAGTTGGAGGATATGTTGAGTTTTGAAAGGTCAGAAGATGGAACCGTTCAGGAGCTTGGAGGTACTGGAGTTTGGGAACCGAGTGTATATGGGTTTTATATGCCAGCATCAGTACCCCCAAAGAGCTAGGAATAACCTTTGGGACCCAATCGAACGGTAGCAGACATGAGGATTCAAGTAGGCAGCAATGCCACATTTGAATATTGAACTTGGTGGCACCTATGCAATGTAGAAACAGTGATAAATCCAAGTCCATTCTTCCCAGTGATTGAGATTGTGAAGGGGAAAGAGTGTGCTCCTGAGATGTTGGAGGTAATATCGTTTGTGCCCAAATGAATCACTAGCATGTTATTCCATGTGAGAAGTCTTTGGAAATTTTCTGCCACATCCTGGATATCTGCCCTAGGAAAACAGGAGATCTCTCTATTGTAGTTATTCCCTCAGCAGGGAATCACCAACCATGGCCATTTATTTATCTCTTCTTCCCCTGGGTCTTACAGGAGATCTTTCACCTGAAAGCGCATGCAGATTCACAAGTAATTGCTTCTGCCCCCCAGGGGATTTGGTTCCACTTTCTTCAGAGAAAGCCTTAAAGCTACTACAACTTGAGTTTAAATGCTAGCTAGGTCTGTCACTTGCTAGCTATGGAAACTTAAGCTAAGCATTTAGCTTCCTGGGGCTTATTTTCATATTTGAAATATGAAGAGATTGGAAGACAAAATGCTTAAAGTCCCTGCTAGTTCTTTTTTTTTTCCAGTGATACAATTCTCTGTTGCGTTAATGCTTGTTTTAATTTCCAAATTTAAGTACAAGCAATCTATTAATCTTCCCGCACCACAGTTAAGTGTTATAGACTTATTTTTATTGAGGATCTAATTCTAAGTAGAGAAGATTACAAGTTTAGACAGACTAATGCACTCAGATTTTAGTTCCAGAATATAGTTCTTTCTGGATACCGGAAGGATATCTAAGAGTCTTAAGGGCTATGTGTGAGTCTACCTGACTCAAAAGTAATTTGTCATTTCTGTGAGTAGAACTATATGATTTAGAGCTATAAGGGGTCACTGAGATTGATGAGACCCAAAGCCCTAAAGAGGTCAAGGGACTTGCCAAGATCACAGAAGTAGAAAGCGGCAAGGGAAAATCCCAATTTCATGACTCCAAATAATGCTCTTTTACACTGTCATATTCGGTAATATATGTACATACATACACATATATACACATAATATATACCACCTACATATATAGAGACACATATACATATACACATAGATACACAGATATATAACCCACATATACATTTACAAGTATACACATACACATGTATGCACACCTACATACATACACATGTGTCCACATATACAAACATATACAAACACATACACGTATATCTACACATGGAAATGCACACGCATATACACACTATATATACAATATACATATATACATATGATACATACACATTTAATACACATGTGCACACACATATACACATACATATATTTACATATATAACATGGGGCAATGGATAGAGTCATTCTTAGAGTCTGCCTGAAACATTTATTAGTTGTATTACCTAGCCATGGACAAGCCAGTATACCTTGCAGAGCCCCAGACCACTCTGTAAGAAAGATTTGTTGTTGTTCAGTCATGTCTGACTCTTCCTTGACCCTATTTGAGGTTTTCTTGGCAAAGATAACTGGAGTGGTTTGCCATTTCCTTCTCCAGCTCATTTTATAGATGAGTAAACTGAGACAAACAAGGTTAAATGACTTGTCCAGGTTCAGACAGCTTGTAAGTGTCTGAGGCTGGATTTGAACTTCAGAAGATGAATCTTCCTGACTTCAGGCCCTGTGCTCCATCCATGTGCCATGCAGCTGCCCCTAAGAAAGCTAGGCTATAGATAAGTTGTGGATCTGCCTCAGTGGAGGGGATTTCCACAATGGGAATTCGCTATATGGAGAAAAGCATGGGTCTGGACCAAAATACATGCAAACTATATTACAAATGGAATTTTTCAAGTCCCCAAAGCTTGGCAGATGAGCCTGGTTCAATCTTTGGGAACTTCTCCTAACTCCTCCTTTATTAGTCAGAATGGCTAGTATTTACTTCCACCTAGACGTCTGCCCAGGGAAAATCGAATTTGGCTTATTTCTTGTTCTCCCCAAGGGTAGGGTTTAAGTTCACCTATGAGCAATAAGCTCCTAATAAGCATTGATCAAAACATTTTTATTATAACATGTAAAAAATAGAAATGAGTCACATCTAAAACCTAGTTATTACGGAAATGAAGCCCTGCCTTTACTACCAATCAATAAACACTTATTAAAGCACTTACTATTGTGCTAAGAATTGATGATACAAAAAGAGACAAAAGACAGTCCCTGCCCTCAAGGAGCTTACAATCTAATGAGGGAGAAAACAAACAAACAATTATATACAAACAAGCTATATACAAGAGGAAAGACAGAATTAAGTGGTTGAGAAAGGCTTTCTGCAGAAGGTGGGATTTTAACCAATACTGTTCCTCACAAAAACTAGCTTCCACACCAATGGAAATAGTCCTACTGGTATCAGACTTGGTAGTATCAGTGCAGGAAGCCTCCATTTTTTTTTTACCTTATTCTTGCTAACCCAGCATATGTGACTTGCCTATCTTTCATTTGGGAAGCCCAGATGTCAGGAACCAAGGAGGAGGCATTCTTACGCCCCTTTCTTCCTCCTTTACCCTCTCTTCCAGTTCTGAGTCAGCCCACTGAGGGAAGATCTGCCACCTTTAGGGACCCTCTCATACCCTTCCCTAGTCTCTGGCCATCTCAGAACCAAACTGAGAGGTAAGGCAAAACCCACTGCCGCACCAGATAGCATATTTCTCCTCTTGCACTTTGCTTAATGGCTTACATGGCTTGTGTGAGATGGAAGTTAACAACTCCATTCCTTCTAATGAGATGGAAGACCACCAGGCCATTCCATCTGCCCCAACACTGCCTAAAAAGTCTTCCAGGCCTTACCATCTGCCTTGTCTCTATGCCTGAAGTCCTCTATGCCTATTGTCATCTGACCTACTTATGTAACTTAAGGACACCTGGGCCTTGCCATCCACCCTGAGGCTGAATTGTTAGGACTTTCCAGCTTTGCCCTGAAACCCTCCCTACAGCTGAAATCTCTCCTTCAATTAGTGTGTGAGATTCTATTTGGATTCCCAGTGCTTGGAACAAAGAAAACACTTTAATAAATGCTTTTTCATTCATTCATTCATCCCATGATCCCCACTTTATCCCAATCAGTGCCTGCTCTTCAGATCCAACACATTCTAAGAAAATAAGTCCTTTCCTGTCATCAAATAACATTTAACAGCTATCTATGTCAAATTGAATATCCAGCAAAGCTTACACACTGTTGCTATGCTCGTCTGGTTGATTGACCGCACTTTTCACTTCCCAAGTGGTTGTGGTTCTTCTTCCCTAAGATAAGAAACAGCTTCTACCAAGTTAATTGATATAAATGTTGATACTTATTGAATGGGTGAGCTGGTTTTTTTCTTTTTTTTAAGTATTCATGGGGTGGGAAATTTATCTCTTACTTATACATGAGGTTGCAGAATGATGCCGTGCCCAGGAGTGTTTTAATAAAAACCAAATGCATTAATTTTCTTTTAAAGTGTTCTGCCTCTGGTGTATGCCTAAGAACAGGAAAAATCCCTTTTCAAAAAGACTTAACAGCTCTTTCTATGTTCTCTGAAATTATCACTCTATATTCACTGTTTTTAAAAATGCTTTTTTTTTTTTAAACCAGCTCTTCTTCACTATAGGGAGTTCTGGAGGAGGAACTTTCTCTTCTGAAGCACATTGGCCTTTAAGAATTTCAGTTGGCCCTAGTGTACTGAGACTTTCCCAGGATCATGCAGCTGGTTTGTGTCAGAAGCGGGACTTGAACCCAGACCTTCCTTACTATAAGACCACTCCCTGTATACCATGCCATGCTGCCTCTCTTGAACGTTCATTTTTGAGCCCTCACATTATGCAGGGACAATAGCCCAACTTTCTTACATGAAGAAATAGAAGTTAGTTCCTCTATTACTTCTTTCCTGGTTGACAAATAGAGTAAAACAAGATAGCGCTAATTCTGAGTCAAAGAATTGTAGATAAGCAATACTTTGGCTATGTAACAATGCATGCCTCATTCCCCATCTGTATCCTCCACTTCTGCTGGTAAGAGAGAAGCATGCTTCACTATAGGACTTCACACTCTAATATTTTAAAAATTTAATTACAAGACAACATAAAAATTTGTTCCCAAGTGAATCCCTACACAACTTAATCACTTTTTGGTTCCACCCTTAATTTCGTCTGTGAGCTTGTACTGCTCTGGTAAAAATATAAACTCTGATCTCTTTTAAAGCTTCTTTACAACCTAGCCCTATCCTATCTTTCTAGCCTTACTGGCCATTACTTTCCATCTCACATTCTGTAATCTAATCAAACTAGTCTCTGTTCCTCACATACAATATTCTCTCTCCCATCTCTATTACGTTGCACTGGCCAGGCTCTATACTTTTAATACACTCCCTCTTCAGCAGTCTCATAAAATCCCCCATTACCTCCATTCCTCATTACCTCCCCCACCGCCATCCTTCCTCCCAAATTACCTTGGATTTAACTATTTTGTATTTATTCATTTTACATTTATTCTGAATATACATAAATATGCAATTGTTTTCTCCCCACTAGAATGTAAGATTCTTGAAAGTAGAGATTTTTCATTCTTTGTATCTCCAAGTTCATCCTCAAGGTCTTTGTATCCCCAAGGGCCTAGCACAGTGCCTGGCACAGAATGCCTACTTGTTGTTTGACTGATTGATTGATTCACCTATGAATTTAAAAATAATGACTTTATACTTATTAAAACAAAAAAAAAATAAAGCAAAAACATGAAGTTACTCAAAACTGAGGGAGAAAATGGGTTAGCATATCATTTTCTTCTTTCAGCCAGAATCAAGTTAAACAAGTCTACAGTACTGGAGTGCTTCAAAGATCTGGAATTTCCCCAATAGAGGGATTCTCTTTTCCAACATAGATCAAAATTCATCTTCACCTACTCCTCCTGTGTAACTCCTGTCTGTATATTTCATTACATCTATAGTGAATCTGCACATACTATGAGTATTATCAAAGTCTTGAATGAAGCTTACACTTACACTGCCCATTTTCTATTCTCTCATACCAGCCATTGTCACAAAATAGTAGCAAGATGGCAGGATTTGAAAATGTAGTAAAGATACTGGATTGTTTCAAGCTAAGAGAAAGTATAATGAAGATAACCAAAGTAACAAAAGTGTACTTAATTCTTCTGCAGAAATCGAGAAATTAGCCGTAGGAGATGAGAGATAATATTTAAATCTAGTATATAATCCTCCCAAGTATTACATTATCTTTAGTCTTTTCTTTAAAATGAGATGCATTTTCTATTTATCATCTAAAACTTTTAAATCATCTGAAACTTCAAAACAAGGATGACCCCCATAAAAGCAATAAATATAAGG
This sequence comes from Phascolarctos cinereus, assembly GCF_003287225.1. Taxonomy (NCBI): domain Eukaryota; kingdom Metazoa; phylum Chordata; class Mammalia; order Diprotodontia; family Phascolarctidae; genus Phascolarctos; species Phascolarctos cinereus. The sequence goes on from NW_027555847.1 coordinate 572,513,124, forward strand.
AAATAATCCATTGTTCTATTTTTTAGTCATCATGTTGTGATTTTTACCATGTTAATTGTTTCACTTATAGCAGCTTTAATCTCCCAGCAATTTTGATTCTAGTATTTCATAATCTCTTCCTAATTCTACATATTTTATTCTGGGGCATTTGGTTTAAAAATTCTAAAGTATTAAATAATTATTATATTTGTGAATTCTTAAAAAATCAGTCCTCCATAAAAAACTTTACTCTGACTGCCCATACTATGAAGGTGACCTTGGGTTTCCTAAGAATAAGCCCCTAAAACGCAAGCTCTGACAAGTTCCTCTAAGCTGCAAAGGTTTTAGGCTTGATGATGGTGATGATAGGCATGACTGCTGTTGGAGGGCACACCTCATTTCATATGGAAAGTCTTCCCCAGCAGGCTGGCCACTAGGTGATGAGTTATTTGGCCATCATAATCTATGTGCAACTCAAGAGCTAGGCAGTACTTTCATGCTTAATGGCCAGACGAGATTCAGCTTTGGAAAATATCATTTGAATAACATCAACATGGCTCATGTCCACTCTTAGCCAAAGAGTATCTCTTTCTCTAGAAACATTTGAATTTTGTTTGTTTTAGCTATGATTTAGGTGTCCCCAGATCACTTGTAGGCATCAAACTCTTAAGGAAGGGAACACAGACCAAACTTATTCCTGTTTTGAAGATAGCCCAGAGGACAGCAGAGTGAGCCTATTTTCTCTGGGTCGAAGGGTAAGGTTGTGGGCTGTTCTGCTCTCAAGGCTTTCTTCAGGGAAAAAAAAAACGCAAAGGAGTTGCAAAAGTTTGCCCATGCGGTCTCAGAGGTAAGATCCAAGGAGTAGACTTTACTAACGCAAGAAATAGCAACAGCTCAGATGCAGAGAGATTTCCTCGAAGGGCCCAAGACAGAAACAGACATTGGTGTATCCATTTGATCTGATCAGGAACCCTGACCTCCTTTGAAGAGGAGGAGAAACCTCATTCTGCAGGGCAGTGTAATCACAGAATCTGACCTTGCCAAAGACCAGAAATTTCCTGGGAAACAAAGGTTAATTCCAAATTCAAAAGTTCTAGAGAGATAAGAGAATTTCCTCAGTAGTTTTGCTGTTTGGAGAAAAAGTTCACCTGCACAGGCCACCTTGGAAGTAGGGCAGTGAAGGGAACCCAGGATTTGGAGAAACAAAGGACCTGGATCTTGCCACCCTCTGCTATTACAGTATGTAATTCAAAAAGTGCTGGTCTACTGGGAGAGATGTTTGTTCAGCAGCCCCAAACTATTTTATTCTTCTGGGAGGAATTTATGGGAATTTACTTGTGTTTTTCATATGTTTACTATATCCGCTTATAAGGAACTATGTATGAATCCTTTAAATCTGCATTTTTTGTGCTGTTAAGTAAAGGGTATCTTATACTTGATAATCTATATGGCTACAGTGGGTGTTCGTATAGCAGCTGGAGTCTCAGTTACTAACATTTAGAGAAACCTAAATGTGAGCAATGTCTATATTTGTCTACCACATGGTAAAAACTTAATAAATACTTTTTTTACTGCATCATTTTGGGGAGTAAACTCCAAGTGGCATCATAATGAATGCAAAAGGAAAAAATGAAGATCAGCACCTAAGATCAGACTTAGTCCATGGAAGCCAGAAGACTAGAAGGAACTAGAAGACTAAAAGGAACAAATAAAAACACAAACTTAATTCCTAGTTCTTTGTGGTTCCCTTATGCTCTTTCTAAGGTGATGATGGCAGAATAACAGAAAGAGTCACAGAGTGCTAAGAATCACATGATTTGGAGTATATATAAAATGTGAGACTCTTGTCCATAGACAACTGCCCTAGGGGAGTTCACAATCTAATGACAACAAGCAAACAACTATAAACATAAAATCTATATACAGGATAAATAGGAGATAACAGAAGGCAGATACAGGAATTAGGAGAGGTTGGCGAAGGTTTCCAATAGAAAATGGGATTTCATCTGGGACTTGAAGGAAGCCAGGGAAGCCAGGAGATATGATGGTTAAAAAGTTTGAGAGACATAGTTTCTAGGTAATTAATTGTTTTATTAATAATGCTAGCATTTTATTAATAAAAGGGTCAGTGACACTCTTGATTGCCAAAGACCAATCATGGTGGTCAGCTCATAGTTTATATGCCCTTAGAAGAGTGGGTATTTCTAAGGGTGGCAATCAACTCTGATTTGTTAACAATTAATGATGGGTGGCCCTATTCTAATGAAGGGCTGGGAGAGTGACATCATGTGACTCTTGCACAAAGGGACTACCTCTAGACCCAGACCACTCACAACCTTGGGCACCCTATCTCAGCCCAAATTAGCTTGAATGGAACCCAATGGGCAGGAATTCATTCTGGATTAGAAGTCTGATCTAGTGGGTGGAGTAGCAATACCCAGAATGAGGAGAATATTAATCCTATCTTCCATTAGTCCTGTCCTTGAGAGACTGGGCTTTGGACAAGGAAATAGGATAAGGAAAAAAGCTTGGGTCTCCCCAATTTAATAATTAGGTATTAGTATGAAAGAGAAATAATCATTTCTCTCAGAGGTAAAGTAATCCTGCCATGGAGAACAGCTGGTGAAAATACCTGGAGCAAGATGGAGTGTCTTGTTTGTGGAACAGCTAGAAGGCCAATGTCACTGGATCAAAAAGTACTTAGTGAGGGTCAGCTAGATGGCGAAGTGGATAGAGCACCGGTCCTGGAGTCAGGAGGACCTGAGTTCAAATCTAGTCTCAGACACATAACACTTACTAGCTGTGTGACTCTGGACAAGTCACTTAACCCATTGCCTAGCCAAAAAAACAAAAAACAAAAAGAAAAGTACTTAGTGGGGTGTGGGGAATACAGTGTCAGAAGACTAGAAAGGTGCAAAGCTATTACACAGATGGAGGCTTACTGAGGCTTCAGGAACTGTGACTTCATTTGTTCTGTGCCTGTTTCCCCCTCGCAAGACTCATGCTTGGGTGGCCTGGGAATTTGAAGATATCACATGGTAATAATGTGCTTAATGGGTGGGCAACAAGTCTCTTTTACCCCTCTTTGGGTATATTCCCCCTAGAGAAAAGAACTGACAGGGGCAGCTAGTGGCGCAGCAGATAGAGCTCTGGCCTTGGAGTCAGGAAGACCTGAGTTCAAATTCTACCTAACACACTTGACACTTACTAGCTGTGTGATACTGGGCAAGTCACTTAACCCTGATTGCCTCACCAAAAAGAAAAAGAGAGAGAGAGAGAGAGAGAAATGAACTCATGAAAAAAATTTTGTGAACAGGTTCAAAAATTTTCCAAGCTCACAAGAGGATCCCACCAGCTCATGGAATTTGTATTGGTCTTGTTGACGTTGACATCATTCCTTTGCTAGCCTATCACTTTCTCCATTTATCCATGTTAATAGACTGAGAAAATGTTTGTTCTACTTTGAATTCACCTCTATAGTAAATTTACTCAGACCTTGTGTACAAGTAAGAATTGCCAAGTAATAAAAAGAAAGGGCAGAGTTTAAAAATAAATTTCTCTAGATGAGCTAAGTTTATTTATCAAGGCAGCAAGGTGGTGCAGGGAATAGAGGGCTGGAACTGGAACTGGAATGAGGAGGGCATTTAGTCACATGAACCCATTTCAGGACCAATTTCCTCCTCTGTAAACTGGGAATAATAACAGCACCTACCCCGCAAGGTTGTGAAGCTAAGCAACATATTTGTAAAGTACCTTGCAGACCTTAAAACACTATATGAGCTGCTAGGTGGCGCCACAGTACACAGAGTCCTGCCCCTGGAGTCAGGAAGACTCATCATCCTAAGTTCAAATCCAGCCTCAGACACTTACTAGCTGGGTGACCCTGGGGAAGGCACTCAACTCTGTTTGCCTCAGTTTCCTCATCTATAAAACAAGCTGGAGAAGAAGATGGCAAGCTACTCCAGCATCTTTGCCAAGAAAACCCCAAATGGGGTCATGAAGAGTTGGGCACAACTTAACCACAATAACAAAAGCACTATACAAATAGTAGCTACTGTTGCTCCCCCAGATCTATACATCCTACCCAGAGATACAATCACTCATCACCAACTGCCTTTTGGACATCTCAAACTGGATGTACTGTAGGCATTTGAAATTCAAGATGTCCAAAGCAGAACTCATTATTTTTTACCTCAAACCCTCTCTTCTTCTGAACTCCCCTATTGTCAAGGGTACCAGTCTCCTCCTACTCACTCAGGCTTGGAACTCTTGTGTTAATCTTCACTCTTCACTCACTCCATAGATCCAGTCCTTTGCCAGATCTTGGAGTTTCTACCAATGTAATATTTTGTGGATCCCTTCTAACTGGTCTGGCTGCCTCAAGTTTCTCTCCACTCCAATCCATTGTTCACTTAGCTGCCTAATCCATTCTATAAAGTGCAAGCTTGAATGTGTTACCTGTCCCCCACCCCTACCCCCACTATGAGCTCCAATAGCCCCCTATTACCTCCAGTCTCTCCCTATTCCAATCCATCCTCTACTCAGTTATCAAAGTGATTCTCCTAAAGCATAAGTCTGACCGTGTCGTCCTCTCCCCTCATTAAATTCCACTGGCTCCCTATTGCCTCCAAGATCAAAAATAAAGTCCTCTGTTTATGTGGTGTTTAAAGTCCTTCACAACCTATCTACTTATTGGCTTTCCAATCTTCTTAGACGATCCTCCTCCATATACTCTATGGTTCAGTTTTACCAGCTTATTTGCTGTTCCTCACATATGACACTTCATGTCTTAAATTCACGCCTTGATATTGGCTGTTCCCCTATGCTGGAATGCTCTATCTCCACACCTCAGTCTTTTGGTTTCCCTGGCCTCCTTCAAGATGCAGCTCATGTTCCACGTTCTTCATGAGGCCTCTTCCACTGGTCACCCCAACTGCTAGTGCCTTCTCCACACTCATCTCAGATGTGCTTCCATGTAATCTCTCTCTCCATATATGTATGCATGTATATGTGTATATGTATACATACACACATACAAATACATGTATTTCATACACAAGTGTGTGTATACATACAAGTACAGCCTGTACCTAGCTATTTACATGTTGTCTCCTCCAATTAGAATGCATGTTCCTTGAGGCCAGAGACCATGTTTGCTTTTATTTGCATCTCTAGCACTTGGTATAGTGCTTGGTATAGTGTGCTTAATAAATACTTATTGATTGATTGATTGACCAAAAGGAAAACTGACTATATTTTAATGGACAGAAAATGACTAAGTAAATGATAGGAGAGTTATTTCAGAAAGATCTTTTTATATGCAGTCATATCATTGGCTAATTAGAGCCAAGAGCAATGTCAGTACTAAATTAGAAGAAAGGATAAAAATAACTAAATAAAAAACAACTATATGCAATTACAGCCACTCCACTTATCTACAAAAACCATCATTAGAAATAGAAAATGGATAAAGATAAAGGCACTGATTCTGATCATAAGCAAGTCACTTAATCTGAGCCTCAGATTCCTTATTGAAAAATGACAGTACCACTTTGCTGGGAGGATCAAATAAGATAATATATGCAAAGAATTTTGTAAATCTTTAAAGCACTATATGAATGTAAAGTAGTATCATCAGCATTATAATTACCACTCCTATTTCTTGTTGGTTTTTGTGTATGTGTGTGAGGCAATTGGGGTTAAGTGACTTGCCCAGGGTCACACAATTAGTAAGTGTCAAGTGTCTGGGGCCAAATTTGAATTCAGGTCTTCCTGACTCCAGGGCCGGAGCTCTATCCACTGCGCCACCAAGCTTCCCCAATCACTCTTATTTCTTACAAAAGTTTAATAACAAAATAGTCACTAACATTGAAAAGGACAAAATAATTAAGAAACCTGTTCAGCCACACTTGATCTCCTTGCCAAGTAGAGAAACATGGGTATCAAGCATAATACCAATGTAGAGAACAAACTTCTGAAATACTATAGAGGAGGATTATTTAGCAGTCTAATAATAATAATAATAAATATTTACATGTCATTTTAAGTTTTGAAAACAATTTTACATGTGATCACATTTAATCTCACAAATAGTAAAAGGAAAGGGAAAAAAACCCAAAGAAAGTTTAGTATGAAAGTCAATTAAGCCATGCTATTCCAAGGGTATTTATAGATAAAACTAAAAAGGGGACAACAAACAGGCAGAAAATGGAACAGATTTGTCAGCGTTTCTATTATAAACAGTCTCACTTATTGATGATGGCAGAACCACCATATTTGGATTCTAATACCTTAGTTACTAATATATCTGGGGAAAAACAAATGAAACCTAGAAGACAAATTCAGGAAGAAAAGCTGGACCAGACCAAGTTCACACAGAAGAAATCTGTGCTAGAGGGTGAGGAAATTTTGATAGCACTGAGGGATTGGTTTTAAAGATATTTCAGAGAGGAAGATACAAAATGATAAGAAAAAAATCCAGCACAGGACTTTGACACTTTAATGGATATGTGATTTCATCAATGTGAACACTTCCTTCCACAGCACAGATTGTAACATCTCCACACCTCTTTCCATATGATGCTTTTATTGTCCTCTTATTAATCTTTCATATTCCATTGTACTGGAAATCTCCCTCTACCTCCCTTGGAACTATGTGGACATCACTGAAGTATACAGACCATCAGTTAATTCTCATTTTCATTATACAACCAGCCTCACTTTCCAGGTAGCATACTTCATTGTTAATATCTTCACTGCAACCTTCACTGCATGTTACTCCATTGTCTCTTTTAGGTGGCTTGCCCCTTTCATTCTTCAGTGATTACAGAATTCCATATTTCATAACCATATAACATCACTGAAAGAACACTAATGGATTCCCCCAAAAAATGAACCTTTATTTCAGGGAGAATCTTGGGGTCATTAAAAAGCATTGTGTAATTCTCCAAATGAAATCCAATCAATTCTCCTCCCTCATGTTCAGTGCTGATTCCAGTTCACTGTCTGTCTGCAGTGTCTGTCATACATACACACACACACACACACACAAATACACACACACACAGGTGTGTGTGTGTGTGTGTGTGTAGATATACCTATGCACACATACCTACACACACCTATATATATCACACTCATACACACTATATATACATACACACATATATACTATATGTATATATATGTGTGTGTGTGTGTGTGTGTGTGTGTGGTGGTTTTTCAGTTATTTCAGTTGTGTCCAACCCTCCATGACCCCAGTTGGGGTTTTCTTGGCAAAGATACAGGATTGATTTTCCATTTCCTTCTCCAGTTCATTTTACAGATGAGGAACTGAGACAGACAGGGTTAAGTGACTTGCCTTGTGTCACAGAGCTAGTAAGTGTCTGAAGCCAGATTTGAACACATAATGATGAATTTTTCTTCCTCCACGCTGGGCATTCTATCCACTGTGCCACCTAACTGCTGCTACCTCTCTCTCTCTCTCTCTCTCTCTCTCTCTCTCTCTCTCTCTCTCTCTCTCTCTCTCTCTCTCTCTCTCTCTCTCTCTCTCTCTCTCTCTCTCTCTCTCTCTCTCTCTCCACACACACACACACACACCACACACACTCATACACACAGAGATGGATAAGATCTAAGAATTGTCCACATAAGTGCTATTCTTAGCCAAACTAATGGGCATTTTGCATCCACCAGGCTTTTCCTGTTTAGATATTCAGTCTCAACATTTTCCATTGATTATAGGTCTCATCTAGGACGCTCTGCAAATTTCAGAACTCATGTAAACAATATAACACTATCCACAAAAATATATCATCTGAAGGACTTCTCCATCTATAAGGGATCACCGTTCCATTTTGACTCTGCACTGGATATCTTCCACAAGAGTGGCAAACAGCTTTGGCAAGCAAATGTCTCCCTATTTTGTACCTTGCTTGATATTTGCTAATCAGAAGGTCATTGAACAATATTATCTCTGCTGTTAAAGATTGCTGAGAATTTTCATGATTTTCATATATATGCCCAGGAATCACCTTGTCAGAAAAGGACCTTGAAGCTGGTGTTTTACATTGTTGAATCAAATTTTTTTATAGTCATTAGATACTAAGCACAGTGGGATACTTCTTTTATCTGTACCTTTCAGTCAATCGTATAACTGTAAAGACACTGTCTACTGCAAAATGCCATTTTCAAAAACCTTTTCCCATCTCATGTTCTCATAAAGATTTTATAGAGATGGGAAAGTAGGCAAATGGATCCATAGTTATTGATATTTTCTTGGTCACCTTTTTTTGGTAATAATAAAGTTCATACTTCTTCCCAAGTATTTTGAATCATCGCCCGCTTTCAGCTATCTTGACAATCGATCCCTCAATGCCCTCAAAATTGTACTACTTCAAGTATAGAACTGCTCTGTGTATACTGGATCTCTTCCACAATCTTTTTCCATCTTTATTTGCTAAAAAAAAAATGCCATTTCTCTATCCTCACTCAGCACATCTAAGATATTTGAATCCAAATGAAAAACCTCTGCTGAAATTGATGGAGAAAAAAAGATTTTCTATAGAAATCTTGACAGTTGTTTTCCATTTTTGATATGTTTGTTGTCCTTTCCCCAATTTCATGCTTAAATGCTTTTAGTACAGTTTGACTTAATTGGGTCCCTTGCCTAGATTTATGTACATTTTTAAAATAACAAATAATTATTATTCAAAAAAAGGTAATTCTGCGAACATTATGCATTACTAACCTCTATGTCGACTTCCTCATTTCTATAAAATCTTTATGAGAATGCTCTACAATGATCACATTGCCTGCATTTTAGGACTTAAAATTACACCCAGGGGTCCCTTGGGCTTATGTTAAAGATCTTACAAAATTCCTTGATAGATGTCTTGTACCACAAGGTCAAGAGCCCCTATTCCAGATTTATATGAAGTCTGGATTCATCTTGCAGGTGGCCTGACTGAACACAAAAGGCTCATAAACAAATACTTAAAACATAATGCAATACCTGATCACCATCACTAGAATGTCTTTGAAAAGTCATGGTTCTTTGTAGGATCACTGGACAGATGTTTTACTTTCTCCTCAGCCTTCCACTGTCTAAACAATTTGCAATGTCCAGATCCACAAGCCCACAAGGTATAGCTCTTTAATCCTTTCTGGTTTAGTATTATCCTATTAGTGGTCATTCTCTCCCTAAAGAAATGATGTAGTCCTGTTTATCCTGTATATAGTTTGCTTTGTATATATTTATTTGTATATTGTCTCCCCCATTAGACTGTGAGCCTCTGGAGGGCAGGGAACATCTTTTGCCTCATTTTGTCTCCCCAGAACTCAACATGGTGCCTGGCATATGGTAGGTGCTTAATGAATGTGACCTGATGGAGCTAAGCCTTGAAGGATTTAGATTGGTAGAAAGGATAGCATGCACATAGGAAGGGACTTCAGAAGCCATCTAGTAAAATCAAACCAGAGTAAGAATCCTCTATGGCCTGCTCAACATGTGCTAATCTAATCTTTCCTAGAAAATGGCCAGTGAGGAGGAACCAGTTGCCTCCCAGAGCAACCTGTTCAATGTTTTGACAGCTGTGATTGTTGGCAAACTTTTCCACGTAATAGGATTGGATGCTGGAAATGTATGGCTGATCATTTCAGTGAAACTCTCCCACCATTCCCCTCCTTGATCTTGAGAGAGTTTTTCTCTTACCTTTGGACTGTCTAGGTATGACTTTGACTGACAAGCCAGTTCTGTCCATCCTAAGGGACTGTGGTGAAAAGAAGCCTATACATGAGAGGCAGAGAGCAGAAGTCACACAGGGTAGCAACTATGGATTGTAGACAATGGGATTCCTGAAGCCAAGGCAGACACTTAGAATGAAACTGGTTAATTCTACCATAGCCAATGACCCTTAGTTTCTCTTTTCCTTTTTACTGTGATAGTAAGTGTATTGAAAATTTAAATAGTTAATCTATGAATATTTACTCAAATGTAACAGAAAGGTAGTACAGCTAGGTAGCACAGTGGATAGGTATGGGGCCTAGAGTCAGGAAGACTTGAGTTCTAATCCAGCATCAGATACCTACTAGCTGTATGACCCTGTTTGCCTCAGTTTCCTCATCTGTAAAATGAGCTGAAGACAGAAATGGTAAATCACTCCAGTTTCTTTGCCAAGAAAACTCCAAATGGAGTCACCGAGAGTCAGACGTAACTAAACAACAACTACAGAAAGGAGTTAAGGAAAGCCTGGCAGGGGGGAAAAATGACAATATTTGGACAAGGCACATTCTCTAACTAGGGACCCAGAGCTGCAGAAGCAAGTTGTTGATTCATTTTTACAATTTCTCAGGGCAGAGAAAGTACTTATACAGAGTTTCCCCTAGACACTGAATAAGCAGTGGATGATGTTGGCCCTGTGGTGGGACCTCTATCACCTTCCTATCTTTTTTTTTTTTGGTGGTGAGGCAATTGGGGTCAAGTGACTTGCCCAGGGTCACATAGCTAATGTTATACATCTGAGGCTGGATTTGAACTCAGGTCTTCCTGAATCCAGGGCTGGTGCTCTATCCACTGCGCCACCTAGCTGCCCCACAGTTTTTTAAAAAACAGTTTGGAATTGGTTAAGAAATCAAGAGACTAATCAGTGAAACAGATTATTATACAACATACAAAAGCAAATGCATCTAATTTCAGTAGACACAAAGACCCCAGCTTCTGGGATAAGTATTCAGTATTTGATTAAAAAAACACTGTTGGAGAATTAGATAGTAGTATGGGAGAAAATTAGATTTAGACCAACAATTCATACTTTATACAAAAATAAGATTCAAATGGGTATGTGACCTAGATATAAACAAATCATAAACAAATTAGAGAAACAGAAAAAATAATTACTCACCAGATCTATGGATAGGAAAAAAGTTCATGAGCAAACAAGTAATAGAAAGAATCATAAAAGGTAAAATTAATCATTTTAATTACATAAAACTTTTTCACAAAGATATCTAATAAAGCTAACCTTAGAAGAAAAGCAATTAACTGGGAAAACAACTTTGCAGCAAATTTCTCTGGTAGAGGTCTCATTTCCATAATACGTAAGGAATTAATTCAAATTTATAAGAGCAAGTGTCATTTCTCAATTAATAAATTATCTAAGAATATGAACAGACAGTTCTCAAGGGAAGAAACTTAGGCTATCTATAGCCATATGAAAATGTGCTCCAAATCACTACTAGGTAGGGAAATACAAATTAAAGCAATTCTAAAATTCCACCTCATACCTTTCAAAGTGGCAAAGATGATGAAAAAGGAGAATGTTGAATGTTGGATGGGCTATGAAAACAGGCACATTAATATACTTTTGGTGGACTTGTGAATGGATGTAACCATTCTGGAAAGCAATTTGAAATTATACACAAAAAGTTGCCAAATAGTGCATGTGCTCTTTGACCAGCTTATCACCACTAGGCCTATACCTAAAAGAAAGCAAAGAAAGAGGAAAAAGTCCTTAATGTACAAAAACATTTATATACATAATAATTTTATGTACAAAAATATATCTTTTTGTAGTGGCAAAAAAGAAAAGTCAAGAGGACGCCCAACAGTGATGAACAGCTAAATGAGTTATAGTGCAGAAATGTTATGGAGCACTGCTGTGAAATGAAGAAATGAGGAAATAGATGCTTTCAAAGAGACATGGTAAGACTCATAAGAACTGATGCAGAGTGAAGTAAGGCAGAACCAGAAGAACAATTCGTAACATCATTATCATAAAAATGAACAATTTTGAGGATGTTTATAAATGAATGAAGAATGAAATGAGCTATTTATATAATTACAGACCAATTCATGTAATTACAGACAATTTATATAATCACAACACCGCTGTAAAAACAAACACCTGAAAGAACAGTGATCATTACAATGACAATACATGGTTGCAGAGGACTGATAATGAAACATGCTGCTTATTACAAAGAGGTTTGGATTTACAGAATGAGTACATACATACATATATGTCTCTATATATCTATGTCTATATATATCTATGTATCTATATATCTATATCTGTATCTATATCTATATAGGCAGTTGGGTTTAAGTGAATTGCCCAAGGTCACATGGATAGTAAGTCTCAAGTGTTTGATCTGAGGCCGGATTTGAACTCAGATCCTCCTGACTCCAGGGCCGGTGCTCTATCCACTGCACCACCTTGCTGCCTGCAATATATATGTTTATTTTTGTGTACAGACATTGGCAGAATTTGCTTACCAATGAATATATGTTGTAAGAATATTTGCTTATTTTCTCTTTGTTTTTCAGTGGGGTGAAGGCTGGGAGGAAGAGAAAATAGGTTTCTATTAATTTAAAAAAACAGGGAAGTAGAGATGCTCCATATGTGAAATATTGCATGATATTTCAGGCAAGGTCACTGTTTCGTTAGCCTTGTTTTACTTTGCAATAAGAGACATCTCATCGAGTAGAGTAATCTGTAAATGTATGTAATGTAAAAACAAAACTCACCAATAAAACTGAAAATGAAAAAGCTTCTAACTCCATATCACCATCACTCCTAAATTTATATCAAGTCTAAGTTTGCTTTTCTACATACGGTACTTTTGCCTAAGAGAAAATGAGGATGGATGGCCTGAATAGAGTGTGCCTGTTTATAGAAGGTTAATAATAGCATTTCTGCTCTCTATCACTTGCCTCTACTACTAGTGGCCCCTCCTAAAAATGTTCCCTGTCTCAGTGGCCATTTAGCCAACAACCTAGTTGGTGACTAAGATTTTCTCACACTGACAAAGGCATTAGCTACCTTATGGGAATACATAGCTATTCAGGGCATATCCACCATCCCTCTCAGGGCAAAAGTTCCAGTGGGAAGGGGAAGGTTGTAATGGGAAGGTTCATTGGGAATGTGGTTACTTTCTATATCATGAGAAAAACCACTCACAGGGAGATTTACCCTGGGGCTTTCAGATTGCATCAGGTTTGTGTGGGTTTTGATCCTTTCCAGTCTTTCAACCCAAGGCTGCTGGCTTGTATAAACACGAGAATGCCATGCCCAGCTCAACATAAACCAGGGTTTCACCTCATTAGGCAACACATCTCACCATTTTCCAAGGCTTTCTTTTTTAATTCAAATGTTGGGCTGCTTTTGGCCCATAAATTGTGGAGTTTCCCTTTGCCTGGAATCTCTCTTTTTTTTCCATTTGAATATGCCTGAGCAGTGCAGTAATCTTTCATCTCATTTCTTATTTCTTCAGAGAGAACCCAGGTTTTGTGAAACTGTGGCCTGACATCCAATACCTGGCCACACTTGACTTCATCCACAGATTCCCACCCTATCTTTGAATGAAATCTGGTCCATTCAAAATCTGTAGGCAAACAAAGGCCTGGCTGCGAAATTCTGTTTCCTTAGCTAGAGTGATGCAACTTCTCCCTACCCTTTTCCTTCTTAAAACAAACCAATAAAAATAAAACTGCATATGTAGCTCTTATGTATGATCTTACTGAATAGCCCAAAGAATGTATTTATGTTTTCAGCCAGTGTCTTAGTGACTCTTCTATTGATGTTGCCCGATAAAGGAAGGTTCATTCTATGCCCCCACTTTCTTGGTGCATTATGAAGAAAGAGGAAAAAAAAAGCAATTGGAAGTTAGTGTCATTAGGGAGCTTTTGAAAAGTGAAATGAGCTTCCCAAAAGAGCTGCCAATGATATCTCCACTTGGGGCCTAAGTAACCTACCATTCACAGAGCCCTTAAACAGGTCTGTTCTCTTAAACTGATCCTCTGTCAGAAGATTTTCTGAAGCAGGGCTGGGGAACTTTTCCTCTGGCAGGTTTTCAGGTTTGGATATGGAAAGTAAAGCGGTAAGGTCTATTTAAATTTTGTATCTGAAAAACAGTACAGTGGAAAAAATGCTCTGGCTCTAAGGTCAGAGGACCTGGGTTCAAATACTGCCTTTGAGATGCTGGGAAAGCCATTAAAGCTCCCTGCATCCCTGGTAAAACGAGGGGATGGGACCAGATGGTCCTTAAGGATGCTGTCAGATCCAAACCCGTGATCCAATGAAACATCTTGTCAAACGTACATAATGTAAAGTAGGAAGAGGTGGAGGAAAGGAAGTGGACATGTGAGACTTGTGACAGACTGCCTACCCGGGGTGGGGAACCTTCTCCCTCAAGGCCACACGTGGCCCTCTAGGTCCTCAGTTGCGGCCTTTTGACTAAGTCTAAGTTTTACAGAACACATCCTTTTATGAAGGGGATTTGTTCTGTGAAGTTTGGATTCGATCAAAGGGCCACACTTGAGGACTTACAGGGCCACATGTGGCCTCAAGGCGGCCAGTTCCCCAACCCTGGTCACTTCCAGGACTTTTCAGCTTTCCCTCTGGGGCAACCTAACTTGAAGCACCCAGCTGGCAAGGCTGTCCTTCCTGTAGGCATATGATAACAGGAATAACTAGCATTTGTACAGTATTTAAGGTTTTTTGTTGTTTGTCAGTCATGTCCAACTCTTTGTGACCCCATTTGGGATTTTCTTGGCAAAGATACTAGAGTGGTTTGTCATTTCCTTCTCCAACTCATTTTATAGATGAGGAAACTGAGACAAGCAGAGTTAAGTGACTTGCCCAGGGTGACACAGCTAGTAAATTTCTGAGGCTGGATTTGAATTCAGGTCTTCCTGACTCCAGGCCAACTACTCTATCCACTGTGCCATCTAGCCGCCCAAAATTACCAATATTCACATAAAAAAAATGACCCAAATCGCCAATATGAGAATTACAAATTAAAGCAACTCTGAGGTTCTACCTCATACCTGTCAGAATAAAGAGGATGATAAAAAAGGAAAATAACAATTGTTGAAGGGAACTACGGGAAAAGAGGCACATTAATGCATTCTTAGTGGAGCTGCGACTTGCTAAAGCCATTCAGAAAAATAATTTGAAACTATGCCTAAAAGTTACTAATCTGTTCAAATGCTTTTACCCAAAGATATCATTGCTAGGTCTAAATCCCCAACAAAGATAACAAAGAAAAAAGAAATGCATCTTTCTGTGCATTTTTAGCAACTCTGAGCTACCACCTCATACCTCTCAGATTGGCTAATATGACAAAAAAGGAAAATGATAAATGTTGGAGAGAATGTGGGGAAAATGAGATATTAATGCATTATTGGTGGAGTTGTGAACTGATTCAACCATTCTGTAGAAGAATTTGGAATTATTCCCAAAGGGCTGTAAAACTGTATGTACCCTTTGACCTAGCAATACTACTAATAGGCCTGTATCCCAAAGAGATTTTTTTAAAAAGGGGGAGGGTGGAGCATGTGGAAATGGACCTATTAGTACAAAAATATTTATAGCAGCTTTTTTTTAATGGTAGCTAAAATTTAAAACAAAGGGGATGCCCATCAATTGGGAAATGGCTGAACAAGCTGTGATATATGGTTATGATGGAATATTATTGTGCTATAAGAAATGATAAGCAGAATGATTTCAGAAAAACCTAGAAAGACTTACATGAGCTGATGCAAAGCAAAGTGAGCAGAACCAGGAGAATGTTGTACACAGTAACAGCGATACTGCGTGATGAAGAACTGTGAATGACTTAGCTATTCTCAGCAATATCATGATCCAAGACAATCTCAAAGGACTCGTGATGAAGCATGTTATTCACCTCCAGAGAAAGAACTGATTTTGTCTGATTGCAGACTAAAGTATGCTGTTTTTCACTTTCTTTTCATCTTTCTTTATTTTTCTTTCAGTTCAAGTCTTCTTGTACAAAATGACTAATATGGAAATGTTTTAATGATTACACATGTATAACCTATATTGCTTACTGTTTCAGGGAGAAGGGAGGGGAGGGAGGAAGGGGAGGATAGAATTTGGAACTTAACATTTTTTGAAAATGTTAAAATATTGTTTTAACATGTAATTAGGGAAAAATAAAATATAATTTAAAAATTTTGTAGCAGCTTTTTGTAGTAGCAAAGAACTGGAAACTAAAGGGCTGCCCATCAATTGAGGAATAGCTGAACAAATTATAGTATATTAATATAATGAAATATTATTGCACTATAAGGAATGATAGATGGTTTTAAAGACACCTGGTAAGGCTCATGTGAACTGATATAGAATAAAGTGAGCAAAACCAGGAGAAACATATATAATATAATTAATATTAACACTTTAATTAATTAATCTTAATAATATAATATATCATACATTTCATGTATGTATGTAGATATGTATATGTATAACATAAAATTATAAATACAACTTTGCAAGACTTAAGAACTCTGATCAATGCCATGAACTTCCCAGATTTCAGAGGAATGACAATGAAGCATGCTTTTCAGGTATTGTCAGAAAAGTGGTAGAAGCAAGATGCAAAATAAAGTACACATTTTTGGACATGGTCAATGAATGATATTTTTTTCTTGACTATAGGTATTCATTATAAGAGATTTTTTCTTTTTTTTTTTGGTTAACTGATGGATGGATGCAAATTAAGAGGGAGTGATAGTAATACAGTGGATTTTAAAAAAGGGAAGAAAAAGAAAAGAAAGAAAAGACAGTCTTGAAGCCTTTTTTTTAATGCACAAAAAAGGAAGAAAGACCAGAAAGAATCCTAGACAAGCAGGACAGCTTTGAAAGTTTTATGTTGATTTTATTTTGTAAAGAAAAACAAGTTGTACATACTAGATTTTCAGTTTTCATGTATAATTTTCTGTTTCTGTTTTTGTGTTTGTATAAAGTTTCATTTTATTTGGTTTTTACCAAGTTCTGAGTAAAAAGTTTTTTAAAGGAAAGACTTCACCGAAACATGGGATTTCAGTACAATTAATTATATTCATTTTCAGATGTCTGATTGCTGGCTAAAACTGGGTTAAGCAGCTTCTTCTGTGTTCCTATCAGTGAAATAATGTGCCCCTCCATGGTATCAAGGCTGCCATTAGGTTAAAACTGATGCTCTGGACAGACATCTAAAACATTTGTTTTTAAAATGAATAGTGTGCTTATAAAATGAGCCCAGATAAACAACAATAACAGCTTTTTCTCAGTCACTGCCACAAACGGAATAAACTCCACCCATTGAATCTGCCCAGTGACTGGCAGCCTACTCCCATTAGGCTTGGTCCTGGGGACTTTGAAGCGCAGAATGTTTCTGTCACTCCTTTGGAAGCTGTATAATGTTGTGGGTGGAGAGCCTGAACTTTTCTTTGTCTGTTTCTTTTCTTTACTCTTCCTTGGCTATCTCACTTTAGCCTAGACAAAGGTTTTCACCAATTGTCTGTTCATTTTTAATTATTATATATTAACTTCTTTAATCTCCCAGATTTGCTTCCCAACTCCTCCCACTTTCATGGTTATTATGCATCTTATGGTGGTGAGAGAAGACTCATCATACTGGGTGGTAAAGGGGAGAGAGTTCAAGACTTGAAGTCAGGAGAAGTGTGGTCCTTCTTCAGACTCCTGGCCAAATTGTTTAACTTCAGTCTCTTTATTTGTAAAATGAAAGTAATAGCAGCACTTAGGATTGCTGTGAGGAGGGATTGAGATTACCTATGTAAGATCTGAGAATTACTTTGAGCAATTAAGTCATTTTGACTCTTATAAAAATACAAATTAATTATAAATGACATGTGAAGAAAGATGCTATCTGTATCTAGAGAAAGAATTGATAAATAGAAGTATAGAATAATTTTACACACACACACACACATATACATATATGTATATATATATATATATATATATACACCTATTTGTGTCTAATGGTAGCCATCTCTAGGGTGGGGGAGGGGGGAGGAAGGAAGAAAATGGGAAAAAAGAAATTTACATGCTAACTTTGTTGCATATTTGGAGGGAATAGTAAGTTGTACATGGCAGATTTGCAGTTTCATGTGCAATCATCTTTTTTTTATTGTACTGTGTTACAGAAATGCTTGTTTTGTTCTGTGAATTGAAACTAAAATAAATTTTTAAGAAATAAAGAAAAAAAGAAAATCTAAAAGAAAAAGAGGCTTTCCTAACCTTGGGATGTTATTAAATGTTAGCTGATACTGCACTGTTTTGAATTTGTACTAAAATTATTACTGTTAAGAACTTGATTTATTTTCAATTTCACCTCATTTCTTCTAGCCTGAAAGCATGCTTCAGCCTTTAAAATACTTACATAATTCTCAAAAGTTGTAATTTGGGGAAGGTTTAAAAAAATGAAGTGGTGACATCTGTACCATTGTACCTGAAACCTATGAGAGGCAACTTGGGGAGAGGGTGGACAACAAAGCCAAGAAGACCCAGGTTCAAATCCTGCCCCTGGCAGATACCGGCTATGGGACCATGGGCAAAGTCACTTAGCCACCCAGTCATCTAGTCAGTTGAAAACATGTTCAATTTGGAGTTACAGGATTGGGAATTCTGGATAATGAAATTACTTAACCTCTTTGGGCTTCAGTTCCTCCTCTGTAAAATGAGAGGGTTGGATGAGAAAACCTCTAAACTCCCTTCCAGTTCTATCCTTATGATCCTATAAATTTCAAGGTAATTCCCAGCCCCTTCAAAAAAAAAAATTGTCCCCTTAGCCCTACATCCCTCCCAGGCAGTAGAACCGGGGGAAGGCTTTTAAGGGGACGGGAACAAACATTTATTAAGTACAAATGAGCCAGACATTATGCTAAATGATTTACAAATAAAATATTATCCATTTGATCTTAAGTACTCATCAGTTCTCATTGTGTCAACATGTCCCTAACAGCTATCTTCCCATAGAAATATTTACTTTTCAAATGTAGATTGACCAGGTCTGAGATAGTCTTGCCTCTGTTCAGGGTAAGTGGGACTTGTATTTGCAGTTTTCTACTTTGACCCTCTTGGACAGGATTTAGAACAGACTCTGACTCTAGGGATGTCATTGTAGTTGTTAAGTGATGTCTATCTGCATCCATGCTCAGGGATGCCCTCACTTCAGCTCTCATCTCCTGGGGTCTCATTATGAATCATTCCGAAAATGACTCAGTGGTTTATAAATTGCTTTCAAGTCTTCTTAGCAACAGGCACAAAGAACCTACAGAGCAGATGATTCCATCAATGGTAGACAAGTGCATCCCACCTTAAGAAAACAAATATATGAAAGTTTGAAGTAAAAAGAGAATAAACTATTAAGCATTCATATACCAAAGGATGTCTCACAGGATACCTTCAACCAACAGTACCTCAGGTGCATTTAGAATCATGAAGCTGAAGTAACTTGGCAGTCAATTAATAAGCATTTATTGAGCACTTACTATATGCCTGGCAGTATGCTAAGTGCTGTAATAGAAAGGGGGTGGGGAACTAGTCCCTGCCTTCAGAGAGCTCACAGTCTAATGGGGGAAACAACATACAAACAACTATGTACAAACAAAATATATGCAGGATAAATTGGGGGTAATTTCAAGGAGAAGGCACTAAGGTTCAGGAGAACCAGGGACAACTTCTTTCAGAAAGTGGGACTTTAGCCAGGAAACAGATGAGGAGGGAGAGAGTTTTAGGCATGTGGAATAGTTAGTGAATATGCCTGGAGCAGGGAGATGTAGGGGACAAAGAGACCAGAGTCACTGGATCACAGGTGGGGTGGGAGGCTGGAAATGTAGAAAGAATCCAGGTTATGGAGAGCTTTAAAAAGCCAAACAGAATATTTTCTATTTGATCCTGGAGGTAATGAACTGGAGTTTATTGAAACTTGGCAGGTTATCTAATTCAAAACTAGTCATTTAGTTTTATAAATGAAGAAACTGAGGCAGAGAAAGGTTGTGACTCCTGCACTTTCATAGACAGCTAATTAGAGCCAGAACAGGGAGTAGAACCCAAGTCCCCTGAGTTCAGCCCAAATTTCTTTTACTAAAGTCCCTTTTAGTTTACAAAGCCTATGATGCTACTTGCCTTTCAAAGAGGTGTGTGTATAAGGGCGAGGTGTGGGAGGGAGATTAAAAAAGCTAAAATGTTGGCAGTCATTGCCAAAGGAATGTAAAATCCAGGGCTTTTTCTACCAATCCTGGTCTTCACCTGCCCAGTAATTTATAGTTATTAGAGAGTTTCCCAGAGCACTGAGAAGCTGTTATTTACCTAGAGGACTCAAACCCAGGTCTACCTCCTACAGAGGCTAGCTCTTTATCTATTACACTGGTTCTCTTAGTAATTGAAAGCAATTTCTTCTTTTAATTAGTTTAATCATTTCCTTTTTAATTCTATTTAAACTGTTGATTTGCTTACTCCTTTTGCATAGTGAAAATAACTCAACTCTTCTATTACCACCTAAGTAATCTTGGGTAATTCACTTCTCTCTGGGTCTTAGTTTCTTCATCTGTAACATGAAGGACTTATACCAGTTGGTCTATAAAATCTCTTCTAACTCTAAAAACTGAATTCTTTACAAACTATCAGAAATTTATAATTAATGTATGTTATATTCTATAATTTGTCAATGAGAAAACAGATTTTAAATTTTCAAAAGTCCCTTTATTAAAACTTTTCAGGAATATGACTATTCCCTATAGCAATCAATGATTCAACCAACTTGGATATTTTCTGTCCACATCAGAAAAGTTTACCATAAATTCCATTCAATATTTATTAAGCACTTAAAATCTGTGCATGTAATGCAGAGGTGCCCTGTCCCTGCCCTGCCCTGTGCTTAAAAAGTTTACAATTTGATGAGAGTAAAAGACATGAATTCAAAACACTATTATTTAATACCTTCCTAGTGATGAAGAATCCAGCTCTCTCCTCTCATGAAGTCAATGCTTTCCTTTGACAAAGCCACCTTTAGATCACTTGCCTGTGTCAATTTTTGAAATCTGTGAAGAAATCTTAGTCTGTCCCTCTCGGGTTAATGTTTGATATATTTTGGTAGTGTTTACTAATGAGAGAAGATTTCTCAATGCTTCATCCTCCACTTGTTTCTCTACAATGAAGCCCAAAGGTATTCTTCTCTTCCTGCCTGGCCATCCCAACCAGAAATCTGGTAGGGTCTAGTGAAGAACTCTGTTATCTTATCTCCTCAAGGAGAGAAAAAGCCAATGTGTAGTTAGGCTAAATTAAAAGGGACATGTTGTCTAGGACTAAGGAGATAAGAGTACCACTACATTCAGACCACACCAGTTTTTTCTCTTAAAGACCAGCCTTAACCTCAAATCAGCCTGGTTCCAGACCAAGCCCTACTTGATCACTGTTTGGGCCTTGACTGGCTCAGAATGAATGCCAATAACAATTGTTTCTGTCTTAGCCAGAAAACCTGAGGGTCTTTTCCTCCTAGATTTTTTTTTTCTAAAGAGGCCACTCTTTGCCTCATTTTATTAAGTCTTAATCACTGAATGGGCTCTGCCCCAGTCAAGCTGAGACCTGTTAAAGACCTTAGCTTGAAAAGGTCAAGGTTCTGCACTGCATCCTGGGCCATCTCCAGTCGTCCTGATCCATATCCAGCCACTGGATCAAGATGGTTCCAGAGGAGAAAGTGAGGCTGGTGACTTTATACAGCCCTCCCTCACTTAAATCCAATTCACTTGCATGTCATGGCACCATATCCCTAATGTTATGTCCTTTGAGAACAAAGGAAAACAGCAACAATATAAGAAGGAACAATTAATTGTGTTCAATTCTGGGTACCATATTTGGGGAAGGACACTGGTAAGCTGAAAATTGTCTATAGAAAGGGTAACCAAGATTATGAAGGGCCTCAAGATCATGTCATAGGAGAACTGAAGGGATATTTAGCCTAGAGAAGGGAAAATTTAATGGAGCATATAACAGTTACAATATCTTCAAGTATTTTAAGGTCAGTATGATGGAAAAGGAAAAGATTTATTCTGCCTGATCCCCAAGTGCAGAATTAGAAGCAATGACAGGGATTTATCAAGGGGAAGATTTCACTTCCATATAAAGAAAAATTTTCTAACAATCAGAGCTCTCCAAAAGTAGAGTTAGCTACCTCAGGAGGTAATGGATTCCCTTTTACTGAAGATCTTCAAATAAAGGCCAGATGACCACTTGGTCATATTATAGAAGGGTTGGACTAAATGGTCTCTGAGGTCCAATCAAACAGCAAACATTTATTACCTTGTACTAGGTACTATGCTAAGCACAAAGAAAATGCAAAAACCACTTTAAGACTCTGTGATTCTTATATCATCATAACAGATGCATGAGAGGGCTGTCTAGTTGTTTTCAGAGAGCATTTCATTTATTTGGAGGCCATGGGGCTTGGACCTCTCTCAAGTAAGAAAGAGAAGACAGAACGTTTTTAGCAACTCAAAGTAAGAAATCCTTTCTATTTTAAAATATACACTGAGCCTGCTCTGCTAGTCTGATTTAACTCAAATGGTATGGTCAATTTTCTTCTCCAACTATTCAGAGGCTCACACTTCAAACCCAACATCAGATGTTCCATGTTGTTTCCCATGGCTAGACTGCAAGCTTTCTAAGGGCAAATATTGGGGTTTTTTTCTTAAGACTTTGCTTCACCAGATACCTAGCTCAGTGCCTGGTACATAGTAGGTACTTAATAAATGCTTATTGATTGATAGGTCTAAAGAGATATATTATTATTTCCATCTTGCAGAAGGAAAAGTAGAGAGGCAAAGAAGTCGAGGGACATTATGATATAGTAGAACTGAACTAGGAGTCTGGACACCTGGATTATAGTCCAGACTCTGCTACTAATAGACTCTAAAGGTTGTTTGTATGACTTTGAGCAAGTCACTGACTTTTCCTGGGCTTTAGCTCCTTCATCTGTGAAAGGAGGGGGTTGGGATACTAGACGAAATCCAAGACCCTCCTAGCTCTCTTATTCTAAGGAGATGAGATTTGAATTCACACCTCCATTGAAGACATTTTATAGCAATTTTTTGTTTCCTCATCTATAGAATGGGGTTAATCATACCTGCCATACCTGCCTTATAAAGATATTGTAAGGATGGAATTGTGAGTAATGTGCTTTATAAGCCTTAAAGTGTTATATAAATGTTTGCTATTATTAAGCCCATCTTTTGGTGCACGTGACCCTTATCAGTCAACTTTCCCAACCCCAACAGACACCTTCACAACCACAGAGTTAGATCTGGAAGAAGCTAAATGTACTAAACACAGAGCATAGTAGAACCAGCCCTTCCTTAGACTGAGTGACCAGCCTTTTACTCTAATGAGTTACAGTGGTCCTTCTTTCCTTCTAGACATCCTCACCCAAGACACACCAGTGTCCTGAGCTCTAGTATCTTTGCCAATTCTTTTACCTGTTGGTTCAAAGGCTCCTATAGGTGTCTATGTAAAGGTGTTTAATCAGTTGTCTCTGTTGTTTTTAGTCATTTCAGTCATGTCTGACTCTGTGACCCCATTTGGGATTTTCTTGGTAAAGATATTGGAGGGGTTTGCCATTTCCTTTTCTAGCTCATTTTACAGATGAGAAAACTGAGGCAAACAGGGTTAAGTGACCTGTCCATGGTCACATAGTTAATATCTAAGGCTGGATTTGAACTCAGGTCTTCCTGACTCCAGATCCCACTCTCTATCTACTGCACCACCTAGCTGCACCCCGTCCCCTGCCCCTAAAAAAAAAAAAAGAGGATGAGCAGTGTTTGGCTTACCTAGCGACTTTTCCCTAAAGATACCTGACGTGTCCAAAATGAGTGAGAATGAAGAATTTTGAACACTTCATACCACATAGGCAAATCTTTCCAGCAATCCTGTAGAAATAAATCTATATACCATAATGGGTTACCATTAGGAAGAATTCTGTGGAATTAGGAGCTAGAAGGAACGGTCTTTGGAGCAAAGGTGTCAAACATGAAGCTGGCAATTCTCCTCAGTGTAGCCTGAACCTCATTAAGATATAATCGGGAGATATTTAACAAAATAAATAGAAATACAATAAAACATAGATAACATTGCATTTTAAAACTAAGTCACTACATGGCCTGCATGGATCATTTTGTACAGTTTAGTGGCTCCTGGTTTTTTTTTATTTGAGTTTGACCCCACTGCTATAGAGATATTCTAGTCCAGCCCCTGTATCTTACAGATAGAGAACCTGAGGGCCAGAGAAATAAAATTATTTGCCCAAAGTGACAAAGCTTGTCAACAGAGCCAGAATTTGAACCCAAGCACTGAGATTCTGAATTCAGGGCATCTTTCGTTATATTGCAGGGTTATTCCTTTCGCTCACTCTTCACTCCTTACCCTATCCCTCCAACTCTAATAAATAAGTGAATAGGGTCACATTATTTTCCTGCTAAACATAGTAGAGGTTATAATCATCCTATTTAACTGACCAGGTTGAAATATAACTCCATTAACAAAGATGATGGACATCAGATTACATTGGAAAAGAGAAAATTTGGGAAGTCTGCAACAAGCAGATGACTGCAGGGCATAGGCAACTGGTAATGGACTGAGTATCCAGTGGGGTCTACAATGGTTTCTATAAGGCTCCAGGAAAATTGAATTCAGAGCCATTCCAATTTAACTTCCAATCATCCTCTTGCGTCTCACTCCGCTTTATTCCTCACACAGCATTAGGATATACATGCCATGTCAAAGAATAAAGCTGCACTGAAACTTTTATTTTATTCATTTGGGAAATAATTACAGTGGATAAAGAAGAGAGAATAACTAATGATTGAGAGAGACAGTGAGAAGAGAGCAGGGTACAAAGTATAATTGGACAGTAGCAAGGAGAAGCTGTCAGGATTGAATGGAATCTTAAAAGGGAAAATTGTGTCTATTAAGTGAGAAGGAAGCTGCTGATTGTTTTGCACCGATTTCAGGGACGTAGTGGGCTTTGCAGTCCTTTGTAACACTCAGGTAACTATGCGCATAGACAGAGCATATATTCCTAAATCTTTGTTCAGTGTAGGAACAAAGTTTTGGAGACAGAAGGCTGGACACTAAAGAGTAAATAACTACGTCTTACGAGCTTATCTGGTTTATAATTGATATATTTTACCTTACCCAAACATTCATTGTCTTATTTACTTAGAAATCAGGGACCCTGAAATTTTGGATGTGTGAATTTGGAGTATCTCTGTGTGTGATATGCACTCCTAAACACTGATCATCTTTTGATATAGTGTTGTTGGCTCTGGACCTTGATGAATCACCAACACAGAAATCAGATTTAGCGCAGTTAATTAGATCAGCATCCCATAGTCCAATTCAGTAGCTATGTATAGTCAGGGATTTTCATTGTGTGTACGTGTGTATGTATATTTCTCAGTTTGTTTTTTTCTCCCTACTGCATTTGGTCTCTTTTTAATGTGTGTTCATTGTGCATCTCATTTATTAAGGGCAGATGCCCTGGGCACAATGTTAACAAACTTCTCCTTACGGACCATCAGCATACTTCGTATTTGCCCCCATCCAGATTTCTTTCTGGCAACATCTGAATTTGGCTTGCATTTCTAGCTCTTTCCTAGCAGCAGTCAGTTTCCCTCTGTAAACAAAAAAATCTCCTGGAAAAAAAATTTTAGTACAAAGCATGTTTATTACAAAATGTAATTAACAGAAAGGGATTTCCTCCCAAGTTCAGTTAGCAAAGGAACTATGCCAGTTTCATTCTCCCACATAGACAAAAATCCAGAAAACCAACAAAAGTCCCAATACTGGTCTAGAGCTGGAGAACTCAGTGCAAACAGCATCTGCAACTCACCACTGACCTGATTTCTCCAAGTCAGGTTCTCACTTGCTTTGAAGTAGCACCTGCAACTTTAATTGCAGCATTCCACCCCCCTCCCACCACTACCAAGTGCTTGCTGGTGGTGCTGTTACTACTGCCTTTCACTACAATGCTACCGCCCAGCTTGGCTCAGGACCTCCTCATCCGTGAACCTGGGCAGCTTTTATCTTTGCCCTTGTACCCGCCTCTTTTTTTTAGAGTGCCAACAATGAGGCTTTAGAAACCTCAGCCATTCTGGTACATGGTTTCCTTTCTTCTTTCTAGAAATCCCACTATACAGGTCTACTGCATTATGGGAAATTGAGCCCTTTCCTATCAATGTAAGCAAATGATAGTTATCAATTTTGCCCCAGATGATCCACAATTACTTTAACTTCTACACCAAATGCTGATGATTACTTGATTGATGCTTCACATTTTCCAATAGGTTTTAAATGCTTCCACTCATTTGCCCCCTGGCAACCTTGTGAGCTGGATGGGACAGACATCATCACCCCCATTGTTCAGATGAGAAAACTGTGACAAAGAGAGGTTAAATGATTTGCCTAAAATTGCATGGGCAGTTTTCATCTTCCTGTCTCAACATGCTACTGAATTAATTCTCTAATAAAAATTACAGAAATGTTATTTTTGCATTCAAACTTCATTACTGACACCAAAATTGGTATAAGTGTCACGGTTTACTTAAACATTTTTTCCATCTGAACCTTTGTATCAATTTGACCATTTATGACTCTTTGTTTAGGCTTGAGGATTAGTTTTAGACATTTTTATAAATATTTTATATCAAGGGTGAAAAACATTAAGTACTAAGCAGGTGAAATGAAAACAGTAGCTATTTATGCCAGATAATTTACCAGCAACATAGCCTAGAAAATCTGTGGAAAAAAGATAAGCCATCTTCATTGCTCCTATTAAATATAATTAAACTCTCTCAATGCCACACGCTCTTGGAACAAAAGATATATTTTCATAAGCATCTTGTTTCCAGAATAGCTGCTATCTTGTCTGATTACCTCAGTTCTATTTTTCTCACAAATTGCAAAACCAGAAGAGGAAAAAAGTTGGTATTTTTCTCCCAAACTCAGACTAAACTTACTTTAACTTTACTGATCATGGAGATTTGTATTTATGATTAACAAGGGAAGTGCTCATCAGGGATAGAAAAGTTGGCTCGGGAAAAATGTCTTCTTTCAAGTCCTCATTGTCCAAACAAGTCTTTGACTGATTGCAGTTAAATCTGGAACATTTTGGATTTACCAGTCTCTTCAAGTATGCTTAGTTTTTAATAATAGCTACAGTTTCCCATGAGAATGAAAACAGACCAGAGTTATTTTTCTCTCCTAATGCCCTAACTTCTAGATGAGCAGAACCAGAGGGCAAACTCCAACCATCTTGGAAAATCCTAGGATCATAGGATTTAAATATAAGATGTGATGTAAAGTCACTTGACTTTAAGTCAAAGTTTATTTTAAACTTTCCTCAAAATTACATTTCAGAGGGTGGAGACAAGGTGACAGAGTGAGAATTAGCAACTTCACTTCAGTTCCTTCAAAATCTCTTCCACAATGACCTAGAAAATGTGCCAAACCAAATTCTGAATGGAAAAGACAAGACAAAATCACAGTGAGAAATTTTTCCAGCCCGGGGTAGTTTAGGAGGACAAACAGAGAGGTCAATAAACACTAAGATGGGGCCTGGCTAGGAGCATAGTACAGCAACAGAAGTGGCATTGGGTGGTGGTTGTCACAGTAGTGACCGATAGTAGCTCATGCCCAGGAACAGCAAAGGGACTGAACACCTAGATAGAAAGAGATCTTGGGCAATCCTGCACTAGTAGTGGGAGCAGTGGGATGCCATCTGTCAGGTTTATCACCCATTAACTAATTCCAGTTACAGTTCCAGGATAAAGAGGAACAGTCGTGGTTGAGAGGGAGCAAAGGCTGTACTCATGTAAGAAGCCGTATGCAGAGTAGGAGCACAGTGAGTATACCTCTCAATCCTCCATGTTGGAAGCATCTAAAACTTAAAAGCCCACAGACTGAACTCTAAAAGCAACAGAAGATCATCAAAGCTAGAAGCTCAGACCAGACCTCCTCCCCACCCCCACAGGTGAGCAGAGCCCAACTTTAACATGAAATCCAAAGTCAAGAAATAGAATGGAAAATGAGCAAATAACAACAACAACAACAACAACACCTTTTGAGAAGCAGGCTCCCCAGCTTCTTCCACTTGAGTTGGCATCTGGAAGAACTCATCATATGTTCTCAGGCCCCCTTACATATCTAGAACCAAAAGATGCTAATACCAATGACACTTTCAAATATAGGCCAGTTATATATTTGGGTCTTTTACATAACACATTAACATCTTATATCACTACAAAGAAGTCTAGACTTATGAGAAAATAACATATTGGTTGATGAGCAAAAAAAAGTGTTCCCTAAAGCCGAAGAAACATAAACAACTTATTTTTAATTTGTTAATTATTAAACAAGTTGCCCAAAGGCACTATAACATTTATGCTGTTTTCTGTCGATTATCTCAAAGCCTTTTACTCAGTTCCATACTCATGACTTATTCATGTACTGCAAATATATAAAATGGACCCACACATAGTGAGTGTGCTACAGTATTTGATATCCAGATGGACAACTGTTCTCTTAAAATATATAACTAACAAGCATGATAACGTTAAGAGTAATTGAAATATAAAGTGAATATTTGAAGGGACCTGTTTAAGCCCAGAATGGCTTTACCTAGCTGTGAATTCATTATCATCTCTCTCTCAAATAAAACTAGTAGAACCAAACCAGCTTATTCATTACTTAATGCATATGAGTGACATCAAGCTGTATGGCTCCACCAAAACCCTCTTCATCTTGTAGAATCTTTCTCCAATGATATCAATGTCATTTAGACTCAATAAGTGTAAATTTCATAAGGCATGACAAAGAAACATAGATACCAAAGGTTTCAAGCTTGAATTCAGAGATCATACTGAACCAATGGATGAAAGCAATTCCTAAGAATACCTTGGTCTCTTCCAGAAAAGATACATTGAACATAAAGGTATCAAAGAGAAGCTATGGTTGAATATATTAAGTTATTGGCTGACATCTTGAAATAATAGCTGAATGGGAAGAATGTGATTAAAGTAATTAACATTGATGCAATGCCAGTCTTGACCATATATTGTCATTATTTTAAAATGAACCATCACATATTTGGAAAATATCTTCACAAAACCCATACAATAGTAACAAAACACAGGTTCATCCCCTTAAGGTGTCTGTTGAAAGCTTAACACTTCCTCATCACACAGGAGGAAGAAGTTGATAGTTACCCTTAGAGCACATTATAAACAGGTCAAAAGCCTACAGAAATTTTTCTGGAGGAAGCAGACGTCACTTCACTAGATGATAGTCAAGACTAATAACAAGTTCACGGTATTGAATTTGTCAAATGCAATTGGATGTGGTTTACTTATAAATGGATCCTTTGAAAAGGAAAAGATCCAAAAATGGTTTCATGTCTTCATGAACTCAGTTAACTATAATTGGACAAGGAAGGACCAAAACAATGACTCAGTCATATAAATCTGTTTGAAGAAATGGAAGGGGCTTACTACGGCAATTCAGAACTAGGTCATTACCACCAGAAATTACAGAAAGTTTATTCTTTAGGATCTTAGACTTGGTAATCAATGCAGGTTTTGTAAGGGAAGGGGAGGGAAACAAACATTGATTAATCATGGTTACTATGTGCCAGGCACTATTCTAAGTGCCTTACAAATATTATCTCATTTGATCCTCACAACCCTGAGAGGTAGGTGCTGTTATTATCCCCATTTTGCAATTGGGGAAGTTAAGGCAGACAGAAGTTAAGTGACTTTCACATGACACAGCTAGAAAGTATCTGAGGACAAATTTTAACTCAGATCTTCTTGTCTCCAGGCCCAATGCTCTATCCAGTGGACCACCTAATTACAAGGAAATGGAAGAAACTATGCAACACATCACTGCAGGCTTCATACTTAGCAACACATGAATTGGTGATAAGAGTTATATATAAGTTCGTTATCCTTCATGGACTAACAAATGACAAATGACCATGTCACAAATATAGACCTCCAAATATCTTAGAAAACTCAATATACTATGCTGGAACTGGACCATTATTACAAACTGAACTATGCCCCCCAACTAATTCAGACATGGCACTGATCCATAGAAACTTCAGAACAAAGATTTTAATAGATGCTGCCGTACCAAATAGTCATAATCTCTAAGCTACATGGAACAAAAAGATTTCAAAATACAGAGACCTGATAATATAATTGAAGATCTAGTACTGCTGAATCTCCTTACTTTTTTTCATTAGTTCCTTTGATATTCTTGATTTTTTGTTCTTCCAAATGAATTTTGTTATTATTTTTTCTAATTCAACTAAAATAATTTTTTGGTAATTTAATTGGGATGGCATTGAATATATAAATTAGTTTAGGTAAAATTGTCATTTTTATTACATTGGCCCTGCCTACTCATCAACAATTAATACTTCTCCAATTTATTTAAATTTGATTTTATTTATATAAAAGTTTTTTATAATTTTGTTTATGAGTTCTGAGTTTGTTTTGTCAGGTGTACTCCCAGCTATTTTATATCGTCTAGGGTTACTTTAAATGGGGTACCTTTTACTATCTTTTCTTGCAGGGTTTTGTTTGAGATATATAGGAATGCTGATGATTTATTTATGGGAATTTACTTTATATTCTGCTACTTTGCTAAAATTATTCTTTCAATTAACTTTTTAGTTGAGTCTTTAGGATTTTCCAAGTATATCATATCATCTGCAAAAAGAGATAGTTTTAATATCTCATTCCCTTTTCTATCTATTTAATTTTCCTTATGCTAAACCATCCCTGCACTCCCGGTATAAATCTCACTTGGTCATGATGTATAATCTTTCTGACATATTGTTGTAATCTTTTAGCTAGTATTTTATTTGGGATTTTTACATCCATATTCATTAACAAAATTGATCTATAATATTCTTTCTCTGTTTTTACTCTTCCTGCTTTAAGTAACAGTATCATATTTGTTCATAAAAGGAGTTTGGTAGGATCCCTTCTTTGCCTATTATTCCAAATAATTTATTTAATATTAGAATTAGTTGATCTTTAAACATTTTATAGAATTCACTTATAAATTCTTCTGGCCTGGTGTTTTTTTCTTAGGAAGTTCATTTATGCCTGTTCAATTTCTTTTTCTTTTTTTTCTTAAGTATATTATAAGGTAGTAAGTATCAAAACTATCTGGTACTGGCTAAGAAGTAGAAAGGTAGATCAATGGAACAAAGATGACATACAATTTACAGCAGCAAATACACATAATAGTCTTGTTCTTGACAAGTTTAAAGACATAAAAATTCATTATTTAGTAAAAATTGATGGGAAAACTGGAAAATAGTATGACAGAAACTGGGCATAGACAATATCTTACCCTATTTACATAGATAAGGTCAAAATGGATACATGACCTGGATATAAAGAGAGATATTACAAGAAAATTTGAAGAACATGGAACATATTACTTATCAGACTTATGGATAGTTGAACCATTTATGAATAAATAAGAGATAGAGAGCAAAGTTAGGTGTAAAATGGATAATTTTGATTACATCACATTTTAAAAGTTTTGTACAAATAAAACAAATGTAGCCAATATCAGAAAGAAACCAGAAAATTGGAGGAGAAATTTTATAGACAGTTTCTCAGATAAAGGTCTAATATCTCAAATACATAAAGAACTTTGTCAAATATATAAGATTATGAGTTATTCCCCAATTGATAAATGATCAAAGGATATGAACAGGCAGTTTTAGAATAAAGAAATCAAAAACAATTTATAGTCATATAAAATGCTATAAATCATATTGATTAGAGAACTTCATTAAAGCAACCTTGAGATATCATTCAATACCTACCAGATTGGCTAAAATAATTGAAGGGAAAAGTGACAAATGTTGGAGAGGATGTAGAAAAATTGTGACACTAATCCATTGTTGGTGGAATTGTGAACTGATCCAACCATGTTGGAGATCAATCTGTAATTATGCTTAAAATGTTATTAAACTGCATCCAGGGGTGGGGAACCTGCAGCCTTGAGGTTACATGTGGACTTCTAGGTCCTTGGGTTCAGCCTTTTGACTGAGTACAAGTTTTACAGAACAAGTTTGGATTCAGTCAAAGGGCCACACTTGAGAACCTAGAAAGCCACGTGTGCCCTCGAGGCTGCAGGTTTTCCACCCCTGGGCCTATACCCTTTACCCCAGCAATACCACTACTAGGTCTATTTCCACAGATGATTAGGGAAAAAGGAAAGGAATCTGTATGTTCTAAAATGCTTATAACAGCTTTCTTTGTGGTGGCAAAGGACTGAAAATTACAAGGATGCCCATCAACTGGGAAATGGCTGAACAAGTTGTGGTATATAATTATGATGGAATACTACTGTGCTATAAGAAATGATGAGCTCAATGATCCTAAAAAGGCATGGATATACTTGCACAAAATAATGAAGAGTGAAATGAAAAGAACCAAAAGAATATTGTATACAGTAACAGCAATATTTTTTTAAGAATGAAATTGATAATTTTGACTTTTATAAATACCCAAATTTACAATTAAGGACCTATGAAGAAAGATGCTATCTGCATCCAGAGAAAGAATTGACGAATATAAATATGTATAGAATAAGTTTACACACACACATATTCACACATTACATACATATACACTATATATATATATACATGTATATATATAATATATATATATATATATATAATATATATATATATATATATTATGTTCAATGATAGCCATCTCTATGGTGGGGGTAGGGAAGAGAAGAAAAAAGGGCAAAAAAAAAGAAGAAAAATAAATTCATATGATAACTTTATTATATATTTAAAAGGAATAGCAAGTTGTACATAATAGATTTACAGTTTCATGTGCAATCATATTTTTTATTATGCTGTGTAATAGAAATGCTTGTTTTATTCCATAAATTAAAAACAAAATTAATTTTTAAAAATACAGACCTAGAAGAGAAGATCAAAATCATATGAAAACAGGATGAGGGACATATCATCTCTGTTGTCCTGTCTGCAACTACAGTCATATAGAGGATGCTTTCAGTAAGCCTACAGAGGGTGAGGACAGCCAGGTGACTCACTGGATAGAGCACTGATCTTGGAATCAGGAAGACTTATCTTCATAAATTCAAATCTGGCCTCAAACACTTAACTACCTGTGTGACCCTGAAGTCACTTAACACTGTTTGCCTCAGTTTCTTCTTCTATAAAATGAGTTGGAGAAGGAAATGAAAAACCCCTCCAGTATCTTTGCCAAGAAAACCCCAAAATGGGGTCATGAAGACAAAGCTAGCAAGTGTCTGAGGCCAGATTTGAACTCAGAAAGATGAGACTTCAAGTCTGGCATTCTACCCACTGTGCCACCCTGGCTGCTCAGGAAGACCTGAGTTCAAATGTGACCCCAGAAATTAGCTGTGTGATCCTGCATAAGTTATCTAACATCTCTTTGCCTCAGTTTCTTCATCTGTAAAATGGGGATAATAGTAACTACCTCCCAAGGTTATTGTGAAGATCAAATGAGATAATATTTGTTAATTGATAATTAACAAATTTGATTTGATAATATTATAGTGCCTGACACATAGTAAGCCCTATATAAATGTTAGCTATCATCATCATTATTTATTATAATCTATTGGAATTCAAGTAGTTTCCACTCCAACAATTTTGTTCTTTTTTTTTTAACCAGATTTTTGACTTCATCAGCACAGAAAAATTATAGTTAAGGAAACTCCTCAGGAATGCAAATGGGTACCTGCTCTGAAACTAGAGTCGTACAGTTACCTGGGGCACTAAGAGGTAAAATGACTTGTCCAGGGTCATACAGTTGGTAGATGTCAGAAATAGAACTTGAACCCCTGGTACTAAGGTCGACCGTTACCCATTACAACATTCTGCCTCTCAATGTTGTTCTTTTAGGGATTAAAATAGAAAGGGTTATTGAGGAGTTTTTCTCCCTTACAGATCATTGCTGTCTTTCACCACATCAAATCCTGGTCTAGCAAATGATGCTTTTTTGCCTGATATACAGAAACAAGGCATACATCTCAGTGTGAAAACTTTTTTTTTTAAATCATGTCTCCTATGCCAGGAGCCTTAGTGATTTTTTGGTAAGTTAATTGCCTCTCTCAGGCAAACACTCCTTTCCCTGTAAGTTGGATGGTTTTAATTTATCAAAAACAAGGACCTCAAAATGTGAAAACCACACAAATAACATGGAATTTCATAAACTGACAACAAACCTCTCACCTAAGGTGACTGCATCCTAAATAAAGGCCCATATACGTGAAGGTTCAGATGATATCAGAGAAGAAATACTCTTTAAGAGTAAACAGAATAAGGAAAGAGACCAAAAACTCATGTTATTGGATTTTGGATATAACAAGCAATACGTTCAGGCAGCATCTTCTTCTAAAGGCTTGGCTCAGTGAGATGCCCCTCTGGGACATTTTCCAATGAGTCCTTTTCCAGAGTCAAAGTCTCTGCCTCATTAATTCAGCCAGATGGGGTTTCACAAGTGCGATACTGACCACTGTCTCAGGAGCTCAGACCAGGAAGTCAGCTGCAAAGTCATGCCACCTGGGGCATCCCTTGCCATAGCCCAGCTGCATCAGGAAGACAACCCTGATTGGCCCCCAGCAAGATTCTCTAGAGGCTGCAGTAACTGCAGCAGCAGCCAGCCCAGGGTGTTTTCTGGTCTTGAACCTCACCGAGATAAAATAAAAGATTAATTAAAGAATTATAAAATGCTGATAGCATCTCCTTACACAAATGGTTCTATTTACATGCACATTTTGAAATGTTCTTTTGTTGGAGCTCTCTTCTTGGTCAGTAGAGTGAGGCTGGGCCATTGGCATAAACCAAACATACAGAAACTATTTCAAACTAAAAAGCATTTTTTAAAAAAAATGGGAATCTCTCTGTCTGTCTGTGTTTCTTTCTGTCTCCACCCTCTCTCCCCCACTTTCTGTCTCTATCCCTGTCTCTCCCTTCTCTCTGTTTCTATCTCACTGTCTTTTTCTCTATTTTCCTCCATTCCATTTCCCTCCCTTTGTGTCCATCTATCCATCTCTCTATCTCCTCTTATTTTTGTTATTGCACACATGTGGAAACCTGCCCTTTTGAGAAAAGTTTGGGAGAATGGACTCTGCTAAAGTCCAAATATGTTGTTCTTTGTAGGTCTATTCAAAACCATTAGAATCTAAAAACTCTGATTCGCATTAGGCAAAATAAAACCCCTGTTCCAGTGAATACTGTTTCCTTTGCCCTTTCAGCCCTTCAGAGTAAGTGAAAGAAAGTTCTAACAGTCTGCGTCATGAGAAATTTCTAGTGGGGTTGTCGTTTTTGGTAAGTCTGTCTAGTCTAAATCAAAGATACCATGATATTTGCCTTACTGACAATATTCTTTGATAGCATATTGATATTTTTTGGAGACTCTCTTCTAGAGGTAAAAATTATTTATTTTTTATTTTAGACTCAAACATCAGAACATAAATACAGAATAGAGAAAAGAAAAATATACATCATCAACTTAAATACTGAAACTTAAAAACAAAGTAAGGAAAGAAAAAAAAGCATGTTTTGTACATAGTAGAACATAAGAGAGGATTCAAAATATATGGTGATAAATTTTCATTTGAAGAAAGCATGTATGGTAAACACTCCATATTTTGTTGCAAGCTGTCCATCTTTTCTTTGCTTCCTTGTAAGTTTTCTTTTGTTTTCTAGAGGTAAAATTTATAAATCTATGAGTGGCCCAAAATGATTTTTGGTACTTGGGGAGAGCCCATTTAGCCTTTTTTTTTTTTTGCAAAGGTTCCTGAATGTGTTCCTGAATGTGTAAATTTTTCACTACTTGTGACTTCCTTTCTAGGGTAGTCAAGTCCATGGCTTATGTATGTTAGGAAAATATTATGAGCCTCCCAGAGCAGGGATTCTATCAGCTGCCTAGGGAGGAGTGAACTGGTCTAGGTTGGAAATAGAATAGATCAAAGTTCCTGGGCCAATCAGTAATGGAATTGGACTAAGAGTGGCTGCTATACTTCCAGCCTGGGTGATATTGGAAAACCAAGTCTCAAATAAAGTAAATGGCTCAGAATACTGGGTTTTTATAGTACTTTGTCCTACTATTAGGCAGCTAGGTGGCTTAATAGATAGGATTCTGGGTCCAAAGTCAGAATAGGCCTGAGGTCAAATCTGGCCTCAGATATGACCTGTGTGACTCTGGCAAGTTGCTTAACCTCTGTTTGCCTCAGTTTCCTCATCTGTAAAATGAGGATAATAATAGCATCCACTTCCCAGGGTTGTTGTGAGGGTCAAATGAGATAATAATTATAAAGTACCTAGTACATAGTAAGCACTATACTGTATAAATGTAAGCTATTGTTTTTTCTTGTTTTAAATTTTAATTATTTCTTTAAATATTTCACAATTAAATATCAAAAAAATGTAACTTTCATTTTACATAAAATTTGAATTCCAAATTTTCTCCCACTCCTCTCTCCCCTCTCTTTGAGAAGGCTCAATTAGCAAATTGTTTGATATCAGTATGATATCAATTATATGTATGAAGTCATGCAAAACATTTCCATATTAACCATGTTATGAAAGAAAATACAAGCAAAATAAAGTACTAAAAATAAAGAAAATAAAAATGTATGCTTCACTCTACGTTCAAAGTACATCAGTTTTCTCGCTGGAAGTGAATAGCATCTTTTGCATGGGTCCTTTGGAATTGTCTAGAGTAGCTAATTCTTTCACAGTTGATCATCCTTACAATATTGCTGTTACTGTGTTCTCCTGGTTCTATTCACTTCACTTTGTATCAGTGCATATAAAACTTCTCAGGTTTCTCTGAAACTATCCTGCTCATCATTTCATGCACATCATGCACAATAGTATTCCACTACAATCCTATACCATAACTTACTCAGCCATTCCCCAATTGATCCCCTCAATTGCCAATTCTTTGCCACCATGAAAAGAGCTGCTATAAATATTTATATGCTATAAATAAAAATAAAGTTTCCCATACATTTGAGAAATGAGGCCTTTATCAGAGAAACTTGGGGTAAAATTTTCCCGCAGTTTCCTAATTTCCTTCTCATTTTGGCTACATTAGTTAATTTTTCTAATTAATTAATCAATTTGTTTTTAGTTTTCAACATTCGTTTCTACAAGATTTTGAGTTCCAAATTGTCTCTCCATCTTGCCCCTCCCCCCACCCGAAGACAGCATGCACTCTGAATACCCCTTCACTTAATCTGCCTTCCCTTCTATCATTCCCTCCATCTCTTACCCCCTTCCCCTTCTATTTTCCTGTAGGGCAGGATAGACTTCTATACCCCATTGCCTGTATATCTTATTTCCTAGTTGCCTGTAAAAACAATTTTTAACATTTGTTTTTAAAGCTTTGGGTTCCAAATTCTCTCTCTTCCTCCCTCCCCACCCATCCTCATTGATATGGTAAGTAACTCAATATAGGTTATACATGTGTAGTCGTGCAAAACACTTCCATAGTAGTCATGTTGTGAAAACCTGTATTTCCTTTCATCCTACCCTCCCTGTTTATTCTATTCTCTCTTTTGACCCTGCCCCTCCTCAGAAGTGTTTGCTACTAATTACACCTCCCCCAATCTGCCCTCCCTTCTATCATCCTCCCCTCCTTAAGCCAAATCTGATGAGAATAAGACTCACTCATTCCCTCTCACCTTCCCCTACTTCTCTTCCACTGTAAAAGCTTTTTCATGTCTGTTTTGTGTGAAATAATTTACCCCTCTTTCTCCTTCTCCCAGTATAATACTCTCTCACCCCTTAATTTTATTTTTTAGATATCACCCCTTCATCTTCAACTCACCCTGTGTCCTCTATCTATCTGTCTATCTATCTATCTATCTATCTATCTATCTATCTATCTATCAATATCTATACACATATTTTTCCCTCCAACTACCCTAATACTGACAAAGGTCTCATGAAATATCATTTTTTCATGCAGGAATGTAAACAGTTTAACTTTAATAAGTCCCTTAAGATTTCTCTTTCCTGTATACATTTTCATGCTTCTCTTGAGTCTTGTATTTGAAAGTCAAATTTTCTATTCAGTTCTGGTCTTTTCATCATCAAGAATGCTTGAAAGTCCTCTATTTCACTGAATATTCATTTTTTTGCCTGAAGGATTATACTCCTTGCTGGGTAGGTGATTCTTGGTTTTAATCCTAGCTCCTTTGACCTCTAGAATATCATATTCCAAGCCCTCCAGTCCCTTAATGTAGAAGCTGCTAAATCTTGTGTTATCCTGATTGTGTTTCCACAGTACTTGAATTGTGTCTTTCTGGCTGCTTGCAATATTTTCTCCTTGACCTGGGAACTCTGGAATTTAGCTATAATATTCCTAGGAGTTTTCCTTTGGGGATCTCTCTTAGGAGGTGATCAGTGGATTCTTTCAATTTCTATTTTACCTTCTGGTTCTAGAATATCAGGGCAGTTTTCCTTGATAATTTCTTGAAAGATGATGTCTAGGCTCTTTTTTTTTGATCATGGCTTTCAGATAGTCCAATAATTTTTAAATTGCCTCTCCTAGGTCTATTTTTCAAGTCAGTTGTTTTTCCAATGAGATATTTTACATTATCTTCTATGTTTTCATTCTTTTGGTTTTGTTCTACAATTTCTTGGTTTCTCATAAAGTCATTAGCTTCCATTTGCTCCATTCTAATTTTTAAGGAAGTATTTTCTTCAGTGAGCTTTTGGACTTCCTTTTCCATTTGGCCAATTCTGCTTTTGAAGGCATTCTCCTCATTAGCTTTTTGGACCTCTTTTGCCATTTGGGTTAGTCTATTTTTTAAGGTGTTATTTTTTCTTCAGTATTTTTTGGAGTCTCCTTTAGCAAGCTGTTGACTTGTTTTTCATGATTTTCTTGCATCACTCTCATTTCTCTTCCCAGTTTTTCCTCTACTTCTCTTACTTGCTTCTCAAAATCCTTTTTGAGCTTTTCCATGGCATGGGAGAGATTCATATTTTTCTTGGAGGTTTTGGATGTAGGAGCTCTGACTTTGTTGTCTTCTTCTGCTCATATGTTCTGATCTTCTTTGTCACCAAAGAAAGATTCTATGGTCTGACTTTCTTTGTGTAGTTTGCTCATGATCCTGGCCAATTACTTGAGTTTTAAACTCTTTGTTAAGGTAGGGTTCTGCTTCTAGTGTGTAGAATGTACTGTCTCAAGCTTTGGAGGTGTTGTACAGCTGTTTTCAGAGATATTTCTAGGGACCTATAAATTTTTAGTTCTTCCAAGGTGGTATGATCAGAGGCAAGGTGTTTACTTCTTTCCTGGCCTATGATCTGGTCTATGAGTGAGCACAAGCACTCTTTTCTACCTTGAAACTGTGAAGAGGATTCTCTCTTCACTGCTATCACAAACTCCCTCACCCCTGCACTCTTCCTTGCCCCAGAACTGCCACCCAGAACTGCGACCCAGATCCAAGCACAGGCAAAGTAAAAGAATCCTGCCTCAGCACCAGCAAAGACATCCATGCAATCCCCCTCTGATCAGCCACTCGATCCCGGCTCCATCTGTGGGCTGAGAGCTCTGGAAGCAGCCACTGCCCCAAGGTTATACTGGGACTGGGAACCAGACCAAGCTCCTCCCTCACCAAGGTCCGATAGACCTTTCCTACTGACCTAAGTTGTCTTTGGAGTTTGTGGGTTGAGAAATCTGGAAACATCCACAGCTCCCCTTGATTCAGTCCCCTGAGGCCTGCTTCAGGTTTGCTGATGCCTGGTATTTGCCTACAGAGGCCACACTGAACTGTGTTCCTCTCCCAGCCTGGTGCAACAGACTTTTCCAATCAACCATCCAGGTTGTCTTGGGCTAGAAATTTGTTTCACTCTGTCTTTTTGTGGGTTCTGCTGCTTTAAAATTTGTTTAGAGCAATTTTTTGTGGGTATTTGGAGAGGTTCAGGGGAAAGTTCAAGCAAGTCACTGCTTTTATTCTGCCATCTTTGCTTTTTAATTTTTTAATTTCATGTGATCAAAATTATCCATTTTACTTCCCATAATCCTCTCTATCTCTTGTTTGGTCATAAACTTTTCTCTTATCCATAGATCTGACAGGTACATTTTTCCATGCTCCCTTAATTTACTTATTATATTGCCCTTTATCCATTTTGACCTTATCGTGGTATACAGTGTGAAATGTTGATCTATACCTAATTGCTGCCAAATGGCTTTTCAGTTTTCCCGATAATTTTTCTCAAATGGTGAACCAAGAGCTTGGATTTCTGCATTTATAAAACACTAGATTACTATAGTCATTTACTACTGGGTATTGTGTACTTAATCTATTCTGCTGGCCTACCATTCTATTTCTTAGCTGGTATCAGATTATTTTCATGATTACTGCTTTGTAATATAGTATGAAATCTGGAACTGCAAGGCCACCTTCCTTAACCTTTTTTTAAATTAATTTCCTTGATATACTTGACATTTTGTTTCTATTTTTTTTAACTTTATAAAATAATTCTTTGGTAGTTTGATTGGTATGGTACTGAAAAGTAAATTAACTTAAACAGAATTGTAATTTTTATTATATTGGCTTACCCTACCCATTAGCTATTAATATTTCTCCAATTATTTAGATCTGTCTTTATTTATGTGAAAAGTGTTGATAAACCCAAACACCCAAGCTTTGGGGGTAAGAACTCACTATTTATCAAAAATTCTTATGTCTTTCCTTGATCCATTTTCCAGGTCAGTTGTTTTTCCTATAAGATATTTGCAAATCAAGGGGAAAGTTGGGAGGGCTCAGCTGAGTACTTTCTCTATTCCACCATCTTGCATCCACTCACCTGTTAGTTATTATCATTATCATTATTATTATTACTATTACTGTTTATAGGGATTTTTTTCTCTTCCCTTGCTCTTAGTTGCTACTTCTTTCTATTTTCATTATGTTTATCTCTGGCAGCTCCTTCCCTCTTTCTAACTTACTGCTTCTAACCTGTTGTGAACCCAGAAATCAATTCATCAAATTTTGCCCAAAATAGAAGAGGTTAGGAGTTTCCTTCTGAGCAAAATACATAACTTTTATAACACATGGACTTCAAAAAACACATTTTGACTATTCAATATTCTTTTTTGGTTCTTTCCTGATTTTCAATGGAGTTTCAGACAGTTGGATTTTGCTAATATGTGCCTTTGGGGTGAGCAAGGTAATACTGTATCTGTAGCAAGAGGTTTATATGACATCATAATAACCATAAGAACAAAACTCAAGAGATTTGTAATGTCA
The DNA here is from genome assembly GCF_003287225.1 of Phascolarctos cinereus. NCBI lineage: Eukaryota > Metazoa > Chordata > Mammalia > Diprotodontia > Phascolarctidae > Phascolarctos > Phascolarctos cinereus. The sequence continues at coordinate 572,554,268 of NW_027555847.1, forward strand.
TTAGCACCAGGAGGTGAATATAGCTTAGTTTCCAGTTTGTCCATTAATGTGGCATTTTGTCCATAAGGAGATTCTCCTGGGGTTTCAAAAATGGAAAGATATATTTACTTACTGTAGTCAGAAATCAAGCAATAATTTGTTCTGAGTCTCCCTTGCCACCTTTTATTATATAAAAAAAGCATTCCAGTTATATAAAAGGAGTCAAATTCCTTGAATCTGCAGCATTATTCCTTATCCATTCATTCAACAAATATTTACTGAGTATGAGCTATGTCCAAGACATTATATACTGGGCAGAATGGACCTAAATCTTCTAATAGAAGAATGGAGGCGATCATATGGCCTTTCATTTTAAGAATGTAGGGGGAACATAAGCAGGTAAGTGCTCCAAGTATCCCATACCTACATACACCCTTCCACCCCTGAGTCACTAGAATAAACAGTTTATTCTCACTTACTTGTGTGTGTGTGTGTGTGTGTGTGTGTGTGGTGTATATGTATGTGTGCCAGCTATATGTCATTCTGGGAATAGAGGGTACATTAGTGGTGCAGTGAAGAGATCCACTTGAAGTCTGGGTTCAAATCCATGCTCTGCTACCTGCTCCCTGTTGACCAGGTAAATTATTTCATTACTTTGGGCCTCAGTTTCTTCATTCGTAATATGAAGGTGTTGTGCAAGAATGCCTCTAAGTCAGTGGTCTCCAAAGCAAGGGCCATGGAGTCACCTCATAAAAAGATTTTTTTTTTACTATATAGAAGCCTTTTCTCTTTGATTTATTTGGGGAATAGGCCTTAGAGTGGTGTAGCCAGATTAAAAAGTGTGTACAATTTGGTAACTTTTGGGGAATAGTTCCAAATGTTTTTCAGAATGGCTAGCTCATTGGCTACACCAAGAGTATACTAATATACCAGCTTTCCTGTAACCCCTCCAATATTTATCATTTTCCTCTTTTTTTCCCACTCTTTATTAATCTGAAGGGATATGAGGTAAAATATCAAAGTTGCTTTAATTTGCATTTTTCTATTTGTTAGTGATTTAGAGAAATTTTTTCATATGGTTGTTAGATTTCTTCCTTAAAAAGTTGTCTGTTACAAACCTGGAAAGACTTAAATGAACTGATGCAAAGTGAAATGAGCAGAACCAGGAGAACATTATGCACAGTAACAGCAATATTATATGATGATCTACTCTGAATTACTTGGCTATTCTTAGCAATACAATGATCCAAGACAATTCTGAAGGACTTATGATGAAAGGCATTGTCCATCTTTAGAGAGATAACTGACAGAGCCTGAATGACGATCAAATATACTTTTTTTAACTTTATTTTTCTTGGGGGTTTTTTGTCTGTGTTTTCTTTCATAGCATGACTTATGTGGAAACACATTTTGCATGACTATACATGTAGAACCTATGTCAAATGGCTTGCCTTCTGGGGCAGGGGAAGGAGGGAGAGAATTTGGAACTCAAAATTTTTGAAAAGAATGTTAAAATTGTTTCTATGCACAGTGGCTAGAGCTCTGACCTTGGAGTCAGGAGGACCTGAGTTCAAATCTGACCTCAGACACTTGACACTAGCTGTGTGACCCTGGGCAAGTCACTTAAACCCAATTGCCTCACCAAAAAGCAAAAATAAATAAATAAAGTTGTTTTTACATGTAATTAGGAAAACACAAAATATTAAATTAAAAAATCGTTCATTTCTCTTGAAAATTTGTTGGGCTTGTTGTTTTGTGTTTTTTTACAATTTATTAAGGAATGATTCCTAGTTTTGTAAATTTGAATTGTTCACTTATATATCATTGAATGTGAGACTTCTATGAGAGAAACTTGCTGGAAAGATTTTTTCCCAGTTTCTTGTTTCCCTTTTGATTTTAAACTACATTGATTTTATTTGCATAAAAGTGTTGTAATTTGATATAATCAAATTATCCATTTTATATTGTATGATTCTCTATCATTTGTTTAGTCATGAACTCTTTCTCTTTCCACAGATCTGAAAGGTAATTTCTTCATTGCTCCTCTACTTTGTCTATTACATGACCTTTTATATCTAGGTCATTTATCCATTTGGAACTTATCTTGGTGTTTGGTATGACATTGATCTAAAGCCAAGTACTTAGAATCTGAAGTAAGCTTGGAGCCCATCAGCCTAAACCCATCAATTCACGTATAAGAGGTATGGAAGAAAGAAGTTGTATTATTGCTCTATGAATTAATTCAAAAAGTCCAAAAACTGTATTTACTCTATCTTCTATGTGGTAGATACATACTACATGTCTTAAGCTTTCCTTTTGTGCTTAGACTTGTATTCCTTAGAGGCCAGTATCACTTATCTTCTATCCCTGTTCTTGAAATAACGCAGGCATATACCAACTCCTTCCAATTCTAGTTTTATGACTCTCTCCCTAATGATACAAGACCATATCAAATGGAGCAAATCACATCATCAGGCTTGAGATAGACTTATTGGCACCCAGAATTGCCTGAGAAATGATTAATGAATGTTTGAAAGCATGGGTAGCATACTTTTTTTTTTCTTGGTTTCTAGCTGAAGCAACAGCTGGTCTCTATCTCCTTTTATGTACATCTTGATTTGCAATTAGCTTCATCTATATTCTACTATTTCTATATTTACATTTACACACACATATATGTGTATGTATACATATATGTATGTGTGCGCATATGTGTCTGAATAGATATAAATATATAAATTTAGCCCCATGGGGCTAAAAGTGCTTGCTAGCATTATCCTGAGTTCTCCAAGATCCTAATGCTTTTAACTTTGAAGGACTTACCACATACAAGAGGCAGCCATGGGAAATTGATGGCAATCAGTACGGTGCATCCTCTGGGGCTCTACTCTGAAACATCCAAGCATGGAGTATTATGATGGTCCATAGTTGCTCTTCACTTGACAGCTACAAATGGAGGACAATGACAGTGATTAGACCAAGAACAGAAAAGAGGTGGTGATTGGCTGCTCAGGAGAGGCAGACCAGCTCGAATCAACCAGAGGAGTTAGGAGACAATATCAAGTAGATCAAGTTAGCCAGACTGCAAATAACTGGTAAGTTAATTTGGGTCCTGTCTATAGCCTCTAGAAAAGAGAAGCTACTTTCATTTATTTGTCCAGCCACTCACTTCTTGTTTACCACTGGGAAGAGGAATGTGGGAGAGAGTTCCTTTTTGTTTTTTCCCATTAGCCAGCCAAAGGAGCCAGGATTTAGAAGCTTATTTCTTTAACTGCTTACTTTCACTGAAAATTCTATTTGAAGCTGTTATTTTAAAAAACTATATGTACATCTACCACGAATTTGTTTGCTTATGAATGTGTAGATTAGGGTTGAGAAAGGAGGATTTGCTTCTAAATGGGAAGACAGGAGATTTTCCCCACTCAAGCTGAGTGGAGGCAGAGCCAATAGAGACAATGTGTTAGTTAAAAGTAATTTTTCAGAGTACCTTTGTGTATGTTTAGATCCTACACGTGAATCTTTTCCTTTTAAATCTGAAGACAAAAACATTAGGCACTGGTCCTGCAGTCAAGAAAGCCTGAGTTAAAATCCAGGCTCTCTTACTAGCTGTGTGAGCCTGGGCAAGCCACTTAACCTCTGGTTGCCTCAGTTTCCTCATCTGTAAAGTGGGGATAATAACAGCACCTACCTCCTATGGCTGTTGTGAGGATCAAATGTGATAAGAATTCTAAAGCACTTAGTACAGTAGCTGGCACATAGTAACTGCTATATAACAATGATAAAAGAGATGAGCCAAAACTCTACCTAGTAGGGGAGGTAGTAGTAGCATTTTTCCTGAGAGCCCCTTGGCATAATGCCTGAAGCTTCTTGCTGCTGTTATCTTTGCTGGTGTTAAAGGAAGTTAGAGGAGGTTTGTTACTGTCACTACTGGCCTTGTCTGGACTTGAGGTCGCTTAGCACTCATACATCACAGGATTCCAGGTTCTCATGAGCCCCATTCCAATGTAACACATGCTCCACATAGGAATATTACATGTGCATATCTTCTGCATAGTTAGCTATCTAATATATTGTTAATTTCCTTACTCCATTGTAGATAAAAAGACAGACTCCAGAGAGGGAGAGACAGAGACAGAGACAACAGAGAGACAGGGAGATGCAGAGAGAGAAACAGACAGACAGACTACATAAATACATAAGGTAAAGGGAGACAAAAGTGGACAGAGAATTCCCAGTCTCCCTTACCTCCCTACCTAAAGGTGGAATTGTGAAAGCTTTGTCAAAGAATTGTGAAGCTTTGATCATTTTTAACAGATAGCTTCTTTCTCTTCTCATCCAAGGGGAAGGAGAAGACTTAAATCTTTATTTATTTGTTTATTCATCATTCATTTATAGTTTCCAACATTCGCTTCCATAAGATTTTAAGTTCCAAATTTTCTTCCTATCCCTCCCCTCCCCCCACCCCAAGACAGTGTGTAATTTGATATAGGCTATACATATACTTTCATGTTAAACCTATTTTCATATTAGTCATGTTGTAAGGAAGAATTAGAACCAATGGAAAAAAACCATGAGAAATAGGAAACAAAGAAAGAAAGAGAGAAAGAGAGAGAGAGAGAGAGAGAGAGAGAGAGAGAGAGAGAGAGAGAACAAATAATATGCTTCAATTTGCATTCAGACTCCATAGTTCTTTTTCTGCATGTGGATAGCATCGAGAAAACTTAAATCTTGCTAGAGGTAAAGGGTTAGCAGTGTATTTAGGATAGGACATTACTTCTCCATGGCAAACAGGAGAGATGGAGGATGCACACATACACACACACACACACACACACACATACTCAGACACATACATACACACCAGGTATATCCTACTATTTTGTACCAACCAATGATCCCCATTTTTACAGTTGAGGAAACTGAGGCAGAAAGCGGTTAAGTGACATGCCTAGGGTCACACAGCTAAAAAGTGTTTGAGGCCAAATTAGAACTCAGCTCTTCCTGACTCCAAGCCCAGCACTCTCTCCACTGAGCCACCAGCTGCCTTTCATACTAGATGTATGACCCTAAGCATGTCACTTAACTTCTCTATTCATGGACAACTTTCTACAATTATAAATTACAAGTTACAGATCCGCATCAGTGGAAGGAGCATATATGCCAGAAGTTCCCAGCAGGGATGAAATCCCAGTCTTCTTCTCCTCCCCCCCCCAAGAGGAGTTAATATGAACACAAGGCATATAGGTATAATAAAGAATAATGTTTCCTTTTCCATTTCATCCATGGTGAGGGGCATGAGGGACATCTGTGGAAGGCAGGAGGTGAGAAATAAGGGTAAGGGTACAGACTATTGTGATGTGGCATCACAGAAAATTTCCAAAATCCAATATTCACTTTCCCATCTGGTTCCTAGAAGGCGAAATTTGCAAAAACACATACCCTGGGGCCAGTCTGGGTCAGGAGCTGAGAGGAATCATGGAATCATGCTTTGTTTTACTTAACATCACTTACCTCTGGGCTGAGTCTGAGCTCCACAACTGAAGAACAATCATCAGAACCTATACTTAGACCTGGAAAAGACCTTGAAATTCATCTCATCCACCCCTCTTATTTCATAAATGAGACAATTGGGGACAAGAGTGACTTGCCCAAAGTTGTGCAGAGAATAAGGAGATACAGAGAATCTCAAGAGAATTCAGAGAAACTGCAAGGATTATTATAAGGTTCTACAACAGAGACAGAAAAAAAAATTAAGAGATTATTCCACCTTGAAAGGAAGGCTGAGGACTAACTCAAGTATAGGGAGAATTAATGAGAACAGAACAATGGTTGGTCAATAATGTTACAGGAAAAAATTATCTTCTATGTCAACTTTTCACCTGTCTTTGCCCTGCCTGATCTTTCCAATGTCCTGACCCTCCGCCTTTTTTCACAGAACTTGGGACCCCAGTTGGTCCCCTATCTACCATACCTAGCACCCCAGTCAAGCCTGTCCTTTGTAGGAATATAGTATTCTCAGGACATACCCATCTGCACTACCATAGAGTGAAAGCAGAATCGCAGAATTTTAAAGCATCACCTAATTTAGAGCTGGAAGGCACTTTATTTGGTTTTGAATTTTGCAAGGGACTTTAGTCCCAATACTTCATTTTACAGATGATGTAGTCCATGCCCTTCTCCTCCCGCCCCCCCCCCAGATTTTCCACTCCATTCCCCCCTTGGTTAGGAAAGAAAACCTGAGTTCAAATCCAGCCTCAGTCACTTTCTAGCTGTTTGACTCTTGGCAAGTCACTTTAAAAAAAATCTCCTTGCCTCAGTTTCCTTGACTGTAAAAATGGAGATAATAATATTACCTACCTTGCAGGAGTAAGAGGTAATATGTAAACAGTGAACAACTATGTAGAAACAAGCTTGCTGTTTGTCCTATATTCTAGAAGAGGACCATGACATCAGGGAGGTGATGCCATGACATGCAAGTGAATTGCATTTAAGCGAGGGAGAGCTATGCAAAGTCACCAGACTCACTTTCTCCTCCAGAGCCATCTGGGTCCAGTGGCAAGATATAGATCGGGATGACTGGAGATGGTCTCCAAGCAGTGGGAGATCTTGGCCTTTTCAAGCTCAGGTCTTTAATTGGTTTCAGTTTGACTGAGGCAACACCCATTCAGTGATTAAGGCTAGGTAAGAAATGAGGCAGAGAATGGCCTCTTTCACCTAGTCAAAAAAAAAATCAATCTGGGAGGGGAAGACCCTCAGGGTTTTTGGGCAAAACAAAAAAATTGCTATTTACATTCACTCTGAGGTATAATTGAGATGAATTGGAAATCTTCTCAGAGTGAATGCATTAGGATTAAGGAGGATTAGGAAAGGCTTTTGCAGGAGGGTGGTAGAGTATAACAAGACTGTGGTTGGTCCTTTGTTTTTGAAGAGGACCAGTGACATCACAGGGCGATTTCTTGACTTGTGCATGTTACCAAGACTGGAAACAGAAGAAAGGACCAGGTTACCAAGGGCTTTAAAAGCCGAACAGAGGATTTTATTTTGAGCCTGGGAGTAATAGGGAGTTATCGACTGAGATGAAATCATAGCCTCAGCCCCACAAAGGCAAGTGAATGTGAACACTGTGTTTACTACCCTTCACATATTCCATGGTCAAGTGACACCAACCTCTTTGCTCTTGCTGACAGAATATCACAAGACACTCGGTCTCCTAACTCCATGCATTTTCATTGGCTATGCCCCCATGCCTGATTCTTTCACCCTCCTTCTTCCTGGCTTCCTGTTTTCCTTCAAGTCTTAACTGAACTGCTTCCTTCAAAGAACCTTTACCAATCTCCCTTAATCCTGGTGCCTTCATTCTGAAATGATCTCCAATTTATCCTGAACATACCTTGTTTGTTCATAATTTTTGTTTTTGTTTTGCATATTGTTTCTCCCATTAGATTGTGAGATCCTTAAGACCAGGTATGTTTTTGCCTTTCTTTGTACTCTCAGTGTTTAGCACAATACCAGGCACACAGTAGGTACTTAATAAATGCTTCTTGAAGCAATATTGTAAGATGGCCAGCTCTGAATGATTTAGCTATTCTCAGCCATACAAAGATCCAAGACAACTCTGAAGGACTTATAATGAGGAATGCTATCCATCCCCAGAGAAGGAATTAATGGTGTCTGAATGCAAATTGAAGCATACTTTTTAAACTTTATTTCTCTTGAGGGTTTTTTTTTTGGACTATGCTTTCTTTCACAACATGGCTATTATGGAAATGTTTTGCATGACTGCACATGTATAACCTATATTGAATTGCTTGCCTTCTCAGTAGGGTTTGGGGGGGGGAGTGAGGAGGGGAAAGGGAGAGAATTTGGAGCTCAAAGTTTGAAAAATGAATGTTAAAAATTGGTTTTACATGTAACTGCAAAAATAAAACACTAAATAAATAAAAAATAAAAAAATGCTTGTTGACATGAAAAGCTGAATCAAGAGAGGGTGAGGAAATGTGGTGCAGTGGAAAAAATTCAGACTTAGTGTTATTGGACCTGAGTTCAAATATCAGTTCTGCCACTTATTAGGAGCATGACTTTGGGCAAGTCACATAAACTCTTTAGGTCTGCATTTTCTTATCTATAAAGTGAGAGGATTGGACTAGATGGAGTCAGGTCCCTTCTAGTCAGAGGTATGCTGAAAAATATTTAACAACTAGCTCTTCTGGAGAAAAAAAAGGACAGGGGCAGCTAGGTGGCGCAGTGGATAGAGTACTGGCCCTGAATTCAGGAAGACCTGAGCTCAAATCTGGCCTCAGACCAAACACTTGACACTTACTAGCTGTGTAAACCCAATTGCCTTAAAAAGACAGGGGGGGGGGAAGGATTCAGGACACGCTTCTAAGTCAAACTTCATTATTAATAATTTCTTCACACTTTCTCAAGCTTAAATGATCAACAAAACAATAAATAAACCCTTGTTTATAGCATTTATGGATTTCTGAGGTTTAAATGCTCACACTAAAAATTTAACAATTGGTTTTAGCAACTGGTTTAAGCTGGTCCAGTATACCCCTGGCCCTAGCTCTAAATATGTGATTCTACAGTATAAAATAATTGAACTTTCTTTCAAAGATATAAAAGCATGGGACACAGCAGCAGCTACCTAAGTTACAGAAATCAGGGCTAATGGCCCCAACTCAATAATTTGTTGCCTCCTCCCCCTTCCTCCAACAAGCATTCTTAAGTACCCACTAAGATATATGTAGAATTCACTGCAAGGCTCTGAGTGGGACACAAGGATAAATAAAACCTGGGCTCTGATCTCAAGAAGTTGTCAATCTAGACAAAGATTTGAAGTGGTTCCAACAAATGATGATTTAAAAAAATCCCTGAGATTCTTTCAGGTATCCCTTTAAGGAATAATCCTGGATTGAGAGAAGGAATTCTAAAAATGAATTCAGCTTAATGAAATGTTATAGTAGATGTTGCAATAAAAAAATTTCTATCCCTAAACCTAGAGATTCAACTACATATTTGTCAGTGGATAGAATAAGCAAACACAGTGGAAAGCTATACACATGGAGGGGCAGCTAGGTGACACAGTGGATAGAGCAACTGAGCTTGGAATCAGAAAGACCTGGGTGCAAATTCAGTCTCAGATACTTCCAGGCTGTGTGAACTTGGGCAAGTCATTTAACCTCTGTTTGCCACTGGAGAAGGAAATGGCAAACCACTCCAGTATTTTTGCCAAGAAAAACCTCATGGACATGAAGAGTGACACGCAACTGAATAACACAATACACATAGGAAATGTATGTGCCCTGTGAAGGGGCAACAAGACCACTAATGTCTTCTGGTGATGTCATTTTACTGTTTCTACTCATCTCTATTTGAGGGAAGGAATTTATACACTCACTGATTATGCTGTATGAGGGTTGAAGGGGGAATCTATATTTATTCCCCTTTTTTTCTAGAACACTTCCCCAGTCTTCCTTGATCTTCCCAGGAAGCAGCCGTTTCCCCCACCTGAGACCTTGATTTGCTCTCATTTTTCCCACTTCATTTGTGCACTTATCATGTTATTTTATATTTCACAGAAATATTGAATGACATGTTAGATAGGATTTGTATATATGATGTAGCGCCCTATTGGACAGTAAGCTCCATGAGGTCATGCATGTCCCTCTGTGCTTACATAATAGGTTGTTCTGTACACAGTAGGTGTTTAATAAATATTTTTTGGATTAAAGTCAAGCTTTGTGAACCTAAGAACAAGTTGTAAGGAGGCTAAAGAGCTAGATATAGGCAGAGAAAGACACAGAGAAAATCTAAAAAAACAGAATGAGGAAACAGGAGGGAAGTGGAGGCAGAGAGGGAAAAACTTGAAGACAGTATCAAAAATAGCTGATGGGGGGGCAGCTAGGTGGTGCAGTGGATAGAGCACCAGCCCTGGATTTAGAAGGACCTGAGTTCAAATCTGGCCTCAGACACATAACACTTACTAGCTGTGTGACCCTGGGCAAGTCACTTAAACCCATTGCCTAGCAAAAACAAAACAAAAAAAATAGCTGAAAGGCAGGCTATTTTGCTTTATATGGCTGTATTCAAGACAATACTGGCTGATACCTTTGGGGCTACTTGCTTGCAGGTGCAGCCTGAGAAGTCAGCAAGGAATTTTCAGAGTTACCATTCAGGTAGAGGGCACAGCTAACAGAGTCTGCCACATATTTCTGCCAAAGGCATATCTACCTATTCAGTAGGTCTCTGCTCCAGACTGTTGCTTCCTACTTATGGAGACTTTTTCATTCTTTTCCTTTCATTCTTCTTTCTTCCATGTCTTTCTTTTTTTTCCTTTTCTTCTTCCTTCCTTTAACTTTCTTTTTCATTTCTCTTCCTTCTCCTCCTCTTCTCCCTCTCCTTCTACCCCCTCCCCATCCTTCTCCTTTTCACCATTTCCTACTCCTCCCATCCTCCTTTTCCCCCTCTCTTCCTCCTCTCCTCCTCCTCTTTCTTCTTCTTCTTCTTCTTCTTCTTCTTTTTCTTCTTCTTCTTCTTCTCTTCTTCTCCTTCTTCTCCTTCTTCTCCTTCTTCTCCTTCTCCTTCTTCTCCTTCTTCTCCTTCTCCTTCTTCTTCTTCTTCTTCTTCTTCTTCTTCTTCTTTCTTCTTCTTCTTCTTCTTCTTCTTCTTCTTCTTCTTCTTCTTCTCTCCTCTCTATCTGACTCTGTAAGTCTTTCTATCTCTCTATCTCTGTCTCTCCCCTCCTGAATTTGAATCCTTCCTCAGACACTTACTAACTTACTAGTGTGGTGCTCCAGAAAAATCACTTAATCTGTCTCAGCCTCAGTTCAGCAATAACAGCAACAGCTAACATGTACATAGCACCTACTCTGTACCAGGTACTACATTAAAATTATTATCTCATTTGATCCTCACAACAATCCTGGAAGATAGGTGCTATTATATCTGTAAAATGTGGTTGATAATAGCACCTACCTTACAACGTATAAAGTGATCTGCACATTCTTAAGTGCTATGTAAAAACTATTCTTCATCCCTCCTTCCTTCCTTCTCTTTCTCCCTTTCTTTTTTCTTCTTTTCTATTTCTTTCCTTCTTCCTCTCCCTTCTCTGTCCTTTTCTTTGCCTCTTTCTTCATTTCTCTCCTTTTTTCTCTATCTTTTCTTTCTACTCCTCTTGCCCATTTTCTCCTCCACTCCAGTTTCTCCACCCCACAGTGACATTCTAGCCCATTCTTTCTCTCCCTTTCCTTTCAGCTTCCCAGGGCTGCTCTCAGTAAGCCTGACTGCCTTCCAGCAGAACCATCTGTTTTCTACTGCATCTGGTTCCTTCCAGACTCAAGAGAGGAGAGCTATACACGTAGCTTTCCTTACTTGTAATCAGTACCATGATTAGGATTAGGAGAAACTTGAAAGAACAACAATGATAAAGCAGAGTTCTTCCTGGCAGAAGCAAGGAGCCATATTAATGTCATCACTTGAATATCAGATTACTATAGGCTGCAATTCCTAAAATAACCTTCTGTTTGTGTCCATGAATTAGCTTGAAAAAGGAAAAGAAAAAGGGGAAGGGGCCCATCATCCCATAAAGAATGCCTTCCCCACCTCTGCTCTATGTGGAATCATATTAAAAATCCTTTTTTTTTAGTAAAACTGAAAATATTAAGAAACAAAATGTTTCTTAAAAATCCTTTCCAGACTCCTGGGAAAATCCCTCATGATGATTTGTTGAGGACAAAATAAAGTTGTTCTTAAGGAAACAAATTAAGAGTGGTACCAAATCTTTTGAGAAAGTACAACTTGTCTTGTTTATATCATTGCCTTCCTCACCCCTGAAGTGATTTGGGTAGGCTATTGACCCATGCAGGGAAGCTAAGTGGACAGAGCAAGACCTGAGTCCAAATCTGGCCTCAGATAGTTACTAGATGTGTGATTCTAGACAAGTCACCTAACCCTGTTTGCCTCAGTTTCCTCATCTGTAAAATGAGTTGGAGAAGGAAATGGCAAACCACTCTAGTATCTTTGCCAAGAAAACCCTAAATAGGGTGAGGAAGACTCAGACACGACTGAAATGACTGAACAACAAAATTGACCCATCTAAGGGCAGTCACTTCATTACCTGCCAACTTGGTACTGATGGAAGGGAGAAGGTCCCTTTGTTTAATTCTAGGAGTGAGCTCAGTGGAGCAGGAAGAAAGGGAGTGAGAACTTGGTTACTCAATAGTTCTGGAATGCTAACCCAGACTGTATTTTACATGTTGTGACCTTTTCTTTGTTTAAGATTCCTATGTTGGAAGGTATGGGAAACTATGCCAATTTGGATCTCTCTCTCTCTCTCTCTCTCTCTCTCTCTCTCTCTCTCTCTCTCTCTCTCTCTCTGTCTTTCTCTTTCTCTCTCTTGCTTTCTTTCTCTCTGCTAGAAATGGTTTGAACATAGATTAAAATTACATTAAATTGGCAGACTGGTGCCTAAATGGAAAGTATAGTATTAATATATGTTTTCTTTGACATTTTGACACTTTCTGTGACAATGCAGGGCACCATTCTTTTCCTTCCTGTCATACCCACCCCTTCTACTCCTGACCCTCAGATATACTTTGATGCATAATGGAATAAAAATAAATTTTATCTATTAAACAGAAAGCTTGGTCTATAAGGATATTTATTGGCAATCCAACTCTGCTGGGACAGCAGGGGGAATGAGATACAGGATATTGTCTAGTAGGAAACCACCAGGTGGTACAGTGAGAAAAATGGAAAACAAATGCTTTAAAGAAAAAGGAAATCTTTTGCTGACACAAAACAAAAAGAAAGACTTTTATAAATTTTTTTTAAAGACTGAGTCTCCCTATCTTGCTCAGACTGAAAGTGCAGACCCAGGCCCACTACTGATCAGCACGGGAGCATCAATCTGATCCATTTTCTACCTCTACCAGTCTGACTCTTCTGGTCCCCCTACCCCCAGGGGCTCATCATATTAATAGCAAACAGCACAAACACCCAATAAGTAAAATCCACAGTAGCTTAGAACTCTGAGTTCAAGAGATACATCATCTTTGGAAATTAAAAATAAAATTAATAAAAATTTTAAAAAGAGATATACTAGCTTTAGTCTCATAGCTGGGATTACAGGGATGTACCACCACACCCAATGAGAAGAGCTTTTTTTAACACCTGATGCTGGGTTCTTCTTAACATCTTTGATGCATCCTTCAGACCTTCCTCCCCTTTGTCTCTTAGAATCCCTAGTTTTACTAGGCATAGACCAAAATCTTACACCATATACCAAAATCAAGTCAAAATGGGTACGCGATTAATTTAGATATAAAGGCTGATACTATAAGCAAACTGGGAGAGCAAGGAATAGTCTACCTGTAAGATTTATGGAGAACAGAAGAATTTATGACCAAACAAGAGATAGAGAAGATTATGAAAAGCAAAATGGATAATTTTGATTACATTAAATTGAAAAGTTTTTACACAAAAAAAGCCAATGAAACCAAGATTAGGAGGGAAACAGAATACTGGGAAATAATTTTTACAACCAGTATCTCTGATAAAGGCTTCATTTCCAAAATATATAGAGAACTAAGTCAAATTTATAGGAATACAAGTTATTCCCCAATTGATAAATGGTCAAAGGATATGAACAGGCAGTTTTCAGATGAAGAAATTAAAGCTATCTATAGTCATATGAAAAAATATTCTAAATCACTATTGATCAGAGAAATGCAAGTTGAAACAACTCTGAAGTACCATGTCACACCTATCAGATTGACTAACATGACAAAACAGGAAAATGATCAATGTTACAGAAGATGTGGGAAAATTGGAACACTAAGGCATTGTTGGTGGAGTTGTGAACTGATCCAACCATTTTGGATAGCAATTTGGAACTATGCCTAAAGGGCTATAAAAATGTGTATACCTTTTGACCCAGCAATAGCAGTTCTAGGGCTATATCCCAAAGAGATCATAAAAATGGGAAAAAGACCCACATATACAAAAATATTTATAGCAGCTCTTTCTGTGGTGGCAAAGAATTGGAAATTGAATGGATGCCCATCTGTTGGGGAATGGCTGAACAAGTTGTGGTATATGAATGTAATGGAATACTATTGTGCTGTAAGAAATGATGAGCAAGACTGGGAAATAAGAAATACAGGAAATGGGGTACAGAAGTCTGTCCTGCCCTACAGGAAAATAGAAGAGGAAGGGGATAAGAGAAGGGGGGAAGAGATAGAAGAGAGGGCAGACTAGGGGAAGGAATATTCAGAATACATGCCATCTTGGGGTGGGGGGAGGGGTGAGACGGGGTGAAAATTTGGAATTCAAAATCTTGTGGAAGTAAATATTGAAAACTGAAAATAAATTTATAATAAAAAAAAGAAAAAAGAAATTATGAGCAAGCAGACTTCAGAAAAACCTAGAAAGATTTGTATGGACTGATGCTGAGTGAAGTGAGCAGAACCAGGAGAACGTTATACACAATAATAGTAAAATTGTGCAATGACTAACTTCTACAGACTTAGCTTTTCTCAGCAATGCAAGGATCTAAGCCATCTCTAAAAGTGTCATAATGGAAAATGCTATTCACATCCAGAGAAAGAACTATGGAGACTGAAAGCAAATTGAAGCATATTATTTGCTCTTTTTTTTTCTTTCTTCTGTTTTGTTTTGTTTCTTCTTTTTTGCGTTTCCTCCTATTGGTTCTAATTCTTCTTTACCTCATGACTAATGTGAAAATATGTTTAATAGGAATGTATACGTACAGCCCATATCAGATTGCATGCCGTCTTGGGAAGGGAGGGGGAGAAGGAGAGGGAAAAAATTTAAAACTCAAAAGCTTATGGAAGTGATTGTTGAAAACTAAAAATAAGTTAATTAATTAAAATTTAAAGAAAAAAATTAAAAAATAGAATTCCTAGGTTTTTTTTTCAGGGCCAGCTGAAGTGCCCCCTTCTCCATGATCTCCCTTCCCAGGGGCTAGTTCCTCCCCCTCTAATTACCTCATCAGTTTTGTATACACCTATGAACGTCCATGATGATCCTTCAATTCCCTCTTATTTCAATGAAAATGGAATCTCTTCGAAAGCATGCATTTCTGGTTTTGTCTTTCTATCCCCAACATTTAGCACATAGTATGCACTTAATAAATACTTATTGATTAATTGGTGCAGGCTTTTTTTAAGTCCTGCAGATTGTTTATTGAAAGGAAAAGCTTTGTTTTTGACTAAGTGCAAATAATGCTAGATTCTTTGGGCTAATGGAGCGAAGCAGTGATACACAGAAACCTCAAATCATCTCGTGGTAGAGTGGAAAGTGCATTGGACTTGGAGTTAGAAATTAAAAGTCTAGCACTGCCATTTACTACGTGTGACCTGGAGTAAGGCAACCTCTCTGGCCCCCAGTTTTCCAATCTGTAAGATGAGGTGGTTTGGACTAGATGATCTCTAAGGTCTCTTACAACTCTTTGATTGTATTTTTATCTTGGCTACGAAACACAGTCAAAGATATATATTCTAAAGACAACCCACTAACATGCACAGGTACACATGCACACATAAATGCACACAAACATATGCATTCCTGGTTTTGCTTTATTGTCATAGCCTGGAAACCAGCTGGGTGGAGAAAGGCAGAAGGCCACAGAGAGTCTATAGTTAGTTGCATTATAATAATTCTCTTGAGGACGTTTTATCATCATGCAGTGGCCCAGGTTCTCTGAGAATATGAACTCAAATTAATTTTGTAATGGCTTATCCAATAGAGCTGCATTTCTGATTTTCACTGGTAGCCAGTGCCAGTAAGTGCCTCAGATGAACATTACATTGGCACTTGGTCCATCATGGTAACTAGGTGCCAATTGGTAAGCTAGCCTGGATATTTCCAGCATCCCATTACTTTAGAATGGCAGCATTCACTGAAGTGGGGCCCATCTTGTATTCTTCTTTCATTCTGTCAGGGCTGGAAGTGAACCCAAAGGCGTGGCCTGAGTTTTGACTGCTGGGGTGCATCTTTCAAGTGTGGATCCTTTTTGCCTTACAGTTGAATCAGGCCTAGAGTTTGGGATTGAACATTTAGAATCTGGAAGGACTTTGTTTTAAATAGCAATTATAAATTCTCAAAAAAGAGATTTTGCAGGATTGATCTGAGCTTCCTTCATGTCAAAATAGCTCTTCTGTCGGGATGAGCTGGACTTAATGCAGAACCAGGGGAGAGATGGTACATGCCCACAAAGTTGACAGACACCCCTCACCACATCCTCACCGTGAGAATCCTTGCAAAGGAATTCCAGGAAAAAAAACTGAAAAAATTAAGGATCAAAAAGAAAAAGTTATTCTGAAGAATATCACCTCAGACCTCATTTATACATGCAAATGTGAAATGATTTACTGTTAACAAGTCAAGTCCGTGAGCATTTGTTAAGCACCTACTATGTGCCAGGCATTGTGCTAAGTTCTGAGCATACAAAGACAAAAAAAAATAGTTCCTGCCTTCAAGAAACTCATAATTTAATGGGATGGGATGGGGGACAGCTGAAAATAGAGCAACATGCAAACCACATACAGTACAAGATATATACAGGCCAAGGAGGATTGTAAAGGTATTTTTGCAAAAGGTGGAATATTAGGTAAGACCTGCAGGAACCAGGGAACCCAGGAAGCAGAGAAGAGGCAAGAGATAATTACAAGCATGAGAGTCAGCCAGTGAAAATGCACAAAGTTGGGAGGTGAGGTATCATGTTGGAAGAACATCAAAGATACCAAAGTCCTTGGATGGTTGAGTCAGTAGAGAGGAGTAGGAGATAGGAAGACTGGAAACATAAGAAGAATGAAAGCTTTAAAAGCCAGATAAAGGATTTCATATTTGATACTGTGTAGTAGAGAGGGCGCTAGAGTTGGAGTCAGGAATTAAATTCAAGATATTTTTTGTCTTTCACTTTGGAAAAGAACCAGTGACATCATGGGTGATGTCCTGACTGGTGCATGAATTGGATTTAAGTGAGACAGAGTTGCACAAAGTCATCAGCCTCACTCTCTCTTCCACAGTCATCAAAGTTCTACAGCAAGGCAAAAGTCAAGAGCACTGGTGGTGGCCCAGGATGCAGTGGATGACCTTGGTGTCTTCGATGTGTGAGCAAGCTCCAAGCACTCCAGAGCACCTGCTTCAGCCACCTTTATGGCTATCAGAACAAGTTATTCTCATCTGCCCATTCCACCAGAGAAAATCTTCACACGCTTGGGATAGACACTCTCCTAGTTTACTGATGGGTATGAGGCCTGTCAGTTACCCTCAACCTGATTTAGTCCATCTGCCTACATGGATTTACTGGGGTGTGGTTGCTGAGCATGCTACAGCTTATTGGAGCCACAGGTGAAAGTTGAGTGCCAGGCAGAAACCAAAGGTGGATGAGCAGCCCTGAAAAGGGTTTGGTGGCCCTCACACCAGAGGTGCTGCTCTTTCTTGAACACCCCATACACCTTGATTCAAGTACTAACTAGATTCAAATACTAAGTAGATGAGTGAATGACGCTAGGCAAGTCTTCTTCAAGGATCAGAGTAAATGAGGGAATGCTGTGACAGAGAAGCCATGAATTGGAAGGACAGATATGAAGCCTCACTAGCAGAAAGGGGGAGAAGAGGGAGGAAGATATGTAAAGAGGAAGGCAGTTATATTTGCTTAAAAGCCTCTTCTGAACTAGAGGTGAAAGCGACTTCCTTTCCCATCAGACTTTGCAAAGAATATGCTAATTACTTATCAAAATGAACATCCTGTCTCTAGGAAAGAATGGAAATTTATTTTAAATAAACAAATGTCACCAAAGAGCCTCCACTGAGTGAGCCCCCCACTCCCCCCCCAAAAGGTAAAAAAGAATGCAAAAAGTCAGCCATAAAGCCTACCGCAAGACTGACAGAGGACTGATGGGTTTGCTTCTAGTACATACGGAGGGCAAGATAATCTTTTTAATGAATTGCCTACACTTTATTTTGTATGATTTAATTTCTGTCAGTGCCAATTAATAACTATGCATGGACAAAACACAAGGAGAAAGACATGTTCCTTGAAAGAATGGAAGAAGTGCTCTAAAGAAGACACTTTTTAAAAAGTGGCAAAAAAGTGAGAAATTCTATCCTGAGTCAGGAAGTTGGAGGATGGAAGAATATGATACAGAGGAGAAAGGGAAGAAGGAGAAATCCTGAATGTTTGAAGCTTTGCAACAGGGTTCTTTCTGTGAAGGATGGAGCTGGAAACTTGGAGGAAGAAGAGGCTTCTTATGCTCCAGAGAATGATGACTTGGACACAAGAGTGCCACCAGGAGAGATTATTTTGTGATGGCCAAAGGAAAAAAAAAAGACAAGTAGTCATGACAGATGCCTCTGCTGAAATGTGGCAAGGTAGTCATAGATCAGCCTTCTGTGAATAATAGAGATCTATTATCTTTCTGGGGCATGTATCTGGGACATAACTAAAATTTCCTAAGAGTTGTAGAACCACTACCCACTTCTAGTGATTCAAGTGGAGACAAATGTTACTAGGCAAAGCAACTTAAAAGGCTTTATTGGACATTGTGTAGGCCTAGGCTAGATGCACTGAAGATGTTAGGGACCTCATGACCTGGGTACAACAAAAATGCTCTTTTAGTTGGGACAAGAAGAGGTAATATCATTGTTTAGGGTAGATGGGAAAATGATAATGAGAAAACAGAGAGGATAGATCAGCCAAAGTTGCTTCCTTTTAAAACAAAAAACATTTATGTAGCACCTACTATGTGCTACTATTGGGCAGCTAGATGGTTCAATGGGCCTGAAATCAGAAAGACCTGAGTTCAAATCCAGCCTCAGACACTTACTAGCTGTGTGACTCTGGGCAAGTAACTTAACCTTTGTTTTCCTTAATCCACTGGAGAAGAAAATGGCAAACCACTCCAGTATCTTTGCCAAGAAAACCCCATGGATGGTATGGTCCACAGGTCATGAAGAGTTGGACACAACTGAAGAAGAACAAATGTAACAGGCACTGTGCTAAGCAATTTTTACAAATACTATCTCCTTTGATCCTCCCAACAACTGTGTGAGGTAGGTGCTATTATTATCCCCATTTTACAGTTGAGGAAACAGGTAGCTAGAGATTAAGTGACTTGTCCAAGATCACATGCCTAATAAGTATCTGAGGCTAGATTTGAAATCAGATCTTCCTGACTCCAAGGCCAGTAATCTAGCCACCATACCACCAGCTGCCCCTTTTTCTTTATTGAAGAACGCAATCATCAGAGATAAACAGACCAGGAATGGTTAACAGGGAATTGAAAACCCAGAGAAATAAGGAGCCAATAAGCGAGCACCTAACCTCCCTTCATGAGTTCAGATGATTAAGTTTAGAAAGTAGTAAGAGAACCGAAGATGTGATTGCTAAGCTAGCAGTATTCTTTGACAAATTCCAGAAAATAGGACAAATGTCCCAAGACTAGAGATATGTAAATGTTATCTTGATTTGTTATTAAAAAAAAAAAAAGGAAGAATGTAGATTCTTCAAGTAATAAGCTGATGAGCTTGACTTCACCTATTGGCAAAATTTTTAAATATACAATTATTAATGTGATGGCTTTATGAGTTTTTCAAAAGAGAAGTTATGAACACTAAGAGACACCATTGCTTTCATCAAGGACAGGACAGGCCTGGCTAACTTCATTTTTTTTTTGGCAGGTGTTATGAGATCTGTAGATTAGGGGAATATCATAGAGACAGGAAACCTGGAATTCAGCAAAGAATCAGACAAAATCATTCATATGATCCTTGTTGACAAGATGGAGGGAGATAAGCTATATGATAGGCAGCAAGGTGGCACAGTGGATAGAGTGCTGAGCCTGAAGTCAGGAAGACTCTTCTTCCTGAGTTCAAATCTGGCCTTACCCATTTACTAGCTGTGTGACTCTGGGCAAGTCACTTAACCCTGTTTGCCTCCGTTTCCTCACATATAAAATGAGCTGGAGAAGGAAATGACAAACCATTCCAGTATCTTTGCCAAGAAAGTCCCAAGTGGAATATGATAACATAGATAGATGAATTCAAAACTAGTTAAATGACTAGAACTAAAGAATTATCTTAAGAGGCTAAATTTAGCTTGGAGGGAAGTCCAAAATAGAATGGCCCATGGATGTTTTATTAGTTTTTTTTTTTATTGTTCAACAATTTTAGAATGGTTTGGTGCAAAATATGAGTGGCAAGCTGATAAGTTTTATAGTTGACACAAAACTAGAGGGAATAGAATACACATTGGATTGCAGTGTCATGATACAGAAAAGATCTTTATAGACTAGAACTGGGTACCACATGTAACAAACAGATATTTGCTGAGGATAAATGAAAAGTCCTCCTTTGTGGTTCCAAAATTTAGTTTCACAAGTACAAGATCAAATATGTTTGTACAAGACTTCATGTGAAAAAGATATGGGAGTTTTAGTGGGTTGACTATGTGTTGTCTCCCCCATTAGACTGTGAACTCCCTGAGAGCAGGAACAGCTTGGAGGGATTGTTTTGGTTTTGGGGGGAAGGGGGAGGTTGCCTTTCTTTGGATTCCTAGAGCTTAGCATAGCACATGACATATGTTGCTGCTGTCATTCAGTCATGTCTGATTCTTCAAGATCTCATATAAGGTTTTCTTGGCAAAGCTTCTAGAGTGATGTGCCATTTCCTTCTCCAATGGATTAAAGCAAAGATAGGTTAAGTGACTAGCCCAGAGTCTAGGGAGTATCTGAGGCCATATTTGAACTCAGGTTCTCCTGATTCTGCTCAATCCACTGAGCCACCTAGCTGCCTGTCATGTAAAAGGCACTTAGTAAATGATTTGTTGACTTGACTTGACCTGACTTGATGGCAAGTAGATAAAAAGTATTGATACTACAGGTGTAAAAAAGCTAATGTGTTCTTAGACCACATTAAGAGAGGTGATTCCAAGACAAATGAGGGAATGGTCCTGCTGTACTCTGCCCTGGCCAGACCACCTCTGGAGTATTGTGTTCACTTCTAGGTGCCACATCTTAGGAAAGGCCAGGCTGAGCTGGAGAACATACAGTAGAGGTGGATCAAGACCATAGTGGATGCCCTCCAGATTGGTTGAAGGAGGGAGACCAAAATTATTAACAGTCTAGAGACCACACTATCCTAGGATCATTTGGAGGAACAAGATATTTGGCCTTAGAAGAAAAGACTTAGTGGGGATATAATTGCTCTCTTCAAGTGATGGAAGGGCTGCAGCATGGAAGATGTATTAAATTTGTTCTGCCTGATTCCACAGAACAAGGAGCAGTGAAATTGCACAGAGACAGAGTTTAGTTCATTAAATGCATAGACTCACAGATATATTACTATTTGAGAACTTTGTGAAAAGTATTACAAATAAGTGACTAGTTGTGCAGATTAAGAAGGAGAAGTAAGCATCATTATATCATTATAGTTGTCTTAGTCCTCCTTCTTCTCAGTAATAATTCTGTTGTTTGAAAGGGTATTGGAACTGGAGTCAGGAAATCCCAAGTTTGCATCCTGCCACAGGCAGGGTTCAAACTGAGAAACTTTATTAGCTGTTTTGTGTGACCCTGGACAAGTTACTTAACCTCACTGAGCCTTAGTTTCCTCATCTGTAAAAGGAGCTTAATAATAGTACCTACCTCACAGGGTAGGACAGCTGGGTGGCACAGTGGATAGATTTCTGGGCCTGAAGTCAGGAAGACTCATTTTCATGAGTTCAAATGTGACTTCAGACACAAGCTATGTGGCCTTGGGCAAGTCTCTTAACCCCGTTTGCCTCAGTTTCTTCATTTATAAAATGAACTGGAGAAAAAATGGCAAACCACTCCAGGATCTTTGCCAAGAAAACTCCAAAGGGGATCATGGAAACTTGGATGCAATTGAAACTACTGAATTGCAACACTTCACTGGGTTGCTACATTAATAACAAACAGATGTATATCTGTAATCATTGTTATCATATCTTGATATTCCATATACCTCCCAGTCAGCATTCCCAAAACATTCTTGCTCCTTGTCTTCAACATTCTAATGGTGTGCACTACAGTCCCCTCTTAAATGCACAGGGGTAGATCCACAGGGCTTGAAAATGTTGCTCCTGCGTGTCCTAATTAGAAGTAGACCTGAATCAACACTGGCCTCTGAAGGTCACACGTTTCCCCCAGGATCCTGCCTCCTATTCAGTGAGCACTTTGGAATGAAGGGTTATTGATGGGCAAGCAAGGCCTTGGGGACATCTTTGCCAAGAGCTGACTCAGCCCTTGTGAGAC
Source organism: Phascolarctos cinereus (assembly GCF_003287225.1). Lineage (NCBI taxonomy): Eukaryota > Metazoa > Chordata > Mammalia > Diprotodontia > Phascolarctidae > Phascolarctos > Phascolarctos cinereus. The sequence continues at coordinate 572,576,545 of NW_027555847.1, forward strand.
GTTTGGCAGCCGCATTTCAGACTTCCTGAGGGAAAGTGTAAATCTGATCATTAATGTTACAAATGCTAACCAAGAGAAGGCTGTTAGCCATTTAGAGGGCTTTGTGTTGAACTCATTATTAAATTAATTACACAGCTTTTATCACAGCTTCATAGCAGCACAGGGCTAGAAGGTACCATAGAAAACCTCTAGTCCATCTGTCTCCAGATAAGGAATGGAGGCCCAGGGAATGAAATGACTTACCCAGGTTAATGAATTAGTGGCAGAGGTAGGGCTAAAAATAACAACTTACATTTAGGTAGCATTTGACAGTAATGTATACTCAATCACTTAATCTTCCCAAAATCCCTGTGAAGAAGACATGGAAAGTCTATTAACCTCATTTTATAGAAAAGAAAACATGTTCAAACAGGTAATGTCATTCACCCAAAGACACCCAAGGTAAGTGTTGAAATAAGGCACTGTGGTGTCTGTATTGGAAGAACACTGGATTTGGAGTTAAAGGACCTGAGTTCAAGTTCCAATTCTGGCACTGCAGGCTGGATTTGGAGTGAGGAAGATCCAAGTTCAAGTCTGGCCACAGACACTCACTTGTATATAACTGTGGGAACATCATTTATCATCTATCTGACCTAGTGTCTGCATCTATAAAATGGAGATGATAACAATAGTACAGTTATCCCTTCCACATTGTAGGGGTTAGGGGTACAACACCCCGTGATCTGAAAAATACTTGTAAAATCTTTTGCCTACCCTTCATACAAGAGAAGAATTCTGAATTTTTTCTGTTTCTTTTATGGAATATTTACACTACCTTATTGGAAAATGTGGGTATATTTATAGTATTAAAAGATAAAATATGTTGATATCACACAATACCATACATATGTTGTAGGCATTTCTGAGTTCCTAAAATTTTTCTGTGTCATCTGCTGGCTGTTGTATGTCATCTGTGGTTTCCACAAAACTCCCCAAAAATTCCCATTTAGTTTCTTATGCTGATCCATTATATATCAAAAACATGATGAGGAAAGTTGGGATGTAGAAGGAATAACTCTATACTTACTTCCCAGAGTTTTTCTGAGGATAGAATGGGATAACTGGAAAATGCTTTGCAAACCTTAAAGTGCTGTATTAAATGCTAACTATTATTATTATTATTACTATTATCAGCTAGCCATTATTTGCTAGCTGTATGATCTCAAGCAAGTTATTTCTCTCTTCTGGGCCCCAGTCTTCTCATATATAAAATTAGGTGTTTAGACTGGATGACCTCTGAGGTGCCTTTCAATTTTAAATTGTAATTCTATTGCTTCTTGCCTCCCTATTTAGATGCTTCATTGTTAATCAGCAACTCATATTAATATCTTATTTTCCTTTAGTAAATTTTTCATAAGATTTAAACACAGAGGCATGTGACTATATACCTGAGTGACTATATATACCTTTCAGTTTTTTTAAGTTTCATTTTTATTCTGAACTTAATAAACAGCTAAAAATGAACATTTGCATATAAAAAGTAGAACAGAAAAAATGGATTATATTGCTCTTTGATCTCATAGTATACCTTTATTCTTCTCCTACTTCTAAAGTCTTTATAAAGAATTGCCATCCCACTGTCTTCTTTGGGAGGCTTTTTGATCATTAAAACAATGCTTGGTTCCCTATTTTTCCCTCAATACACATCAAACTAGTAGGTTAAAAACATTGTTTCATAGTGGAAAAAGTCCTAGATTTCCATTCAGAAGATGGGTTCAAATCTCAGTTCTTCCATTTACTTTCTTTGTGACTGGGACAAGAAATGGAAGGAAACAACCATTTATTAAGCACCTACTACATGCCAGGTACCATGCTAAGTGCTTTACAAATGTCTCTGTTTACTGTACCGCCTAGCTGTCACTTAATTTCTCTGAGCCTCAGTTTCCTTATATGTAAAATGAAAGTATTGAACTAGATGACCTGTAAAGTCCCCTTCAGCTTTTTTATCTATGATTCTACGGTCTTTTATCTCTACATTTCCCAAATTCTATCAATCATTTATATTTCATGACTTGTGACTGCTCTCTGCAAATCTGCCAGACCATTTCATGGTACATTTTGTTCCCCTCAACTTTTTAACTCTGGCAGTGGTTTCCCCAGGGGGGAAGACATCTAAGAAAGATGTTTGAAACTAGAGGACAAAAAAATTAAATAGGTCACACAAGGGATTCCTGTCTCACCTTAACGCCTGCACTATGGATGATCATATTGGTTAGATCTCAGAAAGTCTTAATTAGAAACTTGTAACAGTTCATTCGGACAATTTGGGAGCTGTCATCCAGGGAAATAACCCTTGTGGAGACGGAGCCTGGTAGCATACTCTGCAGGTGCTGCAGCCCTCACCTCCTTAGCAGCCATGGCTTCTAAAGACCTGGAAAACAAAGTTCTCACCACCCATGTCTTTGACACCCTTAAATATCTATGGATATAGTGGGACTGCTAGGTGGCACAGTGAATAGAGCACCTTCAGGAAGACCTGAGTTCAAATCCGGCCTCAGACACTTACTAGCTGTGTGACCCTGGGCAAGTCACTTAACCTGGATTGCCAAGAAAGAAAGAGGGAAGGAAAGAGAGAAAGAAATGGATATGCACTACTAATAAAGATGATGTACTAATATCCAGTTTTGCCACCGTCACCCTTAAGGACTATTAGGCCTTTCCATCCTCTCTATAGCACAATGCCTTGAATTTTGTTGAATTGAATTGTGTTGTCTTCAGGGGTATGCTGGTAAATATTTAACAACCCGATCTCCAGAGGAAAATATGTACTCAGGATACACTTTTAAGTTTAATCAGAATTATTAACATTTTCTCCATCACTTTCTTTATTACAATTGACAAAACAATCAGGCCCTGATTTGGAGCATTTGCCAATTTCTGAGGTATAAATGCTCAAACTGAAAACTTAATGATCTGTTCTCATGAGCCAGCCTAAGCTAAAACCAGCATGCCCCTGGTTGTCTCCTATTAGGATGTGAACTCCTTGAGAGCAGAGGCAATTCTGTTTGTCTATGAGTTTTCTCAGTGCTTGGTGCATAGTCAACACTTCCTAAATGTTTTTTTTATTATTAGTCATTGATTCATCCCAGGCAACAAATGAAATAAATGAAGGAATGCTTCATTTCCCCAGGACCAAGGGATCATCCATAAGGATTATTTGGACACTCATTCTTTCCATCCACAGGAAAAGAATGGAACACAATAACTCTGATCCTGAATTTACTCTCTAGGTGAAGTCATAAGCAAGAAGGTGAGTGATGTTCTGCAGTAGTTTTGCCTTCATTTCCTTATATCTCCAAATCATTATCCAGCTCCTCACTGACATTTTTAAATTACTGTTTTTAAAAAAAGCCCCTATAGCTAAAGACTTTGTCCATACTTTGAACATCTTAATCCTGGAAAATGTTATCCTGAAAGCATCCAGAATCAAGTTACAGTTTATTTGAAGTTAGCCATAGTGTGAGTATTTGCTGTAAAGTTTTAACCGAAGGTTACTTTCCCCCTCCCTAGCACACAGAAGGTTCCCAGAATGCCTCTTCCCAGTACCACTTGGTCTGTGATCAGGAAGTGCAAACTCCTTGTAATATTAATCTAATGAGTCTTCTCAGGAGAGGTGTTTTTTATTATTGAATATGCAATGCTTTGTAAATTTGAGCTGACTTTTGTACCATAGCTTTTCAAATGGTCTCGCCATTGCTCCCCTTGGTTAGCATCACAATTGAAAGTTGATTGCATGACTCTTGTATCTAGGAAACAATTTCTTTATATGAGAAAAATAGACTCAGAGTGAAATGAACACAGTGATGAGAGCAAAGCTTATCTCTGAGTTCTCCAGTGTGCACTCTATACCTATCATTAGGTGTAATAGAAATGTAGAGAAGAGAAAGTTTAGCCCATAGTAATTCACATGAATAATATAATGCCACTAAATTCAAAATTCATAGGCTTCAATTTATTGAAGTTCTTTTGTTTCTTCTTATAGAGAGGAAAAGAAATAAATTGTATTCGAGGATTTAACTTATCATTCATAGAATCATATGATTACAGATTGGAAGGGACCTCAGAGGTCCTCCAGCCCAACTCTCACCAAAGTCATGAATCCCATTTACAATACCCCAATACAATGCAGCACAAGGGGTCACTCATTTTCTCCATTTGAAAATCTCCATTGAGGAATTCAAAATGCCCCAAAACAGCACTTTCCAATTTTGGAAAGTTCCTCCTCATATTGAATCAAATATCTCCCTTTAATTTCTACACACTGATTCTTGTTTTAGCCTTTGTAACAACTCAGAACAAATTAATCTCTCCTCTATGTGACAGACTTTTGAGTACTTAAATATGCCTGTTATGTCCAGTCTATGATCTTATGAACCCCCAAATCTCTTCTTCCACTTTTATTTGCTTCTGATAGAATACATGCCCCTGGAGGGAAGGGACAGTTTTAACGTTTGTCTCTATACTCTGGGTACCTAGCAAAGCACCTGGCATGTTGTAGGTATTCAATAAATGTTTATTGAATTGAATTAAAGGTATCTTTTTTTTTTGGAGGCAATCAGGGTTAAGTGAATTGCTCAGGGTCACACAGTTGTAACTGTCAAGTGTCTGAGGCCAGATTTGGACTCCAGAGCCAGTGTTCTATCCACTGTGCCACCTAGCTGCCCCTAAAGGGATCTTTTTAAAGTAATACTTTATTTTTTCCCCAATTACATATAAAAACAATTTTTAATATTCTTTTTTTAAATTTTGAGTTCCAAATTCTCTCCCTCCCTCCCCCCTTCTCTCTCTAAAGGGATCTCTTTGTAAAATGGTTTCTATGCTATATCACATTCATTCCAAAATCTTGATCCTAACTCTACAAAATCTCTCCCATGTGTCCCCTTCTTCCAACTCACTCACACGCCACCTTAGTTCAGGCCCTGATCACCTCTTACCTGGACTATGAAAATATCATCCTACTTGGTCTCCCTGCCTCATGTCTCTCCTCCCTCTAATCCATGTTCCATATAGCTTCCAAAGTAATTTTCCTAAAGCATAGGCCTTTGCTCTCCCCTCCCCATCCAATATACTCTAGTGGCTTCTTATTACCTCCAGGCCCAAATGAAAATACATTTCTTAGGTATTTAAAGCTACTCATAGCCCAGCTCCATCCTACCTCCCCAGCCTTATTATACACTTCTCCTCTCTATGTATTCTATGGATAAGCTATATTGGCCTTCTTACTGTTTCTCACACAGGACTCCATCTCCCATTCCTTCTGCTCCCTTCCTCATCTCTATTTCTTGGAACCTCTAGTTAACTTCAAAACTTTCCTCAAGCACCACTTTCTGCATGAGGCCTTCTCTAGTGTAATGTTTAAAAAGTTTGAGAGACATGGTTTTCAGGTAATTATTAATAAAATGATTAATTGTCATTAATTATCATCCCCATCAATTGGGGAATGGCTAAACAAATTGTGGGATGTGATTGTGATGGAATACTATTGTGCTATAAAAAATGATGAGCGGGATGTCCTCAGAAAAACCTGAAAAGACTTACATGAGCTGATGCAAAGTGAAATGTACTGTGTGCAAAGTAACAGCAATATTGTAAGATGATTGGCTGGCAATGACTTAGCTACTCTCAGCAATACAATGATCCAAGACATCTCTGAAGAACTTATGATGAAAAATGCTATCCATCCCCAGACAAAGAACTGATGGTGTCTGAATACAGATTGAAGCATAGCCTTTTTACTTTATTTTTCTTGAGGTCTTTTTTTTGGATTTATGTTTTCTTTCACAACATGATTAATATAGAAATATGTTTTACATGACTGTACATATATAACCTATTTCAAATTGCTTGCCTTCTCGATGTGAGGGAGCGGGGGAGAGGGAGAGGTTTTGGAACTCAAAGTTTTAAAAATGAATGTTAAAAATTGTTTTTACATGTAATTGGAAAAAAATAAAATACTAAATAAAATTTTAAAACAATACTAGCATATTATTAACAAAAGGAATGATCGTGTGGCCTTCTCTCTTGGACCAAAGACAAATGATGGAGGTAGGCTCACAGTTTATATGCCCTTGAAAGAGTAGGTGTTCCTAAGAGTGGCAATCAACTCTGACTGGTTAACAATCAATGAGAGAGAATGAATATTACAATGAGGGGGCTGGACCTATTCTAATGAGTGGCTAGGGGACCAAATTTGATCACGCGATTTATTTCCAAATCACCTCCAATCTGGAGGAAATCTAGGAAAAATATTTACCTCCAACGAGACCTAAGTAGAACACAAGTGGCTACCCTACCTGGGTGGAGGTCTGAACAAGATTGGTGAGAAAGTTAATCCAGGGGGGCAGCTAGGTGGCACAATGGATAGAGCTCTGGCCTTGGAATCAGGAGGACCTGAATTCAAATCCAGCCTCAGACCCTTGATATTTACTAGCTGTGTGACCCTGGGCAAGTCACTTAACCCTAACTGCCTTGCCAAAAAGCAAAAAAAAAAAAAAAACCAAAAATTAATTCAATCTCATTCTCAGCAATATCCTTCAGAAACTGAACAACCTACAGGCTTCTGAAAAAATCCTGGTCCTAATTGAATAATTCATTATTAATATGAGAGAGAAATGATTACTGCCAGTGCCTTCCCCACAAAGTTACCTTGCCTCTGTTTGGTATGATTTTTGTGTATTTCTATATGTATGTGTTATCTTCCCCTTAGAATATCAGTTCCTTTAAGGTAAAACTGTTTCACTTCTGTCTTTATTTACATCCTTAGCACCTATAATAGTGCCTAACATAGAAATAATAATTGATGGAATTCTAGTCCTCTTACCATTCTAATCACTTTCTTTGGACATGCTCACCTTACCAAAATTCCCTCTAAAACAGGGAGCCCAGAACTTAATTGAACATTGCAGATGTCTGCTAGCCAGGAATGAGTATGGAGAAATTATCCTCTCTCCTGCTCTGAATGTTGTACTTCTATTAACGTTGTCCAAGATTGCATTAGCTTTGTTGGCAGCCATATTACACTGCTGAGTCATGTTGAGCTTGCAGTCCCATTGAATCTAGGGCATGTGCATTCAACTATGTTTTTCTGACAGTGAAGCAACTAACTGCCAGGTCACAAAATCTTTAATTAAAACTTTTGCTCTGTCTGTAGAGCTGCCTAGAACAGGGTAGAGATTATGGATCTGGTGCTAGACACAGTCATGTGGCCTTCCTTGACACTGCAAGCACTGTGTGTCATTGGGAACATATTTTTTATTCTTCTTGCAACTTCTAGAGATCTCACTAGAACACTGCAAATCTACAGATATGTAATATGGGTGTCTTTCTGACTTTTCTTTTCCCCCAATCACTCAACTCTTTTAATAGTGATTGGGACAATGATACTGCTTCTAATGGTGCTTCTTGTGCCAAAGAGCACAAGTAGTCACTGGATGGGAACCTTGTTTCAACCCACCTGGAATTATCTGAGATTTGCATGAGAAGGATACTTAACTGCTGCCATTACTGTAGGGTATTACAATTCCCAGATTCCCCAGTTACACTTAATCCTGAAATTACACCAGTGTTTGAGGCATGAAGTCTCAAGCGCATTTTCTTTTGAAGCTGCAGACTCCATGTCACATGTCACTATCCTACTGTTAGAGTTTGTGTGATCCCTTTATGTTAGTCATTATGAAAGCCATGTACATTAAGAGGAGACTATGACAATATTGCTGTTGTATAATACCAGTCTAAGTGAGTGGAGTTGCCACAGCTTGTACAGCTTGTACCATCTGTCTGATGTCTTCACCAACTGGTCCAACCTTGGGGCATATTCTGGAGAAAGGAAAAGGAACTCCTGCATCTGTTTCTCAATTCTCATTCTTTCATTTATTTGTTCAATAAAAACTTGTAAAGTACCCACGGTTTGCAATTCCCTGCATTAGATTGTAAGGAATTAAAGAAAAAAAAAGAATATATTCTCTGCCTTCAAGGGCCATCTGCCCTAGTAGAAAAGATAAGACCAATCCATGAATAACTATAATTCAAGTTGTAACATGATAAATGCATTTGAGGGGAAAAGAGCAATATGAAATATATATGGAAGATGAGACCTATAGATGGGATCATATATCTTGAATTGGAAAGGGATCTAAGAAGCTGTGAGATTCAACTCCCCCATTTTATAAATGAAGAAACTGAGGCCTACAGAGGTCAATGATTTGTTCAAGGTCACAGAATCAGAGGGAAAATTTGAATCCAGAGTCAGCTTTTTTCACTGTGTCTCATTGCCGGAGGGATCAGGGATAGCTTTATAGAGGAGCCAAGGTGTCAGGAGAATCCATCTGAGGCATGTGAGATGGTATATGAATATAGATGGAAGTAGGACAAAGTAGAATAAAATAGGGTGACAGTGAGTAGTCCTATATAGCTGACATTTAGTATATTTGAAAGGAAATAAGAGAAATAAGGCTTGAAAGGCAGATTAGAGGTTCTTAAATGCCAGACTAAGAGATTATCTTGTACAGTAGTCAATGGGAAGTCACTGAAGGTTTTTGTATAAGAGAATGACAGTTCATCATGAAAATATTTTGGCAATAGTGTGAATAAAGGATTTGATAGAGAAGAGTGTAGGAGGAGGAGAGAGCAGTTAGCATGCCATAATAGCAGCCCAGAAAGGAAGCAAAATGGTACACTAGAAAGAAGGAAACAAGCTTTTATATAGCCCCTACTACGTGCCAGGCACTGTGCTAACTGCTTTACAAATATGATCTCTTTGGATAGATCCTCACAACAGCCCTGTGAGGTAGGTGCTGTTATTATCCCCATTTTACACTTGAGGAAATTGAAACAAACAGAGATTAAATGACTTGCCCAGGGTCACACAGCTAGTAAGTGTCTTTGGCCAAATTTGAATTCAGATCTTCCTGACTCCAGGCCCAACACTCTATCTGTTGCACTACCTAGTAGCCTCTGCAAAGAACAATGGATTTGGAGACTCTGTGTGACCTTGGGCACATTATTTAATGACTTTAAGCCTCAGTTCCTCATATGTAAAATGAAGGAGTTGATTGGATGGTCTCCAAGATCCCTTCCTGCTCTAAATCTATGCTATAGAACAATGAGATGTAAGCCTAAGTTACTATGGTTGCAGCAACAGAGGAAAGGAGGGGATGGAAATCTTAGAGGTCAAAGCATCAGGATTTAGTAAATGATGGGATCTAGGGGATGAGGGCAGCTAGGTGGCACAGTGGATAGAGTGCTGGGCCTAGAGTCAGGAAGACATCTCCCTGAGTTTAAATCTGGCCTCAGACACTTACTAGCTATATGACTCAGGGCAAGTTTGTTTGCCTCAGTTTCTTTATTTGTAAAATGAGCTGGAGAAGGAAATGGTAAACCACTGTAGTCTCTCTGCCAAGAAAACCCCAAATAGGATCATATGAAGAGTCAGACATGACTGAAGAACAACTGAATGACAACAACAACAAAAAAGGAAGAGGGGGACTGAGGAGTCAAAGTCAAATCAAGGCTTTCCAGGCTGCATCACAGAAAGAATGGAAAATTAACCCTTTCAGGTCAGGAACTCTCAGCTCATGCTGTCTTGATTGTCCCAGTCATGAATCACTTTACCCCCATTAATTTTCACATTTGCCCAGCCAGGCAAGCTTCCTCCCTCCTCTTTCAGATCTGGTATCACATCAATCAACAAGCATTTATTAAGTTCCTATTGTTTTGTAGTTACTACCCCAGGTACCTATGAAACAAATGCAAAAGCAAGAGTCCTTGTCCCCAAGGAGCTTATAAATTAGCAGTGACATTGCCATCAGAAAGCACATGGTCAATCGACTTCTCTATGGTTCCACTCACCATCCCTACAACTTTCCAAACCAAAACAACCCAGCCTGCCCACAGCTCTACTATGTTTGTTGTCTCCCCTTGTTTTAACATATATAATATTTTGCTTTTGTATTTGCATCTCCAGCAAGTATGTGCTTATTGTACATGTAATATGCACTTAATAAATGCTTTTTCATTCATTCATTTAAAAAGTGCTTTTAGCAAAGTAGTGAGCCCTAGAGCCATATTTTCTAAGGATTGAAGAATAAATAAGTGGTCAGAAATTGGAGGCTATGAGTAGAGACTCCACTTTCTAGAAGTATGGCAATGAAAAGGAATAGAGAAATAAGGTGATTCCTGAAGGAGGAGAAAAGTCTAAAGAAGGACTTTGTAGGATGTGGAAGACTGGAGTATGTTTGTAAGCAAGGAGGGAGAAGCCAACAGAAAGGGAGAAATTGAAGCTAACAGTAAGAAAGAGGGTATCAGATCAAGGGTACCGTTACAGAAGTTAGTCTTAGAAAGAAGAGCCACCCTCTAAGATCAGAGAGAATGAGCGGTGAAGGTACTGAGAGTGTTCAGACATGGAGGAGGGGAATTGAGGAGGCTCTGGTTGTATGGTCTTGATCTTTTCAGTAAAGTAAGAGAAAAAAGTTATTCACTTAAAGAGCAGGGAAATGATTTATCGCATTAACACCCTCTTAAAACTAAGTTTACTCAGTTTGAAATCAAATTCCTCTTTCCACCTTGAAATTTGGTGTGGCTGAGTAGATTTATAGCACCCTCTTCCTCTATGAGAACCTCTTTAATGGCTGGCAAGTGCTGGGGAAAGTGACAATGGAACTAGTCTTAATCTAAAGGCTATCTCTACATGGCATACATAACTGTGATCTATTGGACTGGGGTCTGAAGAGTGCCATGGTGAGCTGAGGGCTAATAAATTATCACTCTCCATAGTAAAGTGACTGAGTGCAATGATTTTTTGGTCTCTCTTTTGACTCCCACAGGCATCATCAATTCTGGGTTGCTTTAATCCCTCAACTCTGGGAAGGACAGCACAGCCAAGTTGAAAGTCTTAGTCCAGAGAAGGATTCCAAGTGGAACTTGTTATATTCCCTTACGGAGTTCTCACAGAATCAGAATCAAAGAATTTTAGAGCTAAAAGGGCCCTCAGCAATCACCCAATTCAGAGATTCTAAAGCATATTGCCTTGGCAGATAACTTCATTTTAAACACAATTTCAGCAGAACTCTTGCAGTAAAATATTTAAAATTACTTTTTAAAAAATGTTTGCTATTAAAAATATCAAATAGTATATGACAGAATTTTAAAAAATATTCTATTTAATGTGTGAGGCTTCAGGTCAATATGTGTCTTGAGGCAGAGTGGCTAGGAACCAGCCTAGAAGTCAAAGAACTAGGTTCAAATCTTGCCTCTGATACATGACAGCTCTAGACAGCTCTCTAATACTATGTGGTAAGAAGGTGCTGATCTGCATTGATAGAGGGGGTATTCTCACCTGGTCATAATTCTAGCCTCTTACTCTATGTAATATCAGAAGTCCTTGGAACTGCTTACAGAAGAGAAGAAGAAAAAGAAGAAAAAGAAGAAGAAGAAGAAGAAGAAGAAGAAGAAGAAGAAGAAGAAGAAGAAGAAGAAGAAGAAGAAGAAGAAGAAGAAGAGAAGAAGAAGAAGAAGAAGAAGAAGAAGGGGAGCAGGAGAAAGAGAATGAAAGAGAACAAAACAACCCCAAGAGTAAATCTCCCCTTTTTTCTTCCAAACTTGACTTTTATTTCTAACTCATTGAAAGGCTATGAAAAGGAGGTCTCCTTAAGAATCACAGTTATTAGGTACCACCTCACACCCGTCAGATTAGCTGATATGACAGGAAAGGCAAATGATAAATATTGGAGAGGATGTGGAAAAATTGGGACACTAATGCATTGTTGAATGGATCCAACCATTCTGGAGAACAATTTGGAACCATGCCCAAAGGGCAATCAAGTTGTGCATACTTTTTGATCCAGCAATACTACTACTAGGTCTATATCCCAAAGAGATCATAAAAAAGGGGAGAGGACCCACATGAACAAAAATATTTATAGTAGCTCTTGTTGTGGTGGCAAAGAACTGGAAATTGGGAAATCAAATGGGGAATGGCTGAACATGTTGTGGTATGTGAATGTAATGGAATACTATCGTGCTTTAAAAAATGATGAGCAAACAGATTTCAGAAAAACCTGAAAAGACTTACATGAACTGAAATAAAGTGAAATGAGCAGAACCAGGAGACATTGTACCCAGTAACAGAAACATTGTATGGTAATCAACTATGATTGACTTAGCTCTTCTCAGCAATGCAACGATCTAAGACAATTCCAAAAGATTCATGATGGAAAATGCAGAGAAAGAACTATGGAGCCTGAATGCAGATTGAAGCATACTATGTTCACTTTATTTTTTTCATGTTTTTTTTCCTTTTGCAAACTTTCTTCTTCTTTCATAACACGACTAATATGGAAATAGATTTTACAGAATTGCACATATATAACATATCAAATCACCATCTTAGGGAGTGGGGAGGCTAGGGAGGGAGGGAGAAAATTTGGACCTCAAAATTTTATTTAAAAAATGATTGTCAAAAATAGTCTTTACATGTAACTGGAAAAAATAAAGTACTATAAAAAAATAAAATTTAAAAAAAGAATCACAGTTCTCATTCTCCCCAACTAGACTTTGCCAGAGGTAATGTAAGAGAGCAGGAGTGCACAGCACTATGTGACTGAAAGGGAAACACCAAACCTGATCTCAGAGGTCCACTTATAGGAAGATACTGATGGCTTGTTCTTCAGCCATTTCAAACATATCTGACTCTTTGTGATCCCATTCACAGTCTTCTTGGTGGAGACATTGGAGTGGTTTGTCATTTCCTTCCCCAACTCATTTTACAAATGAGGAAACTAAGGTAAACAGGACTAAGTGTCTTGCCCAGGTTACACAGCTAGTAAGTGTTTGAGGTCAGATTTGAACTCAGGAAGATGAGTCTTCCTAATTTCAGTCCTGGCACTCTATACACCACACTACTTAGCTGCGCTAGACTGATGACTACTGATAATACAAATACATCTGAGGGGATGTCTTCCCTCCAGATTCCCTCTCCAGCTGTCTGAAGGGAGACCTTCCTGAAATACCTGCTAATAGGCAGAATCTAGAACTTGCAACAACTGAACTAGCAAAGGGCAGAGGACAGAAGAAAAAGTGGGGAGGGGGGAGAAGATTAAGGGCTTGGGAAATAACCAATTGAAAGTAAGTGCTGCACCTTCAGGACAGAAATTACTTTGTCTTTGTATCCCAAGGCCTGGCATAATGTTTTTCTTAGAGCAGTGAATATTTGTTGGTTTGGATAGTTTAGCTGAAATGCCACAAAACACTTGCAGAAAACTTCTCTGACCTCCACAGACCATGTCTCCAACAGTGATGAAGAGTTTTAGCCTCCAGTAGGGCAGCTGCAGATAGCCTCAAGGGAGGATGCAAGAGTGTCTCTTTCCTAGTTCAAGCTATGGGGTTGTGTGTGCAAAAGTTAGGGGGCCAGGGAGGATAGCAGGAGTAGGACTCAGGAGCCTTTGATTCCCCCTGTTCCTTTTGAGTCCCACCCTCCTTGACTCTGCTCATCCTCTCTCCTCCAGTTGGCCAGTGCCCAGAAGCATCTTCGACTACAAGAAGCCCGGCTTTCCCCATCATCCTTTGTGCACGGGTTCCCCAGCTGCAGCTGTATGTCGAGACTGTAATGCAGTTGGGTATGTTGTGGCACCACTCGGTCCACGGACACAACTTGAGAAACCTTGACTCAGTCCAAATGCCTCATTTTCTATATGAGCAAACCAAGAGCCAAAGAGGTTTGGCTGCCTTAATCTGTAAAATGGGAGGGTTGGGAGAGGGAAGGAGGTTGGATAAGGTGCCCCCCATTTTTACTATGATTCTTTTTTAAAAATTTTTTATTTATTTTATTTTTAATTTATGGAATAAAACAAGTATTTCCACAACATAGTATAATAATAAAAAAAAAGATGATCACACTTGAAACTGCAAATCTATTTTGTACAACTTGCTATTCCTTTTAAATATATAATAGTTATATATGATTTAACTATGATTCTTACGACTTACTCAGTCACACAGCTAATGTATGGATGAGTGCCTGATAGAATACCTAGAACATAGTGGATTCTTAATAAATATTTGTTGAATAAATAAAAGCATGAATGAAGAACTCAGCAAACTTTTTTTAAGAATGTTTGCATTTTTTCTCCCTTCATTACAGAGGTAGAGGACTAGGATTGTGCAACATTGAATGTATTAAAATTTTGGTTGATGTACAGGTTAGTTTTAGTGAAACTGCTTTTTCTCTTCTTTGTGTGTTACAAATTACTTCATTCCATCCCTACTTTCATTTTTCACATTCTGGACTGCCAGAACTCCAGACACTACATCCTCAAAGAATTCTCCAAATTCTAGAATTCCCATCCTAGGGCCCTTGATGTTCTGACTGGTAAGTGCAGTAAATGACTGATTATACCCAAGTGGCCCCAGCTAATTCACATCCCACTCAACTCTGGAACTTTCACTCTGATGCCTGCCCTCACTCCTGGGAACTTTCCAATCATCAAGTCAATATTGCCATTGCTGGGATGTATGGGGTGTTCCAGGAGGACTAGCCCCTCTGGCATAAGGACTTGCCATGCCCTTTTCGGGGCTGCTCATCTATCTTTGGTCTCTACGTTTCACCCAACTTTCACCTGTGGTTCCAAGAAGCTTCAGCATGTTCAGTGGCCACACCCCAGTACCATCTTGGTAGACAGGCTAAACCAGGTTGAAGGTATCTAACAGGCCTCAAACCCATTGGTGAGCTGGGGGGGGGGTCCACCTCAAGAATATGAAGACTTCCCCCAGCAGAATGGGCAGATGAGAACAATTTATTCCAACAGCCATGAAGGCCTAAAGCAGGCGCTGTGGGGCACTTAGAGCTTAGTCAGACATCAGAGACGCCAAGGTAATCCACTGCATCCTAGGCCATTGTCAGTCATATTAACTTTTGTTCTGCTACTGGACTTCCATGACCATGGAAAAGTGAGTGAGGCTGACGATTTTGTGCAACTCTGCCTCACTTAAATCCAATTCAGGCCGAAGTCAAAATATCATCCATGGTGTTGTAATGTTGTTGGTCCTCTTTGAAAATGAAAGATGGTGAACAATTGTCATGGCTACAGTCAATGTAGTCAGTCAACTCCTCTTTGACTCTACTCACCATCCTAGACTTCTCAAACTAAAACATGTCTCTCTGGTCACCACGTCCCTATATCCTGTTATCTCCTCTGATTCAAAAGTGAGTTCCTTGTGAGCAGGGAATGTATGGCTTTTATAATTGTATCCTCTGAGTTTAGGATAGTGTTTGTTACACAATAATCCTTAATAGATGCTTCTTCAATAATTCATTCATTGGGAGAGATATGTTTGGAAATGCAAATGATACAAGAACAAATATGTTTTTTAAAAGAACATATGTGTTCCCTCCTGCAGCTTGGTAGTCCAGTGGATAGAGTGCCAGGCCTTCCTTTGAATTCAAATTCAACCTCAGACACTTACTAGCTGTGTGACCCTGGATAAGTCACTTAACCCTGTTTGCCTCAGTTTCCTCATCTGTAAAATGAGCTGGGGAAGGAAATGACAAACCACTCCAATATCTTTTGCCAAGAAAACACCAAAACAGGCTTACAAAGAGTTGGACATGACTGAAATAACTCAACAACAACAAATGTTCCCTCCACTGAGGGATACAAAAGATTTAGAATAGGGAGCCCCTGTCATTAAAGAATTTGCCTCCTGAGGAGGTAAGAACAACTACAAAGCAATGCCAAGGTAGCATATAAGCAAGTGAGAAGAAGTATGCATGTCACAGCCCAGGTACATGTCTACTGAGAGAGTTTAGAGCAAGAGAAAATACCTATGAACTATAGCTAGCAGTTAATCTGAGAACAAAGCAGGAAGGATTAGGTGTTAGGATTCGGATTAGTTGTTAAAATGAACCTCAGGAGTAGAATTTGTATTTATGGTGAAGAGGAGAGACCTGGGAAAAAGACACTGAGACAAAGCTAAGCCCAGAGAGAACAGCTGCTGTCCTTCCTACCAGTGAAGTCACATTCCCGACCTTTCGCATAGAGATGTGGCCAGCAAAGTCTGAAATGGCTTTGAGTTCACCTTTACACCAATAAGTGGTCGTCCAAGCTTTGCTTGAAGAATTCCAGTGAGCAATTCCACTCCTGAATTCACTGCCTCTTGAGGCAGCTCATTCGATTTTTGAAGACCTCTGATTGTTAGGAAGTTATTCCAGAGGGTGAGCTTAAAATCCGACTCTTTGCAAGATCTAACCATTCAGTGAGTCAATATACATTTATAATGTGCCTACTAGCACTGTGCTAAATACTTCACAAAGATTATCTCATTTGATCCTCTTGACAGCCCAAGGAGGTAAGAGCTAATATTATTCTCATTTTACAGTTGAGGAAATTGGGGCAAACAGAGGTTAAGTGACTTGCTCCGGGATACAAGTTAGTAAAAGGCATAATTTGAACTCAGATCTTCCTAATTCCCAGCCCAGCACACTATCCAATTTACCACCTACCTGTAATCAACCCTAAGATCATGAATTTTATTACTATTTCTCTAGTCTCCTATGAATGATTAGTCCTCTTCACTGATACTAATTTTCCTGGAGATATTTGCTATTCTCTGTGGCATCTGGCCTGGTATACCTACAGTGGGCAAATTTTTCCTTCTTCCTTCATTTTTAGTTTTAAGCAAATCTGTAGATTCATACATCAAACAATTGAACTTTCACAGGAAATGCATTGTTTGTATATAGTTATTTCCGTGGCTTTTATTCCCCATGTAACACTCTGCATTTTTTTCATTTTAAAAGGCTGTCCTTTAAGTGTGCATTCTGTAGTTCTACATGGCAGCTGTGCTACTACTAATTTCACTGGGTAGTTCTGACAAGCAAATTGTTGTTGGTGGTCAGTTGTGTCTGACTCTCTGTGACCCCATTGGGGTTTTCTTGGCAAAGACATTGGAGTGTTTGCTATTTCTTTCTCCAGCTAATTTTACAGATGAGGAAACTGAGGCACACAAGGTTAAGAGACTTGCCCAAGGTCACACAGCTGGTAAGTATCTGAAACCATATTTAAACTCAGATCTTCCTGACTACAGGCTCCACACTCTATCCACTGCATCACCTTGCTCCCCAAGGAACAAATAAGATTGCTAATTAGATCCCTTTAGATTGTGAGCTCCTTGAGGGCAGGGACTGTCTTTTGCTTCTTTCTCTATCCTCAGAATTTAGCACAGTGCCTGGCAAATAGTAGGCACTTGATTGAAATAAGATAATGATTGTAAAGAATTTTATGATCCTAAAGTTCTCTAGAAATGTGACTGTTCCTCACATCCCACTCCAATATGTCCAGGACCATTACCAACAATGAATCTGAGGCAACCCATGGAAGGGGAATTGGAGTTGGGGTTAGAAATCCTGGGTTTCAATCCTAGCCTAGCTACTTAGCAGATGGTTGGCCTTGGACAATTCATCTAACCTCTTTCTAAGCCTCATTTTCCTTATCTGTAAAAATAAGCATAATGCTCACATAATCTGTTTCATTCATTCATTATGAAATAAATGCTTGGTAAGCCATGAAACATTTCAGAAGAGTGAGTTATTATTTTTGTTAGAAATCTACTTTTGATTAGAGGCAGCTAGAAAGAGTGCTGGACCTGGAATTAGGAAGTTGTTGTTCAGTCATTTTCAGTCATGTCCAACTCTTCATGATCCCCTTTGGGATTTTCTTAGCAAAAATACTGGAATGGTTTGCCCTTTCCTTTTCATTTTACAGATGGGGAAACTGAGGCAAACAGAATTAAGTAACTTGTCCATGGTTACACAGCCAGGAAGTATCTGAGGCCAGATTTGAATTCAGGTCCACTGTATCACCTAGCTGCTCAGAATTAGGAAGACTTAAGTTCAAATGTGTCCTCAGATACTTCCTAGCTGTGTGACCCTGGGCAAGTCACTTAATTCTGTTTGCCTCAGTTTCCTCAATTATACAATCGGGATAACAGCACCTATTTCACAGGGTTGTTGTGAGGATCTATCAAATGAGATAACATTTGTAAAGCTCTTAGCACAGAGCCTGACACATAAGAGGTGCTTTATAAATGTTTATTCCTTCGTCCTCCCCTGTGATCATGCCTTTCTCCTCTTTAAGTTCCTACAAGGGTTTTCTCTCCACTCCTGACTTTACCCATCTAACCCAGTGGGGCCGTACCTGGGATCATCCAGCAGGGACCTTATGTCCAACAGGGCCCCACAGCAGAGAAACAGCGAGCGTAGAGTGTATGTATCCAGTATGCAAGGTGGAACAACATCTAATATAGACTATGTAGCCAGCAGAGGACTATACATCTAGGAGACATAGGAGCAGGCCTGGAAGAACCACAGTGACAACATTAAAAGATAGCAGCAGCCCTGACACAACAGACAGTTGCAGGATCGTAAATTTAGAACTGAAAGGGAGTTCAGAGGTAGTCTGATCCATCATCTTCATTTTACAAATGAGGAAACTGAGTCTCAGAGAGGCTAAATGACTTACCCAAAGTTACACTGGTAAGCGGTAGAGATAAAATGTTAAATCAGACTCTCTGTCTTCAAATCCAGCATTCTTTCCACTGCTCTATAGTGTTTCCAATTCTATTCAATTTACCACACTGAATCCCATTTCATTAAATGCCTTTGAACTAATTGTGTAATCTGGATGACCATTAAAGGTAAACACATTAGTGTGGGCTCATGAGCTTGGTTCTGGTGGATTCAGGCCCTGTATTCTTGACAATTGCAGTTCTGTTTTCATTTCTGAATCAGAATAAGATGAATTACCTCCATTAGGTTCTACAAGCACTCCAGTATATCACCAAGTTGAAAAAACTCAATTATACTTGACCCTTAGTGCTTACTCAGGTTAAAATGCAGCTGCTATCATTTCAGAGCAATGCAAGAGATTCCCAGTGATTAGAAAAGGGAGCTCTCCACTCATGCCATGTGGCAAGGACATACTGCTGCACCAGGCGTAGTTAGCTCCTGATTGTGTTTGCTAAAATTCGCACCGAAGGGAGGAAAGGAGCAGTACAACACTCAGTTAGCTCACCACCCAAATTTAATTGCTGTCATAATTTCCTGCCGCAAGGAGAGGAAATCAAAGCCATTGCTAGGGAGGCCTAATTATTTTTAATTGTCCCTATATTTTATAAAAACAAAATGAAGACCGTTAATTTAAAGCTAATAAGAGTAGTGGCCCTGGTTAGAACCAGATGACAGAAACAAGGCAAGCTCAGGATTTTGATAGGCACCAGCAATTTCATGAAACAGTGCTGCACTATATTATTGCTCTAATGTCCCTTCTCCAGCGGGCCACGTTGGCTCTGAATGTTTACAGATAAAAGTATTACCCTAGGACAGGGGTGAGAAACCTGCAGCCTCAAGGCCACACATGGCCCCTGCCCTAGAATTTGTCTTGTGAAGCCTCCCAAGCAGCTTCTGATTTAAATGAAGAGTTACTTCCAAAAAACATGAACTGGGAAACTGAGAAAAGGTCTCCCAGAGAGCAGAGCCGGAATTTTTAGGTCAATCAGTCAACTAGCATTTATTAAGTACCTCCTAGCAGTTATTCCTTTCACATTGAGAAGGTTAAGAGTACAGCACTCTTGTTATATGGAAAATCTGTGTAAAATGTTTTGGCCCTTCCTTTGTACCAGAGAAGTCTGAGTTACTATGGTATTAAAAGATAAAATATATTAATATTACACAATAACATATACATATTTTGTGCATTTCTGACTTTCTCAACTTTTTCTATGTCATCTGCTAGCCTTTGTGTGTTATCTGTGGCTGATGCAAAACTCCCAAAATATTCCCGTTTAATTTCTTATTGAAACTCACAATAGGGAAAGTCACAATGTGGAAGGGATAACTATATACATCTGGTACTGTGCTAAGCACTTTAGGTTCTAGGGAGACTTTATCTGGGTGACATCTATGGGAGAATCTGTTTATTAAAATAAAGTCTGTTTTTTACTTTCTCTGCTTGCCATGGGACTATGAATGTCCAAACAAAAATCACTTATTAAGTGCTTACTATGTACCATGCACTATGCTAAGCACTGGGGATACAAATACAAAAGCAATACAGTCCCTGCCCTCAGGAAGCTTATATTCTAATACGGAGAGACAACACATATAGGAAGTGGTAGCCTGGGCTGGTGATAAAGCCATGGGGGAGTAGTTACTAAGGCAACATTGCCCCATTTGTAAAATGAGGCTATTAGCACCTGTTATACTACCTCAGAGGTTGCTCTAAGGATGTAATGAGATAATATATGCAAAGTGCTTTTACTATTTTTATGATGCCCTCTACCTTCTTACTCTCTTATGAGTGATTTTAAATGATATCCTTGAGCAGAAATTGAAGGAAGAAATTTATTTTGTTTAGTGACTAGCACAATATATCTAAACAAAGAGCAAACAAATCAGAGGTATTAGATTATTTAAAACAAGAAAATACACAAGAGTGAATGAGCTCTCTGCTTGGGAACAAGATGAAACCTGAGCTCAAACCAAGATAGAGACTTTGATCTCACAAAAGGTAAATAGTGTAAGATTTATAGGTGTAAGTCTATATCTTATTTCTGCCAGACTCTTTTCCAGTTTTCCAAGTCGCTTTTGTCAAATAGTGACTCTTTACCCCAGTAGTTAGGGTCTTTGGACTTATCAAACACTAGACTACCAGGTTCATCTACTGCTGCATGTTGTGAGCCTAATCTGTATCACTGATCAACCTCTTTATATTTTGTTGTTGTTGTTTGCTTAGTTCAGTCATGTCCGAATCTTTGTGACCCCATTTGGGGTTTTCTTGGCAAAGATACTAGAGTGGTTTGTCATTTTCTCCTCCAGCTCACTTTATAAATGAGGAAACTGAGGCAAACAGGATTAAGTGACTTGCCCAGGGTCACACAGCTAGTAAGAGTCTGAGGCCAGATTTGAACTCAGCAAGATGAGTCTTCCTGACTCCAGGCCTGGCACTCTATCCACTGTGCTACCTAGCTGCCTTCTCTATCTTTAACCAGTACCAAATTTATTTTGACCAGTAGTGCTTCATAGTGTAAGGTTGAGATCCGATATTGCTAAATCTCCTTCCTTCCTACTTTTTTTATTTTTTCCCTTGAGATTCTAGATCTTCTCTTCCTCCAAATGAATTCAATTACTGTATTTTTCTAGCTCTATAATCTTTTGATAGTTTAACAGGACTCCCTGTCCAGTATTACAAGGAGGAAATTGTTGAAACAAGACGTTATATCTGCTAGAAAGTTGTAGAGAACACATATAACAGAATTAGCTAAATTCAATTCAACAAATATTCATTAGGCACCCATACGAACAAGGCACTATCCTAGGAACTCAGGGTGTAAATATGAAGTCAGACATAGTTCCTGCACTCAAGAGGCTCATAATCTAATAGGGAAAATAAGAAATTTGCACACCAAAAAAAACACGTGTACTATAAAAAATTTTAGCTTACCTTTTTCCTCAAATGACTCCTGATGGTCCTCTTCTTCTTGGTGGTGCTGTCATTCACCATTGTCCCATGTTGGAATTCTTGGTACTCATCTGGACCTGTCCCTTTTCCTTACCTCATAAATGCAGTTAGGTCTCAAGTCCTCAAAAATATCTCTGGTATCTAAAATTCGAGGAGGGAGAAATCACTTCGATGGGATGTAAGAGAGGTGATAGGGCAAGTAACACAGAAAGCAATATTAGTATTTAAGCTTATTGCTGTTGTTTCTGTGGGTCCTATCCAAGGGAAGAGGCAGTATGGGGCTGGAGGTTATTATATAGGTAGCTGTGAGCACCTATTCTCCATTTCCACACAAGGCAGAAAAATAAGATGTGGCCCGAATGTTAGGTTAGGTTTAAGGAAAGAAGAATCTTTTGACTTTAATATTTCTCATCGCTTCATTGAATATTAGGTTTTGTTTGCCTCAATCTATTGTTCAGGGTGCCAAAAAGCATCAATAGTATACATATATATATATATATATATATATATATATATATGTATATATATATATATATGTGCATATTAACATATAGAAGAAAATAAAAAGGTATAGAAGAGAACACAAACAGAACAGTTACCTTATTATTAAATTTAATACCTATTTCTTTTTAAAAAATAAGCGGTATACAATAGAAGTTCACAGTTACTTATACAAACTCTTTGTTGTTCTTTGTATATTGACATATTTATGCTTGATGGTTGTTATGCTTACAATAAAAAATGAATCTTGGCATCAATAGAGTATAGTGGAAAGAAAGTGGTTCTAGAGACAGAATCCTAGTTTAAATCCCCAGCTCTCCTTCATACTACCTGGATGACCTTGGGGGAGCTCCTTTCTTCATCTCTAAAATGAGAGGGTTGAATTAGATGGGGTAAGGTGTCTTACATACCTAAATAATGTGGTGGGAATTTCTTCTTTCAAGACATTTAAAATGAGGATGAATTTGCTTTTGATCTGCGATGGTTTAAACAAGGCACGTAGTGAAGTTAGGGAAATAGGCTTTCAAGGTCCCTCTTAACCATAGAAATAGCTCTATTTGGAAAGAGATTTACAATTTTTGTCTGGTTTGTCCTTATCTCAGGCCTGTGAGGGAAGCAAGTGGATTTTTCCAGAAATAAATCAATAAGACTCTAGGCCCAACAGCCTAAAGCAAATGATGGAGTAACCCCCAATAATCAGTTTTAGCCAAATAGAACATATCCAAAGAATGGATGTCAGAGAACCACATCAACTATAACTATAGTTCTGATCTCAGCAAAGTCCCTGGCTTTTTCTTTTTAACACCTTTAAAAAAGCGAGGTGGTACAGTGAAAAAAAATACTGACTCTGGACCCCAAGAGTTGGGTTCAAATTCTGTTTTTTATGCTCACTACCTATATGACCTCGAACAATTCCACTTAATTAACCTCCCTGGACCTCAGTTTCCTCAATTATATAACGAGTGGGGTAGACCACATGGTCTCTAAATCTACCTTTGGTAGAAGGCGTGAGGACAGTTCCGCATTTGTCACCAGCTGCCTTTTCTCTTGTCTGGGATTTTGCCATCCTTGTTTCTTCATGACTAGCCAATGCCTATCTGAATCCCCTGGTTTAAATTCCTCTTTGTAATCAAAGCCCCGGCAGGGAAGGGGAAAAAAAGGAGTGGGAGGAATAACGGATACAGTCACAGGCAAACCAAATTGCTTCTCATATTGATTGGTGTTTGCTTGTCAAGCAAACAAAGAACCCTCAGAAGAAGAGGCAGAGAGAGCAGGGTCCAGGAGCCATATTGGTTGATCTGCAGGCAGCAATGCCTTGATCTCAATGCTATCACACCAAGTTTGCCTTAAAAGTGCAATTCATTAGAAATTCCAGACACAGCCCAAAGAAGGAAACATATATACGACATCTTCACCACTCCTGTTCATTTTTGCACACTGAGATCCAATGTACAAGAGACTGTCAAATGGCTGATTTGCCATAACTGGGTTCCAATGACTGCCACCTCCTTCATTAACCCTGGCAGACTAGAATTCTGGGTTCAGGCTGTCCCACCCTGCCACATGAAGCAGAGAGTCCATCAACAAACTTATTGCATAACCAGTCGGTTGCTAGCCAGTTTATGCTGAAAGGTTTGTAACCTTTGAAATGCAAAAGACTATCAGTATTCCTCACCTTATGAAAGAGATAGGTTCCAACCAAGGTGACTATAAATGTTGCAAAGCAAATCCTAGTGCCTATTGACTTTTAGTATGAAACCAGAAATACATTCCCATGGGGAAAATATTTCCCAATAGATAGAAATGAATATTTTTCATAAGAAAAGAATATTCACCTCTACACCATGTTGGACTGGAAAGGACAACAAAAGTATTTTGTCTGCCAGAGGGATTTTGCTGTAATTTTAGAACTCCATTTTCTCAGCCTCAAGAATTAGTTTGTGTCTTTGATAAATATAATAATGTATCTCCTGGTGCCACACCCTATGCTCTGGCCTTACATGTACCTAATTCCAATTCTAAGGGATACTCCCAAAACATTCCTCCCTCTTTGCCCCTACCTAGAATTTATTCTAGGAAATCTTTAAATATACCTCATTCTAGGTTCCCACAATATGTGGGTTAAGGGATCTCCACGACAAGAAATCTAGACAATAATATATAAATCAAGAACAAAATAGTTTTTGTTCGAGCCCATAGAAAATGCACATAAACAATGTAATAAAACACACGATTCCTTTAACCAATCAACACGATTCTCCTCTTTATCTGTGAATTCTAACAGGGTTCTAAAGTTCTCCAAGCTCATGGCATCACCCTGAGGTCTGGGATTCTCCCTGGAAGAAAATGAATTTAGTGCTGCTAAACAGGCAACACTCTGACACCTGATAAGTG
Source organism: Phascolarctos cinereus (assembly GCF_003287225.1). Taxonomy (NCBI): domain Eukaryota; kingdom Metazoa; phylum Chordata; class Mammalia; order Diprotodontia; family Phascolarctidae; genus Phascolarctos; species Phascolarctos cinereus. Next base: position 572,600,985 of record NW_027555847.1, read on the forward strand.
CCTTTTGCTTCCATCCCAGAGATGTATATCTGTATCTAGCTTTATAGATCTCAAAGAGGGCTTGGGCTGCACTGGAAAGGAAATGCCCTTGGGTAACCCTCTTCTATTAAGCCCGGCATGTACCTCACAGAATTGTTTTGAGGATCAAATGAGATAGTGTTTGTAAGGTGCTTAGCATAATGCCTGGTACACAGTAGGCCCTATAAAAATGCTAATTTCCTTTCCCTCTCCCTTCTCCAGTACCACATGAATATTTCATGCTAATAGTGGGACACAAATTCCAGGTCTTTTGTTCACCTATACCCTGGCCACCTGCAGGATCTGTATCTTGCCTCCTGACCCAGAAGGCTCCAGAGAAGTGAGGCTGGTGATTTTGCCCAGCCCCACCTCACTCAAATCCAATTCACTTGCAAGTCATGGCTTTAGCTTCCTGATGTCATTGGTCCTCTTCAAGAACAAAGGACAAACAACCCTGGATTTTAGTACTTTTTTGCTTCTCCAATTTAGATGGCCATATGTGTAATTGTTTTTTCTTGCCAAAAGCTGTGATGCTCAGGAAATACCCTTCTCTCTGACTGAATTTGAGGAACCCTCACTGTTTCATCCATGTGATTGCAACATTTAGCTCCCACATTTCTTCATACCTGGGCAGCTAGGTGTAAATAGAGCAGTGAGTCTGGAGTCAGGAGGACCTGAGTTCAAATCCAGCCTCAGATACTTATTAGTTATGTGACCCTGGGCAAGTCACTTAACCCTGTTTGCCTCAATTTCCTCATCTGTAAAATGAGCTGGAGAAAGAAATGGCAAACCACTCCAGTATCTTTGCCAAGAAAACTCCAAATGGGACCACAAAGAGTCAGACACAATTGAAATGACTCAATAGCATTTGTTTACACCAAGAGAGAAAGCTCTTGAGTAGCTCCTGAGAAGCACACATAAATACATGCACACGCACACGCACATGAACCCCAGACACAGATCTATTCTGAGCTCTTCCTTCAGGATCTCTTTAGAAGAAAAGCAATAAAGGAGAATGAGCCAAAGTGATTTGTTGGTTTCCTTTTATAAGCTAACTCAGAAGGTGGTTCTTCCCAACAGCTGGCTCCCCAACACTTTAGCCTGTATCAATGAAACATATTCTTTAAGAGGTGACATGTAGTGTGTCCATATCTTTTATGGGAATACGCAATTAAAAGTCCAAACAAATGTTTGGCACCCTATATCTCATCACAATGATGATGATAATGATGATGATGATGATGATGGCTAACATTTATATAGTTTTTTTTAAGATTTTACAAAGTACATGTTATCTCATTTGATCAGAGAACTCTACTGAGCAACCAATAAAATGAGATACAATTTCTCATATGACAGTGGTTAATTTCTGATTCCCTCCGCTACCATTAATGTGTTTGTTTGTTTGAAGTGGATTGTATTGAGAAGAGTGAGGGGCAGAAAGTTTCTTAAGATGAAGACCAAGCCCCTGGGTTCTATACTTTCTTCTATGCAGATCACTCTAGTAATGTCACTCTCCTACTTTAACTTCCCAGTCTATCAGTGATCTGCTCAGTTTCCTGCTCCTTGCCAACAAATTAAATCTAGGAATTATTCACAGGTTCAGAGATTAATATATGGAAAGAAAGTCTGAGGCCATCTAGGCCAACTATTTCATTTTACAGATCAGGAAACTGAGGCCCAGAAATATTAGCTAACTTGTCCAAAGTCACACAGGTATATGGTATAATCAGGTATATACAGGATTTAAACCCAAGTACTCTACCATCAAATACAGTGATTTTCCCTCCCCTAACCCCATTTTACCATGCTTCCTCTCAATATGGGACCCAAGCTAGGGTCCAAAAAATGTAGGAATCAGTACAAGTAGAGCCATCAAACTGGCTGCTATTAACAATCAGGATCCTGGATGACTCAGAATTACCCAAAATTTCAACTTCTCTCTGATTTGACTAGGCTTTCTTATCTAGGCAAATTCTAATTATTATGTGCCCCTACCAACTGCACTCCTTTTTCCTAGACTTGGAACGTAAGTTTTGTCAGTCAATTTTAAGTTTTGATCATTCAAAAGATACTTATTGCTTTTATGATATTGGATGGGTCTCATAACCTCTCTGGGCCTCAGTTTCCTCATCTGAAAAATTAAGGGGTTAGAATAGTTGACATCTGAGGTCTTTTCCATCTTTAAAGCTATAATACTCTGACCCGTGAGCCTACAAAGGCATAGTTGAGCTTAATATGCATGAAGATGATAGTTGAATTCACGGAAGAAGATGAGATCACTAAATAAAATAACATATTCCAAGAAGAGAAGATGACCCAGGACAGGACAGAGCACTAACAGTGGAGGATATTCACAGTTATCAGGCATGAACTGGATGAAGATCCAAAAAAGGAGATTGAAAAGGACAGTCTGACAGGAAGAGAAGCAGGAGAAATCAGTGTCATGAAAACCTAGAGAGAAGACAGTTTCAAAGATATGAGAGTAAGCAACCATGTCAAAGGCTGCAGAGAGAGGTTAAGAAGGATAAAGAATGAGAATAGGTCATTAGATTTGGCAATTAAGAGAGCATTGGTAACTTTGGAGAGAACAGTTTCAATTGAATGATGAGGTCAAAATCCAGATTGCAGAGAGGATAAGAAGAGGAGGCATTGATTGTAGACAGCCATCTCAAAGAGTTAGCAAGAAAAGGAGAAGAAATGGAATGATAGCTGGCAGGAATGGATAGATAAAGTGAGTGAGTTGTTGTTGTTGTTGTTGCTGTTGTTGTTGTGGGACAGGGGGAGGTTTGAGGTTGAGAGAGACATGGGCATATTTGTAGGTAGGTAGGAGGAAAGGAGCCAATAGGCAGGGAGAAATTGAAAATTGTGAGTGGGGATTACAGAGGGAGTGATCTGCTGGAGAAGCCAGGATGGAATGAGATCACTTGTGCATGTAGAAGGATTTACCTTGATAAGGAGAAGGGCTACCTCCTCCTGTCAGACAAAGGTGATGGAGATTGTGGCAGAAAGCATCTGAGTGATGTGAGATGGGCAGGAGAGGAGAAGAAGGGGCTCTCAGGTAATAATAATCTTTTTTTTTCAGTGGCATATGAAGTAAAAGTCTCAGCTGAGGAGGGGGTAAGGGGAGCAGATGGATGAGAGGTTTGAGGAGTAATAAAAAAATTTTGGAAAAGCCACCATGATCACTAAAATAGTGGGTCAGTTAGGGAAGTATATAAGGATCACCTTGCCACAGTGAGAGCCCAGTTGACATTATGAAACATAAATGTGTCATGGACCCGATCAGCATGATTTCAAGATGCCAGTTGGCACCTGTTCCATCTTGCACAAAGTTAGGTGCCTCTTTGTGGCTCTGGGATTTCTTCTTTCCCTGATGTGTCACCTACAACCTTTTTCAGTTCCTGCCCAGGAATACTCCACACAGCATACTCCTGGCTAGACCCCATCCTCAGTATCTGCAGATTTCTCTATTTGTCTCCCTATGCTGGGCAGGAAACATGACCTGATGGGTTTTCCTTGGATTTCCTGATAAGAACTAGATCTGGCATGTTTTTGTAGATATTTTTGTTGGGGAACTCAGCTAAATTTCTTCCTGCTATTCCACTATCTAAGGTCCACCCACCCTCCCATGTAGTTTTACAAATCCTTTTTGTTATCCTAAGTTTCCCTCATAGGTTTCAGCTCATTCTGAGTTTTAGTAACACTGGCAGATTAAAAACAGGTCTCTTGTATTCCTTCTATGTTATATACCCTTGTTACCATCTTCTGTAATTATCTTTTTAAAATATTAGTGGATTGATGAATTTCCAATGCATCCACATTATTCTCTCAGACAATTGTCATTTTTCCTCTCCTCAGAATTCTTTCCCTTTGTGCCTTTAGAATTTCATTTATGAGTTCTCTTATCCTCCTAGACTGACTTTCCCTGTAAAGTTCTAGTTCATAGGATCTTACTTATTCTTTGAGCCTTTTAAAATAGGTTCTCCCAAAATTTAGGTTATGCATCAAACTATGCTCAATTTTCCTGACTTTAATCCTAAACTCTAGGGGGCAATAATCCTTCTACCTCCTCTGGCTCTTTTCATTTCTATATCTAAAATCAATTCCTTCTTTTTAGTTAGAATTAGATGCAGTATAGAATTTCTCCCTTGTTGGTTTCTCCATCTTTTGCAGAATGGAATGATTATTAAGGTCAGTCAAGAAGTTATTAGCTACTCTACTTTTGGCAAAGAGTTCCAGCAAATGTTTAGATAATTAAACTCCTCCATCGTGCTATATCATGCCTCTGTTCTACTCTCTGAGGTGTTTTCCAGACCTCTCTTCTATTTCTTCTCTCTGCCTAGGTGGTCTGTAGTAACACAATTAAAATAGCATATAAGAGAAAATGACCGAGTATTAGACTAAGTAGTACTTTTGTCTCCTACACTATTCGAGCTAGCTACAGTTTTCCTGGTCTATGTTGTCTCATGATTATTCCAGTCCAGAAGCCTCATGCTACCATTTCTGGCTCTCTCATAGCCTCCAGAATAAAATGACATTTTCTGCTCCAGAATACCATTCTGCTAATGTGTGGATTTGCCTACATGAGCTCCTTGGAAATACATGATTGGTCTATTTTATTGATCCACTCTTAGCCAACCAGGAAACTTCCTGATTGGTAGGTTGGAGGTATTCTATCCATATTACCATGTGATTTACTTGTAGACATCTCTCTTAACTCTATCTAAGTGAAATGAGTGACTGAATTTATTAACATTATTAAGCCTAATAGCTTAATATTAAGCTTATCAAGCATTATTAAGAACATACGAGGTGGCAGGCACTCTGTTAAGTATGGGCCGTACAAAGCAAAGGCAAAAACAGTCCCTGCCTTCAAGAAGAGCACATTCAAAATGGGAAGCAAAGAGTACATGAATAGATAAATAAAAGATCTGCCCAGAACAGACACAAAGTAACCTTAAAGGGAAAGGGTCTAGTACTTCCAGGTGCCAGGGGAAAAACTACTGTGAGAGGTTTCATCTGAGCTGAGTTGTGAAGGTAGGATAGAATACTAACTTTTCTATGTAACTTTTAAAGCCCCACACAACCTGACCCCAAGCTATTTTTCCAGGCTCATTGGGTATGATTCGATCCTGCTGTTCTTTGTGATCCAGTCAAACTAGATCTGTCTCTATAATTCACACAAGGTATTCCATCACTCTCACCTCTGCTTCACAGGGTTTCTCTCTTGTTTTAAAATGTAGTTCAAGCACCATCTTTTTTCATGACGAACTCATCATGATGGGGTCACATAGAGTTGGACATGACTGAATGACTGAACAAAAAAAAATAGGAATAAATTTAGGTCAAACTTTTGACTTCTCAAGGCAAAAAAATAGAGGGCCCAACACAGAACTACAAAACACAATTAGCAGACTTAGAAAAATGGAATCCATGACAGATAATCTCTTTAAAGAAGTAAAAGAGATGGCAACAGACTTAGAACATAAAAACACCAAAGCAAAGGCATTTTTGTCAGAAGAAATAGAGATGGGGAAACTGATTCCCAGAGAGGTTTCTCTGATCTCAAATATAGCACTCTTTCAAAGATAAGGGATAAGATTTAATATGTTTGCTGATGATTTTTTAAGCCAGTCCACAGAATGAACTAGTAATCATTTAGTGAATTGAATTTAGAAACCACTACTTAGACCATCCAACTTTTGGCAGAAGTAGCTTTTTGAAAGGGGGATGGAGTATACATATTCTCTTCCTTTGCATGAATCCATCCCAAACTGAGAAATCATTGAAAATTGAAAAAATAAGAAAATTTACTTCATGCAAATTATTTTAGCCCTCTGACCCTTGGCTTCCTCACCTGTAAAATGAGGGGACTGGACTAGATACTCTCTAATGTCCCTTCCAACAATAAATCTATTATGTTGTGATCATCTCTTTTTTCAATTTTTAAAATGGAGGCAAGGAGGAAGGTACATAATTCAATATTTAGTGTCTTATGTTGACTTGGCTGAATGGATTTTTCTGCTAAAATATATTCCACATTGAACTAAAATAATTTTAAAATTAAAAATATATATGTATGTTAGGTAAGGCAGATGTCTTACTGGATAAAGCACTGGACCCAGAGTCAGGAAGCCCTGAGTTCAAATCTGGTCTCAGACACTAACTGAGTGACTTAGGGCAAGCCACTCATTTAACCTCTGTTTGCCTCAGTTTCCTCATCTGTAAAATGAAGATAATATCACCTACCTTTCAGAGTTGTTGTGAGAATCAAATGAGATAATAATTATAAAGCACTTAGCATAGTATCTGGCACATAGTAAGTGCTTTATTAACTTAAATCAGCTATTATTAGCATATATGTATGTGTTTGTGTGTGTTAGCTATTGTTCAAAAAATTACATATTTGTTGTTAAAGAAAAATCTCTAAAATACAAACTTGTTCTTTTCATTAAAAACTAATTTAAATGTCTAAGGTATGTTTGTTTCTCACCATGTTTTTTCTTACACAGTCCCAAAAAGATTCCCTAAATGAACATAATAGACCTGCTAGATTGAAAAGGAGGCCATCACCAATGCCATTTTAAACCAGACAAGTAAGTATTTTCAAGGAATCATTTCCTGGCAGGGGAGAGGCAAGAGACGTGCAGCCGGGCACATTCAGCATCTGTATTGATTAATGACAGAATAACACCATCCCAGACAGAGTCTGTAATGCACTACACCAAATGCCAACCAAGCGCCATTGCTTTTGAGGGGAGACTATTTAGCGCTGATTACATTCCCATGCAGCTCACCAGGGGGAGAATGAGTAGAATTATTTATATCTTTCATTGTACCTTGCAAGGTGTTTCCTAACAACTTTCTTAGGGAGATATATAGTTGACATCCTAGATATTGGAATTAATGGGCTTGACCCCTAAATTATTCTCTAAAGAGAATCCCAAATTCGTAGAGTAGGGAGGGAACTCAGAGGGCAGCGGGTGCACTCTGCTCCACTCTGGGAAAGCAATAGGGGCTTTGAGGGACTGACTAACCCAGGTAATGCAGACCCTGGTGCCTTATACATCTGAATTATCGTGTTCATTCTTACCCCACCCACTCCCCACTCCCTACCTCACCCCCAGAAAGAATGTATGTTGTCTGAATTGAGCAGACAATTATCTTCTTCATTTTGCCTGAGAAGTCCTGGTCACTATAAATCTAGTGTGGCCTCCAGGTGGAGTTAATTATCCCTTTCACAGTTCTAGAGTATTCTTTTTGTGAGACATAATGCTATCCTGAGACCCTGAAGAGTGCTATTGACGGACTTATTCCTGCCATCACCCACATAAGGCAAATTAATGCCTCCAGCTGCCCAACAAATCAATCTAATACTGGAAGATGGTCACTCAGCAGATAATTCCCTTTTCTCTGGAGAGAATCCATCAGTTCCTATACGCAAACATTTATTCTCTGATTGATCTAAGGGTCAGAACCACTTACAAGCCTAAATCCAGCTCTTCTATATGTAAAGCATCAAGGTGGGACAAAGTATATTGCAGAATAGGCTTGTCAAATGCCAGGATACAGAATCACAGAGTATCTAGGGATCATAATGCTATTTTTGCTCCTTCCCTCTTCTGGGTACCTCTTCCTTCTCCCACTATACTTAAGAAAAGGTACAAGAAAATATCATTACCTCATTGGCTACTAGGTAAATACACAAAAGCCTTCTGGGCAAACCCAACTTGGGATAGGTATTGTTTTACAAATCATACTGATCTCAGTGAAGATAGCAATGTAGCTAGGCAAGCCCTCCTGGGTAATCATGTGGACCAAAAGAAGATCCTTTGGTAAATAGGTAAATTTTGTCCGCAGCCCCACCATGGCAGATATGATCTTTTTTGGTCTGTGAGTGTCAATAGGGCATGACAATTTTGTTGGTGAGTTCAATCCAGTGTTTCTCTGTTGAATGAAGAAGAAATCCACTATGTATTGTACTAATTTATGTGATAGGAACAATTCCCACTTTAATCAATCTGATGATGATTATGACAATAATAACAGTAATAATAATAATAATTCCCATTTATGTGGTGCTCTAAGATTTACAAAACACTTTCTTCACTTCAACCCTGTAAGATAGTGCAAGTATAACACTACAGATGAGGAAATAGAGATTAAGGGGCTTTAAGTGACTCATATAAGGTTATATAGTCAAAAGTGGAGCCTCAATTTCATCATCTGTGAAATGAAGGGGTTGGACTAGATGAGCTCTAACATCCCTTCCATTTCTATCATTGTATGATTAGCAGACTAGGTGCATGGTTCCTTTGCACTTTGCAGTTGGAATGGATTTTTGTTTTTAATAGAGCATGCATCCACATGCTTCAATCAAAATGAAATCTAACATGTCCAGAGTTGGAGAGATCTGACTCAGTTACAGTGTCTCCCATTTAGGTAACAATATAAACTCAGGATTCTACTTCCCTTTTTTTAGATTTTTTTTATCTTGCTTTATTGATAACTTTTTTAAAAAATTAACATTCATTTTTAAAATTTTTTAGTTTTTCATCTTTGATACTGGTAATTTGGCTTTCTTTTTTTCTTTCAAAAGTAAAAATAACCAATGGTTTAACTATTTTGTTGGAGTTTTTTTCCAATTAAAACCAGCTCTTAGTTTTATTTATTAGTTAAATTTTTTTACTTTCAATTTTATTTATCTCTCCTTTGATTTTCAGGATTTCCATTTTGGTGCTTAATTGGGGATTTTTAATTTGTTATTTTTCTAGGGTTTTTTTTTTTGAAGTTGCATCCCCAGTTCATTGATATTTTCTTTCTCTCTTTTGTTGATGTATTTAGTGATATGATTTTCCCCTAAGTATTGCTTTGGCTGCATCCCACAAATTTTGGTATGTTATCTCATTGTTGTCATCTTTAATTAAATTATTGTTTCTATGATTTTTTTCTTTGATACACTCATTCTTTAGGATTAGATTATTTAGTTTCCAATTAACTTTTAATTTATGCTTCCATGGTCCTTCATTAAATGTAATTTTATTGCATCATGGTCTGAAAAGGGTACATTTAATATTTCGGCTTTTCTGCATTTGGTTGTGATGTTTTTATGCCCTAATACATGGTCAATTTTTGTGAAGGTGCCATGTGTAGCTGATAAAAAGTATACTTCTTTTTATTCCCATTCAAATTCAAATTTTTATTCCCTATCAAATATAACTTTTCTAAAATTCTATTCATCTCTTTAATTTTCTTCTTATTTATTTTATGGTTAGCATTTATACAGCACCTACTATTTATATAGCCATGTTACAAATGTTATCTCATTTGATCATAATAACAACCTAGGTAGGGGTAGGTCCTGTTACTATCCTCATTTTACAACTGAGGAAACTGAAGCAAACAGAGACTAAGTGACTTGCCCAGGGTCATATAGCTAGTAAATATATGAGGCCAAATTTCAACTCAAGTCTTCCTGACTCTAGGTCCAGCGGCCTTATATAGGGAATTTATATGACCACCTAATTGGATAAGACAAACAGCAAAGCTAAAAGAAAGCAGAGGATAATCTGTTGCTAGGAAAAGAGGGGTTGGGGGGAGGGGAAGGTCTGAATAAGGATTTAAGCAGAAATTAACCAGTGGAAAAGCTGATTGGCTCTGGAGAACTGAGATTGTTTCACCACATTGGGGAGATCTTCTAGAGTTTCTGTTTTAAGAAATATAGAAATAATCTCTGATTCATTCTCCCTCCTTAAAGGTATATCTGTGGCTTAGGTTGGGGGACCTAAGATCAAAATCCTACTTCTTACACTTACTATCTGGGCAAGTCAATCCACTTCTTTGGGACCCATTTTCTTCATTTTTCCTGTGAGGGGATTGGACTAGATGACCCCCAGGATCCTTTGAAGCTCTAACTTTATATGATTAGCAGACTAGGTGTGTCTCTAGGCTTTACTCCTGACTCTCTGGACTTTCTCCCCCATTCCACAAAAGCCTTCTCGCTATGGAAGTTCAGTCCTTCACTACAACATCTTACTCTGATTGATCTGTTCCTTCAGAATCTCCATTCTAAGGAAAGTGCCCAGGCCAATCATTTCCTCATTCTTCTCTGGGCTTCACTCCTTACTCTCTTGAATTTCTCCACTATGCCCCCTCCCCTTTCCAGCTTCTTTTTTTGTATTGTCTTCCTCCATTAGAATGTAAACTCTTAGAGGGCAGGGACTTTCTTTCTGCTTGGATCCGTATTCCCAGTATTTAGCCTAGTGCCTGGCACATAGCACATCCTTAATGCTTCTTGACTTGACTTGACTTGACTTGACTTGATTTGACTTGATTTGACTAGACCTGGGGGGGGACTAAACATCCTCTTAGGTGTCTTCCAGCTCTATAGCTTTGATCCTTTGGCTTATATTGGTTATTACTGGCATATATCACCAAATGGAGCATCAGACAATCAGAAATGAATTTCTTACCTTTAAGTTATTGTCCCATTCAGACAAAATAGGAAGCATTAAAAGGACTTCTAGAAAGAACAAGAGGTCAAATAGCAGAATAACTCACATATCACCTTGAGTAGTAAGAATAGTCTTTTTTTAGTTAAGACGCTTACAATAAAATTAACTCTCATGAATAAAGCTTTATTTTAGATTACTTCAGAAGCATTTGCCCTTTTGGAGATTGGGGATAAGCAGGGAAGTTGAACGCTGGCATTCAGCTCCTCATAGTGAGGTCTGCATGGTAGAGGAAACCCAACCTACATGAATTGAAATGAGACATCAGCCCATAGACTTTGTTGCACACTATACATAGAGTAGGTGACTCCTGGGCCACAATGCAGCTCTTCTTTGTCATTTGGCCTCAGGAAAAGCAATCAACTCTTAGAAAATCAAAATAGTCCCTCTCTGGCATTGCCCAGTATGCCTTGTTTGGACACAATAGTTTTCCAACTGTCTTGCTATGGGATTTCATCACTTTGGATTGTCAATATTACCTTCAATCTTTTCAATTACCCCATAGATGCCCATTTACCAACTGTTAGCTCACCATCTAGAAGTGATATAGAATATAGTAATCACCCATTCACCTAATATGCATTTTTACCTCCAAATGACTGGCCATTCTGGAAACTTTCCTTTTGAAGTATATTTTAATGTGCTCTATCATTATGGAGAGGAAGGATGGAATACTTAACCTTTTTTTCTGTTGTGGATACCATGAAGCCTGTAGACCCTTTCTCAGAATATTATTTTTAAATACATAAAATAAAATAAAAAGAATTATAACAAACACTAATATATCAAAATAAAATATAATTTCTCCACATCTGAGGTCATGGACCCCTTGAAATCTGTGCACGGTCCATGGAGTCCAGGTTAAGAACCCCTCATGTGGTAGAAAGAGCCCTGGATTTGGGTTCAGAGGACCTGGATTTAAATCTCCAGCCTGCCATTTACTCCCTATGTGATCTGAAGTAAGCCACTTCATCTCTCTAGGCCTGAGTTTTCTTATTTGTAAAAAGAAGTATTTCAACAATACAATTTCAAAGGACCCTTTTGATTTTAGATCCTGTAATTCTAAATGTACTTGGTAATAGTTATGATAGTTTGAATGCCCTGGTCATTTAGCTATTAGCTTTTCCAAAATATTGAAAACTGTGGTTCTCAAGAGTGTGCCACACATCTCATTAGGGGTGCTGAACTCCCCAAGACTTCCACGTTCCCCAGCAGCCTACTTTTCCAAGTATGACAATGGGAAAGTCACTATAGCAGCTCTACTACAAAGCTGCTGCCTCTACTGGGAATCCTGAGGAAGAACATAAAGAAGAGGGTGAGGAGATGAGGGAAGAGGAGGAACCAGGAAATCCAAGGCCTCAGTCATCCCAAGCTGCAGAACTTCCATTTTAAGAAAAGTATCTAAGGACCATTATTTGAGGCAAACTTAAACTTTTAGTGGGTTAGGATTTCTCATGGTAAAGTGCACTCTCTTAAGAAAAAAAAAATTGGGAATCACTGACAGGGTTAAAATGTAAAGGAGTTTTCAGCAAGTATATAAGGACCAGACCTTCTTATTAAGAAAATCATCTTTACAAAGTGTCTATTTCGTTGGAGGTAAAAAAAAAAAGTATGTCACACATACCAAAGAAACCTGATAAAAGTATCCCAGAAGTTTGGGGTGGGGTGGGAAAATGTTACATTAATATATCTCTGCTGTTCTTCTCAAGTCCTGCAAGAATACCTCATCATGGGGTAGAGGTGACATAGGTTCTCAAAAGCTGTGCCAGTGAAACAGAAGTGGCCAAGCTGAAAAGATTTCAAGTGTGGGTCCAGCAAGGGGCTATGCAGCTAAGTTTGAAAAGGCTTTTCAGGTGGCTGGCTGGCTACCAGGTAATAGCTAATATTTATGTACCTACTATGTGCCAGGCAAAGTGCTAAGTACAATTATTATCTCATTTGATCCTCATAACAGGCTGGGAAGGTAGGTATTGTTATCTGCATCTTATAAATGAGGAAACTGAGGCAGACAGAGTTTAAGTGACTTGTACAGGGTCACACAGCTTGTAAGTGTCTGAGGCTGGATTTGACTTCAGGTCTTCCTGATTCCAGGCCCAGCTCTGTAGCCATTGTGCCACCTAACTCCCCCTAATGAATTATTTAATCATGGCAACCTTGCAAGACAATCCATTAAGATGTGTAGGGGGTTGCAATCAGTCTTAGTGGACGGAACATATACACCAATGAAATCAGAGATTCTTGAAATATTAAAAGACATCTAGGAATGCCTAAGAAGGTGTGAATCAACTCAGGTCAAAACTTCCAAGCCAATCCATAGTAAGCATGGTTCCATGAATGGAGGCCAACCCAACACTTCTACCCTGGATGAGATAGGGAGTCCCAGTCTTGGGTGGCAGAGGGATACTGATGTTATTCTCCCACCAACCCACCCCATTCATGCAGACACCCTCTTTCCACACACACCTAATTCAATAAGCAATTCTTGTGGCCTCAGCGGTGATAGTAAAAAGTCTAGCAGATGAGAGCCTAAAAGTTTCAAGACATTCTTTCCAACTCATCCTAAGAATTTTCTGGAAACCTGTTTCTTCTCAGATTCTTCATTTCATTATATGAGAATTCTGAGAACTTGCATCTGACTGTTAATGTCTCACAGGACGGTGTACAGGCCACAAGGCCTTCAATAGGAGTTTTCCAGTGTAACTCCCATGTTTAGTATAGAGTGGGTAAGATAACTGACTTAATATTTTTGGAGATTATTTGTAGTATGTCAGAATGAATAGCCTAGTCTAAGGTTATATTTGATTCCCTACTAAGTCAGGATTGTCTTTATGAACAAGTGGAATAGTCAACCAATTACATATAGTTGATTTGAAGGGCCCCAGGCTCTCCACTTTGTTCTAAATATTTTCCCTACTCTTCTGTCAATAGTACCTGAAACTGTACTGTAGTACAGGCGTGATCATTCACCCTACTCACAGGGGCAGTGTTGTCCTCAGGTAAGGCTTTCCAACATGATATAATATCTACATTTCCCTTATCTCTGTATATGCTGGCTCATTAACCTTAATTTGCCTTATTTCTGGCAGATTGGGGGGGGGATTCCCAGAATGAGGAACTGGTCTTGGCCATGACCATGTGGCTACAACTCACTCTTAGGGATCTAGGAATAACCCTGGCATGGGAGGATACATTCTAGCTCCTGACCCTATATCACTGCGCTACCCATTTACACAAAACAGCAACAATGATGCCATTAATTCTTTTTTTTTAACATGTGTTTTTAAAACTTTGGGTTACAAATTTTCTCCCTTCCTCCCCCCGTCCCCCCCGCCTTCATTGAAAAGGCAAGCATCTCGATACAGGTTATAGACGTGTGGTCATACAAAACACTTCCATAGTAGTCATGTTGTGAAAAACTAAGTATATTTCCCTTCATCCTATCCATTTATTCTATTCTCTCTTTTGACCCTGTCCCTCCTCAGAAATGTTTGCTTTTGATTATCCCCTCCCCAAGTCTGCCCTCCCTTCTATCAACCCTCTGCTCTCTTGTCCCCTTCCCCTCTTATTTTCCTGTAGGGTAAGATAGATTTCCATACCACATTGTGTATGTCATTCCCTCCTTAAGCCAAATCCGAGGAGAGTAAGATTCACTCATTCCCTCCCACCTTCCCCTATTTCCCCTCCACTGTAAAAGCCTTTTCTTGTCTGTTTCATGTGAGATAATTTACCCCATTCTCCTTCTCCTTTTCTCCTTCTCCCAGTATAATCCTCTCTCACCCCTTAATTTTATTTTCCATATATCACCCCTTCATCTTCAACTCACCCTGTGCCCTCTATCTATGAATACATATAAAATTTTTTCCCTCCCACTACCCTAATACTGACAAAGGACTCATGAGTTACAAATATCATCTTTCCCTGTAGGAATGTAAACAGTTCAACCTTAATGAGTCTCTTATGATTTCTCTTTCCTGTTTACCTCTTCCATGTTTCACTTGAGTCTTGTATTTGAAAGTCAAATTTTATATTCAGCTCTGGTCTTTTCCTCAGGAATGCTTGAAAGTTCCCTATTTCATTAAATGACCATTTTTTACCCTGAAGGATTATACTCAGTTTTGCTGCGTAGGTGATTCTTGGTTGTAATCCTATCTCCTTTGCCCTCCGGAATATCATACTCCATGCCCTCTGGTCCCTTAATGCAGAAGCTGATCAATCTTGTGTTATCCTCATTGTGCTTCCACAATACTTGAATTGTTTCTTTCTGGCTGCCTGAAATATTTTCTCCTTGACCTGGGAATTCTGGAATTTGGCTACAATATTCCTAGGAGTTTTCCTTTGGGGATTTCTTTCAGGAGGTGATTGGTGGATTCTTTCAATTTCTATTTTACCCTCTGGTTCTAAAACATCAGGGCAGTTTTCCTTGATAATTTCTTGAAAGATGATGTCTAGGCTCTTTTTTTGATCATGGCTTTCAGGTAGTCCAATAATTTTTAAGTTCTTTCTCCTGGATCTATTTTCCAGGTCAGTTGTTTTTCCAATGAGATATTTCACATTTTCTTCTATTTTTTCATTCTTTGAATTAGTTTTACAGTGCCTTAAATTTCTCAAATTGCCACTAGCTTCCAATTGCTCCATTCTGATTTTTAAAGAAGTACTTTCTTCAGTAAGCTTTTGGACTTCCTTTTCCATTTGGCCAATTTTGCTTTTTAGGGCATTCTTCTCCTCATTGGCTTTTTGGACCTCTTTTGCCATTTGGGTTATTTTTTAAGGTGTTATTTTCTTCAGTATGTTTTTGGGTCTCCTTTAGCATCACTCTCAGTTTTTCCTCCACTTCTCTTACTTGCTTTTCAAAATCTTTTTGAGCTCTTCCATGGCCTGGGACCAATTCATATTTTTCTTGGAGGCTTTGGATGTAGGAGCTTTGGCTTCGTTGTCTTCTTCTGGTTGTGTGTTTTGATCTTCTTTGTCATCAAAGTAAGATAATATAGTCTGACTCTTTTTGCACTGCTTGCTCGTGATCCCAGCCAATTACTTGAGTTATAAACCCTTTGTTAAGGTAGGTGTCTGTTTCTGGTGTGGAGAATGTACTGTCCCAAGCTTCAGGGGTTTTGTGCAGCTGTTTTCAGAGATACTTCTAGGCACCTGTAAATTTTCAGATTTTTCAAGGTGCTATGATCAAGGGCGAGGTGTTTACTCTTTTCCTGGCCTGTGCTCTGGTCTATGAGTGACCACAAGCATCTTTTCTGTCTTGGAACTGTGAGGAGATTTCCTCTCCACAGCCACTACAAGTTTCTCCATGCCAGTGCTCATCCTTGCCCCCAGGACTGCCACCCAGAACCGCAACCTAGATCTAAGCATGGGCAAAGCAAGAGATCCCTGCAATCTCCCTCTGATCAGCCACTTGATTCCTCTCAGTCTGTGGGCCAGAAGCTCAGGAGGCAGCCGCCACCCCAGGGCCGAGCTCAGGGAATGGGGCTGGGACCCCGTGCCTCTCTCTCACAGCAGAAACTGACCCTTCCCACCGACCTTCTAAGGTGTCTTCGGCATTCATGGGTTGAGACGTCTGGAAACCACCACAGCTGCCTGTGATTCAGTTCTCTGAGGCCTGCTCCAGGTTTCCTGCAGCCTGCGCACCCACTCCGAACTGCTTTCCTCTCCCAGCCCAGTGTGATATACCTTTCTTATCAACTATCTAGGTTATCTTGGGCTAGAAATTTGTTTCACTCTGTCTTTTTGTGGGTTCTACTGCTTTAGAATTTGATTAGAGCCATTTTTATAGGTATTTGGAGGGGTTTGGGGGAGAGCTCAAGCAAGTCACTGCTTTTACTCCACCATCTTGGCTCTGTCCCACCATTAACTCCTACACAAAATATTTACTAAATAGGAAGGCAAAAGTAAGAATAATCATATCATAGCATTTATGCAATAGAAGGCAAAAGCTCAAATAACTGAAATATAGCAATTCAGTCCACCCATAATCCTGGGTCACACTCTCCAACAATGCACAGTATCTGTGTCAAGGAGGAGAGATCATGAGTTCAAATTTATAGAAACTTAGTAGTGAGACCCATGTATGTATCATCCATCACCTACTGGGCAAAACCAGCTCTCTGCTATCTGCTCCTGTCTGTTACTCACAGTTTTCTTGCTAGGCAAAGCTTTTTAATTGCTAGTGTAAAGCTATCTTAGCATACAATCACCTTTGACAAGGCACTGAAAAAAGATGTGTTAAGCTTTGTCTCTCACTATCTCTGTCTTCTCTCTGTCTATCTGTCTCTTCCCTTTCCCCCCCTCCCCTCCCCCCACCTCCTCACCACCGCACACAGTTTCAATGAAACAGCAGCCCTGAGTCTGGGTCCTATAGATCATCAGGTCTGCTTCCTAAGCAGGACATTGAAGAGCAACACAGATGACACACAACTCTTTATATAACAGTATTCTGCTTTTACCAACCAGCTCCCAGCAAACATGCCTGTCCTCCAATCAGCACAATTCCTAGCAAATGCTTGTCTTTCCCCTTTTCCTTCATCTTCTCTTAAGGTGGTTATGGCAGTAAAGGACAACACAGGTACTTCTTAAGCTGTAGGTGATTTACAAAGGAGATTACAAAGGAGAAACTCCAGTCAATAGGATTTCAGCAAAGCAAACACCTATCTGTCAATCAGGAGAGCTCCCAGAAAAAGCATCTGAAGAGACTCTTTGTCTCTGGTCAGCTGTCCCAGCAGAAAGCAGTGATTATTCTCTTCTTCTGTGTTCTGTCTTCTGATGTCTTCATTTCTACAAGCAGCTCTTCTCATCACCTTCTGTTTTCTGATTCCTCCTGCACTCAGCTTCTGGATGATTTTTCTGCTTCAAAGCAGGGTTTCTTCTGTTTAATGACTCCTCTTTATCATATGACCATAAATTTTAAAATCTACCTTTCTGTCAGATATGACTCTTCCCCCATCTACCATAGCATTTTTTTTTAAGGAGGCTAGGCAATTGGGGTTAAGTGACTTGCCCAGAGTCACACAGCTAGTAAGTGTCAAGTGTCTGGTCTGAGACTGGATTTGAACTCAGGTCCTCCTGACTCCAGGGCTGGTGCTCTATCCACTGCACCACCTAGCTGCCCCTCCATAGCCTTTATATAATCATTCCACCATACCTCAAAAGGCACACGATTGAGCCTATCCCAACCATAAACTTGCAAAGTTTTAAAATAGTAACATGCAAATAAACTACTGAACCATAATGCATTGTAGCCATTTTTGCCTTCAGTCTGAGATTTTGCTTCTGAGAGAGACTTTTCTCTTTGGTCTTCTGTAACACCTGGTGGTCTGTGTTTCTTTTCAAGATAGTCTCATCAGTGCTGCATACACGAATATTCTCTTTATGCTCCTTTCAGCAACCAAAATGTTCACATAACAAAGGAGTAGTAGCTTACATCAGTGGTGTCAAACTCAAATAGAAATAGGGGAGTATGTTGACTCAGAAAACTACAAATTAATATTATTTATCTTCCATTATATTTTTATTTATTTTGTTAAACATTTCCTAATTATATTTTAAGGTTCGAGCCTTACTCAAGAGTTTTGTTAGCCGTAGCCTGCAGGCCATGAGTTTGACATCTCTGGCTTATATCACCATTAGAAACTCAATCCCTCTAGATCTTCAAAAACTTTAGTCTTCAAGAGTCTCCAATACTTCAATGCCTTTCCATTGCTACAAGTATTCCCTCCATCAGAAGAGACTACAGCCTATCCATGCTTTCTCATTCAGTATAATTTTTGCCCATTTTCCTATAAATGTTCACAGAGGACCTAATCAACACTTTGGAGGCCTTACTTTAGATTCTTTTATATTCTATGGATACAGTGGAACATTGAGACTCTTCATTCATCATTTACCACTCACTCACACTACATAACCAGCTCCTTTTCAAATCAAATTTCCTAAATTATAATGGAGTGAAGAGGCAACAGAACTGGATTTGAAATCAAAAGACTAGGATTCAAATTTGCTCTGTGCAATCTTGCATGCTGTGCAATCTTGGTCAAGTCATTTCCCTTCTGTGGGCTTCAGTATCCTCATCTGTAGAATAAGGTACAACTAGGGATTTTAATGACCCCTTCTAAATCTAAATCCTAGGAAGCTATTTCTCTTGTACTATTTCTTATACATAAATCATCACTGGAATTCAGAAACATACTTTAGTCTCCTTGAGCACTTCCATGCATCTCTCCAATGATCTTTGTGTCATCTGCAACAATGGTTCTTTGGAAAATGTGGTGTATGAAAATTCACAACCACACAGCATCACCTGCTGAACATTTATGTTAAAAAGATGGGTTTTTAGGCCAAAGGTGGTGTCATATTCCAGTAATCCCTGCTACTAGGAGAGACTGAGGCTGATAGATCACTTGAGCTTGAAAGTTCTGAGCTAAAGTTGATCAGGCAGCTATACTAAGTCCATAATCAATATGGCAAGCCCCTGGAAGAGAGAAGGGCACCATGCTACCTGGGTAGGGACAAACTAATTCACATTGGAAATGGAGCAGGCCAAAGCTTCTGTCCCACTCAGTGGTGGGATTGGGACCATGAGTGACCATTGCATTTCCAGCCTGAGTAGGACAGGGAGACATAATCTAAAATACACTTACATACATGTGGTGGTGGTGGTTGTCCTTCATACTCAAAGAGGACCAAAATGGCATCACCATGTCGGGATTAATGTACAGTGTGTCCAACTGTGGATGATCAGACCACGAGCTCAGAAAGCTTTACCGCAGGTTGGGCACAAATAGCCCATACGAACACTTGAGATGGAAACACGTGTATGTATGTGTATATAAATACATGTGTACATATATGTGTATGTGTGCATATGTATATATACTTCTATGTATTATATATTTACATATAATATATGTGTACCTATTATATAGATAGATAGGCACATAGAAAGAGAAAGAAAAAGAAAGAAAAGAGAAAAATTAATAAGTGGATGTTACAATTGGGAAGCATCTTAGGATATTTAGAAGCCCTACATAATCTCATAGCTTCAATCCAGCCTGCTCACTTCCCCCCTGTTTCATTCTGGACCCAAGTCATTTTCCATCTGGAGAGCCTGCCTCAGACTAGGCATTGACATTAACCAAATGTATTGTTCTTCTAACTGCCTGTAATACCCTGTACAACAGGCATTTTTCATCCATTAAGTTCTTCCTCTATGGACTGTTGGTTAATTTGTTCTCAGGTCTCATTAAGGGTATTCTAGTAACGTCCTTGGCACAAGATCATCCACAAACAGGAGCATCTGGAAGACTGCCCCATCTATAGGCAGCCCCTCTTCCATTTGGACCCTGTATCAGGCATTCTCCATGATAGGAGCAAACCTTTTACAAACCATAAAGCAAGCTGGTTTTGCACTTTTGGGGGGAGGTGGGGAGATGGGAGGATGTATCTATGATTTTATTATAGGGAATGCCTGGTGAGGAAGTCCCTCTATGAATGTGATTAGCAATTGTTTTTCAGTTTAGAGTATTAGACAGTTGCCTAGAGCCACGTCAGGTAATAGACTTGCCCAAGGCCACACAGCCAGTATGTATCAAGATCTGAATTTGAAATTAGGTCTCTCTTATTCCAAAGTCAGCTCTAACTACTACTTCGTCACCTCTTATTTTGTGTCTTATCATTGAAAATCAAGGAATCATAGAACAGAATTAACTCTGGCTTCATTCATCAAAAAAAAAAAAACAACCCCAACACATATGATCTTAACATGTATATGAGAAACTCCTTCTTGGAGAAGACCTTAAAAGCCTCTCTTATGACAAAGTCAAATTCTTTTTAGTAATCAGTAATCAATAAACAATAAATAAATGTGAATCTTGTGTTCTCTGTACCTTTCAGTCAATTGTTTGGCTGTAATAATGCAATATGCTATAGGAAATCATTTGAGAAAGTCTGCCTGCTCCTATCTCAATATTTTCATCAAGTATATCCCTAAATCATTCTCATAAAGATTTTATAAAGACACAGAAGTAGGCATATGGGCTGTTAGTTACTGATTTCCTCTCAGTTGCCTTTTGGGGGGTGGTCATACTGTCCATGAAATTTTCCATTCTTTTGGCATCCCACCCTCTCTAAGATATTTTATTCTTGATTGGATCCAGTAGCTTTTCCTGGCTTCATCTTCTCAAGTGTCATTTCTGCTTCTTGTATAGCACATTAGGGCCTAACATCCCTAACTTGAATTTCACCTTGGTTTTTACTAGTAGTCACTTGGCTAACTGTACACAGACATGAGGTTCTGATAGGACTCTCACATCAGGAACTAGTGGCTCCCTATCCATTAAGATATAAATGTCATTTTCTGTAATGTTCATGGCTTGCCATGCCTAAGCATGCAGCTTCTGGGTGATTTACAAGGCTTTGGACCCTTTCATTTATTAATGTAAACCATAGTTTTCAACACTTTTTACTGTGACCCTACTGAAGTCCCTGAGCATCAAAATAGATGTAGAATTGGTTTAAAGAATCTTGTCAACTTCTTCCTAGACTTTCTCTATGTCTTCATCTTCTGCAGCAGATGTTAGCCCCAAAGCTTTTATTATCTTCAAGATGCTCTTTTTGGATGTGGTCCTCATAAGCCCTGTAAGATGAGATAGCAAGTATTCTATTAAATAATGTCTCATTGCCTTTGGACAGACGATGAATACAATACTATCACTTCCATTATTTGCCTTTCTAAAGAGAATATGTAAGCAACATATCCATTGAGGTCTAATCTCTTTTTGTCTTCTGGATTCATCTTAGCACAAGAATGTCCATGTTTATACAGTTTTGTTGTTGAATTGTTTCAGTCATGTCCAATTCTTCATGACCCCAGCCAAGCACTATGCCATCTTGCTGCCCCTTATATAGTTTTGGTATTTCCTATAATCATGTCAATTCATTGGTCATCCTACTAATTTCTCACATTTAAAGAACCAACAGATAAGTTAATGTTTGGAAAATATTTTTTTTAAGTTGTGATTTTTTTTTTTACCATATCCTACCAACTTTTCCTATTACTCCATCGTTATCACTTCAGAAACAGGAGGGGACCACACAGAACTGAGGACTATTTCGCATTTTTCTATGTCTTATAGATTACCATGCCAGAATCCTTCACCTGAAGGCCAACATATTGCTTCTCCATACTTAATAATTCAGTCAGTCAGAATCAGTCAATTAGTATTTATTAAGCACCTACTGTGTGTCAGGCACTGTACTAAGCAATGGAGATACAAAGAGAAGCAAAAGACAGTCCCTGCTGGTAGTCTATCGGGGGAGGCAACATTCAAACAACTATATGTAAAAAAGAGTTGTACAGTCATCTCTCGACATTCACAGGGTTCACATTCATGGTTTTGATTTTTCCCAGGTTGGCCACTGATAATTAAATGGGAATTTTTGGAGATTTGCCACAAACTGCAGAAAAATCACATATAAAGAAACAAAAAAATTTAGTAAGTGATAAACACATAATTACTGCATATTATTCATCTATTTTATAATTTACTACTGTAATTATACATACATAAATTTATTACAAACAGTTAAATTTTGTTATGTTGCAGTACACTAAAGAACTACCGGCTATGTGTTCTCCTTGGGAATGCCTCCTCTTTGTGCCTCTACCATCCAGACATCAGTGATTTTCTCCCAAATTTGATCTTTGTATCTTGTGCTTTTTATAGGAGCAGGAAATTCATGAAGTAGTTGCTGCAGCTACATGGGGAGCTATGAAGACTGCATAATGTCCAAGACACTGATCTCTCTCTCCTAAAAACTACAACTATTGTATGGGTGCAGTGTGTTTTTATGTGTTTTGTGTGTTAAATAAATAGGATCCAAATTATTAAAAATAAAGGTTTGAAGTGGAGCCTAGAGTTATTCCTGGTTTTTCATATCCATGGGGGTCCTGTGTCCCTCACCTCTGTAAATGTCAAGGTATTACTGTACCGGATAAATTGGGGATAATCAATAGAGGGAAGGCATTTAATAATACCTAGCTTTTATATATCATTTTGAGGTTTGCAAAGTATTTTACAGATGTCATCTCATTCAGTCCTCACAATAACCCCGGAATGTAGGTGCTATTATTATCCTCATTTTACAGATTAGGAAATTGAGGTTGAATGACTTGCCCTGAATCATACAACTAAGAAGTATCAGAATCCAAATTTGAACTCAACCAGCCCTCTATAGTCTAGGCTACCTTGCTTCCTCAGCTAGGTCATTCCTCAGAAAAGTACTGTCTTTCATCAAGATCATTCTCAGAGCCTTTCCAACTTGATATAAACTTCCAGGGTTCATGTTCTTCTGGGTCAGCATTCAGGAACCCAGGGTCACTTCCATCCCTCCATGAGTCATCAGAGTAGGGCTCTTTGTTAAGAGGGAGAGTCTCTTAGTAAAGTGTAAGTCACAATCAGAGTGACAACAACATCTAGAGCCCTTATGGTCTAACCAACTTTCTCAGATTACTTAACAGTGAATTGAAAGAAAGCTCCTGTAGAAATGGCACACTGGACAGGCATTGTTTCTGGAAGAAAGGCATCAAAAGGGAAGGGAAGGGAAGACCAGAATTGTCAAACAGGCAGCCTGCATAGCACCCACAATACTCCTAAGTACCTGAACCAGATTAAAATGTAATTGGGAAATATTTAACAAAATGGAAATATAATAAATCATAGTTAACATATTTTTTAAAGTATCAATATGAAACCAGCAGGGATCCTTATTATGAATTAGTGGCCCTATTTCTCTTTGAATTTGACACTATCCGGGAAGACACTAAAGACACCAAATTGTTCATGAGGCTACCTTGCTTCCGGGGGTGTTGAGTGGGCATATTATGCTTTCTTACCTAAAGGAATATCTGCATTACCTGGGCATAGGTAAGAATAATGAATTTGATAAGAAAGCAAGTCAGAACAGGAAGGGAAAATAGGAAAGGCTATAGATAGAAAAATGGGGAGAGAGAACCATTGCTGAGGTCTAGGTGAGGGGTTCTTAACTTGGGGGTCTGTGAATTTGTTGGGGGTTTTTGATGACATTTCAATATAATTGGTTTCCTTTGTAATAATCTTGCATATTCTGCTTTAAGCATTTTATAGGATTATTCTGAGAAGAGATTCATAGTCTTTCCTAGGTTTCCAAAGGGGTCCATGATACAAAAAAGGCTAAGAACTGCTCGTCTCAGATGAGGTCTGTTCACACTGCTGTTGTTTAGTCTTTTTTCAATCATGTTTAAATCTTAATGACCCCATTTGGAGTTTTCTTGGCGAAGACACTAGAGTGGTCTGTCATTTCCTCCTCCAGCCCATTTCACAGATGAAGATAGTGAGGCAAATAAGGTGCAGTGACTTGTCCAGGGTCACACAGCTAGTAAGTGTCTGAGGTCAGATTTGAACTCAGGAAGGTGAGTCTTCCTGACTCCAGACCCAACACTCTCTCCATGGCGCCACCTAGCTGCCCTAGCTGTTTATATTACAAACCTGTGAGATTCCCAAAGCACAGCTCTGGGGAATTCCTATATACTGACATCTTGAATCACTAGAGTTTTTCTTGTTACAGGCCAAAGAGCTAAGGACTAGTTTAATACAAATTTAGAGTGGCCATCAAAGACAGCTGGTATTGCAGTGTAGAGAGTGTTGGGCCTAGAGTCAGGAAGACCTAAGTTCAAACCTGCTCTTAGACAATTACTAGCTGTGTGATCCTGGCAAGTCATTTTACCTCTGTTTGCCTCAGTTTTCCCAATTGTAAAATGGGGATAATAATAGCACCTACCTCAAGGGTTGCTGTGAGGATCAAATAAGATAATAATGGTAAAGCACTTAGCACAGAGTCTGGAACAAAGTGGGTGCTGTGTAAACACTTATTCCCTTCCCCTTAAGGTACACATGCTCATCTAAACTTGCTATGAATGAACTTACTAATCCCAATGTATAGTAGAAAAGGAGCTGGTTCTGAAGTCAGAGATCCTGGATTCAAATTCTGCCTCTTATTACCCATGTAAGTTCAGGCAAGACACTTAACTGGATCTCTGTTGTCTTATTTGTAAGATGAAAGGATTGGACCAGACGTTTTCTAAGGTCTTTTACAGCTCTATACCTATAATACTATAGAACACAGAAAAGAATCCTGTTGAATCTACTAATTCTAAACACAAGTAAGGAGCTTTCAGAGAATACTGGAAATCTCAGGACTTAAGCTGCTCAAGAGTCACAAGATTTCAGCAGTATGTGATAAAGGTAAAGGAGTTGTCTCCTAGTAATATTTTTTTTCACATGGCTAATAAAGGGATGAACTAAGATGCACTTCTTGTCTGAGTCAGAGGGAAATACATGATATAGTGACTACCAAACTGGAAGTCCCCTTGAAATTTTAATTACTCACAAAGGTCAGAGTGGATCATATTGACAATTGTTGCCTCACTCCTCAGTCTGTGATGTGATGTTGAAAGACTGAAGGGCGAGGGAGAACAGGGAGTCTTTTGTACTTTGCTTGCCATGATGAGGGGATGGGGAAAGAGAATTCCAAGAGAACCAAGCCTGACAGAAAATCAATCAATAAGTAAATTTTAAGCACCTATTAAAATAGCTTACAACAATTAACTATTATGTGGCATGTTACTTTTCTTTTTTTTCTTTTGGCAAGGAAATTGGGGTTAAGTGACTTGCCCAGGGTCACACAGTGTCAAGTGTCTGGTGATATGTTATTTTCAATGTACTTGCACTTCAGAAATCAGCAATCAGTTACAAATCAGGGCTTAATATATTATTTAATTGATTGTCCAGATTTAAGAAAGTGATGGAAAAAATGTTAATAAGGAGGGTTAAACTTAAAAGTGTGCCTTGCATTTTTAGGGAGTTAGGTTGTTAAAAATTTGCCAGAACACTCCTGCCTGAGAAAGCCACTACTTTCTAGGGCAGCTCATTTGATTCTGAGATAGCTCTGAATGTTAGGAAATTTGTTTTTACAGTGATCATGAAACTATACATACAACTTCTTCCCACTGTTCCTAGTTCTGTAGAGAAAACTCGGGATTTTTCATCTAAAGGTCTGGGTTTGAATCTGGCTCAGTTCCTTGTTCACTCTGTGTCCTAAACGAGTCACTTCCTTTATTGATGTGTGTCAGTTTCAGAATCACAGGTTCTCAGAATTTCCAAGTTGAAAGGGGCTTCAGAGTCCCTTCCTAAACAGGATTCTTTTCTGTGTTCTGTAGTATCATAGGCATAGAGCTGGAAAAGATCTTAGAAAACATCTGGTCCAATCCTTTCACATCTTACAAATAAGACAATAGAGGCCCAGTGAAGTGTCTTGCCTGAACTTATATGGGTAATATTAGAGGCAGAATTTGAACCCAGGATCTCTGACTTCAGAACCAATTCCCATTCCACTCTACCTTGCAAGGGAACCTGGGTTCAAATTCCATCTCTGACTTTGGGTAAGTAGCTTCATCTCGCTTCTCCTCAATTTCCTTTTCTGAGCCTCATATTCTATAACTCAAGTAAAAAGGTATTCTCATCTGAGAAAGGGTATCAGCATATAGACAGCACCTTCTTAGTTATGTTACTTGGAATCCTTTTGCATACAGATAAGGAAGATGAGGCACAGAGAGAATAAATGATATGTCTAGGGTCACACAAGTAATATGTGGCAGATACAGAATTTTAACTCAGTTCTTCTACCTCTAAATTCAGTGTTCTTTTCACTGCCATGCTGTCTGTATATCCCTTGAGAACTCACTGTCATACCTGTGTCATGATAAGCGACTGGAGTAGACCAGCTGTGTATTTTCTAGGCCTTAGTCTTAAAAGTCATCTTTAAAAAAACAAACAGGGAAGATAATCTCATCCTGGCCAATTGCACAACTTTTGAATGATGTCATAGACCTCACTTGTAGTTTGGAGAGAATATCAGTGTGTGTGTGTGTGTGTGTGTGTGTGTATTTTTTTTAACTTCCTGTTACTTATTATATGCTTGATTTCCCTTTGCTTTAGATTAGATTATTGCCTGACACTGCTAAGGGAGCAGTCAAACAAGAAATGGCCCATTAAGGTGTCCAAGACAATGAGTCCTCCACCCCCCCCCCCACCCTCCTCACTGTAAGAGTGGACATGCAATAACTGTGTTTGGTTAAAGCTGGCAATGAGATAGCAAGATTGAGCCCTAAATCAAATGACCCAAACCCTGAAAATGTGGGCAGATATTTCTCTTGTCCCTTCTCCAAACTATATGTCCTCTATGACATTTTGGGCTTGGCAGCTAGATCTTTACTTCTATTTCCAAAACCACTCAGCTCCCCAAAGTTATATTCTAGTCTTCCTGAGTGGTGCTGGAGAGATTTTGTTATTGTTCAGTTATGAACGACTCTTCATGATCCCATTTGGAGTTTTCTTGGCAAAGATACTGGAGTGGTTTGCCATTTCTTTCTCCGGCTCATTTGACAGATGAGGAAACTGAGGCAAACAGGGTTAAGTGACTTGCCCAGGGTCACACAGCTAGTAAGTCTCTGAGGCCAGTTTTGAACTTGGAAAGATGAGTCTTCTTGACTTCAGGACTGGCACTCTATCTACTGCGCCACCTAGCTGCCCAAGAGAGATAAAATGTTTCTAGATGGAGGGAGAGGAGAGATGGTGATTAAAATGAAATCTAGAGCTATAAAACCAGACAAGAGATCCCACAGTATTGCCTCATGTATTTTTTGGGGGGTCCTCAGAACTAAGCTTACAAAAAGACTTGGTAAGAAAGATCTTTTTAGCCCCACCAAAGGAGTTCAGATTTTGAAGGTTGGTTTAGGATTGTGGATAGTGTCTGAAAGAATAAACCAAAAAAAATAAGCATCTGTGAATGAATGATCTTTGGAGATTTCAAGTCATCATCTCTCTGAGCCTCAGTCTCCTCCTCTGATTCCTAAAATCTTTCCACTTTACAACCTAATAACCCTAAGCTTGAGGCTGCCCTCAATAATTCCCAGGTCTTTGCATCTGTCCCTCACCTTTACCCTCCTGTATCTAGCAAGCAGGAAATTCTTTGTAATCTTTGCAATTCATTGCAACCTCATCAGTTAGGTCAGTACTACAGAAGCCCTGCCATCATCAATAATGGCATTATTATTCATTATGATTTATTAATAACAAATCTTCTGAGCACAAAGCACTCCACCAAACGTCTCCCATTACAATCCTCACCAGTCCTCTGTCCTATGGGCATAGGACAACCAGCCTCTTTTCCAAGGCATAGGTAGGGGGAAAAAATGAGGCACAGAAATGATCAGTTGCTTACTCAGTCACCCTTAGTCAACAGCAAAAGTGGAAATTAGGTTCAGGTTTCCCGCATCTTCAGGCTACGTTATTCTCCACAATGAAACCATACCGCGTTCTTCTATGGGTGGAGTTTGTCTAGTCAAGAAACTTGAGGCAGTAGCTTGGAATGTTTACTCTCCTATTTCAGGTTTTTTGGTTATATAATGCATGCTTGTAGTCTATCACACCAGTTCCCACATGCACTGACTAGTCAGGTCCCCACTCTGAGTCTGGACCCCATGACATTTGAATTGTAAACTAGCTTGCTTTTCTGTTTTTGTTTTGTTTTGTTTTGTTTTTAAAGATTTCTGTTATGCCCCTTTCCTCAACATAGTTCAACTCCTGGAAAACAATTCCAGGCATCACTGAAAATGCCATCTCTTCCATGAAGACTTGTTGGGTCTGATCCCAGCCTGAAGTGTTCTCTCTTCATCCAAACTCATGGCATCTTGTTTATGACTTTCATGCTTTGGCATTTGAAAGTGAGAAGGGGATTCCTGGCTCTACTCACTTTACCCAACTTTCCTCTACCTTCATTCTGGCAAAGCAAGTAAGGCTGGGCAACCTATTACTCCTCAGACCTCACATAGTACTTTGTTTTTGCACATTTCTTAATGTTTATCATGTATTATAGTTATCTATGTACCGATAAACTACTAGATCAGGGGTAGGGAACCTGTGGCCTCAAACTGGGGAACATATGGCCCTCTAGGTCCTCAAGTGTGGCCCTTTGACTGAATCCAAACTTCACAGAAGGAAATTTGTTCTGTGAAGTTTGGATTCAGTCAAAGCACCACACTTGAGGACCTAGGGGGCCACATGTGTCCTAAATGCTGCAGGTACCCCACTACTGGTCTAGACCATAAAATTCATAAGGGCAAAGATCTCTTCTTTATTTCTTTCCCAGCCCATAGCATAAGTGCACTACACAGAGTATATTCTTAATAAATTTGTGTCAAATTTAAATAAATGTGTGGCATCAAATTATGGGGACAGCTAAGTGGCACAGTAGATAGTGCCAGACCTGGAGTCAGTAAAACACCTTCCTGAATTCAAATCTGGCCTCAGAGACTTACTAGCTGTGTGACCCTGGGTAAGTCACTTAACCCTGTTTGCCTCAGTTTCCTCATCTGTCAAATAAGCTGGAGAAGGAAATAACAAACTACTCCAATATCTTTGCCAAGAAAACACTAAGTAAGGTCATGGAGAGTCAGACATGACTGAAAGGACTGAACAAGAATAACAATTGAATTATAGTTACTTGTGTACACTTCCCATCTCCCCTGTTAGATAAACTACTTGAAGATGGGACCCAGAACCTAGCAAAGTGGCTACTCAGTGAAGCAGATCATAGATTTGAGTTGTAAGGGACCTTAAATGCCATCTACTTCTGTGACCTTCTTTTATACATGAGGAAACTGTCTCCCAATCAGTAGAGCTGAGATACAAACCTAGTCCTGACTCCAAATCCATCCCTCTTTCCACTATACCACACTTAGTCTAATATGGAGCCCCTAGCTGATGATTCATCCTTTCTTTTCGTTAACCTAAGAAGGAGGTATCTTGTGTTTGGATTCAACTGGTATCATCACTACCATTTTTGAATTCTATGCAATCTAGTCCTTAGGCAATTTAATTTGCTGGCAAACACTGAGGGGAATGCCATCTAGATGCCTACAAGTCAGTACCTTCTTCTGATAGTTGGTGGTTATGACTCTGCAAATGAGCAAAAGCGGCTGAGAAAAGACACTTAATGGAGCACTACATAACATCGGTGTGGCATTATCAGGCTTCCTCTTCACCATTCTCCCTTTCCCCCCCTTTCTCCCACTCTCCCCCTCTCCCCTCCAAGGCCAGCTGACCTTTGTCCTAGTTGGAAAGCATTTAGAGTGACTCAGGGCTTAGTACAAAAATGAAAGCATGGACCTCAGCCTAAAAGATTATTAAGAGGCTGCAGTGAAGGAAGAACAGCATTAATTAATGTCTCCTTCTCTGAGCCCGTCTCACACATGTTCACACAAGCTTCATTTCTTTCTCATTTATGCCCCTGCATGAGGAACGCTGCTTAATCACCAAAGAAAAACCTGCCAGCCTCGCTTGACACGCCTGGACTGACTCAGCTGTTGATCCCATCACCCACAGTCCAGAAGCTCTTCCATTCTTTGCTAACCCTACCAGCCTTTCTCCTTATTCCTCCCTCCCAGTGGAATCTACTCTGCTTGTGCTCTCACTGCCACCCCCAGGTCATGAAATTGGATGATCATGACTTAGAGACTTGAAAGGAACGTCCCGCCCTAAAGTCCAATATGGGAGGGGGACATGAGACCAATCAGATAGCGTCAGTTTTAATGACTCACTGCTAGGACAGTCAGCAAAACATCTTCACTATGTAGTCTTGTGGCTTGTCTGACCTGACTGGGAACCTGTGAGTAATAATAAGACAACTGTATCATGGTACATAAGAAGACTTCCGCTAAAGCCTGGCTCTAGTGTCTTATTGCGGCTCAAAGGTTCTAAGTGAAGCACATGCTCTGGTTAAGTCCCATAAAAGTACAATTACTTCTGACAAAACCAGGGACCTATCATGTGGCAACCTAGCTATACACAGAGAAACCCATTCCCAAGACATCATCCATGTGGTGAGGAACTTTTTTTTTTTGGCTATAGCTGTTCATGAAGACTATCTACTTAGGCATGGAGGGAACTGTATACCCATGCCAATGGAAACATAGATACTCTGAAATAGACATGGATATTCTTTTTTAAGAAATTTTGTTCTTAATTTATGGAATAAAACAAGCATTTCCATAACATAATACAATAAAAAAAATAGTACATGAAACTGCAAATCTAGTATGCACAACTTGCTTTTCCTTTCAAATATACAATAAAATTATCGTGTAAATTTTTTTTTCTTCTCTCCCCCCCACCCTAGAGATGGCTACCATTACACACACACACACACAGATATATATACATACACATACACACACACATACACACACATATGTACATATACATATACATATCTAAAATCATTCTATACATACTTCTATTTATCAGTTCTTTCTCTGGATGCAGATAGCATCTTTCTTCATACGTCTTTTATAGTTAATTTGGATATCTATAATAATCAAAATAACTTATTTACTCAAAGTTTTTCTTAAAACAATATTGCTGTTACTATATACAATGTTCTCTTGGTTCTGCTCATTTCACTCTTCATTATTTCATACAAGTCTTTCTATGTTTTTCTAAAATAATCCAGCTTATCATTTCTTATAACATAGTAGCATTCCAGTATGCTCTACAATGTTTATAGCAGACGTAGATATTCAAGAAGTTGCTGCCTCAGACACAAGCCAAGAAGAAGAGGGTGTAGATTTGGCACCAAAGGCACAGATTAGTACCAACAGCAACAACGACAACAGCAAAACCCTGAAAATAATTGCAAACCCTGGAATAGGCTGACTTTTTATTTCTCTTTTCAAGGTGTGGTTGGTTTCCTAATTTCTTAAATTAAAAAAAAAACTTAGGGGTTCAGGATGGAGACAAAGAATGTCCATTTGGAACATATTCCAGGCTGTAGAATCAAAGAATTTTAAAACAAGAAGGAACTTCTGAGACTATTTTAATCCACACTCTTCATTTCACAGTTGGAGAAACTGAGGCCCAAAGGGATTACATAAGTTATCCAAGGTCATACAGGTTACAGGTAGCAGAACCACAATTAAAATGCAGTTTCCTCCCTCCCAGTCCTGCCATGTATCCATGCACACTTGCAGCAAAACCCTTATGTGGGTAGGCATTGTTCTTGGAACAAACTTCATTGTTAAAGTCTTGTGTTTTCACCTACCTACTAATTAACTTATCTACCAAGGACTACCATCTGTGACTGGGACATGGGGTGAAAATATATGTTGGGAATGGAGTAAGGAATGTACAGAAACCTAAGGGCTGTAGTCTAAGCCCAAGGAAGTTCAAGATAAGAGTAGGATAATAGAAAAGGATAGACTAGGATAGAATATAGTAATACAAGGATTCCCTGGGAATTATGTGGGATTAGACACTTAACAATCTTCACTGTTACTATTCTGTGGCAGAAGGTAGATAAAAGCTCCACAAATGGAGAGTTTTGAACAGCAATGATCAGTTTAGTGTGGCATTTTGCATCTTTGGACTGTTGTGAAATAGTGGAATTTGACAACCCCACTTTCAGAATCTGTAGTCATTTTTTTCCAGTATTACTCATACTTAACCTATGTTTTTAAATTCTCTAGATGTACTTTCTTTTGTCTTGTAGTATTTTAGCATATAAAATGGGGGAGGGACTGCTTTCCCCTCTATGTCCAGTTTGGTTTTGTTTTCTGTTCTTCAGGGATGCTTCAGTCCTTCAGAAAGATCTGTCTTGATAGAGCTGTAGTTTGGGGGGTCCAGTGAATGACAAATTCCTCTCAAGAAAAGAGGGGAGTAAAGTCAGGTATATGATTAGGGTAGGTAATTAGGAAAGGCTTTAGGTAAGCAAGGTTGTGTCACCCAAAAGCTCACAACAAAAATTTCAGGAGACTGATACAGAGAGATTATAATCCTGAATAGTCACTTGATGAAAACGGTGGGAAGAAGTTAAGAATTTGAAAGGAAAGGAAGAAGATGCCTAAGGTAGAGACATTGACAAATTATCTTCCATGCTCAAGTGAGTATACTTCAAATCCATGAACATACAAAGTTGTTGATTTCCCCTTATCCTAGCCTACTACCCAGGACAGATGCCCAAGTCTATACATGGAAATACAGGCATACTTTTTTATTGCACTTCACATTGCATTTTTTTTTTACAAATTGGAGGTTTGTGGCAATTCTCTATCAAGCAAGTCTATTGGCACAATTTTTCCAATAGCATGTGTTCACATCATTTCTCGGTGTGTCACATTTTTATAATTCCCACAATATTTCAAAATTTTTAATTATTATTATATCTATTATGTTGATGTGTGATCAATGATCTTTGATGTTTCTATTTTAATTATTTTGGGGTGTCACAAACCATACCCATATAAGACAGCAAACTTAATCAATAAATGTTGTACATATTCTGACTACTTCACTGACTGGCCATTCCCTCATCCTTCTCCCTGTCCTTGAACCTCTCTCTTCTCTGATACACAACAATATTGAAAAATATTAGATGAACTTAGCTGATAAAGCAGAGGCAGAGTTTGAGAGGATTGACTCCAGTTTTGAAAGAAATTCAATTGTGGGTGTAATGCTATCAAACAGCATCACACGCTACAGAAAAATATTTCATGAAAAGAAGTCGGTCAATGCAGCAAATGTTATTGTTTTATTTTCAGAAATTGACACAGCCACCCCAACCTTCAGCAATCACCACTCTGATCAGTCAACAGCCATCAACATTGAGGCAAGACCCTCCCCCAGCCAAAAGCTTACAACTTATTGATGGCTCAGATCATGGTTAGCATTTTTTAGTAATAAAGTATTTTTTAATTCAGGTACATACTTTTTTTTCAGACATAATACTATTGTACACTTAATAGAATACAAATAGTGTAAACACAACTTTTATAAGCACTGGGAAACCAAAAAATTCATGTGACTCTCTTGATTGCAATATTCACTTTATTAGGGTGGTCTGGAACTGAACCAGCAGTATCCCTAAGGCATGCCTACAGTAAAGTCATTCATTATCCATTGCTTTCATCTCAAACAAGCAAGCTAGTTGTTCATTTGGTCAACAGAATATATACTAAACAAAGTCTATGAGAGAATCATAGAATAGCTGTTCTTAAAGGAACCTCCAATACAAACCCTGACCCCTCTTCAATTTTTAACAGAGGAGGAAACTATGGCCTACTTTAAGTGACTTGCCTAAGATCACACAGACAGTCACAAAGTAGGATCAGAACAAGGCCTCCTGTCTCCTGGTCCCATAGTCTCCCTATGATACATTCTTGTTTCAGTAACCATTAGTCAATAAAATTGTGTTTATGTTTCACAATTTCAGCTTCTTACATATCAGAATCAAGCTCAGTCAACACTTTCGTATTTGACCTCTTGAGATAACAATATTAAACCTGTTTCATATAACTAACTCTAAAGTCCAACTTGTATGTTTCTATCATGGTTTGAAGCTTTACTAACTCAGCTCAAGTTTTTGGACGATCTATCAAGAGAGAAAGTCATTGAATGTGGGCCCCGAGTCTGTCAATTTAGAGCTCAGTGCAGAGAGATTCATTCTAGAAGATTGGCAATGAGGTGATGAACCACATTTAGGTCACAGCAAGATATGAACATATGAACCCATCCACTAAAACACAGAGGCATAGAGGTGTTGAAAAAAAAAAGAGAGAGAGAGAGATTTTTTAAAAATACTGAAATATACAGTTGAAACCTAGCTATGCAAATTCAAGAATAAATGTCTCTGCTACCTGCATTAACCTTAGTTCACTCCTTCGTATTTTCTCTTTAGGCCAATTAATTGAAGGTCATCTGTGTGCTTACTGGAGCTGGGAACTAGAAATCTGAGCATGCGAGGCGAGCAGCACTAAACAGGTCCTCAAGTCAACTTTGTAACTCATAACGTGAAAATAAAGCAGGAAATAATTAAGACAAATTCAGATGAATGGAAGGGAGCACCAGTCATTTAAGGAAAGGCCCCTGTACAGAGAGATCCTAAGATACCTCAAGACCACTGCAAGGGAGGCCACTGGCCAAAGGGTGAGAGTATTAGGAGCAGAGAAAGACCAACCTAGAAACAAGCCCACCTGGTATGCCGCAGTTAGGGATAGGAGAAGGAAGAATGAAATCTGATAGCTTCCTAGCAAATAATTATTCTGGCTAAGTAGGTGCTAAGCTCACTTGTTTTTGTATTGCTGAATGAGTGGGAATGCTGTTAAAATACAAACGTAACTAATTTTAAAATTGTATACTTTAGAGATCATTATACAAAAATACACCCTCTAAATTTCGGTGCCTTTGGGCAACACTCCCATTTTCCCAACACTAGTTGTGGCTGTGCTGGTTACTTTGCACATAAAAAATTCCATCAAGTAGACCCCAGTAACGAGTTTGGAAGGTTATTAGTAGAAGAGAGATTGTTCCTTGTCTCCTCATCCTAACAAAGAGCATGCATATACCACTCAGTGACGCAGGCTAAAGAACATAGCCTGCCAGAGCAAGCAAGCAGGCCAGATACCAAATTACCTGTCCCTCTAGCCAAGCCGTGAACATTCACTGCAGGCCCTCTAGGGAGAAGCCTTGAATTCCCAGGTCTAAGGCAGACTTTTAAAAAAGGGGAAAAAAAATCCCATGTACTTAATGTTGGTTTTCTGTATTACTCTTCTTTCCTTATCTCAGGACCCGAGGGAAAAAATACACTTCCATTTCTCCTAAAGGAAATACATATTAGTAAAAATAGTAGAATCCTACTCTAAAGCTAGTGTCAGGGTCCAAAACCCAGTCATGGCACAGACTTTCTCAATTCCAAAGGTAAGCATTCAAAAGTCACTGTACACACAGCAGGCAGAATTTGACTTTCATTAGAATTGAATCCATAGTACAAAAAGGCAAACTTTATTAGATGCCCTTTGATTTGGAGTCAAAGGACCTGACTGTGAATACTGGCTCAACTATTTACCACTACTACTTTCAGTATCTTCATCTGGAAAAGGGGGGGGTGCGGATCAAGCTAGGTGACAGCTAAGATCTCTTCTAGTGAATCCCATAACCCTAAGAGGGGATATTATTAGAGGATAGCTAGGTGACGAGGGCTGTACCTGGAGATGGATAGACCTGAGTTCAAATCCTTTCTTTTACATTCATTAGCTATGTGACTGGGGGTAAGTCACTTCACCACTGTCTGCCTCAGTTTCCTCATCTGTGAAATGGGAATAATAATAATAGTATTTAACCACCCAGGGTTGTTGAGAGGATAAAATGAGATAAATATTTGTAAAGCTCTTTGCATTCCTTAAATGCCATGTAAACACTAGATATTATTATTATATTCTAGCAACTTATTTCCCAGGTACTTGAAGATACTTAGAAACTTTGATTTTGTCACATTAATTCTGTCCTGTTCTTTTTCCCTGCTCCAGCTTCTTACCGGTTCTATGTTTATTTGAAAAAGATCATCTGTTTACTAAACCAATCTTTCCTTTGTTACTGATACTTTCCCTTCCTTCAGATACTTGGGGTTTATTTGTTTCCACTTTGAAAATGGATTCTTTCCTGGAACATGCAATGAGCTCTGTGTGTAAACTCCTCTCTACAGGCTCCTGATGGCTGTGTTCCCCTGCCAACAAATGTATTATTCTTAGTGCTCCAGAGCATCAATACAGCACTTCACATTGGCAAAGTGCT
This sequence comes from Phascolarctos cinereus, assembly GCF_003287225.1. NCBI lineage: Eukaryota > Metazoa > Chordata > Mammalia > Diprotodontia > Phascolarctidae > Phascolarctos > Phascolarctos cinereus. The sequence goes on from NW_027555847.1 coordinate 572,637,232, forward strand.
CTATGGTTATAGCAATTATCAATCATTTCTCACAAACCAACCTTCTCTAGGTAGATGGTTGCAGGTAGATGGGTGGGAATCCACAGTCCTTGATTCAGAGGCTACAATGCAGCATGAGACATAGAAAATAATCATAATAAATACCAGCCTGTATTTATAGAATAGCTTACAAAGCACTTTATTTCCCATTCCTTTTTCAATTCTCACAACAGGCCTACAAGCAAATAGCATTAAACCCAATTCACAGAGTAGGAAACATGAGTTAAATTACTTACCCAAAGTCACACAGCTGCAAGTATCAGAACCAAGACCTGAATTCTGATTCCAAGTGCACTGCTCCTCTTACCATACCAGGATGCCTCCCTAGACACAAAAAGGAATTTCTTGAGTTACTTTTTGGTTGTATAACCCAGAACTAATAATGACATCCTATAGCTGTTTTGCACTTTATAGAAAGTTTTCATAAACATCATTTCATCTTTACCACCACACTATGAGGAAGCTAGGTCAAATGTTATTTTTTTTTAGTATTTTATTTTTATTTTTCCCCAGTTACATGCAAAAACAATTTTTAACATTCATTTTTAAAACTTTGAGTTCCAAATTCTCCCTTCCTCCCTCCCTTCCCCCTCTCCCCCCTGTATTGAGAAGGCAAGCAGTTCAATACAGGTTATATATGTATAGTCCTGCAAAATATATCCATAATAGTCATTTTGTAAAAGAAAACATAGACAAAAAAACCCAAGAAAAATAAATAAAGCTTAAAAAAAGTATGCTTCATTCTGTATTCAGACACCATCAGTTTTTTCTCTGGGGATGGATAGAATTTTTCTAAGTCCTTCAGAGTTGTCTTGGATCATTGTATTGCTGAGACTAGCTAAGACATTCACAGCTGATTATCTTACAATATTGCTGTTACTTTGTTTACAATACATTTCACTTTGCATCAGCACAGGCAAGTCTTTCCTGATTTTTCTGAGAGCATCCTGCTCATCCTTTCTTATAGTACGGTAGTATTCTATCATAATCACATACCACAGCTTGTTCAGCCATTCCCCAATTGATGGGCATCTCCTCAATTTCTAATCGTTTGCTCCCCCAAAATGAGCTGCTGTAAACATTTTTGTACATATAGATTCTTTTCCTTTTTGTTTTTTATCTCATTTGTTATACAAACCTAGTGGTGGTCTTGGTAGGTCAAAGGGTATGCATGGTTTCATAGCCCTTTTGGCATAGTTCTGAATTGTTCTATCAATCCACAACTCCAACGAAAATGCATTAATGCCACTTTTCCCACATCCCCTCCAACATTTATTTTCTGTCCTATTAGCCAGCCTGATCGGTATTAAGGTAGCACCTCAGAATTGTTTTAATTTGAATTTCTCCAATCAATAGTGAGTTAGAATATTTTTTTCTTAGGGCTATAGATAGCTTTGATTACTTCATCTGAAAATTGATCATATCTGTTGATTATTTATCAATTGGGTTATGGCTCTTATTTTAATAAGTCTGACTCAGTTTTCCATATGTTTGAGAAATGAGGACTTTGCCAGAAAAATTTGCTTCAAAAATTTTTTTCAGTTGCTATTGCTAACTGTATTTCCCTCCATCCTATCTCTCCCCCCCCATTCCATTTATACTACTCTTTCTCTCCTTTCACCCTATCCCTCCTCAAAAGTGTTTTGCTTCTGTAGGTCAAATATTATTAATCCAATTTATACATAAGGCAACTGAGGCTCAAAACTCCTTTGAAGTAGGGATTGTTTTGCTCCTTGTACTTGTGTCCCCGCCAGGGTGCCTGGCACAGAATAAGCACTTACTAAATCCTTGTTGATTGATTGATTTCAGTAGAATGCTGTCTTCTGCATTCTAGACCAGTGGTTTTAATTTCCACTATACCACATGAGCCCAGCAGTTTTCATAAAGTTCTGATTGTCTAAATGGAAGAAGGTGTGAGAGGTAAAACCAAATTCCAGGTGGCAAGCAGTGTTGCAAAAGCTGTTCTGCTCAACAGGGATGGGGGTTGGGGAGAAGTAGTCTTGTACTCCCAGAATACTGATAATAGGTGCTAAATAAAGCTGATGGATTAATTCCTCTCCTCATGGCTTCTGGATAATATGTCGGAAGGTAAGTTCAAGTTGATAGTGAGTTAAATTGGGCAGGAGCTAAGACAGTATAACTTCTATTCTTTCTTCTCAGAAAAAAAAAATAAGCTACATCCTGTGAATGTTTATGAGACTCAATGAGCACTCCTATCCACAGAATGGCTGTAGTTGTGCCCCCTTGGGATTTTAGTCTCCTAGGCAGCCATGATGAAAGATGTACATTCAGTTGCTCCATGTCAAACCTGTAACTTTTTACTGCAAAAAAGTCCTTGGAAAATGACATTATTGTCTTCCAAATAAACACCAAGACCTTTTTTAAAGAGCCCCTGTGGAATGCTCTTTTTTTAGCTGTGGTTCTATAATTCAACAAGCCCCATTAAGAATACAGTTTGTCAAGGAGGGTGAAACTTTCTAAAGAAATGCACTCTTATTTCTCTCTTCCTTTTCCTTTCTCCTCCTTCTTGCAAAGAGTACTTTAACTCCCTGTTGTTTCCCTCCCTCCCTACGGAAATTAGACAAGCCAAGGCAGTGTGTGTGTTGGGGGAGGGGGAGAGGGGATTCTTTAAACATTTTACTTTTATTGTCCCTCTTATCTAAAAATGTGTATATAAATCCTAATGGTAATTAATACTGATTTTAGTTGGTTATTATGTGCACAGCTTATAAAAGAGAGGGAAAGAATTCTCTCTTTCAAAAACAGAAGCTATTTCTTTGCTAAGCAGAACAAAGAACTGGGGGCTGGAGCCAAGGCAAGAAGAGGTCCAGAGATAATTTCCCATAAACTTTACAAACTGTACGCAAGTCCCAAATATAAAAGGATAGAATCCTAGACCTACTCTTCTTCTCTTTTATAACAGAACATCAGGCCAGAAAGAAATGGACTATAAGAAAAAGGGGGAAGGGGGAACAGTAAGAGGTATAGGACATTCTGACTTGTATATTTCAAAATGAGGGCCAAACCCTTTGTCTTATATATCCTTGTACTCTGCACTGAGTATATACTTCCCAAATACTTGACAAATTCTGGAAGAAGAACAGATATACAAGATAAAGAAGACTGGGGAGGAGCAAAGATGACTGCAGGCCTCAAATGGATTGACAATATTTTTCCATGTATTTTAGTAGCAGTAATGTCTATTATAGACTATTTGGACAGAAAGGCAACATAAGAAGTTATCTACTTCAGTTTCTTGCTTCCAGGCTAAAACAGTTCATATATTTCGAGGATCCATCTAAGTGCCTTCTACTTTTATGATTTAATAAAAACAAATAATCTCCCGTCAAAATACTTCTGTTCAAAATAGACATCTCAATCCAGTTTGTCTCCCCGTTGTAAACCAGTGGGGAAAGGACTGTGGTTTTAATATAGTTTGCAATCCAGCATAGACAGAGGTAAGAGAGAAAAAGAATAACAAAAATGAAAAAACAATGATCCACCAGTACAGCTGATCTCAGATCAGGTGCTTACCACCTATCAGATCTTGAGCCAGGAAACAGCGCAGTATAATGGAATGAGTGTTGTATTTTAATCCCAGCACTGCTTACCATGTGTATGAATTGTCTTATATCTCTGGACCTTATTCTTCTCATCATTAAAATAAAAGAGTTGGACTATATGACCTCTAAGGTCCCTTCCAGCTCTAAATCCTAGGTTTCTCTAGATGAAAATTTCCTGACTTATAGGCTTCCCGTGTTTCCCATTTACCTGGCTTGCACACCTCCTCCTAGACCTAGGTAGCCCCCACATGGCATACAGGCTTCTTCCAACTCAGGAGTTTCTCAATATGTTACTCTGATAAAAAAGGTCAAGGGGGTTAGTAAACATAATACAGTCCTTAACTGACATTTGACTCATACTTTTAGTAGGTAAAGAATTTAGATGAAGACTCAGGAACTCTGGACCTGTATCTAAATTTCTTCACATGGCCTACAGTGTGGACTTGAGATCTCTCACCATCTAAGACTCCTGCAGTTGATGCATTTCTGTTCAATGTCCAGCTGCTGTCAGAGACCTCTGATTGCTTTTCACCTCAGCTAGCTGTGATAAACAGCTCACTGAACAGGGAGAGTGAACGCATTGGCCATGGTAAAAAGAAATCTGAGGCTACCATGCTGGCATGGAATCTCCCTGACCTTCAGCTCCAGTTTCTGGTGGCCAAGGGGTAGGTCACATACCCTCTATCTAAGTCATGTACTTTACCTGAGGCATCTCCCTTGGCTGCCATATTTCATAACCCATTTGTATATTCCTCTATTGCTCCCCACCTGCTAACTGAAATCTAATCCCCTGCAGAGCAGAAAAGCAGAAAGAAGGAAAGGATTAACACATCCTTTCCTTTAAACAAACAAACAACTTAAAGTTCAGTTTGGGAAAGTGATGATTCTCCCATTTGAGACACGAGGGCCAAAACCTTTGTCTCATATTTCCTTGTACGCTCGCTGTACAGAGTATGTATGTACTCACCAAATACTTGACAAATTATAGAAGAAGAATAGAGGAAACTGAGCCATGATTCCCTTCCATTACTGCAGGTAGTTGCAAGGGTCCCTTTAGGCTCTATTTTTTTTTTAACAAAAGTGGTTCATTCTCTCCAATGCTAATCTAGTTAAAAAAAAATAATAATAATCTATACAAGACTACTCCAGATCTAAAAGGTGCCAGGTATTTTTTTTCTAGAGTTGAGTAGAGTAGGTAATTAATTACTCCCTGGATACGTTGCAATTTCTGTTCAATATGTCAGTTTCCAGCTCAGTGATACTGAAGGAATGAAAGGTTTTGATTTCTCCCATGAGGAAAAGGTCTCCTTTAGGTATGACCGATTATAGGTAGAGTCAGAATCAGGGAAAAGGAAAGGCAAATATCTCCCATGTAAATAAAATCTTCAATTAGATGCTCTTTTACAATTAAATTTGTGAGCTTAGTGCTCTGGTTACAGAACATGGTGATTAATACATTGAGCCAATTAAACTTTAAGTCATTCCTTACATTTGTTTGCATTTTCTCTTTTCTTTTGGGTAGTACACATACAGAATTAGTCTGAACCAAAGGTGTAATTTATCTGTCTACAGTCTGAGTCATTTATTTCCCAGAGGGTATTCACAAACTAATTCTCTTTCTAATCCCCGTGGAATATACTACACATCTTCCCATTTATTTACTCAGCAGCACTTCACCTCCGCCAATCTTGCCCCACCTCCCAGTTTTTCTTTTCCTTCTCCACCACCAAACAGCTACTCAGCACAAAGAAGTTTTATTTGACATCTAATATTCTAGAATCTTCTCAGATGGTCTTTAAAAAAAGAAAAGAAAATATTTTTCCATAGTTCCAAACAAGTATATACTATGGAATACTCTCACTGTAGTTGCATGACTCCCAAAACAAAAGGATGTTACAGAAATGGACCCAACAATATTGAAAAAATGCAGAGAAAGAAGACACAGGTGGGGAGCCTTGTTTCCTGCCTTGGAAATCCATGAAACTTGAGCTGTGTTTCTGAGATGACAGAATCAGGAAGATATTTGACTCAAAACCCCAGGGGAATTTTTCTTCCTAAACATTTATCTTGATTTCACTATAGTATAGAAAGAGAAGTAGATGTACCAAAGGTCACATGATGACTCAAACTAAAACTGCAACTCCCCCAAAACGAAATAAGTTTTTCAGACTCACAATGATTGAATGAGTTCAAGAAGCAGCTTGATGCATTCCAGAGAACTGGAGATATGGAATATAGTGTCCACTCTGTCACTAACTTACTTGGACATAACACTGAACATCTCTGGGCCTTGGTTTCTTCATCTAGAAAATGGGAGTTAATAACACCTATCCTTCTTAACTCACAGAGCTGTTATGAAAATCAATTGAGATCATGTATTTGACAAAAACTGAAATGTACAAGGCTACACAAATGTAAAATATTACTTTTGATTATTATAAACATTATTAGACCGATTCTCTAGCTTCCTTCAAGTCCCAGCTAAAATTTCACCATCTATAAGAAGCCCTTCCCAATTTCCCTTAATTCTAGGGCCTTCCCTCTGTCGATTGTCTCCAATTAATCCTGTATATAGCTTGCTGCACATTAGTTGCTTTCATGTGTTCTCCTCCATTAGACTGTGAGTTCCCTGGGAGCAAGAACTGCCTTTTACCTTTCTTTGTATCCATCCTCCCACTTAGTAGAGTGCCTGGCACATAGTAGGAGTTTAATGAATGTTTATTGACTGACTGATATAGTAAGAAGGGCACTGGACTTGATGTCAGGAGACCTTGGTTTAAAGCATGGCTCCAACACTAACTAGCTGAATGATCTCATAGAATCTAAGAGGTGAAAGGAACCTCACAGTCCATCAAACTCCAAAAATATCTAAACAGGAATATTTTCTTTTTTTTAATAATTTTTTTTTGAGTGAAACAATTGGGGTTAAGTGACTTGCCCAGGGTCACACAGCTAGTGAGTGTTATGTGTCTGAGGCCAGATTTGACTTCTGGGTCTGTGCTCTATCCACTGTGCCACCTAGCTGCCCCAATACTTTCTACAATATACAGGTCAATGGATCATCCAGTCGTTGCTTAAAGAATCCGGTCAGGGGGAATCCTGCATTCCAAGGCAGCCCATTCCATTTTTGGATACCTCTAACAGTTAAGTTGTTTTTCCCTTATGTCAAGTGTAAATTTGTCTCTTTCCAGTTTCCACTTATTGTTCTTACTTCTGCCTCATGAAGTCAAGCAAAATCAATTTCACCTATTTTCTATGATGCAACCTCTCAAATACTTGAAGACATTTCTCATGGCCCCCTAAGTCTTCTCTTTGCCAGGTTAAACATGGCCAAGTCTTTCAACCAATTCTCATAAGGCACAATTTTCCTATATCATAGCTATATGCTTGTACTACTCCAGATGTTCTCCAATTTATCCATGTCTTACTTAAAACACATCACCCAGAATTAAACATAATACTCCAGATGTGATCTGACCAGAGCAGAGTATAGCAGGACCATCAGTTTCCTAGTTCTAGACACCATATCAAAAGGTCTAAATGCTACCTCAAAGCTCACTTGCTTTCTCAGCCACCATATTACACTGCTATCTCACACCAAGCGTGCAGTTCACTCAAAGTCCCAAATCTTTGTCAGACAAACTGCTCTCTCCCCGCGTTTCTCCCATCATGTGCTTGTGAAGCAAATTGTGAACCCCCAAATAGGACTTTACATTCATCCCTATTAAATCCTATCTTCTTAGATTCAGTCCAGTGTTCTTCAGGGGTCAGCTAACTGCAGCCCAAGAGTCAAATCTGGACAGCTTCCTGTTTTTGTACTTCCCATCAGCTAAGAATGGTTTTTACATCTTTAAATGCAATAAATATTTACTTTTAAAATGTAAATGCCCTTCTTAGTTCCACAGTTTGCCAGTCCCTGCTAGCTTGTCATGCTCTTTTTGTATCCTCATCTGTTATGCAGTGTTAGTTACTTCTCTTAGTTTGCATCATCTGTAAGTCTTATAAGCATTCCTTCAGCAAAGTCATTGACGAAAACATTAAACAACACAGGGCCAAACACAGATCCTTGGTCCACTCCCCTAAAGACATCCTTCTAAGCTCACATCTACCTAACTATGCTTTTGTCTAGCCTACATCTCTCCATCTTTTCCACAAGAATAACATGAAAGATATTTATCAAATGCTTAGCTAATCCCTAGGTAAACTCTACACCATTCTCTAGTTCTACCTGCCTGGTGACTCCATCATGAAAGATAATGAGGTTAACCTGGTACAACCTGCTTTTGATGGAACTTCCTTTCCAGGTATTCACTAACCATCTCCTTAACAAGATCTTCCATAATTTTATCAGGACTCAAAGTCAAGTTCATTACCTTATACTTGGCAGCTTCTTTTCTCTTCTGTTTAAAAAAAATCAAGATGTTGGTCCTTCTCCAATCATAATGTATTTAATCTCTCTGATCTTTGGTTTCCTCATGCACAAAATGGGATTAACAATACCTGCACTAACTCTCAGAGTTATTGTGAAGAAAGTGCTTTGTAAATCATAAAGAACTATACAAATATGAACTATTACTATTTTCATTAAGACTATAATGTACTCAGCTAGGAGAAGCAGAGAGAACATCAAATGGAAAAAAAAAAACTTTGTCTGAAGTATCTCTGATAAGGGTCTGATATCCAACATATGTAGGGGTTAATACCACTTTATAAGATCAAGAGTCATTTGCCAATGGATAAGTGGTTAAAAGATTCTCAGAAGAAGAATTGCAAACTGTTAATAGTTATATGAAAATTTGTCCAAATCACCAAAAATAAGATAAATGCAAATCAAAAAATTCCAATGTCACTTCAAACCTAGCAAATTGACAAAGATGATGTAGGAGGGCCTACAGACAGATAATTACACTAATATACATTGGTGGAGCTATATTAGTCCAATCATTTTAGAAATTGATTTGGAATTACGCTTTTAAAAAGTATCTTTAAAATATCCATACCTTTTAATCTAGAGATCCCACTACTAGATATGTATTCCAAGGAGGTCAATGACAGAAAGAAAGTTCTCATACATACCAAAGTATTCATGGTAGCACTTTTTTGTGGCAGCAAAGAATTGGAAACAAGGTAGATGTCCATCAAGTAGGAAATGACTAAACAAGTTACAGTACATAAATGGAATGAAGTAGGGTCATCAGATCCTCTCTTGGATTAGCCATATAGTTCAATAGAAGTGAAGAGGCTAGTCCAAGGTTGCATAGCTAATAAATATCAGAGACAATATTTGAACGTAGGTCTTCTTGATTCCAGGTCCAATGCTGTACCCACTACTCTGTGTTACAAGAATTGTTGAAAATGAAGAATTCAGAGAACTATAGGAAGTCAAATAAACTATTGCAGGGTGAACTAAGCAGAAACAGGAAGGCAATGCCCATAATGACTATGGTTTGCTTGCTGGGTAAGGGAGGAGAGAGGGTTATATTTGGAAATAATGGTCACATCAAACAAAAATATCAATTTCAACATTTAAAAGACAAGCAGGCTCACATTTTAATATCTGCTTTTTACTACTAGAAAAACTTACACACAAAGGACCTAAGGAATTTTCAGCTGTCATATTGGAAATCAGCACCTGAGTTAGGAGATAAATCTATCAAATTCAGCAATTTCTATGCACTCCTCAATGGGACTTTGGACCCTAGAAAGGTGTGGAGTTATTGCCTATGGTAAAGGATCTGCAAATACAAACTCAAATCTCTCAGTGAACACAAATACTGCCAGTAGAATGCATACATCTGAAATGGTTTGTTTTGTTTTGTTTTTGTCTTTCTATTCTCAGTGGTCAGTATTATATTTAGCATATGGTAAGCATTTGAGAAATACTTCCTGATTGATTTATTACACATTGCTTGATCGACTACATATATTTATATTACTATTTCTCTGCTTATATAGCTACTATTGGGGTTAATGAAACACAAATTCATTTAGAAGCAATACTTGAAATCTTTGGAAAAGAGTCCTCATGCACTATAAAGGTTGGGAACCATTGTACTCAACTATCTTGCCTCCTTCCTTAGAAACAGAGATGTGAATCTAGTGCCATCTATTTTTCATCCCTCCCTTCTTTCTCTTCCTGCCTTCACTCCTGTTTTTCTTTCTACCATTCAAATCCTAGGTAGCAAGATAGCTAAAGTCTATATTGAAAAACTTAAGTACTCAGACCTACATTAAGGTTGAGTTCCCAAGAAAGCAATTTAATATTTTGGAAGAGAATTTAAGCTACTTACAAGTTTGAGAGGAGGGGTATTTAGTACATTATATAGAAAAGGTGCTGCTAATTGCAAATTATTTTTATAAAACAAAACAAGTCCATGAAGTACACTAACTGGGAAAACAGCTGACCATTAGCTATTTGTGAACTTGAAAGTATGACAACTGCATGTCTTAAAGAAGATTCTATATTAGTGGACTCTACAGTAGTATAGTGGAAAAGTATGTTGAATTTAGGGTCTAAAGGACTTGGGTTCAAATCCTGACTGTGCTTATTACCTCTGCGACCCCAGATAAATCATTTGATCTCTCTAGGCCTCAACTAGATCTGCAAGATATAGGGGTTGGGCCAGATGGTTTGTACGATTCCTCCCAGTTCTATACCTAGAATATTATAATCAAGGGGTTCTTAACCTTTTTTTGTGTCAGGGACCCCTTTTCAAAACAGTGCTTTCAAATTCAGAAAATAAAAGACATAGGATGATAAAAGAAACCCATTTTATTGAAATGAAGATGCATTTTTTCTTCTTATTCAAGTGTACAGACTTCCTGAAATCTATCCATGAACCGCAAGTCCTCTATTATTCATGCTTTTAACACATTCAGATTGGTCTCATTAGTATGAACTGGCAAGATTTTCTTGATTACTCTTTTAAAAAAGTCTGTCCCCTACCCCTTTGTATGTGAAAATGGTGCTCTAACCACAGCCAACTGTATTCTGAATCTGATCGTAAGCATTCTAAAGAAGAGATAATAAAAGAGGGCAAGAACAGAAATTGATTTTCCCTTTCTTGCATCCACTCTTCCTGCTCAAATTCTGTATTTATTTATTGAACAAAATTTCATCCATCAGTACCCAGTGATACAAGACTTTCCTGCGTATTTCTCCTTAATTCTTCCAAATGAGATATCTCAAGCTATACAAGGTCCTTTCTCACTGCCAGCTTTGTTCTCAGGCCAGCTGATCTTTCTGGAGAGCCTCAAATTCCTTCCCTTAGTTCATGTCCTTTGTGTGTCAGTTTTCATGACAGACTCTCTAAGTTCACTATTGTGCAATGAGAATTCCACAGTACAAATGTGTTTCCCTGCATGAATGTGACTGTGATTTTTAAAAAACCCAGTAACAACAAAAAAAATTCCAACCCTTGATAAACCATCCAGCATGCTGTCTCCTCACTCCTATACCTTTCTGAGCTGCTTTTAGGTTAAGTTCTGAGCTCTCAGCTCAGTTCCCTTAGAGGTCCTGAAACAACTAGTAGCAGGAATCTAATGTTTAATTAATTTTGAAATAAATAACAATTAAGTTTTCCCACTGCTTCTGTGAAAAAAGATATAAAACATTTTAGAAATAAATTAGACTAGGCCATTTTAAAAATTTTAATTTTCACTGTCCAATTATGCCAGTCACCTCTCTTATCCCTTCCAAAAAAACCCAATAGACTTTACCTGTAATCATTGTTTTTTACAAGCATGCTTTGTGTAAGAAACAAAGTTATAACTAGGGTGAAGCAACTAGAGCTTTTCTCCACAGTACTGACATCTAGGGAGTGCTTTTCCTCCCAAATAGGTTCACTTTCACTCTGTAGCAGTCTTCCCATTTCTTGAATCGTCTTCCAGATTTGCACACACAAAGAAACTCCATCCATTGCCACCTGGGGGTAACCCCAGGCTACACTCCCAAGGGCCTGATGCCATGTCACCCCTTTCCCAAGGTATGTCTTCACTTCAAAACCCAATAGAGATATATGCAGACTCTTTATGGAATGACATCCTATCTCTTTGCACAACTCACCTTAGGTTGGACTGCCTTCTCAGTAGCTGGTCTCCTTCCTCAAACACTCAGACTTTCTTCAGTGCACCATCCCCATCAACTGTTTTTGTGCCCATTGAAAGAATTCCTAATTATGAGTCTAGCAGCAAAATAAAAGAAACAAGCCCCAAATTCACTTCTATGAAAATAAATGATTCGAGTACCAATATGCCTCAAATACCAATCTCTCAAGTCTAGAGAGTTTCTTACATTCATTAATATTCAGAGGTAGTGATTTGACCATGCATAGCCTAAAGGAAATTTCCCAGAGTCCAGCTAATAGATCTCTGTGGCCTTCTCAATCTCCTTTAGCTAGATTTCCCTAAGGGGACAGAGGGAAGGAAGTGGCAGGTTGTAGATGCCCACTGCTTTCTCCATTGCAGCACCAGAGGGATGAACCTTTTGAATCTAATCCTATTCTCTGGGGGACTTTGCAGCTGTTTGGTATATATATACTGAAGAAATTTCCCCAGCTGTAAATTACAATGCCCTCTCCCTTTTTCAAGGTCAAATAAAATCAAAATTTCCTTCATCTTGTAAAATAATTCAGCAAAATTGCTTTCATTTGGTTTTCTAGATATGCTTTCCTTTTTTTTATATGTCTTTATCCTAACCCACTCCTTGAAATATAAACTTTTTAGAGACACAGGCATTGGTTTCTTCTACCTCTGATGTGCCTCCGAAGGGCCTTGTACAGTGCTCTGGACAAACACATGATGGATACTCAACTAATTTACAGTTTTTCAGGATTACAAGTATCATGACATCATGGTATTTAGAGCTGGAAGGATCTTAGAGATCAGCTAAAGTGGTCTAGCCGTCCCAGTTTACAGATGAAGCAAAATAACTTACCCAGGGTCAGATAGCTAATAAGTAGCAGAACTAGGATTCATACCTATGTCTTCTGACTTTAAAAAACACTGCTATTTCTATTGTGTCATACTGCCAGGCATGCACAGATCCATCCTTCCATCTTTGCCCTTCCTCCTCTCCTCAGACTAAGGATAATTTCTTGTTAAGTAAAAGGAGGACAGAAGTATCTATTTTCTCTCCTATGCTTGATCTGCCTACCCAAGGATTGAAAGCCTGGGAATTTGGACCCTGCTTCCTGATTTTTTGCCAAGTTCTACTTGGCTACAAAGTGGGAGGGGGAGAAATGAGGCCTTTATCAGTCATTTCTCTCTAAGGAAGCAAGAGAGCTAACCGCTCAACAAGTAGTGCTATCCCTTTAACCCTTTGTACTCCCGTAGCATGTATTGAGCCAAGATGGCGGAGTAAACTGCTGCAGCTCTCTCATACTCACCTCCAAACAACCATAAAACAAAGCCCCATAACAAATCCTGGAATAGCATAACTAGTAAAAAGACAGGGTAAAACAATCTTTTAGCCCAAGAAACTTGGACAATCAGCAAAAAAGGTTCATCTCACTGGGGAGAAAAGGAAGTACAGCACAGGACAGGAAGTGACCTCAGCAAACCAGTGGGAAATCCTAAGCCCCAGTGTGGTGGAGCAGGCAAACACCAACACTGGCACCCTCTATGTGCCTTAGCATAGCCAGGGGAACTGGCAGATTCCAGCTCCAAGAACCACCATGTGCTTCAGTGTAGCCCTGGGGCAAACAGGAAGCCTCCAGCGACCAGAATTCCTTGTGCTTCAGCCCAGCCCCAGGAAAACAGGTATCCAAGTCAAATACATAAGGGTATTTATTACAAAATAGATCATTATAATTATGGAATAGATCAATAAAGAGATCATTGGTAAATCTTTAAAAAGGGAAGCAAGGATCAAGACAGATCATGCCAGGGATATTGAAGTCTCCTGTCACCATTGTGGAAAGCAAGGATCAAGACAGATCATGCCAGGGATATTGAAGTCTCCTGTCACCATTGTGGACGGTCTATGTCTTCTGGTAGCTCAATTAATGTTTCCTTTATGAATTTGGGTGCTTCTACCTTCACTTCTGTCTCTTTGTGTAAGAGAATACTGACCTTTCTGCTGACACTCCATTACTATTGCTATCCTTGCTCAACGCATTGTTCACTCCTACTGAATTTTTGTTGTGTAGGGTGTTTGAGAAGCAAGTAATCTATTCTTGCCTGATTTTAAGAATGTTTTGAATGCCTCTTTATTAACATCTTTACCATTGAATGTACATCTTTTTTTTCATTTGCGATCCAGCTCAGATTTCCAGGGTAGTTCACCCTGGGCTGCATCCTGAGCTTCATTGCTCTTCAGAATATGTTATTCCATTCCTTTCTGCATTTTCTGATGGGTCTAGAATAGTCTTGCATTTTTCAAATTTTCCTTCTTTTATATTTAAAGGTCTTTCTCCTGATTGCTTGTAGAGCCTATTGTTTCTGAAGTGAATTATTAAATTTAACTACTTTATGTCTTTGAGTTTGCAGCCTTGGATTGCTTTTTTTTTTCCCCCAGAGGTGACCTATGAATTCTTTCAACTGGCATTTCATTTTTTCTGTTCAGAAATTCTGGGTAGTTCACTTGTATTATTTCTTGGTGTTCAGGGTTTTTGTCTTGTCATATTCTTCTAAGAGACCAATGAGCCTTAGGTTTTCTCTATGCATCCTGTCTTTGAAATAACTATGTTTTGCTTGGATAGTGAGCATATTTTCATTTAAATTTCTCATTTTTTTTGCTTCTCTTCTTTTTTGTTATCCCTCACTTCTGTATTTTGGCATTCCCAATCATTTTTCTCTCTTTTGTCTCTTTGGTAAGATTTGTCATAATTGATTTGCATTTTTGTATGCCATGCACTATTTGTGCTATGCAGGCCATAAATTTTACTTTCAAAATTCTCATTTCTCTTTTAAACCACTCAGGAATAACATATTGTGGTTTCATGTTCTCCTGAAATTCTACAGGATTCTCTGTCTCATCAAGTGTTGTATTATTTTTCTTTGTTTTGCAGTATTTCTTCATAGATGCTTGAACTCATTTACCAGATCTGTTTGAACTCATTTGTTAGATCTGAAGGTCATATTTCCTTCTTCTATTAATGTTTTCCCTGTTGATTTATCTGATTATATTCAAGGTCTTTGAGGGTTTTTTTTTTCTTCCTCAAATCTTTGGTAGTTTCTTTTTTTTCCCCTCCTCATTTTCCCCTATTATTCACTTTCTGACTCCTCCTCTGATGGTGGTTTCCCTGGAAGATGCATCTCAAAACATCTCAGCCACCTCCCACACTGGGCAATTCACAGTTTACCAGTCTAAATCTCTGCCCCAAGTGACTTTTGGAAGGTACAGAACTGGCCCCAGCTGGATGCTGAGCTCCTTCCCTCAGACTTAGTGAAGTATCATTTAGTTACACCACACTTAGTGTCCTGTCCGGCTGCCTCTATTCCTCTGTTCTCTGGTCTGATGCCAGAAGTTCAGAGAGCTGTCACAATGGTACTATGGGGTTGATTTCTGTAGTGTGAGTCTCTGAGGCTGAACACTATTTCAAGTCTAAACATGTATCCTGCCCCTTTACCTCTGTTCCTTTGCTCTTCTGAAGAGATCTTTTGCAGCACAAAATGCTACTACCATGGTACTGGCTGTCTGTCACAGCCCTAATAAGCTTCTGCAGCCTGAAGATTTCATGGCACTGGAAAGCAGAAAGAGGGGCTGTAGTTTGGGGGGGGTCAGTTTTATTGCAAGCCGTGACGTCAGGTCCTTGGGTTGGCTAGTACAATCTTGTTACCAGTAGTGTGGTGGGCAATAAGGGAGGACTGAGTGAGGTCAAGGTAGGTGTCAGTTTATTTTTTTAACCTTCTGTAGGTTCCAGATGTCCTAGACTATGGAGACAGCTGAAGTTGCTTTATCGTTGGCACATAATTTCTGTTTCGTAGAGGTTTGAGGAAGATAGGTGATGTAGTGGATAGAGTACTGGCCCTGAAGTCAAGAAGACTCATCCTCCTGAGTTCAAAACTGACCCTGGGCAAGTCATTTTTCCCTGCTTGCCTCAGTTTCTCATCTTTAAAAAAAAAATGAGCTGGAGAAGGAAATGGCAAACCACTCTAATATCTTTACCAAAACCCCCCCCAAAGGGGGTCATGAAGAGTTCGAAACAACTGAAATGACTAAATAACAATAAAGAGGTTTGAAAGGTCATGAGATCAGACTAAATATTTAGTCTCTATCTTGTTGGAGACTTTACCTGGAACTCTCCAATTCCCCTTATAACCTTTAAACCTATGATTTTCATTAATCCACAGTCTGTCACAATTTCCCCTCTATGATAAAAAGCATGCATTGGTGAAATGGTTGGACAGGTTGAGAGACTACAAGGTAAAACAGTGTCTTATCAGCACTGTGCTCTAACCCGAGGTTCAGCAAACTATAGTTCACGAGCCAAATTCACCACCTATTTTGTTGGGGATGGGGTGGGGGGTTATCTCAGCTAAGAATAATTTTTAGATTTCAAAGTAATGTTGAATTGTATTTTAAAATGTAATAATAAAGAAATTCTACCTCAAGAGTAGGCCAAATTGGGCCCAAGGGCCATAGTTTGCTTATTCTTCCTTTAACCAACTCTGCTGAACAGGTGGAAACTATATATTTCAGTACACCACTATTACCTTGGTGGTCTGAAAGAACAATTTCCAGTTGTCCCCAATTTTCCAAAATGGTCTTTCTTAATAGGAAACTATGATCAGTGCAATAATAGGGTATCAATAGCAGTATATCTGAAAAGATCAGTCAGATCAATAGACAAACTATTTTTCCCCAATGCAATTAAATTCAAATCAACGAGCAATAATTAAGTAACTGCTATGTATAATGCACTGTGCTAGGCACTGGGAATACAAAAGCAAAGTGAAAAATAGTTCTTGTCCTCAGGGAACTTACCTTCTACTGAAGCATAGTTATACTTGTATTCATGACTATCATACATGAGCCAGAGGAGTGACTCTAATGGTAGAACTCTCAGGCCTTGTAGTAGAAGGGTAGGGTAAAATTTAGGGCCTGGTCAGCAAATTACAACAGGAAAAAATCTCCTATACCTCCTATTTACAGGACTGACTCTATAAGAACATAACAGGATCTGAAATATTGGCCTGTCAATCTGTCACTCTATTCCCAGGTCTATCAGTGGCTATTCTTAATTCCCATTTCTCTTTACCTGTTGAGAGGAAACCATAGTGAAAACATAGAAGGGTAACTAAAAATCCTTTATGGCCAAATTTGGGGGATATCAGAAAATGATCTTCCTTCTTTGATGGATCTGCTAGGCTGTCCCTATTCCACATGAAAGTGTACAAGCAGCTGAATCCAACAATCATCAATAAAAGCAACAGCGCTCTGAAGTAACAGGCTGTCCATATGCCAGTCAATAAATATTTGTTAAGCACCTACTGTGGGCCAGACATTTTGCTAACTCTGGGAACGCAAAGAAAGCTAAAAGACACTACCTCTTCTCCAGGAGTTCACAGTCTGATACAGGACAAGAACATAATAGTGGCTTGACCAACCATTAGGTTTTCCTGGTATGAAGAATCAAAAACTTATTTGGTAGATTTTATTATTATTATTAATTATAAAATTTGTCTATTATAATTATGTAATAATAATGACAAATAATGACAAATAATAATGACAAAAATGACAAATAATGACAAATTTACATACTGCTTTAAGATTTGTAAAGTGCTTTATATAAATTACTTCATTTGATGAAGAAATATTTCATCTGAAAATGAAGAAAATTATTTCATTTGATGGGAGGTGGGGAGAAGAGGGTAAGTTCTTATAGCTTTGGGTTTCTGCTTGTTTTGCTTCATTTGTCCTTCTCAGTTTCAGGTGCTAGTTACAATCCTCACTGGACCCAGGAGTTTGAGCTAGGGATATCTTAAAACCAGGATTCCAGATGAGATGTTCCCATTAGAGAAACCCAGAGAAGCCAGAATACCTGAGACTTGGGCGGAAGGTGGTAATTTTGGCTTGGAACTTGGGACTCTGCTCAATAGGAACCTAGCTAAACTGTGAACCTAATCTCTTTCTCCTCCTTAGAAACTAAATTGGGATGGGGTGGAATTATGACTCCCCCATGTTGTGTGGAGTATGTTTGTATATTTGTGATTATACTTTTGAAGTAAATATTTCTTTGCACACTTTGTACAAAAAAAGTACTATGGGTAGTTAAATGGAACTGCAATGTAGGAGACCCACTGCTATAATCAGGGGAACACCATTACTGGTGCCTGGAGTCATTTGCAGAGCACCTATACATCTCCAGAAGTGGCTTTAAGGGTACCACAGGACCCTGGGGGGAGATGGAAGACTCAACATACCTGACCTTCAGGCAGTGGGGGCTATAGTAATCAGTGTTACAGTGAGATACGCCATATAGGTCTGCCCACATCATTGTTCTGCTCAAAAAATCTTCAGTGATTTCCTATTATCTGTTGATTCTACTGTCTGCTGTTGAATTGAATTACTGATGTCAGGAGAGGTTCATCAGACCACTGCTGCCTTACTGACTGGATTTCAGAAACTGGAGATGTCTTCTAATGATTAGCTGACACTAGGGGGCCAGACTCTCACAGGAAGTCATCCCTCCCATACACACACACACACACACACACACACACACACACACACATATATACATTGTGGAAATAGAGAACAATTCGGTCTTGAATCTCCAGACCAGATTTTAGCAAAAGGGCAGGGGAGGACAATTCTCCTTCATCTTATCTTTGGCCCAGGAGCAGTTAATGCAAATGGGGAGGAAATTCACCTGGTAAGCTACCTGTGCTCAAACATGGATCCTAAGAGTGTACTTTGCCAGTCTTGGAGGTTACCTTATGGATAATAACTAACTTCGAAGGTTCTGAAAAAATAATGATAATAGCATAATTTATATAGCACTTTAAGGTTTGCAAAGCATTTTAGAAGTATTAATTCATATGATCCTCACAACAACTTTGTAAGGTAGATGCTATCATTAGCCCCATTTATGAAAAGGGAAACTGAGTCTGAGTGGTTAAATGATTTGCCCAGAGCTATAAAATTAGTAAGTATTAGAGGCAGGATTTAAACTTCTATACTCCTGACTCCAAGGTCAGCATTCTAGCCACTATACCACATAGCTAGCCAAGATGAAAAGACCCTGCATTCAAGAGTTAGTCACCAGCCTTCTAGAAGGAGCAGATTTTTCTCAATAGCCCCAGTTCTTAAAGAAGGAAAAAGGATCATCTGTCACTAGAGAACTAAAATCACAACAAGGGGTACTCACTACTCTTTCATCTATTCTGTATGTATATTTTATACCTATTTATGTAAATATTTTCTCTCCATTAGAGGGCAGGTACTATGTTTGCTTTTTCTTTGTATCTTTCTTTGTATTCCCAACACTTGGCATACCATGTGCTTAATAAATGCTTTTTTCATTTATTGATTAATTGATTGACATGTAACCAGGAAAGGAAGTGGATTGTTAATGCAGAAAATAAAAACAGATGGATAACCTGATTGTGCATGTAATGTCAAGGACATTTTAACAATTCAGAGGAATGTAAATGGACAGAAATCGTACAAAATGAGGCTTAGAAAAAAATTATTTACACTAATAGACTTAATTAGATCAAAGTACTATCTCAGGGCATAAATTCCTTGAAGAAAGGGTTGGTAGAAATGCCACATGGAGAATGAAATACCTCATCATATGAATGACAAATGAACACATTCTTCTGCAACATTGTACCCAAACTCATAGTACAAAGAGCCCAGGTACACTATGGTTGATTTTTTTTTTACCCTCTTGGCTCATTGGCTCATCCAAGAAAGTCAGGAAAATGCACACATGGTAAATGTCTCCACCTTCCTTTCCTCAGTGTATTGAGGTGAAATTTGCACTTTTAAGTACACAGTTCACAATATTATAAATTAAATTTTTGGTGAGAGGTCAAAGAAAGAAAACTCACAGCAGAGCATTTCCCAAATAAAGGCCCCTCCAATATGTAACCCTCTCCCAAAGATGTATCTAGCATCTAAGTCATTTGCAGACACAACTGGACAGGATGGAAGCATATTTCTCATGGACTTCTGCTCCGCTCCCAGTGAGGACCTCAGAGGTCACTTCTCACTCCACCATTTCCCTCTATGGGGAAATCAGGTGTTACTTTCCATTGGCTCTGTAGCTCCTGGTTTGTCCTTGGACATAATCTCTCTTTGCTCACCACAAAAGGACATGTTTGCAGCGCATCTGTGCGTTACAGTTCTAGAGACTGAAATGCTGATCTGGGGTGTTCTTTCCTTTGGACCATTCCCCTTTGCTAACATCACTACTGACCCTGACCTCACAAAAGTTTGACTCAGGGGCAGGAATGTCACTGCTCTCCATTTCCAAGTAGACCCCATTCACTAATAATGTATTTAACTCCAATGATTATAAATCTGGATGTCCTGTCCACCTGAAATACTTAGGAGATGTCACCTGTTCAAGTCAGCATTCGCCACTTATTTAGAGTGGAAAAAGCACTCCAATTTCTCCAAAATCCTGTCTTAAAATGTGAAGAATATCTCTAGGTTAACTAGATAGGATTCTTCAAATCATCGAGATGTTTGGAAAGGAAAAACACTCCCAGAGACCAAGTACATTTCCAAATATTTTCTGTTGGCATTGATGTTGTGTAGGAGATATATCCAAAGACACCTTTTTTCCTCCTTCCTCCCTCACCCCCAAGCAAGTTAGGCTAGTTTTTCCTTAAAGAGTATTAAAACTATCCTCTCAGTTTGATTGATTCAGAGTTCTAGGGCTTAAGACTTTGATGTAACTTCCTGAGCTCCTGGGCTTCTGGGCTCAAAAAAAATCAAGATTCAAAGGTCTGTGTCTTCCTTCCAGCTTAAAAGCATAGGCTAACAGCATGTTGTGTTTGGATGAATCAGTGCTTTATGCTAACTTCCATTCCCTGTTCTGAATGTCCTTTCCCTGCTCTGGCCTAAGTAGACTTTCTTTTCTTTACTGCTGGATTATGAGCATTTGGTTTCATTCCAATTTTGGACCTAAGTACTAGAAGACTGGCCTGTGTCAGTCTCAGTCCATCACAGATATAAAAATTACATATCTGTGAGCTCAAAAACTCATTCTCTCACCATTCACAAAAGCACCTACTTTTCCAATAGTTTTCATTTCCCAGAAAGATTGCAAACTTGAGGAGTACAATGTGGGGACTGAGGCAACAGGGGAAGTCTTGAGTGAAGGAGTCAGGGAGAAGGGAAAAAGTGAAACCAGTCATAAGAAAAAGAATCGTAGTACCTTCTTCCATTTTCCTTGGAGGCATTTTATTCTAGGAGCAGTCTACTTCTCTTCCATCTAGGAGTTCATGAAATCCTATAAAATATTACTGCATTAAAAGGAGATAACAGTGTATATTATTATTTTCATCACCTCCTCCATCTCCCAGATTTCAAAACTCCTCAAAAACACTAATGCTATCTTCTATCAAACAAAGAGGCCTAGTATTATTTGCCAACTGACACAATCAATAGCAACATGATGAATGAATAAATGAAAATGCATTTATTAAGCATTGTGAGCATTTCTCTTATTGTTCATCAATTGGAACATCTTTTTTATGCTTATTGGTAGCTTGCCTTTTCCCTTTTGATCATTTATCTGTTAGGGAATAGCTCTACTTCTTAACTATATTTGCATCAGTTCTCTACATAACTTGAATACTAGACCTTTTTTTTCGGAAATTTGTTGCAAATTTTTCTCAATAAATTATTTCCCTTCTAAGTCTAACTACAGTGATTTTTGCTTGTGCAAAAGCTTTCCAATATTATATAATCAAAATTATACATTTTTCAGATAATCTCTATCCTTCATTTAATTAAGAAATCCTTTCTTCTCCATAGTTGTAAAAGGTATCTTTTTTCCCTTTTCCCCTAATTTGTTGATGATGATATGACTTTAATATTTAAATCATTTTGAGAATCATGTCATTGCCTTTTTCACACAAGAAATATCAACCCAAACCAGTAAAAAAAAATCTATTTGATATTAGCTGTGTGACTTTAAGCAAGTAATTTATGAGCTATGTGACTGCGACAGGTAGATGGCCTGGTAGATAGAGATTGGCCTTGTACTAAGAAAGGTTTGAATTCAAATCTTGCCTCAGAAAGTTATTAGCAATGGGACTCTGGGAAATTCACTTAACCTACATTTGCCTCAGTTTTCTGACCCATAAAATAGGGATAATAATAGTACCTACCCCCAAAAAGTATGGTGAGGAAAAAATGAAATAATGTTTGTGAAATGCTTTGTAAACTTTAAAGCATTTTATAAATGCTAACTATTTTTTAAGCTTTCTGGTTCTTAGTTTCTTCATCTGTAAAATGAGAATGAAATTTATAAGACCATAAAGAATTATTTTGAAGATTATTGTTGTTGAGTTGTTTCAGTTATGTCCGACTCTTTGTGACTCCATTTGGGGACAGATAAAGAAACTGAGGCAAACAGGGTTAAGCAATTTGCCCAAGGTCATAAGCTACTAAGTGTCGTAGGAACTTAGGAAGATAAGTCTTCTTCTCTCCTAGCTGCCTGTTGTGAAGACATTATCCTGTAAATGAAGTAATAAGTAAATATAAAATATCATTCTTATTATTTTCTTTTTACTTACACTAAGAACTGACAAACTTCCATGAAATACTGAGAATATTTCTCTTTTTAAAATTATTCAAATTCTACAGAAAGGTTTACACCCCACATCTACTTCCTTTTATATATATATAGAGAGAGAGAGAGAGTGTGTGTGTGTGTGTGTGTGTGTGTATAGTGTGTGTGTGTGTGTGTGTGTGTGTGTATATATATATATATGCTACTATGATTATAGTAATACATGTGAATCCCCTTTTGCCTGAGCAGAGATTACATTTTGCCTCTTTTTGTATCTCCAGTACTAAGCACAGTGCCTGGCAAAGAGAAGGTACTTAATAAATGCTTATTGACTGAATGACTCAGCATAGGTGTTACAGATAGATTATGCTTTAAGCAATGGCTATTATTGTCATGTTACCAGATATTAGTAAATAAGCCCATCAGTTTCCATATTGGACAACAATTTCTCATTAGATAAAGAGATTTCTGGTTTGGGCCCATTTGAGTTCTGGACCACATGAGTTTAATTTCTTATCAGATTTTTTACTTCTAAATTTAAAATAAATTCCAGAGACTTTAAAAAAAAAACCCAATGAGCATATTCTAATTTGTGCAAAAAACACATAATCATTTATTGCATACTATCTCAGCAATTGAGTCAGTAACAAAACTTCCACCTCCCAATGCTAAAAAGTTATGTTTTTAACTCTTCTTGTTCCATAAATCCTTAATTTCTCCCTATTGTAAAAGAAACATCCCCAGAATTTTCCAACTAAGTGATGCCATTGTCCATGACCGTGATTCCTATCATTGCAAAAAAATAATTGCAAAAATTCAGTAACAATGATAATAGCCTTGGGATTTCTTTCAATTTTTGCAGAAGTAATTATGACAGAGCTGATAAAAAGGATTTGTTTTTGTAGATTTATTTGTTATAGAGCTAATTTCCACAGCCTTGGGCAATGGGAGGTGGGGAGAAAAAAGGAACAAATGATATACAAAACCCTAAAAAAAAGCCACTGGATGAAAAAGGTGGAAAATGTGGTTTTAGGCCTTCTTGATTAAAGGTCAGGAAATGACCTGATAAGATTACAGCACAAGATTTGCTTCCAAGTCTGTGATCTTATGAGACACATTGGACTAGACTGTTCTTAGTTATCTTGGTGCACTGCTATTTTATTAAATGCCTTGAACTTTTCTTAAGTTAAGTGAAGGTTTAACAGCATGGCCAGTTAATGCATTGTCTTCTGGAGAATAGCTATTTAAAAAATAGCTCCTTGTCATTTTATTTACCAATTTATGTTTCATGTATATACACATGTATTTCATTTACCACACTGCTTTAGCAGAATTGCTGCACAAAGTAAACTAGAGATGACAGGGGCAGGCTACCAAACTCACTCAAGTTGGTGCTCACTTCCCCAAGATTTCTATGCCCCTAACCCAAAAAAGAATCACTTTCCCAAAAAATACTAGATTAACACTATTTCTGCTTCCCATAATATCCCTTACTTCTTTCTCCATTATCCCATTAGCCAATGGAAATGGGAACATGAGCAGTGAGTCATTTTTCATTTTTAAAAAAATAGCTTTTGAACTTATATTTATGTTACTTATGTTTACTGAGTACTTTCACTTTGTCTCATTTTAGCATTTTAATCCTAGTGCTGAAGGTTCTTTGATTACATCTCTTGCTAGCACCCTCTAAGGCAGAATCACTGAGACCAGCTTGAAAGTTTCTAAGTTAGTGCTGAGTCACAGAGGATTATTGCATTGTTTGTGTCTAATAGCCACATGAATGTCTGCCAAATTATTCCCTATAGGATATAAGGAGATTTTTCCTAGATTTAGAGTGCTCAGGGATGATTGAAACAGACTTAGAAACATTAAGTAAGGCTCTATGACACAGTGTCAGTCCTGGAACCAGCCTAGCTTTTCTGGCATATTTTGCCACAAGAGACATGAGTTTGCGTTCAAGGATGGTGGCAACAAAGAATCCAGGGCTCAAGAGTTCTTTGGCTAATGAATCATTTTCATTTTAATTCAAAGGTTTTCTTTAGCAAATTGGAATTCAGGAGTTAGCAACATCATAAGACATAGAGAATGTAATACTTTAGTCTGTCTTAGCATCTCATAAGTGAAGAAGGAATGAGCATTTCCATTAAAACCATAGAAGTCAAAAGTAGGTCCCCAATGGTAGAACATACTGTATTAGTTAGAATTTATAACATGTAGTTAGAACATATAGTAATTAGAATTTGCTACCTCTATAATTTTATTCCCAATGTCTGGTTAACTCAGATGGACAAAGCCAATGAGGCCAAGGTCATGCATTGGACTGAGTCCTAGTTTTGTTCTACAATCACCAGCCAAAGCCTCCATAGTTTCACTCCTTTATGCTATTTCTTACAAGCAGGATGGGATAAGAGAGTGTGAATGGATGAATATAAATCCATCATCTAAGATAGAAGGGGGGAAATAACCAGTTCAACCTACTAATGGTGGGTCACAAATATTACCATTATTATATTAAGTTGACATTTTTTATACTCACTTGAAAATGAGAGGTGGCATGGCATAGCAGATAGAACACTGGATTGGGCATCAAGAAGACCAGGGTTAAAATCCTTCCTCAGACAGTTACTACCTGTGAGATCCTGGGCAAGTCATTCAATCTTTCTGAGTCTCAGTTTCCTCATCTGTGAAATAGGGATGATGATAGCACCTGCCTTATTGTAAAGTGCTTTGCAAACCTTAAATATCTTTAGAAATATAGGCTATTATTATCACCTTAGAGAGCTTAGTTTCCAGTAAAGTCCAAACATCAGATAAAGTCATCAAAAGAATCTTCAGAAAGAGAGAGCATCTTCTATCCTAGAAAAAAAAATCATTAAAGAAGGTTAAGTAATAAGTACAAGGAAAGCTCACCAGTCACAAGCTGTTTTCTCTTCTTTATACTTATATTTAGCAACTCTCTCTCTCACCAGAGATAGGTAGAATAATGAATGAAAAGAGTTTTCTTCTTATCTGGACTGAAGGATAGGTGGCCATTTACTTAAAGCTACTTAAAGGAATTAAATAGGTGTGATCACAGTCACTTTTGAATTCAAATGGCATGTCTTCTAGAGGTGCCAATGTCTTAAAACTAAATGGAGAAACCAAGAATTGGGGTCAAAACTAGAGTTTGGAGAAAAGGTCAGAAATATGTTGGGGGGGCACTAAGAGCTGAGACAGGAAGTGGGTCAGGAGCACCTCAACTGTTTGTCTCAGGTAGCTGGTTCCCACCTTAACTTAGAGTTAATGCTATGATTAGCAAGCAAGCTATTTATAAGGACTATTTTTATTGGAAACTTTATAGAATCTTGAGTCACGATAGGTTTCATATTCTCATGTCTTGTTGGGTGTGATAATGAACAAGATGGTGCTTAGATAAATAGATAGAAAGGTAGATAGATCGACAGAGAAATAAGTAGACAGACAGATGGACAGACAAACAGATAGACAGGTTAGATAGATAGATAGATAGATAGATAGATAGATAGATAGATAGATAGATAGATAGATAGATAGATAGATAGATAGATAGATAGATAGATGGATAGATGGATAGATGGATGGATGGATGGATGGATGGATGGATGGATGGATGGATGGATGGATAGATAGATAGATAGATAGATAGATAGATAGATAGGTGGATGGATAGACAGACAGATAGATAGATGGGTGGGTGGATGGATGGATAACTGGATAGATAGATGATCCAAAGAAAAAGAAAAGAAAAAACCAAGAAAAGGTAAAGAGAAACCAAGAACAGGGTCTTTAGACATAATTTTATTTTACACTATTTTATCTCCATGAAAGGCAGCATGGCATTATGTACAGAAAGCCAGCCTCAAAGTCAAGACCTGGATTCAAAGCCTGTCCTCCACCACCCTGCCTCCATAATGGTTGTGTAAACCTGGGCAAGTTACCTAACCTCTCATGTCCTCCCTAAGACTGAGAATTGTAGAGAAAGTTCTGACTTGCATTGATAGAGGGAATTTCCTCAACCATTAGTTCTCTGTACCAGTGAAATCACAGGTCCAATTCCTCTGCCTAATTTATTTCTAGATCACATTTTCATGGTAATCCTACCAAAGAAAGTTTGTAAAAATATGATCTTAGTTTAGAGGATAAAAGGTAAAACAATGACTTTTTTTTTCCTAAGAAGCATGATTCCATCAAGTCTCCTGTGCCTAGAATGTTCTCCCTCCTCACTTCTGCCACTTAGAATCCCTAACCTCCTTCAAGGCTTAACTCAAATGCCACCTTCTTCAGGAGGCCTTACCTAGTCTCACCAGCTACCAGGGCTTTTCTCTCTAAGGTTATCTTCCATTAACTCAATATGTATTTTTTCATATGCCTCTTTACATACAAGTTTTCTCCCTCATAGAAAGTAAGCTCCTTGAGAAAAAAAATTGTTTTCACTTCTTATTTGAATCTCCAGGGCTTAGGAAAGGGACTAGAACATATTCAATGCTCAACAAATACTTGTTCTGTAACAACAAGCAGGTGGGCATTTCTCTGAAGCACAGCCCTGTGATGATGTGAGCTTTGGAGGGATACTTGATTCCTAATTGGTTGAGAGACCTCTGAGCCCTCATTATAGTGTAAGTATAGAAAGAGGCTTTAGAAGGGAGTTCAAGAGAGATAGGTGAGAGGAAGGGCATGAATGAACATTTCAATGGTGGATGGAAGATCATATCAGAGCCACAGATATATGGGGAAGCCAGCCTACCTGATGTGTCCCTTGATTTCCAGCACCTGCATTCACCCTTCTCCACCAAAGACTGATACAAATATACTCTTCTGGTGAGATTGTTCCATATTTGGTTGAACTGAGATTTTATCTCACTCTCAAAGAACTCTTCTGTATTCTTTCATCTGCTCTAACCTATATAATTTTACTGATTTCAAATGTTTGTTATTTGTTTAGAAAAATGGATTTCCTTACCATCTGATTTGTGTGTGTGTGTGTGTGTGTGCGCGTGCGCACGTGTGTGTGTGTATGGGTATCAAGCATTTGGTGGGAGGGAGCTAAGCTGGCAAGAGTAAGCATTACCAGTTCTTTTGAGTGAACACAGAAAGTGACTTTTGTTCTGAACCCTACAAGAGATCATTACTCTACTAGACTGCAAATATTTGAGTTATAGTAGACATGTATCATTCTAGTTCAATATCCTGTTAGAGGCAGACAAGTGAATGAGGGAGTGCCCCCTTCCTGCTCCTCCAAAAGTCAAGGATCACCATCTCCCTTGGAGACTGGGTACACCAGGTCAGATAAACTATTAATGCTTGAATGCTATATGTCTCCCAACTGTATGTATTTTAGATCACTAACTTCTTATATTACACTTGATGACTGACTAACTGATGGACTGATCAATAAGTAGAAATATACAGCTTTAGACCTGAATGGTTTGTTATTAGTCAATTATTCTAATCCTTCATTTTATAGAAGAGAAAACTTAGATTACATTTATGAATTTTGAATTAGCTATCACTCTCACTTTTAAAGTAGTAGACAAATAAATGTAAAAAATTTTTAAAAGTAAGTGACATTTTTTTTGGTGAGGTAATTAGGGTTAAATGACTTGCCCAGAGTCACACAGCTAGTGATATGTGTCTGAGGCTGGTTTTGAATTCAGGTCCTCCTGATTCCAGGGCCAGTACTCTATCTACTGCACCACCTAGCTGCCCCAGTAAATGACATTTTCAAGAAGAAAATGGGGGAAAAAAACATACACTAGACCCAGACTAGTGCTAGAATATTATAGAGAGGCAGGATGATGTGGTTTAGAGGACCAACCTTAAAGTCATGAAGACCTGAGTTTAAATCTTATTTCTGGGCAAGTACTGAGTTAGTGACACTGGGCAAGTAATTTTCCATGATTTAGGCAACTCTAAAACTATAAGTTGCCTACTAATTGTGGACAGTAGAAGATCCCCTGTTCCTTAGACCCACAAAATCACAAGTCTGGACAAATGGAAAAGTAAGAAATTTAGAGTTGGAAAGAACTTTAGAGGCTGCCTTGTCCAACTCCATCTTGTCATCTCATTCATTTGAAGAATTCCCAATAAATTCCACTCATCAACACAAATTAGCAATTAGTCTATAATTTATAGTCCTAGTTATCAGGAAGATTGGAAAGTTAAATGGCTTGCCCATTGTCACAAAGCTAGCATGTGTTAGAGTTAAGATTTGAATTCAAGTCTTCGTGATTTCAAGGCCTGTCCTCTATTTGCTATGGCATATTACCTCTCTGAATAGAGATAGCAAAAAAAAAAAAATAGGATCTTACATTTGGAGGTAAGTGGGATCAAAAAGGTCATCTAATCTAAGACATTCATTTAACCTTAGGAAATTTAGGAAATTGAGGCCCAGAAATATTAGATGATTTGGACAGTATCAAATAGGTAGTAAGAAACAAAGCCAGAATTTGAACACAGGTCCTTTGACTCCAAATCCAGAGCTCTTTTCACTATTCCTTTAATATTATAGTCCAAAACAATCTTTCTGGTTTTAGGTCCCTCTCTGAGACTCATAGAGCTGACTTTATAGTAAGCTGCTTCTGCTCTGGACCCAATCCTTTCTTCTTCTTCAAAACTCTCACCCCATTCTAGTCTGGAAACTTTTACATCCCATATTTATATAGCCAGGGCCTCACTGATCAATCCCTAGCATCTCCCTACCTATAACATTAGAGATGGGAAACTAATCAGACACATTCTAATAAGGACTCTTCCTCCTCCTTGCAAACTCCATGACCTTTGGCTATATTATCAATTTTGCCTGGTATGGAGTAGATAAAGGGCTAAAGTATCACACATATTGACTAGGAAGAGAAGTGGACAGCTGATGAAAACTTGGTGCAGAAAACTAGGCCAACCCCTCCTAACAATCTTTGCTGACCTCATCCCTCTTTCTGATGTGGCCCAAAGTCCATTTCATCCAAAACCCAGTAACACACACACACACACACACACACACACACACACACACACACACACACACACACATCCCTTCTTCTTTCCCCCATCTTTTCCTCCTCCTCCTTCCGTGATTGAGACCAGTTGTATCCACCTTCTTCTGATCACTGAGACCTACCACGATTCTCTATCCTAAAGCCTTATTCCCTTTCCCCAAAGTCTCTGACTCTTCGTGTCTTACTCTAAGCCTTGATTCTTCCCTCATATGAGTTTAAACACCCCATAATAAAGGCTTAAAACTTAGCTCATTCCTGGCTTATCTCTCTCTTTTGTGAAAGTTTCCTCCAAGTCCCAAAACCACTCAAACAGGATAGGACAGGATGATATTGCCATCAAGTTATGGTGGGGGAAGAGGTTCTCTCAAGGCATCAAAATAATAGAAAGGCTTCTATGAGTAGTTCCCTTCACTTTGAAAGATAAAAGTGGAAAGAAAACAATAATAGTTGCAATTTGATTAACAACAGTCTCAGAGTGTCACAGAGGGGAAACAAAGGTTTTGGGGTGAGCAAAGAAGGAAACCAGAGAAATGATTTGATTTGGAGAAAAGGAAAAGAGGGAGAAGACAAAATGATATTCCTATTTACAAATGTGACAAAAGAAAAAGAGAAACATTGAAGTTATAGGCTTAAACAAAATAACTGAAAATTGGATCTGTTAACCTGTATGAAAAGAACTAAGTGGAAAATTGAAGAATTAGTTTTTATTCAAAGATTTGTATATCATTTGCAAACATTAATTGTACTCTATGGTATAAATAACATAAACCCAAAATGCAGAAAGGCAGAAATTTTAAATATATTTTTATATACCATAACACTATAAAATGGTAATCAAATCTTATCAAAAGATTCACAGACAAGTAGAGAATTTACTAAGTAATACTTGGGTAAAAACCAAGTTATAGAAATAATAAGACATATTAAAGATAATGACAAAAGCAATAAAGCATATCAACATTAATGAGACAGAACCAAGAGAAATGTGTGTCCCTGAACTTTTATATTAGCAATAACCAATAGAAATCTGACATCTACAATCCTATAAGCCAAATTAAAGAGTAAGAGCCATTTACTAGTAAGAGGTCGAAGGGTATTCTCAGCTCAAGAAATAAAAACTATCAATGTCCATTTAAAAAGTGTTCAAATATACTAATAATCAAAGACATGCTGATTAAGGCAACTCTTAAATTCACCTCATACCCTTTAAATTTGCCAAGATAGTAAAAGAACATAAATTCAAAGCTTGTGTGGTTCTGGGAAAGCTGACAATCATATCTATAGCTGGAAGAGCTGTGAATTGTTTCAGTCCTTTCATAGAATAATATTTAATTATACTGTAAAAGTTTGAAAACTATTCATAAACTGTAATCCAATTATCTCACAATTAGGCTTATATATTAAGGAACTTATTGACGGGGAAAAAAAATAAAGATGTGCAAGAATATTCATATTACCACAAACTGGAAATGAAACTTTCATCCTAATGATTGGGGAATAGTTGGATAAATTATAGCATATCAATGTAATAAAATATTATTGCATGATAGGAAAAGACGAATATGAAGAATTCAAAGAAACATGGGAAGACATATGAAGTGATATGAAATGAAGGCAGAAGAACCACAAAAACCAATATGTATGCTGACTACAACTATACAAATAAAGCCAATACCAAGAGCAACAAAATTCATATTTAATATATGAACAATTTTGTTACTATCTTGTTAAAATGAATACACTCAGCTTTTTACATGTAAATAATCATTAAATAACAGCAGAATATAGTTACATATACAACCACCTAAATGATTTTTTTTTAATTCTACCCATAGATGGAAATCAAAATAACTTGTTGGGTTTTTTTAATTAAAAAAAAAGCACTAGCATGTATGGTGAAATATCCAGTTTTGTTACTTTCAAGCCATACTTCTAAACCATTTGTTAAAGATAATCAATTTAAATCGGTCACTGTTTGACAATAGGGAGGTCCTCTAAATGAAAAGGACCTAACCTTAAAGTGGATTTACAAAAAAGAAAGAAAGAAAGGTAGTGTAGACTCCTTAGCCCACTCTCCCTGGCTAAGATCTCTGTACAAGGATTTCCTGAAGGACAAAAACACTATATTCTGAATCACTAAACTAGCTTTCTGATATTTGCCAGCTCTTGACTATGTCAGTGAGCACTTAGAGATCCTCAGAGGAAAGGTGGTATATTTCACTAAAATGTTCCACCAACAAGTAATGTGCATTCATTTTATACAGCTGAGACTTCAGGAGATCCCAGGGAGTGGTAGAGCTAGGAAAAAAAAAACTAAGACTTCAAATTCTGGGGCTTATGTTCTTATCACACTTTATGGCATACTCTTTCATGATCTCCTTAACAATGATAATGATGGGGGCAGCTAGGTGGTGCAGTGGATAGAGCACTGGCCCTGGATTCAGGAGGACCTGAGTTCACATCCAACCTCAGACACATAGCATTTACTAGCTGTGTGACCCTGGGCAGGTCACTTAATCCCATTGCCTAATCAAAAAGAAAATGAGGACTATGATAATGATGATGATAAAGATGATAATCATGTCAAATATTAAAGTATTTGAATGAGCATAAATGTAATAAGGAGACTGGCCAATGATGGCCCAGTCCTTGGAACATTAACAATATTCTCCACCTGCTAACAATTTATGTGGAGGCTTGGTGAACCTACTTATGGAAACATATGATAAGAGAGCCTTATCCTTCCCAGCTACAGAGCATGAGCAGGTATGCTCTGGCTGTGTCCTGTCATCAGGGTTTACTAATGACAACAAAACACTTCTTAATTTGGCTAGAACACTGTGTATACAAAGGCTCAAACAGATGAAATCTTCCTCTTTTTCCTGGTGATGAGAGCAGAAACTACTGTGGACCTCCAAATAGAGAAGGAGCCTGGAGCCCTTTTTCCCCACCTGGAAGCCATGTGGCCATGAATACATGGCACCACCATTTCTTCCGTGTCTGTTGTGTTTCTTCCTACTTTTAAGTGAATGAGTACTGAAGATGGGACGAACCAGATTTCAACCTTATGAACTTCAAAAGGCTGAAAACTGGTGCATCCTATCTCTGATATTCATTCGCCTAGGATTAGGAAAGAATAAATACAATAGAGAGAATAAACAGAAATAACATGCATTCATAGCCACATGGAAGTCAAATGGGGAACTAAAGCAGCTGTGGCAGTAGGCAGTATTGCCATTGCTACCTTTCTCCCCTCCCCTACCTGGAGACTTATAGATATTTTTGTCTTGCTGGCCAGCAGGGAAATGAGATCTTGCCTGTTCAGTATTTTTGTATGTATGCTAAATTGCAACAACCAATTAAATTCTTTTTATCATCACACAGCAAACTGACAGATAATAGAGAACACTAATATATGTGCTTGGAGGAATAGGCTCTTTCATCATTCATTTCCAGACGCAGGCTTTGCCAAGTTTTCATGTGAAATGTTGACAGACGACATTACATATGCTTCAAGGACTGGGCCCCAAATGACCAGTCCCTTCAATACAAATAAACTTATTAAATGTGATCCAATTGTGTTTTTTGAATACAGATTGATTCCAAACTTACCTCCAGATTGGGAATAACTTGCAAGAACTTTCCAAGGATAAGCTGGTTTCTAAATTATGCCAGAATATGCTGACTTGTTGAAATATGGAATAGTAGTAATATGTTAGAGCTCTCTGGGGCCAAGTCCCCTTCACTTCTCTGATGAATGTAGTGTGCTATGAGTCAATGCTCATGGTTGATATTTAATAAATGTTTGTTGAATTAGATGAGGAGTTACTTTAGTCTACTTCAAGTTATAAAATTCAAGGAAGAAATGGGAAATTCTTTCTACCAAGAGTATAAGTATTGGCTGGGTGTGAAGAGTATAGGTGTCTAACCCCAATCTTCTCCCCACTGGTTATTCTCCTGTAAGTCAAAGGGAAAGGAGTATATTGGTTGCAGTGAAATCCAAGATTAAACAATAGCCCTCAAGATTGAACAGTAGATCACCATTGGCCAAATGACCTATTAAGATCACAAATGACCAATTGACCAATTAAGGATATTTGCTTTAATGAACTTTCTCAGCTAATTTCTGATATGACTCACTGTCATACTATTCATAATTACTTTTTAATTGGATTATGGGCTGGGGAAATTAGAAGTGGGTGCTGTTGACATAATCCTGTTCAATAACAAAAAATCAAGTGCTTACAGTAATATACTCATGCTTAGCAGTTAAACTCTTCACCCTATGCCCAGACCTGCTTTAAGATAGTCTCAATCTCTCTTTGGCTCATAGGGAACTGTCCATCTTTCTACCCTAGATGCAAACTTTTTTTTTGTGGGTAGCACAGCTAATCTCCTTGGGTTAAGGGTTTAGTAGATATGGATTTAGCCAATCTGACTCAGCTCCCATTCCTACTCTAGGAGAACTTCTTATCAGTTGTCTCAATGCATTTACTCACAAAAGTATGGAAGATTTGTGTAGTTTTTAAATCACAGTATTCAAAAAGAAATGCAAACACATATTAACCTTAGTACATAAACTTGGTGCCCTGAAGGTCCTTCCCAAACCAGACAACCTATATCCCTTATCTACAGGCAAACAAAAAAAAGAACTCCACTCCTATTAAGATCTTGCGAGCATACACCCCACATCTGCTCTACTCACAGGGTCCCAAATTAGGTTAAGTACTCCATAACAAAGCTCATCTCCTACTGAATCAGGCGGTCTTTTTTTCCTCCTCTAAGGACAACTCAGTTCCTAGACTCTATCTGTAATGGAATGGATGGTAATTTGGCATCCAAGCAATCTCATCTCAAAGTGCTATAGACTGACAGTCCTCTGCTTTGACCATCTCACATTTATTTTTGTCACATAAACTCATCACTTGCACCAAGTCTGCTCATGCTCAAGGGAAACAGCATTACTATTAAAGTCTTATTACAAGAAAACACCTGCTAGATAAGGAAGAGGCTACGTCTAGACCAAGGGAAATTTTGCCTCTCTCTGTTCTTCCCTTTGAAAAGCCCCAGATGTTTCACCTTACAGCCCACTCCATCACTACCTCTGACAATTTTGTGGGCAGGGCCAATGGGATAGGGTAACTTCAATTGACAGGCAAAGAGTGGAATGGAAGCATAGACTCATATCTCACTGCATCTTGAAGACAGAAAGCTACCCTCTCCTTGACTCTGCTTATCTCATTATTTGATTTAGGACTATTGGGAACACAGAACACGTGATTTGACAATGGTAAGAGAATTTTTTTCCTTTTTATTTTTGTATGGCTAGGAGAGATTCTTTCCACATTTTATTTTGTTTTCAATCTGAATAAACTTCTTGTTTGTCTATATAATCAGTGAGAAGATTTAAAAGAATGGAATGACAACTTGGATGTCCTCCTTTAAACTCTTGATTCCCAGTATCCAGATATGTTCAATCAATATAGTCACACACAATGACATTATTATTAGGGACTAGTATCTTACATGAGAATTTCTAAAGTGATTTGATTCCACTCATTTATGTAGACTTGAAGTTTTTATTCTTTGCCCTTGGAATGTAAGCATTTATAATGTACTGCATTCAGATGATATAATAATATGTCATATTTATATCTTACTTTTCATGCAAAAGCTCAGTGTACTTCCTATAGACATTTTAAGTATAATACAGAGTTTAAGTAACTTAGAGTCAGTTTTGGTTTTGTGCTTAATGGAGCTTAGTAATTTATCTACTGTGGGATTCTACAAAGATGCAAGATCCTTTTTTGGTATGGTTGGGGATTTAGAGAGATGCTACTCTCTTACAGTAAGCCAAGCAAACATTTGTATTGAAAAATCCAAGTTTATATATGCTATTTAGCTTATTTATTGTTATTCTTATAAGAGATTTCTAGTAAGGCTAATTACTCTTTCCAACAAGACATTCCCTATGGGTTTCTTGCTGTACTAGGTTAGCAATGGACTCTAGCCTCACTCTTTGAGAGTGAGGCTGGCTACATCACTCCTTCACAGTTCTAGGGGTACCCTTGGGAGGGTTATTCTCTAATGATATCAGCTTGAATTCCTATTATAGTGCATTCTCGCCATTGTTAGTTGCCAATGGCTAGCACCCCAGTTCCATTTAAGAAATTAGTGTATGTAGCTTTTACAAAGGGATATTTGCTTCAAAGGTATAGCAAGAACAGAGGCACACACAGTGTCCCCCAATACTGGGAAGCATGATATCCCTATACCACCTTGATCCCTCGGAAAAGTAGTCTCAGACATAACACAGTTTCTATAGAGCATTGATTCCACCAAGTTTACATTCAAATACAGCATAACTACTGGATGAGTCTGCATCTTAGTTACCATTGGCCAATGACCCATTCCTAAGAACTTCAGTGCTGAAACGGCTGATCATAAAACCTGACTTTCCTGGAATTCCATCCCCAAACCTCCATTGCTTGAACTCCTGTTAGCTTGCCCTCCTGACCTATCAACATTTCCAGGGTCATCTCCATTTCTTCACCTAAAATAGGAAAGAATAAATATAAGGAGGAAAGGAATAGAGACCCATATTCATGGAGCTACCTCTTGGCCTCAAATGAGTAAGAGCTAGGATCTCTCATCTTTTAGCACTGTCTTGCTGAAATCAGACAGGAAGGAAAAAGACTGACCAAGGTCCAGACCCTGATTGGCTAGTGTCTTTTTAATGTATCCCAGTTTTTGCTTCATAGCCAATCAAAAAAGATTCTTTTCACCACATGGTAAGCAGACTGGAAGCACTTACAGAATGTTTGTACATGCTGCAAAGTAGAAGATTGCATCTGTCCAGTATGCTAAATATGCCCCTAAGGACTGGACTAATTGGCTAGACCTCTGTTATATTAGCACTTGTATAAAGATGATAAACTATCTAAAATAAAATTATCTTTCAATTGTTTATAGATAGATTACTCAGTTTATGGATAACTACAATCCTCCCTTACATAGCTTTCATTGGTCACCACCCCCATTGTCAATAGGTAAATCGTTTAAAAATAAAAGATCATTTTAATATCTGAATATATTTTCTTCTTTGGAGAAAAGTCTCTAAGGAAGATTTTGCTTTACCAAATCAAGGACTTTTTTACAGTAAACAAAGTGGTCTAGCAGCACACATATATCTTGGATAGATACTGCAAGTGAACAAAGAATAGAGCCCAGAATTGAATGGGGGAAGAAAACAGGATGGATTGCATTTGGGAGATGTTACAATGCTTTAATAATTCCAAGTTTCTACCTCAAACAACCCATCTTTCTAATACTAATATTCTTCTGTTTATGTCATATGGCCATGAAACATGTAATTCCATCTTTTGAGGTTCCAAATCACAGGTTAGCCTAATGGCACTGGAAAGATACACGGTAGGCCTAAGTAAGCTGAATTATATTACCAATGACAAACTGTGCACAAGAAGCATAAAAAAAATATCA
This sequence comes from Phascolarctos cinereus, assembly GCF_003287225.1. Classification (NCBI taxonomy): domain Eukaryota; kingdom Metazoa; phylum Chordata; class Mammalia; order Diprotodontia; family Phascolarctidae; genus Phascolarctos; species Phascolarctos cinereus. The sequence goes on from NW_027555847.1 coordinate 572,674,045, forward strand.
TCAGAGAGATATATGACCGGAAAAGCAGATGGGTTTCTCATGTAGCAGGTGAGTAGGATAACATATGGACAGCCTATATGCTGCATTGGCATCCTTACAGTATTAAGAGAATAGAACAAGAGTTTTTTATAATTTTGTTGTAGCATGAATCCCTTCTCAGGGCAATGTTTTTAGATGCATAAAACAAAACATATAAGATTCCAAAGGAAATACATTTGTCATCATATTTTTAGGCTCACATGGTGGCAGCACCAGCAGTAGGCCTTGGAGGTAGCCTTTAGAATGTCAGCAGTTTTGGGAGCTCTCAGCCCAGAGAGAATAAGAGGGGAAGACAACTGGTCAGAAGGAGATTACAGGGACTCCTTTGCTGGCACTGGGTACAGCAGGCATATAACATGCCCACAAACAGTTCTGAGTCACAATGCCAGGGCTCAGAGGAACACAAGCAAGAAGGAGCCCTGGTCACACAGTCAAGACAGAGAAGCACTAATGCTTGTGGCTGGGGAGAGCAGGGGACGTAGTCACAGTTCTAGGGTCAAAGGGCACTAGTACTTGTAGCTGAAAGGGAGCAGGAGCCTTTCTTCCTCAGTAAAGACTGGATCACAAACCAGGAGAGCAATGACCACACCTCTCCCTGGATCACACTACCTTGGAAGCACTGAAAAGTTGCAGACACTCAAAAACTAGCTCTGAAAACAACAGCACGAGAAAGCCTGAAGCTTAAGACAATGCCCCCCACCCCCAGGTGAGCAGAGCCCAATTTTAACATAAAGTTCAAAGTCAAGAAATAGGCTGAGAAAATGAGCAAACAACAACAAAAAAAAAGAACTTGACCATAAAAAACTACTATGGTGGCAGGGAAGATCAAGACACAAACTCAGAAGAAGACAACAATGTGAAAACAGTTACAAGCAAATCCTCAAGGAAAAATGCTAATTGGACCCAAGGCCAACAAGCATTCCTAGAAAAGTTAAAGAAAGGGATAAGAATGCTAGAAAAAAACTAGGAAATGAAATGAGAATGATGCAAGAACATTATGAAAAGAGAGTTAATAACTTGGTAAAAGAGACACAAAAATATACTGAAGAAAATAACACCTTAAAAAACAGAATTGGCCTAATGATAAAAGAGGCACAAAAATTTACTGAAGGAAAAAAAACTCCTTAAAAAGCAGAATTAGACAAATGAGGAAAAAAAAGGCTCACTGAAGAAAATAGTTCCTTAAAAATTAGAATTAGGCAAGTGGAAGCTAGTGATTCCATGAGACATTAAAAAACAGTAAAAAAAAAAAAAGTCAAAATAATGGAAAAAAAAGAAGAAAATGCAAAATATCTCATTGGAAAAACAACTGACCTGGAAAATAGATCTGAGAGATAAGTTAAGAATTATTGGATTACCCGAAAGCCATGATCAAAAAAACAGCCTAGACATCATATTTCAAGAAATTATCAAGGAAAACTGCCACAATATTTTAGATCCAGAGAGTAAAATAGAAATGAAAAGAATCCACTGATCACTCCCTCAAAGAGATTCCAAAATGAATACTCTCAGGAATATTATAGCCAAATTCCAGAGCTCCCAGGTCAAAGGGAAAATAATGTAAGCCAGAAAAAAATAATTCAGATATCATGAAGGCATAATCAGGATCACACAACATTCATCAACTTCTATGTTAAAGGAGTGGATGTGATTGTCCAGGAGGCAAAGGAGTAGGATTTCAACCAAAAATCACTTGCCCAGCAAAATTGAGTATAATCCTTCAGGAGAAAAATGGATACTTAATGAAATAGAAGATGTTTGAAGGAAATTATCTTGTGTAAAAAAGGGCATATTAGCAAGAGCTTTCATAGTGGAGGGGAAGGTGGTGGCAAGGTGGGCAATGTTTGAATTTCATTCTCATAAGAATTGGTTCAACAAGGGAAGTGTATATATAATAGACTCAGTTGAGTATAGAAATCTATTTACTCAATAGAGAACTAGGAGAAGAAGGGATTTAAAAATAGGGAGGGGTATAACAAAAAGGAGGCCAGATTAAGGGAGGCAGTACTCAGAATCAAAACAGATTTTTGAGGAGAGACAGGATAAAAAGAGAAAGAGAAGGATAAGTAGAAGAAAAATTATAGGGAAATATATAGTTAGTGATCATAACTGTGAATATGAATGGATTGAGCTCACCCATAAAACAGAAGCAGACAGCAGAATGGATTAGAAACCGGAATCCAACAATATGTTGTTTACAAGAGACATACTTGAAACAAAGTCATACACAGAGTTAAAATAAAGGGCTGGAACAGAATTTATTATGTTTCAGATGGAGTTTAAAAAAAAGTCAGGGGTAACAGTCACGATATAAGAAGTAAAAATAGACCTAATTAAAAGAGATAGTCAGGGAAACAACATTTTGCTAAAATGTACTATAGATAATGAAGTAATATCAAAAATTTTACAGCAAGTTTCTCTAATAAAGGCCTCATTTCTCAAATATAAGGGAACTCAGTTAAATTTATAAAAATAAGAGCCATATACCAATTGATAAATGGGCAAAGGACATGAACAGGCAATTTGCAGAAGAAATCAAAGCTATCTATAGCAATATGGAAAAAAATGTTCTAACTCACTATTAATTAAAGAAATGCAAATTAAAACAACTCTTCAGTACCTCCTCACACCTATCGAAAATGACAAATGGTGGAGGGGATGAGGGAAAATAGGTTCACTAAAGAATTCTTACTGATCCAACCATTCTGGAGAACAATTTGTAACTATACCCAAAGGGTTACAAAACTGTGCATATCCTTTGGCCTAGAAATGTCACTACTAAGTGTCTACCCAAAACAGTTCAAAAGAAAAGGAAAAGGACTTGTATGTACAAAGATGCTTATAGCAGCTCTTTTTGTGATAACGAAGAATCGGAAACTGAGGGGATGCTCCTCAACTGGCAAATGGCTAACCAAGTTGTGGCATATGATTGTGATGGAGTACTATTGGGCTCTAAGAAATGACAAGATGGGTGATTTCAGGGGGAAAAAATTGCAAGACTTATATGAACTGATGCAAAATGAAGTGAGAAGAGCTGGAAGATGATTGTGCACAGTAACAACAATGTTGTAATGATAATCAACCATGAAAGACTTGGTTACTCTGATCAATACAATGATCCAAGGCAATTCCAAAGAACTCAGTGATGAAAAAAATGCTATCCACTTCCAGAGAGAGAGAACTCATTAACTCTAAGTGCAATTAAAGTATAATTTTCCATTTTTTTGTGATATGGCTAATATGGAAATATGTTTTACATGATTTCACATGTATAATTGATACCACTTTGTTTACCTTCTCAGTGGGAAAGGGAGGCATGGGAGAGAGGGAGAGAATTTGGAACTCAAAATTTAAAAAAGAAAACAATCTTAATAAATAAATAATAAAATTTTAAAAATAAATTTGTAAGAAAATGGAAAAAAGAATTATGCAAGAAAAGCTTTTAAAAATTATTTTATTTAAAAAACCCCATATTTTAAAAAAGCAAGTTCACTGACCCCTAGTCAAGATTAAGAGCTCTTTAACTAAAGCAAGGTCTCCAATATGTTGGGTGGGAAGAACAGATGAGAAGTCCAAAAGAAAGAGAAGGCTTAGATGGATGTAATTTGCACTTTTGGTGTGTCAATGAGATCTTAGGCTAAAATACTGAAAGGAATGCTATCATCCATCTATATAATGAGCCAAAGGAGGAGGGAAGCCTGGTATGTCTGGTGAATGGTAAGGTGGAGAAAAAAAAAAGTTAAAGTTATTAGAGAGAATAAGGAGGGGATGGGGGGAAGGATCTAACGGGAAAATCAGCAACTAAAAAATATGTGTTACAAGGTACCCACGGTTGCAGATGAGAAATATGTTTGTAAGCAAAAGTGCATTGGGGGGCTGACGAATAAGGCACTTATTACAGGTCATAAGAGCTGGAAATTGGCTTTGCTTTTAGCTAGCTATGGGACCTTAGGCTAGTCACTTAATCTTTTTTGCTCTTAATTTCCTCATTCATAAATGAGGCTGTTGGAATACATGAACTCTAAGAGACCTTCTAGTTATAAAGTATAAGAATTTAAGATTTAAACTATTTTCTCATACTCATTTCACTATAAATCTCATATGGATGGTTTAGAGGCAATAGACCAATAATGACTTAGAAAGCTTCTTAAAATCTTCTTTCAGGCTTTTTTTTTTAAAGGCAATTGGGGTTAGGTGACTTACCAAGGGTCACACAGCTAGTAAGTGTCAAGAGTTTGGTCTGAGGTTGGACTTGAATTCAGGTCCTCCTGACTTCAGGGCCAGTGCTCTATCCACTGCGCCACCTAGATACTCCATCTTTTAGTCTTTTTCTTGTGGGCTTCAAGTTGCAGCCATTCTTTGCTGTCCCCAAAGTTTCAGAGATTATGCTGCTCTTTCTGTTTTCTCTCTCTAGTTCTGGAAGGAAACTTAGAGATTCACTTATCTGAATTCTTCCTCTCTTTCCTTTTTCTTCATATTCCTCTCCCATTCTGTGTCATCCCTGTCTTTCCCAACCTTTTGATCTTAATTGGGTCTGTCTTGATGACTATAGACTGATGGCATTCCCAGTGCCCATATAAACTAAGTTGTCATCACAGAAGTAGCCAGTAGTTATCATGCTAATGTGGCAGAGATCATAACATCTAATTTTACAGATAAGGAAACTGAAGGCCTAAGAGGTGAAATAATTTAATTTTTAACTAATTTTCTTCTATTAACAAGCATTTTTTCTCCCTTCACTCCCTTCGCCTAGAAAAAAAGAGAAAAACAAAAAACAAAACTCTTACAACAAATACAGACAGTCAAGTGAAACAAATCTCCGTACTGGTTGTGCCCAAAATTGTATGTCTTATTCTACATATTTAATCCATCACTTCTCTGTCAGGAGGTGGGTAGCATTCTTCAACTTTGGTCTTTTGGAATCACAATTTATCATTGCACTGATCAGCAGAACTAGAAGTGACTTTTCCAAGGTCGCACAGCTAACAAGTAGCAGAGCCTACATTCAAATTAGATTCCACTCCAAATCCAGGACTTTCCCCACTATTCCATGCGGCCATAGCAAATGATGCAAACTGCCAAGTTTATCTAAAAAGTTGCAAATCTATAATGTATTATGTTTTGCTCTTTGTGCTAAAGTTAAATGTAAAGCAAGGAAGTATGAATTTCAACAAGTTTGGCCATTTGTTCTCCTCTTGACTTTGTTACAGAATGTCTTTCCCAATCTCTCCCATCACCAATTCCTTTCAGCAGTGCATAAGCACAAATTAATAGTTAGTTCAGTAAGGTAATGATGCACTGTGCCTCGTATGTTTGAAACTTAACTTAGTTTCTAATTGCCCAAAATTGCATAATTAAGTATCATGACCTATAAAAGCATATATATTTCTTATATCTCTAACCTCCTAAGATAATTTAAAATAAATTATTTTCAAAAATTTCAAAACTTTATGATGATTTCCACTCACCCCCCCCCTCAGTTATAGGACTATAAAATGTTTTTAGAGGAAAAAAATGTGCTGGCAGTAAGTACAAGGATTTCATTGCCCCCAAGAGATTCTATAGCCTAAAAATATAAATAAGTTTGAAAATAAGGCTCCTATTGGTTCCATTTAGTGGCTCTGCCAGTCTCTGGCCTGCTTAGATATCATGTTCCTTATTTCTCAAAGGACTATGATACTTGAATAAACCCTTAGTCAGTGGTCGTCTTAATCTCAATTTTCCCAATTCATGCATAATTCATGATCTTTCTAACACTACTTTTCCAATATATTTACTTCCATTTTATGATCCTTACTTCTGATATAGATTCCTTAGATATATCCTTAATTCAGCAGCTACTCCATGAAAGTATTTCATTTTACATATCTTGTCCTTCTGACTGATGTAATAAACACATAAAAATATTCTTTATTTAGAGGTCACAATCTTCCCTCTTTCCTGGACTTAAATGGTGCTATTTATTTCACACACATGCATTTGGTAGCCTATCTGTAGTTCCTACACTAACATAAAAATTATGGAATTTTTAGGGTCCCTCTGTTTCTTTAGGATTCAGCTCAAATATTACCTTCTGCATGAAACCTTTCCTGATCCCTCCAAATGCTAGCAACCTCATTCCCTAATTACCTTGGATTAACTTGTATTTATTCACTTAATATTCACACTCCATACACATACTTAGCACAGTGTCTGACACACAGTAGATGTTTGATAAATGTTTATTGAATTATTGAAATATATATATATATATATACTTGCTGTCTCTCTAATTAGGATTTAAGTTGCTTGCAAAGAGGGATTGCTTCACTCATTGTACTTGTATTCCCAGTGCCTAGCACATAGTAGGGACTTGGTAAATGTCTACTGATTGATTGTTGATTGAATTCATCAAGAAGGCTATGGAGGCATAAGAAAAAAGCTGCCAACAAAAAGAAACAAAGAAAGAAAAAGAAAGGAAGGAAGGAAGGGAGAAAGAAAAAGAAAAAGAAAGAAAGAAAGAAAAGAAAGAAAGAAAGAAAGAAGAAAGAAAGAAAGAAAGAAAGAAAGAAAGAAAGAAAGAAAGAAAGAAAGAAAGAGAAGGAAAGAAAGAAGGAAGGAAGAGAAGGAAGGAAAGAAGGCAGGCAGGAAGGAAAGAAGGAAGGAAGGAAGGAAGGGAGGAAGGAAGGAAGGAAGGAAGGAAGGAAGGAAGGAAGGAAGAAAAACTCACTTTGGCAAAAAAAAACACAATTCTACCCCAAAAAGTATATATTAAATCAGGAATTTTAAACTGGAAAAGAAATTAGGAAATTAAAATAAAGAACATTAGTTTTGGAAATGACTTCAGAGATCATTTATTTCGTTTTAAATGTGGAAAACATGAGAAATCTGAATCCCAGACAGGTGAAGATACATGTCTAAAATGACTGGCTAATTGATTTTTAAATGATTTTTAAAAAATCATCTTTGGCTTTGAAAAATGGCCTTCACATCATTTGAGACCTTTCTCATAATCTTGGTAATAGCATTTTATGCATATAAAAGACATAACAGAGCCTTAGCTCCATCAGAAACTTTTACAGATATTTGACTTTGATCTTAATGAATTTTGACATTATTAGAAGATACGTTTAATTCAATTAAGTTAAAATCCTTTCATTAGAATGTCTTTTTAAAAATCATTTATTTCTTCTCTGTTTTTAATCAGCTTTGCGTCATTAAATCATCACCTGATTATAACACGTTATATAGAAACCTGGATTTAAGAGGCAGAGCCAAGATGGCAGAATAGCGCAGTGAGCTCCCATCCACAGGAAGCAGTGCAGTGAGCTCCCATCTACAAACTCCAGAACACCTAGGACACCCAAACATATAGAAAATTCATTAGATCAAATCCGGACAGAGAAATCCAGAAAAAGTTACAGTGAGTCATTCATCCAGCCCAACCTAGCATAGGGATCAGACACTGAAGATGGGGAACAGTCAGATGCATGCCACACAAGGACCACCCAGAGAGAGGCTTGCAATAGAGCAAGAAAAGAGTCCCAGACCCATATAGAGCACCATTTTGGGTCACTGCAAGGCGGAGAGGTGCAAACTGGTAGCTTTGTTTCCCATTATCCAGTTTTGATTCACAGATCCAGAGTGGATTGAGAACGGAACATACACAGGTGATCAGAGTTTCTGAATAGAGAAACCCTGGACTGAGTATGGAAAAAGGAGGAAATTCAGTGGCCAACAAGAGCAATGGTATTACTCAGGCACTAGGCACAGATCAGGGTTTTACTTCCAGCATCTAGCCCAGCCAGCAGTAGAATAATGAAGACAGGAATCCCAGACCAAAGAGGAACCTACATTTCTGCCACTCTGACCCAAAATATTTCCAGCTGGATGGTAGGGGCAGAGTTCAGTAGCAGCCTGTCTGGAACTTGCAGAGTTCAGACCAGGGGAGCAGCAATCAGATGTTGCTCTGGATCAAAACACTTTGGAAGCACTGAAAGTTTGCAAGTCCCTAGCCTGTACCTGAGAACCTGGAATAACACAATACCTCAAGAAAGTAGCAACAGGACCAGCCCAGACCTTCCAGGAGCCAAGATGGTGGAGTACTCAGTAAATTGCTGCAACTCTCCCATACTCACCTCCAAACAACCATAAAATAGAGCCCCCAAACAAATCCTGGAACAGCAGAACCAGCAAAAAGATGGGGTGAAACAATCTTTTAGCCCAAGAAACTTGGAGGATCAGTAAGAAAGGTCTGTCTCACTTGGGTGAAAAGGGACTACAGTCCAGGATGGGAAGCATCCCAGCAAGCCAGCAGCAAGCCACACCTCAGCAAACCAAAGGGAGATCCAATATGGTGGAGCAGGCAAACACCAACCTCAGAATCCCCCACATGCCAGGGGAACCAGCAGACTCCCTCTCCAAGAACCACCACATGTATCAGTGTAGCCCCAGCAAACAGGCATCCTGCAGTGGCCAGACCTACATGGGCTGCAGCATAGCCGCAGGCAAATGGGTACACGCTAACCCTACAGGTGCCTAAGCAAATAGGCAGCAGCCAGCCAGCATGGCCTACCAAGCTTCAGTGGAGCCCTGGGCAAACAGGCAGCCTCCAGAGGCCAGACTGCCACTTGCTTCAGTGGAGCCACAGCAAAATGCAGAAATATCCCACTGGGCCTCAGTACATGCCAGATACCACCACTACTCAGCACCAGGTAAGCCGCCAGACCCCTACAGCCTCCAGCAGTGCCAGAGAAGCCCTGCCCTACCCCCATCAGTGCAGCACCAGACTTGTAGGTCCCCCAGGGGCCTCAGGGCAAGATCAGTGCAGCACTAGGTAAACAGCCAGGGCCTGTAGCCACTAGCACAAGAAGCCAGAGATAGTGCCTCTTCCACTCTGGCAACAGAGCTCAAATTTAAAAGAAAGGAAAAAGAAAAAAAAAAGGTGATTAAAAACAAAACAAAAAAAGAATCTGACTATAGAAAGTTATTATGGTGACAGAGAAGATCAAGACACAAACTCAGAAGAAAACAATAATGTTAAAATATTTTGGCAAAACCCAAAAGAAAAATGGGAAATGGTTTCAAGCCCAGAAAGAACTCATGGAAGAGCTCAAAAACGAGCATAAAAATCATATAAGAGAGGTAGGAAAAAAATTGGGAAAAGAAATGAGAATGATGCAAGAGAATTATGGGTGGGGAGAGTGAACAGCTTGGAAAACTGCTTAAAAAGTAGAATTGGACAAATGGAAAAGGAGGTACAAAAATCCACTGAAGAAAACAACCCCTTAAAGAGTATAATTGGCCAAATGGAAAAGAAAGCACAAAAGCTAATTGAAGAAAACAACACCTTAAAAGTTAGAACTGGGCAAGTGGAAACTAATGACTCTATGAGACATCATGAATCAATCAAACAAATTCAAAAAAATGAAAAATGAAGAAAATGCAAAATACCTCATGGGAAAAACAACTGACCTGGAAAATAGATCCAGGACAGACAATATCAGAATCATTGGACTACCCAAAAGCCATAAGTAGAAGGAGGGCCTAGATAGCATTTTTTCAAGAAATGATCAAGGAAAACTACCCTGATATCCTGGAACCAGTGGACACAATAGGCATTGAAAAGAATCTACCAATCACCTCAGGAAAGAGACCCCAAAATAAAAACCCCAAGGAACATTATAACCAAATTTCAGAACTATCACGTCAAGGAAAGAATACTACTAGTGGCCAGATAGAAACAATTCAAATATCAAGGAGTTATAACCAGGATCACACAGGACTTGGCAGCTACAACATTAAAGGATCAGAGGTCACGAAGCATGATATTCAGGAGGGCAAAGGAGCTAGGACTACAACAGAGAATCACTTACCTGGCAAAATTAAGCATAATTCATCAAGGAAAAAAATGATCATTCAATGAAATAGAAGGATTTCAAGCCTTCATAAAGAAAAGACCAGAACTAAACCAAAAATTTGACGTCCAAGATCAAGACCCAAGAAAAGCAAAAACAGGTAAAAAGAGAAAAGAAAACATAAGGGATTCAATAGAGCTAAACTGTTTCCATTCCTACACAGGAAGATGATACTTGTAACTCTTAAAAATTGTATCACTAACAGGACAGATAAAAAGAATATACATAGAGAGTACAAGCATAAGACGAATTTGAGAAAATGACATAGAAAAAATTAAGGGATGAGAAAGAGGAGTACAATTGGTGCAAAAGGAAAGGAGAAGTAGAATGAAGTAAATTATCTCAAATGAAGAGGTGAGAAAGACCTATTATAATGGAGGGGAACATGGGAGAGTGGGCAATGGGCACCATTTGAACCTTACTGTCATCAGTACTGGATCAAAGAGGGAGTGACATACACGAACAGCTGAACACAGAAATCTATCTTACCAGACAGGGATGTAGGAGAGGAGGAGATTAAGTTAAGGGCAGAGGAGGGAGGACCAACAGAAGGTAGGGCAGAATAGGGGAGGTGGTATACAGAAGCAAAACACTGGTGAGAAGCAAAAGGGTGAAAGGAGAGAAAAAGCAAACAGGAGGAAGAATAGGATGGAGGGAAATACACAGTTAGTAATCATAACTGTGAATGTGAATGGGATGGACTCTCCCATAAAATGGAAACAGGTAGCAGAGTGGATCAAAAACCAGAATCCTTTAATACATTACTTATAAGAAATACACTTTAAGCAGAGAGACACACAGAGAGTAAAGGTAAGGGGCTGAAGCAGAATATATTATGTTCAGCTGAAATTAAAAAAAAAGCAAGAGTAGCAATCCTTATCTTAAACAAAGTAAAAGCAAAAATAGACCTAATTAAAAGAGATAAGGAAGGAAACTACATCTTGCTAAAAAGTACCATAGAAAATGAAGCAATCAAATTAGATTAGCAAGGAATAGTCTACCTGTCAGATCTATGGGGAGGGGAAGAATTCATGACCAAACAATAGATAGAGAACACTGTGAAATATAGAATAATTTTGTTTATAATAAATTGAAAGGCTTTTGTACAAACAAAACCAATGCAATCAAGATTAGAAGGAAAGCAGAAAGCTGGGAAACAATTTTTACAGCAAGTATTTCTGATAAAGGCCTCATTTCTCAAATATATAGAGAACTGAATCAAATTTATGAGACTACAAGTCATTCTCCAATTGATAAATGGTCAAAGGATATGAACAGGTGGTTTTAAGATGAAGAAATCAAAGATATCTATAGGCATATGAAGAAGTGCTCTAAATCACTTTCGATTAGAGAAATGCATATTAAACCAACTCTGAGATACCACCTCATACCAATCAGATTGGCTACTATGACAAAAAAGGAAAACGATAAATGTTGGAGAGAATGTGGGAAGATTGGGACACTAATGCACTGTTAGTGGAGTTGTGAACTGCTCCAACCATTCTGGAAAGCAGTTTGGAACTATGCCCAAAGGGCAATCAAGCTGTGCATACCCTTTGATCCAGCAATACCACTACTAGGTCTATATCCCAAAGAGATCATAAAAAGGGGGGAAAATCTTATATATACAAAAACATTTGTGGCAGCCCTTTTTGTGGTGGCAAAATACTGGAAATTGAGGGGATGTGTTGAGGGCCAATCTTAAGAGTCTGACAAGGGTTTAAGATCCGAGGCAGAGCTTGACCTCTGCCCAGGCTTTTACCTGAAAGGGCTCAATGATTAAGAGGTATGGCTCTCCAATCCCTTCCTGATTAGGAGGTTCCTGAAACATTCCTTCTCACTCTTTGAACCTTAGATTTACACATTCACTCCTCTATGCAGGTGGCGCCAAGGCGCCTGGGAAAACCTTGGAATTTACAACCCAATCTAGGAACCCTGATAACGAGGAAATTTATGTTGTCACATCCTCAGCAGATGTTCTGGGGAGTATCTCATGGGGAAGACTCTTTGAAGTTAGGCTAGATTTTCTCTATATATCCTGTACCCTCAGATGAATAAACTGAGTCAGTTTTCTGCTCCGCCTGGCCCATGTCTCAAGTTTATTTCATGCCTCTCCATTCGGTGTACAATCTGGTTGCGGGCAACAGGGATGCCCATCAACTGGAGAATGGCCGAACAAGTTATGGTATACGAATATAATGGAATACTATTGTTCAATAAGAAATGATGAGCAGGCAGATTTCAGAAAAACCTGAAAAGACTTGTACAAAACTGATACAAAGTGAAATGAGCAGAACTAGGAACACACTGTAGACAGTATGAGAAACTGTGTGATGATCAACTATGGATAACTCAGCTTTTCTCAGCAATACAATGATCCAAGACAAGTACAAAGGACTGATGAAGGAAAATACTATCCACATCCAGATTAAGAAATGTAGGTCAAAGCATTTTTTTTCACTTACTTTATTCTTTCTTCTGTTTTTTCTTCCCTTTTCATCTGTTTCTTCCATGATTGTGATGAATATTTTGAACTGTTTTACATGATAGCACATGTATAAACTATATCAATTTTTCAGAACAGGGGAAGAGAGGGAGAGAGGGAGAAAAAATTGGAACTCAAAATCTTGTAAAAAGTGAATACTAAAATTTTTCTTGCTGTACAATTGGATAAAATACTATTTAAAGTTTTTTTTTTAAAAAAACCTCACATAATGAGCTATTACAGTAGCAGGGATGCTTAAGACACAAATGCAGAAGAAGAGAATAACCCCAAAACATCAACAAGCATTACCTCAGAGAAAAATAGTTTGGGCACAAATTCAACTGGATTTCCAGAAGAAATGAAGCAAGAGGGTTTTTAAAAAATAATTTTTAAAAATACATTTTTTTATAAATAGATTGAAAGTTCTTGAGGAAAAAAGTTGAAAAAATGAGAGCAATGGAAGAAAGAATTGGAATGTAAATTAACAGCTTTGCGCAAGAAGTAAAAAACCTTGTCCACGCAACAAACTACTTGAAAATTAGAACAGACCAAAAGAAACCAGTGACTCTGTGAGGCAACACCAAATATTAAAACAAATTCAAAAGGCGGGGAAAAGTAAGACAAACTGAAAGGTATCTCAAAGCAAAAATATCTAGTCTGGAAAATTGATTGAATCAATGGGCTAGCTGAATGCCATGACAAAAAAAAAAAAAGGAGGGAGAGAGCCTAGATGTGGTGTAACTCCTGTTTCAAGTGGGACTCTCCTTATTGGTGGAGGTAAAGGCCCTGCCCAGTGTGAGGGGTGGGAAAGAGTTGTTGACAGACAAAAGCTTCAGTTCTCAGCCAGTCTTCCTTTGGAGATCGCAAGTCTTATTCTAGTATAGAGTCAAAGGCCAACACCACTACACATCACCAAAAGAAAGACTGATGATGATGAACCATGCTCCCCACCTCCTTCAAGAGAGGGGATAGATACAAGTTGAAGAATGAGATCTGCATTTTCAGTACAGAAATTTGTTTGACTATGTGTATTCACTACAACCCCTCCCCCCCAACTGGGGAGGTGGGGAGGTGAGAGAGAAATTAATGCTTATTAATTAAAAATAATTTGATTTAAAAATAAATAGAACTAGGGTCAGAGTATTGCACTTAAGTCCAACTTTCACTCCTTACTAATGATAACATATACATGATATGCATATACATATATATGTATATATATATATATATACATGTAACTAACTAGTGTGATCTTGAGCAAATCATTTTACTTCTATTTCATTTAACCTCTTTCTCCATTTATAAAATATGCTACCTGCCTTGGAGGTTACTACAAGATATATTATCTAAAAATGTCTATTTTCATTTAAGCTATTTCTATTTACCTGCACCAAGGTCCTATTTTGATGCCTCACTATCATGTGGTATGAAGGTTACTCTGAGTTCTCCAGCCTTATGCCACATGGAGTGCATGCTCTGGCAGGTTCTGTCAAACTGGAAAGGATTTGAGTCTAGCCAGGTGCCAGGTGTATACTTGTCACGAGGACTATCCTTAGCTCAGTTCAGGAAGGTTGATCATCAGGTTGATGGCAGGATAGCGATTTTTTTTAAACCATAGGATTATAGATTTAGAACCTGAAAGAGACCATCTAATTCAACTTCATTATTTCAAAGATGAAGAAACAGACCCTCCTCTGACTTCCTGATCACTGCTTTTTCCATCAAACCATACCACCTCTTTCTACTTGAGTTAAAGTGGGATCGTGATTTGTATTATCAAAAGAGAGTATCCCATAGATGAAAATACAGATTCCTAAAGTATTGAGTTTAACTTCAATTCCATAATATGAATTTTAATAGAACTATGAATACTCTGAAATTTAGTATATGCAATTATAGATGTTAGAAGTGGATTATATTTTGTGGTTTTTTTTCCAGTTTTCAAAAGTGAAAGAAAATGGGTTCAATGTATCACCATATGTTTTCACTGGTATTCTTTTTAAACAAAAGAAACAGTTTGCTGGCTGGTACACAAAGTACTTGACAAAGGAACTCTTTTTGCCACATGTAAAAAAACTATGTTCAAAGTCTGGAGAATAAATGGCATTTTAGCTTTTAGTCATTTTAAATAAGTAAAAACCTTCTAGAACAACAGCTAAGTTTTTATAATATTTATTTTGTGAGAAGATATATAAATATAATTGATCTGAGATTTCTTCAAGCAAAGTACTCCCAATACTCCTAATACCGGAAACTTCTTCCTTCAATAAAGATCTCAACCTATCTGTGACCTAACAGTAAGTTCCAGGGAGTTGTGAAGAGATCTAAGGATACTTGTTACTTTATGGGAAAAGGAAAAAGGATAGGCACAACTCACCCTGCTAGGGTTTGTCAGCTAAATTTAGGTAAATGAAATTATTTAAAGCTATTAATTTTCAAAAAATTACAAAGACAAATACAATGCTTACACACTAAAGTGCTGACAGTTGAAAAGAAGTCAAACTATTCAAAATTATCACTGACAGAGAAAAGACCATCTCTGCCATGTGCACAGTGCCCATTATCTTCATACATATGTTTTTAAATATGATTTCAGTACCCATTTCCCTAGTGTTTTCGCAGTTCTTTAGGCCTTAGTGAGTTCTTCCTCAGCCTCTGAATTTTCTTCCAGCTCCTGTGGGCTCCTGCCACCTTCTGTTTATCTAATCTCTTCCTTCCAGCCATTCAGGGAAGCCTGCGACTTCCCCCCACCTAACAGGCCATCATCAGAAATATTTCATTTTTCCAAATATATTCATACACCAAAACAAAGAAATGATATGTTTCAGTAAGGAATCTTCAGTACAAATGTGCTGTAAATAATAAAATAAATTTACAATTTAAAAATGTACATAGCTTTAAAAAAATGTTCTTTTGACAACTGTTGCAAGGGTTAGAGTGCTAGATTAGAAGTCAATAAAACCTGGGTTCAAATTCTAATTCTGCTATTTACTACTTGACTTGATCTTAGGCAAGTCAAGATCTGGTCTTGCTCCTCCAGGTGGGGGAGGAGGGTCAGGTTAGACCAGGTGATGGTGAAGGGATGGGATATTGCTTAGTTCCTTTAACTGTAAAATGAAGGGACTGACCTTGCTGGAACTCTTTTCTATCCATATTTCTTTGCATTTACTTTAAGGGTAGTTGTTATATTTCTTTCAATAACATAAGCTCCTTGAGGGCAGGGGCAGTTTGATTTTTTTTCTTTGTATCCCTCTCCTATAACAGTGGTTTGCACATAGTAGATGCTTAATAAATGCTTGTTGAATTAAACTGAATCTCTAAGGTCCCTCTAAACCCTATTCAGAATTGCTTGTGGAAAAGAAAATATATTTATCTCACAATTTTGATCCCAAACTGAAATATAGCTAGATTATTCCACCTAAGACTTCCATTAATAAACTTAGAATGTAAAAACTGTACAGCATGTAGGGATTCTTGGGTGAAAGGTCCTACATAATTACCATTTGTGCTGTGCTCTGAGGACAGTAAGAAAAAATGCTAATGGAACTGTGAGCCAAAAGAATTGATATCTATGCAGTCTTGTTCAAGGCTGGGGATTGTGAGAAAGCAAGGAAAACAGGGTGTTGGTAGCTTGTGCATGCGTGCATAAATACATATATAACTTCAGTCTGAAAAGGGACTTCAAGCCATTTGGCGGGCAATCATAAAAAATTACAAAATTAACATTTTATGAAAACAAGTCTTTAAACATTAGCCTAAAACTATCATTGTTCAGGTGAGAGATGGAAGTGTTGGTAGTTTAGTAGTGTATGGGAGTGTGTGTGGCATAATTGGAGATTTGAAGAAGTACATTCACCCCTCCTTAGCTTGTTGTAGCCACAGATTAGCAATGACGCTGAACTTGCTAAATGCACCTCTGTCCCTTTTTGGTATATATGGACTGGCATCAGGCTTGCAAAAAACTAACCCTATCAGTGGAAAACAGGAGAACTGGCCAGCTGGAGGCAGACAACATCCTCTCCCAGCTCAGAAGCACGCTTCTGTAGGTCCTGGAGAGGGAGGAACTCCGGCAAGCCTGTACACACCTTTGAGCTGTGCAGAGGTCAAGGGGAGAGCTGCAGGGAGTAGGACCCAGGCATATCTTGGGGTGAATAGGAAAACCAAGGCAAAAGCTACGGCACAGAAATCACCCACATAATTGCCCAGCCGGACTACTACAAAACCCTGCAAGGCAGACCTTGAGGCGGGAGCAAGTCTCCTCCTCCTTCCCCTAATTCACACTCTCCTTTCCCATTTGGCCTCTGCCTCCTCTCCAATGCTGGCACCCTTTCCGAGTCGAAAAGGAGGTATCAGCGTTGGGGGAGGGGGCGGGGGGGCGCACTGTTCAATTCCTTGGGTTTGGCAGAATCAGGGTGTTCTATTCCCCATTCTTCCGTTCCCCCTCCCTCTGCTTGCCCCCCAATCCCGCAGAAGGCGCACGGCGAACTGGAGGTGGCGCTGGCGCTCAGGAGCCGGGAGCAGCAGGTGCGGCCGCCGCCGCCGTCGCCGCTGTTGTACCTACACCTCGAGAAAGGAAGGGAGGAGGAGGAGGAGGAGGCGCGAGTCCCGGTCCCGGGGTGGGAGCTTACGGGGTGCGGGGGCGGGGGTAGGAGAGAAGGAGACTGGCCGGCTCTGCAGGTTGGGATCCGAGCTCCTCGCTTCCGGGAGGCGTCCAGAGCGCAATCAAGAAAGACGGGAGGGGAGTAGAAGGAAGGAGTGGAGCTAGCTCACGGGCTCCCTCCTCCCTCGTCCCTCCCCCGCCCCGCACCGCCCCCTCCCCCGTCACCACCCCTCCCCCCCCCGGGCTGCACTCGGGAGCCGGCTCCTTCAGGGTGCAGCGCCGCCGGCTTGCAGAGCGGAGCGGAGCTCGTCTCCTCCTTTCCTGGCTGCCGCAACCTAGCTCGGCTCCTCCGGATCGCGGGTCCCCGCTCCTAGAGAAGGAGGAGGAGGGGGAGGAGAGCCTTCTCGCCGCCCGTCCGCGCTCCCCGGCCAGGAAAAGCCGATGTGCCGGGGCCGCAGACACTGCGACTGCAGCGGCGGTGGCAGCGCCGGTGGCGGCGGCGGCTAAGAAGCCGGGGGAGCCAGGCTGTGGTCCCGTTTCCCGGGAGTCGGCCTCTCCCGCCCCCCTGGAGCCCCTGCCCGCCGCCGGGGCGAGAGGCACGTCCGTCCTCCGCGGGTGGCGGAGCTGCTGCAGCCCGGGCCGAAGAACGGGCAGGAGCAGCAGCGGCAGCGGCGGCAGCAGCTCCGGCGGCGGCTTCGCTCCTAACCCTTTCGGCTCCTAGGGAGGGAGGGGAAGCTAGAGGGCAGCGGGTGTCCGGCCCAGGGCGACATAGGCACGGCTTGACGCATAGACTGACCTGGGGCTAGGAGCGCCACCGGCGGGACGCAGCGGCCGCTTGGCTGTGTGCTTCGCGATCCTGTACTCATTCCCGGGGAGGAGAAAGAGAAGGAGGAGGAGAGAGAAAGGGAGGAAGAGGGGACGAGGGGAGGTGGGGGTATCTTTTTTTAAAAACACAGATTTTTTTTAAGCCCAAATTGGCATTGCCCTCTGGCCCGGGCAGGCAGGGCGCTGGAGGAGGCGCCGCGGTAGTGGCACCGGTGGTGGCTGCCTCGCCTCCCCCTCTCTCTATGTGCATCTCTCCGTGTGGCGGGTCGCGAGGATGGCGATAGACCGGCGACGTGAGGCGGGAGGCGGCGGCGGGCCGAGACGCCACCAGCCTCCTCCGGAGGAGAACGGGTCCCTGCCGGCTGGGGAGGCTGCGGCTGCAGCAGCCCCCCTGGGAGGTCCGCCTGTCGACGTAGGGGACATCCAGACCCTGCCGCCTCTCCCGGCCCCCGGGGCCCCGGGGGGCGCCCCGCAGTCCAGCTGCTGCTCTTCGTCCTCAGCACCTAGTCTCCTGCTGCTGGACTACGATGGGTCGGTGCTGCCCTTCCTCGGGGGGCTGGGCGGAGGCTACCAGAAGATGCTGGTGATCCTCACCTGGATCCCGGCTCTGTTTATCGGCTTCAGCCAATTCTCGGACTCTTTTCTCTTGGACCAGCCGGAATTCTGGTGCCGGGGGCCCCAAGAAGGATCTGGCTTGGCGGGTGCCACCACCACTGGCAGGGTGGGCATCGGCGACTTTGGGAACTGGACTGGGACTCCGGCAACCTTCTCCACGACCACCTGGAGACCGGTGAGCAACCTGAGCAGTAGTAGCCCGGGAGGAGCGGAGGTGGACTACACGCTGCCTCTGCAGCCCCCTCCGGACAAAGAAGACCTCAACTCCAGCAACTGCCAGTGCCACCAATGGCACTACCGCATCCGAGCAGGTCTCGTGCAAAACGTTGTCAGCAAGGTAAGGTTGAACTGCGTTGAACACCTTTCCTTCCCTTTATTCTCTGGTGTCCTATTTGGGCTCCTGTCCCCGAAGCTTAATCTCTGTAACTAATTACCTTTTCCTTTTCCTTTTCCTCACCGCCCCCCCCATCGTCCTTCATAGCATTTCCACGATCCCCAAATATTTTCTGCGTCTGCTTTCCCCACCCCCCTTCCACCTCAGTCAATGAATGGTCTGTGAGCCGCGAACACTCAACCTGAACAACCTGGAGAACTAGAACTAAGGGACCATAGGGCCGAAAATGAGGCTATACTTGCATGTGCATGAGTACCTCGCCGACCTTTCTCTTTTCTTCCTTCCTTAGTAAAATTTCCTTCTCTGTGAAATAAGGGTCCTTGGGCAGATATGCTATCTTTTCCTCTTTCTCCTTTCCTTTCTCCGCACCATCCCAGCCAGGGACAGTGCACCTTTACTCCAGAGGTACTCAGTATTACACTCCCTAGCTTCTGTTAGTGTATGCTTTGGAAAGAGACCCCTGCCCCTTAAGGGAAAAAAAAAACACTGTTGCTGTGTTATCAAGCTATTTTAGGTACTATGTAACAAAAGTCACAAGGGACCCTAGATGGGTCAGTCCTGAAAGCTCACTGCCTACTCATGATTTTGTTCTGGAGATACAGTTCATGTGTATGCAACTGTTCCTCATATCTTCAACAGATAACTATTTATGAAGTGTAGCATTTCCTTCCAAAACCACATTTCTATTCCAGAATTTGAATGATGTGTATGAATGTACATATGCATGCCTGTACATTCACATCTGCATGTGCATACATGTGTGTAAACATACACTGCTGTTTATATAGACATGTATATATAAAATTTATATATATGTGTATGTACCCACAGAGACATAGCTGAGAAAGTGTCTAAGTTTCCTACATGAGCAAACCCAGAGAGTATTATTTAGCTGAAGTTGTCAAAAAAAAAATCTGTCCACACATCTTTCCCTCCTTACTGTTCCCTCTTCTAACTTTAAAGTAGACAGTCTCTAGTTGGTCTCAGTGTTTATTTTTAAGTTCTCAAGGTTTTCAATGTTCAGGTGTAGGGTATACTTGTAAACCTCCTAGAAGTCTCAGTTTTCCATCCCACATTACTCTTTGCCCATATACACAGTCGTCACTTGAATTTATATACAGAGCAGAGAGTCCTCATTTTTTTTCTATGAACTTTAAACTTTTTACTTTATTGAGGAGCACCTTCACCTGATGAAATACTATATTCTTTGTTTAATCTTAACTGCCGTACTTGTTGGCAGATGCCTCTGAGAGCCTATGGTTTATTAGGCCTGTGCCTAAAAAGGCAGAATATTAAATCAACTATGATAACTGTGTTACACAGCCATAGTTCTCTTTTTTACTTAAAATATGAAAATTCTCCTCCAAGTAGCACTTACATTTAAAGGTAAATATTAACTTCCATGCCCATATGTGCAATTTGAAAGCTTTAAAATCCAGATACCAAGATAAAATCCAGCCATTCGTTATAGCCAATCTATGCATGTATCTTCTTCATGTTAGTAAACAATTGTAACTCATGGAAGTGTAAGATGAAACTCTTACATCATCATCTTAATCATGCCCTTAATCTTGTGCTCAGTGAGCTCGGTGAAGATGATTTATCCTATGGGAACTTTGTTTGGATCAACTGTACCTGCTTCTTGCAATTCTGCTTAGCTTTGCAGAAGCTATTTACTAGAGTGGTGGGCCTTTTATTCTCTTTGTGCCTACCAAACCTTGTTTAGTGTTTCTTGGACTCAGCTTTTATCAATGGAGAAAGCTTTTTTCTTACAGCAGGAGACATAGGTGATTTGAGGAAAACGTGTGTCTATAGTGCCTTTAAACATAATAGTCTGGAAACATTTGTGTCTGTGTGCACATACTTGTAGGGATAAGGCCAAGAAGAGAGCAGTGGGCATGCTGAGATAGAAAAAGAGGTGAAACTTCAAAGTTACTAGTGAGGATAGCTTCTCATTATCATTACTAGAAGGAGTCAAGAAAGAGGGATTCAATATTCAGTTCTAAATGGTGGGAGGGCAGTCCTAAAATAGTTTATTGGGGATTTGAAAAATCTTTCTAAACTTACTCTAGAGTAGCTCCAAACAGAAAAACATACTATCTAATCACTTCTATAGGTCTTTACACTTTTTGAAACAGTTTCATGGGCCATATGGACAAAAATACATAAATGCAGGGGGAGGGGATTGAAGCGCTTGAAAGAATGCTTAAGGACACATTTCTTTTAAGGCCTTTAGCAGTAAGAGCAAATTGATTTTTAATGGGCATATATGATCTAAATAAAGAACTGTGGTTCCCAGTGTTTGGTTTTGTAACATACTTTTAAGAGTCTTAGATCTTAAGTACATTTTGGGGTCTGTTTTGGCAGGTTTTTTCCTCAGCAATGTGTTTAAGTGGTAACAATAATATATTTGCAAATATGGAAAGCATTATAATTATAGCCATGATACTGTGGGGTCACAAAGCATTTCAGCTTCCTTTATAAAGTCAGAAACAGTGACATAGACCTAAGGGGGGGAAATTTTTGTGTGTAGGTTCTATGCATATTGAAAATTGGGGGGAAGTGGGGTGTAAAATAGTTCCACCTTAGGAAAAAAATTCAGTTTACCAATTGTTATACCCTTGCCCCGATTCTCAATGAACCTAATAAAATCTTTATTATCATAGGTAGGTTTTATTCATCAGTTGTTTGTTGAGCTCTTTGCATTGTACTGTGCCAGGGTGTTGAGGACACCGCAAGATTCTGGAAGCTTATAACTCATTAAATTTGGGAGATATAAAGCACATGTATAAAACACTAGAAGTCTTAAAAGCAGGAAGGGACTTCTGAGTTCATTTTGAGAACTTGGTACCATGGGGAAAGCCCTAGACTTGGAATGAGACCTTTGTTCAAAGCCTGTTTCTGATTGATATTTTGTTGTCACTCAACCTCTGGAAGCCTCAGTTTCCTGTCTATAAAATGAAGCTAATGATACTTGCACTGTTGACCTCTCAGTTCCTTCCAGTCACAAAGGCTTACAACTTTGTTGTCATCCCAAATCCTTCATTCTCTCTCACTTTACATATCCAGTTTGTTTGCTAAATCTTGTTTCTTCTTTTGTATCATTTCTTGCAAATGACCCCTCCTCATTACTAACACTGCCACCACTTTAGTTCAAGCCTTTATTACCTCCTGCCTGGATCATTGCAATAACCTGAAGGGGTTCCTGATGTGTCTTCACTCCAGCTACCAGTGAGATTTTCCAACAGCTTACATCTGACCATGTCACCCCTCAACTCCAATAAACTCCCAATAGTTTCCTGTTACCTCCAGAATCAGATATAAAGTCCTCTGTTTAAGCATTTAATGCTCTTCACAACCTGGCCCCTTCCTACTATTCCAAATCTTTTTATACTTTACTGCCATTTACTATTCTCTCCAGTCCAGCCACATTGGCCTGCGTTATGGTTCTGCTGTCCCTCCCCATCTTTGCACTCACTGTCTCCCAAGCCTGGCATACTGCCTGTTCTCACCTGTGCCTCTTAGTGTCCCTGGTTTCCTTTAGGATTCAGCTCAACTTGCACCTTCTACAGGAGCCCTTTCTTTGTCCTCCTAGTGGCTAGTGCCTTCCTCTCTCAAATGACCTCCCATCTAGTGTTTATATCTCCTAGATACATAATTACTTCTAGGTTGTCTCATCTATCAGAATGTATGTCCTTAAAGGCAAAGAGTCTTTTTTGCCTTTGTATCATTAGCACTTGGGCCTGGCATATAGAAAATGATTAATAAATACTTGGCGACTGACTGACAGAGTTGGTGTGGGGAGAGCAGTTTAGAAATGGAAACCTTTGTTATCATGTAGCATGATCTCTGACCCCGTTCAGGCATCCCTTCTCCAACATGCGTAACAGATGGTCAGCCAGCCTGTGGTGTCACATGGGGCCTTCCTTCTGGTCTTGGACTTCCTGAGACATTTCTAAAGTCTCTAGTAGATCCCTGCTCCTCACTTCCTTCCCCTTATGAGCTTAGAGCTTGTTCTGCTTCATATCATGATCCTCTGGATATACCTAATACACACATGTTCACTGATTATGTCCTTGCCTTTTCTTTCTCCTGGACCCCTCTCACCTAGATTTCTCTGCAGCAAAGGGTACAGGTTTCCAAATGGGCTCTGAAACCAACACACAGCTTTTTCTTAGGTTTAAAATGATGCTTATTTTTTTTTAATTTCTAGCAACTACAGGAAGACAGACAAGGGCTTAAAATAACAAGCAAAAGGTGAAAAGTCCTAAAGTTAGAAGTCTTAGAAACTAATTCTGATCTTAAGAGTAGCTTAGAAGTAGTAAGAACACCAGAGTAAAAGTCAAAAAAGCTAGGTTCAGAGTCTCCTAACTCTGTCACATCTGTATATGTTGCTAAACTTTTAGTTGACTACAGGTTCAATAAATCTAATGAAATCTTGGGTTTCATGAACAAAAATATATTGTTGATAATACAGCAGTTAAGCATCCCACTGTACAATTAGTTGGTCAGACTGAATCTGCCATATCAAGTCCTAACTTTGGAGACATCACATAAATCTTTTTAAATTTCAGTTTCCTTCTCTGTATACCTTATATGGCTTTTGTGAAGATCAGATAAGTTAATGGATAGGAAAGTACTTTTAAAAGTATAAAACACTATAGGCATGTCAGGTATTTGTAGTGTTGTTTTGTGAAAATTTAAATGGAGCTGTATAGACGGCTTGTACCTGCTTGGTAACACATTCTTTTAGTTCTTATACATGAGTCAAGCCTGCCCTGTCTGGATTAGATATTACACCAAGCTCTTTGACTCCTTATCCTGATATAGATATGGTTTAACAGGACTGTTAAAATTCTCACACCCTTCCAGAAATTGCTTCCTAAGCTTATCTCCAGGTGTGGGACTCTTAACTAAAGGAGGTATTTTACCTTTTGGCTCCCAAGGAATGACTTTAAGCCATCACACCTTAACCTTCTTTTCCTTTCCTGAATGTATCTTGGGCTTACACTTTGGAAATACTGACCTTGCTATTTGAATGAAAAAGGCATTGATTTCTCTATTCCACCCCAAAGATTCCTTCCTTAGGTTGAAATCTGTCTTCATAATTCTCAACTTTTCTGTGTCAGTGACTTTAGACCTTGGAAGTCTAAGTTCACTTGCTGGTTTCTCTCTGACTTGGCCATTTTGCCCAGGTAAATTATTGGTTGCTAAGGTTGGTTCCACCTCTTGGTGAGGGTCAGCTTTTCTATTTCTTTCTACTTTAACATCTAGGACTGGTTATAGTAGGCCTAATATGCCACCTCCATAACTAGTCCCATAATCCGTCTCATCACATGTGATCCCTTCAAGACTCAGGAATAAGCTTCTTTCTCTTCCTGTTTCATAGTCCAATCTGCTGTGTCCCCATCTCTACTTGTACCTCTTTTGGCCTCACTAAGTTCCTGCTTCCCAACTGAAAGATGTCTTTAATTGAGTTGATTGATAGACCAAAAGCGTAGTTACTGATTTTGCCCTACCTCACAGGCTGCCAACTCTGTTCATTTCACCAAATTTTCTCTGATTCCTCAGTTAGGTTCCCTTCTCTTTCCCTACTTCACCCCACTATATCCAAGATCCTACTGTTACAACTATACAGTATCAAAAGTGTTTTAAACATATAGTAATAATACTAGATGCTATTCCACCCAGAGTTTCATGTTTTGTTTTCAATTTTTCTATCACACAATCTCTGCCTATTTAGATACTTGCAGTGACAGGATACTCAACATGTTGTAAAGTAGCCTGTTCCATTGTTAATACTGACTAATAGCAAATGAACATTTACAAAGCACTTTCCTCCACACCAACACTGGGAAGCATGTAATGCAGGTATCTTTACGTCTATCTTAAAGATGAAGAAACTGAGCCCCAAAGAGATGAATTGACTTATTTGGAATCACATCGCTAGTATCAAAAGTGAGATTCAAATTAGTCTCCTAGTGCAACACTCTTTCCAATAGTAGAAACCTTCCTCTTTGTAACTTCCACTCCAGTACATAGTTCTTCTCTTCTGGAGTAACACAGAAAGAGTCTGCTCGCTGTTCTATGTGCCATCCTATAAATATTTGAAATCTGCTGGTATGTCTCTCTTCTTTCCACACAAGTCTGTCCAGTCTAACCATTTTTAATGTATGATATGCTTTCCAGACCCCTTCTCCACCCCAGTTGCATTCTGGATGCAGACCAGTTTGTCAGTGTTCCTTTTCAAATGTAGCAAATAGCACTGGACTTGATACAGCAGATTCAGTCTGACTAATTGTACAGTGGGACTCTTAACTGCCTTATTATCAACAATATATTTTTGTTTATTAGATTTATTGAACTTGTCAACTAAAAGTCTAGCAAGTCATTTACTCATGAGGCAGTTACTAACACTTGGTATGGACCAGATACCATGCTAAGCACTAGGGACAAAAAGAAAAGCAATCCTTGTCTCTGTTAAACTACAAATACTAATCTAGTGTCTGAAGAATTGAGTGTTTTTAAAAATGCTAAATACAGAGTTTTACATTTATCCCTATTTATTTTTATCTTGTTAAATTCAGCCCATCATCACAGCCTATTGAAAGCTTTTGAAATCTTGATTCTGTCATCTAACAAATTAGCTATCCCTTCTAGATTACTGTTCTCTAATTTAATAAATATGCTTTCACTGTCTTAATAATGCCTTGTATTTGGGTAGCACCTTACAGTTTTGGAAATACTTCATTATTTTTTATCAAATGAGAGAATGTGAATCTTGTGACACACATAATAATGAGTTCCCATTTAGCTGACCCCATCAGTCAATATTTAGAGAATGACATACAGTCAGCTAACAGTACTAATATCTAGTACATATCTCTCTGTCTTGTCCACAAGGATGTCATGAGATGCTTTGGCACATACATTGCTAAAATCAAGATGTATTTCATCTATGACATTTCCCTGCTTTACTAGTTTATACTTACATAAAAAAAGTATTTCCTTGTAGGACTTTTTTTTTTAAATTAAACCCATGCCATACTGGCTCCTTGTAATCACCATGCTCTCTCTCTTAATGTTCATACTGCATCTAGAATTTGACCATAGAACAACATAAAATGTAGTTTCTGAGATCTATCATTTCCCCCATTTTGAAAATTGAGATAATATTTGTCCATCCCATGTTTTCCAGTACCCCTGTGGCTCATCCTGATTTCTCAGATACTTTCAGCAGTGGTTGAATTTCTTATCTAATCCATGTCTCTCTGTCTTGTCCACAAGGATGTCACAAGATGCTTTGGCACATACATTGCTAAAATCAAGATACATTACATCTATGACATTTCCCTGCTTTACTAGTTTATACTTATCAAAAAAAAGAGGTGAGTATTTCCTTATAGGACTTTTTCCCTGTTTTGAAAATTGAAATAATACCCCTGTGGCTCATCATGATTTCTCAGATACTTTCAGCAGTGGTTGAATTTCTGTGTTTTACAATTATATAAGCTCATAGGATCATAGTTTTAGAACTGAAAGTGACTTTAGAAGCCATCTCACCCAACCTCCCTGCTTTATAGATAAGTAAATTGACAACTAGGGGAATAAAATATCTTCTCCAAGATCATAGTAGGTAGTGGCAGAATCTGGACCCAAGCCATCTTGACTTCACAAACTTTGTGTACCCTGTGAAGTAATTTCCCTAACCTTGAATTCATTTTAAATAGCTAGAAGTTTTCCTAACATATTATTGATTCAGAAATTCAGTTCTATTTTGATTATCTTTTATTCTACCCCTTTTAGTTTGAAAATCATTCTTCCTGATAGAAAATCCAGAGCAAAATTAGAGTTGGAATTGTTTTGTTCTCTCTCAGCTGTCTATATTCCACCATCTTTCTCAAACAAAAGAACTTATCCCTTCCTTGTTAAGCTTCTTGCTGTGAACATACTTTAAAAAAAACAATCCAAATACCTTTTAGTTGCCTTGCATCTTTTCACAAACTTTAGCGCATTCCAGACTTCAGTCCAGTTTGTGATTGTGTCAAGGTAAATGCCATAAGAGGTGAAAGATACAGAATCAAAGGCTTGGGGGAAATGGCATGTTCATGGGGCAGTTAAAAGACCAAACTGACTAAAGTTAGAAGGTTTGTTCGGAGTAGGGGGAGAAAAGGTTGAAAAAGTGAGTTAGGGTCCATTTGTGATGACCCTTAAAAATAACTGAAGGAGTTATGTTTTGTTGTGTTGGTGATGGAAAGTAATTGGGGGAAGGGAGTTGATTAGGGGAGTGATATGATGAAAGTGGTGTTTACAGAAAATGGGTCATACATTAGGGTTGTCCATTACTAGGTCTTCTACCACTTCTCTTGAGTTATTTGAGAGGAGGGACCTTTTCAGTGGGACTGAGTTGCCATAGAAATTTTTAATGATGGTTGAGGAGCTCTTTTCAGAATTTTTTTGGGGGGAGTACTGATTTAACTTTAAATTACTTTAAGGTTAACATTTTTATGTTGTGGTTACTTTGTTTTTGTTTTGATTACTTATTAAACTAGATAACTACCAAAGGACTCTGTAGATATGTCATAGGTAGATTACCATATTTGGTTCTGATGTGTATTGGTAGAGAGAGTTTTCCAGTTAACTAACAATGATGAAATCACAATTATGTTACACTCTTTCTGTACTTCCCATCCCTGGTTTGTTTTTTTTGTTTTGTTTTGTTTTGTTTTTAAGCAGTTGGGGTTAAGTGACTTCTAGTAAGTGGCATGTGTTTGGTTTGAGGCCAGATTTGAACTCAGGTCCTCTTGACTTCAGGGCCAGTGCTCTATCCATTGCGCTACCTAGCTGCCCCCCCCCATTTTTCTATGATAACATTTAAAAGGAGAATCTGGGTTCCAAAAGGTTAGGACACCATCCTGGATGAGTTACTGAACCAGCAATTTTTTGTCTATATTAATCACTCGAGGCAGTTCCCTAGAGGATGATGCTTCTCTACCAACTCTAGATTAAAACTGATTGAGCTCCCTCCCTACTTACACAGAAGCCAATTGTTACAACTACTTACCAAATTAAATAACTGTTCACCTGTGGTTTCCTTTTTCTTCTCTTCTCATCTTTCTTTTGTTTTCCTCTTTATCTTCCCCATTATCTTTCTTCTTTGGCCCTCTTAATTCTTTCTTATCTTTTACAAGGCCCATTCTTATCTTTTCCAAAATCCATGCTTCCCTTTTCTCCTTTATTATTAGTCAGACAAAACTTCTGATGATTTACTATGGGTGGGCCCAACCTTCTTCCTTCAAAAAATCAAATTTTAGGGATATCTAGCCCAGGTTTGTCATAATGTATATGCCTCAAAATGCATTACAGAATCAAAATGTTGGGAAACACTACTTTTGATAATTTTCAAAAATAAGAGATGAACTTTTTTCTACAAGTGAGCTCTGGTATATAGATAACTTACTAGGATTCAGCCAAACAGCGGTGTCATCGAAATAGCTACTACTTATGTTTGTCACTCAGTAGAAGGGTAAAAGCCCTTTATGCTAGATCTTAAATTCATTTGCTTTATTCCTTAGTATTGTTTAAAAAAAATAAATGCAGAAGAGATGCTAGCTACATAATATAACCACAAGAATCCCGGTGGTCATATTAAATTATGGATGGGTTATGCACTTAGCACCGTGATTTGCCCAGTATGAAGTTTTTCTTCTGGAGCACATTTAAGAGCTATATTTCATGTTTAAAAGATGCTTTGCAAATAGAATGCACTTAACTATTAGACTTAAGGAAGAACTTGACTATTCCATAAACATATATGTGTTTATAAGTATATATACATATAATATACCATGTTTCTCTTTCCATTTCAAAATGAATTCAATAGGAGACCTGCCCTTTTTGAGCTTATCTCAGACCCACAGTCATCTCTCAGTTATTCTTGCTAATGGATGATTATCCCAAACAACATCTAATAAAAAGTTAGTTCATATCGAGCTTTGGAGTACATTATATGTTTGTTTGTTCTAGGCTAATACCAAAATAGTCTGTATTCCCAGGATGTAACTTTATAGGAGAAGAAAAGAAGGATGAAACATTTATTGGTCATGAGTTACCCCCAAAACAAATGATCTAGATTTGGGTAACCAATCCAATTCAGCAGTTTATTAAGTTCCTAGAGTTTGTCAAGGACCTACAGTGTACAAGTCACTGTGAAAGGCCCTAGGTATACAAAATGTGATGAAATAATTTTGAGAGACAAAGTTTTGAGATAAATTATCAATTTTATCAATCATGGCCAGCAAATGATTGATAAAAAGGGCTCCTTATCCTCTCAATGGTCAAAAAGGAAGCATGGCCACTTCTTGAGGTTTATATGCCCTTGGACAAGAGGTGTTCCAGCAGATGGCAATCAACTCTGATTGGTTAACAGTTAATGAGAGGTGGACTTTACAAAGGGAAATGAGCTCCCTCCAATGAGGGGCTGAGAGTGGCATCTTGTCAATCTTGGACAGAGAGGCTGTCCCTCCACCCAGACCACCTGTAGCCTTGGGCAATGTAGACAAAAGGATCTATTTCTACCCAAATTTGATTTAGTGGAATTCACCTTAGACCAGATTCCTTGTAAAGTTGGGTTGGGGTCAGATAGAGGAGAAAGCTCAACTTTTAGAGACTGAGGTTTTAAAGAGGATAATAGAAAAAAGGGAGAACTTTGGATCTCCCCAGATCATCAGTTATTAATTATCATTTCTCTCGAAAAATTAAAAAAAAAAAGGAAATAGGTCCTGCCTTCCAGAAGATTACATTCTACTGGGGCAATGCAACAGAGATAAATAAACCAAAAGGTGGTTTGAAGAGAGAGAAAGGAATCGGGAAAGGCAACCTGAGCTGAGACTTGAAATAAGTTCAGAATTCTGGAGAGGGGAGGAAAGAGGGGAATACATTCCAGGCATGGAGTATCCTCCACAGGTTATCACCTATGCAAAGGCCTGGAGGCCAGAGACAGAACAGTTAGTAGTGTACTTCAGCTGGAATGCAAAGTTGATGAATGGGGAAGAACAAATCTGGTAAGGTAGGTGACAGCCAGATTTTGGAGGCCTCTAAGTGTCAGGGTTAAGAGTTTGTATTTTACCCTAGAGGTAATACAGAGGAATCAGTTTTTTGAGCAGAGAAGT
Source organism: Phascolarctos cinereus (assembly GCF_003287225.1). Taxonomy (NCBI): domain Eukaryota; kingdom Metazoa; phylum Chordata; class Mammalia; order Diprotodontia; family Phascolarctidae; genus Phascolarctos; species Phascolarctos cinereus. The sequence continues at coordinate 572,704,070 of NW_027555847.1, forward strand.
GATCCTGAGTTGTATTGTCATCTAGGTGGAGGGTTTGGGGGTAGAAGGTGGGGAACTAGAATAACAAACCTCTGATTTCATTGGTATAATGAACTGTTGATGAAGAATCTCCCTAAATCTAAGTTCCAGAGCCCATGCCACATCAGCTCCTGCTCTGCAACTTAGATTTATGGTTTCCTGAAATCATTGAGAGGTTAAATGAATTGTGGCTCACATGACCAGTAAGTGTCCAAAGCAGGAATCCTGGTCTTCCTGACTCCTGGGTTGGCTCTCTGTTTACTATGCCACACTGCTTCTAGACCCAGATTTACAAGGTGAAAATCATTTTAATTTGAGGTCTATTAATTAGAAATGTGATAATATAACCAAGTTTTCCTCTATCTCTAGGAAGAAAGATTTTTAAGTATATAAACATATCTATATACAAATGCATGTGCTAATTCTTGTTGTTTGTCTTTCATTCTTGAAGAGGACCATGATATCAGGAAGGTGATGTCATGACTTTCATGTGAATTGTTTAAATGAGGCAGGGCTGTGCAAAAGTCACCAGCCACACCCTTACCTCTGAGCCTTCTGGGTCCAGTGGCAAGATATAGATCAGGATGACTGGCAATGGCCCCAGATGCAGTGGGAGACCTTGGCCTTTTTAACCTCAGGTCTTTCCCAGGTCTCAGTTTGTCTGAGGCAACTCCCATTCAGTGATTAAGGCTAGGTAAAAATGAAGCAAAGAATGGCTTCTTTTACCTAGTCCAAAAAAAAAATCAGTCTCAGAGGGGGGACCCTCAAGGTTTCTGGCTGAAACAGAAACAATTTCTATTTTCACTCACTCTGAACCATCAGAACCCAAACAATGACCCACTGAGGCTTGGGCTGGGACGTATTGTTGGCCAGTCAATGAGAGCCTGAGTGGTTTGGGTTTAAGGTATGGTCCATAAAAAAGAAACCTAACCTGTAAACCCCAAGATATCTTGCTAGGTTTCAGAATCAAAATTTAGATTTCCTTTGGGCAGAGCATCTGCAGCTAAGGGTATGATTTCACTGTGTGTGAGAGAGAGAAGGAAGGAAGAAAGGAAGGGAAGGAGGAAGGAACTGCATTGCCCTACTGGAACCAGCCAGTTGGGTCTCCAGTGGGGCAGCTACTACTACTCACAGGTTATTGTTTGTCTGTCATTGTCAAAGAGGACTGTGACCTTTGAAAGGTGATGTCATGACTTGCATGTGAATTGGATATAGATGGGGGACACTCTGCTAATTGTTATCTTCTCACTAAAGGAGGCTTCTGCTTGAGTTTAACTACCATATTTATTTGGTAGCAAACAATGAGTTTGGTTGACCAAATACCTGTGACCCTAAACAAGTGACTTCACCACTTTAAACATCAGTTTCCTTACCTCTACAATGAGATAAGACTTAATGGTCTCTAAGGTCTAAATTTGGGATGCTACTGATAACTACCCTCTGCATAAGGCTTTTCTGATTCCTCCTGCAGCTAGAGCCTTCAAAACACCCTCCCTCCATGTTACCTTGTATATACTTTATATATGTTTTTATAGATGCATGTGTGTGTATGTGTGTACATTTTATTTCTCTTGTTAGAATATAAGTTCTTTAAGAACAGGGATGGTTTTGCTTTTTTCTTCATATATATATATATATATATATATCATCTTACACAGCACTTGGCATATGCTGTTCAGTCATTTCAGTCCTATCTGACTCTTCACAACCCCATTTGGGGGTTTTCTTGGCAAAGAGGCTGGAGTGGCTTGCCATTTCCTTCTCCAGTTCATTTTGCAGATGAGGAAACTGAAGCAAACAGGGCTCAGTGACTTCCCGAGAATCATACTGTAAGTAAGTGTGTGAGACCAGATTTGAGCTCAGGTCTTCCCAACTCCAGTCCTGGCATTCTATCCACTGCACCAACTAGCTGCCCCCTTTCAAGCTCACATGATGAGAGATGGCTTGATGTAGTGGAAACAGATGAGACCTAGGAGTTAAGAAGACCAGGGTTCAAGTCCTGCCTGTGATTCATACTGGCTATGTGACCCTTAACTTTTCAATGTCCCAAGTCCCTTATAAGATTGTAAACTGAGTCATAAGATAATAGATCTAGAACTAGAAGGTACCTCAGAGGCCATTTTATCCAGCCTTCTCATTTCTCTCATGAGGAAACTGAGACCAAGAGAGGACATTAATACATAGTAGATGCTTACTAGGTGTTTATTGACTGACACCAGAGCCAGTGCTCTCTCTACTGTACCACACTGCTCCTGATGTGCCTTGACAGAAGGACCTTCCTCATGAGAATTTCCTTGTACCGGTGAAGTCACAGGTCTGGTGCAAAATATAAATAAATAAACAAATACGTGTGGAACAAATTCAGTAGTAGATAAAATGAACTTCACGGTTACAAAGCATAATGTAAATGCGTTCTGGGTTTTTGCTTCTGCTAGTATGGATGCCCAAAGACTAGGCAATCAGAGCTCAGCATTAGAAGGCACCTATCTAATCCTGTCGGTATCTGTACAGGAATCCTTTCTCCATTCTACCTGAGAAAGAGTTACCTAACTTTCACTTGAAGACCTCCAGGGAAGAGGGACCCCACCACCTCCAAAGGCAGCTCATTCCTTGTTTAGACAGCTCTAACTATTAGCAAGTTTCTTCCATAAGTCGAACCTAAGTGCTCTCTCTCTCTCTCTCGCTCTCTCTCTCTCTCTCTCTCTCTCTCTCTCTCTCTCTCTCTCTCTCTCTCTCTCTCTCTCTCTCTCTCTCTCTCTCTCTCTCCTGCTTCCCCCAATCACTCAAGCAAAGTACAGCTAATCTCTCCATGTGAAGAACTTTTAAATACTTAGATATGCACACCCTTCCCCCCAGTTTTCTCTTTCCTCCCCCACTTAATAGTCTCCTGTTCTTCAGCTGAACCTCATGTGGTGTAATTTGAGGTCTTTGCCAGATGCTTGTTCTCTTCTGGATGCCTTCCAACTTCTCTGTGGCTTTCTTACAATGTAGCATCCCTAACTGAACACGACCCTAGGTAAGGATCACTTTGTATCCTTTCTTCTACAGTGTTCAGATTGTTTGCAAAACAATACATCTGACCTCTTCAGACTGTATTGTGCCTGTTTTCATTGGCAGGCTTCTTGCAGATTTTCAGTAGATACATACTGAATTAAATTGAAAATCCAAGTATGCACGTCATTATACAAGTACATAAAAATGCCAACACTTGTGGTTTGGTAATCAGTTCTCTATGGCTCCCTCAATTTTTTTCTTTCTCCCCCAGTACAATTTAAGGGAAGAGGTTGTGAGACTGAAAACAATGAGACATTCTGTGCCCTTCTTTAGAGGACAAAAATTAAAACTAATTATTAAGATGAGTTTTGTAAATGATTAGTAATCTTCATGTACCATTGTACATTTCAAAAAACCTTTGGCTCCTATTTGCCTACAGAAAAAAAAACCTTAAAACTTTTGATCTTGGCATTCAAGGTCCTCCACAGTTTTGTTCCCAGCTGGCTGTCCGCTGCTGTCCGGCATTAAATCTCATACTGGTATTCTATGTTCCAGCCAAATTTGACTCCTCCGCACTAGAGGTGTCAGACATGCCAACCAGCAACTCCCAAGCACAGCCCAAACCAGATTTAAAGGTAATTGGAAAATACTTAACGAAACAAAACACAAATACAACGTAAATAATAAAACATATATTTAGGGGCATCTAGGGTGCACAGTGGATAGAGCACCGGGCCTAATCAGGAAGACCCGAATTCAAATCCAGCCTCAGACACTAACAGTATGATCCCAGGCACTTAATGCTGCTTGCCTCAGTTTCCTCAATCTGTCAAATGAGCTGGAGAAGGAAATGGCAAACTACTCTAGTATCTTTGTCAAGAAAAGCCCAAATGGGGTCACGAAGAGTTGGACACAACTGAGCAACAACGAACATTATAGTTTAAAAGTTAACCTATAGTCATAGGAATCCTAACGTAAAGATTAATTGCCCATTTTGATTTGAGTGTGACACTACTGCTCTATACTACCACCCATCTCTTTTCCCCATCCCACTCCCACCTACCGTCTTGTCCTGCCTACTCCCCTTTCTCTATCTTTCTTTATCTCCTCTGTCTCTATCAGAAGACCTGGGTTTGAGTCCCAAGTCTGCTCCTTACTGCCTGTGTGATTTTGGGCAAAGTACTTCATTCTGGGCCTCAGTTACCATATATATATATATAAGATAAGATTTTATATTTGATCCTGGAGATAATAGGAAGCCATTGGAGACCACTGGGGTGGGGGGGGAAGGGGAGGGAAGGGGAGTGTGGATATACTCAGACCTCCAATTTAGGAAGCTCTCTGGCAGTTGAGCGAAGGATGGACTGAAATGAGGAGAGACTGGAGGCAGTTTTCTCTTGGTATTTCCTTTGTACTTTTAGCCTCAATAAATAAGTTACCTAAATGAACTTAAGCAGCAGAATGGAAAGTTTTGACAAATGAGTTCCAGATAAGAATTTTGTTTTCCTTTTTTTGGATTCAAAGCAGAGATCAGCCACGTCAGAGAAGGTAGATAGTAGGTGAGAGATGATGTGCTTTGTGAGAGGAGTGAAGGTAGACAAGTGTAAATACATTTCCATTAGGCTGAGGTGTGTTTTTTTGTCCAGTCATCTGAAGTCTCAGATGGGGGTGAGGGTGGGGCCTAGGTGTTCTCAGCATTTGAAGTATCTAATGATCTAATGATCCAAAGAATGAACAGTTTAGAGAAGTACAACACAACTAAATTTTTATCATGCTCCATACATATTCATCCTAAGAATCACTGCCAAAGAGTGCTGTCTTTTTTTTCCCCAGAGGGAGAAGAGTGATTAAAAAAAAAATAAGGAGAGGAAGGGCAGGAGAGAACTAGGAATTTAGTTGCATTCTATGTGTAAGCACATAGTGATCTGGGGGAACATTTCCTTCAATGATCACAGAAAGATTTGTGAATTAACACCTAGTCAAAAGCTTTGTTCTCTTTACTTTTAAAAAAATATATTTTTTTAAGGTAGCATGTAGTAACTATCAGGGTAACAGTGTGTAACCGGTGCAACTATGAGCTTTCTCAAATAAGCCTGTGAAGCCAGGGGTACAAAGGATATCTCTGTCTACATTGCACAGATGGGAAAACAGTCCAAAAGAGGCTTGAATGACTGCAAAAGTCACAAGGTTAACCTGGGGCCTGATGGAACAACTCTTGGGCTCAGGTATTCTGACTGTCCTTTCCTGAAATGACTTGGCTTTTACTTGGTACATACTTTTTATTTACTTAACTATGTAAAGTTATATCCCCCAGTAGAAATATTTTACATATATTATTTCATTTGATTTTCACAAGACCTCTGTCCACCATACCAGACAGAATAATGTTAACGCTAGTAGGGATACTGATTGGATTCAAGAAGATGTTGATATGTATTTTATAATTCAGAGTTGTTGTTCCTGGAATTCAAGATCATTAAGTGAAGAAAAGGAAAAAAGATAATCAAGGTCAGGCATTGGCTAGAGATGATTTTCTAGGGCAGGACTGTAGGCACAATTGCACAGCAGTCGTTGAAATGTGGCATCTTTTCATTTCTCTTACCATCCTCCTCACCCATCTACTTTCTCCCAGTTTCTTGTGCTGCTTTCTGGGTGGCCAAACCCCTCCTCCCCTGCCCCCTAACTTTGGCAGTCTACTTAAGTCTGACCTCGAGAAAGTGCCTTTTACTGCTTTCTTCTTCCCTGCTCTGTTGCCTAGCCCCTGTTCTGTCCCAGGAGTCTCTGCAACATGTAGTGCCATTGACTACCTCCTCCTTCTAGATACAGTACTCTCTTCCTTTGGTTTCCTGGACTCTTCTTTTTCCTGGTTTTCCTCTGTCTTGACTGGTGATCTCACAATTTCTTTCACTCCGTTATATTTTGTATAGATCTCATTTGTACGTGTTGCAAACACGTCTCCTTCATTAGACTGTGAGATCCTTGAAAACAAGAACTGTCTTTGTGTTTTGCCTTTCTTTGTATTTTCCAACATCTTAGTCTAGTAGCCTGGCACATAGTAGGTGCTTTAAAATGCTGGTTGACTTGTGGACTGGTTCATTCTCTTTCTTTAAGCCCTCTAACTGGGTTTCTCTGAGATTCTGTTCTAGGTCCTCTTCTTATTTTTCTTTCTACTCTTGCTTGATACTTGGAAGCCTTCCTTGATCCTGGTAACTGAAAATGTTCTATCTTTCTTCAGACTTTCTTAGAGACCTTTTCCCCCTCACCCAGTACCTGGGTTTATACTTTTTTATCTGTATATATGTAGTATCTGCCCTACTGTTACCCCAAAATGAATCTAAGCTACTTGAAAGGGCTAAGATTTTCTACAAAACATTTTGTAAACCTTAAAGTGCTATATTCAAATGTCAGCTATTATTAATCAGTTCCTAATACCTTGTACACAGTAGGCCTTAGTTAATATTTGTTAAATGAGTGAATAAACCAGGCAGCTGAAATCTACCAGTGTTGGTTTGCACAGACCACTTTTCCTAGGTTTTTGTTTTTTTGTTTTGTTTTATAAAAAGAAGAAGCAGACACAGCCCTTTGCCCTTGATTATATAAAATCATAAAACATAGAAACAAGTCTATCAGTATTAGCATCTGTGCAGTGGTATATACATAGCTCCCATGTCTAACATCTCTTATGTAAAGCAAAATGACTCCTTCCCTCCCCAAGGTACTCTTAGATTTCCCTTCTTTCCTCTTTTCCCTGCCCCTCCCATTTTACCCTAAGGTCTAGAATGATCTAGAGCAGCAGTATCAAACCTAGATAGAAATGGGAGCCCCTAATCCATATATAACAATCCCTGTGAGTTTTATATTGACCTAATTTTAAAATGTAATATTATCTACATTTTTATTTATTGTTTTAAATGTTTCCCAGATTCATTTTAATTTGATTTGGTCTGTACTGGGGATGATATTGTGAGCTAGGGCTGCATGTTTGATACCTGGTCTAGAGTGACTCTGAGGTCGTAGGACTGGCTGGGGAAGTAAGCAGGATGAAAAGCATAGAATACATGCTCTAATCATTGCCTTCCCACCCTCCTGCTCCAGACCCTTGCCATGGAAGGCTAGCCTCTATAGGCTGAGTTTTCTCCTAAAACATATATAAATTTTAATTCAATCCTTTGTGAACCAGAGAGGCAGTGTTATATAGTGGTTAGAGGGCCAGCTTTAGTCAGGAAGGCATGTTCAGGATTCAGATGCCCCCCATATTTGCTCTGTGACTGTGGACAAGTCACGTAAACTCTCAGGACTCTTAGCTAACTCTTCTGACTATAAATTATAGACAGAAGCACTGATCTGCATTGGGAGTGGGTATTTCCACAGGAGGAGTTCCTCATATTAACAGAGTATCAGGAGTGAACAAAAGCAATAACTACCTTTGTGAAATAGAAGATTGGCCTTTGGGTGCACGAACCCCTTTGGATGACAAGATCTAAGGGAAAAATGAGAAGTAGTAACGTAGAAGGTAGGGAAGACAATGAAAGAAGGAGTGAATGCAAAGGCATTTATTAAGCACCTACAACTATTTGCTAATTGGTAGGGTTGCAAAAATAAGCAAGCAAGATGAAATCCTGGATTATTGGTCTCAATGTAAAAAAGAGGGTGTAATAAAGGGTTTGGGTGAGGCCATGGAGAACAGAGATTGTGCTTTTTGCATTGAGATGATAAGGGCCAAATTCCAGGTACCTGAAAGAATTCCCAGGATAATTTCTTTTTGCTTGATTTTGGGGAAACTTTGTAACTTTTCTTCTTTTTATTATTTTTGTCTTTCTCATTGTTACAACATAAAAAGCCTAAGAAAACAAAACAAAACAAAAAAAACAAAAAAGGGAGTCTGTTTCTTGAGGCACAAGTAGAAGAGAAATTGACACTGCATTCTATTTAATAGCCCTTCTACATTGCCTTCTCTAAGCTATCCTTCATACCAATGCAAAAGTAATCTTCCCTATAGACAGATATGATCTCACTCCTGTTTAATAACCTCCAAAGAGTTCCTCCTTGCCTCCAAGATAAAATACAGTCTCTTTATTCTGGCATTCAAAGGCTAGCCTTGTGTCATTTACCTCTCCTTCATAAATTCTACATTCTAACCAGACTGGATTGCTAACTGATCTCTTCTTGCCCTCTCCTTATTCCAGCCAAACTGGATTATTAGTCATTACCTGCTTTAGCCTTTCCTTTTCTTTCTTTCTGGCAGACCAATACACTTGTCTGAAACACATACCCTCCAAAAGCCTTGCCTGGTGAAATACCCCTTTTCCTTCAAAATGTAGCTCAGATGCCACCTGCTCCAGAAATTTTTAATATTTTTGGATTCCCAAGCTAGATTGAGTTCCAGTCTTTCATGCTTCCCTTTTTTGTGCCTGAATATAGTAGGTGCTCAATACTTGTTGATTGCCCATTAGGTTTATCTTATGCATTGATCACATTCTAATTTATTAGTCACTTGCTGTACATGTCTTAATCCCCTTACTAGATTGTAAACTCTGTGAGACAAAGTGCATTTTTTTCATACTTGCATTATTAGGGTCATAAGGTCATAGATTTAGAATTGAAAAACATCTTGAAGATCACCTAGTCCAGGGGTAGGGAACCTGAGGCCTTGAGGCCACGTATGGCTCTCTAGGTCCTCAAGTTGGGCCCTGACTGAATGCAAACTTCACGGAACAAATCTTTTTATTAAGGGGATTTGTTCTGTGAAGTTTGGAATAAAAAGAATAATATAATACGGTATTCTGAAGAGATGACCAACTTCCCTCTTAGTCTTTGGAAATCTCTAGTGTAGAAGACTCCAGACTGATCTGTGATACTATGAATCCCTAACCCCATATTGCCATGATAGGGTAGAAGGAAAATTCCCTTATACTCATCTGGGAAGATGTATTTAGAGTTGAGATACCAGGAACATGCCTCAGAGAAACACTGTTATATATAATAGCTAATTAGGTTCCATAATACTATATTATAGAACAATACTTAGGGATGTTATGAATTATATGGGATTTTTTGTGGACTTATATCAGAAACTTAGCCACCCTGAATATTGTTTTTCTATCAAAAAACCATGTTTGGAATTGTGAACTTCCCAACATAGGGTTAAACTATATGTGCATAATAAATTAATATATAAAAATGTATATGTATGTATGTATACACATGCACACATAGTATGTATGTTTTACTTCTGGGCCATAGTTGTATTTAGGGAAATTAGTGCAGAAATGGAGTATAAAGATCTTGGGTTGTCAACCATAGGAAACCCGTAAACCATAGTCAGAGAGCCCTAGGACAAAAGGATGAAAAAATGTAGAAGCTTATTTGAAATAGCTACAGGTTTGGGAGGTGAGGAAGGTGGCTTGTTTTTTTCTTATCTACTATGTGATCTTGGTAAGTCCCTTGACCCTGTTAAGCCTCAGTTTGCTCATCTGGAAAATAAAAGTGATAATAGTGATAAAAACTTGTATCCCATATCTCACTGGGTTTGGGTGAGGAAGCACTCATGATATATAACCGTGAACTATTGTTACTAATACTAAATAATGTCATCCTCTCAAAAAATGCCAACAAACAAATCTCAAGCTTACTTTGAAACAGTCCTAAGCTAAAATCCCACCTTTTACCAAAAAAGCTTTTTCTGATCCTCTTAATGCTAGTGTCTTCCCTCTAGGATTATCTCCAGTTTTTTCTGTATTTTGTACACAGCTGTCTGCAGATTGTCTTCCCCATGAGAACAGGGACTCTTCTTGTTGTTTTCCTTTGTATACCAATGCCTGGTCCAGAATAAGCCCAAAGTAATAAATGCTTATAAATTTGTGTGTGTGTGTGTGTGTGTGTGTGTGTGTGTCTGTCTGTCTGTCTGTCTGTCTGTCTATCTGTCTATCTGTTTTAGCTTTAGAAACTCAGTAGTCCCAGCATGAGAGACTTTGGTCGCCTTGTATTCTTACTTCTCTATTGTGTGAAGATTATGAGGCCTGATCTCTGTTTCTTAATTCCTCAACTTCTTTTCTCCTCTGATCACTGTTGGTGAAATGACAAGTGTCAAGTAGCCAAAAGTTGTAAGTTTATCTCTGGGAGTTGCCCCCAGGAGAATTGTTTTGGCTGCATTGAACAAGAGTCAGGGGAAATGATACTAGCTTTGGCTTGAAGATGACCTTTATTTGGGAGAATCTTGCTGGGGGAGGGGGCGGTGTTACATACTGGAATGCCTTTCACAAATCTTGTGGCTTTGTGTAGTTTGGGGAGGAGGTCAGTTTAATGTTTGTTCCCTAGTCTCTTAGGCTTCTTTGCCTTCCTAGTTTAGCAGTCTGTCTGCCCTTCTTCAGTATGCTGAATGCCAGGCAGTCTTCATAAAATATGAGAGGCTAGATAAATGGGAAAGACCCATCCTTTTACATATCCACATCTCTTGGTTCCGTTCACCTGTTGCCTTTCACCTTTCTTTCTAAGACACCAAGTGCTGTGTCAGCTTGATTCACGTTTATTGCCTCTTAGCCATATACCAGAAAGTTAAATTTTGCTATTAAACTGACAGGTCAGTTCCACATTTCTAGATTCATGTGTACTTAACAAGAACCAGGACAGAATAGAATAGTAGAAAGAGTGATGGACTAGTTGTGTGACCACAATCAAGTTGCTTAATCTCTCTGAGTTGGTTTACCCATCATAAATGGGGATGAATAGTAACTCTAAAACCTATCTCACAGGGTTGTTTGAGGTTCAGATGAGATACTATATTGGTAAGCACTTTGCTAGTCATGTCAGTGTTGCCCAACTTTTTGATACTTTGTTTTGTTTTGTTTTTTTGTTTGGTCATTAATATATAGCCATTGTGCTTCAGTATCCTCATAACATCAAGAGAAAGTGAAGAAGCTTCCTACAAGGTAGTGGGTTGGTCAGACTTCCTGTGGTGAATTCATGGGACTACATGTGAGAAAGAATGAGCAGACATGGATGGGTCGCTGTCTGTATGTTGTTAGGAATAGCCAAGTCATTGAGGTCCCAGATCCATCTAAGAGTGATCCCAAAGAACTTTTGATAATGGAAGTGTTAGTTGTTCCCAGCTGCCTTCTCTTTTAACTATGTATTACATTATAAAGGTCATAGAACCATTTTATCCAATCTCCTCATTTTATAGATGACAAAAGTAAGGCCTGGAGAACGGAAATATTTTGTTCAAGGTCGCCCAGTTAGTGACTGAACAATGACTCCTTATAGTTCTCCTGATTCACAGTTCAGTGCCCTTTTTTTATTATATAAGGCTATTTCAATCATGAGATGAATGATGATGAACTTTGCCCTGTTGACTAAAGGCAGAAATGGGAAGACATTTTACTTCCCCTCCCCATGTTCAGTCTTGGACTTATCTCCCCTTTTGGTACAGTTTCTCCTCTTGTTCCAAAAATCTGCCTTTATCAGAACTAATTAATGAAAGAGAAGAAGTTCAGTCTGAATTGACAAGCCTGAAATACAGACTATTTTAATATGAGTAAAGTTTTATAATTTTCTGATTCCTTTAGTGAACAGCAATTTCTAATGGCTAGTAATTTTGGATCCTAGAGGACCTGCTTTAATGCTCAGACAAGACCCATTTTCAGAACAACTACTTATGTTATGTCCTAAACAGTTCGTTCCTAAGGAGACTTAAATATATCCCAGTTACAAACTTGTTTGTGCTATTTGTTTCTCTAGTAAGTTGTTTTTCTTAGTGATTGTAGAATGTAAACAGGGACTGTTTTGTTTTGTTTTTGTCTTTGTAACTTTAGTACCTTACTACCTTCAGCCTTGATTCAAGTGACCCTTTAACCAATGTTCATTTGAATGGATTTTGTTGTTGTTTAGACAGTAATAGGTAAACTAGTCCAGCCCAAACTAAATTATTCCAAATTTGCCGTGTTTTAAATTCTGAAATAGTTTAATGATTTAACCAGTTTCCTGAATGCCCCATGGGGCCATTTGAGACATTGTGAGCAGGGAAACATCCTATGGTAGCTGTGCGGTAGACCATTATCAGTTTGGGGAGATCGTGTACCTTAGAAAAGGATGATATTTCAATCTTACATTTCTTTTACTGCCTCCTGGTTCTACCAAGGCAAGAGGGGAAAGAGCAGTTTTGTTTAGATAGAGCATTTCATTTAAACCATTTATGCCCATTAGTTATGGTTAGACTGGTGTTGAAACAGAAGAAAAACCTGTTAATTTTCTTACCACATTACTGCTGTTGTGGGAGATGAATAGGAGGCTCAAGAGTTAGTCACAATTAAAATGCATTTATTTGTGTCTCAGATGACTGGTTTTTATAATAAGGTATGGTTGTGTAAAAGGCATCAACTTGGAATTTGGAGATCAGCCTTGTTTCCCTGCTTTGGTCAGTAACTAACTTCTATTCATAGGACTGTACATTTAAAGCCAGAAGGAATCATAGAGGTTGTCTACCCCAATCCCTTCATTTTACAGATAACAAAACTGAAGATAGTCTGTTATTGTTTTTCATCCTTCATTTTCGAACACATAGCAAGTGATAGAACTCACGTTTGAATTCAGATTGACTCATATCTTGCCCTCTTTCCACTGTATCAAAATGGACCTGATTATATTTCATGCCAGACCTGTCTCAGGATGGGCCTGTGATTCAGGTGTGAGCATGGTAAGATGTAGACCACATGATGTTTCACAAAAAGTTTACTTAACAATATCGTGGGGAGAATCTTCATCAAAGATAAAACAATGGTTCGGGTGAATGCAGCTCCCCTTATCTCTTTGACGAGTTGGGCTGGTCAGTAATGTAAGTCGGATTCTTAGGAATTCGTCAGATCTGAGGAGCACTGACTGGGCTGGGTTTTTACCACTTGGTATAGTGGAAAGAACACTGGCCTTTGGAACAGATAAATGAACAATCAAACCACAAGTATTTATGAAGTGCCTACTATATGCTAAGTACTGTACTAGGCACAAGGAATACAAAGACAAATAAGGCTGGAGCCAGGTTGTATAAGACTTCAAAAGCTAAACAAAATAGGAAGCCACTAGAGATGATTGAATAAGGAGAATGACATGGTTGGAACTGCATGTAAGGAAAATTACTTTGGCAACAATGTGAAAGGTGGAATAAAGTGCTGAGAAACTTGAAACAGGGACCAATTAGGAGGCTGTTGCATTAATCTAGAATTAATTTTCTTCCATTTCTAAAACTCTAGGATTATGTGAATATAAATAAGATATGTCCAAATAAGTCTATGGAGCACATTGCATGCCATGTAAGATAAGTGCGATCATTTAGAAGAATATAAAAATAATAATAATAGAATATTCCTGATTTTTCCATGACTCAAAGCTCTCTCTGATGTCCTAACTCTTTAGAGAAATCAACTATCTATTCATAAAATGTTTTAGCAAGATAAACTATAAACTGAATTCCTATAAAGTGAATCCTATTTTCCAATGACTTCCATAATGCAATTGGATCCGTATTGCATATCCTTTAGAACACTGGCCTAGGAATCAGGATAGTTTGGTTGTAGTCTAGGCTTTGTTGCTCATTATGTGTGTGATCTTGACTATGTGACCTTTATCTCTCTGGGCCTCAGTTTCCTCATCTGCAAAATGAGAGAAATAAAGTAGATGAGCTCTAAGAGTCCTTCTAGCTCTAATATTGTATGGGGGAGGGTAAGGAGGGTTAGTTGGATAGAAGTAATTTCCTAATTACATTGGAAATTTTCAGAGAGGAAAAGATTTAGATGCCAACTCCATAGTAGTCTGGGCATTGGGACACAACATAATCAGAAGGCTATTTGCTGGGAGTTATGGATCCTTGTACACTTTTTCTGTGAGATAACTTCTCTGATCTTTTCCTACTTTGGAGCCAGACTGATATACCCTGTGGTTAGGAGAATTTCTTTGTATCACTAAGTACATGTGAAAGTTTCTAAATCTTGTTCCTTGGCCCCCTTCCTTCAATAGAGCTGAGCTAAAGTACCTTAATTCATTGATAAGTGTCACTGAATAGTGTGTGGGGGGGGGTGTAAAAGCTCCCAAATTTCTACGTAAGATCTTAGATCTAGAATCCAAAGGGCCCTCAGAAGCCATCCAGACTCAGGGACATTAAGTAATTTTCTGAAGCTCACACAGGTAATATAGAAACCAGATGTAGAATTTGAATCCAAGTCCTTTGACCCCAGAGACAAGGATCCTCCCATTCTACCACATTGCTTCTTCTCTTCTGAGGCTCATTCCAAGGACAGTGCTTTATAAACTTTATAAAGTGTTATGGACATATGAAATGGTTATTATTATATTATACTTTCTATAACACAAATTCATTCCTACTATTTTTTCAGTTTTCTAAGTCCAGTAGTGGACATAAATTATCCCTGGAGCCAGGAGATACCCAGATACCCAAAGAGCAGTCTAAATAGCAAGGCTCAAATTCTGGTTGTGTAACTTAGTAACTGTTTGTCCTTGGGCAAGTCATAGGTTATAGAGTTGTAGATTTAGACATAGAAGAAAACTTAAAGGTCATCTACCTCTTTATTTTGCAGATGAGGAAACTCAGTCCTGTAAAGGTATCCAAGGTCAGACAGGGAGCAGCAAGTAAGAGTCAGGATTCAAACCCAGTCCTCAGTCTCTAAGTCTGATATTCTTTTCCAGTGCATCATAGAATCCCTGGCTGGATTAATCGGCCTGTAAGGTGCCTTCCTCTTTCAACATTCTGGGATTCTGTATATTTGGCTACTGAAAGGAATAAAGACATCAAATCCAGATATAAATAGTTTCCTTCCATTGTATATTATCTTCAAATTAAAGCTTATTAATCCCTTCAATGGAAAGAGGGGACTAAGTTGTTTGGGTCTGAAGCACATATTTAGAGCCTCTGAAGCTTCTGTCTCTTTATAAAGATTTATAGGATCAAATTCCTCATTGAATTTAGAACCAGGAAGAGTTCCCCCCACCCCTTTCTACCTCTATGAATTTATATCCTTTTGTTCAACAATGAAAATTCCATAAACTGATGTATTTCTCCTTTTTTGCTTTAGCTGCCAGGAAGCTCAGAGCAAAATTCACAGTAATAATGAACTTAGCACCAGGTGTTTGGTACATCTATTTCTTTTCTTATGGGATTTTGCTTTGGTTTCATTTGTAATTATCCTATTTTATTTGCTTTTATTTCTTAAATTGCTTTAAATCCCTCCCTCCCCTTTATAAGAACCTGTAGGATGTAAATCTAAAATAGTTTGGGCTGCTTTCTTGTTATTTATTTGTGGGTTTTTTTACCTCTTTCCCTCAAAAGTATTAATGAGCTTTAATTGGTAGATTCTATACAATGGAAGGAGACTATTTACATCTGGATGTAATGTCTATATTCCTTTAAGTAGCAAAATACATTTATACTTTCTTAAATAAAAAGAGCAGGCTGCCAGATAGATACTAATCAACATTATGATCCTCTTCAAGTGACCCCTCCTGGTCGTTCTTTTTTCTTAAAGGAAAACAATGAAAACTCTATCAAAATTTCATGTTGCTTTCTCCCAAAGATGCTGCTCAACCAAATATTGAAGGCACTACTTTAATTGCTGGATTTCAAATATGCCTTTTAAATTTTCTTTCAAAGAAGAATTTCTACAGACTCAGCGCTGAAAAACTGCAGAATTTAATGAGAATAAGGGAAAGCCACAGAATCCCAAAATGGCAAAATTGTACTGTTAAGCTCTGCCTCTGTTCCTTCCACTGTGATGATACATTGAAGTGGATGCTAATGGGTTGGTTCAAAGGAAGTATGCAACAGCTCTTTTAGCTTATGGAAGAAAAATAGATTGACTAGGTGTTGAAATAAGTCTCCAAAATGATTGCAATGTGTCAGCCTTAGAAACTGCTTTGGGATGGCTTTGAGCTCTGGTTATATTTAATGAATCAGGAAAAGAAAATGTTTAATGCTAAGGAATCTTTGTAGGATGAATGCTGGTGGAAAGGGGGTGTCGGTAGGATTTGATGGTGAAGAGAGTCTGACAACCTCATTGGCTAGATTTAGAATCAGTGCCATAGCCTAGATGGGACTTTAATAGCCTCTGTGTCCAGCCATTGCCCCTCCATGTACCCTTGCTGCTGTCTCATCACTGAGTTAGGAACATGCGAGTTGGAAGAGCCATGTGAGCAACAATTTTTTTTTTAAACCTTGAAGTATCTGGCAGAAATGTACCTTGTTTAAGGAAGCTTGTGAGAATGCCAAGCCTCACTGCCAGCTGTGATGACTCCCCTTGGCTGTGCTGCTTCTAAAAATGGAACACAGGTTTAGAAGCAGAAAAGGGGAGGAGTTTGGGGTTTTCAGAGGATAGTCTTTCTCCATTTTGTCAGAGGTTGTAGTTGTTTCAGTGTATCACATAGCGGGATTAAAATTGTTGGAGGACACAGGACAGGATAGGGTGACCAAGCATTGAAAGACGAACTCTAATTAACCAACTCCATTGGGAAGAAAGCAAGAGGAGAAGGAAGCTCCTAATGCAGGTGCTATTTGTTTACCATACAAGCATCATTTATGTTGATAATGGCCAAAGTGTATACCCTGATCCAAAGACATGGGACCAGACTTCAATACTTCCTTTGTTCCTCTTTTCTCTGCCTTCAGTTTAACAAGCATTTGTTAAAGCAGTTACTACATTCGAGTAACTATGCTTATTGCTAATGTATTCAAAGATTTTTTTAAAAAAGCCCCTGTCCACAAGAGGCTTAAATTCTTCTTTCCTCTTTCTTTCCCTTCCCCCAACATACATGTAGAAATTGTTTTGTTATTGAGTAACCAATTCCTTGTTTGATAGAAATATTACCTTTCCTGCATTCTCCTTTCCCTTGTTTGTTCTCTATGATTGGAAAGACCATTGGGAAAGTCTGACGATAAGGAACAAAACCAGTTGACATGGCTGCATTTTTATCTATGGCATTGGAGAAAGCTGACCTTCTTAGATCATCTTAGACTTCAAATGTACTGACTTATCCGATACAGGATTTCCAGCAGTGACATGTTACTTTTGCTTATTTGGTTCCTGTTGCCCATCTCTACCAAAGGAAAAAAAACACCTGTAAATTTAAGTGAATTTTGACCCTGGGCAGTTTTTGAGGAATTCATGACATTCTTGGTGGGAAGTTGGGAATCCCTGAAGAGTGTGCTGTTTGAATTCGCCTGACTTTTATGCCTTGTTGAAGCAGTTCTGGGAACCAGCCACATTGCAAAAACATTGAGAATAAATGAAAAGATTTAGGTTGATCTACACATACCCAGATGCATTTAGACTATTTTTCATTCATTTGGCACACCATCATTAACTTTGTATGTCCTTGAAAGGGAAATGGAGAATTTACACATATCTTAAAATAATTTAGGCCAAAGTCTTACTTTCTCCTGAAATATCCAGATAATTGATAAAAATGTTATTTCTAGATATGTGGTCTTAATTTTCCATTTTGTTGAATATATTTGTAGAAAGACTAAATAAACATTACTTCTATAAGCAGTATATTGAAAGTGTCCCCTGAATTGGCAGTATATACCTAATATTCTAAAAAAGCATAATAAAGATATCATGGTACAGTGGGGAAAACCAGAAAGAGGGAGTGGGATTGGTTCCAGCCTTAATGCTAACATGTACTTGCTTTGCAATCTCTGACAAATTATAAATGACAAGTTACATATCACTTATATATGACTTTAGGAAACTCTGCCTCAGTTTCCTCATATATGAAATGGGGACAATGATACCTATCCTGACTTAGCTTTACAAACATCACATGAGATGATGTGTGAGGTCATTTTCAAAAGTATGAAGTGCTATAGTATCTCTCAAGGCTTTGTCCTGGGACCTCCTCTCTTTTCTCACCATATTATTTTGGTTGGTGATATCAATATCTCCCGTAGTTTCAATTATCATCTTTGTGCATATGATTCTCAGATTTATTTGTCCATCCTAACCTCCCTCCTGAACGCCAGTCTCCTGACTACCAGCTGCCTAGCAGATATCTTGAACTGGATATCCCGTAGACATCATAAATTCAATATATCCAGAACTGACCTCATTTTTTTTCCTAACCTTTTCCTCTCTTTCTCACTTCCCTGTTTTTACTGTCAGAGGCATCCTCCTCCTCCCATTCACCAAGACTCACAACCTGTTTGTCAGCCTCAAACCCTAACTGTCTCTCATCTCCTACCCCCAGGTCCAGTAAGTTGTCAAGTCTTGTATTTTCTACCTTTGTAACATCTCTCATTTACACCTCCTTCTCTCTTCTGATACTACAACTACCCTGGCATTCATCTTCATCACTTCACATTTGTACTGTTGTGATAGCCTTCTGGTTCACCCCCTGTCTCAAGGCTCTCACCACTCCAGTCCTGTCTCCACTAAGCTGTCATATTGATCTTCCTAAAGCACAGATCTGATCATGTCACTACCTCAGCCAACCCCCATTCAATAAAGTCCAATACTTCCTTAGTACTTTCAAGATTGAATATAAAATCCTCTATTTGGCTTTTAAATCCAATCATAACCTGGCCCCTTTCTACTTTTCCTATCTTTTTGTACCTTGCGCCCCTCCAGTTATCCTACAATCCAGTTACTTTGGCCTCCTTGAACAAAGCATTCTATCTGCTGACTATGGCCATTTTCACTGGCTATCCCTCATGTCTGGAACTCTCTCCTTCCTCATTTCTGCCTCCAGCCTTCCTTCCAGTCTCATCTAAGCTCCTACCTTCTGCAAAAAAACATTCCTTGACCATGTTAACCTAGTGTCTTCCCTCTGAGATTATCTCCAGTTTATCCTGTACATATTGTCTTTGTTCAAAGCTATCTACTTTAGGCTGTGACAGCAGGGATTTTCACTTTTTTTTTTTATCCTTAGCACTTAGGACAGTACTTGGCACATAGAAGGTATTAATAAATAAATGGTTATTGACTTGATCTAACTTGTAATAACCTATGTGAGATAGTATCACTAGCTACTATGAGATGTCTGTCATTTGGAATATAAGCTCATGCCTAACAGTCTAGTTAGACAATATTGGAGAATACAAGATCCTACTTAATTTTATCCTGTTGTTCAGTCTTTTCAGTCCTGTCCGACTCTTTGTGACCCCATTTGGGCTTTTCTTGGCAAAGATGAATGGTTTGCGATTTCCTTCTCCATCTTATTTTACAGATGAGGAAACTGAGGAAGAAAGGTCAAGTGACTTGCCCAGGGTCACACAGCTAATAAGTGTCTGAGGCCAGATTTGAACTTATCTTCCTGACTTCAGGCCTGGCACTGCTCGACCTAACTGCCCCTAATCTTATCCTAACTTGGTCGTTATGATTGGTACTCTCTTATGGTAAAGGAAATGCAACAAAGCCAGCCTAACCATGTATGTTTAAAAAAAAATGGACTTTTAAACTAAATTCTATCACTGCCTTGTCAGCTGTGGCCTTTTACTTTGAAATGGAACTCTTTTTTTTTCCTTTCTCTGCATTTAGAGCTTGAGAATTACCTATCTAGCAACAGAAGACTGATGGGCAGCCACTCTCCTCTTAGATTATCTCTTCTTATTCTTGAGGTCTCCTTTGTGTATTTCTGGTGACAATACTTCAGTTGGCTTTCACCTAGTTTTCTTTTCTTGATATTTCCCTGAATTTTTACCTAGGAAATACAGGGCATAGTAACTACATGGTACATGAGGCTGTGGTTCATGAGAGCTAGTAGAAATTCAAATAGATAAATGTATATATTTAAATAAAAATGTAAACAAAAAGAATGTTCATGATGCCTTCTTTTAAATCCTTCTGATTCCCTTGGGATTTTCCTTAGTTTTAAAATGTATTTGAAACTCCAAAAAGTGTGATCTTAAATGACCTTGTTTTTGCCATTTTCAATAGAAAGCTTAGAACTAAGGTTCAGAGACTGTGTTGCATGAGGCAAGCCTCCTTTAAGCCCTTTCTTGTGGACATCTGCCTCTGGTCTTTGCTCCTCAGGCCTGGGGAGTCCAGTGTACAGGGAAAAATTTGACCTTGGAATAAATGTTTCTCTTATGATTACTTGGTGAGCTGTTTCTTCTTCTTTTTGCTTTAGTCAGCAAGCATTATATCCGGTTAGCTTTGGTTTCTGTTATTAATTGTTGGTTTAAAGTTTCTTCCATGACAACCCCACTCACCCAGGTTAAAGTACAGATTTCTAATAGAGTTTTAAAGGTGTTCTGAGAATTTTGTCCTCCTCTCTCCAGCCCCAAGAGATGTAGGAAAATGCAGCAAAGAAGTTTTGCTGGAAAGAATGGCTTCGTGTATGCACTTGGGAAGTTTTTCCTTATGCCTCACTTATTTCATAAACTCCTTCGGCATTTGCATTAGTTTACTAAATATATATTCTTGTCATTTTGGCTAACTCTACAATTGTGTTATACATTTTTAGCTGATATTATTTAAAATTTGAAAAAAAAGTTTTTCCTTCATGGGATAGTTTTTACTTCTATCAAAGAGGTAGGGAGAAAACACTTTCCTGACCTTCTGAAATTTAACTGCAAAATTCTTTGGTTAAAAATTCAGAAAGTCCAACAGTTTTCAGGTTTATTGACTTAAGTCTGTTAATCTTGGATATTCACTTTGACCATTAGACATAAAACCATAGAAATGTTTGTTGCTTTTCATCCGCATAGAAGTAAAACTAATCCTAAGGAATGGGGACAATCTATACTTTCAAACTTTTCATAGTGCTGTTAAACCTGAAACTTTCCCACGAAGTATTAAAAGTGTCAGTTGGTTTGCCCAATCCTCCATTGTGGTTATCATTGAATAATAGTGGTAGGTAAGGCAGCTTTTGCTCAAAATTACTAAATTCCTGTATATGGTGCAGGGAGGGCCATGTATGCTCTACTTGAGCTAACCTTTGCTAGAGCAAATTAATTCATGTAAGATTCTATTCCAGATTGTAGGAATGAAAGGACAGTAATGTTTATTTTGAAGGCAGCTAAAGCAGAATGACCAGGGAGTAGGGTTTATGGGTAACTGAGGCTTGAGAGTTCGGAAGAGTTTAATTTAAAACCTTTTGGGTATTGGAGAATAGTTTGCTCTTTCCTCCCTAATATGACACTTGCACTTTCTGATTATACCTTATATTCTAGCTATTGTGCGTCTTGTCTTCCCAACTAGATAGTATCCTACATGAGGACAGTACCTGACTTTCTTTTTTGGATCCTAGAACAGTTCCATTCGTATCATAGGCAATCAATGAATAATTGAGAAGTAAATTTAAGAATAGTGGCTAAAGAAATGGGGGTTTAGGATGAAGGATAGAGTCAGAGGCAATGAAAGGAGCCAGATTACCTTTCTAAGATTTGTTGACAGAGGAATTCAAGTATTTGTGTAAGCATGAGCTCTCAAGAAAGGGGAAAAATGTGTATGGGGAGACACACACACACACACACACACACACACACACACACACACACACACAGAGAGAGAGAGAGAGAGAGAGAGAGAGAGAGAGAGAGAGAGAGAGAATGACCCTAGGCAAGTCACTTAACTTAGTGCCCTGGGCAATTCTGACTGTAAGTTAGAGAGAGTGGTAACCTGCAATGGAAAAGGTAGTTTTCTTCACTGGAAGTTCCTTCCCTAGATGGATGAAATCACAAGTCCAGTCCCTATCCATATATTCTTAAAAGACATTCCAATTATGCTTTGTATTTAACATCAAATTAACATCAAATACAAAAATATTAATGTATGTACACAACATTCACACGTACACAAAATTGTACTTCTTAATCAGAAAGAGAGCCTAACAAGGTATGAGTATCCAAGTGTTGTTGGCTTTTGGAGGTGGAAAACATTCATCAGAGTGTCTCGCTGGAAGCTCTGTGATCCAGTGAGGATGAACCCCTGGAGAATGTTTTATAAGTTGTGTTTTGAAGCATCCTCAAACCACTGTACAGAGTATTCAGAGTGTTCTTCTCGGTGGAGGCTTTAGCCTAGAGTGTTTGGAGAATGGAAGATAATGTCTGTTAGTCAGTAAACATTAAGTATCTACCTTGTGCCAGACACTGTGCTAAGAATTGGGGTACAAAGAATCTAGGTGACATAGTGGATGGAGCACCGGCCCTGGATTCCGGAGGACCTGAGTTCAAATCCAGCCTCAGACACATAACACTTAACTAGCTGTGTGACCCTGGGCAAGTCACTTAACCCCACTGCCTAGCCAAACAACAACAACAAAGTTAAAAGGAGCTCTCAGTCTAATGAGGGAGACAGTATGCAAATGATTCTGTACAAACAAGCTATGTGAAGAATAAATAGGAAATAATCAAGAGAGGGAAGGCACTAGAATTAAGAGGGATTGGGAAAGGCTTCCTGTAGAAGGTGAGATTTTAGGGGGGACTTGAAGGAAGCCAGGAAAACCAGAAGGTGAAAATAAAGTGAGCCAACCATCTCATTAGTACCAAATTCTAATTGCATAAACTAAAAGGATCCAGGTGGCCTTGGGTAGAGGTGGTAGGGGTTGCAGGGGAAAAGAGAGGGGACTAACTGGGGGAAAAAAAACTCTAAGATGCATTACTCTTTTCCCCATTTCTCCCTGCTAAAAATAGAAGTAGTACTTGGTAAGAAATTAAGAATTTCCTCTCTCAGTCCCAGTCTGCTATCTTCCCAATCCTGAGCTTCTAGGTTTTTGTAAGTACAACATGGGGTCCATTTTTCACTTAGCCTTTCTTGATGCGCTGCTTTTTTAGGAAAACCTGAAGTTCATATTTCTAAGGAAGGAAATAAAAGCAAGGTAGTCATTTGATATGTGATTTTTAAAAAGTCAGTTTTGTCTTTGAGAACATGTGTATTAATTAATGGTCAGGTTCAGATTAAAATCACTTAAAATTCTTCAGTGGAATTGGTAGAAATTGTGAGAGATCTTTTAACTTTGATTTAAATAATTAATAATATCACAGATAAGCTTTCTTTTCTCAAGAATATCCTTGTGCATAATTACTTGCTTTTTGTCTAGCACTGTCCCCTAACACCTGTGGTCTTTATTATGGTGAAATACTGGGGAACTCTCTGAGTAAAGAAAATAGCCCTAAGGTGGCCTTTGAAGTTGTAGACTGATACAGTAGCTGGAGATCAGAAATCTGCAGTTTGGGGGATATAGGTTTGATTTTTTTTTTTAGCAAAATAAATAGTAGCAAGTCAAAAGATGTTTTGTTGGAAGAGTCCAAGGAATCTGAACTGGAATCTTTTCTAGATTTAGTTGAGGATGAAAGAGAATTGGAAAAGAAAGAAGCCTATAGTGAAATGAAGCAAGTCCTTCTGCTGCCCCTGTGATGCTTTTATAACACACCTAAGGAAAATTTTTCTAATTCTGTAGACCAAGCTTATGCCTGAAGTACAAAATAGAAACCTGGAATTTAAATAGAAAGACAGCCAATTCTTTCATTTTACAGATGAAAAACTGCAAGGAGATTCAGTTATTTGCTCAGTTAGTGGCTGAGGTGGGGAATAGAATTCAGATGTTTGTATTTTTTCTCTCATGTGACACTTCCTGGAGGGAATATAATTAGTCACTTTTTAGAGATCAAAATAAAAATGATAACTTACTCTTCTGGGTAAGCCAAAACAGAGGATCAACCTTTGCCTTACGGTCAATAGCAAAGTTCTTTGTTTTTAATTTCTAAAATTTTTATATCACTTCCATTTCCAAATGTATTCCTACCCCAGCAAGCCATACCAAATAACAGATTTAAAAGAAACAAAGCAATGCAATCAATCAACACCATAAGCTTTGTCTGAGAGGATCTGCTGTATTCCACACCCATAGTCTACCACCTTGGAAAGGAAGGGAAGGAGGTGAATTTTGTCAACTCTTTCCTCAGCCCAAACTTGGTCATTAAAAATACCCAGTCTTCAGTTTCATTCTTTTAATGTTGTTGTTATTGTTGTTGTTCTTTCAAGGGTGAATTGTACTTTCAACTATGAACCAAAAAGAACCTCAAAGAATCTTGACAGATTATTGGTCTAAATAGTTTCACTTTAGAGAAGGGCTTACTAAAACCTTTTTCTACTTGTGACCCTTTTTCACTTTTCAGAAGCTTCGGTGTTTCATGGCCTGAGGGCATGCTCAGGGCAAAGTGCCCATGCTTTCTGTTCAGATCCAAGGCTGCAGTGAAGTTGCATGATCCATTCTGGGCAAGCCCTGCCAGAAACACCTCATTTTCATTATATGTTTGATTTTGAATTGATTTTTGGTCATTGCACTCACTGCTTTAGAGGAAGCCATGCCCATCTGTAAAATAGACTACATAATTTCTCAGCCACCTTCCAGATTTCACATTCTGTGCATGGACCAGTATGACTCTATGAGCCACTTGTAAATGGGTTTCCTTTCAAAGATATTCATGGAAGATGGATTCATAAGAGAATCTCCAAAGTCTTTGTGAAACTTCAAGCTATTAAAGCTTAAAGTCCAACATTTAACTTTCAAAGGTTTGCCTGTGAGTCCTTCTGGCTTTCTCTTTGTTTCCTTCTCATCTGGGGGTGGACTTTATTACTACATCCCACCCCCATTAGAAAAAAAGAAAAACAAAACTCTTATCACAAATATACATAGTCAAGCAAAACAAATTTACTCGTTGGGCATATCTAAAATATGCCACATACCCCTGCTTTAGTGCATTCCCACTCTGTCAGGAGGTAGATGGCATGGGTCATTATCAATACTCTGGAATTGTGGTTGTCATTACATTGATTAGACTTCTTAAAGTCTTTCAAATTTGTTTTTCCTTTGTATTGTTGTCATATCAAATGTTCTGCTGATTTTGCTCAGTTCATACATGTTTCCCTAGTTTTCTTTGAATTTGTCATTCATCATTTCTTACTATGCAAAAATATTCCATTGCATTCATCAGCCATTCCCCAAAAGATAAGCACCCTTCCAGTTTCTAGCTCTTTGCAGCTACATAAAGAGCTACTTACAAATATTTTTATTCATATGGGCCTTTTCCCTGTTTCTTTGGTCTAGAAGTGGGATTGCTATGTCAAAGGGTATATGCAGTTTAATGAGTTTTTGGGTATATTTCCAAATTGTATTCCAGAATAGTTAGACCATAGCTCTACCAAAGGTATGTTAATGTGCTTGTTTTCCTACAGCCCTTCCAAAATTTGTCATTATGCTTTTTTTTTGTCATTTCTGACAATTTGCTAAGTATGAGGTGGAACCAAAATGTTTTCATTTGCATTTCTCTATTAGTGATTTGTAATTATTTAATGACTTTATATGGCTGTTGGTATCTTGGATTTATTTCTAAACTGCCTGCTTATATATCCTTTGGCTGCTTATCTTTTAGGGCATGGCTCTTGTTACAAATTTGAATTGCTTTCTTATATATATCTTGGGCATGAGACCTTTATCAGAGAAACTTGCTGCTGTTTTTTTTTTCCCAGCTAACTTTTCCTTCTAATTTTTGCTGCTTTGATTTTGTTTAATTTTTTTTTTTTGCAATTCAAATTGTCTGTCTTCTGTAACCTTCTCTTTCTCTTGTTTGGTCATGAGCTTTCTTCCTATATATGGCAAGATCTTGAGGTTCTCCACTGGATATGCTGAAGTTTATTAAGGTCTTTCCAAAAAAATATGGCACCCACAACTGAACACAGTACTCTGGTCATGGCCTCAGTCCATTGGCCTGGATGGACCCACCATGACAATTTATATTCCGAGTTCAAGTGTCTGTATTTTATTGAACATTATATTTTTTTCTGAGTTAAGATCAAACAAAAAAAAATATATCCTCTCAAGTGCATAATGAGATGATCTAATTTAGTATCATCTCTAGGAATGCTGAAAATGTTCAAGAATGTTATTCAAGAATGTGTTTTATACTTCCAAGTGTGGAAGTACCTTATCTCCAAGTTTTGCAGTAATTCTAAGACTTCTTAGTCAACAGGGCACCAAACAGAAATGTTTTTTAAGTTTCTCTGATAAAATTCCATCAGTATAAGAAGTAGCAGTTAAAAAAGAAATAATGCCCAGCCCAATCTATCAAGGACAGATTCAGAGATACCAAGATTTGTTTTTGAATGAGTAACCATGTCTTGGTGAACCGGGTAAAACACACACACAACCCTCCTCATTTTGTTTGCTTATTGACTAAGGTATCTAGCCATCCTAGCTATTTGGGTAACTGGGACTTGAATCAGGCCATAGGTCCTGTTCCCTAGGTTGGTTGCTTCATATGCAAGGTGAATACAAGCTGAGGCTTCCCATCTCCTTCCAATATCCTAGAGAGTTGTTCAGTTTCTCCAGCTGTTTCAGTTTTCTGTGTAAATAACTGGTTTGGCTTCATGCAGGTGACCACAGAGCATGGTGCTATGTAGCCTATAAACCCTGACAGTATTGTCCTAGGCCAGCTGTCTTGTTCAGGTGGCTTGAGCTGTATGTAGGTAATTCCCTGAGTCATCCATTCTTCTGAATGCTTGTTATTAAAATCAGTTTTGCTCCCAGGCCATCTAATGTAAGCATAATGTGTTCCTTATGCATCACTTAACCTCAAATAAACTCAACAATGAGGAATCCAGATGAAGGTATGCAAGTGTTTAAAAGCAGAGAGGATGATTCATAGCCGTGGAGGCAGCAAGCAGCTGGTATCCTTTTATCCTCCAGCAGACCAGAGTTAGGGGGTGTAGACTTCTGGAGCCAAGAATGTGTCAGTTTGAGGCACAGGTGCGATGGGATTATGATATTAATTATTACAATTTTCTTTTTAAGTTTTACCTTTCCTAGGTTAACTTAGTGTGTGCTGTACTTGGCACTGATAGTCAAGCACTGAACACATATTTTGTGCAAGATGCGGCACCTGGTTCTGTGGGAGGTACAAAGATGTATACTGTGAGGTCTCTAAACTCAAGATGCTTACAAACTAGCCACAGAGGAGACAAGACGTAAACACATTAGATTACAAAGCAGCATGGGTGATCTATGATTTATACACCAGCATGGTAACCCAAAAGTCTGTTGTTTTAACACTCCAGAACATTTCCCCGTAGATAGATGCAGTGGAATAAATGGTCATTAGGTTACTACACTAGCACCACAGTAGGCTACTTAATATATATCAGATAGCAGATACATTATATTTTCAGTGGAAAACAATACAGTTGGTTAATGTATAGGCTACTTTAGCTACTGAACTGCATGCTAGAAGCTCTACAAAGGCTAGAGACATAATCTTCAATCCAGTTCAAGTCAACAAGCACCTCACAGAAAATGCATGAAATGTAAAGAACTCACAGGAGCCCATAAACACATAAAAAACCATATGAAGGGACTTAATCATCTTTGCATCTCCCCCATTGCTTGGCATAGTGCTTTTGGCCATATTAGGCATTTAAAAAATGTCTGTACCGTGCCTACCTAACAATAAGAAACCACTTTTGTACAGAAGGGACAAGGGCTCTGTAGCCAGACAAGTACTCAATATACATGAGGAATCAGGTATGGTACAAGTATTTATTTCTGCATCTGAAAAAAATGACAACCATAAAAGACTCCCAGTACACATCGACTTAACAGCTTAAAATGAGGATTGAGCAACTTATAAAGATGGTTCCAATCTGTTAGGAGGCTGACACCTAAAACCTCCCCAAGACAGAAAGGAATATGAAGAACTGCTGATTAGGCATTGTCTCTGTCTTCTGGCAGGCCATGGCAGTGGTTATCTTCTTTGATGAGGAACGTGTCCTTCAGTCAGCTTCACCCAAGGGATCTAGGACTTCTGGACTTCTCAGGTGCATAAGGGTGCCTTCAAGTGTAGATACCTCAAGCTTGATGCTGCTTAGTCACTTACGTGAGAAAGTAAACGCAAAGAAGAAAAGGGAACCAGGGGCTAAGGAGCAAGCTTCCTGGCTCTCGAGATACTGGGGCGAGCTGACTTCTTTGAAAGTCTCAGAATTTACTAGATTCCATCTGTAGGGGTAAAGGAAGAGAAAGCCAGCAAGAAACTATCTCTTCTGTTAAGAAGTGCAGCACCTTACCCGCCTTGGCCCTTTTACAGAGAAGGAGGAGGGCCCGAGTGGTACTCAGGGTTTTCTTCATAATAATACCAAAGCAAAGAAGTTCTTTCACCAGTGGGTTACCACCTGACTGGAAACAGTCAGGAAATTCATCACCCACAAAAAGTTTAAACACTGAATTATCATGTCCTCAGAGCTCCCAGAAATTCCTAGGCAAGCCCGAAGGCTCAGACTTCTTTGGATAACCCCTTTAGGCCAATTCAGTCTCCACTAGTCATGGTTATTGAATGATTGGGAATTAGATCTCTAGTACACTCAGTCTTTTTTTTTAAATTTTATTAATTTATTTTGATTTATCAACAATCACTTCCATATGCTTTTGAGTTGAAAGTTTTTCTCCCCCTTCCTCCCCCCCACTCTCCCCAAGACGGTGCACAATCTGATATAGGCTTTACATTTACACTCCTGTTAAACGTATTTTCACATTAGTGAAGTTGTAAGTAAAAATTAAAACCAATAGGAGGAACCATCAGAAAGATGAAACAAAACTCAACAGAAGGTAAAAATAAGTGATAGTGATTCGACTTCCATAGTTCTTTCTTTGGATATGGACAGCATTTTCCATCCCGAGGCCTCTGGAGATGTCTTAGATCCTTGTAATGCTGAGAAGGGTTCAGTTTAACAATATTAGTCATCACATAACATGGCTGTTATTGTGTACAAAGTCCTCTTGGTTCTGCTCACTTCACTCAGCATCAGACCATATAAGTCTTTCCAGGTTTTTCTGAAGTCAGCCTGTTCATCATTTCTTATAGCACAATAGTATTCCATTACATTCATATACCACAACTTGCTCAGCCATTCCCCAATGGATGGGCATCCTCTCAATTTCCAATTCTTTGTCACCACAAAAAGAGCTGCTATGAATATTTTTGTGCATGTGGGTCCTTTTCCCATTTGTTTGATCTCTTTGGGATATAGCCCTAGAAGTGCTATTGCTGGATCAAAGGGTATGCACATTTTTGTAGCCCTTTGGGCATAGTTCCAAATTGTTCTCCAAAATGGTTGGATCATTTCACAACTCCACCAACAATGTATTATACACTCAGTCTTAATTATTGGAACTGATTCACACTAAATTATTAATGACTGATAGCCATTGAATCTTAGGTTTGATGAGAGGAGGTAGGAGAAAGCATTGGTCACTTGCAAAGGAAGGTGAGGAGGAGTGGTGGGATAGAAACTATATCTGTGATTACTTTGATATAAGGAACTCCTGGGTGAGAAAACATTCTCTACCAATGAAGGTTGGCACATTCTCCAACAATCACAGTCTTAGAGAATTGACCAGAATACTGAGGTTAAGTGATTTGGCCAGGTTCATACAGCCAGTATAGGTCAATGGCAGGACTTGATGAATCCTGATCTTCCTGGCTTCAAGGCCTATCTCTCTTTCTTCAATTCTATGCTGCCTCTCCTTAAGTAAATAAGTTTCCCTGGTATTCCACTATACCTCTTCAAATAAAACAGAATCTTTGCTTTCATGACCTTGCGACTTATGCCATCTTTTTCAAATTTCCATGTTCCACCGCTTTCATTTTGGTGGGCTAGAATTATGAAGTACAACAGAAATAGGTCAGGTGGAGGAAACTAGGCTTTTCAGAGCTGGACTGACCAAAATTAGGGTCAAATTTAATTTCCAGACCAGGTCACAGGGCAATTTAAGAGTAAAGAGGTATGACTGGAGCCATACTCTGAAGCAGGGAGGCCAATTAGGAAGCTATTACTATACTCACAGCATTGCTCCATAGACTGTCCCTTCTCTGTTCCATTCTCCATACTGCCACCAAAATAATCTGCCTAAAGCATGTCTTCCTGTGTCACTTCCCTACTCAGAACTTTTCAATGGTTCCCTTTGTTTTTAGGATAAAACAGTGTAACATTTAAGGCCCTCCACAGTCTGGATTCAGCCAGCCTTTCTTATTAGAAAGTCCAAGGGAGAGCTGTCAAGAATCCCAAGCTACACATTTTAAAGAAGGGAGGAGGAGGAAGAAAGGGACAGAAAAAGAAAGGAGAGAGGGAGAGGGAAGGAGAGAGAGAGAGAGAGAGAGAGAGAGAGAGAGAGAGAGAGAGAGAGAGAGAGAGAGAGAGAGAGAGAGAGAGAGAGGAGAGAAAGCGAAAGGGAGGGAGGAAAAGATAGTGGAGAGAGAGAGAGACAGAGACTTTTTTTTCCTGACTTTTAAAGTACACAGAATGGGCAGCTTTTTCTGCTCAACCATCTGTGACACAGCTCCCAGTGACAGGAACCATGAGGACCACCACAAGCAAGGGGCCACAACTGGGGTCTAACTCTATGCTCCCTGGAATAGCACCTCCCTTGCCCTCAGTCCCAAAGCACAAAACCAACAAGGGATTCTTTGTTATCCCAAAGCACAAGTCAGTCAATGATGAGCTAGAGCACATCTAGACCACTAGAAGAGGTCCAGAAACAGTCCTACCCACATATATACAGCATGGGATATTCGACCCTGCCTTTGAGCTCTAGGGCAACTGATTGAGGTGGTCTCCTGATTACCTCTATGAGTCACTACAGTAAGACACAAGAATGAGACTTTAATTGTCCTATTATTATGCTTCTGCCACCTTAATACATCTCCTTTCCTACATTCCTTTTTGTTTAAAGATTTACCGGCTGCCTAATAACCTGGTGGGCCATGATACATTCTAAGGCAGAGGTGTCAAACCTGCTGCCCACCAGCATCAGATTAAAATGTAATTAGGAAATGTTGAAAAAATAAATAAAAATACAACAAATACAACAGAGACAATGTTAATTTGTGGTTTTCTAGGTCAGTATACAGCCCATCAGGATCCCCTTTCTCTTTGATTTTGACACCACTGTTCTAGGGTAATAACTCCAGGGAATTAAAAGGAATATGCAGACATTTGGGAACCTTTGTGGATTTTTCTTTGCCAACAGAAATCAATAATTTCATTCCCTCAAGGTTCATTTTTGGATGGCCTACATCAAGGGTCAGCAACTTTTCTGAAGCTGAAGCAGTTACCCCTTTTTTTTAATGATAACAGCTTATGTTTACGTAGCATTTCACAATTTTAAAGCACTTCCTTTAGAACAATCTTGTGAGATAAGTAGTGCAAGCATAATTATTCCAATTTTTAGTTGAAGAGATATTGTAGTTCCTCCTTTGTTCTCAAAGAGGACCAATGACATCAGTAGGATGATGTCTTGACTTGCCAGTGAATTGGGCATAAGTGAGGCAGAGCTGTGCAAAGTCATCAGCTGTACTCTCTCATCCTCCAGTGGCAAGACATAGGTCAAAACAGCTAGTGATGACCCCTGATGCAGTGGGAGACTACGGCCTTTTCAAGCTGAGGTCTTTCCAGGTCTCAGTTTGTCTGAGGCAATGCCCATTCAGTAATTAAAGGCTAGGTTAGAATTGAGGCAAAAGATGGCCTAGTTTTTGCCTACACAAAAGAGTCAGTCTGGGAAGAGAAGACCCTCAGAGTTTCTGGCTAGAACACAAACAGTTGCTACTTACATTCACCCTGAGCCATCAAAACCCAAACAGTGAGCAAGTGAGGCTTGGGCTGGGACCTATTATTGGCTAATCAGTGAAAGCCAGAGTTATTTGGATTTAAGGGC
The DNA here is from genome assembly GCF_003287225.1 of Phascolarctos cinereus. Classification (NCBI taxonomy): domain Eukaryota; kingdom Metazoa; phylum Chordata; class Mammalia; order Diprotodontia; family Phascolarctidae; genus Phascolarctos; species Phascolarctos cinereus. Next base: position 572,735,780 of record NW_027555847.1, read on the forward strand.
ATAGTCTAGTGGCCCCATTTGAATCACAGTGGACTTTTTCAAACAACAAAAAAGTCAAGAATATCCAGGGAACTAATCAAAAAAAAAGTAAAGGAAGGAGATTTAGCCATACCAGATCTTAAACTATATTTAATTATCAAAGCTATCTGGTACTGGCTAAGAAATACAAAACTAGATCAATGGAACAGAGTAGACATACAATTTACAGCAGCAAATAAATATAATAACTTTGTATTTGACAAAAGTCAAATAAAGACTTAGGATTTGGGGATAAGAATTCATTATTTGGTAAAAAATGTTGGAAAGGGGACATTAGGAAACATCCTCCTCACAAAAGCCTGAAGTTTAGGAAACAAATGAGAGGAACTAGGTTTGATTTAAAGGAGGCAAATCATGGCTCTCACTTAGACCTTGAAGGATGAAACTCAGTGCTGAAATACATGTATGGATTTTCCTATCACAGTCAAGAAGAAACAATATAAATAAAAGGGGGTGGGCAGGAGCATCATGGTTAGCACTGTACATAAAAGAAAATGTATTCATATGAGGAAATCCAGAAACAAATACAGCAGAGTGGAGGTAGGGAAGAAATATGGTAGTAAGGATTTAGGCAAAGGTCAAGGGAGTGAGAAACACACGTCATTACTGTAGGAGTATACTTCAAATCACCTCGACAGAAAGAAGAAAAAGAAGTTGGCCTTGGAAAACATGCTCACAAGCCTGTCACAGAAACATTGTATAGAAGTGATGAGCATATTCAATTACCCAGATTATAGCTTTCTCTCTTTCAAAGGCTGATCAGCTAATAATTTCTTATGTTTATAATGATTTCCTCCAGAAAAAAAGTAAGGAATCAAGAAGGAGAAATTTTATTCTTGATTTGATTCTGCCTGACATGGAGGAAATAGTTGCTGTGGGTAGGTACAGTCTAACAAGCACCTTTGATTTTGGGGGAAATAGATTTCAAAGGGATCAGAGGAAGGACAGGGGGGGTCCCATGGATAGGATTTGATAAGGAAAGGCAGCACAGAAGCAATGGAAAATGTTCAAGAAAATTTTGAAGAAATAAGGGGATTTTTATGAGAAGGAAAAATGGGATTTTTCTGAATAGAACATGTATACACAAGGAAACAATCCAACCAGGTCAAATTTCCTAATACACACACATATGCATATAGATGTATGTATACATATACACATTATACATACATATACATATATATGTATACATATACATATATATGTATACATATACATACATACATGACTGATACAGGGCAAATTGAGAGAGGAAGGGTATAAGCCTGGCATGGCTTAATCCCTTAAAGATAGTGTCAAAATATGCTAAAGTTGAAAATGAACAGAGGCTTGTGAGGGTAGCTAAGGAAAATAGGGGGGCTGAGGGAAGCCAAGGGGAAAAGGAAGATCAAAGAAAGGATAGGACCTTCTGCTGTGGTAGATAAGATAACATTAACTAATGGAGAGAAGGCAGAGCTATTCATTTTTTCTTTTCTTTTAGTTTTCTTTGACAAGAAAGGCAGACTTTTATACTAGAAATGATGAAACAAAAATTATTTAAGGGTCAAGAGATTTTAAGAGAATACTCATAGATGTGCTTAATGAATTTAAGTCACCTGGCTGGAGTGAACTATATTCTCAAGTAAGAATTGGGACATGTGATTGCTGAGCTGCTATCAGAAATCTGTAAAAGATCAGGGAAAATGGAGGTCCAACAAGGCTGGAGAAGGGCAAATGTCCTGATTTTTAAGAGAGAAAAGATAGCAGTCTAGAAACTATAAGGTCAGTGACTTTGACTTTGATTCTTGGGAAAATTCTAAAATAAGACTATTAAAGAAAAAGCTGATGAACAGTTAGAAAAGAAAGCAAAATTGCAAAGAGCTAATAGGAGAACTTCAACAGGTCATGTCAGACTAACCTAACTTACTTTTTGGATGAAATTACTAAACTTTTAAGTGAAAGCAAACTAAAATTAATATTTACCTGTACCTGTAGTTTTGAAAAGGTTTATATAAAACATTTCATACTATTCTTATATAGGTGGAAAGGTGCAGACTATACTATAGCATAAATGAATGGATTCAGAACTGGTTGAATGACCTGACTCAAAAAGTAATTGTTAATGACTAGTGTAGTTAATGTTAGTGTAGTAGGTCTTCAGTAGACTACCCCAAGTGTGGGAAAAAATATATCCATAGGTTATTTACAGTCAGTGAGAGATTTAATTAGCCATAGCACAAGGGCATTTGACAAAAATAAGCACAGAGAACCCTTTGAATTGATTCAGCTGAATAAAGTTCCCATCAAGATCCTCTATTTAGGTAAACATCTGAGAGCCCATCCAATTCCTCTGTACTCAAGCAGTGAGGAAGTATCATCGACAATCTGAACCATTGGTCCTCTGAGTTAACCAAGACTTGAGAAATAAATCAATACTTTAAAAAAAGTATTTTATTTTTAATTTATGGAATAAAACAAGCATTTCCATAATATAGCATGATTTAAAAAATGATTGCACATGAAACTGCAAATCTGTTATGTACAACTTGTTATTCCTTGTAAATATCACACTTCCTTTCTTTGGGAATGGGAGGAGGAAAGTCCCTAGGATGCTTGTGTTTAGTAATACAGGGTGTCCAAAAGGTTTCAGTGCATTGTTAAGCTAAGAAAGCTTAAAATTTCACTGAGATTTTTGAGATAACATCTATATCTTACAAAATAATGAGAAAGTTGTTATTGTTAATTTAAATATCAAATTTGTTTGGCATGTATGTTGCCTTAAAATTCAAAAAAGAAATAATCTCATGTCTTAACTCATATCAATGATGGATTAATAAAATGGTGTTTTAAAAATATAAATCCTCTTAGAAGATCAAATGTAGTATGAATTAGTTTAATCAAATAAATCTGATTATTCTATTAGACTGTAAGTTCCTTAAGGGAATACTCAGGAGGCTCCTTGAGACCATCCCCTCCCCTGTATTTTTCTAAACTTTGTTGTATGTCCAGTGGGTCTCCAAACATGGTCCTCTGAGTAAAGTAGCTGATTAATATATTTTTATTATATTTGTATAGTTAGGTGGGTGTAGGAATTTTAATTTGGGGAGAAGAAAGTTGTCAGGAAAGAAAGAAGATAAGTTGTTTTGGGATATGGAGTATTTGGGAAGAGATAGGCCCAACTACTCTTTTGTCTCACAAGGATGCAGCATAAGATCTCTAAGGTGGGGGAGGAGGAACAGGTGGGGGGGAACAGGTGGACAGAAAGGGAAGACAGGGGTCTCAGCAAAGTACCACTTGGCTTGTATGAATCTTTGCTTTGCTTGGTGAACTGGTAGCCAAAACTACCACTTTGTATCACTAAAAAACTCTCCCTCTTCATTGCCTTGACACCAGATTCAAGCAGGGGAGCTGGAGAAGGGACTATTTGAATGCAAAATGAAATAGAATACTGAACAAAATAACTTTAATTGTTATGAGTACTAGAAGGGTTGGTCTATTTTCTAGTCTGGATTTTTTTTTGAAAATTCTGTTTCTTGAAGAATAGTTAAATTCTCCTAATCAAATACTCTCTTCAGGCAACTCTAAGAATATAATTTATGAAAATGGGGCCAATCTGCCTTGATAAGGGAAATTCTTCATCTGGAGCTTCCTACAGGGATGAAATCACAGATGGAGTTTTTCAAAATAAATAGTGTACTTCAGAAGTTTTAGTCCAAAGATTAAGTTGGTACGGTACCGTTTTTCAGTTTCTCAAAATATAGGGGCCTCAAAGATTTTGATCCCTCTTGTGCCAGTATTCTCATCATCTACTGAATTTAAAGAAAAGATGCAATCTTCTGAAAGTTTGGTTACAACCCCGCTTACCTTGTATGACACCATTCTCCAGATATTAGGGACAGCTGATTGATGAACGAATGATAAAGCATTTATTATGTACTTACTAGGGGACACCCCTTACCCTCAAGGAGTTTAGATTCTTATGGGAGAAGACAATATCTAGAGAAGAAATAAAAGGGGAGCCAAGGTTTTGAATGTCCAGGCTATGACTTGGAGACTGGTTCTGAGCTCCATAAGGTCAAAGCTTGCCAGCTGGAGCCCAGGGAGGTTTGAAGGGCAGAGTCTAAAGTACTAGTATGGGAGGACGGGATGAGAAAGATGGCTGGAGTGTCATTTGGGATATGTCCTGAAGTTTTCTTTTGGATAAACTCTATGCATTTCATTTTTTAGAAGAGGAAAATATTTGGAATTCAATTTTTTAAAAAAATGTGTTTAGGTACCTGCTATGTGTAAGACACTTGGAATACATAAATTAAAAACAACACAATATCTGCCCTCTATGAGTTTGCAATCTACTACAGGGGTCAATGGTATGTACATGAATAAGTAGGATACAGAACATAGAGTATTATAGAATAAATCTACAAAATGCTGTGGGGAAAACTGAGGAGGGGAAACGAAGGTGGAGGAGGAGAGGAGGATCAGGGAAGACTTCCTAAAAGAGGTCATCTCAAAGTAGGGTTTGTAAATTCACACATAAAAGTTTTAAACTGTCTACATGGGAAAGTCCCAATGTATAGCGTAACTAATCAATAAATAAACATTCCAGTTGTAAGGGGAAAATGGCTGTTACTTAACCGGCACGATGATACCTCTGCTAGGTCAGATGGCAAGAGAGCCTCTTTAAAGTAATTAAATACTCTTGCCAGATAGACAGCACTGGGGCTATGGCTAAAGCCAAGCTAGAAAAACATTGTAAAGATAAATTCCCCTTTTAACTTAATTCTGCACTGCAGGGGAGTGAGGAAGAACTGACTGCATGGGACACAAAGCAATTATTCCATATCCCCAAGTGTGGATGGAGCCTCTTGATTTTTCCTGAAAACAATGAGACAGCTCAGAAATAGTATGGGTGTGTCATTTCCCCAGAGTTGAAGGTGTGTAAACAAGTCACAGAAGGATCTGACTGCAAAAATCTTAGGATTCTTTGATGTTGTGCTCAGGCGCCGTAACAACTCCCTGCCTCTCTCATCTCAGGCTTATGTGCTGGCAACCATGCTTTAGAGTTAATTTCTTGATGCCTTGACTACCTGTTTACTGAAGATCATACTAAGGATCAGACCAGCTTTTGGTTCCAACTAGTTTTTGTAGGACCATAGAATTTAGATCAAGAGGAGACCAGAACTCATTTTTTGTGTGGGTACCTGTTTGGCAGTCTAGTGAAGACTGTAGATCCCTTCTCAGAATGATGTTTTAAAATACATAAAACTTCAAAAAATGTGTAAAATAAAATGTATAGGATTACAAAAGAAACTAATAATGTGGAAATAATTATCAATTTTTTTAAATTTCAAGGCTACCAGATTAATAATTTTTGAATTATTAATTAATTGCATTATTTATTAATAAATTTATTATTAATAGCTTATTAGAGTGCAGAATCATAGATTTGCAGGTGAAAGAAACCTTGGAGTCATTATCTTTACCCCTAAACCTCCCTCACTACCTTCCCTATTACTATAAAGGGCACCACCATCCTCCCAGTGCCTCAGGCTCACAACCTAGAAGTCATCTTGGATCCCTCGCTATCTCTCATCCCACCACATCCAAGCTGTTGCTAAGGATTGTTGATTTCACCTTTCTAACATCTCTGTAATAAATGCCCTGCTCTCCTCTGACACTATCATCCCTCCAGTGCAGGCCCTCATCACCTCATGCATGGATTGTTGCCATAACCTGCTGGTGGGGCTGCCTGCCTCAAGTCTCTCCCCACTTCAATCTGCCTCCATTCAGCCACTAAAGTAAATTTCCTAAGACACAAGTCTGATCATGTCACTTCCCTACTCAGTAAACCCCAGTGATCTCCTATTGACTCTGGGATCAAATACTAAATACTCTGGCAATCAAAGCCCTTCATAACCTAGCCTACTGCTACCTTTCCAATCATCTTACATCTCTCTCCCTGCCATGTACTTTTTTAATCCAGTGACACTGACCTGCTGGCTGTTTCACAAACAAAACATCCTGTCTCTCTGCTCTGGGCATTTTCTTTGGCTTTCTCCCATACCTGGAATGCTCTCCCTCCTCCACTCAACTACTGACCTCCCTGGTTTCCTTGAAGTCCCAACAGGAGACTTCCCCAACAGAGGACTCCTCTCACATTCCAGTGCCTTCCTTCAGTTAATTATTTCCTATTTATCCCATATATAGCTTGCTTTGTAAATATTTGATTGCATCTCTTCCCCCATCAGATTGTAAGTTCCTTAAAGGTAGAAATTGTCTTTTGCCTCTTTTTATATCTGGGCTCTTAGCATAATGCCTGGCATAAAGTAGATGCTTGATAAATGTTGATTCATATCTAGTCCAAACTCTTCTGACAAACTTAGTAAGTAGCAGAGCTTTTAGCCCATGTCCTCTAACTTAGAATCCAGTCCTCTTTCTACTACTTTCAGGAAGCTAGGTAGCACAGTGGATAGACCACCAAGTCTGGAGTCAGGAAGACCCACTTAGTTCAAATCTGACCTTAGACACTAGCTGTGTGACTGCAGGTAAGTCACTTAACCCTGTTTGCCTCAGTTTCCTCATCCATGAAATGAACTAGAGAAAGAAATGGCAAACTACTCCAGTATCTTAAAAAAAAAATAAAACAAAACCCATATGGGGTCAGGAAGAGCTGGGCATGACTGAACTAAAATCACGTCGTAGATCATATGATTTAGAGTTGGAAGAAACCTTTAAGATCTAGTCCAACCCACTCATTGAGATCCAGAAAGTTAAGATGCCAAAGTGAGCCACCCATAGACGGGGCTAAGATTTGAAACAAGGTCATATGTAGCTAAGTTCTTAACTGAAAATAGGGGAGGAGGATTGAAGGGAGAGAGAGGGGAGAGGAAAGATAGATAATGAAATGGTTTGGGACTGCATTTTAAAATAGTCTGTCTAGGTTCTTTTCTTTAAATGATTGATTCTTGGCTCTCATTTTCAAAGGTGTATATATGCAAAAATATCAGTAATTTGAAACCAACTAATTTTAGAATTTGTAGTTATTAGAACAAGGGCTTAGGCTTCATCTTATCTAGACACTATTTTAAAGGAGTTTTCTAAGCAGTAAATAGTAAAAACAAGATTTTAAGAGGGAATTTTTAACTCACTTGTTCTTTGTCAGTCATTTTCAGTCATGCCTGACTCTTCATGACCTCATTTGAGGTTTTCTTGGCAGATACTAGAGTGGTTCACCATTTCCTTCTCCAGCTCATTTTACAGATGGAGAAACCAAGGCAAGCAGGGTTAAATGACTTGCCCAGGGTTACACAGCAAGTAAGTGTCTGAGACAGTATTTGAACTTAGGAGGATGTGTCTTCCTGACTCTAGGCCAAGTACTCTATCCAGGTGGTATCCACTGTAAGGCAAACAGGGTTAAATGACTTGCCCAGGGTTACACGGCAAGTAAGTATCTCAGACAGTATTTGAACTTAGGAGGATGCGTCTTCCTGACTCTAGGCCAAGTACTCTATCCAAGTGGTATCCACTGTACCACCTAGCTGCCCTTAACATACTTAAAGTGGCCAACTATCTTCACGCTGACAATTGATAAGCTAATTACAAATCATTCTTATCACTAAAACAAATCCCAAAGGACCTCTAGGACAATAGAGTGTTTGCCTAGATCCTCCAGTTGTGTATACTTGAAAGAAACAGACTCCCCTTCCCATTACCTACACATTATCACTGTGAATCTAAATTTTCCTCCAGGTTTTACTTTTATCACTGGAGTTCTATCTTGGTTTTGTTTGGTGTAGGATATAGAAGACACCTAGTAATGGTCACCTGATAAATAAAGAAATGCAATGTTGTTTTTAAGAATGGAAGGTTGTAAGCAGGGTTTATGGTTTTAGAAATATGTGTGTAAGCATACCTGCCAGTACCTTCCTCCCCTCCTCCTTTCTTCTCTTCCCCCACCTGCCTCCCCAGCTTTTCATCTATCTTTTATGTGTCCTTTTCCCTGGAATGTAAGCTTCTTGAAAGTAAAGACTATATTTTTGCTTGAATTTGTATTCCCAACATATAGTCCAATAGCACATAATAAGTGCTTAATTAATGTTCTTTCTACCTATTTAGTTAGCTGACTAGCCGATTTCTAAGATTTAAAGAAAATTTACAAGACAAAGAGTTACTCCCTACTACATAGTCAAAAAATTTGAACAAATAATTCTCAAAAAGATCACAAACTATTAACAGGACTATAAAAAATTATTCCAGGTAACTAATGAGAATGGCAAGTCAAAATAACAGAAGTTTCACCTCACATCAGTAAATTGTCAGAGGACAAAATATGGCAATAATCGATGTTGGAGGGACTGCAAATAGGCAAACTAATACATTATTGATGGAGCTGTAAAGTGGTCTATCCACTTTGCAAAGTAACTTTTGATTATCGGTCAATAAGTTATTATTGAGCATTAACTATGCACTGATAATACAAAAGTTTAAAAAGAAATTGAAACAATTCTTGCTCTCTAGGAGTTATATTCTAAGATAAGAATATGATTAAAATGTCCATACTCTTAAACCCAGAGATCCTCCTGCTAGGCTCATGTGCCAAGGAGGTCAGAGACAGAAAGAAAGGTCTCCAGAATATTCATGGCCAAACTTTATGGTAGCAAAAAACTGGAAACAGATGTCCATGAATTAGGGAATGGTTAAACAAATGAGTAAGGATGAATAGTCAAGATTCAGGGAAGCATGGGAAGACTTATATGAACTGACGGAGAATGACATACCCAGAACCAGGAAAAACAATATGCACAATGCCTATTATAATATAAATGGAAAGATTAAAAGCTAAGATAGACATTCTGTAATTATAATGACTAAGTCATCCTTGAATAAGAAATGAGATATATACCTCCCTCCTTTACAGAGGTGAAGAACTATTGGTTCTGCAAAATTCTGGAAAGCAATTTGTAATTGTCAATCATTGAACAAACATTTAATAAGTACCTACTATGATCTAGCCACTGAGAATACAATTACCCCTTTCACATCTCAGCTTTCCCCTTTGTTGTTTAATATATTGCAAGTTGGCATAAGAAATTAAATGAGAATTTGGGGGGAGTTTTGCAGAAGCCACAGATGTTACACAGAAGAGCAGCAGACAACACAGAAAAAGTTTAGAAACTCAGAAGTGCATAAAACATATGTATAGTATTGTGTAATAGTAACATTTTATCTTTTAATATCACAATGATTCAGACTTCTTCTGTGGTATGAAGAGAGGACCAAAAAATTTTACATGGATTTTCTACATCATGGGGATGCCATCCCCCTAACCCCCACAATGTAGAAGGGAGAACTCTACAAAGGAAAAAAAAGGGAAGTGATCTCAGGTCTCAAGAAGCTTTTATATTCTGTGCTAAGAATGCAATTAAAATGTTAGAGATTTTATTCTTGGCTTATGGCCTGGTTAATTCGCTGAATTGCTTTTTTCCCCATTTTGGGTGCAAGGATGGTTCACTGGATAGGGATAAAGGAAGGAGTAATACATTTGGAAATTAAGATGATTATAATTACAAACTGTCAATAAAAAATTTTAAATAGACATACCAATTTTATTAGCTTATAGTCCTTTTATTCATAAGACAAATTGCAAAGTTTGGACTTCTTTTGAGGATAGAAAAAGCATATGATGGTGATTAATGTATTATTTTCTCATAGCTGCCTTTCCCTGATAGGTTATTACAACATATGTGTGTTTAGGTAAGATTTAGCAAAACTTGCCTCACATGTGGATACACAGAGCTTTTCCCCAACTTATTAAGTGACATTGGTTTAAAATATTTTAATCTAAGTCGGCGTGAATATTTCACTTTCCCTTGGTTTATGTCTTCATAGCACTTGTAACACAGGGGACACAAATCAAGTGCTAACTTCATTTAAATGTTTTAATAATCTATCCCTACATTATGGCTAAAAGGTTGTTTTCCTTTTGTGTATATGTTAGCCTTTATATCTAGCTTGCTTCCATCATCTAAGAGGATCCTAAAAGGATTAGTCAGAAAAGGCTGAAACTGAGTGATGGTAAAGCCTGGCCGTTGTCATGCTCTTTTGATTAAATACAAATACTATTCCTGGGTATTCATTTCACATTGCTATTTTTTTTCCTCTTTTCTAGTGGGATCTTGTGTGTGACTCTGCCTGGAAGGTCCATATTGCTAAGTTTTCCTTACTGGTTGGTCTAATCTTTGGCTATCTAATAACCGGATGTATTGCTGACTTGTAAGTATCAAGCCTATCTGGAGAAAACTTGTCAATGCTCTTTCATTGTTGTTAAATCTTTTCTGTACAGTGTTTTAACTCTCAAAGCAAAATGATTGGATCAGTTATCTGGGTGATTCAGAACAAAAAGTATTGACTAAAGCAGTAGTTCTCAAACTTTTTGGTCTCAGGGCCCATTTGTACTCTTAAAAATTATTGAGGACCCTTCCTCCAAAGAATTTTAGTTAGTGTAGGCCACTAGTGAAGGCCACATGTGGCCTTCTAGGTCCTTGGGTGTGGCCTTTTGACTGAGTCCAAGTGTTATAGAACAAATCCTTTTATTAAGGGGATTTGTTCTGTGAAGTTTGGATTCAAAGGACCACACTTGAGGATCTAGAGGGCCACGTGTGGCCTCGAAGCTGCGGGTTCCCCACCTGGTATAGGCTAACTCTATTGCTATTTAGAATTCAATATCAATTAGTAGAAATAAAAGCATCCTAGTATTTTTAAGAAAATAATTTTGACCTAATGGATGCCCAGGTCTATAGGTCTGGTGGACCCCTAGGAGTCTCCAAACCATACTTTGAGAACTATCAAACTAAAGTTTGTAAAGTATGTAATGCAAACCATGTTGAAGTGAAACTTGAAGTACGTGGATTTTCATTTTCTTAAGCACAGCTTCAGTGTAACTCCTTCCTGCCCTATACCTCTGCACACCCTAGTTTCCATCATCAGTATATTGATAACAATATTCAGTACACCTTTGTTTTTTGAGTGCCTTGACTCTGCCTGCCGCTATGCTAAGAAGGATGCAAATGAAGCCTGAAAAATGTTTTCTGCCATCCATCTCCTGCCTAGGTGGATGAGACAAAACTGCTCACTACACACCACTGCCCGAGGTTGCACAACTAGCTAGGTACAATGAGAGATAGCAGATTGATAAATGCCCAAAGGAATCGTACGCACAGTATTGTTATAAAGCTTAACGGTATCTGTCATTGTGGGGTTGAGAAATTCAGGAGGTCAGTGTCGGACTTGGGTTCTCCTTAGAAAGATGGATGACATTTGTATAGGAAGAGGGGAAGGATAATAAGGGACATGGATATAGCCAAACAAAGGTTTGGGTGTGGGGAATGAGAACAACTTAATGCTGATAGATTTGCAAAATGATTTGATCTTCACAATAATTTTATCCTCATTTTACAAATGAGTGAAATGGAGTGCACTGGGACTCAAGGAGATTAAGTGACTTACCCATGGTCACATAGCTTAGCAAGTATTAAATCTGCCTGACTCTAAGACTAGCCACCTTACCCACTAGAATACCAAGCTATGCTAGGATTAGTGAAGAGAACAGCCTGGCTAGAATAGAGGCTTCCTGTAGAGTAGTAGGGGCTGTTGGGTGGCGCCGTACTGCACAGAGCTCAGAGTCTGGAGTCTCATATTCCTGAGTTCAAATGTGACCTCGGACACTTAACTAGCTGTGTGACCCTGGGCGAGTCACTTAACCCTGTTTACCTCCATGTCCTCATCTGTAAAATGAGTTGGAAAAGGAAATGGCAAACCGCTTCAGTGTTTTTGCCAAGAAAGCACCAAGCAAGGTTACAAAGGGTTGGACATGACTGAACCACAAGTAGGAGATCAAGTTTGTTGGTTTGGTGAGGTGGAGGATAGATCCATTACAGCTTAGACAAGTCTTGATTACTGAGGCTGACAAATTTAGAGTTTATCCTGTAGGCACTGGAGAGCTATTCAAGTTTTCTGAGGCAGGAAGTAACTGCATTTTCATTACTTAGCATTTTTGTGATGGCTTTTCAGAATGTCTAGGTTAGCCAAGTAAAAACACATGGTTCTATTTTATTTTAAGGTTTCTTTCTAAAACAAACCTTGGATTAATAGAGACTTCTTAGTCGTGTTGAAAATAATGGGGTAACACTCCCTGAGTGCTACTTGTTAAAAACAAAAGACCAACTCAGTGAGAAATCAGGAGAGCTTGGGGCAGTGCCCTGGGGCATGCCAAGGGTGGTCAGTGATACCAACAGGATTTTTTACACATCTTTTGAGGTGCAGAAGTTTCTGATCAAAACTGTGTATGTGTAGGGGCAGCTAGGTGGTGCAGTGGATAGAGCTCTAGCCTTGGGAGTCAGGGGCACCTGAGTTCAAATGTGACCTCAGACACTTGACACTTAGTAGCTGTGTGACCCTGGGCAAGTCACTTAACCCTGATTGCCTCACCAGAAAAAAAAAAAACTGTGTATGTTTGGAAATTCCTTCCTCTGTTAATAATATTTCTTGTTTGTTTTTAATTTCTTTAGTCATCTGCTTGTAAATATGATTTTTTAAAAACACATTCCCAATGCCTATTATAACAAAGAGGCTTTAGTGTTTTCTCTGTACTTGGGTATGCCTGTCCTGTTCTTGGCTGCTTTGCCTAATCACCTGTGTTAGAAGAGACACAAAGAATGACTTCAATTATCTAAAGCAGGAGTTTTTAATCTTTTTTTTGTATCATGGACCCCTTTGGCTGTCTAGTGAAGACTATGGACCCCTTCTAGAATTATGTTTTTAAATGCAAAAAATATATAGGATTACAACAGAAACCAATCATGTTGAAATATAGTTATCAAAATATTTTTTTTCAAAAGTTCACAGACTTCAGGTTAAGAACCTCTATTCTAAAGGGATAGCTACTCTTATTCTCTTAATTATTCATATGCTTGTTAATAACCCATAAAGAAAGGGGTTAGGAGGATGGGAAGTCATGCTGAAAACGACATAAGGCACCCTGCTTTCTAGAAATACTTGGAAGAGACTTTGTTTTCACTTTGTGCTTGTTCCCAAGTGAAAAAAAAAAGAAATGTTTGCACTGGGAAAGAAAAATATCAATTAAAGATGTGGAATTTTATTATGGAGTTGTTCTGAGAGCAACTCACAACTAGTTTCATAGCACTTTCCTCCCAATGACCCTGTGAGGTAGGTAATTTCAACATTAGTATTTTCATTTTATATGCAATGTTTAATAGGTTCAGTGAGACTATTTGCAACCTGCCCAGGTTCACACAGCTAGTAAGTTTGAAACCTGAGTCTTCATGTTCTATGTCTGTACCATGCTGTCTGATTCATGTCTTGCCCCTGACATTTGTGTTTTGGACTTTTCCCCACATGTAAAACATAAACTTGTTTTGTCTTTATGCCTTCAGGGCAGAGGTTCTCATTAACCTTTTGGTGTCCTAGACCAGTTTGGCAGTCTGGGACAGTCCCTTCTCTGAATGATATTTAATAAATAAAGAAATGGATGAATACATAGGAATACAAAGGTAACTAATTTTATTGAAATACAGTTATAAAATTTTTTTTTAAGTTTATGGACCCCCTAGATGTAGAACCCTTGCATTAGGGTCTCAAACTACGATTTGGACATTATTTACCCTCAATAAATGTTTGTTGGGTTCAACTGGATGAGATGTTTTCATGTGATACAATGCTGTTACACTCCAAGGAAAATCAAAGGACAAATACACCTGTCTTCCCTTTGCAAGACAGATCAAAAGTCTGATAATGTCATTTAAATCTCTTTGTGTCAACCTCTTCTGCTTTAAGAAAATCTATGTCTATCTGCTTCAGGTGGCAAAATGTGAGGGGGTAGATGAGAAGAGCTTGTTTGCATTCTGACTTTCTGAGAAACTGGTGTCACCTTTTGCTAGTGGAGTTGGGATGCTGTGTTTTTGAGCCCAGCCCTCCACGATTTTATTCCCAGTCTGAACACTGCTTGACTAAAAAGAACAGTGTATGAAGAGAAAAGAAAAACCACAGATGTCCCTGCTGCTAAAATGTGCCAAGAACCCTTGTTTGGTTTTTGTGGCTATTTGGAAAGTAGACTGAAGAGTGTGTGTCTATGAGGAAGAGGCCCCTGTTACAAGCTTGGCTTTCGGAGGCCATTGTGCATCCAAAGAGCAAGCTTTTTTCAATGTTCATTTTTGGACCAAATCTCTCTAATAATAATAGTTCACATTGCAGAATATTTTACATACATTATTTCATTTGATCCTTTCAACAACCTTGTGAGATAGACATTATCATTATCTCCATTTTAGAGATGAGGAAATAAGCTCTGAGAAGTTAGTGATTTGCCTAGTGTCACACAGATCATAAGTCTTCCTAAACCCAAGACAAGTGCTCTATTCACTATACCTCACTGTATACTGCTGTATAGCAATGTACAAAATAATGATGACATTTACTTATTTATTAAATGGTAGTATTTCATGGAAGAATTCAATGTACTTGACAATGTATTTTTAAAAAACCAAATACTTCTTAATGATCAGAACAATGTGGGGATTATAATTGCCCAATCTGTGAGAAAAACCACTGAGGCAGAGCTCTAAGCCAATGCTACTTTATTAAAGGGGCCATGGTCCCTTCTAATAAAGTGGACCTCAGATTTTCCTCCTCATGATTTGAGATGCTCCTGGTCCCCAGAACCTTGCTTTTATAGGATTTGATACCCAAATATGCAAAAGAGGCATGGTAAAATACAGAATCTCATTGATTGATAGACCTTGCTCTTGAGGGCCAAAAATAACATATCAGCTGGGGGGGGGTGTTCATAGATTGGGTAAAGCATAGGGTATCTCCACTGAAAGTGGTCATAAGATGCTCATATTGAACAAAAGAGAATGGTGTGGAGTTACCAAAATAGTTAGGGGACTTTCCAAAGAATCAAGGCATGCTAGGTTTGAACATGGAATTTGAGTAAAACATAATGGAGATGCCTTTGTCAGCATTCTTGCAGTTGTGGAAGTGTGCTTCATAACTGGTAAACAAGTAGTGAACATTACATTAAAGTTTGAGGCCTACTATAAGAACCTATTGTATCTAATTATCCCTATATGATTTGTGCAAAATATCAAACTGATTAATACTGATTGGAATAGAGTAAGGGTCCAAATGAATCATTTCTCGCAACAGCTCAAACTGTATTGTGATGGGCATGAGAGAATAGAAAAACAAGTGTGAAAAACAAGGCAAGCAGCAGCATAGTAAGCACAGAAATATACCTGGGGTACTTGATTTGTTTCCTCTTGTGGACAAAGTGTTTGCTACTTCCTCACGTCAGGATCACATACTCTCAGGACCATTTCACCATTAATGGATGGATTAATATTAAACTGTTGTTTATACTCTCTTGCTCTGTCTGCCTTGTGACCACAGGCATACACTTGTAAATCAGTCAGCTATCCAAGGGTAAGTCAGCAGACAGGTTAACTGACCAGTACACAGACTAAATGGGCAACCTTGGCCTCATTGAAATGGTGTTCTAATCAACTGACCGAAAAGGGCCAACTGGGATGGTAATGAGCTACCAAGTCAGTACATTCTAATGTTACCGAATGACATTCTGTTTGGATTCTACTGCTGTTCTTAGATATTATGTCTCTCCTTCCTGGGACAGACTCTTATCTTATTGGTTAGTATTCAATAAAGATCACCTCAGTAGACTCAGTAGACAGATACTCTCAGTAGAGAGTAAAGGCTTTCAACTACCCAGATGATATGATGTTTGAGATGGAAGGGAGTTTTATCTTTGGTTATAATTCCATTCAGCAAACACACACACACTCTCTCTCTCTCTCTCTCTCTCTCTCTCTCTCTCTCTCTCTCTCTCTCTCTCTCTCTGTGTTTGTGTGTGTGTATGTGTATGTAAGATTGAATGCCCAGCACCCAGCACATGAGAGCCTGGCACCGTAGGCATGCAATAAAAGTTAGTATTAATTTCCCTGTT
Organism: Phascolarctos cinereus; assembly: GCF_003287225.1. Lineage (NCBI taxonomy): Eukaryota > Metazoa > Chordata > Mammalia > Diprotodontia > Phascolarctidae > Phascolarctos > Phascolarctos cinereus. The sequence continues at coordinate 572,751,834 of NW_027555847.1, forward strand.
TGTCTAAAACAGCCCTGCTCTCAAAGAATTTACATTCAACCAGGAGTTAAATGCACCATATATGCGGTGTAGAATGTAGGCTCCTTGAAGCAGGAACTGTTCCTTTTTTGTCTTGGTATCAACAGTCTAGCACATTGCCTAGCACATAGTAATAGCTTAATTGTTTTGTTTTTTTTTTTGATTGATTAGTGAGAAGATTAGGGTTGATTGGATTTTAGAAATGATCCCAAACTGGCCTGCTGCTGCAAAAGGCTCTGTAACCAGAATTCTTCTAATAATATTATGTCGCTAAGAATCAGAAGTATTAAAATTATGATTAACCTAAAGGACAATGAAAAAGACACATAGTAGGCATAATGAGGATCAGCTCTACAGCTTTGACATCTGGGACTCTTAGGACAGTATGGAGAAGAAGGGTTAAAGATGGAGGAAATAATCAGTCCAACAGAATTATGCTTGGTTGAGGACACCAGGAATAGAGTTGAAGGAAGCATGTAGAGCCAAAATATGTTCTTCCTGTCAGTGAGTCAATAAACATTTATTAAGATATTACTATGTGCTAAGAAATTACCACAATTAATAAGGATTAGAAAAGCCTCTCTGTAAGAAAGTGAGATTTTTGGTGGAGACTTGGAGGAAGCCAGAGAAGCCTGGAGGTGGAGATGAGAAAGGAAGGTATTCCATGCTTGGGAGACAGCCAATGAAAATGCCTAATAGCCCTCACCTAATAGCTCTCAGGAAAAGGCTTCTAGAAACCTTAGACAAGGTTTATAACAATGTCCCATTCCCTCCCCTAGAGGATTTGTAAGGTTTGGGAGGATGCAGTTCCAAGACTAACTTACCTTCAGTGATAGCCTTAGGTATTTCAAAGTCGAGGAAAAGACCCTGTGTCTCCTAAAATTCCCTTCCCATCTGCCAGAGATTTTTTTTTAAATGGAAAAATCAGGCCTTTTCATTCTATAGAGATAAAAGGCTTAAAAATGCAAATAGATGGTATGCTTATCAAATTTGCAGATGAAACAAAGCCTGGAGGGATAGCAAAGGCTTGGGAAGACCAAGTTCAGATTCAAAAAGATTTTGACAGGCTAGAACACTAGGCTGAATCTAATCAGATGGAATTCAATAGGAATAAGTGTGAAGCCTTATAATTAGGTTCAAAAAAATCTACTTCACAAGTATAAGATGGGAAGGTTGAGTATAGTTAGATGACTATTTTTGTCTGAAAAAGATTGGAGGGCTGATTCCAGTGATTGCCAGCTCCCTACAAGTCAAGGATGAAATGTGTCAGCCAAGAAAGCCAATGTCAGTTTAGGCTGCATTGAGAAACGTAGCACCCAAGAATAAGGTGATGGCCTCATCAGATCACATCCAGAATATTTTATTCAATTCTGGGTGCTACATTTTAGGAAGGATTTTAATAGCTCAGAGGATGATCAGGATAACAAGATGGCTTCAAGATCACATCTTCTGAGTATCGATTGAAAAGAAACTAGGAATGTTTAACCTCGAGAAATAGACATTATAGCTATGTTCAAGTATTATGGAATCGAGGCTGTTATGTAGAAGAGAGACCAGATTTATCCCCTTTGTCCACAGAGGGCAGAACCAGGAGCTAGTAGAAGCTACAAAGAGGCAATGTTGGGGAAGACTTCCTAATAATTAGAGCTATCCAAAATGAGGATGGAGATGCTGCCTTAGGAGGTAGTGAGTACTCTTTCACTGGATGACTACTTTTCAGGCTTGTTCTAAAAGACACTCTTATTCAGGTATGGGTTGAACTGGATGGCTACTGATGTCCCATCCAACTCTTGAGATTCTGTTATTTAAGATATACAAATGTATGTGACCAGCAAAAAGAGATAAGCTAGGCTTGTGGCTGATGTGATCAACAACAGACGGTGGTTGGTTGATCTCAAATACTAAAAGAACAAGAAGTAACCCCCATTCACATTGGGGTCTTTCCTCTGCCTTCTGGGGAAGATGTTTGGAAAATATGGCCAAGAATATTATTGCATGAGGTAGCATGAAAGTATTGTGATCTGTGTCACTGGAGGGATTATCCTTACCATTGAAGTAATAACTCTAAGAAAGTCATTAAATATCATAATATTCTCCAGTTACAAAATCCTCTGGGCCCATTTGATTTTTGTGATGATCCCCTGAGCAGGTAGTACATTAGATTGTGAGCTCCTTCAGGGCAGAGATTCTCTTTTGCTTCTTTTTGTATCCCAACCACTTAGCACAATTCCTGTTACATAGGAGGTAGTTAATAAATATTTACTGACTGACCAATGCAAATAGTGTTATTCTCATTTTATGACTCACTTTATGACTTAGACCTTGAGTATCAGTCCTTCCATAGATTCATGCAGTGAGTGGAAGAGCCAGGACTTCTCTCGGGGTGTTCCAGTTCCATTTCTTTTTACTTTGAAAAAAAAAAGCCTATGAGGGGGATCCCAGTTATGCAAATTGGCACTGGGTTGAGCAAAGCTAAGGCTGGGAAGTGGAAAAGCTATACTCAGTGGGTGTGGCCTAATTTGTACACTTGTAGACTTTCAAGCTCAGCCCAAGGTTTGTTTCTTTCTCCTATCATCTAGCACAAGAGCGTGTCAGGGTTTATGTTTGGAGAATTATTGAGTTTTCTGGTTACTGTTGTCTTAAATTATATCTCTTTTGTACCATATAAAGTAGAAGAAGAAATTAAACATTTCTCTTAATAATGGAAAGGGCACTAGATGGCTCTGGGGATCTGGATTCTAGCTCCAGTTCATCCACTAGCTAGTTGTGTGACTTGGCAAATTATATGACCTCTCCAGACCTGTCAGCCTTATCTGTAAAATGACTGTGTTGGATGAGATCCACCCACTTCTCAGAAACTGGTTTCCTTCAAAACTCAGTTCAAGTGCCATTTTTTATTTGAAGCCCATCCTGATTCCCCCCAGCTACTAGTTTTCCTCCTCCTGTCCCATCCCCACCAATTACCTCGAATAGATTTTGTATGTATTCTGCACATTCTTACATAGATTTGTGGTCTCCCCTCAGGTAAAGTGAGCTCTTTTATGGCAGAGAAATTTTTATTTTTGTCTTTGTATCCTCAGTGCCTAGCATAGTAAATGAATATTTGTTCACTGATGTTAGATTTTCTTGAGAGGCAGTGTGGTATAATGGAGCTCCAGTTTTAGAGTCTGATGAGACCCAAATTCTGTTTCTGACTCCTGCTAGTTTGGTAAACCTGGACAAGTCACATCTCTGAGCTTTGGAATCCTCATCCTCATTGTGTAAAAGGAAAGATAAAACAATACCTTCACTACCTACCTCACAGGGTTCATCATGAGGATCAAAGGACATAACAGGGTCTCTAATACGTTCTGCAAACCTTAAAATGGGCATCTAGGTGGCACAGTGGTTAGAGTTCCTGGCTTGGAGTCAGGAAGGCCTGAGTTCAAATTCAACCTCAGATACTTACTAGCTGTGTGACCTTGGGTAGGTCACTAACCTTTACCTGTGTTTCTTCATCTATAAGATGAGCTAGAGAAGGAAATGGGAAACCACTCTCAGAACTTTGCCAGGAAAACCCCAAATGGGGTCATGAAAAGATAGACACAGCTGAACAACAACAAAAATCTTGAAGTGGCGTATATATTTTATTATTGTTACTATTATTATTCTTAGCATGTAATCCCATGCGGCTTTTGTGCAGCTTTTAGTTTTGCATCTACTGTCCACGTGAGCTATAATGGTACCTATGGATTTCTTTTTCAGGGTTGGTCGGAGGCCAGTGCTGCTCTTTTCCATCATATTCATTCTGATCTTTGGACTGACTGTGGCACTTTCAGTGAATGTGACAATGTTCAGCACACTCAGGTTTTTTGAAGGATTTTGCCTGGCTGGAATAATACTTACCTTGTATGCACTGAGTAAGTATCAACCTTCTGAACCTGTACTGAAAATCAAATGAGATATGCTGAGGAAGTAGTCTGGGCAAAAGGGTTTTGTGAGCAATGAGCGTGTGTGCTCTTGTCTTAGAAAGGAGCTGCTTTGGGAGGTCCAAATGGATTATCTTGCCTGTAACTATGGATTAGTGAGGAACTTGTGGCCTCCAGGCCACATGTGGTCCTCTAGGGTCCTCAAGTACGGCTCTTTGACTGAATCCAAACTTGACAGAACAAATCCCCTTAATAAAAGAGTTTGTTCTGTAAAACTTGGACTCAGTCAAAAGGCTCCACGCAAGGACCTAGAAGACCACATGTGGCCTCAAGGCCACAGGTTCCGTACCCCTGGTTAAGTCTTCTAATAGCTGTTTCTTCGACTGTTACAGAGGCCTCAGAAAATAAAACAAATGGGATGCATTCTCTGCCAGATTTAGGGTGGCCCATGTAACCAAAACACACTGGGTTTGGGGTTGCAGACTGAATTTCCCTTACTGTCTTTGTGCACAGTATTAAAATCATTGGATAACTGTACGCTTCTGGACTTGGGTTGTTAGAAATCATGTGCAGTACTGTAAGGTCACGTGGTTGGGACTTCACTTTTGGTTTATTTTTGACAGCTCTCCTCATTGAGGCTACCTAATATTCTGCGTTTCCATTTCCTTGTGTGTCCATGTGAGTTTCTGGAATTGTTTGGAGATGAGTTATAGGCTGTGACACAATGAAGAATTAGAAGATAGAATGACACATTTGATTACTTCTTGGGCTTTTCTTCCATGTGGTTTTTTTTCCCCAAAAAGTTTCCTCACTGCTCTAAATGTTTATTGATTGTAATTACTTTTGTTGCAAGTATAGATCAGAATTCCCCCAAAATCTCATTCATCTACAACTTACTCTTGCTCGCTTGCTCGATAATTTTGCCTAAGATGTGTGTGTGGCATGGGGGGGGAGGTTCTCTGAGAAGCAAATACCAAATGAAAGTTTATTTAAACTGTTCCTCAGAGAGACAGAAGAAGAGTAGAGCCATCTTCAGGCCTTCACTCCAAAAGTTGTGGGGAAAGTAGGTTATCACGTCAGAATCAGGTCAGAGAAAAGAGAATTGTATGACATGACATTTGGAGGGGAAAATAATAATGTATACTTTAATGAGCCCAGTCCAGAATAACAACAAATTCTCCTAATGATGACCATGAGACATCAAAAATCACTAAGCTGTAGTCATTAGACTCTGTTTAAGAAGGAAGGGAAAGTGTGCAATCCATGTTAGGAAGCTTTCCAGTCAATGGTTTATGAGTCTATCAAAAATTGTTTATTCTTTTTTAAAGTTTTGGTACCTGAAGAGATGAACTTTGTTATAGAATTTTCACATCTGTTATTGTAGAGGCAGCTGGGTGGTATTGTGCTGGACTTCAAGTCAGGAAAACTCAAGTTTGACTCTGGCCTCAGACACTTACTATTTCATCTTGGGCAAGTCATTTCACTTATGTGTGCCTAAGTATTTTCATCTGCAAAATGAAGATAAGAATAGTACCTACTTCCCAGTGCTGTCCTGGTTAAAATGAGATAATATATGTAAATAGTGCTTTGTGAAGCTTAAAGGGCTATATAAATGTTATTGATTACTGTCATTTTGTATCATGGAGGTATCAAAGAACAGGTGGTATTTGATTTATCCTTCAATTATTATCTCCTATCTATCTTTCTATTTGTAAGTATGTCAGAGACCATATGGCAGTCCTATTTCTGTAAATACATGGCAGCCCTCTGACATTCCCTCTCAGGCAGGGCAGCCAAACTTAATTTGTTCAAGAAGTCACACATGTTCTTTCTGGGATATTCCACCTCCCTCTTCACAGACCCCAAGTAAAAACTAGCAAAAGCGTGGTGAATTCTATTTTGTCCAGATATTGTCAAGACAGAAAGAAGGATGGCATTTTTTCTTTGCTCATCACCTGAGGGATAGTTGACTAGAGAAGATTAGAGCTCTGTATGAATACCATTACAAGGACTATTACATAAAAATTTCAGTATGACAAAAGATTTCCAACCACCCCGACCCCCTACCCTCCAGCCAATGATTTTGAGAACTACAGTGTTTGATGCAACCAAATTCTAATAAAACAAAAGAGTCTGGCTTATCCCTTGGTGTTTATGGGCATATGATTTGACCACTAGACATGGTGGGTAGATGGGAGAGGAAAGGAAATGAAGTTATGGGACAGTGTGTCAAGGCAGAATATAGGGTAGAACTTGTAGCAGAATAAATAGCCATTTAGAAAGAGAGGTTGACAGTAGTTATTGTGTTAGTAGGACTTGAGGGAGGCCTTTCTTACTAGAGCACAGCTTACAGTTTCTGGAAGGTAGGATGTATTTGATTTGTCTTTTGGAAAAGAGGAATATTGCCTGGGTTCTTATTTATCATTTAAGAATTGTTTTTCTTTTTGCTTAAGGAAAATTGTATTCAATGCCTATTTCAAAGGATTGAAATCTTACTTAAAGATCTAGGAAAGTTTAAAAACAAATTTTTTTAGGTATTTTTTTTCTTTTAACAATCAATCTAACTCAGATTTTTATTTTCAACTGAAGGGTTCTTATCTCACTTAATGTATCTATTGGAAAGTCCCTGTGCTTTCTCAGAACAGAGTTAGGTTTTATTTTTATTTTACTCTTACAGGTATGCCACTATGACTAAGGCAAATGCAAGTAGGCCTAGGGTTAGTGTGTTTTCATCAAATTATCCTCCTTTTCCTTCCCTTCTCACAAACGTGGACCCACTTCTTTTTTTATCTGTGACCCCATTGTTCCTTTTTATCTAGCCCCTGGTAAGATACAGGGCAGGCCTTTCATGGTGGGCCTTCCATGAGCAAGTGGAAATAGAGGAAGGAAAGAACTCACCACACTAGACACTAAAGAGGGGGAAAAAAGTTCCAATAAGACATAAGTCTTACTCCCAATGAAACTTACATTCTCCTCTCTCCTCCCCTTGCTTCTCACATCCTTGGACCACATTGCTGCGTAGAATGGGGATTCCTTCTTTTCTTATCCAAGGGAAGAGGAAGAAGAAAGGAGAGGGCAAACCCCCAATAGCCACCCACCCCCACCCCCACCTTGACTATTTCCCTATTACCTGTAGCACTGATCTCATAGGAAACACCCTTAGCCCTGGCTCCAGTTCCTGATTACCATCAACTCACCATGCATGCCCTGTCTTCATCCCTTCCTGTCCCATCTGCCATAAAGAAACCCTCTGGAGATTCATGAGTCTGAATATTCCTCTGAAATGTAGATTGCATATTTCTTTGATCCCACCATTATGTTTCCCTATAAGGTACAAATGAGAGAAAAAAAAGAGAGGGAGGACATAGAAAGGAAATTTTTGTAGCTCTGTTTTCCATTGTTCCTTGGATTTCTCGCAGTAAAATCCCATAGGAGGTTCCCAAAGGGTTGTACGCTCGCTTCAAAGGATGAGAGAAGCTGATGTGATGTTTTCTTTGAGAGCGGACCAGAAAGGAAGTGGTGTTCAGAAGCAGTATCTGTCAGTAGAAAGGGTAGGAGGCATGCAAATCCTTGGGGTCCGTAAAGGGAGATGTCTAGATGGAGAATTTACACCACCTGGAGACCTCGGGGCTAGGTGCTTGGCCCTATGCAAATGAACATTTTTATCAGTGATTTAGATAAAAGCTTAGATGGAATGTTAATCACATTTGAAGATAGCCACCGAGCTCGGAGGGATAGCCAACATAACCAGATAACAGGATCTATATGCAAAAAGATTTCAACTGGATAAAAAGTTAGGCTAAATCTAAAGATGGAACTTAATGGGAATAAATGTTAATCTTACACTTAGGTTCAAAAGGCCAACTTCTTGTTGTTGTTGCTGTTTGACAAATGCCACTGGAGAAGGGTCCATGATTACCAGTAACATCAAAGAGGCCTTCATGCCCTTTTTATTTAGTTATGTTGAAGCCAGCAGTGCAATAAACAAGCTAAAACTACTTTACGTTGACTCATTTTCAGTAACTGACATTTACAGGAATATACTAGAAATGGCACTGAAAAGTTTAAGAAAAGAGTTACGGTGAACTTGTATGCACATCATACGGAAAAGTAACATTTTAAATAAAAAAAAACTTTCTGGAACTGTTATGCCAGCATCACAGAACAGCGCTAAAACTGTATGTGTCAAATCCTACATCATTGGTTTTGTGTCTTTTTTCTCCAAACAATTGTAAAAGATATAAATGCTGTACAAATGTATCTTTACAATTTAAAAGCAAGATAATGCCCAGTGTGAGAAATGTTCTCTGAGTAAATTATAAATTCTATATAAGGCCTGCCATATAGCCTCTATATTTTTGTTTATGTTTTAGAATAGTTTTTATGTCCTTTTTCGGGCCCTTATTAAAAAGGTTTTTTTTTTGTAGTGTCTCCCTGACCCCATCCTGCTTTTAAAAATATTCTTTCCCCAAAAGTGAAAATTTTAAATTGGTCTACAGTTTTCAGTACTAGAATGATACTAATTCGATAACTGCAGTCTTCCTTACCACAGAGGAAATGGTAAATAACCCACAACCTGATACTGGGTTTGTTGGGAGGCTGCCTCCTCTCCACGTTAAGGGGGAAAAACAAGTGAAATCAGTTTTGCAGTTTGAAACAGCTAAGACTTAAAGTTTTAAAACTATAGCACCATGAAATTTCAGTTGTTTGTGTTGACTATGCCATAAGTCAAATACAAAGTCAACAGATTCTTTCTGGATAAAAGAGTAAATTTTGTTAGCTTAGGAGAGATCCCTGCCCTTCAAAAGGCCAACTTTACAAATACAAAATAGGAGAGACATGACCAGTCAGCATTTTACTTGGGAAAATAAAAAAGATCTGAGGTTGTTTTTTAAAAACAACAACAAAAACAAAAACACTATGTTAATGTAAGTCAGCAGTGCACTGTGGTAGCCCCAAAAGCTAACTTAATCTTATATTGCATTTAGAGACTTATACGGCATAATGGATAGAGTTAGGAAGACCTTGCCTCTGACACCTGCTGGCTGTGTGGCCCTGAGCAAATCACTTAACCTTCCAAGTACCACAAATGCTAATCTGCATTGATAGAGGTTTTCCTTCCTGGGAATTCCATATACCAATGAAACCACAAGTACGGTGCAGAAGAAAAAAAAAGGTGGAAAGAAGGCTGTGATCTGGGAACAGAGTTTTACTCTGCTCTGGTTAGACCATTTCTGGAGTACTATGTTCAGTTCTATTCAAAATATTTTAGGAAGAACATTGATAAGATGGAGGGTGACCAGGATGGCAGAAGGCCTTGGGTCCATGCCATTTGAGGATGAGGATGAGCTGAAAGAATTATAGATCTTTACCTTGAAGTTGAGAATATTGGGGTTATAACCAGCATGGGGGGTTTACAGAAAGCCCTATCATTTACTTTCCTTTAAATTTTCTTCAGAAGAAGGGCTGCTACTGAAGATGGTGCTAGACTCCAGGCACAATAAGGATTAAGTGGACATTTGAGGGCTGGATAGGGTCTTACCACTATTTACAAACATTATTTATATGGGGAAAATCAAAGGTGCGAAAGACTTAGACACTTCTGGAATACTGCCTACAAATAAGCTGAGAACTGCCCTTGATGTTATAGCAGAAAAGAATGTCTGCTTTTATAAATAAAAACCTCCTGTGGAGTTTGTGAAGAGGAGAGGTTTGAAGACAGCGCCAAAGTGGCGGAGGAAAACCCAACATGCGATGAGTCAGGAGACTTCGCTATGCCACTTTCTGTGTGATCTTGGATAAATTTGGAAATGTAATAAAGGCTTGTTGCCTGAAAGGGGAGTTCGACTCTTCTTGCTCTGCCCCAGAGCATAGAACAAGGTTACAGTGGATACAGATTGCAAAGAGGAAAATTGAGGCTTACACAGAGCAAAAGCTTCCTAACAATTAGTCATCTAAAAACAGAATGAGCTTCCTTAGGACGTGGTGGGTTTCACCTCAGTGGAGCTCTTCAAACATGCCTTCGAGGAGATTTTTTTCAGGTGCAGCTTGGACTAGGTGGCTGCTGAGCTCTCTTTCACTTCTGAAAAATCAGTGATTCCTCACACCTTTCTGAGCTTCAGGAGTTCTCATCTGTGATGAAGGGGTCTAGGGCTAGATCAAAGCATCTTAACCTGGTGTCCTTGCACTTTGTTTTTAAAAATATTTTTGATTAACTATATTTCAGGATATTTGGTTTTCTTTGTGATTCTATGCATTTCAAAAAGTCATTCTGAGAAAGGGTCTATAGGTTTCACCAGACTGCCTGAGGGTCCACAACACACACAAAAAAAGGTTAAGAACCCCTAGACTAGATGATCTATCTCTAAACTTTCTTGCTGAAACATCTTATGGATTTCTTTGATTTATTTGCAGAGGATACCCACACACATACACACATTCATACACGAGTGTGTGCGTGCGTGTGTGTGTGTGTGTGTGTGTGTATCCCCAAAGCCATTTGATCTTGATAAAGAAAAGAACACATTTATATATACACATACATATGCACATATATATACATATGCACACACGTGTTTGTGTATACATAAATGGAGAGACAGAGAGAGAGATCTGAACATGAGATTTATAAAAGATACATTCAGATTAAATCTTTTCCAACTTTTTTTTCTTCTCTAAATTGCCAGAGGCTGACATCTTTGTGAATAGGACATGAAACTGGTATTGTTGGCATTTACCCTTGGAATCTTTGACATACAAATAGAGTGTACTTGGCAAGTGCAATAGAGAAAATAAAGCTGATGATTTTTATATAGTTCAGTGGAAGTGGTTCAGCTACTGAAGTAATTAAGTGCAGTGGGCTAACATTTGTGGCTTAATTCTGTCTTTTCACCTTGGCACTAAAGAAGACTAGAAGGTCTTGCCTTTAACTCCACTGGGGAAGGGAACCACAGAGTCATTTGATTTTGGTGACAAGGAAAAGAACACTTTTTCTTATTTGCTATGAAAACAGAGTCTTCCAAAGATGCTGGAGAAGTAAAAACTTTGTAGTTTGGATAGGTGTTGCATGGTGTGATAGAGCTAAAAGTGTTTATGAATCTCTTCCCTCCCTTCTCCCACTCCCACCCTGAGGATTCCATAATATATTAGGTGAAGCAGTCACAGAGGCAGTATTAGAGGGAAAAGCAGTGGATTTGGTGTCAGGAGACTTGGGTTAAAACTACAGTCTGAGCCCTACCACTTTCTAGCTTATGTGACCTTTGGCTTCTCATTTCACTTCATCTTTAAAATTGAGGTGCTAATACCTACAGGATCTACCTCGTAGGGTGGTTGGGAACAAATTATATTGTGAATTATAGAAGCTATAGAAGCTGTTTCATTCATTTGTCTTTCTGGGAGAAAATACAAAGGAAGGAAAAAGCATTACCTCCTGAGAAATGACCAAAAAAAACCTGCAAAAAAACAATAGAAAAGGGGTCTGTAGTTTTGGATGGAAACATTTTTTCTCTTCTTCCTTGCAGTCCATTTCCTCTAGTTGGAAATAATATGACACATTAAGGAAGATGTACAAGATGGTGGTCTCGGCTGATACCTCAGTGTAATGAATATACATTTTCTGGAGAACAAAGATGAAACAGAAATGCTTAAAGAAAATGATTTCAAAATATCTCATGTCCTCATTCTAATAATCGTCTTGAGCTTAGCCAGCCCAAGTGATTGTACAGATTTACTCACAATCATGGAATGATCTGTAATTTCACAGGTGACTGAGCTGGTGATTACCCCACAAAATTAGAAAGCAGAGCCTTGACTGTACTGACAGGCTGAACATGAATTTAGATTTGCCATAGGAGGGGCAATGTTTCCCTTTCTGTTTAACACTAATGCTGCCAGATACCCCCCTGAAGCACCTCCATAGATTTTAATGCTGTGGCACATGATTATTTCTGTGGCATTCCCATCACCTCATTTTATTATGTGTTTCTTTAAAAAAAATCCCTAATAAATTATCTCACCAAAAAAAAAAACCCCAGAAAAGAAAAGTCTCTTACAGTGGAAGGGGAAACTGGGGAAGGTGAGAGGGAATGAGTGAATCTTATTCTTATAGGATTTGGCTTAAGGAGGGAATAACATACACATTCAATTGGGTATGGAAGTCTGTCTTACCCTACAGGAAAATAGGGGAAGAAGGGGACAGGAGAGCCAGGGGGAGGGCAGATTGGGAAAGGGGGTAATCAGAAGTAAACACTTCTGAGGAGGGACAGGGTCAAAAGAAAGAATAGAATAAATGGGAGGGCAGGATAGGATTAAGGGGAATAGAGTTAGTTTTTCACAACATGTCTTCTATGGACATGTTTTGCGTAACTGCACATGTACAACCTATACTGAGTTGCTTGCCTTTTCAATGAAGGTGGGTGGGGAGGGAGGAAGAGGGAAAATTTGAAACCTAAAGTTTTAAAAACTATGTTTAAAAAAAAGTTTTCACGTGCTACTGGGAAATAAGAAATATAGGAAATGGGGTACAGAAGTCTATCCTGCCCTATGGGAAAATAGAAGGGGAAGGGGATAAGAGAAAGAGAGAGAGATAGAAGAGAGGACAGACTAGGGGAAGGGATATTCAGAATGCATGCCATCTTGGGGGAGGGGGAGGGGGGAGATGGGGTGAAAGTTTGGAACTCAAAAACTTGTGGAAGTGAATGTTGAAAACTAAAAATAAATAAATTTATGTTAAAAAAAATAATAATAAATTTTAAAAATTTTAAAAATCCCTAAACATTCCACAAGTAACAGTGCTATGGAACCTTGTTGGATTTTTTACCTAATGAAACCCACTGATTTTATAAGAGGGATTAAAATTTGTTCTGAAGAGACAAAGCTTTGACCTTGGAAGATTATCACCATCATCACTAAGCACTTATTAGGTGCTTACTTTGTGTTTGGTACTGTATTAGGTTTTGGGGATTCAAAGACAAGAGAAATAGAACTTCCTTCAAAGAGTAATAATGATAATAACAATAATACAGAACCATTTTCCACAATCATCCAGACATAATATTATTCTACAAAACAATTAGGAGTAGGGCAACTAGGTGGCACAATAGGTAGAGCACAGGCCCTGGAGTCAAGAGGACCTGAGTTCAAATCCAGCTTCAGACACTAGCTGTGTGACCCTAGGCAAGTCACTTAACCCTGATTGGCTCAAAAAAAAAAAAGAAAGAAAGAAAAAAGAAAAAATTTAGGAGTAATGTTTTAATATGTGTTACCATAACAAATATTTATATTTCCTAAACTACACAGAATAAAAAGTTTTCAAAATAAAGAGACCTAGCAGAAGAAGTTATTGGGAACAGGATTATGTCTATTTATGACTTCCAAATTAAAAAGGGAGTGGAGCCAAAAATTATATTAATCACCTTATGTATATGAATGACTCATCATCATCCATGACCCCACAGAAATACACTTAAAACAACTTCTATATCTCATAGAATCTTTTTTTGATAAATATAAAAATGTCACTTGTATTTGATTAGCACAGAATTCCCAATATAGGCCAAGGAAAGATAGAGACTAAGGACTTTGAGCTTGAATCTGAAGTCCACATTTAACCAGTGGATAAAAGTAATGTCTAGAAATTACCTTCAAGATACATTGAACATACAGATATCAAAAGAAGGCTGTGACTAAACATGTTAAGAGGCTTACTGGCATCCTGAAATCATAACTGTATGAAAAAAAATCTTTCTAGCAATTAAGACAATTCCAGCCTTAATATATACTTTTAGAATTGTAAAAGATTAGAAAGACTATTTTTGGCAGCTATGTGAAAGATGGATTGAAGAGGAAAGAGAATGGAAAGAGAGAGAGGTCATTTAGGAAACTATACTAATGGTCCATTAAAGAAATTATAAAGGCCTGCTGTGTGTATAGAGAAAAAGGGGTAGGTGTAGGAGATATTATACAGGTAAAAATTAAAAGGACTTAGCAATGTGTCAGATATTAGAGATGAAGGAAAAGGAATAGTCAAAACATGGTTGACAAAGAAATAGGGAAGTTGGAAGAATAGTAAGGTAGATGTAGAGGGAAAATGATGAAGTCAGTTCTGGACATGTTAAGTTTGAGCCAGCAGTAGTACAAGAGGTGGAGGTGTCCACTGGATAGTTAGCAATGTGGGACTAGAGTACTGGGGAAAGTTTGAGGGATAATATATACACTTTAGAGATGTAGAGGTGTTTATTGAACCCACAACAGAGCATACAATCACCAAGGAAGAGAATATAGAGAGAATGCAATAGAGCCCAGGACAAAACTTTAGGAGACATTCAAACTTAGAAAAGAGAAGGATGATGAAACAATAAAAGAAGGAGAGGTCATACAGGTAACAGAAAAACCAGGAGAAAGCCATGTTATAGAAGCCTGAGTCAAGGAAAGTTTGCAGAGGAATTTGAATTGTAGAATGAATGAAATGTGAAATTTCTCTTTCAAGTAAATGTGGTTTCAGTTATTTTGTGAATGAATTTTTTTCTAGTTGGTTCAGCAGATGTTATTTTTATGACATTTACATGAAAAAAACAACATTATCATTATGAGCCTGGCTTTTACCTAGCCTATTATATTTGCAGATATCTTAATCATTAGCAAATACTTGGAAGTATTCTCTTTCATCCTGACAAAAAGCCCTGAAGTTAGTTTTTTTTTCCCCATAGGGAAAATCTGTATAATATATCAAAGACCTTTAAAAAAAATAAGTTGCTTCTGTTCTAAAAAGTAACTTTGGTTTTGCAGAGAGTAAGTGATCATGCCTCAGACACCAAAGCAAAATAAAATCACCTGTTGGTCTTCACTGGAAAAACAAGATGAATGTTTCTGCAAACATTCCACATGGCCCTCACATACTTTTGAAAAGCAAATGTTTGTTTCCCTGCAGGAAAAATTTACAAGCAAAACAAAATGTTTCCACAGAGGACATTCATCCCCCACATCACCTCTGGCCCTGTCCTTTCATTCCCTGAGAAACTTCTCTCCTTCTTGTTTAGTTGTGTTTTAGTCATGTCCGACTCTTTGTGACCACTCTTAGAGTTTTCTTGGCAAAGATACTGGAGTGGTTTGTAATTTCTCCCAGCTCATTTTACAGATGAAGAAACAGAGGCAAACAGGGTTGAGTGACTTGCCCAAGGTCACATAGCTAGTAAGTGTCTGAGACCAGATTTGAATTCAGGAAGAAGAGTCTTTCTGACTCTAGGCTCAATACTTTCTCCATTGCCTCATCTAGCTGGTCCTTCTTAAACCTGGCTATAATGTTAATAACTTTGTTAGAGCTAGTAAGTAAATTGGAGATTTTATGATGCTATCATTTTCAGGGTAAAGAAACTAAATAAAACCCAGTGCCTTACCCAAATTCACTCAATCTTTAAGACACTGCTATGAGGAGAATGTATTCATGTGTCTAGTCTATAGACAAAGAAATACAACAATAAGGCCAAGTGACTTGTTCACCAGGAATGTTAGTGCAGAGTTGCATACTAAATAATTTCATTCCAGGATAAAAACCCACAAAAATGGTAGCTTTTAGCCTACTGATATGATATTGCTAGTCAGTCAAGGGTCTGAAGACCATGTGTCCTGACCATGAAATTTGATCTGAAGAAGTTGTATGTAGTGTCCTTTGCTTTTATTGCTTTTAATGGGTAATAGCCCATTATAATATACTATATATAAAACCCTTTATAATATAGATATGTAGAAATTATATCTACATGTATGTAGATATAATGTAGATGTGTAGAAATAATATATATTACATAAAGCATACAGCCCTTTATAAAGGGTTCTGGCAAATATAATAATAATTAACCTGGCTCAGAAGAAGGCATGGTTGGAAGCTTCTACAGTTGGAAAGGTGATAGAGACTGTTGAGGGTAGTGGGTAGATGTGGTTGTGTTGGAAACAAGTCCCATGATTGGCTATTGCTACCCATCTTCCTCCTACTCTGAAGACCACAGTTTTAGACAACACAATCTATTAGAGATAGGATAAGAAAATGGGTATATTTCAGGGCTTTTATTATCCAGGTCCTAAGATGCTTCAATATTTTTGTTGAGTTGCATATCAATATCTGAATGAAGTAACTGCGTATCAGCCAAAATTTGGCTGCGTAAGAAATCTCAAAGCTCTAGAAATAGCAGGTTGGCTAAAAAAAGTCTTGTGCCACATTTCCACACAGTGGGCAAAGTTCCTAAAGCTGCATAAATCCTTTGACTGGGTTTTCCCTAGACTGCCGCTCACTAGAGAAGTTGGGGGTGTGGATATGCTTCAGTTGAAATGAAATTGTTAATTGCACCAAGAGGCATTGTGGTGTAATGGATAACACATAGCTGAGGAGCTCTGTCACAGACTAGCTATGTGACCTTGGACAAGTCAACCTCTTAAAATCTTAGTTTCTTTATAACCAAAGGGACTTGAAACTATTCTCTTAAGTCTCAGTTTCTTTATATATAATACAAAGACAATATTTGTAGTACCCAGACAAATGTAAAGATTTGCAAACCTTTAAGTGTTATATAAATATTATTAGCATATTTACAAAATGAGGAATCTGGACTAGGTATCTCAGGATTCTTTTAGCTCTAACATTTTATGGATCTAAGATCACTGACTTGGTAGCATGCTCTGTTTTTCCACATTTGTAGCTGTGGATGATGAAACCAGGTTAGGAAGTAGGTGCTTCTCATCCTCCTGATGGTTTAGGGGAAGAGGCCAATGAATGGTGTACCTTTTAGCATTGTCTATTGTGTCTGCCATTGTAGTGGTATGGTGATCATTGGGAGGCTGTTGGATCATGTTTCTTAAAAGTTAATATCTTCCTTCTCATGTTAAAAAGTGAATAAAATATGCCCTCCTTTTGACCAAAAGGTCCTACTGCTGAGTAGATATACTCCAAGGAGGAAAAAAACAAAATGGTCTTAGTTATACACACACTTACATATATCTATGTATACTGTATGTATATATGATATATATGTATGTACAAGGGTATATACATATATACACATATTTATGTGTAGCTGTGTATATCTATGTTTCTATAATATACATGTACACACAGACACACAAAGTGCTCTAAAAGTCTCAGTACTATTTTAAACTATTAAAGCTTGAAGACTTTTGAGACACCCCTGTTCTAAAATACAAACAGCAGCATTTTTACGGGTATCAAAGAACTTGGGCAAAGTAGACACCTATTGATTGGAGAATGGTTGAACAGAAGGTGATGGAATTTTACTTTGCCATAAAACATTAATATAAAAAATTCAGAGAAGCAAACAATGTGCCTGATGACTAGAATATAAATGAAAACAACAGTAAAGCAAACTGAATGCCATGTAATGTTATAATGGTCAAACTCGGTTCTAAAGAAGAGCTGAGAAAAGTACCTTTCTCTCTTCATTGAAGAAGGGGAGAGGCCTATGGTTGTGGAATATGGCACATACACTGTCATATATGTTGATTGGTTTTGTTGAACTTAACGTTTTAAAATCTGTTACGAGGCACGCTTCCTTGGGTAAGGGAGGGAGAGAGAAGAGGGCTATTATGTTTGGAAATACATATTATGTATAAGCAAAACACTATCAATAAAAAAAATTTAATCTCCCTGAAGTTCAAGATCTCGACCTCAGGCAGGCATCTGTGTTCTTCTTAACCAGGGGTGTGGAACCTGGTGGCCTTGAGGCCACATGTGCCCTTCTAGGTCCTCAAGTGTAGCCCTTTGACTGAATCCAAACTTCACAGAACAAATCCCCTTAATAAAAGGATTTGTTCTGTAAAACTTGGACTCAGTCAAAAGGCCACACCCAAGGAGTGAAAAGGCCACAGGTGGCATCAAGGCCACAGGTTCCCCACCCCTGTTCCTGCCCTCTTAATTCCTCCAGCCCATGTCTTTTTTTCTTCAGGTGAGTTCCCAGGTCACATGTTTCTGAAGCACGCAGCTCTCTCAACTGGAATTTTTTTCTTAACTGGAAATGAATATGACACTAGGAAGAAAACATTTTAGGGCATGTTTACTTCCTTGGTATTTCACTGGTGGTAATGATATAAAAAGGAATTATGAACTACCTTCCCTCCCCACAAAAAAACCTGATTGTTCCCCTTTGAAACGATAGGAGAAAGACTTGATGCGTCTCAGTGTTTGACTTCAGTGATCATCTGGGGTAACCTCTACCTGAACAGGAAACTTCTCTATAGCATTCCCAAGAAATAGTCAGCCATTTCAGCCTCTGCTCGGAGACTTCCAGTGAGGGATAGCACACTCTCGGAAGGCAATCTATTCTTTCCACTTTGGATCTCTATAATTAAGAGTTTTTCCTTTCATCAAGCCCAAGACTTCCTCTCCACAACTTTTCCAATAAGCATTTATTAACTAATCTAGAGTAAAAGGGAAAACATGGGGTGTCCCAAAAGTCTTAGTGTGATTTTTAAGCCATTTGAGCTTAAGACTTTTGGGATACCCTGTGGAGCAAAACATTACAGAGCAGCAGAAGTAGGATACCATGACTTCCCACAGTGAAGCCAAATAAACTCATCCTTAGTGATTTTGTAGATCAGTTGCCAAACCACAGATGCTCAAAACATATTTTTTTCCCCGCCAAAGGCTGCCCCAACATGGATTTTAATAAACCTGTGTCTTACAATGGGAAAGTCTTGTTCTTGTGACAAGTATGAATTTATAATGAGGGGGCAACTAGGTTGCTCAGTGGATACAGCACTAGCCCTGGAGTCAGGAAGACCTCAGTTCAATTCTGGCCTTAAACACTTACTAGCTGTGTGACCCTGGGCAAATCACTTACCCCTTATTGCCTCCAGAAAAAAAAAGTGTAATGAGGAAATTAAAAAAAAAACCAACCTTGTAGAGATCTTTTTTTTTTCCTTCATTTTTGTGGGTGGAGAGAGGTAAACCAGAATTCAGGTCACTAATTACCATCTTGGAGTAACTAGAAAGAATCCTTTTTTATTATTCCAGTACTGTGTCTTTGATGTAGGGTTGAGTAGAGGTGAGGAGGGTGGTTCTAACTGTGCTCATTTATATCATTTCACTTCCTTGTGTTTCTGTTTTCTTCTGTCATGAAAATGTCTCTGAATATCAAGGCTGCCATATTCTGAAAACAAACAGGAGTGAAAAGGTAAATGTCCCTTTTTTCCCCTAAATGGGTCTTTTATGGAGTGTCCCTTTAGCTCTTAGATATTTCTGCATTTCCCATCCTTGCTTAGAAACCCAAACACTGAATTATTTTTGATGGAGACTTTTCAGTAAATGAGAGACCTTAAGGACCTGCTATGTGTATCACTATGGAAGCATCATCAGAGAATGGAGAAAAAAGGTCAAGTGGCTTTGTTACATGGTTTCTCAGAATACATGGCTTAATAAGTAATCCAGGCTATAGCTAAGCTAAGCATCAAATATTCCTAAATTACTTATTCTGAGAAAATTATCGTTCCAAATATAAAACTTAATTTTAAAATAATCATTATAGAATTCTTAATTTTTTTTAACCAGTGGAGAGGAGTGCATCAGTAATTCAGATATGAAGCCACTGTCTAAGAATTAGGGAAATTTCAAGCTATTTATATGTATTTCAAAAGGCTTTCTTATCCCTTGTTGCCCATTTTCTTATCTGTTTTATTACTAATTTTTTGCTGCCATTTTCTCCATTTGAGTAAAATACATTAGGAACTTTTGGAAAAGGATTTTTGATAGAAACTTATAAAGCATTTAGCGTAGCATCTGGCACATAGTAGGCATTTAACAGATGGCTTCTTTCCTCTGTCCCTTCTTCCATCCCTCCCTTCCTTCCTTCCATCCAGTTTCCCCTTAATACTATTGTTAGCTTAGTTGTCATCAAGTCTATTTCAATGAAAGTTATAATTATTCCCATTTACCTTAGGATGATGGAAACACATCATTTGAATGTGTATTGTTGAACTGCTACATACTATATTCAATTTTGGCCCCCTTGGGCAGATGTGAGGGCAGCTATATATAGGTACTCGCTTTTGGATTAGCATTACAAGGTTCAATCTCCATGTTAAACTGATTCAGACATAAAAATGTGAGTTTTTGTTTTGAGAATGAGAAATCAAGAAAGAAGATGAGATTATTTTAAGAAAATTGTTCGTTGAGGAAGCAGTGTGTTGCTACCTAGAAATTATACAATTTCCTGAATGAAAATCCTTCCTGAATGAAATCCTTCTGTTCTCTGAACTAGAAAACAGTTTTCAGCATTTGTAGAGTGCAGCATGACTAGGAACCTTGAGATTTTGTAATACTCTCCCTCCCCAATGAGCCTTTCCCTGTCTTTGAATGAGTTGCTTGCTGTCTAGAACTCTGGAAATGTTCAGAAAGATCCTGATGTTGGCAGAGTGATAATCATAATGAAGCATCATGGCCTAGTGTGGATGGTTAAGGTCAATGAATTTGAAGCCAAGATCTGAATTAAAATCCAGCCTCTGGCTTTTATGAGTTAAGTGATCTTGGGCAAGTCAGTTAACCTCTTAGGGCCTCAGTTTACTCACCTATAAAAAGGGGATCACTCAACAAGCATTTTTAAGTGCCTAACTGTGTGTCTGGAATAATAATAAAAGCCTATTTCACAGAATTGTTGTGAGAATTAAAACATATATTATAATATGGGTGAATAGAATCCTCTATTTGGAATGCTTTTAGTCTGTTAGTTAAAATACTTGGGAAGTGCAGATTTTTTTATGATTTCCCTGATTATAAAATTATAGTAAAAGGCACTCTGGGGAGTTTTAAAAGGTGTGACTTTGATGTTCAACAGGAACTGATTTACAGAAATCTGGGCAAAGGACAGGGATGCTGCTCCTGAAGTTACATAGCAAATCCTGGTACCTTGAAACTACAGGGCAGCTTTCACCCAGGGGAAACCTACCCAATTATCAGAGGTAGGTGGTGGTGGCCTGGCCACAGACAAAAGAGTATGTCATTATAGCTTTGGAAAAAGGTTGGGCTTCCTGCTCAGAAAATGGAAACCTGAAAATTATGGGTTACTGATTGCCCCCTTGTTTTTCTTGGTTTCAGAGGGTTTTTGCGTTGGGGATTGGTTTGAGTTTTGTTGGGTTTTTTTTGTTTGGTTTGGTTTTTTGTTTTGCCTTGTTTCCTGAATGGCCATTCTTTTTTTCCCTCTTACAAAAGACATTTTACGAAAGAAAAAGTATGATATAGTGGATAAAGAGCTGGCCTTGGACTCAGAAACACCTGAGTTTAAATCTTGCTTCTTATACAAACCAATTGTGTGGCCTTGAGCAAATCAGAAACTTCTTAGTGCCTGTGGCAGCTCTATTTGACTGTAAGTTTCAGAGATGCTGATGTATGTTGGTAGAGGGTGTTTCCATCTTTGGGAGTTTCCTACACCAATGTAATCACAGGTGTGCAGGGGTTAGAAATTAGGACTTTGAACTTGGCAGACTGTGGTTACAATGGGGCTCTCATGTTTGGATAACCTTGGTCAAGTCCTACAGCATCTCTAAGCCTCAATTTTATTTATGTATTATGTAAAATAAGAGGCCTTATAAATAGATGGTCTCAAGGTCGCCTTTGGCTCTAAATTTCTTATCCTATAATCTTACAGTCTTCGAATGAAGAAATGTTTTGCCTGCTCTTTATTGGAAGTTAAAAGATGCCTCCTGATTCACAATAGATGTTTACTGAGTAACACTTGATAGCATTCAGAGTTTTTGTACTAACTTTATGTGAGTCTTAGAAAAGAGTTCATGAAGAACTTTTCCCCCAGTTCAAATCTGCAAACATTTATTGTGTGTATAAACCCTGGGGCCAATACACACACACACACACACACACACACACACACACACACACACCCTGCCCTCATGAAACATCTACAATTGTTGTTTGCCAGTCCCACAGTTGGATTCCAGTTGATTCAGGTGGGATTGAAGTGGTCATCACTGATTCCTTGAAAAAATTTTGATGGAGGTTTATCTCTCATATGAGAGAAAATTGCAGTTTGCAGTGCTTAGGGCTTTCCTCTTCTCCCTCTACTTTGTAATTGTGTTCTCCTGACCTTATTCCATCTCTTTGTTCCATTTTCTCTTGCTTTGAACCTTTAGCTCAGGATTCATTTCTTCACTACCAACCTAGCCCTTTCAACTAGTTGCCTTATGAACTCTTTCCTAATGTTGACCTCTCTGCCATGCTTAGGGCTTCCCTCTTCTCCTTCTACCTTGCATTTGTGTTCTCTTGACCTTGTTCCATCTCTTTGTTCCATTTTCTCTTGCTTTGAATCTTTAGCTCAAGATTAATTTCTTTGCTACCAACTTCGCTGCTTCAGCATTCTTATGAACTCTTTCTTAACTTTGACCTCTCCCTGCTTTCCCCCACACTCTCCATTTTATTTACCCACTTGCATCTTAATTGGAACCAGGCACACCCTTTTCCCTACACTTCATATGTTCTCCTGGACTCTGGCCTCACACAAAATATTCCATCTCTCTACTCAGTGCATTTTCACTGGCTTGGAATTCTCTCTGACTACATCTGAGCCTTTTCATTTCCCTGGCTTCCTTCAAGTCTTACCTAAAATCCCACTTTCTTCAAGAAGCTTTTCCCAGACCTCCTTACTTTTAGTGCCTTCCCTTTGAAATTGTCTGTGTGTATCCTTTATATATCTTGTTTGTACCTAGTTCTTTGTGTGTTATCTCCTCCCATTAGATCTTGAGCTCCCTGAGGGCAGGGAATATTTTTGCCTTTCTTTGTATCCCAGCTCTTAGTTCCGTGTCTGGCGTATTTTAGGTGCTTAATTTATTGTTTATTGACTCCACTCTTGTGCCTGCCTTCTTATTTCTGACACTTCCATAGAATCATAGACCTAGAGCTGGAAGGGACCCCAGAAACCATTCTAGACTAACCCCTTCATTTTACAGATAGGGAAACTGAGGTCCCATAAGGCTGAACAACTTACCCAGAACTACACAGGTAGTAAGCATCAGAGGTGAGATTTGAACCCAGGTCTTTGGACTCCAAAAACAGTATTTTTTCCACTGTACCAGGCTGCCTCCATGATGCTGTATTATTCATTAAAATGTCAAATTAAGTAAGGAAAGGTTTTAGAAGATGAAAGGACTTGCTAGTTATTTATTTTTATTTATTGTCCTCTAAATTGGACTTTCAGGCATCTAGATGTCTCAGTGGATAGAGCACTGGTCCTGGAATCAGGAAGACTTGAGTTCATATCTAGCCTCAGACACTTCCTAGCTGTGTGACCCTGGACAAGTCACTCAGCCTCTGTTTGCCTAATCCACAGGAGAAGGAAATGGCAAACCACTCCAGTAATTTTGCCAAGAAAACCCCATACACAAAGAGTTGGACACAACTGAACAATGACAAAGTAGCTCTTTAGACGTTGCTGCATGTTAATAAAATTAGGTCACTACAGAAGAGGTAACAGACCAATGGATATAGCTTTATGTTCATTCATAGTGGAATATGGGGAGTGGTGCGTGTGCCTGATATTGAAGGTTTTCTTGGTGGGATTGAAATGCTCTTGGTTCCTAATTAAAGGACCTGAGGTTAGTTTCCAAGAGTTCTTATTTACTGGATGTTTTCCTCCTGTGCGCTATGATTCTATCAGCATGTATAAAGTCTCCAAGCCGTGAATTCCTTCTCCTCTGAGAGCTTTTATATGAGGTGCATGCTGTTGGGATAAAAGGTCCATGTACAGAAGTGGTCAAGATCCTTAATATAAACTGCCCATTGATCAGAGTCAGAAGTCCTGGGAGAGAGAAGTCCTAGACACCTCTTCCTTCCTCCCCCCTTTGTAATTACTCCCTTAAAACACAGTGGCATTTCCTGACTTCCTCAATGCACTGTCATATGTGAGTTTTTTTTCCCTTGTGGGATATTATTTCATGCTTCTTCAGAGAAGAAATGCTTCATTTTTTTCTTCTTCCCTGAAGACCTTTTTTTTTGTTACTTTCTCACCTAACAGCTTCTGAGAGTGGAAGCTGCTGTTAGTGTAGCTGTCTCTTCTGTTTCAGCGTCACTGCAGGGACAGGCAGAGGGAGGGAGGGAGAGAGTTCATGCTTCAGTGACAACCCCAAAAGATAATATTTCCACCATCCTCCCTTTTCAAAGAAGAATAGAGGCAGTCCTAAATGAAATAATAGTTGAAAACCTTTAAAATAATTACTTTTGGAAAAGTTCTATGGAGTACTGATGATAACATCAAAGTGCTAGGAGTGATTATGAGCACTGAAGAGAAATCGGGGGGAAAGAAAAGTGGGAGCACAAGTTGTTCAGTGATTAAATTATAGACAATAAATAAAATAAAATCAGACTAGGAAAACATGTCCTTGCTTCTCCTTTCCTTTTTGTGGAATCAAATGGAAAAAAATGCCTCAATTAATTAAAGGGAAATTAGTGGGAATAAAGGATTTCTAAAAAGAATTACTGATACTTTGTAAGTTTCAACTGAAGAGGGTGTGTGTTTGGGTGGTACTGGGGTGGGGAGTCAATTATAAAACCAGAATTTCAGCACCAGAATTGATCTGTGGAGATCATCTAGTTTAACCTTTACAGGTGAGTAAACTGAGGCCCAGAAAGGTTAACTGATTAACCTAAGATCACACAGTTAGAAAATAGGATTACATAGGATTAGAATAAGAAGGGACCCAAGGAGGTCAGGTATTATGCCCCCCTAATTTCACAGATGAGGAAACAGAGGCCAATAGAGATTACCTGATTTGCCCAAGATTAGTCGATAGCAGAACCAATATTAAAACCCAGGTCTTCTGTTTTAGGTGATACAACCTAGGCCTCCTTCCTTATAATTACAATTAGTCAGTCAATAAGAATTTTTTAAGTGCTTAGGATGTGCCAAGCCTCGTGCTTCTATACTTAGGAATAAGAATTGAGATGGTTAGGACCTTTACTGAGTAGCTTTGAGATATGCAACAATTACTGATTTGTCCAGAATACTAGTACCCCATTATCTGGCACTGATCCTCATTAAAACTTCATGCCCTACTAGTGAGCAAGAAAGGAGGGAAGTGGAAGAACTGAGAATAGTGAATGTACCAGAGAGATACTTAAGCAACATTGTTTTTAAGTTGGCATTTACAGCTTCAAAGAGTAGAGATGACATCCTATCTCAATGCTTCTCTGACAGCCCTACCCTCAGAACTTTCCACCCCTTTTCTATCTCTCCTAATTTTCTACCAAGAGTCATGCCCAGGCATACTTAGGATCAAATACCAAGCTTTCAGCTCCATTCAGGGAAGAGCCAAATATGTTTGTCAGGTGACTCTGTTAACTTCTAGAATCAGTACATCACCATGAAAGACTTTTAAGCCCGATGGTAAGGTTGTAGGTTCTCCTCTCTGCCTTCTATATTCTTTCTTAATTCTTTTTAACCTAAATTCATTCAGAGGAGATTAAATTACACCATCCAAACGTAAGAATTTGGGAGTGCTCACCTTGGTTTTTGGAGAGATTGAGGTTAGATAGGACTCAACTTTTTTGTTTGGCTTTAATCCTGGAAAACAAGTACCTGAGAAACCACCTTAGATATTATCAAACACCCCAGGACCTGAAAACAGCTCTTATTTATACAGTAAGGGAAATGGGGTTCAATATGCTCTGTCCTCATCTAGGACCTAGTGACTGTACATACCACGGAGAGAGAACATGTTTAGGGCCCAACATGGAAAAACTAAAGTACGAAATTTCTGTAAGGCATTCCAGTTTTGCCCTCTTTTACAAGTGTTAGACTGCAGAGGGAAAGATGGGGGTGGCAAATGATAAATCCTAGATTTAGGTCAAAGTAGACCTAGATTATTCTGCCTCTCCACCCCACCCAGTGGCATAGTGGATTTACCTCATTCTCCTAGTAGTTCTCTGAGCAAGGGATGACATAGATCTGAGCCAATTTCTTGTAGTATCTCCCTATACCAGGATAAGATACCCTGGGCCTGTGTTAGCTTAGACCTGTAAGTTCTAGGTTTGGATTGGAAAGCTGACTAATCTCTTGGGTGTTTGGGTCAGGGAGTGGGGGGAAGAGAGGGGTCAATGCAATAGCCTTTATTAAGAGCATTCTTATCCAAAATGATTCCATTCTGGATGTGTTCTCTCATTTATTTGGCACCAGTGACTTCAGATTGCTGGGATCTTGACAAACTTTTCCAGTTATGTTAAAATATCTATGCTTTTCCTTTGGATATGTGGTTCCAGTTGGGAAAAGAATCCCATCTAGTCTTCTGATCATGTAGGCTACAGAAATTGAGTGAAGGGGCATGTTGTAGAAGGTAGACATGTATAAGGCAAAGAAGCTAGTTAGCTATATTCCAAAGCCTGTTTTATGAATGCATCGATGAAAAAGCATTCTTTTTGTTGTTATGCGCTAGGCACTGAACAAAGACAAAAATGAAAAATTGATTTCTATGAATCACACTTTTCCATTCTGATTTCAAGATCATCATTTTGACTCCCTTGCTCAGCTGAGTGTCATTTTTAAGAAGGACAGGTACAATGAGGTCAGAAAGTCGGGAAAACTTCTGACTTAAAAAAATAATCCTTCCTTATAGCTCTGGTTCAGAAGAGTGCTCATTACTGATGGCTGCACTTGTCCTGTTGATTTCCCAGAAAGTTGACAAAAATTTTTAAATCAAAAATTAGCATCCTTTTCACCAAAACTAAATTTGCACCAGACAGTATTAGCATCTTCATTCCTTAGAAAGGACACTCATTTCCCCACACATTTTCCCTTAAAGATTTTGTGCTAGATAATTATACCCTAGGCTTGTAGTATCTCACCTGCAGTTGGGGGTACAGTGGATAGAATTCTGGGCCTGAAGTCCAGAAGACCTGATTTCAAATCCAGACACAGAGACTGACTAGCTATGTGACCCTAGGAAAGTCATTTAATCTGTCTCAGTTTCCTCAACTGTATAATGGGAATAATACTAGCATCTACCTCCCTGGGTTATTGAGAAGATCTATTGAGCTGATATTTGTAAAGTACTTAGCACACAGTCTGACTGACATTTAGTAGGGGAAAGGTAATTAGTAATTATGTAGCACCTTTCTCCCTCAAAAGGGAAAAGAAAAAGGAAATACAGGGAAATAACTGGGAAGGGAGGTTTTGTTTTTCACTCGTGTCCAATTCTTCATGACCACATTTGGGGTTTACTGGGCAAGGTTACTGAAATGATTTGCCATTTCCTTCCCCCGCTCATTTTACAGATCAGGAGCTGAGACAAACAGGACTAAATGACTTGCCCAGGATCACACAGCTTGTGTCTGAGGCTGGAGTTGAACACAGGAAGATAAGCCTTTCTGACTATATCTACTGCACCATCCAGCTGCCTGCAGGAAGGGAGGTTACTAGTTAAGAGAATAAACTAGTTTGACTGCCAGGACTGCCAGCTTTATCTATGAAATGAAGAAGTTGGACTAGAGGGCTTCTGAGGTGCCTTCTAGCTCTAAATCTGTCATTCTGTGAGCGGTAGTTTGTTGTAGTAGAAAGTCCACTGTAGACCCAGGTTTGATTCGTAGTGCTTTGAAGCCCTGGGACTGTAGGCAAGTCAGTCAATAATGTCCCTGAACCTCAGTTTTCTTGTCTGCAAATAGAGATATTAATATTTTCAATGTCTAATCCAGAGGGATGTTAGGAAGAAACAATTTTGTAAACCTTAAGCTTTAAGGTTTACAAATGTTTTAAGGCTTAAAGCATCATATAAATGTAAGCTATCATTAGTAAGTCAAATCTTGAAGCTATATATAAATGTGAGTCATTATTTTCTTATAAGGAAGTCAAATAAACTTCATAAGGTCCTTTTCTCTGCTTAAATGGTTTGACCTCTTCCATTTTCTAGGCCTTAGAGCAATTTTGATAAAATCTGTAATCCAGAAAGATAGTCATAAAGAAGTACTGCAGGAATGGTCTAGCTATATGCATTTAAGGATATTGTTTTGACTCTGTAGTCTCTGGTGAAAGAAGTCCTATTTACCATGAAAGAAGTCCTATTTACCAATAGATCTTAGCAGGATTCTTTTTAAAGAAACAAGTCACCCAGAAATCCTGTTGCTGAGGCCTGTGTCCCAGGGAGGTGTCACAGACTGAAAGAAAATCCTATATACACAGGGATAATCATAGCAGCCTTTTTTGTGGTAGCCAAGAAATGGAAACAAAGTTTATATTCTCATCAATTGAAGACTGGCTAAACCAATTGTGGTGTGTGAATATAATGGAATATTATTGTGTTGTAAGAAACAATGAATATGAAGGCTGCAAAGAAGCATGGGGAGATTTATAGAATGTAATGGCTCTGAAGGCAAAGGACTTGGGTTCAAATTCTATCTCAGACCCTTAATACCTGAGCAAGTTTCTTCATCTGTAAAATGGGATTTTACTAATTAATCACCAAGGTCTTTTCTTTAAGGACTCTGAATGTAGGATGTAGTGATCTTATGATTCTTCTTTAGCTGTTCTGTTGTTCATTTCACTGAGAAAACTAAAAGATGATGGAGAGATAGCACAAGAGGGTCTTCCTGCAGAGGGAAATGCTTCCTGAATTCTTTAAAGGCAATTCCAATAAGTTGAACATAAATCTCCTTAACTGAAGGAATTCCATTATTGAACAGATGAACTATTTTGTGACAGGGTGCTTTCTGCATCTATCCCCTCCCTAAACTGTTGTTGTTTTTTTTTTAAACACTTCTCTGCAAGTACAAAATTCCTTTTGAAAATCTCATGAGAAAATGAAGTTAAAAATTAAGGGAAAATGTTTTAACAAGAAGGAAAAAAAGTAGAGTCTCACTTGTCTACATATGGATCCTATAAACATGGAGACTGGCCAGACTGATTTGACCTCAGGGTTGATTTATTGATTCTAAATAGTGAAAAGTAGGAATTAGCACTTGGACATAAATATTACTTTGCTTTCCCAACATTTCTTGGACTCCCAAGGCATTTCCTTGATTTGAGTGTGAAATATTTCTCACTGTCTCAGAAGAACACACAGGGTTAGCTATCAAAGTGAGAGATGGGTTTTATTTATGTATAGGACAAGAAGTATAGGTTTCTTTCTTGGTTGAAAACCTATCAGCAGTGTGATTTAGTGGAATGAGCAGTGACAAGGAGATGAGTCAGGAATAACTCTAACTAGGGTGGGACACTTCTGGCTTTGTCCCTGGGTGTGATTATTTAGAAGGTTAACCATACTTCTAGTTTCTTAGCTGCCTTTAAACAATAGAGCTTAGCACCTAGTTAGCAGGAAAAATTACTTAATATAGGAAGCTCTGAGAACTTTCTCTCCCTTTGGCCATAAGTTAACTACTTAGCCTGGTCAGAGCCCTGTCCCCCAGGCTTTGCCCTAAGTATAAAAATCCCTAATTACAGCTTTTGTCAGGAGATAAATCTTAGTCCTAGCTTTATTACTTTGGAAAAGTTATTTAATCTTTGAAGACCTTGGTTTCCTTATCTACAAAAAGTAGGAATTAGTCCTTTCTAGCCCCATTCTGTTCTCTCTCAGTGTTTAGTGTGGCCACACTGAGGAATAAATAGCTTTCAGTCCCCCTCTCTCCAGCTTACAGTAAGTAGTTTGTTAGAGCAAAGCCTTCGGTCCCAGGAGTCAGCTGTCCCCAGGCCCAGGCAGTGCCAGCCTGTGCTGAAGCATTTCAGTACTTAAACATAGTGGTAGCTCCTTTAGAGAAAAAAAAATAAGCCCCCTTTTCTTCACCATCCTAAAGAAAGGGGAGGAAACCAGATTATCCCCAACTTGAGATCTCAGTTCTAGAAACATAAGTATTGTCATGTTTAGGATGTATGTTGGTAGGAGGAAAAGGGTGTTTTGTGCTTTTTCCTTTTGATCTTAAGGCATCCTGTTTTCTTCCATGCCTCTTCTCTTATTCCCTCCTTTTCTCACCTTTCATCTTCTGCCTTCTTTTTTTTAACTCCTTTTGGAGGGCTGTGCTTAAAGATATGAAACTCTGGCTAGATTTCAGAACTACAAGCTGTTTAATATCCTTTTTCTTCTTAATATACCACAGAGTATATTAACACAGAGTATTCTAGAGTATTCTCTGTATTATAGCATAATACAGAGTATTCTAATACATATCTGGTGCTAGGTAATTAAATAACACATGAGAAAGATTGGAAGGAGTGAGGGTTTTTTAAAAAATATATATATGTACCCCCCATATATATATGTTCACACACAAATAAGGCAGCAAAGGCATCAAGGCCTAGTCACCCCCCACCTATTACATGCTGAAATGCTTTAATTCTCAATATCCTAAGTAACTCTAAGACTCTAAGTTGCAGAAGAGATTACCAGTCTACATTGGTAGAGGGAGGTTTCCTACACTGATGAAATTGTAGATTTGATCCCCCAAACCAAAAGATCAAGCTAGATCTCTCAGTTTGTGTTCAATAGGAATCTACATTAGTAGAGGGAGGTTTCCTACACTGATGAAATTGTAGATTTGATCCTCCAAACCAAAAGATCAAGCTAGATCTCTCAGTTTGTGTTCAATAGGAGTCTACATTAGTAGAGGGAGGTTTCCTACACTGATGAAATTGTAGATTTGATCACTCAAACCAAAAGATCAAGCTAGATCTCTCAGTTTGTGTTCAATAGGAGTCTACATTAGTAGAGGGAGGTTTCCTACACTGATGAAATTGTAGATTTGATCACTCAAACCAAAAGATCAAGCTAGATCTCTCAGTTTGTGTTCAAATTGGAATTTGAGGGAAGCATCACTGTGACTGAGATCAATCAATCAATAAACATTTATTAAATGTGTCAGGTATTGTGCTAAGCACTGGGGATAGAGAAGAAAACAAAAGACAGTCCCTGCCCTCGAGGAGCTTACAATCTAACGGGGGAGACAAAACACAAACAAAGATACACAAAGCAAGCTATATACAGGATAAATAGGAAATAATTAAGGAGAGAATAAGTGGATAGAGCATTGGGCTTGGAATCAGGAAGACTCATCTTCTTGAGTCTAGTCTGGTTTCAGACACTTACTAGCTGTGTGACCCTGGGCAAGTCATTTAACCCTGTTTGTCTCAATTCTTCATCTGTAAAATGAGCTAGAGGAGGAAACAGCTAACCACTCCAGCATCTTTGCCAAGAAAACCCCAAAATAGGGTCACAAAGAGTTGTACACTTAAATTGTACTTAAGTTGTACAAACTTAAATAATTCAACAACAAACAACAACCAATCCAATAAATATTTATTAAGGATCTACTGTGTGCCAGACCCTGCTAAACACTGGGATATAATTGATACAAAGAAAGTCCAACTCTTCATGGAGCTTACAATCCAAAGAGAGAGACAACATGCAAACAAGTAAATAAATACATACATACACACATATATATAATATGTGTGTATATATATATTTATAATATTTATATATTATATATATATATATGTGCGTGTATATATATACACACACACAAAGCAAGACAAGATAAAAAGGAAGTAATTAATAGAAGGAAGACACTGGAATTAAGAAGAATTGGGAAAGGCTTCCTATAAAAGATGGGATTTTAGTTGGGACTTCATGCTGCTCTGCCTGAGTGCCAACTTGTGAGTCTGGGAACATGGTTTTGCTATCTTGGCATCCTTGGAGAGCATTCTTTGTAGGAGTGACCTAGAAGTAGACTCCAGGGTTTCCCCTCACCACATTTATGCTTCTGATACAGCTACCTGAAATAGCAACAGAGTGCACCCTGGGGAATTTTGTTTCTTCTTCTCAGAAGGTTCTTTCTGTTAGCATGAAAGGCAGTGTGTCATAGTGAATAGAGGTCTGGACTCTAAATCAGGAAGACCTGGGTTCAAGTGTGGCCTCTGATACATACTGGCTATGTGGACACAACATTTCAGTACTCCAAACCATCTGTGTCAAACTCAAAATGGATCCCTGCTGGCCACATATTGACTTAGACCACAAATTAACATCATATTTTATTGTCTTGTTATTTATTTTGTCAAACATTTCCCAATTACATTTTAATCTAATGGGGCTGCATTGGGGAGTTTTGCTATAAGTGGGCCATCAGTTTGAGATCTCTGTTCTAGACCACTGTCTAAGTCTGACTTAATAAAAGGATTTTTTCTGTGAAGTTTGGATTCAGTCAAAGGGCTGCACTTTAGGACCTAGAGGACCGCATGTGGCCTTGAGGCCACAGCTTCCCCACACTTGGAAGACTATATCAGTCACAGAGGAGGTACCAACCTGCATTGTTAGAGAGAATTTCTTCACTGGGGAGTTCCTTATACCAATAGGATCACAAGTCCAATCCCTATTCCTAACAAAAAGTAATTCAGGAAAATGTCTGGAGGTTATGGAACTTGGTGAGCTGGAATGTTTAAAAAGCATCATACATTCAGCCAGGTTGCTTCTGCTCAGCTCTCACTTTCTACCCAGAACTGTACTGAGTTGGAGGGGATTAAAAAGAATGCTAAAAACTATTTCTGTTCTCAGTGATTTTGTAGTTTTCCTAGGGAGACCAGGCCCATGCTCCTAAAACCACTAGAAAGCAAAAGAACAGAGAGCCAGATTTGGTGGTTCAGATGATAAACCTTCTTGCCCTGCTCAGGGGCTTTTTAAGCGATAGCACTCTTTAGAGTTTGCCAGACATCCAGCCTCAGGCTTAACCCATTGCATGCAGCAGTATTGGCACAGGCTCGTGGAAGTCAGCCAAGAAGCTGGCCGTGGAATCACTGGTTGGTATAAGGTACAGGTGAGACAGCCAGGTGTGAAAATGATGAAATGAGGAGTAAGGAATGCCCTATAATCTTGTTTTCTTTCTTTGTAGAATTATTCAGATGTTTATTCTTACTGCTAGGAAAATATGTTGCTTGGTAGGTTTTTTTAAATCAATTTATTTTTGCCTGCTGGTTGAATCTGAAACTAATAATAACATTGTTTACATTTTTGATTATCATCTCTCCTGATGAAGGATGAGGAAGCATTTTTCATACAGGTGTGCCCTCCATTACAAAATTCATAAACAAAAAACTGGATTGGTAATACAGAGCATTTAAAGATTGATTTTTTTTTCTTTACAGAAAAATCCTCTGTGTTAGAAAAAAGTTTCACTACATAATTCTTTAAATAGCCAGTTCTCCTAGTGAATTTTAAAGGATTAAATTTCAAAAATTGTGTTTTAAAACACACATAATAGTAATAATGATATCTTACAATTTTGTAATGCTTTCAAGTTTGCAAAGTACTTTAGGTAGACTAATTCATTTGTGTCTCTCACTGGGGCAGGGAAGAGCAGGTAGGTAAGTGGCACAGTGGATAGAGCACTGCTGGGCCTGGAGTCAGGAAGATACTTTCCTGAGTTAAAATCCAGCCTCAGACACCTACTAGTTATGTGACCCTAGGCAAGTCACTTAATTGTTTGCCTCAGTTTCTTCGTCTGTCAAATGAACTGAACAAGGAAATGGCAAACCACTCCAGTATCCTTGCCAAGAAAATACCAAATAGGGTCACAAAGAGTTGGACACAACTGAGCAATGACAGCTACATAACAATGCCCCCCATGACTTAAGTACTGCAAGAATTTTCTTCATTTTATACACGAGAAAACTAAGGCTTAAGTGACTTACCCTTTTCCAAATGTCAGAGGCAGGATTCAGACACAGGTACGTAGGTTTTCCATTCCTTTCTTCAATGGAGTTGAAGAAGGTAGAAGATAGAAGGATGACAAAAGAGAGGAAAAATAAAGAAAAAAAGATCATTGAAATACATGTGCTTAAAGGAAAAAGCAAACCATGCATAGCATAGATTCACAATTTTATGTACAGTCCTCCTTTAATGTTCTACTTGTATATATGGAAATGCTCGTTTTGGGAAGGTGTTTGTAAGGTTCAGAAAAAAAAAGGATTCAAACACAGGCACAGGAATTGAGTTCAGTGACTCTACCAGTCATTCTTGAGAGTTTGACCATAAACTTTTTTTTCTTTTCTTTTTCACCTTTTGTTCTTCCTTGATATTTATTTCTGAAAATTGCATTCCCATCCCCTTCCCTATCCCATAGCCAGGAAGTTCTCCTTTTCAATACAGATTTTCAAAAGAAAGGAAAAAAAAAATAGTTCAGCAAAACCAGCCATCACATAAACTTCATATAAAGTATCTCAAACTGTAGTTCTTCAGCTATAAAGTGGGAAAGACATGTTTTCTTACATCTCCTTGGGGCCAAGCTTGGTCATTATAACCACACAGCATTCTGTTTTATCATACTATCCTTCCAACTAAAGTTGTTTTACTCATTCTTTACGTTGTATTCCTGGCTCTGCTTATTTTGTTCTGTCAGTTCAATTAAGTCTACCCATGTTTCTCTGAATTCTTCATAGCCCTTTTTCTTCCCAGTGAAGTAATCATTTCATTATATTCATGGGCCACAATGTATTTACCCATTCCCTACTTGACGGGCACTTGTTTTGTTTCTGGTTTTTGTGCCATGGCAGAAAGTACTGCTATTAATATTTTGGTATTTATGGGAGCTTTCTTTCTATTAACATACTGGGGATTTAAAGAGTCAAACTCTTAAGGGAGGCAGGGCAATTCAGTGGAAAGTGTGCTGGATTCACTTAGAAGGCTTGGATTTGAGTCCTTG
The DNA here is from genome assembly GCF_003287225.1 of Phascolarctos cinereus. Taxonomy (NCBI): domain Eukaryota; kingdom Metazoa; phylum Chordata; class Mammalia; order Diprotodontia; family Phascolarctidae; genus Phascolarctos; species Phascolarctos cinereus. Next base: position 572,786,433 of record NW_027555847.1, read on the forward strand.
AATCTATGCTTACCATATCTGTGACATTGGGCAAGTCATAGAATCTCTGTAGCCTTCAGTTTCCATATCTGTAAAATGATTGGGTCAGACTAGTCAGAGATGTCAGGTTCACTCAAAGCTCTTAGTGCCAACAGAACCTGATTAAAATATAATTGAGAAATATTTAACAAAATAAACAAAAGCACAATACAACACATAATGTTGGTTTATGGTTTCCTGAGTCAGTGGCTTGCAGGGATCTCTTTCTATTTGAGTTTGACACCACTATACTAGGGGCAGCTAGGTGTCTCAGTGACTAGAGGAAGATTCATCTTCCTGAGTTCAAATTTGGCCTCAGACACTTACTAGCTGTGTGACTCTGAGCAAGTCACTTAACCCTGTTTATCTCAGTTTCCTCATTTGTAAAATGAACTGGAGAAGGAAATGGCAAACTACTCTAGTATATTTGCCAAGGAAACCCCAAATATGGTCATAAAGAGTCAGACTGAAACAACTGAACAACAAAAACAACCATTGTACTAGATGACTTTTAATTTCCCTTCTTACTCTAGAGTTATGATGCTATTCTTTGGCCTAAGTTGGAGGTGACAAACAGGCTACCTCTCAAATGTGGCCCAATTCAAATGAAAATGTAATTGGGAAATAGTTGACAAAATTAATGAGAATACAATAAAACATAAGTAGTGTGTGGTTTTCGAAATTGATAATGAGGCCTGCGTGGATCCTTATGTTGAGGTTTGGAATGTTGGGAACCCTGAAATGTAAGGGTTGGGTGGCGGGGGGGGGGTGTCCTGCCTGGAAAGAATTCAACCATTCAAGCCTTCTTTCAGTCAAGGTAGCAAGGTCTATTGTAATGTCAATAGGAGTGGTGAGATTCTTGAGGAATCTGGGCACTTTAATATAAGATTGGTACTTATATACAAGAAAAGACAGAAGATCTGGATGGGATTAAGGAATGGTAAATGGGGGGGGGGGTCCAGGCACAGACAATGAAAGGAGTTAAGTGGTTGGAGAGCCATAGTAAAAGGGCAGGTAAAAGGGTTATTGATTATCTAGGTGGACTAGGATGGGCCCCATGCCTCAGGCAAATGCCAGGGCCTGGGTTGTGTGGTAAAGTTCAGGGAAACTGCTTCCTGCTGGCAAAGGCTGTAGCTTCAAAGACATAGTCTTTTCCTTTTAGGGGTCCATGTCCCATCACCGCATCATTTACATACAGTTCAGTGGCCTCCATTTCTATCTGAGTTTGACTCCATTGAACTAGATGATCGTTGTTTGAGATTTGAAATTTGTGATCTACTTTGGAAATATGATCATTTCTTTATTGTAGCCTGGCTATAAATTTTATTATTTTTTTTCTTAGTGCACAGTTTTGCTAAACCAGGAGAGGAATAAGCATACCATCCCAAACTCATTAAAGGTATCATCCAGCATTTAAGTTTGTAGAATAGAATGCCCCGCACTGGAGTCTGAGTGACCCCAAGTGGTCCATGACTGGGTTGCCCATCCTATTAGGAGCCATCTTTAAAAATGTGTCTTTAAAACAGCATTTCTGTCTTCCTGACTTTTTTTTACAGCTGTGTGACCCTGGGCAAGTCACAAAACACTGGCTCCATTCCTGTTCAGTGGAAAAAGAGATGACTTTCAGGGAAACTTCCCAGTGAATCTGTAAGCATATTTCATACTGGGGTATGGGAAGAATTCCTTTTTCTTTTAGGGAAGTAAGCAAAACATTGTCAGTTTTTTATTTCCTGTACAAATGAAGAAACCTTTAGGAGTCAATTCTATAAAGCCATGAATGATAGTCATCATTATTAATTATTATTAATAACTCTTCCCAAACTTTGATTTTGAAATGAACTAAGGAGGACAGATTCATATATTTATATATCAGTTTACATGCCTCCTTTCAACTTTTGTTGTTGTTTAATTGTTTTTCAGTCCTGACTCATCATGACCCCACACTTGGAGTTTTCATGGCGAAGATACTGGAGTGATTTGCCTTTTCCTTCTCCAGCTCATTATACAGATGAGGAAACTGAGGAAAACAGGGTTAAGTGACTTGCCCAGAGTCACACAGCTAGTGAGTGTCTAAGGCCAGATTTGAAGTCAGGAAGAAGAGAATCCTGACTTCAGGCTTGGCACTCTATCCACTGTACCACTTAGCCACCCTCCTTTCAATTCTCTTCCCCGAATTCATGCCTTCTATCAGTGACTGTACAAGGCTAGGTAAGAAGGAGGCCTTGGAATACAATACAGTAAGTCAATAAATCAACAGGTCAGTTCAACTAACATTTATTAATTTATTATTTGTAAGACAGTCTACTAGAAGCTGGGAGAGCAAAGTTGCTGATAGATGCGATGATATGCAAGTATGATGTGCTATAATACAAGTTATAGTATAATGAAGTACACAGAAGGGATCTAACAGAGTGGCATGAGAGAGGCATTGCTAGCAGGATCAGGGAAGGCTTCACGGAGTAGGTGGCACCTGAACGAACAGATTTTAACACTGGAAAATGGAGGCAGTCATTCCAGGAACGAGTTGGGCCTTGGTATAAAAGAGGGAGAGGGGAGGGTGGGATCACATCAAATGACCTCTCCACAAAAAACTAAGAGGCATTTCAATTTTCATTCTATACATTTTGAAGAGTATACTAACAAAGGAAAGAATCTTGCAAACGAGCAAATCTATTTAAAAAAAAGTTCCATGGATAATTGAAGTTCCATTTTTAAGGGAGTTACTTTTAAAAATTCAGGGGCTCTTGCATTCTGTAGTATAAGATGTTAAGTATAGGCTGATAAGAATAGATAAGGTGCGGTAGATAATAGATAAGAATATTTAAGATAGACTTGGTGTGGTGTGGACTGATAGGGGTGGGGCTGAGGGGTGCTATGGAGGCCTTGGTTTTAAACCTGTCAGAGCTAACTGCTGGATGATCTTGAGCAAGTCATGGCACCTCTCACAGACCCTCAGTTTCTTCATCTGTAAAATGGAGATGAGCTAGATGATCTATATAATCCTTTCTTGCTTCAGAATTCTCTGGTTCTCCATGGGGAAGGACAAAAAGATCAGTCAGATTTTGTGTCTTATTGGTACCTATAATTTCAGCTTATTTCTGCTATTTATCTGAAGGGTCTAGAATCCCTCCTGTTTTTTTTGTTTGTTTGTTTGTTTTTTCATTGAGACAATCAGGGTTAAGTGACTTGCCCAGGATCACACAGCTAGTAAGTGTCAAGTGTCTGAGGGCAGATTTGAACTCAGGTCCTCCAGACTCCAAGGCCAGAACTCTATCCACTGCACCACCTAGCTGCCCCTGGAATCCTTCCCATTCCACTATCCACTTTACATTTTGTCGATTTTTAATGGTCTATCACATTTGTAGGAATAGGATCTGAAACATTACCTGTGACAGCAGCCATGAGGTAGGGCAACAAATGGGTGCTTCTTGGGACCTCACTATTATTATTTCTGATGATACGCACAGAAAAGTGATGTAGTATAATAAAGGGCCTTCCTTATAGTTCTTAAGACCTGGTTCAAGTCCTGCTTGTGACCTTGGGCAAGTCACTTATAGTTGATTAGTGCCCCTAGGCAGCATTCTGAGATTGCAAGTTACAATCTGCATCAGTAGGGATAGTTTTCATACTCTGAATTCCCTACACAAATGAAAACCTGTCTATACTGGACAAAAAAAAAAAGACAGTATGCAAACTTCTCTAAATAAGTATGGATATTTTCGGCTTAATGGAAGGTCATCTCTAGGTGGGTCAGGCCCTGTGCCTCAGTACCTTTGGTGACATTTTTGAACAATGATGCAACCTCATTAGTGATATTATTTCTTGAGTGGCAATTATAATGTTAATACCATTAGTCATATGGCATTTGCTTAGTGCTTTGGCGTTTTCTGAGTGCCTTCATTTACATTATCGCATTTGATCCCTACAGCAATCTCGTGAAGCAGAGAGAACTGATAGTATCACCTCCATTTTATGGATGACATAATTTGCCTATGGTCACAAGACTGGTTAAGTGCAAGAGCTAGAACTAAAAGCCTGGGTTTCCCATTTTCTGGACTAGTGCTCCTTACTTATACAAAATCTGAAGCCTACTTCGACATTTCTATGTGTATTCAGGGAGGGGTGGCTATCTTGACTATTGTTTGGGAGATATTTTTTTAAAAATACCCTGCAAAGAAAACTCTCTTAATTTCAGGTTGTCTAGGAACATCAGAAAGGGCCAGGGGGAGGGGTAACAAAATCAGATCCACAAAAGCTATTCACGTGGATTTAGAAGTGGAAAAGTCTCAGAGGCCGTCAGACCTCACTATTTTACTGCAGGGGAAGCTAAGGCCTAGGAAAGCTGTGACCTGCCCACGGTTCACACAGATAGTGATAGAGGAGGAAGTTGACCGTGCATCCTCTGACTCCAAATCTTATGCTTTTCTCAATTTATTATATTGCTTACGGTACTTGTTGCTGTTCAGTCATTTCAGTTGGGTCTGACTCTTCCTGACCCTATTTGAGGTTTTCTTGGCAGAGATACTGAAGTGGTTTGCCATTTTCTTCTCTGGCTTATTTTACGTTTAAGGAAACTGAGGCAAACAGGGTTAAATGACTTGCCCAGGGTCACACAGTGAGGCTTGGATTTGAACTCCAGAAGATGAGTCTTCCTGACTCCAGGCCTAGCAATCTGTGCACTATGGAGCCCGCTAGCTGCCCTTATACTACTCTTGCTCTATCTGAAACAACTAGAGACTGGGTCTGGTGTGTGATTCAGTGTTGTGATTTATTATGTCACCCAGGCATGGGCTAAAGTGTATGATGGTGCTGCTTTTTGGTATTTAGGCCTTATAAAAAGGGGTTTCCCCGTTTTGTAACTTAAGCTAGTGATACCAGAATACATGAAGATACAGGTGTGTGAAGGGACTGAGTCCATGAGAAGTTGTATCTTGGTAGGAATTGAGCTAGATATCTCAGGTTTTCATGGAAGGAACAAACCACTTATTTAGTTAAATCAGCCCAATGTTTGGGGGCACCAAAATGTATAAAACCCAAGCTTATACAAACTATTTGTTTGCTTAATTTTATTTTTTGTGTTTTGATTGTTTATTATTGTTACTTGAAACAAACCATTTACACAGACCCAGCGTTGACATCCTATTAGCCTATCTCAGTAATGCAGAAGAATATAGTTTGAGTATTAAACTATTGTATTCCTGTTTATCCAAACCCATTCTTGCTAGTATGAGACATGGATCAAAATGTCTTTGAAGCCTGTTTAACTAGTTTAACTTACAGTCAAGCTGACCAGGTAGTAGCTCATTCAAGCAGTAAATGCAGCCAGAGTCATTAGAAAGCAGCAAAAGAACAAAATGTGCCTTCCATAATATGTTTAACAGTTATCAGTGGAGATCATCCTCCTCTTCTCTACACCCACCCCCACCCCCATAAACACATACTATTCACAAGAATTTTATATTAATAATGAACCCAAATAATTCTGGGACACATAAAACATAATTACCTTGGGATGGGAAAGGTAAAAGTTTGTATATCCCTGGATGGGATATACATGTTGAAGCAGATTTTCCAAAGGGTTGGCTATCTAAATTAGTCATAAGAGTGGAGAAATCAATTACACTTTCAATAGGTACTTATTAGGCACCAACTGTATGGTAGTAGTGTATGGGGTGTTCAGGAACTTTAGTACCTGTTGTGTGAGGGCTGCTCATCCACCATTGGTGTCCACCTCTCACCGAGGTCTCACCTGTGGCTCCAAGAAGCTGTACACAGCCCAGCAGCCACACCCTGGTAAAACCATCTCAGCAGACAAGCTAAAATAACAAGGTTAAGGGTAACAGAGGGGCCTCCAACCCATCAATGAGTTAGGGGGATATCTACCCCAAGCATGTGAAGACTTCCCCCGCAGAATGGGCAGGTGAAAACAGTTTGTTCCAACAGCCATGAAGGTGGCTGAAGTAAGCACCATGGAGCCCTTAGAGCTTGGTCAGACATAGAAGGCACCAGGGTCATCCACTATATCCTGGGCCATCACCAGTTATCCTTTTATCTTGCCACTGGACTTTGATGCGTCTGGAAGAGAGAGTGTGGCTGATGACTTTGTGCAACTCTGCCTCACTTAAATCCGATTCATGAACAAGTCAAGACATCAATCACCCCGTGATGCCATCAGTCCTCTTCAAAAATGAAAGATGAACAGCTACTGTGTGGTAAGTACTATGCTAGGCACTGGGGATAGAAGTACAAATAATGAAATAATCCGTATTTCCAAGAAGCTTACATTCTAATGAGGGAGGTAACCAAGACATAAAATATACATACAGAAAAATTAAAAGTAAATAAGCACATATATACGCAAAGTAGTTAAATATAAGATAGTTTGAGAGGGAGGGCCGTAAGCAGTTGGGAGGATCAGGAAAGGCTTCATGCAGAAGATGGTGCCTGGGTTGCATCTTAAGGAAAAGAGGGATTCTGGGAGGCAGAGTTAAGGAGGGAGGATGTTCCAGGCATGGGGGGATGGTCAGTAAAGAGGTTAGAGATGGAATGTCATGTTCAAGGAGCAGAGAAAGGGCCAGGTTGATTGGATCACCAAATGTGGGAGTGGGAGTAATATCCAGCCAAACAAGAAATAAAGATTGGGGTCAGGTTCTATAGGACTTTAAAAGCTAAAAGGGGGAGCTATATTTTATCCCAAAGGCAATCTAGGTGATACAATGAATAGATTACTGGCCCTGAAATCAGGAAGACTCATGTTCCTGAGTTCAAATCTAGCCTGAGACACTAGTTGTGTGACCATGGGCATGTCACTTAACCCTGTTTACCTCAGTTTCCTCATCTGTAAAAAGAGTTGGAGAAATGGCAAACTACTCCAGTATCTTTTTGAAGAAAACCCTAAATGGAGTCGTGAAGAGCCAGGCACAACTGAAATGACTCAACAAAAGCTATAGAGGAGAATAGAGGGGAAAGCTCTAGCAGCTGTGGGAACCATGAAAGATCTCCTAAAACACAGGAAAAATGGGGTTGTGTAGGTGGGGGTGGGAGGAGCACAGATTATAGAAGACTGACAGTGACGCTTTTAGCAAGAACATTAAAAATACTGTGAAAACAGGTAGGCTTCCTTTCAGCTGTTTTCTAGAATTTGGAATCATAGAATTCTGAAGGGCCTTTAGAGATCATTTAGCCCAACTAAATGGTTTTATGAATGAGAACACCAAGGTCCAGGAAAGGGAAGTTATTTGCTCAGGATCTCCTAAGCAATCAGTGGCAGTGCCTCCGCCCATCCCAGATCTCCAGGTCACCAGACTTTCAGTTCATTGTGCTTTTGAGAAGATGAAGATAAATTAATATTTGTCAAATAGGGAAGGTTAAGCGGATGAGGGAACACTGGGTTTTGAAGGAGGTTAGACCTTTTCTCCAGGACTGGCAACTTTTCATAGTCAGTAAGTAACAGAAGCAATTACTCTGTTACAAAAAAGAGTTCCTAGGCTTTCTCTTGAGTCCTGCAGGGCTAGTAATGGATACAGGCTTTACTGCACTATTTACCTTGCTGCCCTGGGAAAATGGGTCTCTTGCTTGCTAGGATCCTCATCATTCTGACCTGTAGTTTGATGTAAAAGCAGGTCCAGCTAGAGGAACTGAGGGGTCTGGAACCTGTGCCCCCTGAGTGATTGATACAAAGTCTACTTGGCTACAGAATGTTGGAGGAGGAGTTACTGGCATGTTACAATTAGGTACACATTTTTTTTCAGTCTGTTGTGGTTATTGGCTGGTCCCAGGTAAACAGATTTCATAGTATATGTTGCTTTGAATTCCAGATGTCATCTAGAATAACATCTTTTAACTGCAGTGTGTATGTGTGTGTGAATAACCATTAAAACCTCTTTCTTCATAGGAGACCTTATCATAGGAAATAAGTAACAGTAATACATTTCCTCTAGACCACAGAGTCAACAAGTATTTTGATTCAACAAATATTCATTAAATGCCTGTTATCTGCCAGATATTCCAGGCATTATTCTAAGTCCACTTGGGATACAAAAATCATTCCCTGGTCTCAAAGAGGTTATGTTCTATTTAGTGATAGGGGAAATAATGTGGAATTATAGATTTAGAACCTCAAGGCACTTTGGGACCTGCTAGTTAAACTTCTTCATTTTACAGGTAAGAAAATCTAGAGGCAGTAAGTGACTACTTGCTTAAGGTCACACCGATAATAAGAGTTAGTCAGGCTCTGAACCAATATATAATGATTCAGTTATACCAAAGAGCTCCTCCCTCTCCATGTACGCAGATAAGTTAATACAAAGTATATGCAAGGGATTTGGGGTGGTAATAGCAACTGAAGGGGCTTGGAGAAGGCCTTAGGTATCCCAAGAGTCCAAGGTGAGGAGGCAGAGCAGTCCAGGCAGAGGAATACTGTGACTTCTCAGTATTCTGTTCTTACCTTGGTTTAACAAAGGATATTAAAGTAATAAAACACTCCATTATTACTGCCACTCCCCAGGAATTTACTTTCTCTTTGGAAGTTAAGATTTATTTGTATGGAGGCAGCGAGTGGCACAGTAGATTAGAGCACTGCCTTGGAGTCAGGAGGAGCTGAGTTCAAATCCAGGTTTGGACACTTGACACTTACTAGCTGTGTGACCCTGGGCAAGTCACTTAGCCCCAATTGCCGAGAGAGAGAGAGAGAGAGAGAGAGAGAGAGAGAGAGAGAGTGAGAGAGAGACAGAGAGAGAGAGAGAGAAACTTGTATGAAATCACAAAAAATTGAGCAGGATGAAATGGAAGAACTTCACATGTTTCTTTGAACAATCAAAGCCAGGATATGATAAGATTAGGTAATTTACCAAGATCAAGACATTGGAAATATAAAGAAGAGTTACATGTTTAAGTCTGAGGCTCTAGAATTCTTGGTTCTCTTCTCCCAAGAGTGGACACAGTACTTCGATGTGACTTCACAGTGGTTGTATGTCTTCTGAAGCCCAAGCTGGTGTTTACTTACCTGGTCTTATCAGCACAATTATTTAATAAAATCTGCTAGGTCATTATTATAGCAAATGCTAAGTGTTTTGGCAAAAAGACAGGAATGACTTTAAAACAACTAAAAATGAAATATGGACAGGCTTCTTGATGCCTTATGGAAATAAAATTGAAATATTTGAGACACAGAAAAAGCTTATTTTTGCAATTAGGAAATTACAATTCCGCATTTATGCAATAGGTAAATTGAAGTACACAAGAGAGGTCAAACTAGAGAGAAGTGTGGTTCTCTAGGGAAAATAGTTTGGTAAAAATAGGGACTGTTGATAGATATTTATATATTGATTTCATCTTTCTACCCCATTAGATTAGAAATTGGTCTGTGCCAGCAGTATACTAGTATATGTTCTAAGGCAGGATAATTAATGGGAAGGTGGCCAATTTTCAGAGTTGCTTATCCTCTCATTTTTAACACCAGCCTTGTATATTTAATACAGATATTCACATTTAGAGGTTTTAAGTCCCTTCCCTGGAGAGAGCTGTACACAAGGCAGTAAATTACCTCCTCTGAAAATAGACTCTACGCTAGGACCAAGCAAGGCCTCTCCAGAATTCATCTCTTTATCCAAGAATGGCCCTCTTAGCCTTAGCCTATTGGCCTATATTTATTCAAATGCTCTAAACTATGCTGTAACCTGTAGTCTCAACACAGTAGCAAGTTAACAATTCAGTTGTAAACATGATTGTGCTGAATATGTTGAAAAGCAATTAGCTTCCTGAGGGTCAGTAGCTGGTCCATAGAATGTGGATGGAGATAATCACATAGAATTAATCAAACACCATGGTGATTTTTTTTTAAACAATATTTTGGCAGGGGGTGGTTTTGTTTGAAATCTGAAAGCTTTGGAATGCAAGCTGATGAATCAAAGTGGGAAACCAAGCTATGTGTGAATCATTTTTCTTTCTTTTTTTTAATTTTAATTTTAATTTTTTGGAGGTAATTGGGGTTAAGTGACTTGCCCAGGCTCACACATCTAGTAAGTCTCTGAGGTTGGATTTGAACTGAGGTCCTTCTGACTTGAGGGGAGATGCTCTATCTACTGTGCTGCCCCATGAATCACTTTCTATAGGACCCCACCCTATCCCCCACACACACTTTTTAAAATTTAGGTTTGGATTCTTCATCTTATTCTTTTGGCATTCTGCCATTTGAAGTCTTGCCCTTAGTAGTTGTTCTTGGGGGAATTCTATTTCATTTTACATACATTGAGGGAACTTCTTGAGTTTCCCTTTCTGATTTTGATAATTCTGGCAATGATACCACCATTCTCCAGGTCTTCTGGACTTGAAATATAGGAACCATCTTTGCCACTTTCCAATTCCTTTATCCTCTTTATCCAATCAGTCACCGATTTCTGTCATTTTTCTTTTTCAAGGAGGCAGCTGGTGGTGAAGTAGATACAGTGATGGATTTGGGGTCAGGAAGGCCTGAGTTCAAATCCATCCTGAGATACTTATTACCTGTGTGATTCTGGGCAAGTCACTTAACTGCTGTCAGTTTCCTCCTCTGTAAAATGGGGATGGGGATAATAATAGCACCTACCTCTCAGGGTGGTTGTGAGGATTGGATGAGAGAATGTACTTTGCAAACCTTAAAGAGAAATATTGCTGTTCAGTCATATCCAACTGTTCCTGACCCCATTTGGGGTTTTCTTGGGAAAGACGTTGGAGTGGTTTGCCATTTCCTTCTCCAGCTCATTTTACAGATGTGGAAACCAAGGTAAACAGGGTTAAGTGACTTGTCCAGGGTCACACAGCTAATTAGTGTCTGAGGCTGGATTTGATTTCAGGAAAATGAGTCTTCCTGCCTTGAGGCCCAGCACTCTGTCCACTGCACCATCTAACTGCCCACTAAATTCTTCCTCATTCTATAGAGCCCAGTTCGATTGTAGTAACAGCCTTCCTTCCAGACATCACATAGCACTATTTCATTTGTCTCCAGACATACTTACAGTATCCCAAAATGTCTTAGCACTATTTTAAGCTTAAAACTTAAGCTAAACTCAGAACTCTAGGACATCCTGTATATTATTTTGTATTGTAATTACTTGAGTTCTTCTCCCTCCCCACCCCATTCCCCTCAGTGTAAGATTCATGGGGGTAGGCACTTTGCCTTATCCAAACTTTACATTTCCACCATCTAGCTCATCGCTCTGCACAGACTACATGCTTATGGAACATTTGATACAATGTTTATACAGTGCCAGGGTTTAGAACAATGTCTAGCACATAGTAGGTACTTAATAACTGCTTATTGACTCATTGATAGTGTTTTGTTGTAACAAAGAGTTTTATATACTTCACTTATGCTTACAACTGCTCTATGGGTGCAAATAACCCAAATATTTATGATCACAATTTTTGGGGTCAAGATCTATGACTTCATTAGTTTAGCAAACCCTCAAATGAAAGAACTCTCTCTTTCCCATCCCCAGCAGGCTGTCAATTGTTTTGCAGTTTTTAGTGTTAAAAAGTTGTTTAGGGCACTGAAAAGTTAAGTGGCTTTTGAATGGAATTCATATTAATGTCCTGTTCAGAGTACCATAACAGTTTCTAAAAGACAATCATGCTAGGATTATGTCAGAGGCTGAATTTGAACCACGGACTTCGTGACTTTAGCAAGTTCTCTATCATCTTTGCAGGCCATGTATTGAATTTATTTTAAAATGTAATGTTATTGAAGTTTTATTATATTTTTATTTATTTTGTTAAAATTACATTTGAATCTGATTCAGGCAGCAATGGAGAGGGTTGTGGGCCCCACATTTGACTCCTGTGCTGCACACCTTGCTGCCTTATCATTTATCAGATAAGGAACCTATGCTTCAAGACAGTTTAAATGACCTGCCCAATTCCTAAAAGCTAAGTGGAAGATGGAGATTCACATCTAGTTCTTTTGATATGTCTTTCTATTAGACCACAGTAGATGCTCAATAAATGTGAAAAGTAGAAATGTATAGAGAAAAATATACTTCTTACTTGAAATGTCCAATAATTTCACAAATAAAGCTATAGATATATTTTGTTGTTGTTGTTTGTCTTTCATTCTTGAAGAGGACCATGACGTCAGGGAGGTGATGCCATGACTTGCAATTGAATTGGATTTAAGTGAGGGAGGACTATGCAAAGTCCCCAGCCTCACTTTTTCCTCTGAAGCCATCTGGGTACAGTGGCAAGATATAGATCAAAGTGACTGGAGTGGTCCTGATAGACATAGAAATAGAAATAGAAAATAGAAAAGGAACCATTTGCAGGTTTTGTTTTGTTTTGTTTTGTTTTTTAAAGAAAATAAAGCACTGATGTAAGAAATCGTTTCCAGATTCCATCTTAATCTCTTGCCCATTTATTTCCACACATACCCCTACTATCTGTCTATGTCATTAATAACAGCACAGTAAGAGGCACAGTAGATAGAGAACTGGTCCTAGAGTCAGGAAGACTTGAGTTCAAATGTAACCTCAGACACTTACTAGCTGTGTGACCTTGGGCAAGTCACTTAACCTTTTTTGCCTTAGTTTCCTCACTTGTAAAATGAGCTGGAGAAGGAAATGGCAAACCACCCCAGAATCTTTGCCAAGCAAACCCCAGATAGGATCAGGAAGAGATGGATGCAACTGAACAACAACAATAAAAAATATCATCAATAGCAATAGCTTTACATTTGTATAAGCCTATGGTTTACAAAACACTTCACATAGATTATCTTATTTTATCTTCACAGCTTTGGTTGGCTGATAGGCTGTACAGCGTCCTTTAGCTTTACTTAATAAATGAAGAAACAGAGAGAGCTCAAGTGTCTTGTTTAAGATCACATAGCTAGCAGCAGAACCATAACTCCAGTCCTAGGATTCTAAATCAGAAGTTACCTTAGGCAGTCATTCAGTTGAGCCCCTTCATCGTTTAGGTGGACAAATAGGCCTGACTAGTGATGTTTCTTTCATACCACATTGCCTCTGTCTGGGTGAGACTTCCTGGGCTAAGAAAAATTAGAAAGGTTGAATTCGTTATCCCCGGGCATTTCTATTCACTATCTGATTTCTCATATTTTTTGTGGCCAGGGTGTTGCCAATTTGTTCCTATGCTTGGAAACATCAAAGAGCTCAGCTGCCTGTTCCTGATGCATTTTCTATTCAGATGAAGGAAACATGATTCTATGTAGGAATTTCCTTTATCTTACCAGTTCTTCATTTACATTTTTCCTCAGCTGTTGGTGTTCAAAGACCAAACTGTGTTCCCACCTTGCCTGGATTTTCTCATTGATCTAAATTGTCATCTTTTAAGTATTTGATAGTGTACTGTATGTGAAAGTCATTCTTTTCACTACAGATTTTTTTTTCTCTTCCCTTAATAGCATGTACAAGATGTAGTTTCATCTTTTGTTTTCCCATAGGAGGACATTCAATGAAGACCCCTTATAAATAACTTGGGCACTTTGGGGTGAAATCACCTCTTTTAGAAATGTGTATGTCACATCCCAGAGAAAAGAAGACTTAGGGGGTGGCTAGGTGGCGCAGTGGATAGAGCACCAGCCCTGAAGTCAGGAGGGCCTGAGTTCAAATGCGGCCTCAGACCAAACACTTGATACTTACTAGCTGTGTGACCCTGGGCAAGTCACTTAACCCTAATTGCCTAAAAAAAAAAGGGGGGGGAGAAAAGAAGACTTAGTCATGATATTATTGCTGGGTTTTTGTTTTTGTTTTTCAGTTATTTGAAGGTTTGTCATCTGGAACAGAAAGAATACTTAGACTTCTTGGTTCCAAAGAAATGAACTAGAATCAGGGGGTAGAATAATAATAATTAATAATAGCTAGCATTTAACTTTTGTAAAGCATTTTACAAGTATTATTATTTCATTCAATCTTCACAACAACCCTAGGAAGTCGGTGCTGTAATTTTATCCCTGTTTTACAGATGAGGAAACTTGGGCAGATGTCAGTTGACTGACTTGCCCAGGTCACACAGTAAGTATCTGAAGCTGGATATGACCCCAGCCTTCCTGACTCTAGGTCTGGTATTCTATCCCCTGCACCGCCTTGATGCCTGTACTAATGACTGATATGTGTATATTGCATTAAGGTTTGTAAATCATTGTAGATAGATTAATGTACTTGATCCTCAGAACAACTCTGCGACTTGGACATTACTAGTAGGATTGTCTTCACCTCCCTCGAGAGGAAACTGACTTTTGGAGGAGTTGAGTGGAAGTTAACAGGGTAACAACTTCAGGTCAGTGTATAAGAAAAAGTTCTTAATCAAAAAAATGGAATGGGCTGCTCCCTCGGATGAGGGGTTTCCTGGGACTCGATAAATTCAGAAATGTTCAGACCAAGACTGAATGAACACTGGTGTCAGGAATGCCGTAGAAAAGATTAATGCTGGTTGAAGTAGGGGTTAGTTTTGTTGAATTGCATTTGCCATTGTTATTTTCTCTTTTTCTTTTTTTGATTCCTGTTATAAGGGATGATTCTCAGGGAGGGTATATATTTGAAAATTAAAGTGATATAAAAACAAAAGATATCAATATATTTTTAAAAGAATTAATTCATGCACCAAGAGTGTTGGGCCTCTAAGCTATGTTACAATTCTGATGTGCTGCAGTTATTTTTAATATTTATGCATTCTACACATCTGAATTGCTGACTTATCCCCATTGTAGACTGGAAGTTTCTTAAGGGTGAGGCAATAGTATCTTCTCTAAATTTTGGAACTTACCCAGCACCTAACACAGGTGTCTGTGTACAAGTGATTTGCCTATGGGTCCACAACTAGTTAAGTTCCAGCTGGAGCAAAGTAAGGCAGGTTAAATGTTTTGCCAAAGGTCTTACAGATATTGTCAGACGCAGGATTTGAAACCACATGTTCCTGCAGCCCAACACTTCCGAATGTAGGTTAAAAACCCCCAGATTAAAATGTAATTGGAAAATATTTAACAAAATAAATAAAAATATGATAGGGCATTGATAATGCTAATATGTAGTTTTTTAAACCAGTATGCAGCCCACAGGGGTCCTTATGTTCCTCTTTTTTCTATTTGTTTGACACCACTGTTGCATACCACACTATTGCATATGAAAATACTTTGTCAACTCTAGACCCTCTAGAATTGTGAGGAACTGTTGTTCTTAACATATTGAGCAGATCACACAGATGAAGCCATAAAAGGAGCGAATATGTATGTGTATGTATATATACAGGTTTATGTATATCCTTTTAAAATTTTATAATAGGAGAGCACATTTTGTTTTTTATGAAGTATTAACCAAGAAGTAATTATTTTATTATGATTTTAGAAAGACTTTGACAACTTTTTGTTTGTTTTTAAACACCTATAGTTATTGTATTCTTTTTGTGCGTTCATTATTTATGCATTTTTTAAATCAGATGTGACTTTATTGCCTTTCTAGTCACTAGTTTCTTCAAATGTGCCTTGTGCAGACTGACATGAACTTAATTTGTGCATCCACATTTATTGTGACATTGCAGTATCTTGTGTTGTTATTGTTTAGTCATTTCAGTTGTGTCTGACTCTTCCTGACCCCAGTTGAGGTTTTCTTAGCAAAGATACTACAGTGGTTAGCAATTTCTCTCTTCAGATCATTTTATAGTTGAGGAAACTGAGACAAACAGGGTGAAGTGATTTGCCTAGGGTCACACAGCTAGTAAGTGCCTGAGCCAGATTTGAACTTATGAAAATGAGTCTTCTTGACTCCAGGTCCAGCCTACTATCCACTGTGCCACCTAGCTGCCCATCTTCGGTTGTATCAAGCATTCAATGAATAGTCAAAATATCTGAACTGTGATGGACATAAGCAGCATTTTTTTTTCTGCGAAAGACAAGGTTTATTAGAACATCTGTCATATTGAATGCCAGACTCTTAAGGAGTCTGAACATTAGTGAACTATTGGCTAGAGTATAATAATCTGAGCCTTTTCTTTCTTCTTTTTTTTTTTGTGAGGCAATTGGAGTTAAGTGACTTGCCCAGGGTCACACAGCTGGAAAGTGTTAAGTGTCTGAGGTCACGTTTGAGCTCAGGTCCTCCTGACTCCAGGGCCAGTGCTCTATCCACTGCACCATCTAGCTGCCCCTAGCAGCACTCTTAAGTTTATAGTCCTTGGATGCTTCTGCTGCTGACTCCTGGGCTTCTCTGGCAGCATCAGCTTCATATGTTCATAGACAAAACAGACTGCCATATTCCCACATCCAAGATAACTTGCGTGCGTAACACCTGTCATGTGATAGCTAGAGTGTACCACAGTGATAAGAGCCTATTTTCCCTCCCTGGGAGGTGTTCATAGGAGTGCTTCTGGAACTTAGGACTCTGGCTCGTGGGTGTTCCAGTGGAGTTGAGGGGCTGGGCATGCCGCCAGAGCAATCACTCCTAGGAGCAATGCCATAGTGATAGACCAGGAGCTACTAGAGTCTTAGCAGATATGAAGGGGGGGAAAGTAGAAAGAAGAGTCTGAAGGTCCCCGTGCGATGTTTAGAGTTCTCTAATTCTGGAGCTGTATTTGCCATCAAAGACTACCATGTGACCGCTATAGCAAGGGATAGTAATTTGGAGGTCAATGACATTAAAAAAATAATAATAATTTAATAACTATTTCAATATAATTAGTTTCCTTTGTAAACCTGTGTATTTTATTCTATGAATTTAAAAACATTGTTCTGAGAAAGGGTCCACAGACAGACAAAAGGATTTAGGACACAAAAAAGGTTAAAAACCGCTACTCTAGTATGTAGTTTAACATGCTATTGTAACGCAGAAATGAAATGTCTCAAAGGCAGTAGGTTGTATGTGAAAGAGCTACAAGTAGCTAAAGAGCCAGTCATTGGATCACAGTATACTTAGTGGTGAAACTGCTACATTTTTATTTTTTTTACCTAATTTTTATTTTCAGTTCCAAATACTCTCCTTCCCTCCACCCCTCCCCCACCATTGAAATATGATACCTATCATATGTATGAAGTCATGAAAAACATTTCTGCATTAATCATATTCTGGGAGGGGGCACTCTCAGTCCATCAGTTCTCTGGAGGTAGAAAGCATTTTATACCATGAGTCCTTTGGAGCTGTGGATTGTTATTGATCACAGTTACTAAATCTTTCACAGTTGTTTATCTGTACAATATTGATGTTACTATGTAGAATGTTCTCCTGGTTCTGTTCACTTCACTTTGCATCATTTTGTATGCGTCTTCCCAGCTGAAATCATCCCCTTCATCATTTCTTAAAGCCTAACAGTGTGCCATCACATTCATATACCACAACTTGGTCAGCCATTCCCCAATTGATGAGCATCTCCTCATTTTCCAATTCTTTGCCATCACAAAAAGAGCTGCTATAAATATTTTTGTACATATGGGTTCTTTTCCGTTTTCTTTTATCCCCTTGGGTATGGACTTAGTAGTAGTAGGTCAGATGATATGCACAGTTTTATAGCCCTATGAACATAGCTCGAAATTGTTCTCCAAAATGGTTGGACTAGTTCATGACTCCACCATTAGTGTCCCAATTTTTTCACATTTCCTCCAGCATTTGTCATTTTTCTTTTACGTCGTCTTAGCTAATCTGATAGGTGATACCTATTTGATATGGTACCTCAGAGTTGAAACTTAAAAGTTGAAAGTTAGTTGAATTTAGAAAATTTATCAATGCTAAGCTTAAAAACCTTCATATAAAATGAAACTAAGCAATCACGGTAATAATAAAAATAATAATAACTAGCATTTATGTAGCACTTTGAGGTTGCAAAGCATTTTATAATACATTTATTCAACTTTGCCTGGTTTCTGAGGCATCACGCTTTCTCTTGTATTGTTTATTGATTAATAGCACCTCTGTAGTTAAACTGGTCAAAAATTATTTCTTCTATAATCATGTATGCATGAGAGACACCTTGGTGAAGGGGAGCCTTTAAGGCTTTGTCTTCCTTTGCTAAATTTTAATTATTTTTGTAATCAACAAATAGCATGTAGAGCTGAATCTTTTAACCTTTATACCTTTGTCAGTTGTATGTTTGTGGTGTTCTGTAAAGAACGATTCCTGAAAGACTACCTAATCCTTTAGGATATTTTCAGCTCAGATATCCTTGATCTATAGACCAGTCTTGTAAAGTCATTAGATCAGGTTGGAAAACTGCCACATGTATATTATTTTCCTATTTTATCCTTTCTTACAATTTGGTATTATTTTAATCTTCTCAATTGATTATCTAACTTGGTTACCTGTCATATGCTGAAGTTGGACTAGATGATCTCTGTGGTCCCTTATAATTCTGAATTCTATGATTCTTTTTTATTTTTTAAACCAAACCATTATCTTAAAATTTCTTTCAACATCCATTCCTTTATCGTTCCTGCTCCTTTTCCTCCTTGCTGAATATCAAGGCATATATTGGATTGATTTGGAAAATCATTGGCACATAAGCTACATCTATGTTTATGGTGACTCCCCCATCTCTCCCACCCTGCCCTTGCCTAGACTTGTCGTGAACACTGCCAGGGAAGATGATATTTCTTATTGTCCTTGGGTATGAAAATGAAATCAATTCCTTTATTTACCTCTCTGAGGAGAACCTAGGAGCCATCCTCATATTCAGCTGTAATCACAGGGTTAAGTGACTTGTCCAGGGTCACACAGCTAATAAGTGTCTGAGGCTGGATTTGAGCTCAGAAAGATAAGTCTTCTGACTTTAGGCCTGGTACTTTATCCACTGTGTCACCTAGCCGCCTATGGTTATTAATTGTATAGTGATCTGATAGTGCCTCATTTCTTTCCTTCATGAAACCTGAACTAGCAGGTTGCCAGAATCAGGCCTGCCTCCAATAACATTTTACAGTTGAAGAAATTCAGCAGTTAAATTAATAATTGTAAATGCTCTCAGAACTGTAATTCTCAGCATCCTATGTTTCCTTTTCCATCACTTTCTAGCTATCAGAGTCAATCAGACAGCATTTATTAAACACCTGCAGAGTGCTAGACATTAGAAATACAAAATCAGTAATGAATGAGCCCCTGCCCTTAAGAAGTTTACATTCTGTTAGATTCACTTGATTATTTATTAGTTGGTTTGGCACTGTTGCTTTGGGGGTTTTTTTGTTGTTGTTTCTTTGCAAATACACATTCTGAAATTAAACATCATCAAAAAGGACATTTTCATATACTTAGCAGAACACACAAAAAAATTCTATAGGAAATCATTAACCTAGTGGACTCACTTTGCCTCCATTACTTCAGAAAGAGTTGCGCAAGATTTGAGGGTCATTTTATATTTGTATCTATACCCAACCTTCCTGAACTATGAGTTACCTCCCTGCCATGATTAAGCATGACTGTAGACTTGCAGAGGAATAATGATAATATTAATATTTCAAATGTAATGACATTTTGTAGTTTACAGTACATTTGGTTGACTACTATGAAATAAGTAATCCTAATATTCTTATCAATTTACAGATTAGAAAACTGAGTCTCAGAAAGGGTACCTACCCATGGTCACACAACTAGCAAGCATCTGAGGCAATATCTGAACCCAGTTCTACCATTAGTGTAGTTTCTACTATATATCCTATTTTATGGGGTCTTTAATGTCAGCATGACAATTTTAGATCAACCTTGTGCCATATCCATATATCCATTTCCCCTTCCCATATATGCATCTGTCGTGTTGACTGGAAAGGCCTTCCCCAAGCAGCTGTCTGTGACAAAGATCATCAGTGCCTCCCTGGAGCCAGCCAGTCAGATGGCAGTGCGTGTTACCTCCACTACAAGTATATCACCTGCTCTCTGTGATTTCAAGGTAATATGGTCCTCAACGTATGTGAATACAGAAGTTGCCACTATCAAGACTATTTAGTTTGGGGATTGCTACTCAGCTGTATTTAAAATGGATATTAACTTGTTCAGTCATTTTTTAGGAGTGTGTATCGGGTGTTCAAGGAGGACTAGCTAGCATCTGTGGTGTGTGTGAGGGTTTACTGAGCCTTTTTCAGGGCTGCTCATCCACCTTTGGTGTACATCTATCACCCAACTCTCACCTATAGCTCCAAGAAGCTGTAGTATGCATAGCAGTCACACTCCAGTAAAACCATCTTGACAGATGGGCTAAACCAGGTTGAGGATTTGACAGGCCTCAGACCCATCAGTGAACTAGGGGGATGTCTACCCCAAGCATGTGAAGACTTCCCCCAACAAAATGGGTGAAGGAGAACAGTTTATTTCAGTGGCCATGAAGGGGGCTGAAGCACTTAGAGCATGATCAGACATCGAAGGAGCCAAGGTCATCCACTGTGACCCAGAGGATCACCAGTCATCTTGTCTTTTGTCTTGCCACTGGACTTCAGTGACTCTGGAAGAGAGAGTGAGGCTAATGATTTACAGAACTCTCCCTCACTTAAATCGACTTCCTGCTCCAGTCAAGACATCATCCATGATGTCATTGGTTCTCTTTGAAAACAAAGGAGAAACAATGATGATGTGCTCCTTCATTACTCGCTGGGCTCCACTCCCAGCTCCTTAGACTTGGTTCTCCACCATGACCCAGCAGCCTTGTAACCCTGAAAAGATCAGTCTGCCCCTGCTTCCCCTCTCTCTGTTTTAATTCCTCCAGCACATATTGTAAGGCTTAATAAGTGCTTGATAACTTGACTTCATAAGCAGTGATGTCTAGAGGAAGGCAACTGAGATGATGAAGGGTCTAAAGATCATGTCAGAAAGAGTCAGTTGAAGGAACTAGGAATGTTTAACTTCTAAAACCAGAAATATTGGGGAGGATTCTTAGGCTGGGAAGTCAATCACCATGTATAGTACAACTTTTATGGGAAAATTTTTTTGTGGGACACTGATAGAGGATAGAACTTTCAGAAACTAAACCATTTGGAAGTTGGGAGTTGCTCATGCATAAAGAAAATGATATTTGGAGTTTTTAAAATGTTCAGGCTTCCAAGCTTTATCCTCAAGAACCGTTTTTGTTTTGCCCTTTGTATCAAAACAAAATGAAGGGAGGAGTAAAGGTGAATTCAGTGTGGTTTGAGACAGGAAGGCACAGTGCTTAACTTCTTTCAGGAACAGCCTCATCTGGCTTTAGGAGAAACATTTGAAGGAGACAAAAGGATTTATCAACCAAAGTAAATTATTCATGAAAATATTAAGAAGGAAAAGAATATTAAAAAAAAAAGTAAACCTCACACTCTCAATGGCAGTCTGAATTAGGTTAAAAATAGAACTCCTGTCTCTGGGAAAGACCATAGAATTTTAATTAGCTCATCACTCTGAGCAATTTCAGTGTGTCA
Organism: Phascolarctos cinereus; assembly: GCF_003287225.1. Taxonomy (NCBI): domain Eukaryota; kingdom Metazoa; phylum Chordata; class Mammalia; order Diprotodontia; family Phascolarctidae; genus Phascolarctos; species Phascolarctos cinereus. The sequence continues at coordinate 572,807,785 of NW_027555847.1, forward strand.
GCATGTTCTCCCCAAAGGTGATGTCAGGATTTCTGTACTCTGTACCCTTTTTTTTTCTTTTTGGCTTAGTTGAAGTAAAAATAGGGTCTGTCTGGTATAAAAGCCTCAATAGTCTGTATAAATAGCATGTTGCCTTCTGTAAGATCATCACAAATAGGAAATGGTGACCTGGCTGTATTTTGAATTCCTTTTCATTTGTGTTTCTGCTAGCTAAATTTCTCTTCCATCTTTATGTTCTAGTTTCCTCTCTCAATTTGGCTTCCTGGTAATCATCCTGTTGTGGTCCTTTGGGGTAACTTACTTTGTGGAGAATCTGAGGATTTAAAAAAATGCTGACACCTAAAGATCCATTTCTAATGTCATTTTCCCAGGATGGGTAGAGGGGAACCAATGAAAACGAAGAAGGGGTAGGTAGGCCTGCTCCTTGGGGTTGATGGTGTAGCGTTTAGATCTGGAATGGTCCCTTGAGACCATCTAGTCCAGGGGTGGGGAACCTGCAACCTTGAGGCCATGCATGGCTTAGAGGCCTCAGGTTCCCTACCCCTGAATTCTAGTCCAATCCCCTCATTTTAGGGATAAGGAGACAGAGGCCCAGAGAGCCCTTCCCAAAAGCACACAGGGAGCAAATAGAACACCTGAAACTCAAACCCAGGTCCTCCAACTGCAAATCAGGTTCTCTTTTTTATACCCCTGGTACAAGGTAAAAGCAGAATTACCTGAGCTGGTTTACTTCCATTTTCTGTAAGAAGATGAATGATATTCTGGCAGGTAAGGGTAATACAAACATATCTAAGAAGAAATTGAAGCCTGAGATGGGTAGGGAGATAGTAAGAGAATACCTAGTTATTTTGAACGAGTTCAGACTTCTAGCCCCAGAAGAATTACATTTCAGGGGACATAGCTGCAAGCTTGTGTTCTGTTGTATATCACACACGTGAAAAGAAACTATAGCAAACTGGAGGGTATCCAGGGAAAGGGGTGGAATGATCAGGACTCTAATGTAATATCTTTGTCAGTGACTTGAATGAAGACATGGAAGGTACGTTTGTATTATAGTTGTGAATAATACAAAGCTGAGAGACCTTTATTTCATATCTTAGATGATAGAATCAAGATTCAAAAAGATCAACAGGCTGAAACAAAGCGACAGTTAATAGTTATAAATGTTAACTCTTCATTTACGTTCAAGAAATCATCTGCACAAATTCAGGTTAATAATAATAGTAACAGCTAATATCTATATAACGCTTGCCTAGCTCTGCCTCATTTAAATGCAATTCACTCTGAAGACATCTCCTTCATGATGTCCTTGGTCCTCTTCAAGAATGAAGGACAAACAACAACTGTGTTCCAGGCACTGTGCTAAGTGCTTTTGCAAATATTATCACATTTGATCCTCACAACAACTTTTCGAGGTACATGCTATTCTTACCCCTATCTTACAGTTTGAAGAAACTGAGGCAAGCAGAAATGAAGTGACTTATCCAGGGTCACATAGCTAGTAAGTATTTGAGGCCAGATTTGAACTCAGGTCTACCACTGACTCCAGACCCAGCACTCTATGCATTGTGTCACCGTCTGCTTCTCGATGATTATATTCTATCTTCAATGGTCTGATAATATCTGCAATCTTGTGTTCATTTTGAAAAATCATATTTTAAATGAGACTTTGACACACTGTGTGGTGACTGAGATTGTGAGGAGGGTCTCAAAACCATTTCATATGAAGAAAGATGGATGCAGCTTGGCATAATTATCTTGGAGAAGGAAAGACAGCTGTGGGACATGATACCAGGAAAAACATTTTAATCTAGTGGAAAGATCGCTGCAGTAAAAGCCGAACCTGGGTTTGGTTCTCAGATATGTCCTGCAGCGTTTATGGGACCTGGGCCAAGCAGTTCAGCCCCTTTATGCTTCAGATTCTTCATCTGAAGACCAGGGAGGTTAGATGAATGGTTTTCAAGGTCCCTTCCAGCTCTGAATTCTGTGAAGTATTTGAAAGAATGTAATATAGAAGAAGGAAAGCAGATTTCTGGAGAGTATGTAGAAGGATTTCTCAATAACTAGAGCATTTTAAGAAACTGGAATCATCTGCTTTGTGATGTAGTGAGTTCCCTGACATGGAAAGTGTGTAAGCTGAGACAACATGACTACAAGCCACAATTAAAGGAAATTCCTGAACTTGGTGATTGTTATTGCTGCCATTTAGTCATTTCAGTCTCTTCATGACCCCTTTTTTTTTGTGGGGGAGATTCTTGGCAATGGAGTGTTTTGCCATTTCCTTCTCTGGCTTATTTTACAGATGAGGAAACTGAGGCAAATAGGGTTAGGTGATTTGCTCATGGTCACATGAGTAAGTGTCTGAGGCCAGATTTAACTCAGGTCTTCTTGACTGTGCTCTATCCACTGCATCATCTAGTTACACCTAAGTGGGTAGTAGAATGAACTAAATAGCACCTAAAGTCCCTTCTAATCCTAAGATCTTCAGTGTGGAATCAATTGTCTTGAAATTTTGCTTAGTCTACTTTCCTCCCTTGTCTATATTGTGAACTCTTAACCCACTTCCATAATGCTGTGGTACTTCAGCCAGAGTAACATGAATGAATTCTCTTCTAAACAATTCTGTATTCTAGAGGCATATCTTTTATTGATTTGAAAAGACTTCTTTCCAGTTGCACCAAAGACTAGTTTGCCTCCCACCTAGCAGTGGCATTTGCCATCTTTTCAGAGAAGGTCTTATAATTCTTAAAGATCATAGAATTTTAGAGCTGGAAAGAACCTTAGAGATAATTTAATTCAACGTTTATATTCTGCAGATATGGAAACTGAGGCAGAAAGAAGGGAAGTGATTTGCCCAAAGTCGCATGGCTATTAAGTAGTAGGGACAGTATTTGAACTCAGATTCTTATACACCATATCTGTTTTCTTCATACAAGCAGAATGCTCGTCTCTGAGAGTGTAGGGTTAAGGAATAGATGATAGATTCAGGTGGGGAGCATTTCATTTTTACAATCAACAAGTGGTTACTGAATACTTACTAAATGTAAGAACTTGTGCAGGGTAGGCACTAAACAAGATGATTGTGTAAGTAAGATGAATAAAACTGTCTCTGACATTCAGGAATTTACAATCCAACAGGGAACAAGGGTTGAAATTTGGAAGGTCTGTTTCCAGAAAACTCTTGTCAACAGCTCTGAAAGTCCTTGCTGCACCATCTCCAGAACCAGCCTTACTCTTGAACTCGGACTAAGTGATACTGCCAGCTCTTGGTCTAGGTGTCACTGGGTTCTCTGCTCCATATTTTTTTTTAATGGAATGACTTCATGAACATACACTGAAGGAGAAGAGAAAAGGGTGGTTCTTGGAGAAGTTGGTGACCATGGTGCACTGGAGCCAGACCTTCACAGAAGGGTGACAGAAAACTCTAGTCACCAGTAACAGCCTGTGAATAGAATTTCTGAGTTTGTTTCTTGAGTTTTTTGTTCTGTTCTGAGCAAAAAGCAACTGAGGAGACCAGTAGATTAATACTGGCTTGTTTTTCAATAGGTTTCTTTGTATACCTATAACAAAATGTGTCATTGCTTAACAGAAAACTGATGTGTACTTCATGCTTCAATTAACTCAGATACTTTCATACTCTCATGTTTAAAAGCATGTTCACCAAATGCCTTGGGTGAGAGTAGGAGAAGTGGAGATCACAAATCTCACCTCAGACACTTACTAGCAGTGTGACTCTGGCCAAGTCACTGTGCCTCAGTTTTCTAATCTGTAAAATGAGAAGGTTAGACTATAAGGTTGCTTTCAGGGCTAAATTGATGATCTTGTGAACTCTTGAAGTTCTGGTCCTGAATCCCTCCTATCCTAAAGGAAAATGTACCACTGGATTCTGTCCTTGGAATTGCTAAATTGTTACCATAGGATTAATTGCTACTTAGATTAAATTAGATTAGATGCTTTCACTGTTCTCTGTGGTTCTAAGTGGAATGTGTTTTGTACTTGGTAGGTGTTCAATGAATGCTTGTTAAATTGAATTTAATGTTAGCGGTATAAAATTTGTTAAGACCAGGTAACTTCTGAAAACAAACACCAAAGTGACCTTGCCTCCAAACTTACCTAGCCTTCTAACTCTTGGTTTTTTTGTTTTGTTTTGTTTTGGGGTACGGGAGGGGGACTATTTATAAAATACTTATTTTAGTATTTGAAAGCTATTCTTTTAGACCAATAGTTTTCGCACTAAGAAGTGCAACTATGTGGCACAGTAGATAGAATTCTAGGCCAGAACTCATCTTTGTAAGCTCAAATCTGACTTCAGACACTTACTAGTTGTGTGACCCTGAGCAAGTCACTTAACCTTGTTTGCCTCAGTTTCTTCATCTGTAAAATGCACTGGAGAAAGAAATGTTAAACCCCTTCAGTATCTTTGTCAAGAAAACCCCAAACAGGATAACCAAGACTCAGATATTACTGAAACTCCTGAACAATGACTCTCCCACTAAGGTTGTAATCATTTCCTGCAAGTCTAGCAGAACAGAAAGGTCTCCTCCAAAGAGGATTTTTCATCAGGAGACACATTTATTTTTATTAAGTATGTAAAGCGGGATGTGTGGTGGAAGCTAGATGATTCTTCTCATCAGGAGTGAGGATTGAGTTTGTTTAATTATTGATTGCCACATTAGCAGATAAAAGAAGATCATGTTAATTTGCTTACTGCCTAAGACTTGATGGGACTTTTTCCTTTCCTTCCCCCTCAGAAGGGACCAGGATAGATGAATTTCTGAAAGGTTGGTTTGAGTGATGTTGCTATATCTCACTAAAGATTGATAAAAGGATGAAAAACATTGGTTTTGGTGTCAGAGTACCTGGGTTTTAGTCCTGACTCTGTGACTTACTAACAGTGTGACTTCAGGCAAGTTTCTGCCCTTATTTCCCTTATCTATAAAATGAAGGGGGAGGTTACATGACTTTTGAGGTCTCTTCCAACTCTAAATCTATGAAACAAGAAGCAGTTTGATTAAACTTTCCTAGATCTCTTTATGTCTTAAATTAGGAGTAAAGAAGAGAACCCAGAATAGGTGAATAGCTGGTCTTTATAGTGTTTGCTAGTTGTTGTCCTTAGGATAGGAAGTACTCAGTACCAGACCATTTAGCAAAACCACCCAGTTAGCCAGCTGAGTTAGGTTTTCTCAGGTGAAAGTTCTTAACAAGTCATTAAGCTCTTACAGAAAGCTTAGCTATAAATGTCTACAGAAAATACTTTTTGTTACATTTGTCATCTTATAGAGCAAGTAGCATTCAGCTAACAAGGCGAGCCATGAACTTGGCTCATTAGATTGATAGGGACCAGGCTTTCTAAACCAAAAATAATTAGAGAAAAATGGAAAGGGTTTTTTTTCCTGATTTTTTTAAGGGGGACAAAAGGTTTGACATCAAGACTATCCCTGAAAAATCTGAGATAAATGGGGAGCCCCAAGACATTGATGAGCCCACTGGGTGATTGTGTGTAATAACATTTAAAGTAAAGGAAACCATAGAGGAGAAAAAAATAATAATTCAGAATAGTCGTGGCTTTGGTTAGCAAACTGAAAAATTGTTCTAATTGATGGAGTTTTCCTGTTCCCCATTTTCTCTTTTTTCCCAGATCTTTCTCATACATTTAAGTGTAAGGTTGTTTGTGTTTCAAATTCTGTTTTCTTTAAGGCAAATAGTTAGTTCAATGATATTAGTATTAAAAAAAAATCTGGACTTTGGAATCAAACTAGAATTGATCTAAAGGACAGTAGTTTAGAGGCTTCTATTCCTTTAGGCCTATCATTATCAGTAGCCAGTGGCATTGAGTCTTTTTCTGAAAATATGTTTTTGTGGTGATTGGACAGAGGAGCTTTTTTCACCTTCTGGCTTCTTTTATGCATATCATACCCTTCCACCTCCAACAAATGGACCAGACTAGGAATGACCTCAAGCTACTACATATGACTCAATTCAAAAAGCATGTGTGTATCTATATCTATATCTATATCTGTTTATCTCAGACCATGCCCTCAAGAAACTTACATTTTATAGAAGTGGAGTTTTTAAAATTTTTTTTCAATTAAGAAAAATCTTTCTCCCACCTTTCCACTCATTAAAAAGAAAAAAAGATAACTCTTGTAATATGCATAGTCAAACAAAACAAATTCCACGTCCTGAAAAGCATACATTGCATTCTGCATCTACCACCTCTGTCAGGAGGTAGGTTACATATATATATATATATATATATATATATATACATATATGTATACATATATATATGTATATATGTATATATACATATATATGTATATATATATACATATATATATATATATATATATATATACATATATATATATGTATACTGTCATTGTTTTAGTCATTTCAGTCATGTCCATCTCTTCCTGACACCATTTGGGCTTTTCTTGGCAAAGATACTGGAGCAGTTTGCCATTTTCTTCTCCAGCTGCTTTTACAGATGAGGAAATTGAGGCAAACAGAGTTAAGTGACTTGCCCAGGGTCATACAGCTAAGGTAGTAAGTGTCTGAGGCTAGATTTGAACTCAGGTTTTCCTGACTCAGGGCCTAGTGCTTTATCCACTGTGCCACTTAGCTGTCCAGATTGTACATACTTTTGTCATTAATCCTCTGGAATTGTAATTGATGAGAGTTGATGAGTGCATTGATGAGAATTCTTAAGTCTTTCAATGTTGTGTTTCTTTCGAGTAATTGTATAAATTGTTCTCCTGGTTCGGCTTGCTTCACTGTGCTTCAGTTCATACAAGTCTTTCTGGGTTTCTCTGAAATCATCCCTTTAACCATTTTTTCTATCACAGTAATAATCCCTTACATGTGCTATGATTAATTATTATAATTATTATATTAGTATTATATATTATGTTATTATTTCCTATTTTAAATATTATGTTATATAATTATATATTAATATAGTCATATTATAATTAATGTGCTATAATTTGTTCAGCCATTCCCCTGTTGACAGGCATACCCTTAGTTTCCAGTTCTTTGCCTCCACAGAAAGAACCACTGTAAATATTTTGGTGTATATAGGACCTTTTAGGAATTGAGTTTAGTAATGGAGTTAGCCAGGTAGGATTCCACTGATCTGGTTATCACCCATAGAGTATGGAAATTAAAGGTGTTTATCTGATGTCCAGCCTGAGTTTTGATCCAAAGGCTCAGGTTCTGGGCACAGTCTTAGCCTCCTTTGGCCATTCCCCTATCTGATTAATGACTTCACTGTCTGGGCTGGTTGCTGTGTCTTATTCTCTGTGTGATCATCCACTCTGACACATGAAACTCAGACAGCTGAATAAGGCAGGGCACCAGTAAAACAACCATAGCAGTAATAACCATAATTTGCATTTATATAATGCTTTAAGGTTTACAAAGTGTTTTCCTCACAATAAAGACAGGGCAGGTGAATCTCTTCAGTCCAAGTTTTGCTAACCTGACATCGATTTCTTCAGTTTCCCTGGAAGATGAAGAGCTGGAATTGAAATTCTCTGCTTGTCCCAGGTTTCATTACCAGGGCTAAGTGAAAACTTAAACTTAGTAGAGAAGATTAAGTTGATTTAAAAGCAGCAGCCTAATGTAAAGCACAGTATGCTATTTTTGAATGGGCTATGCTCTGTTCAAGAGCAGCCAGGTAGAACAGTGGATACAGTGTTGGACTTAGGATCAGGAAGACCTGGGTTTGAATCCTGCTTCAGACACTTAGAAGCTGTGTGGTCCCAGACAAATCATTTAACTTGTCTGTTTCAGTTCCCTCATCTATATAAAATGGATAGCACATTCCTCTCAGTTTATGGAGGTAAAGTGCTTTGTAAACCTTAAAGTGCTATATAAATGCTAGCTGTTATTTACTGGTTCGGTCATAAGGGAAAAGCAATTTCTGAGAGCTGTCAAAAGTGACAGTACACCCCACAGCATTCTACAGTCTTACACAGAGGGAGGCAACATGGCTCAAATGAAGGAGGGCGGAGGCCTGCTTCAGGTAATATAATACTCTTGTCCCTTCAATGCCATCCAGTACTCTTCTGCCTCAAAGGGTGGCTCTTTGAATATCCCGCTTGACTCTACTGGATGGTCAGCTCCTTGGAAAAGAAAATATTTTGAATTTCAACACCAGGGAACTGTTCTGGATAAGTTCCGAGTGACTGATGGAAAGGGGAAATAGGATCTAAACTTGCTTCCTCAGCCTCCAAGCATTCTGTGATTGAAGCACTGTTAATTTGTTGGTCCTGTTTAATATTGCACTCACATATACACACGTGAAAGCAAAGAGCCAGGCATTTTTGGCAGAAACTAGCCCTCAACATTCTTTCCCTTTTCTTCTCTTCTCTTGCTCTTCAACTCTGAACTTTTTGCTTTCTCAAATCACTTTCTTGTTTTATTTAAACATATAGAGGAGCATATAGACAGGCTTTTCCCATCATTGTCCTAAGGCATTAACTTTGTTTCATCTTGTGGATTGTCTACTTTCTTACCACCTGTAAGCTTCCTTCTCAGACTCAAACTGCCATAATTATTGGGCATATCGATTTCATGTTCATATATCTAGGGAAAATGTTTCTCATGATAACCTGAAGTGGATAAGCATTAGTAAACTATCATGACTGTATTTCAGGTCGATAAACTGATTCTGTATCATATTCACAAGGACATGGTGTGTTGAGCTTTGCAATCCTTATTAGTTCTGATTGCATTTAGCATTAATTTACGCACACAACTGTTCTGGGATAGATCATAGAGAAGACACTTCTTTTGTCTACCAGCACTATTAGGTATTTTCATGGTGTTATTTTTTATTTATTTTATTCCGAATTTAAGAAATAAAACAAGTATTTCCATAACATAGTAAAATAGGGGGGGGAAATGATCGTATATAATGAAGAGCGAAATGAACAGAATCAACAAAACATCCTATAAAGTAGCATCAATATCGTTTTAAGAACAACTTGAAGTGACTAAGGCATCACCCTTCCCTAAAGGTAAATGGGAGGCTGTATTTGCCAAATAGGTTGGCCAACAATAGGTTCCCAATGATAAGGTGCTTCAAACTTCAGGAAATGCAAGTGTAATGTAGGCACTCCTTATCTTGCACCCTTCCCTACAGTAGTGGGTGGTGGTGTGGAAGTCTCTGCCCAGCCATTGTGGCTTCTGCTGTTTCTCTCTGTGTTTACCTGTATACATCACTTAGCTCTTGGTGGAGTACAGTTTCCTCATCTGTGTAATCGAGATGATAATACTTGCTGTACTTATTTTTCTCTGGGTTAATGAGGTAATATTTTTTAAGTGCTTACTCTCTCTCTGGTGAAATTTGTAATAATACACCTTATTATGATTGTTAATGCTCTGGGCTTGCTATCAGAAGCTGAGTAAAGGAAAGGCACCCCATCTCACTCTTGAGCTGGTGGATGGGAATCCCACAGACATAGAACACAGCTGCCTTCTTAAGAAGAAGTGCTATATTCAGGCGAGGCTCCTGTCCATATGGCTTGTGCTAAAATAAACATTCTCATCCCTGGAGCTTAAAAACCAGCTTAGGAAATAGAAAAGACAAAGGATGGGAAGTCCAATGTGGCTGTGTGAAGGAACTGCGTCTGCTTTCAAGCAGAGATAAATGGGGAAGTGAGAGGCCTCTCCAATTATTCTCCTGTGGTTTTCCTTTCCCAGGAGGCTTCCTTGACAGATCCCTCTCTCCAAGAGGGAGGTAGGGCCCACAACTCCTCATAGTTGCAACTGTGCCGAAAGCAGAGTTATGTGACCTAATTCCAACAGAATGCCAGTTTCTCACAAGGTAAAGCTTTCATTGTGATGGTGTTGCTTGTTGAAAGTATCCCTCCAATTGCCAAGATGCTTCCTTAAGCCAACATGTTGACACAGTAAAAAGTAGTTAAGAGGAAGCACATGGTTTCTTCTCAAGGAATTCAGCCAGGCTGCTGAGCAAGGTTTTCTGTCCTAATGATCTGTGACTTTTAGACTCGTGTCTCAAGATCCAGCACTCTCAACTAGATTTTTCAAGTTAAAACAGGTTCTAGACACTAGTTTTAGGGCAAGACAAAGAACTGATCTGCCTGCTGTCTACTTGTCATTTTATGTACACTGTGACTTTTTCAAAGTGCTTTTCCCGCAATAGCCCTGTCAGATAGGTAATGTGAATATTTTTGTCCCCATTTTATAAATGAGGAATATAAGGAATATGAGGCTGGAGACAGTAAGCTGGTAAGTACCAGAAATAGACTTCAAAACCCATTCTCCTGATTACACCTCCAGGAGTCTTTCTATGGCATCTCACAACAGAGTCTCACAGAAATCACAGGGGAGAAAGATAGAACACTGAGATGATGCCTGGCTTTCACTTTTGTGGTTATTAGATTCGCTTTCTTACACTGGGATGCTTATAAATCATGAAGTAATAGTGGTGGTAGTGGTAGTAATAGTGATAGTATTAGCAGAGTTATCCCTTCTACATCATGGAGGTTAGGGGCACAGAGCCACCTCGATCTGGAAAATCCATTTAAAATTTTTTGGCCCATCCTTTGCAATTTAAGCAACATTAGACACGAGAAATTGGAAATGCAGAGATCACTGCAAGATCACTTTGAAATGTCATGTGAGAGATTGCCATAAACATTCTTGGTCTACCCAAACCAGTGTGTAGAACCACAGTTCTTTTACTATAAATTTAATTTTAAGAGAAAAAAATCCCATTTAATTTGTTTATTAAATTAGGTTTTTCTAAACCTAGCTTCATACTTTTGATTCACTCAATAGAGTAGTTTGCACTTGATAAAGGTATAGAAAGAGTTTATAAATCCAATCTCAGACCAGATACTTGCTGTGTGACCCTAGGCAAGTCACTTAACACTGATTGCCTCACCAAAAAAAAAAAGTTTATAGAAAGATCTATAAAAGCATATATAAAAAGGAATATAACTTTTCAGTTGTTTTATGTGGTGTGAAGGTAATTGATTCAATAGACCCCTCTCACACATACGCATGGATAGTTGGAGGAATGAATTTGTTATAAAAATCACATTTGAAAGTTCAGACAGGAGCAGCTAGGTGGTGTAGTGGATAGAGCACTGACGTTGAAGTCAGGAGGACCTGAGTTCAAATTCGGTCTCAGACACTTGATACTTACTAGCTATGTGACCCTGAGCAACTCACTTAACCCCAATTGCCTCATCAAAAAAAAAAAAAAAGTTCAGACATCTATGCATTCTGTAGAATTAGTAATTAGATACAAACAGATTAGAATAGGTAAAGGGAGAGATGACAGGGTATCATGTAGATACAGTGCTGGCTGGGGGAAAGGAGGTGGGGTGGGTTGAACAGCTGAATTCTATTACCACCCCAGTCACTAACTAGATGAGGAAGCTTAGACATGTCACTGCTCTCAGAACCTCAGTTTCCTCACCTATAAAACGAATAGGTTATACTAGATAGTTTCCAGATCCCTTCCAGACCCAAAATTCTATGATCTATGAACCTTAACAAAGCCATTAATTGAATTAAGATTTGTAACTTTTCCCTATATATTTTGCATTAGGACAAATACTGACCAAGAAGCCAGTATTAGAAGAAAAAATATGCAGAAAATTGTATACAGAAAATTGGTCATCATGATCTTAGCTTAGATCTGGTGAAAATTTTGGTGAGTGATCAGGTGTTGATTTTTTTTCTCTTTAACTCTTTCCAAAAGAATAAAGGAACTGAGGTGTGGGCATCAGCTCTGTCACATTGCTTTGGTGAATATCCACTAATTTTAGTAAATGTGAAAAGGTATACTGATATTCTTCGTGATACCAAGTTAGACTAAAAGGCACATTACAGAAGAACCAAGTCCTGAAGCATCATAATAACAACAATAATAACCATAGCTGGCATTTGTATGGTGTCTTAAAGGTTGCAAAGCATTTTATATACATTATCTCATTTGATGCTCACAACAGACCTGACAGGTAGGTGCTATTATTGTTTACAGATGAGAAAAACAGAAGTTTGGTTATTTGTCCAGGGTCACATATCTATTAAATGTTTGAATCAGGATTTGAACTCAGTCTTTCCTGATTCCCAGTCTACTCTGATCTGCCATGCCATCTAGTTGCCTCTAAATTGCTAAGAACTTATTTTCCTGCTTTTTATATTGCTTGACATATTGACTTCCTTTTGCAGAGAGAAAGAATTATCTGTGTTTGGTGAGCAACAGTATTAGGTTTGTGAGTAGGGGATCCTCTTCCCCAGAGCATAGAGATTCCATTTTTTGTCATGTCCGTGGCAAGGATTTTTTTTGTTTTTTGTTTTTTAAATCAGGGATGCTGTAAGGCTCAGATCAGAAAATGTAGGTATAGTACTCTGCAATTTTTAAATGCTCTATAAATGTCAATTAGTATAATAAATTATTAATAAAGTTGACTCAATAATGAAGGATAGGACATTTCTTTCTAAGGTTATCTCATATTTTCTTCGTATGTATTTTGTAGGTACTAAGTCACATGCATATTGTCTCTTCCACTAAAATGTAAGCCTTTTGAAGACAGGGACTTTTTGGGTTTTATTTGTACCCCCAGAGCTTAATGCAGTATCTGAGATGTAGTAAGCACTTACTAAATGCTTGTTGATGAATTGCCATTTGCAAAAAATGCTCTGTTTTCATTATCTCATTTTATCCTCACTACACCTCCTCAGGTATAAGCAATATCTTGTATAAACCATAGTGCTTCTGTTTGTGTTTGTCAATAGTGTGTTATTTCCAAGTTTTATCTTACACTATAAATACACATCTAAACATTAAGCACTGTGTGGATATATAGATAGTACTTTGTGTTTTGCTGAGTGTCTTTCTCATAATAACCCTGGCGAAACAGAGAGATGATATAAATTGTATTCTTCCCAATTTATAGATGAGGAAACTATTCTCAGGGAGATAGTATTCCTTCACATTCATATACTATATTTCACGTTGATGGGCATCCTCTCAGTTTCCAATTCTTTGCCACCACAAAAAGAGCTGTTACATGTATTTTTGTACTTTTTTTTCTCTTTTTTGGGGTACAGACCTAAGAGTGGAATTTCTAGATCAAAGAATATATACAGTTTCCTGACTTTGAGGGTATAGTCCAAATTGCTTTCCAGAGTGGTTAGACTAATTCAGTTTACCCAGCAGTACCTGTTTTCTCACATACCCTCCAGCATTTGTCGTTTTCTTTTCTGTCATCCCAGCCAATCTGATGGGTATGAGGTGGTACCTCAGAATTTTTTAAATTGGCATTTCTGTAATTATAAGTGATTTCAAGCCTTTGTATAAGACTTGATAGCTTTGATTTCATCCTCTTAAAACTGTCTTTTCATATCCCTTGATCATTTATTAATTGGGGAATGGCTCTTAATTGAATTAAATTGAACTGAACTAACTGCTTCTGGATTTTGTTTTCTCCTGTGAAGTGACTAGGCCTTTGGAAAGACTGGTTGACAAATGGGTAGCTCAGTAGACTAGGCTAGCCTGGAAGGAACAGAGGCTTAAACCAAGATAATAAAGCGAAAAAGGAGAAGGAGAAAACTGACTGAAGAAGGAAGGATACAAACATTTATAAAGCACCTACTATGTGCCAGCCACTGTGCTAAGCGCTTTACCAATATTATCTCATTTGGTCCTCACAACAGCTCTGGGAGGTAGGTGTTATCGTTACCCCATTTTACAGTTGTGATTTGCCCAGGGGTCCCACAGCTAGTGAGTATGTGAGACCAGATTTGAATTCACGTCTTCCTGACTCCAGTTCCAGAGCTCTAGTGATTACTCTTGGAGTTGACTACCATTTAGTCTCAAGCTGACCTTCTGCCGATTTGTATGTGTGCCATTGTAAACATCCCACATGTTGCAAAGCATATATTTAGCTTTATGTTCCGGTGTGTGTACCTTGGAAGCCAAAGAGGTGAAATACTTTGAACTTAGAAGATAAGGAAGCATTTGAAGTAGTTCAAATGCAGGAATTGTAGGGGTTAGAGGTAGGTTGTGAGAAAGGAGAGACTGGTAAATGTGGAGTTAGAAGACTCATCAGGTCTAGTGGTAATATTGGCATCAAGCATTGGCTTCTGGCTTTTTATAGCAAAGGTAATCCAACGTGGGTAAAGAAAGACTTGGTTTAAATATTAAAGGACCAAGCCTTCTGTTTAGATAGTCTAGCAATATCCAAAGTTTATGACACCAAGTGGTCTACCAACACTAAGAAAGAGGATTTTTTTTTCCCATTTTACACAAGGAAACAGCAATTTTTAAAAATTTAGCTTTAAGATAGGACATAGCATTGACAAATCTCAATGGCTTTTGATTCTCGAAGGCAAGAAAACACACACACACACACACACACACACACACACACACACACACACACAAACACAGTGTGACATCTTAGGGCTAGTCAATGTATATTTAGCAATTACCTTTACTTTTTAAGTGAGCCTTTTGACTCTTTCTCAGTAACAGTTCTGTTGAAACCAAGGTAAACAGCAGGGGTTATGTTCATAATGGAGGGAGGTCTTCTGGGCTATGTGATATTCTCCCAGATGTTTGCAGTATTGTCAGCTTGTCAACATGATAGAGCTGATGTTGTTTTAAAACTGCTGTTCAGGCTGTGTTTTCAAAGTATGGCTTTTCCCTCTCCACTAGAGTCTCTAATTTAGATCAGTGGAAGGTTAGCGAGGGAGTGAAATGGAAGGGAAAAAATCCGGGGAAGCCTCCCCGATCTCTCACACTTCAAAGAAATGGTCAAAATCTTTGGCAATTTTTATTTCACAAAAGAATTTTGAGGATGCCTGGTGATCCGATCACCCATCATTCTAATGTCTTTTAGCATGATTTTGGTTTTAGAACATAAGATTATAAGATGTAGGGGCTATAAAGACATTTAGGGATCATATAATTTAAGCTTTTATTTTGTAAATAAGGAGGCTTAATGTGATGAGAAGAGATTTGCCACGGTCACATAGGTCATAGGCCATAAGAGAAGGAAGTCAGGAGAGACCTGGGTTTGAATGCTGCTGGCTTTGACACTTATTAACTATGAAACGATAGGAAAACTAATTAACTTTTCTGTGCCCCAGTTTCTTCCTCTGCAAAATCCGGAAGAAAATATTTGCATTGTCCATCCCGTTGGATTGTTGTGAGGAAAGCATTTCATAAGCATCAAGTGTGAGCAATTCCTGGTCATTACTGCTACAGTTGAACAATTGAGAGATAGCTAGGGGGCAGAGTAGACCTGGAGTCAGGAAAATCTGAGACACTAACTGTGAGACCCTGGGTAAGTCACAACCACTCTCAGGCTCAATTTCCTCATCTGTAAAAAGAGGATAATAATAGCACCAACTCTCAGGGGTGTGGTGAGGATCAAATGAGATAATATTTGTAAAGTGATGCATAAACCTTGAAGTTCTTTGTAAATACTAGTTAGAGAGTACCAGGGCTGGGATTTGAACCAAGGCCCTTTAACTTCCAGAACAAGAATGATTAGGCAGGAATCAAATCCTGTAGGATTAAACCCTAGAAGAGATCTTTCATCCCATATTTGTCTAGTAATTATTTTTACTTTTTAAGCAAGCCTTTATAAATCCATTTTCTTCTGAGGTATACTCCTGCTGTCAAAGTCTAGAACTGATTTGTTGTTGTTGTTCAGTCATTTTCAGTCGTGTCCAACTCTTCATGACCCCTTTTTTGAGGATTTTTTGGGCAAAGATACTGGGATGGTTTGCCATTCCCTTCTCCAGTGCATTTTACAAATGAGGAAACTGAGGCAAACAGGGTTAAGTGACTTGCCCAGGGTCACACAGTTACTAAGTGTCTGAGGCTGGATTTGAACTCAGGTCTTCCTGGCTCCAGGCCTGGCCCTCTTATCTACTGTGCCTCCTACCTGCTCTTAGAATTGATGTGACAATATAAATTTTGTGTTCCAAACCTATTTACTTCTACTTTTCTTCTACTTTGCACCTCTTCATTCCCTGGTAGGTAATATTAATATTCGTAATTTGCTGTTCTCTTTTGCTGCCTGTTTTCAATGGACGTAAGCAGCAGGTCTCAATGAGGAGGCCAGAGTATGCTCTTGCTTTGACGCGATTTCATTCGGTCAGAAAGCTTTTATTCAGTGTTTCCTATGTGCTGGACACTGGATACAAAGGATGCAAAAACATAGTCTCTTCTCTCAAGGAGCTCACATTCTAACAAAGGAGACAACCTGCAAATGAGTATGTACTTGCAAGTTATAATAAGTGTTAAATGAAGGTAATGGGGGTTGAGGGAGGAAACCTATTGCAGAAGGTGTGATTAGAGTTGTCTTGAAGGTAGCCTGGGAAGCCAAGGTGAGGGGGGAAACAGACATGAAAATAACTAGATACAAGTTCTGTGGAGAGTAGATGGAAGGTAATATCTTTTTTTTTTAATAAACTCAGATTTGTTTTCTTTTTTAAAAATGAATTTGATAACATTTTTAAAAATTTCGAGTTCTGAATTCCCTCCCTCCAGACCCTTCCCCATCCACTGAGAAGGCAAACAATAATATCCATTATACACACGAAATCATGTAAAACATATTTCCATATTAGCCATGTTGCCCCCCCAAATCGAGACAAATAAAGTGAGAAAATTATACTTCATCAGAGATCATCAGTTCTCTCTCTGGAGGTGGATAGCAATTTTCATCATGATTCCTTGATGGAAGGTAATCTCAAAGTGGAGGAGGGGGAGTAGCAGCTGGAGAGACCAGGAAAGACCTCCTCCAGAAAGGAGATTTTGAGCTGTCTTAAAGGCAGCTAGGGAAAATAAAGAGAAGAGGTGAGGAGGGAGAGCTTTCCAGGCAATGCAAAGAGCTCAAGAGACGAAATATCCTGTGTGAGTTATGTAAACCAGTGTATCTGAACCCTCAAGATTGTGCAAAGGGAGCCGAGTATAAGATTGGAAAGGTGGGAAGGGAAAGACGTTGGTGAAAACTGGGGCAACATTTGCCCACCTTCCAATGTGCAGGGGCCAGGAGAGAGTACCATTTCTGCTTGACGTTGATGTCAACTAAAAGATGCTGACCATCTCAGCATCAGCAGAGCCCAAGCTTCCGAAGTCCGATTCTCTTCCTGCCCCGCTGGGACCCAGGCATATCTGAAGCGGCTCTGTAAATGTCTGTGCCTTATGAGCTGGATCTCTTGCTGGTTTCCTGCAGCTCTCTGTTGGACGTGAAATGCAGATGCCTGATTTTGTTGTTGGGCGGGCTGGTACGCAGAATACCAGCAATGTGACATTTATAGAGTCTAACGGGGGAAGCATGGAAATGTGCTTCTAATGGCGTCCAGGGGCCGATGGAGCATTTCAACCTCATCCTCCCAGGCAAAAACCAGAAGAAAGAAGGATAGAATGCAACTCCTGTAGTAGGGTGTTTTTTTAAAGCTGGCAAAGGAGTAGGGAAATTATTCTTCCTTTATGATTGTTCATTAGTCTTGGCTGTTCATGTTGGCACTGGGCATGGACTGGGTCTCAAAACCTCTAGGGTTGGGCTTTTTTTTGGGGGGGGTCCATTTTTTTCTCTGACTCAATAAGGTCTGAGGTTTTGTTTTTCTGCCACCATTGTAGATAGCTTCAGATTACTTTCCTCCCTCTTTTCTTTTTCATTTTCTGTTCTCCTTTTCTTTTCTTTGTCCTTTACACCTCTTATTCCCACCCCAAGTGGCTAAATCAGCAGGAGTTTTCCACCGTACTCATATTACACTCAACACAGAGAGATCGAACTGGAATTCTAATAAGGAGATTTCTTTTACATTCAGTGTGGGCTTTACAATGGCAGGGGGCCTTTAACTCAGGGACAGCTCCTTGGTCCCAACTTCCTTTCCTGTAATCCTATACAAATTGCATTAGTCTTTTGGGAGTCCTTTGTTTGTGGTCACTCTAACCATGAACAGGATAGTTTTGATTTGACATTGGTTCCTCATATTGTTAGGGGGACTCAATAAGAGTATTTTTTGTCTAATTTGTCACTTCTTGCTGGAGTTGAAAATGTAAACTCATAATGTAGGCTGGTAAATTCTAAAAGGTTTTAAAAACTTTTTCTTTCCGTCCTGAATTTAAATACTTCATTAAAATTTTTAAACAGCACTTGGCCTTATAAAACAGAAAATACCCTTTGAAACCATTCAACTAATGTCCAAGAATATAGCATTTTATCTTAGTGACCAAAGAGTAGCTAGTCATCTTGTCCATACCCCTGCTTTCAGGTTAGCCTACATAAAGGGTACTCTTCTTAAAACAAATAAATAAAAACCTCCTAAAGTGAAGATGCCATATCCTCCCATGGGTAATGAAATAAATTTATTTCTTTTGTTTTTTGTTTTGTCTTTTTAGGCAATTGGGGTTAAGTGACTTGTCCAAGGTCACACAGCTAGTAAGTTCAAGTGTTTGGTCTGAGGCCGGATTTGAACTCAGGTCCTCCTGACTTCAGGGCCGGTGCTTTATCCACTGTGCCACTAGCTGTCCCTGAAATAAATTTATTTCATAGTGGAGGAAAGAAGATGGTAAGGAATAAAGACTTTTTTTTTTAAATAAGAGCAACTGACTTGTCCCCTGTTAGGAAGAATAAACTGGGTTTTATCATAATAATGTAGTTCTTTTGGGCTATTGATTAGATAATATCTTCTGCTTATATCTATGATTTCCAGTGCTTTGCAGAGGAATTTGAGGAACTATTTGGGTGGGGGGGGTTCTCCTGCCCTCTCTGGGGTTTTTGTGTATTTTTACCATAAGAAACTTTCTTACCTTCAGTTTGATCATTTCTGCAATATTGTGAATTAGATAACGCTGGCGAAAACATAAGCATAATTGGCCTTGCTTTAGAGTACTAGTGTATCACTAAGGATAATTCAAGAAAAGTTTTCCCTCTGGCTCCATATAGGGAGAGAAAATGGTAGTGTGCACATAGCATGACGTAAACCAAGATGCCATCTAATCTTTCAGGGGTAGCATTTTTGTCATTTTATTTTCTTTAGTTGATGTAGCCTTATGAAATTAGGCCAATTTTTCATGCACCTGGATTTTTGCATGAAGAATTCTTGGCTTGTTATTTATAAGTACATTCCAAGAGTTACCCTACAGCCTGGTGAAAGTTAAAGCTTCCATGATTTTGTTGGTATGACTATTCTGTTTACCAAAGAAGATCATAACCCCTTTATGATTTGGTAGACTGTCTTCAGGGGCAGCTAGGTGGTGCAGTGGATAAATCGCCTGGCCTGGAGTTCAAATCCAGCCTCAGACACGTACTAGCTGTGTGTCCCTCAGCAAGTCACTTAGCCCTGTTTGCCTCAAATTCCTCATCTGTAAAATGAGCTGGAAAAGGAGATGGCAGACCACTCTAATATCTTTGCCAAAAAAGCCCCAAACTGGGTCATGAAGAGTCAGACACAATTTTAACAGCTGAATAACAACAAAGACTGTCTTCAAAAGCTTTCTGGTGACCAAAAAAAAAAATCACTTCCCTGAGGCCAGCAGAATGATGAGCCTCACCAAACCTTGCATTGCTGGTCCTTGGGCCCCACTTGAAGTGTTTCTGGGTTGGTAGGATCTGACATAGCTTTGAGGCATTAGGGAGAGATTCTTAAGTGGGGAGCTGTGAACCTGTTTTTGTTTTTAATATTCTTTGGTAATTGTAATTCAGTATAATTGGTTTCTTTTGTAATCCTGTCTATTTTATCTTATGCATTTAAAAGCATTATTCTCAGAAGGGGTCCAATGGGCTTCACCAGACTGCCAAAGGGGTTCATAATAAGACCAAGAAAAATAATAATAATAGCTAGTTAGTGTTTATGTAGCACTTGCAGTCTTGCAAAGCACTTTATGAATATCTTATTTTTATCCTCACAATAATTGATAAAGTGCTATTATTATCCTCATTTTACAAATGAGGAAATTGAAGCAGATGGCAATTAAGAGACTTGCCCAGAATCACATAGCTAGTAAGTGTCTGAGGCAGCATTTGAACTCAGGTGTTTCTGACTCCACTTCCAGACACACACACACACAACACACACACACTCTCTCTCTCTCTCTCTCTCTCTCTCTCTCTCTCTCTCTCTCTCTCTCTCTCTCTCTCTCTCTCTCTCTCTCTCTCTCTCCCCCCCCCTTGAATTAGAGGAAGACTTTAGTGGAGGACTATATTTACCAAACAGAAAAGGATGTAGAGAAAAGGAAAGCTGATAATCAATTTAAATCTAGTTAAAACAGTTAGCATTGCTCTTGGTTGAAAGACTGTGAAGATGTAAGGGAGGAGAAAATTAGTATTTTGGCACTGTGAACGTGGGTGCCCCCTAGGGTACATCCAATGGGTATATCCTGGATCAACTATCCTAGAAAGTGGGAGACCTCACAGCCAGTGCCAGAAGGCATAAACTAGACTGGAGACATCTCTGATCTATCTCTTGGACAGATCCTGAAATCTGAAGGATGCCAGGCAATGCAGTAGGTCCCAGGGAAGCTTCCTGGCTCAAAGCTTCTGCCAGAGGATCTCATAGACTCTTAGACTGTTAGAATTACAAAGAACTTCAGACATGACTTAGTTTTACCCTCCATCATATAGATGAAGAAAGAGGTGCTAAGTGAGGGGAGGTGATTTACCCTATGGTCACATGGGTCATCTGAGACAGAGCCAGGACTAATTACCCAGGTCTTTTAGCTCTCCAGGCATGGATCTTTCCAGTGGGCCCTTTTGCCTTCCATGAGAAGACTAATGACTCAACTAGAGACAAAATTCCTGTCAGGAAAGCATCAAGTTTCAAGCTAAATTGTATTTTACTCTAAAGCTGTCCAGAGGATGTGCCAGCTGCTTTGCAAAGCAGGGGAGATGATATGCTTTATGGAGAAAGGAGTGGGCTAAGTGTTTGACATGAAAATAGAATAAGGCCTCGGCCAATGTGATATGGGATGAGATGAAGATTCAGAGGATGAGACAGGACCGTGAAGCCAAAGATTCAGAACTATTCAGTCTTCTGCCCTCTTTCTGGGGAAAATTTTAATAGGCAAAAAAATCATCTCTGTCCTTTATTTTCCCTAACTAGAATTATGGGTGCCAGCAAAACTAATTCACTGAAAGAAAACTCTGGACCCCCCCTGAAAGGTTATTTAGTTCAGCAAATATTTGTTACGTGCCTGCTGTGTGCAAGGCACTGTGCTAGGCAAGAGGGGAAAAACGGGGACATGAAAGCAGGAGATAATACAAAGACGACAATGAAAAACCATCCCTGACCCCAAAGACTTTATTGGCGGGAGGGGAGGTGTGCAACCTATAACAAGTAAGTAAACATAAGACTAATTAAGGAGGAAAGGGATGCTAACAATTAAGAGGAGAATGAAAGGCTTCCTGTAGGAGGTGGTACCTGAGCTAATAAAGGAAATAAGGGTATTGGCAGACAGCAAATAAGCCAGTTTAGCTGGAACATAAAGTGTATATGGAGGCTACAGACTATAGCTGGTGGGTCAATGGATAGAGCACTGGGCCTAGATTCAAAAAGATCTCAATTCAAATCCAGCCTCTGACACTTCCTAGCTGTGTGACCCAGAGCGAGTCACTTAACCCTGTTTGCTTCAGTTTCCTCATTTGTAAAATGAACTGGAGAAGGAAATGGCGGACCACTCTAGTATCTTTGCCAAGAAAACCCCGGATGGTCACATATGACAACAAAAAAGCACCTTGTCAAACCTGGACACAACTTGGAACACCTGGAACAGGAAGTCTCTCCCTCCCAGGCACTGCCCATGCAGTGAAGAGATAATCTTAGAGATATCTCTGGATATTCCAAGGCCTCAGTTTGAAGCCAGAGTTTTAGGAGAAGGCTAGAACAGTAGGAGCCTTTCCGAGGTATGAATGAGGAGTGTCCAAACACCACCGATGCTCTCACCATTCGTGAGAGAAATGTCAACCAAGGTTAGTTGATATTTGCAATTGAATTCCTGAGTCAGTTCCAGTTAAGTTCCAGTTAAGACCTAGAGTGTCCGTTGTCCTGGCTGGTAGGAACAGGAGGCAATATGTTTAGAGTTGTTATTATGCCAAGTGAAGTCTAATACTATCCTGTATTTACTTATAGAATAAAGCAGGTCGGTGTCCTGAAGGGATAAAGGAACTCTCATTTCCATTTGCTGGACAGCTGTAAAAGATGGGGGAGAGGAGAATCATGAGAGGGATAGTAAGGTGACTTCCCACAAAAATAGGAATTATGTTAAGCATTAAGCCTTGTAATTCTTCACTCCATTCCAACCAGGATAGGTTTGATGAAGGAGATAAGGTGTCATTAGCTCTCTAATAAGCATAATAGCTAGACTTTCTATAGAACTTTATTTAAGGTTTGCAAAGCCGTTTACATGTCCTCTGAGCCTTGTTAGATAGGTGCTATTATTATACCCATTTCACAGATGAGAAAATTAAGGCTGAAGAAAGTAAAGTGACTTGCCCAGATTCACACAACAGCTAGTAAACTTCTGAGGCAAAATTTAAAATCAGGTCTTTTTTTTTTAAATTTTTAGGCAAACAGGGATAAGTAACTTGCCCAAGGTCACACAGCTAGTAAGTGTCTAGTGTTTGGTCTGAGGCAGGATTTGAACTCAGGCCCTCCTGACTTCGGGGCTGGTACTCTATCCACTGCGCCACCTAGCTGCCCCTAAAATCAGGTCTTCTTGACTTCAAGACTAGTAGTCCCTCCATTCTACCATCTATATTCGCTATGGAAGGGTCACCATCTTGTGGTATTATGGATGCTTACTATAGAGTTCAGTAGTTCTTTGGATAGTAGCAAACTGCTAACCCTAAGCCATATCTTAACGAGATCAGTTCCTGCTCAGATCTAAGTGAGAGGTGTATCTCAAGTAGAAGAAAAAAGATGTTAAAATGATCTGGTACTCCAATCAGTCCACAGTGTTTTCCTTGGTATTTACCCGAAGGTGGATGGGGACTGGCTTGGGCAGAGTAGTGAAAGTATATAAAGTGTATACACACACACACACACACACACACACACACACACATTTATATATTTATACATAAAATAAGGGGAAGAAAAAGGAAAAGAAGGAGGAGGAAGAGATGAAAAAGAAAGAAAATTAAATGAAGGAAGCAGAAAAGATACACTTTTATAGTGCTTTATGGTTTGCAAAGCATTTTACATATATCTTCCTATTTAATTATAGGATGGGTAGGTAGGATACTAGCTTGGAAGCCAAGACACCCCAGATTCAAATGTTACTTCAGCCATTTACTAACTATGACCTCTGCAACTCATTTGACCTCTTGGTTCTTACCCTCTAATGAGTTTCCCCTTCTGTTAAATGAAGGCATTAGACTAGAAGATAACTCCCGGAAGTCCCTTCAAGCTCTGACATTGTCAGAGTCTGTGAATGCTGATCAGTGAACTAGGTCAGATTCCAACATGGTCATTAAACAACCTATTCTTTGGATAATATTAAATTAATAAAACCTCACACTTATGTGATGTTGTACAGTTTACAAAGTGCTTTCACATGCATTATCTTCTGGGATCCCTACAGTAGTTCTGTGGGAGTAGACAAGGCAGAGATTATGTTCATTTTACAGATGAGGAAACTGAGATGTAGGAGAGTAATAATAATAGCATTTACTATGTGCCAGGCCCTGTGTTAAGCACTTTACAAATATTATCTCATTTGGTCCTCGCAACAATCTTGGGAGGTAGGTGCTATTATTATCCCCATTTTACAGATGAGGAAACTGAAGTATGAGGGCAGGAAGTAAGTGATTTGACTTGATTAAAGTCACATAAATAGTAAGGGAAATACAGTATATTCTAATAGAAAGTGCCCTGGGTTTGCAGTCAGAAGATCAGGGTTTACAAGTTCTAAGTGACCACTTAACCGCTCTGATATCAGTTTGTCCTGTCTGTAAATTGGGGATGATAATATTTGCTCTACCCACTTTATAGGCTCATTGGGAGAATTAAATGGAATAATATATGTAAAATGCTAGTAAACCATGAAGTATTATAAGAATGTAGCCCATGTTGATGATGATGATGGTGGTAGTGGTAGCAACTAGAGGTAGCTAGAGTTCTTGCCCTCGAGATACTGATACTCTATAAGCTTTCGTTATTCTGCTCCTTCTTCATGTGCAGCTTTTTATACTGTAGAGTTGCTTAGTGGACAATCTTGTTTTCATCCTAGGGTTAAAAGTAGAGAAACTAAGAGTCTAGGATTTTTCATAAATCTATTCCATGGATAGGATTAGAACCCCAAGTTGCTAATAATGATTCATTTTCTTTTCTCCAGTCCCCATAAAAAGCATTGATTGTTGTTCTCAATTGCAATTACTTAAGTCTGTAACTCAGAAGTAATGAGGGTATAATTTGAATTTACTTTACATGTGATTTACACATTATTTAATGTCTAGGTACACAAAAACCTTCCCAGGATACACTGCTATTATGTTCTTCCCCTAATAATTTGATCTGATCACAGCAAACTAACTTAGAAAATCCTTTTCTAGGCTATCTATAGATAGGAAATAGAAATTTGGCTAATGTGCATAGCTAGAAAGAACAATAGTTGAGTTCATGAATTTTTCTTCCATTGGATGTTTTCATTTTTAAGGCTAATTACCTGTTTATATATATAATTCCTTCTATCTCCATTAGGGCCATAAATGCACATAAGTCTCTGATTTCCTGGTGTAAAATTCAAAGAGATCTGTGAAATACTAAGGGCCATTAATTCATTCTTCATCATCATATCTAGAATTTATATTTTTTAAAGTTGGCAAAGTATTTTACGTGTATTTTCACATTTGATTCTCACAATCCTATAAAGCAAGTGTTATTGTTATTGTCGTTCAGTGGTTTTTTCAGTTGTGCCTGACTCTTTGTGACCCCTTTTGGTGGATTTTCTTGACAAAAATACTGGAATGTTTTGCCATTTCCTTCTCCAGCCCATTTTACTGAAGAGGAAACTGAAGTAAACAAGGTTAAGTGACTTGCTCAGGGTCATGCAGCTAGGAGGGTCAGAGGTTGGATTTGAACTCAGGTCTTCCTGAGTTCCAGGCCCAATACTCTATCAACTGCATCACCTAGCTGCCCCGGGTGCTGTTATCATCCCCATTTTCTACAGATCACAACACTGAAGCTGAGAGAAGTTAAGGATCACACAGCTAGTGATTAAGGTAGGATTTTTATTCAGGTCTCCTTGATTCCAAGCCCAGCATTCTTTCTGCTATGGCGCCTCACTGTCTATACAAAAGACAGTCTCACTTAGACCAACAAATAGTTAGCCTTTACATGTAATAACATTTCATGAATTTGAAAATTATTCTTTACTGCTATAGACATTCAGCTAAAATTCAATCTTTTATCATCCAAAATGTCTTCTATAACAGAATTCCAGATGTTCGTCTTCTCCTTTATCAAGCAAATTTTTCTTGCCTCCCTACTTTGCCTAATTTTCCCCTCCCAACCTTAATTTCTCTCTGCAATTGATGTAATGGGAGACAACCTAAATTATAGGTCTCGATAATGCCTAATCACTGTGCTTTGGTGTAGCTAAAGCTTTATGTTGGTAAGATGCCCACCCACCTCAATCAACCCACAGGTGAGTATTGAGTACCTATGATGTTCAAGACATTATATATTGTATCCTGTCGTAGAAGTAAGAGTGACCAACACTATACCCAAGTCTAGTTGGTGAGACAAGACTTACACACACGAAAAGATATCTAACATCAACATTCAGTGTTGGAAAGGTTGTGGAAAGATAGCAACACTAATCCATTGTTGGCAGAAATATGAAATGGCACAAGCATTTTGGAAAGCAATTTGGAATTATGCAAATAAGGTAACTAAAATGTGCATACCCTTTGAACCAGAAATTACTAGCCTTATTCTCCAAGGAGACTATTGATGAGGAGAAAATCCCCATATACTATAAAATATTTATAGCAGCACTTTTTGTGATTAGTAAAAATTGGAAACAAAGTAGCTTTCTATCAGTTGGAGAATGGTTAAATAAATTGTTGTACAATTTAATGGAATATTACTGTGTTACAAAAAGTGATATGTGTGATGAATACAGAGAAGTATAAAAAAAAATCTATATGAACCGATACAGACTGAAGTAAGCAGAGCCAAGAAAACAATATATACAGTGACTGCAACAATGCAAATGGAAAGAATGACACACCCAAAATTCAAAAGTAAATGTAACAAAATTATGAAGATCAAGGAGGACTCAAAGAGATGTGAGAATACACCCCCAACCTACCCCTTCATGGGGGTGGGAGGTCCACAGTTGTTACACTTTGCACGTGTTTTCAGACTTTTCCAATGTATCAATAAGTTGTGCTGATTTTTTTTCCTCTCTAAAAACTCTCTCTTATATGGGATGCCTCTCTGGGAAGAGTAGGGGTAGAGATACTTGAGATAACTATGGTGATATAAGAAACAGAACATATAATAAGAACATCTTAAAAAATAATGAAAAGATAGCTAACAGTGCAAGGTAGTCAGTGGGTAGAGTGTTAGGCTCAGAGTCAGGAAACACTGACTTCAAATTATGCACCAGAGGTGTGCCTCACATAACCTCTTCCAGCCTTAATTTCTTCATCTATAAAATGAGGGGGTTGGATTTGATGGGTGTGGTTATAATCCAATGATTCTATGACCTGATGAGTCATATGAGTGATTTATAGACAGTATCAGAAGAAGAGGGAGGAAAAAAAAATAGCTTAGGGGAGAGTTTTGATATGACAAGGTATGTGAAGATGAGTTCCTGGTCAGGGATATCTAACAAAGGCCAACAAATGTTTACTTAGTGTCTAGCAATGATAATTAAGAAGATTATAAATTGAAAAATAATGATAATAATAACAATTATTACTAGGAAGAAAAAGAGTGAGGAAAATGGCCTACATGTATGTAACAAACCAGTAGCTATGAGAATAGCAGATACAATGCAGGAAGACAAAGATCAGTAGAGAGGACATCATTCACAGGAAACAATAACCAAGAAATAACAGTAATAAAACCCATTGCCTTAGAAGTCCGTACACAGAATATAAGCAATAAGGAAAAATAAGACATTAACCTCAGAATATAAACTCAGCCTTATATCCTTGAGATTTGGTGAGTTGTGACTCATAACTAGAAGATAGTTACATAAGGGTATTCTGTATTCAGAAGGAAGAGATGGAAAGTAACCCTGTATATTGAGCAGATAGAGACTCATGGCAGGAAATCTGGGAACCAGGGGTAGCAGCATGTTAGAGTGCATTTGGGCAAGGTTCATTAGAAGGAGAAACCAAAGCAGTATTTTATAAGAGCATAATAATAACAACAACTCTATATAGCGCTTACTATGTGCTAGGCCCTATATTAAGCACTTTACAAATATTATCTCCTTTGAGCCTCACAACAATCTTGAGAGATGGGTGCTATTATTATCTCCATTTTACCAATAAGGAAACTGAGGTAAAGGTAAAGGTAAAGTAAAGGTCATACAGAAAAGCATCTGAGGAGGATTTGAACTCAGGTCTTCCTAACTCCAGGCCCTGCATTCTACAGACCAAAAGGTCAGAAGAAAGGTATAAAAGAAAACTTAGGGATATAAACCTCAAACCTAGCATGGAAGCGTGGTGTGAGACTGTGGAAACTTTCAACTACATAGATATCTTATAAAGCTCTCACTATATTGAAAGGAAAATAGCTATTAATTTTTTGACTTGCCTCAATAGCAATTTCATTCTTCAAAAGTTGGTGAAAGTAAAAAACTTGGTATTTTGGTCATGTAGACCAAGTAGAGGGGATAGTGAGATGGTACAGTGGATAGAGCACTAGGCCTTCTCTAGCTATATGACCCTGGGCAAGTCACTTAACTCCATTTGCCTCAGTTCCTCATCTGTAAAATGGTCTGGAGAAGGAAATAGCAAACCACTGCAGTGTCTCTGCCAAGAAAACCCCACTGGAGTCACAAAGAGTCAGACATGACTGAGACAAAACAACAGCAAGGAAATCAGGAGTATGAAGGAAGGTATATAGGTCCAGGGCTCCACGAGATAGAGCAGTAATGGACGAAGTAAAAAAAAATGCAGAATTATTCAACTTTCAAAGGTTGCTACTGTTTTCTCTTCCAAGGAGAATGACCTTTGAACTAGGGAAGGTTAGAAACAAAGTGGTCAGCAGCTCCCCTCTGTTGAGTTCCTGCCACCAGCTCTAAATATACTCCCTCCATCCCAGGGCAGTGGAAAAATAGGGAAATGGAATTGCTGGGGAAACTCAGTGATCTTGGAAAAAATCATAAAGTATAAGAGAAATTACATGGTACTGGACATAAGGAAATATGATCATTCTCTCTCCCCACCCAAAATGGGTACATTCTTCAGGCTCTGGAGTGATGAGCCTGTCTTCAATTCCTGACAATTTCTGGTGCAAATAATTCATGAACATTTAGAAAGGGAAGCCGCTATCACTACACGTGGACATAAACAGGTCACATAGAGCTGACTTCATTTTCTGGTTTTTTTTTTTGATAGGGTTATTAGACTGGGTAGCTAAAGGCAAAGCTGTAAACACCTGAATTTCAGCAGGACAAAAGCTCACATGATAATCCTTGTAGACAAGATGGGAAGCTATGGGCATGCTTATCAAATTTGTAGATGACACGAAGCTGAGAGAGATAGTACACTGAGTGACAAAATCAGGATCAAGACTGACTAAGCCATCAGATTAGGCTGAATTTTAATAGAAGCAAATAGGAAAAAACAGTTGGGATCCTATGCTTGAGTTAAAAGATCAACTACACAAATATAGGATGAGATAGAGGAGGAGGGGTACAGCTTTACAACATATCATGTTTTGTAAAAGACCTGATTTACTGGACTAGATTCTTTATATGTCATTGTTTGACATGGAAACCTAAAAAGCTGATAGGATGCTTGGCTGTATTTGCTAGAGACATATTGATCAGAAAGAAAGAGAGTAGAAGGTCCTGCGTCCTGGTTAGATCGCATCTGGAATACTACATATAGTTCCAAATGGCGTATTTTAGGAAAATGTTACAAATTAGATGTATTCCCAGAAGAATGTGACAGAGAGGGTCAGAGGACTCAAAACTATGACATATGAACAACAGTTGAAGGGACTTGGGATGTGTAAGCTAAAGAAGAAAAGATTTAATCGGGGGTCATGACAGTTCTCTTTAAGTATTTGTGGAATCAGGGCTTGACCTGCTTGATCCAGAAGGCAGAACTACCAACAGTGCAGAAAAATAATTTATGGTTTGAGGTAAGGAAGAACTTTCTGAAACAATGAAAATTCTCCCAAAGTGGTTTTTCTAGTAGCAATTATGGCTGTGAGAGTTGAACTCTAAGGACAGCTGAGTGATGCAGAATCAATGCTTTTGAGAGACTTTTGAGAATCCCTTGGACAGCAAGGAGATCAAATCAGTCAATACTTAAAGAAATTATTCAGACTGTTCACTGGAAGGTCAAGTACTAAAGCTAAAGCTTAAATACTTTGGCCACATAATGATAAGATGAGACTCATTGGAAAAGACCCCGATGAGGAGAAGGATTGAAGGCAAAAGGAAAACGAGATGGCAGAGGATGAGATGGATAGAGAGTGTCATGGAAACAATGAATGTGAACTTGGACAGACTTAAGAGATATAGAGGAAGATAGAATGGGCTGGCATGCTATGGTCCATGGGGTCACAAAGAGTCAGACATGACTGAGTGACTGAACAGCAACTCCCAAAATGGAATAGATTGTCTCAGAAAGCATCAAGTTACATGACATTTGGCTTCAAGCAGAGAATGAAGATTTTTATTCAGGTACAGGTTGGACTTGGTAACCTCTAGAGAGGTCCCTTCTAATTCTGAGAGCCTATGATTCTGGAAAAACTATGGACTGTGGTGGTCAAGAAAGGCTGTGTCCATGGGTGTTAAGCTGAGCCTGAAAGGAATAAGTAAAATTCAGATAAATGAAAACAAAACAGAGAGTGCAGCCTCAGCCAAGGCTTGGGAACAGAGGAGAGCCAGAGAGCAACATTCAGTTAACAAATATTTGAATTGAACAGAAGCAGTCTGACCCAAGCAAAATGTTCACTGGGGAGGTAAATTTAATTCAACAAATGTTCATTAAACTGCGTTTTTTTATTCAACTACTCTTTTTTTTTTTACTTAACAAAAAAAAAAATTTCTTCCCCTCCTGCCATCCCTTACCACTGAGGGGGAAAAAAAATCCTTGCCACAAATACACATACTTAAATCAAATTCCTACACTGGCAGTGTTTAAAAAAAAAAAATGTCTCAAGGATAGCTAGGTGGTGCTGTGAATAGAGCACCATCCCTGGAGTCAGGAGGACCTGACCTCAGACACTTAACTTACTAGCTGTGTGACCCCAGGCAAATCTCTTAATCCTGATTGCCAATAGATAGATAGATAGATAGATAGATAGATAGATAGATAGATAGATAGATAGATAGATAGATAGATAGATAGATAGATAGATAGATAGATAGATGGATGGATGGATGGATGGATGGATGGATGGATGGATGGATGGATGGATGGATGGATGGATGGATGGATGTCTCAATTTCATCCTGAGTCCATCACCACCCTTTCAAGAGTTAGGTAGTAGGCTTCATCATCCATCCTCTGGAATCACAGCTGGTTATTGTATTGATCGGAATTCTTAAGCTATACAATATTTATTTAGAAAGATTGGAAAAGTAGGCTGGGCCTAGATTTTAGATAGCTTTCAATGCCAGACTGAAAAATTTATTTTCCCAACTAGAACTCTATCCTGTAGTGGTTGAGGAATCATTAAAGAATTTTGAATGAGGGAGTGGTCTTTTAGGAAGTCTAATCTGACAGCAATTAAATCTGGAGTCAGAGGATCATAGGTCTAGACTTAAAGGAACCTCAGAGGTGGTCTAGTTCAGTCCCCTTCATTTTATACTTGAGGAAACTAAGGGCCATGGAGGTTAAATGAGTTCCCCAAGACGACACATAAAAATCAATTAACCAATCAGCATAATCTATTAAATGCATACTATGTGCCAGGCTTCCAGAAAGCAAAGACAAAACCAAAACCATTCCAATCCTCAAGGTGCAACATCTGAGATGGAATTTGAACTCAGTCCCTCTTTCTCCAGAGCCTAAGCTTTTTCCCCTATCCAAATAAGGAAATTATCACATTAGTCCAAAGTTGAGGCAATAGCTTAAACTAGAGCAGACATAGCAGGAAGAATGATGGAATGGAAGAATGTGAGACATTATGTAGAAAAACTGGAAGACTTAACAGAAATAAAGTAGGCAAGGAGCAGCCAGTTGAGGATGGGGTGTGAATTGATATCTTTGATTTTAGGTATGTTGAGTGTTAGGTCAGGACAGCCAAGTGGAGATATTCAGTAGGAATATGCATTTTATTAAAAGTAGGCACAGAAGATTTGCAAAATACGATTATATGCTTAATTACAGAAAAGTCCTAGGTAAATTGAAAAAGGCAGAAATTTTATGAGGAAAATGTATGGACTATAATGCAATAGAATTAAATGATGATACTATGAGCAGTTCCACATGAAAATTTTTTTTAAAAGTAAATTACCTGTGAATTAAAGAGGAAATGATTTTTAAAAAATTACCTCTCAGATAATGACAACACAAATTCTATATACCAAAATCTATGAAAATTTACACCATCCAATACTTATTATCAAAGGAAAAAGAGAAAGTAAACAAATTGAGTCTGCATTTAAAGAGAACAAATAATACACCAAAGGAAAACCAAAGGGAAAGTAACTATGGTCAGAACATAAATTATATAATGGAAAACAAAAGAATAATTGAAAACTGTTAAGTTGTCCAATAAAACCAAGGTCTTTTAAAAAGACCAATAAGATTGATTAATTATAATTTTAAGTATTAAAAGAGGAGAATTCAAATTGTCAAAATGATAAGTCAAAGGGCACACCAGTTGCAAAAGAAATTAAGAAAATTGTCAGACACTTCTGCTTACCACGTATAGAAGTTTAAGGAATTTTAAGAAATGGATTCGTAGCTATCAAAATGCAAAATGCCAAAGCTGGACAAATTGGAAGGAGGCAATTTAAAAAAGATCAGTATCAGAGCATGCAATCAAGAAGGCCATTAATGAACTACATAAAAATGGACCAAAGCCATATTGATCAACAAGTAAATTTTCCGAAACATTCAAAAGACAAGTTAATGTTCATATTACATACAATATAAATATAGAGAGAGCTCTTTCTATGAGATAAATATTGTTTTAATTCCTAAACTTGGTTAAAAAAATCTCACTATTGACTGTTAAAGAAACAATTTGGGGGGAGGAAAATTAGCAAATATGGTATATTTGTATATTATGGTATATATACATCAGTAGATTATTCATTACATCCAAGAAGGATTTATACCAGCATCATAAGACTTTCTATATTTAGAAAATATTTCATCTAATAAATTTGCATTTATATTTATATAATTTATATAATAAGTGGGAAAATTGTGAAATGAAATAATTAATGACCAAGGAAAGGCCTATAATTTATTAAACAGCATCCATTTATTATTTTAAATATTTTCAAAACTATGAGAGTAGATGGATTTTCATAAAAACAATCAAAATCATCTGACTAAAACTAGTAGCTTACATTTATATGTCATGGAGTAGTATTACTGAAGGTATTCTCACTAAAAACAGTCTCATCCAATCCAGTCCACATTTATTAAGTGCCTTCTTTGTGGCTGATGCTGTACTAAGTGCTGGGACTGCAGTTAACAAAGAAAGAGAGTCACTGCCCTCCAGGAGTTTACAGTCTATAGGTGGAGGACATGACACAAAAACCCAAAAGGCAAGAAAGGTATAGGGGAATGACAGGAAAGATTGATATAAGGAATATCATGAAAAAATATCAAACATTTGGGCATCAGCCTAACAGTACACACAAGACCTCTGTAAGAGAAGTGTCAAACAATTTTGCCAGACCAAAAAATATAACTAAACAACTGGAAAACATCCCCTATTGAATAATCTAGTAAAAAAAAAGTTAATGTTTTCCAAATTATATTATAGGTTTAACATGTTACCAATAGTGTACTTTATAGAATTAGATAAAATTATAACAGAATTTATATAGACAAACAAATAAGAACATCAAGGTGAAATATATATGTATGTGTGTATTTACATTGTTGAAAGAGGACTCATCCTGCCAGATTTCAAAATAGATTATGAAATGATAATTGTAGGAACTTCATAGAATTCAAAAAGGAAAGTAGAGATAATTTCTTAATTTTATTTTTTATTCTGAAGTTAAGCATCAAAAAAGAAAGCATTTCCATATACATAGCAAAATACTAAAAAACAAAATAAAACAAAACAAAACAACCTCAGAGAAAGGGAGGAAAAACAATTTTGAAGCCAATAGGCATAGTCCACCCCGAATTGCTTTCTCTGTGGGTCATTCACTCTCTGACTTGTTCCAGACTTCATGAAAATATACCAAGGTCATCTCCATGACTCCCCTCCCTGCTCAACCCATGCCTGCAATCCCCTCAAGCTATTATCATGTCTCTCTTCCTTTCATTGCCAAACTCTTTCCTGAAAGGAGCCATCTTGACTTAGTGTCTCAATTTGGCTTCCAGGTCCTTGGCACCCTCAAAACTGCCTTATCCAAGGTTACCAATGATGTCTTAACTGACAAATCCAAGCCCTCAGGGTCCATGACTTCTCTGTAGCTTTTTACATCTAGGATATTTTTTTCTCCTTTGGTTTCCATGCATTTATTCTTACCTGTCTAACTTGCTCCCTTCACTGGGCCATCATTCAGCTCTCACCCCATAAATCTTGGGTGCCTCCCCATCCCCAGCAAGGCTCTGTCCCTGGGCCCTCTTTTCTTGGCATGAGCTCCCTTGATTATGCCATTCTCTCTTACAGCTTCAATCATTATCTCTATGCAGATTATGCCTAGATAGACCAGTATCCAGCCCTGGAGTGAGTTCTCTCTTGAACTCCAGTCCCCAGATTACTGACTGCCTGCTAGACATTGGATGTCCCATGCATGATTCAAACTCAGCATGTGTAGGACAAAACAGATGATCTTTTCCCCCTATACCCATTCCTCCTACAAACTTTCCAGTTTCTGTGAGGGGTACCACTAATCATGAGGTCTGTAACATTGGAGTCATCTTCCTTTTCATTCTCTTTCACCCACCCCCACCCACATCTAAAAAGATGACAAGTCTTGTTGATTCTGCCTTCTCTTTTGCATCCATCCTGTTCTCTCCATCCCCATCTCTGTAACACACACCCTCATTAACATTCACTTAGACTCTTCTAATAGTTATCGAATTGGTCTCTCTGCTTATAGTTTCTCTCCTCTTGGATCTGCCCTTCCCCCCATACAGCTGCCAAATTAATCATATGAAGGCATGGTCTGTCCATGTCAGGTTCCCACTCAAACACCTTCAGAAGCTTTCTTGTTAACTTTAGTATAAAATAGAAAATCCACAACCTGGCCCTCTACAATCTGTCTCCATTCTTAGTTGTATTACTTCCATTACTTTCCATAACTGCCAGATTCAACTGCTAATTGTTACCTCAACCTGATATGCGGTCTGTTTCACCTTCTAGGCATTCACAAAAACTGTTCCCCATCTTCAGAATACA
This sequence comes from Phascolarctos cinereus, assembly GCF_003287225.1. Taxonomy (NCBI): domain Eukaryota; kingdom Metazoa; phylum Chordata; class Mammalia; order Diprotodontia; family Phascolarctidae; genus Phascolarctos; species Phascolarctos cinereus. The sequence goes on from NW_027555847.1 coordinate 572,842,540, forward strand.
CTTCATTATCTTTATCACAATCCTTATCTTTTCCAGGGAGCTTTCCTGTATTCCCTTCTCCTTTCCCATTAATACCCTCTCCTTCCTCAAGTTTCCTTTTACTCTGTCTGTTTATGTAATAAACATATCTCCCTAGTAGAATTTAAGGGCCTTCCATCTTTGAATCCCTAACAGGTAGGCCAGTGCTTTGCACACATCAGATGCTTAATAAATGTTTGCTGAATGGTGTTAAATGTAGTCCAAAGTGTCATTATAGTGACTAATGGAAAGTATGTGTGCTATTTAGTTTTGGCATCATCTTAGATTGTTGTGTGTTTTTTTTTTCTGAAATACTCAGGAAAAGTTATAAAGAATCACATTCATCTCTTAGAATAGAGCAACATTTCCTAAACTGTGCCCCACAGAACTCTGCTTCCATACATTGTGAATGGAGAATTCACAAAAACATCATTAAAATGTTTTATTCTTAACATAACAAAAACTAAATAAAACGAGCATTTCCATGTACAGAATAGAACAGAAAAAGAGGATTATAATGAAACCATGAATCTCTATTAAACAGCTTGCTTTTCCTTTTGAATATATAATAAATTCATAACTTTCCGAGCTAGGTTTTCTTTTGACCTTCCTTCTATTCTCGTTTGAGCATTTAAAAAAGTACTTCAATGACCTTTTCTTTTTCTTCTTTGGGAGAATAGGGAAACAGGGGAGGCCTATCTCTAGGAAATTTCAAAAATAATCCCTGTAACAAACATGCATAATCAAGGAAAACACAATTTCTACATTGGCCTTATATGAAATTGTAAGTCTCTTTCTGTACCTTCTGTACCACTTGCCTGGGGCAGGGTCGGGGGGAGGGGTAGCCATGCATTATTACCGGTCCTCTGGAATCTGGTTTAGTCATTGCATTGATTAGAGTTCTTAAGTCCTTCAAAATTGTACAAATGGTTCTTCTCGTCACATTGACTTTACCCCAGACATATTTATACAAGTCTTGATCAGTTTGTTTGAAACTGTCTGTCCCTTTTGTCATTTCTTATGGTTAAGTAATATTTCATTGCATTCCTAAGCTGTAATTTTTCTACCATTCTTCAGTTGATGGACACCCCCTAGATTTCCAGTTCTTTCCTATTATAAAAAAACTGCTACCAGTATTTTTGTGTATATGGGTGTTTTTCCTCTTTCCATGATCTCTTTGTACTATAGGCCTAATAGTGGTATCACTGGGTCAAAGTATGTGTAAGCACAGTTCACCAATTCACAACTCAACCAACAGTGCATGGATTTGCCATGGTTTCCCTTAGTTCTTCCAGCAATTGTCATATTCCTTTTTTGTCATCTTTGCTACTCTGGTGGGTATGAATTGGAACCCCAAATTTTCTTTAATTTGAATTTCTCTAGGAACATTTTTCTTTATGGATGTTGATAGCTTGGATTTCTTCTTTTAAGAACTGCTCACATCCTTTGATCATTTATCTACTGGGGAATGCTCATATATTTGAATAAATTCCTCATGTAGCTTGGAGATAAGACTTTTATTATACACATTTGCTGCAGATATTTTTCCCTCAAGTAACTGATTACCTTCTAATTTTAACTTCATTGGTTTTGTTTTTGTAAAATTTTTAAATTTTATGAAATCAAAATTGTAAATTTTGTAAAAATTGTAAATTTTAGAGCTTATTTTGATATACAATCTCACAAGAACATCCTAATGCCATAGCTATTTCCTATCCAAACTACTAAACATGGAATTTTGAATGAAAGAAACTTTTTTTTCAATATGGCAACTTATTGGTATGAAAACATCTGTTTTTTCCATAACTTTCTGAGGGAAAGTGCCCATGGTATTCCATATATCTAGATCCTTTCAGCTAGAGTTGCCTTGAAGTATTTAAAGCTTAAATACAACTTTATTTAAAAATGTAAAAACCATTCTTAGCTGTGGCTTTACAGGGGTTGGTCAGGCCATGGTTTGCTGACTCTTGAATTCCATTGTTCAATAAAACATAGAACAGTAGGGAAAAGAATTGTCTCTGAAACCAGGGGACCTAGGTTCAAATTCTGTCTTTGATATTTATTACCTGGTTACCTAGGGCAATTCTCTTAACCTCCCTGGGCCTAACAGTTTCCTTTTCTGAAAAATGTGGGGATTGGACAAGATGGCTTTTAAGGTCCTTCCAACTCTAGATGGAAGATCTTATAGGTTCTCCAATGTCACAGATTTTGTGAAACAATGTGATAATGGGATACAAGATCACAGATCTATTCAGGTATTGAGATCCTTTTTTATTTTCTCATAGGTTTCCTTCAGGCTTTAGAAATAACCTGCTTCCTTGCTAATGTTGATGATGAGAACCTCTCCTCCAGTTATAGATTCTGACCTATCTCTTAATTTATTTGAATGTATTTGTGAAGCCTGTGATCACGATTTCAATGGTTATGTTAAAACTGCACATACAGAAGAATGGCAAGAAAAAATCTTCCCAGAAAGCAATGAAAGGACTTCAGTCTCAGCATTTGAAATTAGTATATTTTATATATTTTTTAATTAATTTATTTTTAGTTTTCAACATTCACTTCTGTAGGATTTTGAGTTTTAAATTTTCTCCCCCTGCCTCTCCTCTCCCCTCCCCAAGACAGCGTGCAATCTGATATAGGCTCTATTTACACATTCATATTAAGCATATTTTCACATTAGTCATGATGTAAAGAAGAGTTGGAACTAATAGGATAAATCATGAGAAAGAAGAAATAAAACAAAACAATAAAAGAAAAGGAGAGCAAATAGTATGCTTCAATCTGCATTCAGACTCCATAGTTTTCTCTGGATGTGGATAGCATTTTCCATCATGAGTCTTTTGGAATTGTCTTAGATCCTTGCATTGGTGAGATGAGCTAAGTCCATCAAAGTTAGTCATCATGCAATGTGGCTGTTACTGTGTACAATGTTTTCCTGGTTCTGCTCATTTCACTCAGGATCAGTTCATATAAGTCTTTCCAGGTTTTTCTGAAGTCTACTTGCTTATCCTTTCTTATAGCACAATAGTATTCCATTACATTCATATATCATAACTTGTTCAGCCATTCCCCAATTGATGGGCATCTCCTCAATTTCCAATTCTTGGCCCCCACAAAAAGAGCTGCTATAAATATTTTTGTAGATGTGGGTTGACATTAGTATACTTTAATAAAAGGAGCTAACATTTTAGCTCCTTATTATGTGCCAGGCACATATGTATATAAAAAATATGTGCCAGGCACTATGTTAAACAAGTTTTACAAATATTACCACATTTGGGAACAGCTAGGTGATGCAGTGGATAGAGCACTGGCCCTGAAGTCAGTAGGACCTGAGTTCAGATTTGGCCTCAGACACTCACTAGCTGTGTGACTCTATACAAGTCACTTAACACTAATTGCCTCAAAACCAAAATAAAATATCTTATTTGATCCTCACAGCAACTCTGGGAGGTAGGTGCTATTATTATTCCCATGATGAGGCCAGCAGAGCTTAAGTGACTTGTCCAAGGTCACACAGCAAGTAAATATCCACAGTCAAATTCAAATTCAGGTCTTTCCATCTCCAGCCCTGGTTCTCTATCCACTGTGCACCCTAGCTGCCTTGATATAAAGTGAGAAATATTGTTGAGAAGAAAACAGGCTTCGGATTACTTTCATTTTTCTTTTTTTTAGTTTTTTTTAAGCCATTAGAACCACTAGGTCTTTGCTTCTGCAATTTATAAGAGATACCTTGTTAGTTCTTGTTGTAGGAGGGTTGTGTTCTTGGTAGTGAGAAGTCTGTGCCTGTAGCTTCCAGGAATTCCTTTGATCCCTGGATTCCTCTATAGAGTCCTTGATCGTACTAGTGGAGAAATTGGCTAATGAAGGAAACTTACTTCTTGGTTGGTTGTTTCATGCCATGATTGTAAACCTTGTATGGAAAAATGTTAAGGTAGCTTCCTGACTTCTAAGCAGCAGCAGCAGCAGCAGCAGCAGCTAGGTGGTGCCAAGAATAGAATACCAGATCTGTAGTCAGCAAGATCTGAGTTCAAATGTAGCCTTAGATACTTACTATCTATGTGGCTGTGGTCAAATCATGGAATGTCTTTCAGCTTCAGTTTCCAAATCTGCAAAATGGAAATAATAATAGCACCTACCTTTCAGGGTTGTTATGAGGATGAAAATGAGACATTTGTAAAGGACTTAGCAAACCTTAAACCACTATGTAAATGCCAGCTATTATTAAGTATTATTAAACACAAAATAGTTAAGCAGTGTTCTTGGAAATTGAGGGTTGCGTATTACATGAATCCCTTGCTCAACAATCCATCTGAAACATTTCAGAAATTAGGGAAATAGTGAATTAATTCGGTTTCACTTTGAGGAACACTGTCCCTTATATGGGACTCAATTTAGGGGTCCTGTGCTGCCATCTTGTGCCCACTATCTTGTCTCTGCTGATGCCTCTCTCATCTTGGAATGTATGGATCCTCCACCATGTACTTTAAGTTAAACTATGAAAAAACACCATCTTGACTATGATCAGTACTTTATGAAGCTTAATGTGATAAGCTAATAGTCCCATGAGGCCATCAACTAATAAACAGATCTTCAGGTTGGAAATAGAACAGACAACACAGGTATACGTGCTTTTAATTGAGGTCAATTGTTAGTGGATCGAGCAAATTATACATCCCATAAGACACTGGAGGGAACCTATTGTTATTTCTATCCATTGTAGTAGTAATAGTAATGAGAGTTCACATATCTGTGGGACTCCGGTTTACAGATCACTTTCTCTTTTTTAAGCTTAGTTTTATGTGCTCTTCTCTCCTCTGATCTAGATATGGTCTCGTGCTATTCATGAAAAGGGGCAGAGGGCTATCTGAAGAAGAGGATGCAAGATTAGGAGTCATGCAGCTTAGATTATGTTCTTAACTCTATTGGGCAGACTCATTGATTCATTGCTTTCTCCATCTGTAAATTGAAGATAACACATATCATCTTGTGTCTGAGAATTTGTTTAATGAAAGGAGTGAGGAGAATTTAGGGATTTATGTCATGGGACTTGCGGGGGGAGGAAATGGATTACTTTAACATAATGCCTTTAAAAAGAAATGTTATTTATAGTTATTTATGGTGCCTGAAGCTGTGTACCTGGACCTTGTTGCAGAGTCATGCAGAAGATAAAACATGTCCTGGCTGGCTTGTCTTTTGTGACGGGGTCTTTTCTAGCGCTTAGTAACTTGAATGTTATTCTTCCATTTTTTATTGGAGGCATTGCCCAAGAGGATAGATGAAATGCAGCTGTGGTTGAGTCATATCTGACTTTCCATGACCACCTTTGGGGTTTCTTGGCAAAGATACTGGAGTGGTTTGCCTTTTCCTTTCCCAGCTCATTTTACAGATGAGGAAACTGAGGTGAATAGAGTTAAATCACTTGATTTGCCCATGGTTACACAGTAAGTGTCTGAGGTCATATTTGAACTCAGGAAGAGGAGTCTTCCTGACTTCAGGCCCAACACCACTACCTAGCAGCCACCTAGCTTCAGAAATGCACCTATAGCCTCTGTCATTGTTCCTATCATCTCTCCAGATTTCGTTTGATTAAACATTTCTGTTTGTGCATCAGCCCTACCTCCCTTTTCTTTATTTTCTGGCAGCAGCATTTACCTTTGAATATTGCCTATGACCAAAGAAACTGTTAATCTGTGACTTTTGTGAAAATTACAAGTGATAGATTTTGAGTAGTAGTAAGTTATCATTATAATAGTACATATCTGCACAGCTAGTGGAGAGAGACAGAGACAGAGAGAGAGAGAGAGACAGAGATGAAGTTTTCCTTTGAGATTTGGTCTAGTTTGCCTAATGCAAATGAGTTTCTGGTGTGTTTTAAGCATTGCTATATTTGAGCAGTATTTTTGGAGTAAAGTCCTTAAAACAACCCAAAAAAAAGTTGCTGCTTGATTGGTACATTTTTTATTGTTTAGAAAATTCATTTTGTTTGAATTTACCTGTCTGGGGATAGTAATTTTAAAAAATTAAAGAAATAGAAAGAGATACTAGAAATATTCTCCACTAGCTAGCTGCAGCTCTTGATTTGAATCTGTCCCACCCAATGGCAGCTTCTAAGGAGTAGGTTAAACTCTAAGATTAACCTAAATGTGAAACACTTAATTGCCTGTGAAGTTGATCCATGCGGTCCCTTCAGAGCCAAGAGCATATAGAAACAAACTAGTACTACTACTGTTGACACCATGATCTATTTATATAGTGCTTTTAAAGACTCACCTTGTAAGATAGTACTAATGTCATTATTTCCATTTTTTTCTTCATTTTAAAGAAAAGGGAACAAAATAGTAGAGTGGGAAAAGTGATGGATTTGGAATTGAAAGATGTGAATTTGAATCCTGGCTCTCTATCCTAAATTACCTTGTATTTAGAAGGTACTTTGGAAATAGTTTTTTAAGTTGATTGGTTGAATTTTTTGCAAGTAGTTTGAAGAAGCATAGGCTCTCCACTGAGTCCTAGAAATAGCTTTGTTACACAGAATTATAAACATAGTTTTGTCATAAAGAAATGCTTCTTTGCAGTAGTACTTATTAGAATGGAAACTCCTTGAAAGTAGGAATCATTTCCTGGTATAGGTACTTAATACTTGTTGACTGATTGTTGGAAAAATTTCCCTTTCCTTCCATTTTAGTTTGACTCGATATGCAGAATATTACAGTGAATGAATTTTTTTTTAAAATCTCTGGCATATAGAGAAGAATGTACATTTATCAATATTGCTGAAAATTTAGGTAATCTTAAAGGCAGTAGAGAAATTTATTTTGGAATTCAAGCCATGTTAGGGTTTGTACCAATGGAATAAGAAAAATCTGTATTTTCCTTCCTTTTAGAGAGGTTGTATTTTTGTTAATCTGCTGTCACCAAGTATTGTGATTTATTACATTTCCTTCGCTTGACTAATGAAATTACTGTGTGTTCTTGAACTGGAAAGTTCTTACCCCTCCTCACCCTCACCCACTTCTTCCTTGGGGATAGGTAGGTGTTTGTTTTGGCTTTTTAGACCTCTGCATTCGTATCTCTTTTCTTCTTCACATTTGAAGGTTGCTATATTATGGGCCTGTGACAATCAGAGGACATGATACATGCTAGGAATCTTAGGTTTCTTTTTCCAATTTTCATAAAGGCTGAATCCTATAAAAAGTCATTGATTCTTCTGGCTTCCACCTAGATCTTCTTTATGTTAGTGCTGCTTATCAATGGATGCATTCCCTTATTTTAAATACAGCAAGAGTAAAAGGAGCTCGAGTGTGACCGTACCCACTGCAGACTAGCAGATTCAAGAGAATGTGTCCAAAAAATAGACTTTGTAGGAAGGTGCTTGAGCACAACAAAGAGATGTTGAGAGGAGAAGGTCTAAGTACTAAGATTAATAACCCTCAGGAGCTGTAGTGTGCTGAGAGGTATGAATCCTTTGACAGGGAGGCACTGAATTGGAAGAAGTTCAAGTATGTTTAATCAAGAAAGGGGAAAAATCCTACCAAATCTTGTCTTTATATGGTAAAAATGGTAAGATTATAAAGAAGGGTGTTGGGAGCAGCTAGGTGGCGCAGTGGATAGAGCACCGGCCCTGAAGTCAGCAGGACTTGAGTTCAAATCCAACCTCAGACCAAGCACTTATCACTTACTAGCTGTGTGACGTTGGGCAAGTCACTTAACTTCAATTGCCTAAAAAAATAAAAAATTTTAAAAAAAATAAAGGTGTTTTGATCATAATGCTGCTGCTTTACATTTTGCAAATTCTCAGAAATATGTCGACATTGTTATTTTATGACCAAAAAAATCCATACCTTGCAGTTGGTTTTTATCTTCTGAAAGTCAATCAGTGATTTGTTATATAAAAATAAAGACATACTGCTTTATAGTTTTATATTTACATGCCAAAAATTTTCTTTCCTTTTCAAAAACACTTGTCAAAGAGCCAGTTTCTGAAAACTTTAGCTAACAAGGAAATGAAAAATCATAGATAGGGCCTAAATATATAATGAGTATGGCAGAAATATTAGTGTGTTTCCTAGGAGGAACAGACTTCAAGCATTCAAGTGGACTGAAATTGTCCTAAGTGTTTAATTAATTCCTTGTATTTGGTCTGAAAGAGTTAATACTACCTTCCTCCAAATGGATGACATGCAAGCAGGGGGTGACCCTAGGATCATAGTGAGGCGCTTAATAAATGCTTATTGACTGACTGGCAGAGCCAGGATTTGAACAGAGATATTCTGATTCCAAATCCAGGTCTCTCTCCACTATGCCATGTTGCCTCTGACTTAGAAAATGGGAGGTAGCAGATCCATTACACCATGTTCAGGCTTCTGTGTGCGTAAAGAAAAATGTGCGTGCATATGTTAAATTCAGTCTGACAAACATTAAGCCCCTACTATGTGCAGGATACTGTGTTGGGAATAGGGGAAGACATAAAATTCAAATAAGTCATTTTTAGGGTCATATGTTTCTATGCATGGATGGTCACCAACCATAAAAACTTGTACCATAGTGACCAAAGCTGAAGGAGTGTAACAGCAAGGTCAATGGAGTTTCCTCTGGTTCCAATCCTCCATTCCTTGTTTAACAACATCTTGTCTGCTTTTTATTGTGAATTTCTAAGTGAGATCACTAGAAAGTTAGAGGAAGGCAGGAAGATGCCAGGTCCATTGTAATATGTGTCATTACAGTCATTCCTTTTTAGTCGTGTCTGACTCTTCATGACCCCATTTAGGGTTTTCTTGGCAAAGATGCTGTAGTGGTTTGCCATTTCCTTGTCCAGCTCATTTTGTGGCTGAGGAAACTGAGGTGAACAGGTTTAAGTAACTTGCCCAGGGTCACACAGCTGGTAAGTGTCTTAGGCTAGATTTAAACTCAGGAAAATGAGCCTTCTTGACTCCAAGGATGGGTGCTCTATTCACTATACCACCTAGCTGCCCATTGTAATATAAAGAAAATATAACAGACCAGAAGTCAAGGGACCTGTCTTCTGGCCCTGATTTTGTTACTGTCTGACTGTGTGACCTTGAACTAAGTGAATTAGATTGGGCCTGAGTTTCTTCCTTTCTAAGATGAGAAGGTTAGATTAGATCATCTCCAAGGAACCTTCCAGCTCTAACATTCTAAGATTCTATGATGGGATTGGTGACAATAGAGGCCAGCCATTTACCAAAAAACATCCTGCTTCAGTTCATTTTTCAGTCATTAATAAGCAGTTACCTATTGAGCACTCCCTTTGCGGTCAGTACCATGCTATGTATGCAGTTTCGGAGATGTAGAAAAAATATAAAATATTATCCTATCCTTGAACATTTTAGAACCTGTTTAGAGGATCAAGATATATGAACACATGAAAAATAGCAAACTAGATAGGAAAGCATATGATTAAGTGCTTAGGAGGTCAGAAGAGAGGAAGCTTTGTGTAGAGGGTATAATGCCATATAAGCAGTCCTAGAGGTAGCAAGGACTTTAGAGAGCATCTGATGCTTCCCTCTGGTCTTACAGAGGATGAAGCTGAAGCCTGAGCCTGGTAGTCACATAGCTAGTTTGCCAGCTAGCAGCAGAGCCTGGGCAAGACCATCCAGACCTAGCGCTCTCTCCATTCTTGTGAGTGCTTTATATTTCCCACGGTACCTACAACAATGGCACATCTGGTAAGTGATCGATAAAATGCTTGTTGATCTATCCTCATGCCCTCCTTCTCTTCCTCTTTCTTTACTTAATGTTCCCTCTCCCCACCATGTGAGTCTATTCTAGAGCACCTGTAGTGTTTCTTCAAGCGGTAAATGATCCTTGTTGGGGGACGGGGGAGATGAAGGGGGAGAGGGTTTTGAGGAGGGACAGGATGACTCTTGGCTAGGACTAAGTGGGCTAAATTGGATTTTTCTGTGGTTTAGAATGTAATTTGGCAGAGCTGATTCCATCAGTGTTTAGTGCTGAATATGTCTTAGAGGCTATATTCATGGCAAACACCTTGTAACCTTGTGGAAATGTGTTAAAAACATTAAAAAGCCAGCACAATGGTTCTTTGCCCATGTTTCTTTTTACTCATTAATGAAAGACAGGCATGTTTTGGATTTCTAACAGCATCAACTGGATTAACACACTCTAAATTCCCTCAATTTCAAAGGTCTCAAAACCCTTTGGTATCATTACTTAATACTTGTGGACCATTAGGGAGTGTTCCATCTACAGAATGTTGGTGTGTCAGAAAGAAAGGTTGTACCTCAAAAATAAAGTCATATTTTGGATGAACTAGAATTTGCTGAATATTAGAGTAGAATTCCTTCATTTGTTCATTCAAAAAGCAACCACTATGGACATTTCAGCATCTGTGATTCTAGAACCAGAGATTCTTAACCTGGTTTCAGTGAATTTTTTGTTTTTGGTAAATGTATTTCAAAATAGTTGGTTTCTGTTGTAATCATATGTGTTTTATTTTATGCATTTAATATATTATTCTTTTCTATAGGCTTCACTAAACAGCCAAAGGGGTCTATGACAAATAAAGGTTAAGAACTCCAAGGTCATCTATTTAATCTACCTTCCCTTCAGTCAGTAAGCATTTATTAAGCATTTATTTAGGAAGCTAGAGGAAGCACTGAATAGAACTTTGGCCCTGGATTCTGTAAAACCCGAATCCAAGCCCTGCCTCAGACACTTTATGGCTGTGGATCCTGAGTAAGTCATTTAACCACTGTCTGACTCAGTTTCCTCATCTGTAAAATTGAGGATAGTAATAGCACCTACCTCCCAGGGTTGTTGCAAGAATAAAAAGGGATAGTTGTACGGCACTTTACAAGTATTAAAGTACTATGTAAATGTTAGCTGTTATTGTCATTATTATTTTTATTATCATTATTATTATTATTAATCTCCTGCCATTTTCAGTGCCTCTGCAAAGTGCTGAGAGAATTAGAAAGCATAGGGCTTGGCCTCACGGAAATTGTAGTTATCCCTTCCACGTCACTACTTTCTCCATTGAGGTTTTGATATCTTCTAATCAGTATAAGAAATTAAATGAGAATTTTTGGGGAGACATGTGAAGGTTAGCATATGACACAGAAAAGTTTAGAAACTGATAAATGCACACAATATATGTATAGTATTGTATAATATAGCCTAAATTTTACAATAAGTTACTGTAAGAACCCCATAAAAGAAAAAGAAAAAATTCAGGCTTTTTCCTGGTATGAAGGGAGGACCAAAAACTTTTACTCAGATATCTCAGGTCACAGGGGCACCTTGTCCCTAACCTCCATGATGTGAAAAGGATAACTGTAGTTTAGTAAGGACAGCTTGGTAGTACAATGGATAGAGCATCAGACTTAGAGTCAGGAAGATCTGAGTTCAAATGCACCCTTAGACATTTACTAGCTGTGTGACCTTGAGCAAGTCACTTAACAGCTATTTGCCTCAGTTCCTCATCTGTAAAATGGGGACACACTGGAGAAGGAAATGACAAACCACTCCAGTAACTTTGCCAAGAAAACCCCATGGATAAAAGTCCATGGAGTCACAAAGTCAGACACAACTGAACAACAACAATAACCACAACAGAGGGTGATAAAATATGTGCGGTATCAACTGTAAGGATTAGGAAAGGGTAGAAAAGATGATACTTAAAACTGGGCTTTGGGGCACCTAAATGACGCAGTGGATAGAACACCGACCTTGAAGTCAGGAGGACCTGAGTTCAAATCTGGCCTCAGACCAAACACTTGACACTTACTAGCTGTATGACCGTGGGCAAGTCACTTAACCCCAATTGCCTAACCAAAAAAAAAAGAAAAGAAAAGAAAAAAGAAAAAAAAAACCTGGGCTTTGGAGATAGATAGAATTTCAAAAAGCAGAGATTGGTTGAGGGGTAGGACACTTTCCAGAAATAAATAACAGAACTCAATTACTTTTACAAAAGGCACAGAGGCAAGAAGGCACTGGATTTTTGGTGAGTACTTTAATTTAGCTGAAGTGTAAAATACATAGAGGGAAGCAGCCTAGGATGGACTTTGATCATAGAAGACCTTGAATGCCAGGATAAGAGAGTTATACTTGATTGGTAGGCATTAGGTAGCAATTCAAAGTTCTTGAACAGGGGAATGATATCAGGAGGTACGCATTAAAGAAGTCTAACCTGGAAGTGGCAATCAGCATGGATTGTATCGAGAAGACAGGAAGCAAAGTAACCATGTTGCTGAGTCATTTCAGTCATGTCCAACTCTGTGATCCCATTTGGGGTTTTCTTGGCAAAGACACTGAAGTGGTTTGCCATTTCTTTCTCTAGCTCATTTTACAGATGAGGGAACTGAGGCAAACATGGTCACACAGCTAGTCAGTGTCTGAGGCCAGATTTGAACTTGGGTCCTCCTGACTCCAGAGCCAGTGTTCTATCTATCCACTGAACCATTTATGAGACTCTTACAGACATCCAGACAATAGGGCCCAGTCCCTAAATGGTATTGTAGAATGGGTGCAAGAAATATTGCAAAGGTAGAATCAACAAAATGTGTTGGGTGCAAACATGATGATAATTACATTTATAAGTAAATTGTAATTATTTTACAATTTACAAAGTGATTTCCTTATATCAACCCTTAAAAGGTGACAAGTATTATTGGTAAGGCAAATATTATTGCCTCCGTTTTATAGATGAGGAAACAGACCTAGAGAGATGAAATGCCCTAAATAACTCATTACTAATGGAACCTAGACTCAGGCCCAAGTCTTTTGACTTCAAATCCATTGATCTTTCCACCATAATACATTACTCTTCATCCAAGATTGTAAGCCTAGACACCTGGGGAAATGATGGTATTATTTAAAAAGATAGGAAAGATGGGAATAAGAGCATATTTGGGCAGGGGGAAAGATTAAGGTATATTTATCCCCATTTCATAGCTGAGGTTGTGATGTCAACAACTATATATGACTTCTTAGTATAATCATAAAGAAATGGTATGAGGGGAAACAGAACCCAAGCAGGTCTTTTGATTCCTAACACAAATAGGTGTTACATTAGAGTGCCAGACTTGGAGTCAGGAAGACCTGAGTCCAAATCTTGCCTCTAAAACTTAACTTGCAGTGGTACCAGCCTCAGTTTCCTCATCTGTAAAATGGGGATAATCATAGCGCCTACCTCAGAGGGTTGTTGTGAAGATCAAATGAGATAACATATATAAAGCTATTTGTGAGCCTAAAGATGCTATATAAACTTTATCATTATCATCATTATTATTATAGTGTTCATTGCATTCCGCCACATTGCCTGTCAGTGATAAACTTGGAAATGAAAACACTTGCAGTGGCACTCAGAATCACAAGGGGAGTTTGGGGTTTTGGTTTTTTTTGTTTTGTTTTGTTTTTTCTGGGACATTTAATTACAAGGAGATCTTAAGCATTCAGGAACAACTGAACCTTAGAAATCAAAAAAGGACGCTTTCTAGTTTTGCTTTCCTTACAACCCACACCTCTAGTCCAAGCGTTGATGCAAGGAGATAGCATTTTCATGGGGAGAACCCTTAGAGAGAATTCCTCCCTTTCTCCCAATTATCCCACCCCTCCGGATTTCTGAGAGGTAGAGAAACTGGACCTGCTTTTCTTTAGTTTGGATCTGAGGTTTATTTTAGTACAGGGTGGTTCACCTATGGGATTTCTGTGTACCCAAGGGCTCCTGTCCCCAGCTGCTTTGCATACTACTAGCATTGCCAAGGCAACTGGAATCACTTTGCTTCTATGAATGATGTCTCTATTGTTTATAACAGATATTATTATTCAGTATGAGATAATATGCAAATGTGTGTGAACTGCCCAAATCCTTCATTTCCTAGAAGGTCTCATTCAGCTTGACTCAATATTTCTATATAGTTATAGTTTCATGAAGGGATAGGGCCTTACTTCCATTCATTCGATAAACATTTACTAAGCACCTACTACATGCCAGGCACTGTGCTAAGCATTGGGACTACAAAGAGAGGCAAAAGGCAGTCCCTGCCTTAAGGAGCTTACAATCTAATGGGAGTTCAGGGGGACAACATGCAGACAAATTTATATAAAGCCAGCTGTATACAGGATAAATAACAAATAATTAACAGAGAGAAGGCACTGGAATTAAGAAGGATTGGAGAAGACTTCCTGTAGAAAGTGAGGTTTTAGTTGGGATTTAAAGGAAGCCAGCAAAGTTAGCAGTTGGAGTAGGGAAGGAAGGCATTCCAGGCATGGGGACAGCCAGAGAGAATGTCCAGAGCTGAGAGATGGAGTGTGTTGTTCATAGAAGAGCCAGGAAACCAGTATCGCTGGATCAAAGACTGTGTTGGGAAATAAGGTGTAAGAAGACTAGAAGGATAGGAGGAGGCCAGGTTAAGAAGGGCTTTGCCAAACAGAACATTTTAAATTTTCACCTGGATCGGACTTGTGTTTTAGGAAATTCACTTTATTGGCTGAATGGAAAATAGATTGGAGTGGGAAGATTCAGCATTAGGGTAAGAGTCACAACCCATTAAATTATTATCTTGCAGTGAATCAATCAATCAAACATTCATCAAGCTGGTATAAGTGATACAAATACAAAAGTGAGACATTTTGTATAAATAAGACAACTGTATAAATTTTTATATACTTCTATGGGTGCTCCCAATAGAATGTAAACTCCTTGAGGATAGGGCAGGGACTGTTTCACTTGTGTCTTTGTATTCCCAGAGCCTAGCACACTGACTGACACACATTAGGTGCTTAATAAATACTTGTTGATTGATTGATTGCTGGAAGATTAAATGCCACTACTAAGAGAATATAACACGTTCACAAGTGAGCAAATACATGTTGAGTACAAAAAACACCAATTGATCTGGAGTGGGTTCCTGAGGGAATCAGGAAAGTCTTCTTGAAGGATGTGAGCTGAGCTTTAAGGAAGCTAGGAATTTCAAGAGAAGGAAATGAAGAGAGAAAGGCCTCCAGGCATGGGGTATACAAAATCACCCCCATAGGCAGTGCAATGTTGTATATGGTGAACAGCTACAAGGCAAATTTGAATGTAGAATGTTTGAGAGGAGTAATTTATAATCACCCTGGAAAGAAAGGTTAGCACCAGATTGTGAGGGGCTTTAAATGCCAAACAAGGGCGTTTATCTTTTTATCCTAAAAGAAATGTGGAGCCACTGATGTTTCTTGAGGAGAGGAGCACATGTTCAGACCTAGGCTTTAGGACTATCAAATTTGCAGCCAAATGGAGAATAGACTGCAAAGGAGAGAGACATTAAAGCTATTACAGAAATTCAGGAGAGAAGGGTCTGGATTAAGGTAGTTTGAGATTGTGTAAAAAGGAATAGATGCTAGAGAAATCAATTAGATGTAAGTGACAAGACTGAGCACCTGATTGGATGAGAGAAAGGGATGAAGGAGAGTGAAGAGTTGAGGATAATTCCTCGGTTGTCTACCTGGGTGCCTGGAAGAATGATAATACCTTATGAGTGTGCTACTGCTTGAGCTGTGAATAACTGGACCATTTGGGAAAGGAATTTGGAACTATCCTCCAAAAGTCACTAAACTACTTTGACCTCACCATGGTGATACCACCATGAGGCACCTACCCCAAAAAGAATCCACATGTACAAAAAATATTTATAGAAGCCCCTTTTGTTGTGGCAAAGAACTAGATTCAGAGTGAGCACTTGTCAGTTGCAGAAGTGACTGAACAAATTAGGGTGGATGAATAAAATGGGATATTGTTATTTTTATGACTATTAGGTATCTAGGTCATATAGTACACAGACTGCTAGACTTGGAACTAGGAAGTCCTGAATTCAGATGATGGTTCAGACACCTAATTATCATAATAATAGCTAACATTTATATAGTAATTTAAGATTTGCATGTTGGTTTACTTCTATTATCTTGTTTGATCCTCACAATCACACTATATATAGATGCTATTATTGTCCCTATTTTATGTATGAAGAAACTGAGGATGAGTGGTAAGTAACCTGAGTAGGGATCATCCTCTATGACATGAGGATAACAGCATCTACTTCAGGGGTTGTTATAAAGACCAAAGGAGATAAAAGATGTACATTACTTTGCAAACTTTAAAGCATTATGTGGGGTGTTCCAAAAGTCCTAGTGTAGTTTAAAGGAGGTTTTTTTTAATTGTTTGGTTTTGGGGGGGGGCAGTTGGGACACCCTGTATAAATGTTAGCTATTGTACAGATACTAGCTCTTGTTATGGCATAAGAAAGTCAGATTCGGGGATGATATGTATGAACTGATGAAAAAAGAGCAGAGCTGTGATCACTCTATTACTCTAAAGAAAAATAGCTTTGGCAGACTTAAGCACTCAGATCAATACCATGACTATAATCATGACTCCATAAGAGTAATGATGAAACATGCTTCCCACTTCTGGGCATGGAGGTGACAGGCCAGAGCTGCAAAATGAGACATATTTGCAGATACAGTTAATGTGTAAATTTGTCTTGCTTGAACTATATTTATTTGTTGTAATGGAGGGAGAAGGAAGATGGCCCCCTAATGAAAAAAATAAATAAAATTATAATAATAAATGTGAAAAAAAAAGAAGAAAGCAGAGGGAAGTTCAGAAAAGAGCATGAACAAGTAAATACGATTGTATTTATTTCATGTGTGCTTTAAAAAAAACAAGCTGTATTTAATAGAGGTTCACAGTTTCTTATTCAATGATTTTTTGTCGTTCTTTGTATAATAAAATGTTCATGTTTGATCTTTAAGTTAATAATTTTTAAAAATTGTTTTAAAGGATAATGGTGTCCTAAATTGAAATAAGCAACTTAACAAGGAGGATATGGGTTAGGCAAAAAGGTAGTGTGTTCCATTTTTAACATGTTGAGTTTGAAATGGCTATGCTACATTCAAGTGGAGATGGTGTCCAGCAGGCAGGTGGAGAAAGAAGATTGCCACTCAGGAGAAGAATTAAAAAGCACTAGATATATAGATGTGAGAGTCATCTGAATATAGAAGACAGTAGCCTGGAAAGGGGGAGGGGAGGGTGGGGAGACAGATGGAATTACACAGATAAAGAGAAAGGAGAGAAGAGGGTCCAAGTCAGAACCCTGGGCTATACCCATCCTATACCCATCCACTGGGGGAAGGATAGGAAGGATGAAACTTCACCAAGGAGACAGGAAGAACTATGACTTAAGAATTCTGGAAGGAGAGATTATCTAGAAAGGAGGGATTAATCAGCAGTCTCAAATTCTGCTGAGGGTTCAAGAAGGATAAGGATTGAGAAAAGACCATTAACAATAAAAAGATCATTGTGACCTTGGAGACAGCAGTTCTAGTCAGGTGGTGGGGTAGAAGTCCAATGGCAAGGAGTCGTGGAGAGTAAGAGATGAGAAGGTGGAGGTAATGGGAATAGGCAGCTTTTTTTAGGGAGTTTGTGAAAGGAAGAAGATATTGTGAAAGGAAAATTAGGAATTGAGAGTGTATAATCAAAGGAGCAAGCTGTTACAGGAGACAGGAGGGAATAAAGGGTTGACTTTGGCAAGTTAATTTAAAAAAAATCATTTACTAAGCAATTAATATGTGCCAGGCACTGAGCTAAGCACTGGGGATGCAAAGAATGGCAAAAACATGGTCACCTCCCTTAAGAAGCTCACATTCTAATGGAGGAGACAACATGCAAATAAGCCAGGGAAACCAGGAGGCAGGTAAGGAAGGAGAGAATGGTAGGCATGGGGGACAACCAGTAAAAAGAGCCACCTCATCTGAGACTGGATAGAAAAAGGAGGAAAAGATGGGAAATGATAGGTGTTTTGAAGTATGGAATTGGAGAGAAGATGGAACTCGAACATAAAACTAATAACCTCATATTCTTGCTGACCACCATCCAGTTCTGAAACCATGACCATCAATCTGCCATTGCTCTCTGCAGGAGTATGTCACTCTATTTCCCTATTGCTCCTACTCATCATCCTTGGAACTTTTGAAACCAAAGTGACCCTCCCTAGTCACCATTCTTTGCCCTATAGATGTTGCCTCCCACTATTAGAATGTAAGGTTCTTGAAGGCCCACGCTACCTTTTATTTTATGTTTATATTTTATATTTGTATCCTCAGAGCTAAGAATGACTTGGCACATAGTAAGCCTTAATAAATGGGGTTTTTTTCAATTTCATTTATTCATCTTAACGTTTACATAGCACTTTAAAGTTTGCAAAGCACTTTAGTTGTATTATTATATTGATCTTCTTTACATTTCCAGGAAGTAACTACTATAGAGATTCTTATCCCTATTTTACAGCTGAAGTAGTAGACTTAAGAAGTGAATAAAGTGACTTGTCTAAAGTCACTAAACCAGTAAGAGTCAAAGGCAGATTTCAATGCAGGTGTTTCCTGACTCCTAGTAGTATTCATGATACCATTCAGTCTCTAAAGAAAACTGTAATTTGTTTTTTTTAATTTATTTTCATTTCAGGAACAAAATAAAGCATTTCCATAATGCAGTACAATAAAAGATGATTGTATGTGAACCTGCAAATCTTCCATGTACAAGTTGCTATTCCCTCCAGATATAAAGCAAAGTTATGTAAATTTCTTTTTTTTCTTCCCTCTTCCCCCCACTGCCCTAGAGATGGCTACCATTACACACAAATAGGTGTGTGTATGTGTGTGTGTGTGTATATATATATATATACATATACAAAATTATTCTATACATACTTCTATTTATCTGTTCTTTTTCTCAATGCAGATAGCATCTTTATATGTCCTTTATTTTTAATTTGTATATTTATAATTGTCAAAATGACTCAGTCACTCAAAGTTGTTCTTAAAATAATATTATGTTGTTTGTAGCTACTGAGTTACTATATTCACTTATAAAACTAATGCACTTGACAATACTAATTAGGGACTTTATCATAGGATCATGGAATTTCAAATAAGAAAAGATCTTGGAGAACATGTAGTTCAACTCCTCCTTTATTTTGCAGATGAAACAACTTGGGCCCCTCTGAGTCTAAGAGAGTCCTCATCTCTAGGTTAATGGATGTGTAGATAGGGTCCCCTGACTGTAAATCCAGCCCTCTTTCTACTGCACTACTAGATGGAACAAATGTCCTTGTGGACTGATCATAGTAGTGATAGTTACTGACTTTGCATCTACTTTTAGCTCTGGCAAGTCTGAGAAATGGAAATGAGCAAAGAAGGAGTCCTCATTCCCATTTAAAGATAAGAAAACTAAGCCCAAGATCCTGCAGTGGAATTGGAATTAATTCAGGACTCTATACCACACTCTCTGGAGACTTAAAAAAAATTTTTTTTTATCCTGGGATATTTCCCAGTTGTTGAGGTGAATCAAGTAATTATGCAAACATGATCAGTCAGTAAGTCTGCTTTTGTTCCATAGAACTAATAATGCCTCTAGAGGAACTGAAGGTGTAGAGCTTGGCTCTTTGGGAACTGTCAACTGGAAAACCTGGTTAGGCAATTTCATTTTTTCTTTTTCCATTTATGAGGTAGAACAGGCTCCTTGTTCTACTTCTTCAGTTAGCTTGAAAATCCTTTAAGACCTGACACACATTAATATTTAAAATGAAAAGTAAAGTTTGTTCTTACTTGAAGATTCGGTTTTTCCGTGGTCCCCCATTGAAAAATGATAATACTGGAAAGGTAATAGGGCATTAATTTAAATTCATAAAATTTATATACATCTGTCATTGCTAACATCAGTCATTGTTTTTAACTGGTAGAGTTTACCATGCAGAAACATGGAAAGATCCTAAAGTTTCCTTTCCTTGTTTTGAGTGCTGGGGAAGTTTGTTTTTTTTTTTAATGAGTATAAACCCCTAAATTTCCTGATCCTATATGATGTATTTGATAGATTGAGGAGTTGACTACTAAAGGTGCAGTTTTGCATTTGCCTGAGAAAATTCTAAAATAAATCAGATTTTAGGATTGGAAGTTACCTCAGAGCCCATGAAGTCTAACTCTCTTATTCTACAGATGAGGAAACTCAGGTACACAGAGGTAATCACATGGGTATGTATAATAATTGATTCTGTTGTAGTAACCTATAAAAGGTCAATTCAATCAATAGGCATGTTTAAGAGTCTTCTTACTATGTAGCTAACTCTAAAGCTAACTACAGTGCCAAGAACTGCATTCAGCGCTGGAAATATAAAGAAAACAATAGCATAAGTCACTGCCCACAAGCAACTTACATTCTTTGGGGGAGACAATATATACACATATATGCATGTAAAAAAATAAATATAAAAATAAGTTCATTGTAGTTAGGGAGGGAAGGCACTAGCAGCTGGGAGGATCAGGGAAGGTCTTTCAGATAAGAGGTGGTGGTACTTGAAATGAGTCTTGAGAGAAATAATGAATCCAGTGATTTGGAGGGAATATATTCTAACCATATGGGAATAGCCATTGCAGTGGCACAGACATGGAAGGTGGAATGTCATTTATGAAAAATAGCTAGAATCCCAGTTTGGCTACAGTCAAGTACAGGAAAGGAAACAATGCATAACAAAATTGGAAAGTCAGTTTGAGGCTAAAATGAGAAGAACTTTAAAAACCAAGAAGAAGAATTTATATTTTATCATAGAGGCATTGCATTTTATTGAGTAGGGGAGTAGCATAGTCAGACCTTACTTTAAGGAAATCACTTTGGCAGTTATATGAGGATAGATTGGAATGGAGAGAGACTTGAGACAGGGAGGTCAATTAGGAGACCAATAGCCAGGTGAAGCTGATAAGGACCTAAACCTGGATTGTGGCTGTATGAGAAGGAAGGACCGAAGGAAGGAAGAGAAGAAAAAGAAAGAGAAGGAAGAAAGAAAAAGAAGAAAAGAAAGAGGAAGGAAGGAAGAAGTTGAGAGAAGTCATAATAGTTGAAATAGCAAGAGACAACTGATTGGATATGTGGAGTAAGGAAGATCAAGGCTGTGCTCCTGAGAGACTGGAAAGATAATGACTCTTAAATCAAGGGTTTGGGAGAGGGGTGGGTTTGTAAGTAAAGATGAATTTTGTCTTGGACATGTTTGAGATCTCTGTGAGACATCCAGTTTGAAATGTTCAGTAGGCAGTTGCTGTTGTGGGCCTGGAGCATGGGAGCATGGGAGAGATGAGGGCTAGATATGTAGAATTGAGAGATCTGCACAGAAATGAGAGTTTAATCCATGGGAACTGATAAGATAACTGAGAGATTGAATAAAGAGAAAAGGAGAGAAACTAGAACAAAGTTTGTATAGGTAGCAGGATTTAGACAATGATCTGCAAAGGACTGAGCAAAATCTGATAGGTAAGAAAAGAACTATAATTTAGCAATGAAATGACTATCCAGGATGTAGAAGGCATCCATGGGGGGGGGGGTAATCACATCAAATGCTGTAGAGAGGTTAAATAGGATAAGTACTGAGAAAAGCCATTGGATTTAGCAATAGAGAGATAATTGGCTATAATAAAACAGTTTAAATTAAGTAATGAGGTCAGAAGACAAGATGGCAAATGGGTCGAGAAGTTAGTGAGAAGAAAGAAAGCAGAAGTGATGAATGTAGGCAACTTTTTTTTTAGAGAAGTTTGGCTGAAAAAGAGAAGAGAGAGATAGAATGATAGTAAGAGGATGATCAGGTCTGGTAAGTTTTTTTAAAAGGATGGAAAGGATGGGTATTTTGTAGACAGCAAACAAAGAACTAGTATATAGGGTGAGAGACTGAAGATTAAAGAGAGGGAAGATGTCTGCTAGAAAATATAAGGCTCCAGGATACATGAAGAGGAGTTGGTGGTTGGTGAACAGAAGGGCCACCTCATTATTGGAGACTTGAGAGAATGGGGACTGATGTCAAGGAGTTTTGAGATAAAGAGAAGAGGGAAAGAAGTTAAGTGCAAATGGCCCCCCTTTTTTTTCAATAAAGGTACAAGTTAATATCTTCTAGTAAGACAGTTATGGAGGTGAGGTCTGGTAAGGAGAGCAGGGAAGTTTGGAAAATACCTCTCTGGAGAGTGGGATGGAGACTCAATCAGGGAAGAGTAAAAAAGATTGCTTTACCACAGTGAGATCCTAGTTTAGCTTGGATAACATAAATTTGTAGTGGACCTAGTCGACTTGGTTGTATAACTTTCTTTAGTTCCTTTCAACAGCAAGTGAATAGGAGGAGTTCAGGTGGATGGTTACAGTAACCCAGGGTTGGGGATCATCATGGATGTTGAGTTCCCTTAGGCATTGGGGAGGGAAAGAGGACTGCAAGCTTGAGAAAGACAACTTTAGGGGTTATCTAAAGCAGCCACCAACATCTGGATTGGCTGATGAATTTGAATGGAGTGAACAATTCAGCAGATGTTTATTAAGTAACTCAGAATTAAGGTCCACAGAGCCCTTTCTCCATAACAATCCTATGAGGTAAATGATGCAAGTCTTGACCCCGTAAGGAGCTCGAGGAGATTGAACAGCTAGCAGTGGTCATATAACTAGCAAACATCAGATATGAGATTCAAACTCACAGTTCCTGCCTCTAACTATGCTGTTCTTTCCACTAACTCAGCCATCTAAAGTAAAAGAAAGGAAATAAAAAGCCTCACTTCTGAGGGAGAACCAGGATAGACCATAACACCCATCACCATCAGGGCTTTATGTCTGGAGGCTCTCAATTGTTGATTGATTAATTAACACTGCAATTGAACATCCTTTTCTAGATGTTTGTCTAGTG
The DNA here is from genome assembly GCF_003287225.1 of Phascolarctos cinereus. Taxonomy (NCBI): domain Eukaryota; kingdom Metazoa; phylum Chordata; class Mammalia; order Diprotodontia; family Phascolarctidae; genus Phascolarctos; species Phascolarctos cinereus. The sequence continues at coordinate 572,865,279 of NW_027555847.1, forward strand.
CTGGAACATAATTTATAACAAGTGCTCAAAATTGTCTTACTATTCATGCAGGCTTCCTCCAAGTAAAACTATATATTCAAATTCTGTTGACTTTTTGGTTGAGGTGCTTAAGTCCTTAAATGTTTTAAAAATTGCCCCTTCAGGTTCCAGAAGTTGTATTGCTCTAGAGAAATAGTAATCGTGTATAGTCAAATACTCCTTTTGTTTTAATTATCTCCCCACAGTTCCAAGGGGCTGAATTCTTGATTTATTCCCTACCTCACCTCTCCGAAAGAAAAAAGATTCCATAAACATATGTGTGAAAGGATGTTTTTGATTATTGCAGGCATCCTGTGTTTTTGACCAGGCAAAAAATCCTCAGGGAAGTTCGTTCTCTCATTGTTATAGCTAGCATTCAATGTCCTTTACTTCCTCTGTTCACTACGAGAAACAACTTATTGAATGACAGGAAGAAAGTTACTTGCATATCATCAGAGGGGGCATGTAAATGGTGAGAGAGCTATTGCTAAGAGACAAACCAAACTTTCAATAGGAAACATTCAGCAATCTTAGCACTGCTTGTCTGGCAACATGGTTTCCATGAAACTCAGTGTCTCCTGGGCAGAACAGTCTTCTCCGGGAAGTCTGGTCGGTAAAGTGGTCAAAGGGCTACTTTGTTCTATCTAGCACAATGTCACCATTCCCTAGGCCAAGTTGACCAAAAGCCAAGGTCAGAACTGAGGCAGGTAGCCTTGCCAGTCATGCCAGTTGACAACTTCATTTGGCCTTAGTTGCATTAGGGGTAGAGAGAATGGGTTCCATGTTTTTTCTGCCTTTTTAGAAAGAAGCCTCATATGCCTTCCTTCTTAATTGCTTCCAGTGTCTAAAAAAACCCGACCAGCAGAATTGATTTTCCAGGGGGTTTGGGAAGGGAGCAGGAGCTGAGGGGGTGGGGTAGAAGGGAATGCAGTAATTGTAACAGGATTGGTTGTAGTCTGGTGCTATGTATATGCTTGTTCTTTCCATGGAGTTTTATAGTTCTAGACTGTGCCTACATAGTGCTTACATAACAGCAACAGAGTTTGCCTTTGTTTAAAAGTATCTGTGACCTTGCGTAGGAAAGTTGGCATTTCACATTTTAGACCATGTCAGGCTAATTAGACAAAGCTCTTGTGGCATGGTGGAACTGTCCTTTCTCAAACCCACTTCTTGTATACCCAGCTTCCTCCTAGATGATTCAAGTTAATTTTTTTTGCTGTTGTTCATTTGACTCTTCTGACTCTTTGTGACCCCATTTGGTGTTATCTTGGCAGAGATACTGGAGTGGTTTGTCATTTCCTTCATTTTACAGATGAGGAAACTGAGGCAAACAGGATTAAGTGACTAGCCAAGAGGCACACAATAAGTGTCAGATTTGAACTCAGGAAGATAAGTCTTCCTGACTCCAGGTGGGTACTCTATCTGCTTCACCACCTAACTGCTCCTCCTACTTGCATTAGATCCAGCTAAAATTACATGAGGGCATCCCTGTTTGTTTGACTGCAGGAGTTGTCTTTTCTAATAAAAGTTTTCATAAGCAGAATACACAGTAATAACTGAAAAATGGGCTTAGGCCCTTTAGCAATGATGTCTGCATTAACATACGAGTTCCACTCCCTGCAAAACACATACCTCTGGCATCACTGGTACTTCTGTCTTTGAAGCACTTTGTGAGTAGAGCAGGAAGGCTAGGAAGAAATTAGTCCATTTCTACTCTAGGGAGGGAGATGAGATTGCTGCTTAGAACCCAAGTGCCCCTTCACCTGATCCACTGTACCTGCCCTTCTGTCACATATTTCTCAGAAATGGAACCAGAGTTCGGCATTGTCCATGTGTCAGGGTTGCTACATGTTTAGTAGTGACCCTTGCTGGATGTTGGTATTTTTGTCATCTTTTTCTAAAATGCAATCATTTGTGAAAGTCTGGAACATTTGTTGTAAATTACCTAAAATACAATAACTTCAGTTCTACATGTGCAAAAACATGATTAATTGCTATGGTTTCTCAGTCTATCCCTCAACTCCAAGAGGCCCCTCTTATACAAGTATAATCTAATGTCCATAGATCTCATTGAGTTCCTCTTACAACATAAAGTATTCCAGCATTGCATATTTTTCCCCAGCATTATATATTAGGTCCACTGGGAATCACTCCCATGGTTTATTATGATCCCAGTTACTATACTGGAGACCTTAATCTGTTTTTTTTTTAAATCCTTGTAGGTTTATTTGAGAGTAGATGAGACTCCTGGTGGGCTAGAAAATGTGTAACTCCCCATCTCCACCCCCTCCCCTCCCCATCAAACTTGAGAACTGTTTTTATTTTGTTAATCTGTAGGGTGGAGCCTCCCCTAGCTGCCTCTTCCTGAAATGAAAGTGACCTGCCTTCTTGAAGGCTCTACTAAGGGAGAGGAAGCTGGCAGGTTCCACCAAACTGGAAAGGCTTCATGGAATGGCTTCCTTGATGGATTGTTAACCTCTCATCATAGCACCAGTTCAGAGAGGTCCATGGCCAGTCAGGCTGGCTAGGGGGATGAATTTTTCAGCCACAGCAACTCTCAAGGAGTATCTATGAAGTCATAGAAGTCTTGCAGCTCTGAGGTGGCCCCCCCAAAGGAAGGCCCCCCCACCCTACAAAGTCATTGCACTTTGAAGGTTTGGAGGATGGCAGAAGAAGAGATACTTTAGGCTTATTGAAGGATATTTTTTGTTGTTGTTTTCTTTTGTGCTTTCATATACATATATACATCAGAAACAATCAGACTAAATAAGTACTTTCCAAATCTTCTATACCATCAAGAAAATTAACTTATAGGGAGAAATGGGAGATGAGGACTGGAACTGAAATCTCAGAGCTAGAGAAGAGCTCTGTCAGCTAAAGGCAGCAGAGATCTGAGTCTTTTGCCCCCTGGCCATTTCTATCAAATGTATACAACAGAGAGATTTCTAACCAACAATTTGGAAATTACCTAAGGACCTCTGAGCAGTAAATTAACTGATTACTGCTGCCACTGCTGTTACTGCTGCTGATAGAACTAAAATCTGCTTGGATATACTGTGCTTTCTCTGCATAAGAATGCCTTTTGCAATATTTTAACTCCTTCAGGGGTGGGGAACCTTTGGCCTTGAGGCCACATGTGGCCCTCTAGGTCCTCAAGTGCAGCCCTTTGACTGCATCCGAAAGGGCCACACTGGAGGCCCTAGAGGGCCATATGTCACCTCAAGGTCACAGGTTCCCCACCCCTGCCTTAGCCTATGAGGAGGGAAGTTATAATAGTGAATGACCTTGAGCAAGCCACTGTAAAAATAAAGGGTTTTAAATCAGTGACCTCTGAGGTCCCTTCCAACTCCAACTTCATGATTCTGGATGAATTTTAGATCTTACCCATCCTCCAAGGGAGCTGGTGCTGCAGTGAATAGAATTCTGGGCCTAGAGTCAGAAAGCCTGAGTTTCAATACAACTTCACCCTGTTGTTTCACCCTGAGCAAGTCACTTAACCTCAGTTTCCTCAACTGTAAAAAGTAAAACAATAATAGCAATAGGATTGTTGTTAGGATCAAATGAGATAGTATTTGATTTTAAAAAAAAAAGCACCTCCCAGAGGAGTTGTTTGCTTTGTCTCGTATCACTGGGGATTTATTTTTCTTGAGTCTAATGACACATGCAGTTCTGCTCTGTTGAGGTGACCTACCCTGGCCACCATACTCCCTTCCTTCCTTCCATGGCTCTAGTAATTTAGAGTAGCCTCAAAACATGTATTTAGATAATCCTGGACATTTAAAACTAGGCTCCTTTGATAGGATGGCTTTTCATAGAACCTTTTTTGAACTAGCATTAGTGATCAAGCTTTAATTGATATCTAACAAAAGGGCATTTCTGGAATGCATGGATTCTCCTATGGAACTAGCAGTATCCTAATTCTAGAAGGAATCTTAGATCTTTTTGTTTTCTACCATGGAATGACTCTGGGCTTCTCTGATTTAATTTCTAGGAGGCTAGGTCTCCCTTTCCCTAATGCTGTTTTCCTCTTTCCCAAAGAACGTTAAATAAATCTATACAGATGAAGTCTGGAGAAATCTGACCCAATTTAAATATGGCTAGTTGAAACCTCACTTTTTCTAAAGCACGCCTAATTTGCATTCTAATAAGTTTGGTATTCTCTCTAGTTGGTCAAGCATTAATTGAGAGAACAGAGAGAGACGAAAATAAAGGGGGCATCCATCTAATTTTTGCCTTTGAATATTTCAGGTTGTAACCTCTGACCAGTGGAATACATTTACTCCTAAATCTTGCCCTTGTGGAGTAGATGCTTCAGACCTTTTTATGTTTCTCTTCTCACCAGTTTTCTCCACAGAGTATTATCAGATCACATTCCAGCTTGAAGCTTCACAGTATCCCTCCCTGACTGCCCATTTGAGATATAACTAGGAGAATATAATTCCTGCTATTTTTGCACCCTGCCCAGTCAGATTGGTCTGGGCATTGCTCCATTCTTATTTGCAGATTAAATGCTTTATATTAAGTTTTAATTAAATGCTGTATAATTCTCCTGCCCTTCAATAATTTTGACACTTATCTTTTAAAAGCATCCAGCTTTTAAAAATAGCCTCTAAGTCATCTTATGATATTGAAGTTCATGTGATTATAGCAAGTAAAAATTCTTTTTTGTTGTTGTTGTTCTTTTGAATTTCTTCAAAATAAATAAATGAAATAAAAAGGAGGAAAAAAGCTAAAATTGGGATTTTTCAAAGAATAAGAAAAGATAACTACTACAGTGTGCCAAAGTGAGCATTGATTCTTCTTGAACAATCAAAGTGTCAAACGTGACACTAGAGTGATTGGAAGATGAAAGCATGTGCTTGAAATAGTGAATCTGAGATTGGATATAATAATGAACTTAGTGTCAACTTGTCATTCACTACACTAGCAAGAGGGAAATCAAACTCCATAGAATATCAACCAATCCATACAACCCTGGACACTTATTCTAAAAAGTACTTAAAATTGTAATATAAACCCATTGACTGGCTACTGTTTGGATTGAGTTGGGTAGAAGGAATTGACTAATATGTGATTATACACCATGATGCCAGTTCAAAACCCTTTCTATAGAACAGCTAAGTTTAGGAACTTCATACCTCTTTGTTTAGGACAAGTTCTCCTGCTAACTGACCCTTGTAGTAGAGGACAGCCTCTTAAGTTCAATTATAATTAAGTTGACTGCTCTTATCTATAGACTTTGGCAAAGAAGAGTCAGGTTGGAGCAACACCTTTTAGCCTATAGCATTCACTCTTTTGGGTGAGATGTGGTAACATCTCCTAGTAGGTCCTGATGCCTTGGAAAGATCTACAAATGTCATGGATTTCGTTTTCTATTCCTACTCCCTTACTCTTCTCAAAAATCTACTTATTATTGTTGTTCAGTTGTTTTTAGTCATATCTGACTCTTCATGACTCTGTTTGAGGTATTCTTGGCAAAGACACTGGAGTGGTTTGCCATTTCCTTCTCCAGTTCATTTTATAGATGAGGAAACTGAGGCAAACAGGGTTGAATGACTTACCTAGAGTCACACAGATAGTGTCTGAGACTGGATTTGAATACAGGAAGTTGAGTTTTCTTCACTTCAAGCCCAGCACTCTATCTGCTGTACCACCTAGCTGCTCCTACTTGTTTTATCATCATCCAAAAGAGGAGTTGGTATGGTGGATAGCAAAAAGTGTTGGACCAGGAATCAAGAGTCTTGAATAGTCCTAGCTTGGCCACTAGCTGCACAACCTTGAAAAATTCACTGAATTTACTTAATCCCCCATTTGTTCATCTGTAAAAGGAAGAGATTGAATTTGATCATCTCTAAGGCCTTTTCCAGGTCTCACATTTTACGATTCGATGTACTAGTTGACCGTATATTGACTTTTCCAGTTAAGCCATCAGAAACTCCAGGCTATCAAATACCGCCTTGAAAATCTAGGCAATGCCTGTTGCATATTTATTGCATTGAACTGACTTCATGACCCAATGAAATAAGATTTCTTTCTAGGTACAGCTGGGTCCCCATTAATGCAAATAATGAATACTCTGAAGTAGTCCAATTCACACTGTGTATTTCCATTGTGCTATAACCAATTGCCATATTTTACATAATTATGACCTCACATTGTGCCACTTCAAATACATGGGACCATTTCAGAAGATTCAGGAGACCTCACTGTATTGTTTATTAATTTCAATGCTTTCATTTGATTTGTCCATATTCAGGATTTACTCAACTTAGGTTATAAACCAGACATTTTGTGGACTGCAGGGATACATGGACACTTTTAAACTTAAATATCCACAAATGAGAGTGGGAAAAATCTAGAAACTTGTCTGAGAAAGTGCACTGAGATCCCATATGTGACCAATATTACATTAACGTTGAGGATCCTGAGTAATATGTCCTAAAAGACTGGGGAAAGAATTGTGGTTCCAATTTTTTCACCTTTGTGTCTCTAAAGTAAGGTAGTAGAAATGAGGAAGGGAGGAGAGAAGATAGAAGCTATTAGCAATACGTAGCATCTGTTGTGAAATGGAGCTATTATATTATTTTGACACTATCTTTCTGATTTCATAGGAAAGGTTACTTGGGTGTCCAAGTGCTAAATTTTCATATCTGATTCTCATATAAACTGAGCCTTTGGAACACTGAACTTACACTGAGCTAATGCAGATTTCTAGTTTCCATAGCAGCAAATCTACTGCTTGTGCTAATAAGTGAAAACTAGAGCAAGCAATTGCTACTTGCCTCTTTTTTTTTTTTAAAGACCTAGGTCTCTTTATTATTTTTAAGAGCAAAAATGCTAGGGCTAGGGTGAAAACTTCCTACTCTCTCCAAAAAAAAAAAAATCTGTTAAATGAACCTGGCCTCATCCAGAGGAAGTAATAGACCATATTAGTAGGCTGGGAGCTTGGTGTTTAATCCTGTTTTCCTAATTAAATGGTAAACGATTTTTTATAAGCTATAGTCAAAGAGGTTAGGTTTCTCTCCTCTAGGGTTATGACGATGAGCAGTTTGTTTGGGGTTTACAGTAATGAATATTTTGATTGTTTGCTGATGAGTTGGCATTTGTATTGCCTGGCACAGCACCCAGGACCTGTTACAGTTGGTTTTAGTCTTTTAACAGAAATGACAGTGTGGTATCTTCCTCATTTTCCTTCCCCCTATTTCACCTTATCACCCTCCAAACTCACACCTCTCTGCAAAGGCATATTTTTTTTTTTTTAGCGAAGGAAAGTCCAACAAAGTCCATCATCCATTCAGCTATAGGGAGAAAAGTCATGGACATTTTTTCTATTGGAGAGTCCACCTACTTTTTTTTGTTTAAGATCATTTCAACCAAGCTTTTAAAAGGACAGAGACAACTGTGGGATATATGGTAAGGGAGGGCAGCTGGCAAGTAAATCAAGCCTAAAGTTCCTGAGCTGCTTAGCCTAGAGAAGATGTAGGAGGTACAGGATGGCTCTCTTTAATTATCTGAAGGGTTGTCGGGGGCTGAGGCATTAGATGTGTTCTGCTTAGTCCCAGAGTACCAACCTAGGAATGGTGGGTGCCAGTGCAGAGAGGTGAATTCTAGCTCTGAGCAAGGCAAAAATTCATGACAGAGCTTTTTAAACACGAAGTAAAGGGTTTTCCTTGGGAAGCAGTGGTTTTGCCCTCATGAAAGATCTACAAGCAATGCCTGGATGAACACTTATTAGATCTCATTAGAGGGGGATCCATTACAGGTGTAAATTGAATTAAGTGACAGTAAAGTCCCTACCAATCCTAAGATCCTATGATTCTGTGACATTGGTGGCCCTATGAGCAGGTAGATGGTACAGTCACCTGGAGTCAGAAAGACTCATCTTCCTGAGTTCAGACACTTACTAGCTGTATGATCCTGAGTAAGTCACTTAACCCTGTTTGCCTCAGTTTCTTCATTTGTAAAATGAGCCAGAGAAGGAAATGGCAAACCACTCCAGTATCTTTACCAAGAAAATCCCAAAAGGGGTCACAAAGAGTCAGATATGACTGAACAACAATAACAGGAGCAGGTTTGCCAAATCAGATTCTCTTCCCTCTTAATGAGGCATCTAGATGGCACAATAGATAGAGTCCTGCACCCTTGTGACCCTGGGCAAGTCACTTAATCTCTCTGTGCCTCAGCTGCAATTGGGGATAACAATAGCCCCTACCTCCCAGAGTCATAGTGAGATTCAAGTGAGATTACATGTACAATGCTTTTCAGACTTTAAAGTGATCTATAGATGCTAGTTATGATGATAATCATGATCATGCTGAACTTTTATGATTAATGGAGATGTTTTACTCGTTTAGTCAGTTTGACTATATAAGCTATTAGATTCATCTATTAAATTAGAAGAGTGACTTTATTCAAACACCAGGAAAAATGAGAATAATGTTGCCGATAGAATTCCCATAGAATAAACATCACTATTAGGACATTGGTTTGGGATCCAAATCTGTTTTGTTGTTCTGTTTTTAATGATTTATTTATTTTTTTCTTTTTTAAATTAATTTATTTTGATTTATCAACACTCACTTCCATAAGCTTTTAAGTTTTAAATTTTTCTCTCCCTTCCTCCCCACCTCCCTCTCCAAGACGGCATGCAATTTGATATAGGCTATACATACACATTCCTATTAAACATTTTCTCATCAGTGATGTTGTAAGGAAGAATTAGAACCAATAGGAGGAACCACAAGAAAGAGGAAACAAAACAAACCAGAAGAAAAAAATAGCAAATAGTATGCTTCAATCTGCATTCAAGCTCCATAGTTCTTTCTTTGGATGTGGATAGACCTTTGGAGATGTCATAGATCCTTGTATTGCTGAGAAGGGTTAAGTCTGTCAACGTTAGTCATCGTACAACCTGGCTGTTACTGTGTACAGTGTTCTACTGGTTCTGCTCACTTCACTCAGCATCAGTCTATTTTTTATGTTTTTAATGATTGATTTGTTAAAAGAAAGGATATGGTTTTGGTGAACTTGGTTTCACAGACTGAATGTCTAACTCATAACTCAGGAACAGAAACTTCTGGTGTAAAGAAAGCACCAGAACAGGAGACAGGAGATGCAGAATGAGTGTAGGGGAGGATTTGGGAGGAGTTCCCAAGTAAAGGGGAATCTATAGTGTAGCATCATAAATCAGAAGGTCCTGAGACAGCATATGGGATTACAGAACCAGGTTTTAGGAAATACTTTGGACAAAGGGTGCTTGAATTACCAAGTACCTGCCAAAGGGCAGAAAAAATATCTCACAAAAAGAAATTCAGTAGCATACCAAGACCAAAGGAAATGAAAACGCATATGAGTGGAAAATTCTGATCCAAAAGGATTAGCATTTCCTAGTGGTTTGTTTCATGTAAGTCACTGTCCCTTCAAATTGTCAACTAACCCATCTATAAAATGGGTACATTAATAATGACATATTATGATGGTCTTCTGAAGAGAACAGCAAATGAAAATAATTGTAAAGAGTCTGGTTAATTATAGGGTGCTATTTTATTTAGGAAGTGTAGCCTAATGGGTAGAAGGTTGGCCTGGGAGTTTAGATAAATTGGCTTCAAATCCCACCTTAGATACATACTGTCTGTGTGGTACCCTGGTGAAGTCATTTAATTACTTTAAGTAATTACTGATTACCTTGTATCTCCTATGTGTATAAACTGTGAGTATCTAGTTATTTACATGCCGTTTCCCCTTTTAGTATGTATATTCCTTGATGGCAGGGGCAACTTTTTGCCTTTTTTTTGTATTTTTAGCACTTAGGGGAAGGAGGGGAAAAATAAACATTTATCAGGCACCCACTACATGCGAGGCACTAAACACTTTACAAATATATCATTTAATCCTCATAACAACCCTTTGAAGTAGGTGCTATTATTATCCCCATTTTACAAATGAGGAAATTGAAGCAGAGGTTAAGTGAGTTGCTCAGGGTCACACAGCTAGTAAGTTTCTGAGGCTGGATTTGAGCTCAGGTCTTCCTGACTTCCTTATCAATCTGGAAGACTGCCTGACTATTCATTGTCGTGGCATCTCTTTAAGACACGGTGTTTTCTTTTTTAAATAATTTAATTTTTTTCTAATAAAATTTATTTCTCTCTCTTCTACCTTTCCCCCATTGGGGGTGGGTGGAAGACAAACCAAAAGCTCATAACAAATATGTACAGTAAAGCAAAACAAATCCCCACATTGTCTATGCCAAAAAAGAAAACCCATCTATTGCTGTCCATACCCTAAATTCATCACCTCTTTGTCAGGGGTGGGTAAGATATTTGATCATTGGTCCTATGGAATCATGGTTGGTCACCTCGTTGATCAAAGTTCTTATTTCATTAAAGTTGTGTGTCTTTGTAGTGTTATTATTGTTATATAAACTGTTTGGTTTCTGCTTATTTCATTCTGCATCAGTTCATGGGTCTTCCCAGGTTTCTCTGAAATAGACCCTTTCATCATTTCTCATGGAACAATAATATTCCATAACATCCATATACTATAATTTGTTTAACCATTCACCAATTGATAGGTACCTCCTTAGATTCCAGTTCTTTGTCCATACAGAAAGATCTGCCACAAATATTTTTGTACACATGGGGCTTTTCCCTCTCTCTTCAGTCTCTTCGGATACTAGATGAATCCATTATGACATCTTGACCTAGGCATTGTAGGGTCTGTTTATTTTTCTATTTATTTTTTTTATTATAGGCCTAGCAGAATTATCACTGGTTTAAAATATATGTATGCATAGTCAGATGATTGGAGTGGGGGAGGGAGGGGTCAAAGAACATTGAGTTTGACATCAGAACACTTGGGTTCAATTTATACCAATCACTTAATAGCTATGTAACTGGGCAAGTCAGTTATGGATCTAGTTAAGTTATTGTTCCACTTTCAGCTTACCTGTCTCTTTCACACCTATTAGTATAAGATGTTGGTTATTAATCTGAAAACTTTTGAATTTTTTAAAAAATATTTTGATAATTTTATTTCAACTTAATTGATTGCTTTTTTTTTTAACAAATCCTATTTGTTATGTATTTATTTTGAGAAGGGGCCCATAACACTTTGCCAAACTTCCATAGAGGTCCATGACACCAAAAAAGGTTAAGAACCCCCTTCTTTAAGATCGTAAGTTGCAGAACTATTGCCAACCTGCGCTGGTCAAGGGAATTTCTTCACCAGGAGCTCCCTGCCCCAATGAGGTCATACATCTGGACTTAATGAATTAAAATGTTTAGTCCTCCTAAGTGGCTGTGATTTTGAACCTCAAGGTCTACCCCATTACCTGTCTTCTGTCATTGCCAGTCTATTGAGAATGGTTTGCTCATGCCTTTCTTGTTTTTTTTTTCTTTTCATATATTTCAGGAATAGAACTTTGTCCTCCTGGACATCGGTTCATGATCACGATGGTGGCAAGCTTCATAGCTATGGCAGGACAGTTCCTCATGCCAGGCTTGGCAGCCCTCTGTAGGGATTGGCAGGTCCTCCAGGCTCTCATCATCTGCCCTTTCCTCCTGATGCTTCTCTACTGGTCGTAAGTATTAATTTCTCTCTTTCCAGGGGACAATACCAAATTCCTTTGGGGTAAGGGAAGGAGGGTTAAAAAGACCAGATTCACTTCTCTGGTTTGGAGATGAATATAATATCAACTAACACTGAATATCAACCCAATTTAATAAACATTTATTAAATGCCTACTGTGTGGAAGACACAATACACTTTTGTTGAGTGTCCATCACCTGGTATTGGACACAGTCCACAATCATTGCGTGGCATAAGGTAGTAGTGTCAAACTCAATAGAAATGGGGGCCACTCCAGTTTTCATATTGACTTAGAAAACTACATATTAATATTATCTGTGTTCTATTGTATTTTTATTTATTTTAAATATTTCCCAATTACATTTTAATCTGATTTGACTGCATTGGAGAGTGTTGCAGGCAACATGTTTTGATGCTCTTAAAGAACTTAGGATTTCTCACTAATTTCTGTATTTTGACAGTTTTAAGGGGGATTCAAATGTTTGAAGGGGAAATAGGAAGTGGTAAGGAAACAAGCTTTGATGGTGGGAAATCCCTTTTAGTTAGTAGATGAGTCTATTATACCTTGCGCTGGGCTTTGTGGAGTCTTTTTTTTTTATTACTTATTATTTCATTCATATATATACTTTCACTCTTTGGCCTGCTATTTTTTTGTTTCATTTTGATTCCACTTACCATTTTCAGTGAAGTGAGAAATAGAGGTTGGAGGGGGGCGGATTATTTCATCTTCCTCTTACTCTCCTTATTCTCCATCCCCTTTACTTTTTATCTCCCCTTTTCCTCTATACTCTATTTAATTCTACTTTTTAATCACTAATTTAAAAAAATCTCCAGAGGGTATTAGTTGGTTATGCCTGTATTTTATTTGCTGGAGATGAGAGTCTGCCTTTTCTAAAAGTGAGGGTCTAGAGGAGAGAAGGACCAGGTTTTATTTATTTTTATTTAGCACTACTTGTATTTTGTTTTTCAATCATTGGATGAGCTAGAAAAGGAGATCATAGTAAGCTAGAGTAGAGATGTTTTTTTCCTCAAGAGCCTGATTCTTCCTTACTATATAATAAGCAACCTCAGCAACAGTGGGAAGCCAGTAATAGGGGGGTGGGGGTGCAGATGGGCCACCAGCTGGGGAGGTTGTTCAGCAGCAGCTGCTGCTATAATGTTCTAATCTCCTTGGAGGCTCCCCTCTCTACCCCTTTCCCCACAGACCAAGAAACTGTGCTATGTCTGTACCGTTCTCTCAAAGACTGTGTGCCCCTCCCCACATCCTACTAAGCATATTTCAGAGACCATTCTTCCTTCCCTAAGTAGTATGAGTTTTTGTAGCAGGGAACTCTTGACCACATAAAATACTCTTCTAACTTTGACTTGATAAAGTTTATATCCTATTTATGTTTCTCACGTCTTGCTTTCAAATACACACAAGTGCAGACACACACTCAGGCTGATTGGAGGGTGTATAAAGAGTTCAGTAAGCCTTTCAGCCCCGAGTGCCACTAACACTAAGGGCTAGAAAGCAACCAAATAGAAACAGACTAGAAAGGAAGAGAAGAACAACCCAAATATAGTGGTAAATACCATTACCAATTACTTCAGGGACTAAATGTAACTGTGCCGGCTCCTGAGTTACAGACTTTATTTGCTTTGTTCCCCTTACATTTATTTATAAGACACCAGGCCCAGTAGACCACCTGATCTACCACAGAGCAGAAGGTTAATGGGAGATGATCTTTTCCTGGCAATTTGAAAAAGGTCTTAACAGGGCATCATAAGACCATGGGATCTTCCATGTACAAAAATATTCATAGCAGCTCTTTTTGTGGTGGCAAAGAATTGGAAATTGAGAGGATGCCCATCAGCTGGGGAATGGCTGAGCAAGTTGTGGTATATGAATGTGATGGAATACTATTGTGCTATAAGAAATGATGAACAGGCTGACTTCAGAAAAACCTGGAAAGACTTATATGGTCTGATGATGAGTGAAGTGAGCAGAACCAAGAGGACTTTGTACACAATAATAGCCACATTATGCGATGACTAGTATTGTTAAACTGAACCCTTCTCAGCATTACAAGGATCTAAGACATCTCCAGAGGCCTCGGAATGGAAAATGCTGTCCACATCCAAAGAAAGAACTATGGAAGTCAAATCGCTATCACTTATTTTTACGTTCTGTTGAGTTTTGTTTCATCTTTCTGATGGTTCCTCCTATTGGTTTTAATTTTTACTTACAACTTCACTAATGTGAAAATATGTTTAATGGCTATGTAAATGTAAAGCCTATATCAGATTGTTCACTGTCTTGGGAACGGTGGGGGGGAGGAAGAGGGAGAAAAATTTTCAACTCAAAAGCATATGGAAGTGATTGTTGATAAATCAAAATAAATTAATGAAATTAAAAAAAAAGAAAGACCATGGGATCTTATAAGTCATCTCATTTTACAGATGAGGAAACTGAGGCCCTGAAAGATTAAGTAATTTGTCCAAGATCACAGAGGGAATAAGTGGTAGAGCTGGGAAGAGGAATTCTCCAAGAATATCATTGCATCTGCATCTTATTCTAGCTCACCTGATGTACCTTATGCTAATTCTTCGGTCTCCAAGAACCAACAATTATGCGTATAGCTTTGTGGGTTGTCAACAAGGTGCATGTAAACCACTAGTGGTTGCTGTCCCTTTTGAGCCCTGAAATGTGACAGATACTATAAAGATGTGACAAGTACTGTATCTGTCTATGTACATATGTATCTATCTATCTGTCATTACTCTATCCCAAATGAACTGATTTTTGCAGGTGGCCAGGTAGGTGGTACAATGGATAGAGCGCCAGGCCTGAAGTCAGGAAGGCTCATCTTCATGAGCTCAAATCTGGCCTCAGACACTTAGTAGCTGTGTGACCCTGGGCAAGTCACTTCACCCTGTTTGCCTTAGTTTCCTCATCTGTAAAATGAGCTTGAGAAGGAAATGGCAAACCTCTCCAATATCTTTGCCAAGAAATCCCAGATGGGGCCATGAAGAGTCAGACGTGACTGAGATGATGGAAAAGCAACAACAAATCCCTCAGTGGACTAGAAACTAGTCTTATTGGCTAATGGACCTGGATGGTCCCTCCTCTTCTTTTCATCAGTTTTAGGCATAGAAGGAAAACTGGCCTACCCAAATACAGGAGAAGTAATGGGAATGAGACTTAAGTGACCCACCCTAGTTTGCTGTAGGTGAATCAGTCAGCTACCCAGATTAAGAGCTGTGCCTTATGTGTCTTAACTCAGCCTGTGCCTCATGCTCCTGAGTCTCCCATGCCTCACACTTAAGGAACATTTGTTCTTTGCTCTCTCATTTTTAAAATGTTGATGACATACCATATGGATATTCGTTCAGATTGAAACTTTTACTTTAATTCCTTGAAATATTCATGTCTTGGGCAATTAGGTAGCACAGTGGATAGAGCACCGGCCCTGGAGTCAGGAGGACCTGAGTTCAAATCCGGATTCAGACACATAACACTTACAGGCTATGTGTGATGTGTGACTCTGGGCAAGTCATTTAACCCCAATTGTCTGGGGAGGAAAAAAGAAGAAGAAATATTCATGTCTCATCAATGTGGGTCCCTACATCAATGTTTCATAAAATATCATGGCTGAAAAATTGTCATCAGAGAGCTCACCTTTTGGTGATAGACCACTTTGTATTCAACTAAGCCAATCATTGGACATCTGTCACTAGGCTAGTGGTCGAAACCTTTTCAATTTGATAATGACAAATCTTTGCTACAAGAGTCCAGGGTTTCTGCCACACCAAAATGAGACATTGGCACATTAAGATAACATTTTTTCTAGTTTCAAACTCCATTCTAACATAAGAACCCTCTTTGGTGGTGAAAAATTGTATTGATATACATATCTCTTTCCAGGAAGGGGGTGGGAAGGGCAAGCTAAAGAGCAAGAGTGAACAATTTCATACCCAGATACAAACTACTACTTATCCATTTTCGAGGGCCTTGGTAACTAAAAGAACAGTTGACCTGTAAAAGCTACAATGGTCCTCCTTTCTTTTCATTTTTCTAATGACCATCCTTCTTTCTATTTGCTACAATTAGCATTTTCTCATTCCTAAAGGCTTCTGTGTTACTTAATGGTACAAAGTGGTCTCCTAGAGAGGCTCTGGAGTGCCAACCAACACTGCCAGCTGTTGGTGGCAAAATATTGAGAGTGTATGGCCTCCGTTTAATCAACAAGTATTCATTGCATGCCCATGGTGCCCAGCAGTGTACCTGGTACTTCAAGTGCAAATTAAAACACACACACACACACACACACACACACACACACACACACACACACACACACAGATATGGGCTCTGCCCTGAAGAATGCTTACAATCAAATGACAGAGATAATAATAATTCCCATTTCTGTAACCATTTGAGGTTTAAAAAAAACATTTTGCTCACAAAAGTCCTCTAACTAGTACAGAGAGTATTATCCCCATTTTGTAGGTGAGGAAATTGAGGCTCACACATGATAAGTGGTTTGCCCATAGTCACACACTAAGTGAAAGCTAGCATGTGAGCTCAGATCTCCTGAATCTCGGTCCAGCGTGTTTTCCATTTTAGCACACTCCCAAGGTAACTAACCAATCAACAGAATCATAGGAGTACAAAAAGTACCAAATCAAGTTGTTTGTTGTATATAGGGGCAACAGGAGCAAAGACTTGGCAGTGAAAGGTGAGTTTTATTTTGTGTCAAGATAGGTAGTGAAATAAGAAATCCACCCTTGCCGGAATGATGCTGGAGAGGAGTAGGAGAAGAGCATACAGGAACAGTAAGGGTAAAGGGTGAGGGACTTTGAAGACAGCAGTCCAAAGTTTCTAAATGATCAGGAAGGCAATGAAAAGCCACCACAGAGAGAGCAGAGAGCAGTCTGACAATAAGAGCCATTGGAAAATAGCATCAGTTACAGAGTATGAAATGTTTTGGAGTGGAAAGAGGGGAGGGATTAGAAATCCAGGCAAAAAGAGGTTACAGAAACATGGGTGAAAATTGGCCAAGGATTTGTGGGTGGGTGCAGAAACCAGTGGGTGGGTCCTAGTGGTGTTTTTAGAGCAGGTTCACAGAATGCATAGTTTCCATAGCAACAAATTCTGTCAAGAAATTTGCTGAGTTCAATATATGGGATCAATGAAAGAAAACAAGAAGCTAGGGAAATTGATGTCTCATATTTCAGGTGTGTTAGACTATTAATTGCCTTCTCCTGGATTCCAAATAGAAGGTGGGACTTCAGAAATGGAGCAGCCTATTTAAATATGTGCCTATTGTCTCCATCTCTTTTGTTCAAAGAGAGCTGCAGACATATCCTCGCTAGTGGCTTGGTATCACCATATGCCTTATAGTGTTTAATATAGCTCCCCGCCTAAGTTAATAGGAACAGAGGAAAAAAGAAAGCACGAGTGATAAGCAAGTGTTTTTCAACCAAAAAACATACCAGAGATGGATATTTGGTCTCTAAAGCCAAGTGTTTCTACTTTCGTTTTGGCATATTGGATGACTTTGTTATCTCATTGCATCTATGTTTATTTTGGTTTGGGAAGAGGCCAAAGTTTTACCATCATGTAAATTTAGAAGCGAGTCATAATACCCAAATTCTTGTCCAGGAAAAGGGTTTTTCTGCTTTATATAAAGGATTCCTTCAGGGCCAAAGAAAACAAATGTGAGAAGTGTCTATGGCCCCATGACCATAGAGAAGAGACGGAAAAGAAGAGACTAATCAAATGCCTTCATGGAGAGCAAAGAGCTCATGGAGTGGAATCAATCAACAAGCATTTATTGAGGACCTACTATAGTATGCATCAGGCACTAGAGATACAAGTACAAAAAGTAAAACAATCCCTGGCCTCAAGGAGTTTACAATCTTATCAAAGTAGGCAACCTGTACATATTTAAGAGTAGCAAAAAATCTGGGGCTCACTCTCCCATTCATCTCACACTATCAAGCTGGATCACCACAGAGTGGCTACTATTTCTTTCCTCCAGACTCTAGGAGTAACTCTGAAGAGTTGGGAGTTTCCTAGTGCTATATCATTTATGAGCCCCTTTCAGTATCATCTAGTCAGTTAACATTTCTCCAATATAAATTAACTAATGAACACCAATTAGCTTTTAGAAGGGATATTTATTTAGGAGGTATAGCAAGGACCAAAGTACAACCACATCCCCCTCAAAGTGGGAGGCACATTCTCCCCCTCCACATACCCACTCCATCTCTAAGGAGAATTGGACTTTAAAAAGATAGATGCAAAACATTCCCTTGGAGTGAGGAGGATGACCTTCTTGCTCTGCGGGTCTTTTTCTCCCTTCAAGGAGTCCTCAATAAGTGAGGTACCTCAGCCACTGGATGGAAAAGGATAGGTCCTTCCCCCCCCCTTTTTTTAAATGTATTTGAGATAGAAACCTAGCAGTGATGTTGCTGGATCAAAGGTTATGCACAATTTTATAACCCTTTGGGCATAGCTCCAAATTGCTCTCCATAATGGTTGGATCAGTTCACAGCTCCACCAACAGTGCATTAGTTACCCAGTTTTCCCACATCCCCTTGCTTTTTGAACACAGTATCTCAGCTACCACATCAGTTCTTTCTCAGGCTGGTTCAGAGGATTGTTCAGCGCCTTCCAGCTCTTCATTAGACTTGATTGTTGTGGCTACCATCAGACTTCATTATAGACTTTTATTGCTGGACCTCTTATGAACCTTTCCAATTTTTCTGTTGGAAACCTTGTCTGTTCCATATTTATTCACCTAAGATCAAGAAAGAGTCAGCACAAAGAGACAAAAGAACCAAAGGCACCATGCATTCATGTACTCCTGAGGCTGGGTGGAGAGATAAGGCAGCTGCTACTGCTGCTGATCTCTCCTTCCACCCACATATCCACAGCATTTCTTCCTCCTTACTTGAAAGCTACCAGAGAAGAGATCAAGAGTTTGTCCATTGGAACCCTTTGTATGCGCTCAATTTCAGCACAGCAGGTAGTTAAGAGATTTTTTTCATCACTACATAGTAAACCAACAGGAAACAGCCAGAACATACCTGTAAGTGCTCTGAAATGAAAGGAAGGTCCTTCTGTGACACATTCATTGAAGCAGACACACTAAGCCTTCATGTGGGTTGGTAACAGGTAAAGCGTATTATACATATTCTAAGGATCAGTCCTTCATCAGCCAGTCTCCCCCATTACACAATTAGGGAAGGGAAGGGGAAAAGGAATAAGCATTTATGTAGTACTTACTATGTGCCAGGCATCATGCTAAGCACTTCACAAATAGTATCTCATTTTATCTCAATTATATGCAGAATAAATTCGAGGTAGCTAAATGTTAAGGAGGGAAGGCACCAACATTTTGGGGGATCAGGAAGGGACTCGTGCAGAAGATGGTGCTTGAGCTGTTTCTTGAAGGACCAGAAGGATATTCGGAGGTGGAGGTGAGGACGGAGTACATTCCAGGTATGAGGAGGAGGAGAAGGGACCGGGACATGTAGAAAAACTGCATGGAGGATAGAAGTCCTGCTTTGTTTGCCTGGATAAGATACAGGATTGAGGAATATGAAGAGAGGAGTCAGGGAGAGGGCTTCAGAGCAGCTAGTGACTAATACTATAGAAAAAGGTGTGACTTAGCCTTATGAATATTCAGGATCTGACAACACTCTCTTAGATAATTAGGTTTTCTAAAGGGCAATAAGTTAGATGTTAACAAAGTCTTATTTTAACATCATATGCCACAAAATACAAATGTACAAACTAAGCATTCTAAGTCAATTTCAGTATCTTGGGTTTGTGGAGGGCATTTTTTTCCCTCTGAGAATGGCAATGTTCTTCTTGTTTTTGATATGTTTTCATACATAAATCTCAAAGAGTATAAAAAGAGAGGTAGGAAGGAACAGGAGAGGGTCAAAAAAAGATATTCAACAAGAATGAAGCATGGAGGGTGCTTTGGGTGTTTTTTTTTCTTTAAAGCTGACATTAGGGATTTATTTTTAAAAAGCAAGCTGTCATGTGGCTTTGTATTATTATTACACAGAGAACTCTTCTGGATATAGAGGAATTGTTGCCAGAAGTAGTGTTGGACCTTTTTCCAACCCACAGGATCTTGCTTCACATCGGGGATGTTAGCCTAAGTGGTTTTTTTTAATATATTTTACTTTTTTCCCCAATTACATTAGTTACCCAGTTTTCCCACATCCCCTCCAACATCCATTTCCTTTTTTGTCACGTTAGCCAATCTGATAGGTGTGAAGTGGATACTCTGAATTCTTTCAGCTGAATAAAGCTCCCTTGCCCATCATATTCCACCAAACAAGCATCAGAGTGTGCCTGGAGCTCTTTGTGGTTGCTCTGAATTGAGACAATGAGGAAGTGATGTTAACAGTCTGAGCCTTTATTCCCCTAAACCAGGGGTGGGGAACCCGCAGCCTGGAGGCCAAACTTCACAGAACAAATCCTTTTATGAAAGGGATTTATTAAGGTCACATGTGGCCTCCAGGCCTTTTAAGGGAAACCTAGCCTAACTTTCATGGGAGGAGGTTAGGATATTGCTCCCACCACATCAAAGACCCAATTACTTATCAGATATCAAAGGTGACTCTAGGGAGCAAGGATTAGGTGCTACCCATTTTTCCAGACTGGGAGGTAGTAGAATGGATGGAGTGTTGGGCCTGGAGTCAAGAAGACCTGAGTTCCTATGTGGATCTATGTGATCTTGGGCAAGTCAATTAACCTTCTTATGCTGGGTACCATTTGGGTTACATTAAGTTTTAAGTTAAGTGAGTGGTCTAAGCTGCTCATCAATGAGTATGAGACCTGATGACCATTTAGCTACTACATTGATATACCATACTGCATCCCAAAGAAGATTAGAGCCAGAATTCCCCCATATAGTATGTTGTACTTGATGTACTTGGTGAACAAGGACACAGTTATGAGTTATGGGACACTAAGGTAGAGAATACATTTTTCATAAATCAAAGCTGTTTTGGGCTCATGGGGAAATTTAAGAGACTGCATACTCTACCAGGAAATTCAGAGAAACTACCACTTCAAGACTTTGATATCCAACCTATCTTTAGGTTATACAGAGAACTCTTCTACTTTATTCATGTCAGAAAACAAAAGGTCAAAAATATTTCGGGGGAGAGATTTAGTGCTGTAAGAAGTAAGAAAAGGGTTTGAAAACCACTTTATATGTGTTATCTCATTTAATCCTCACAACAACTTTGTGAAATAAGTACTGTTATTATCTTCATTTTACAGATGAGAAAACTGAGGTTGAGCGACATTAAGTGACTTGACTAGGGTCATACAGCTAGTAAGTGCCTGAGATAGGATTGGACTCAGGTCTTCTTGTCTCCAAGTCCAATACTGTATCCATTAAGCTACTTAGCTACCTGAACTCGGAATCAGGAAGACCTGAATTCGGTCCCACCTCAGATACCTCCTAGCTGTGTGGTCCTGGGCAAGTCACTGAACCTCTCTCAGTCTCAGTTTCTTCATCTATAAAATAGGGATAATAATAGCACCTATCTCCCAGGGTTGTTATGAGGATCAAATGAGATAACATATGTAAAGTACTTTGCAAACCTTAAAGCACAATATAAAATATTGGCTATTATTACTTATTATTAAAATATGAACAGATAATGATGTCATAAGGTTTTTCATATTAAAATAAGGGAAATTTTTCCTCTCACTGCTTTATCTTCTGTTTTACCTCAGAAATCATGTCTAGTCTAATGTAATGTATGTTATGAGATAACATGTGCCCCATCCCCTGCAGGAGATCTTTTAGCCTGGGTTTCTTCGTCAGAGCCTTGCTGCTAAAGCTTTTCATCAAGTTCATAATTAGCGGAGGTTCTCAGCTCCAGTTTCAGCTAATGGCAGACTTTGGAGGGAGCTGCTTGAAGAAAGTATAGGAGGCATACTGGAGATGTGTGAAGATGTTGAATTATTAACCGTGCCATGTTAAGTTGGAACTTAGATCTTTTAAAGGGAGGGAAAATGCTCTTGGCAATTAGTGTAATCATAGAAGTCATCTGGGAATGCAATAAAAAAAAGATGATAAAAAGAACTGTGGAAAATGATTTAAAAAAATGGTTTGGAAAGTAATGAGGGAATTAGTGAGAAATCAAGCTGTGACAATGTAACACTGGCAAATAAGTTACAACATCAACTTTTTAGCTGGAAGATAAAACCTAGAAATAAAGGAAGCTAGGTAATGCTTGCATGGGGAGCTCAATTTGGCATATGGGAGAAACAAATTTGGGTGAAGAGTGGAGAAATCGATCATGAAAAGATGTGTGTTCTAAAATGCATTTGATTGTACAGAAATCAAAGGGAAAAACCATTCAAGAAAAGAAAAACCGAGTGTCAGGGTAGACTTGTGTCCATTAGAAACAACTCACCTTTTTAATAGTGCTTTCCAGTTTGCCAAGCAATTTGCTAACAGTACTCCTATGAGGTAGCTAGTGGAAGTATTTTCTACATTTTATAGATGGTGGATGGTTATACAGCTAGTAAGTGTCAGAGACTGGATTCAAATTCCTAAGTCCATTGTTCTTTCTACCCACCGTGCTGTCTTTCATAATTAGTGTCATATGTATGCCAATTAATAGTAACCTGAAATGTAAGGGCAGGGGAGAGGGAAGGGATGAACCTATCATCCTTCCATATAACTAACCTGGAAATCATCACAGCTCTCTAAAGTAAAGTGGGTTCGGTGTTTTTGGTTTTTGTTTTGCCCACTATTTTTAGTTGTATATGAAGCTATATTTAACCTGTGAGCATGATATCAATGTAATTTTTCTATCCCATTTTTACCTAAATGCATTTACAATACCATGTTTGTGTTGTCTTCGTTTCTTAAAAAAATGCCCAAGATCTACCCTTCTCTATCAAGTGATGATATATTTAGTGACACAAATGGCTTGAATTTGAGAGATGGCTAAAAAGTTTGTAGGAAAGACTTTATTGTGCTAGTAGCATGGGTGGAGAGGGGAGAAGGGCCTCTGAACAGGAGACTTTAAGTTCCCCATGTCCAATGGCAAAAGTAGAAATAGTGCAAAAGGGGTGGCTAGGTGGCACAGTGGAAAGAGCTCCGGCCTTGGAGTCAGGAGGACCTGAGTTTAAATGCAGCCTCAGACACTTGACACTTACTAGCTGCGTGATCCTGCTCAAGTCACTTAACCCTGATTTCCTCACCAAAAAAAAAAAGAAAGAAAGAAAGAAAAAAGAAATGGTACATAAGAAAATGAAATCCAGAAGGACAGCAGGGCTATGTCAAATAAACCCAGAAGAAATTCACCCCAAAGGCAACCTAATTATTAAAATAAATAAATAAATAAGGACTAGCTTCCAAGATACCTGAAAGAGAAGATATTGAACAGTTGGGTCTAATCTTTTAGAAAGGACACTGATTACCTAGAGATCATCCAAAGTAGGGCAACCATGATGATATTAAAGGACTACCAAGGCATTCTACTGTTGGGTAGTTCTCATTACTCTGCTTCTTTGTAGCTTCTATCCAGGCAGTTAGGTGGTACAGTGGATAGAGCATTGGGCCTGTGGTCAGGAAGACCTCAGTTCAGATCTGGCCTCAGACTCTTACTAGATCTATGACCCTGAACACTTGTCTCCTGAGGAACCTGTATGTGGGTAAAGAAGCAACAATTAGAACCGAACATGGAGCAACTGATTGGTTTAAGATTGGGAAAAAGTATGACACTTAACCCTGTTTGACTCAGTTGCTCTATATAGTCAGAAGAAAACCAAGAGCTACTGTGGCTCACTCAGATCATGAGTTTCTTATTGCAAAAGGAAAAGAGAATGTCCGAGAATGAGATGGATAGATAGTGTCATGGAAGCAATGAACATGAGCTTGGACAGACTTCTGGAGATAATGGAGGAGAGAAGGGCCTGGCTTGCTGTGGTCCATGGGGTCACAAAGAGTCCAACACGACTGAACAACTGAACAGCAACAAAAAAGCTTCCATCTGCAGCTCCTGTTTATGCCCTTTGGCCAAGCAGAGTGCATCTAATTTCTCCTCCACACGTCAAATACTTGAAGGCAGTTATGATGTGTATCCTCCCTCCCTACTCCCCACACTTTTTTTCTTTTCTATTCTAAACAAATCTCCAGTTCCTTCAACCAATTCTTTTATGGTATAAATATAAATAAAGCACTTCCAGCTCCTTGGAGATAATAGATTATTTAACTCCAGGAATATCTTATAAATAATAGAAAGAAAAGCCAGAAATGTTATTTTGGGGGTTTTTTGGGGAGCATCTGATGCTAAATTCTGGTTGTCTACACACATCCCCAACACCCCCGCTTCCATTGGCTGTCCAGAGATGATATTGTCAAAGTGTAAATAAGCCCTTCAAAGGGACATGATATCCTCTAGGTTTATTATGAGATGTGATCAAACAGTTTAAAACAAAGCTCTGCCCAGAGACTGCAACACTGACTGGTGGGACCAATCAGTCTATGAGTGTTTCACACATCCCAAGCATGGCATCTGTCTATGACTTGCTGTGTGGCACAGATTTTATGGAGCCCTCAGGCAAGAAGCTGCCCTGTTTTCAAGATCACCTACATAAATAATGCAAAGTGAATTTAAACTGACTAGTAACAAAATCAACATTCACTCTGCTTCCAAATGGAACAGAGAGTAAAATTGCTGTAAAAACTGAAAACCATTGTCTTTACAAATAGTGATGCAAATACATACTGACCTGGTTTTAGAAAATATCTCCTCTATTCTAACAAGACACCTTTCTTTCAAGTTATCCACATACAAAATATTAATTCCAGGCCCCATGTCTTTGTGTTGTTCCAACTGCTTGGAATGCCCTCTGCTGTCTTGTTTATCAGATCCTACCTATCCTCAAAGGCCAAATTTACCATTACACCATGAAGTCTTGGCCAGCTCCTACAACTTACACTCTTTTTTAATTTTTTTATTCTGAACTTAACAAACAGCAAATAAAATGAGCCATTTCCATGGAATTTAGGAATAGAACAGGAGAATACTACATAAAACTGTAAATTTCTATTATGTAAAGCTTGCTTTTCTTCTAAAGTTTATAATAATTTAACATATAATTTCCAAAGCTGTCCTCTTTGTGATTCATTTGGGCCTTCCTTCTGCTGTCTTTGCTTTTGGGGGATTTAGAGAACCCTACCTTTCAGGCACCTGTGTGGCATGATGAACAGAGTATTGGACCTGGCATCAGGAAGACCTGAGTTCAAACAAAGCCTCAGATACTTACTAACTGTGCGACTTTGGGAAAGTCACTTAACCTCCATTTGCCTCAGTTTCCTCACCTGTAAAATAGGGACAATAATAGCACCTACCTCTCAGGATTGTTATGAGGATCAAGCGAGATAATATTTGTAAACCACTTAGGACAATGCCTGGCACATTTGTTGCTTTTATTATTATTATTATCATTACTACTACTACTACTACTACTACTACTACTACTACTACTACTACTACTACTACTACTACTACCACTACCACTACCACTACCACTACCACCACTACTACTACTACTACTACTACCTTCTCTCCTATTTCTACCTCCCCTTTGGGAGGGAAAAGAATGAAAACAAAAATCTTATAACTAATAATAAAGCAAAACAAATTCCCACATTATCAATGTCCAAAGATGAATGTCTCATTCTGAGTCTTGAATCCATCACCTCTCTGTCTGACCAGAAGGACATACCAGAATTAGGACAATAGGTATCCAGAAACCTAAAAGACATACATGGATATAACTGGTGATTGAGTGAGTCTCAGCAGCCTGCAACAGGAGGAGACCAAAGAATGGAGATAGGGAGGATATGGAGAAGGCACAAGGACCTAGTTTTGAGACCTGGGATTCAAGGTATTGGCTTGAACCCAGGGAAACAAAGAGCCCAGTAGCTGGAACTAGGGGTGTAGAGTCAAAGTAGAACTAATAGGAGCTAAACAAATCACAATTCACTACCCCCTGCTTTCTTTGATCTCTGATAGAACTTTCTGTTTATGTTCCACATATTTTATTGATCAAAAATTCCCCAAAGGTTTTGTGTGTATGTCTTGTTTCTCCCATCCCCAGCAAGACTGTGAATACCTCAAGTATGGAGTCACATCTTAAACTGTGTATGTTTCCCATTGCAACTTGGTCATAGAGTAAGTGCTTAATGACTACTCATTGAATCAAACTGCTTAGTAAATTGAAATAAGAAAAAAATTTTAAAAGATAGACTGTTACATGAAGCTTCAATTCAATAACAAAAAAATTAAATTTCATTCATTTGAAGTCTGAAACCATGTAGAAAAAAGCTGACTGATTTTTAATTTTTGATTCACTAAAATGAGTTAATGCTTTTTCACCAGATTTTTTTTTGAGAGAGGAATAGCATGGATTATTTAAACTAAGAGAATAAACTCTTCAAGTATTTCATTATGTACGTAAAATTAATAGGTTAAAATAAATCACTCTTATTTATTAATAAATACATTTTATGAGAATCATTATAAGGTAGTACTTCATTTGCCTAGTTCTAGTAAGTGTGTATAATTGAAAATAATATATAGCTTTAAAGTCCTATGATCATACCTTTTTATCAATTCAAATCCAGCACCCTTCTCCCCATTCCACTCTCATTTTATCTGAATTCCTAAAATTTCACTAAAACTCTTGATGGTTTGGGCTGGAGGTGGAGGCTGATAGTATCTTGTACAACCATAGCTTCCAATATCACATGTTTTCATCATTGGACAAAATGCCAAATAAATTCCCTCTGGCAAGATTACATTGACAGATACCATGTTTATATGTTATTCTTTTTGCCTGCCTAAAGATAATTTTTTTAAATTAGTAAACTAGTGAAAGAAAGGGTTGGTAAGCAGGGAAGGTAAAGTAAATTAATACAGAGTGGGAAGAGTATAAATAGATAGAAGATTATCCCAGCCCTGTGCAATGTTTCAAATGACCTTTCAGAGTACAGTTGAGTCAAGAGATAGCTTGGTAGAATGGGGAAAGTACAGGATTTTCATTGGCAACACTTGAATTCAAGCCCTCTTTAGCATCAGTTCCACATGTGTAAAGTGGAAATAATATTCCCAGCCTCTTCTTTGTAATGTTCATCAGACTTT
This sequence comes from Phascolarctos cinereus, assembly GCF_003287225.1. Lineage (NCBI taxonomy): Eukaryota > Metazoa > Chordata > Mammalia > Diprotodontia > Phascolarctidae > Phascolarctos > Phascolarctos cinereus. The sequence goes on from NW_027555847.1 coordinate 572,892,072, forward strand.
AGAGCTAGAAGGACCAGAAACCATCTAGCTACCATAGGTTCCCAAAGTGAGCAATACTGCCCCTGGGGGGGGTGCTAGAATGATCCAGGAGACTATAGTAGCCTTGGGTACAACAGGGGAGCCCTGAATAAAAATAAGGGGGGTGGTGGAAGCATAAGGAAAGAAAAGAAGAAAATTTTGAAAAATTGTTTGTACATGTTTCATCTGTTGCGTAACAGAGTTAAAGTAGTAATGATTACATTATTTTCCAAATAAACACACAAAAAGTTATAATTTATCAGTGGTCAAGTCTGCTGATAGGCCTTAACAACCAAGTGTTGGCAGGCAAGTGTGTTTCACATTGTTAGGAAGTCCAGCATGCATTGACAGGAATATGTGCGTGTAATGACTTGTTTACAAAATGATTCTATACAGTTACATAACACAATATTGTGTCATCAAAATTTCAGTGCAAGAAAAAAAACCCCACAAATTCACAATAAATTATTAAATTTAAGATGCATCATTTAAAAAATTTATATATATATTTTTTGAAATGACACCAATTTTTAAAAAGTTAAAGAATTAAAGTAGATTTCTAGGGTAGTGCTGAGTAATTTTTTTTAAGGGTGGTAGGCCAAATAAGTTTGGGAACCACTGATTTAGACACTGCTTTTTCCCCATCTCTTAGCTTATTTGACACTCACCACTGAGATTTTTAAAGCAATTATTATTCTGCAGACACAAAGACCAGCTCAGAAAAGTAAAGGATTTACCCAAGGTCACGAAGGTCATAAGTGGCAGAGCCTGGACTTTAATGTACATCTCCTGGCACCAATGCCAGGGTTCTCTCCACTCTACCCTGGAGCAATAGAGCAGTAGAATACAATTTTCCCTGCTTTGAGAAAACCATATGGACAAAAATCTGAATTGGCCAAGTAAGTAAGTCATTGGGTGACTGACCATTTGTATTACAAAAGGATTCCTTGTTTTGATTTTTAAACTTGTGAAACCTGGTACAGTGAAAAAAGGACTGGACTAGGAGGCAGGAGACAGGAGTTCTAGTACCAACTCTGCTACAACTTAGCCATGGGACTTGGAGCAGGTCGATTCACCTATCTGAGCCTCAGTTTCCTCTTCAGAATTATTTCTAAGCATGGCTAATACAGGGATTTATTTTACATGACTGTACATACTTGTAATGGCCTCTGTTTTTCTTGCCTTCTTAGTGGATGGGGAAGAGGAAGGGAAAGAGAGAATTTGAAACTAAAAATTAAATAAAATTGAAACAAATGAATTAATGAATGATTTCCAAGGTCACTTTCAGGCCTAAAATCCTATGATTCTTTCCAGATACCTAATCTTTATTTGATTTGTTTTGTGTATATTTGTTTGCATGTGTCTCCTCTGTTGGATTGTAAGCTCCTTGAGGGCAGGAACTGCCTTTTGTCTCTTTTTGTATCCCCACCAGGCTTAGCAGGGTGCCTGCCTCATAGTAGGTGCTCAATCAATGTTTATTGATTGATTGATTGATTTCAGTTTAAGTTGGGTGTTCCTGATTTCATGCTATCCTTTTCTAATCACATCCTTCACACCACTGCCCAAAGGATATACCTGAAGTAATATTCCGATCACAGCTTGTACTCAAAAACCTTCCACGGCTCCTTTAGTCCCCACAGAATAAAGTATAAAATCTCTGACGCTGGCATTTAAGGCCCTCCATGGCTGCAGCCTTCCTTTCCAACTTTATCTCCTACTTTCATGAAGTCTACATTCCAAATTAATTTCATGGAATCTAATCTCCATTGCTGCCTTTCATGTTGACTTTGTCCAGCTTTATTACTGTCTTCAGTCTTTCCCCATGCTTGGAGTAGACTTCATCCATCCACAATTGTTGAAGTCAGTCCTTACTTCCTTCAAGGGAAGGGGCTCTCTATTACTCCAGGAACAAACATAAAATCTTCTGTTTGGTTTTTAAAATCTTTCATAACCTGGCCTCTTTGTACCATTCTCTTACATTACTTTACTCCTCTCCACACACTGTACAAAATGACGACACTGCCTTCTTTCTGTTCCTTACACAAGACCCTCCATTCTGTGCCTTTTTTCTGGATGTCTCCCACATCTGGAACTCTCTCTTTCTTCCCCTCTACCTCCTGGCCTCCTTCAAGTCCCAGACCCCCCTAAACGTTCATTCTTTCCCTCTGAAATTACCTCCAATTTACTTGTATGTATTTACTTGTTTGCATGTTGTCTCCTCCATTAGAATGTGAGTCCCTTAAAGGTAGATTTTTGCCTTCTTTTGTATCCCTAGCACTTAGCAGAGTAAGCACTTAAAAAATGCTTATTGACTGAGTAATTTCAAGGTCCAAATCAGGACCACCTTCCCTGGCCAGCCACTATCCCCCAAATGAAGGCAATTTCTCACTTCTCAAGTGCCTTAGAGCACTTTCATCACAATCAACCCTGGATTGTAGTCATTTGCATACTTTCTCTATCCTTTCTTCCCCACCTTCACATATTAGATCGTAAAGGTTTTTAAGGGCAGAAATTATTATATTTTCATCTTCATCTCCCCAGCACTAAGTCCCCTACTTTGGCCTTAGCAGATGTTTAATAAACATTTCTTAACATTTGTTCAATTATTCATTAAAGTCAGGAACTTAAACCAGAACCTGAACAAACTGTTGTAACGAAACCTCCAAATAGGATTTAAAAAAAAAAATCTAAAACACATACAAAACTAGTTTGGAGGGGAAAAAAACTGGTAGAACAGTCTGAACTGAATAAACTATGAAACAGAGTGTCAAGATGTCAGCCCATGCTGATATTCCATTCAGTTCCAGTCCCTGCTTAAAATTAATTTGGTTTTTAGAATTCCTTGACATTGCTTGAGATAATTGGAAACAGCTCCTGAGGTGTCACAGAACCAGGACTGAGACTCATTGCTTTAAGTTCCCCTTCTTCAATTTACTTCAGTATTTCAAGGAGTGATGGTTTTGTCCTTATGGGTATCCTTGTCCCACCCCCCACCCCCAGTTCATCCACAAAAATTGCAACCACTTTTTAAACGTGGGTGTCTGCCAAAGTCCTGTTCTTGGTGCTCAGCTTTGGCGGTCTCATCTCCATTTATAGGTTCTGTAAGTTGGAAGTGGCCCCAGAGGCCATACCTGAACAGGTGTCCTTTCTGCAACATTCCAGACAAGTGGTGGTCCAGACTTTGCTTGAAGACTTTGAGTGAGGGCAAACTCACTACCACCTGAGGCAACCCATTCCATTCTATTCTATTCCGTCTCTGATATAGGTTGTTTCCTCTCATTAGAATGTCTGCTCCTTGAGAGAAGGGACTGGCTCATTTTTGTAAATGTAACCCCACGGCTTGGCATTGTTGTTGTTGTTGTTGTTGAGTTGTGTCCAACTCTTCATGACCCCATTGGGGGTTTTCTTTGGCAAGGATACTGGAGTGATTTACCGTTTCCTTCTCCAGCTCATTTTACAGAGGAAGAAACTGAGGCAAACAGGGTTAAGTGACTTGCCCAGGGTCACACAACTTGGCATATAGTAAACACTTAAGGATTTATTCATTTAACCTCTTCCCAGAGTTCTAAAGCCATATTTCCTGACACCCGCTGTTTATCTTCACCCAAATATCCCATGAACTCTTCAAACTCAACTTGGGCAAAACTCATTTTTCTTTCCTTACAAAACATGCCTACCTCCAACTTCTTTATTTACAAGGATAGAACCTGCCTGGACATCTTCGATTATCTCTCCTCAGTCACCTCACAGAATCAGGAGGCAAGGTTGTGGTACACCCAGTAGCTTGCCAAGTCCTGTCAATTCTATCTCTGAAATATTTTTTTTGCAAGGCCATCGGGGTTAAGTGACTTGCATAGGGTCACACAGCTGGCATATATCAGGCATCTAAGGCCGGATTTGAACTCAGATTCTCCTGACTCCAGGAGTGGTGCTGTATCCATTGTGCCACATAGCTGCCCCTGAAATATCTTTAAAGTTTATTCTGTTTTCTGAACTGCCACTACACTGGCCCTAATTCCAGTAGCATTTCCACTTTCCTAAACTACCATAAATACTGTTCTAACTAGTTTTGCTGCCTATCCTCTATCATTTGCCCAATCCATTCTTCACACTGCTGATGGTATAACATTCCTAACTTACTGCTCTACTGATATCACCATATTCAGAAACTTTCAATGGTATCCTGTTGCCTACCCAATAAAGTAGAAATTCCTGATCCTTTCATTCAAAGCCCTCCATAGCCTGGCTCCAACATACGTTTTCCAGTTTTTCTTTTGCCTTCAACAGACTATATTTCAAACAAACTGAACCACTCTTAGTCCCTTCTTCCTCCTACTCTGTCCTATCTCTGCCATGCTATCCCCTATTCCTGAAATGGATTCCCATCTAATCTCCATCTATTGAAGGAGACTCAATTCAGATGCCACCTCCTCCCTAAAGTTTTCATTAGGCTAGCAAGTTAACAACATTTCTTCATTATTCGAAGGAACCTCATGCAAACATTTCTTGTATCCTTTCTGGAAACTGCGGAAGTGAACATACATGCCTCTCCCCACCCCCTCCTCCTTTCTCTCCCTCTCTCCCTTCTTTCTCTAGCTCTGTCTCTCCTCTTTCTGTTTCTCTAAGAAGGAAAACTTAAAGCAATGAATCTTAGTTATGGTTCTGTGACACTTCATGGGCTATTTCCAGTTATCAAGCAATGTCAAGGGATTCACTCGCACTCTCTTATCTTCCTCCTTCTCCTCTTTACCCCCCTGCACTTATCTCACACTTTCTTATAGCTTAATTATTTCTGTGCATGCTTTTCCCCTCATTAAACTACAAGCTGTTTGAACGATCGAGTTGGTTTTGTATCCCTAGCACGTAAGCACAGAGCCTTGTTGATAGCAGGAACTTAATAAGTGTTTGTTGAGTTGAATTGATGGCCTTAATAACTTAGTAGGCAGTTTTTCATGAGTTATGTCAAAAAAAAAGTATAAGTTGAAGACCAGCATCCTGATAATGAGCTTTCTAACTGAGGCTGGTCCTCTAAGAACAAACATAAACTCAGTCCATTGCCAGACACATATTCAAAGCCTTTCCATCTTGGTAGCTACTATACCCAAGCTTGTGATCTTCCAGCAGAACCATTGAGAACCCAGGTTCACTCTCATGCACAATGAGACATTGGACTAGGGCTTTAATTGAGTATTAAATTCCCCATATATCCTTAAAAAAAATAGTATTTGGTTTACACAAGATTGTATAAGGTGAAGTTTGTATAAGTTTTGAAAAAATGTTTTGGTACTGAAAGTAGTACATATTTTCCAACTGATCTCCCTTTATAGACAAAGTGAAAGAGAATGAATTTGCTTATTTTGCAGAGACTGGAGTGAGGCAGTGAGCGTATCAGAGCAAGCATTAAATGAAAGAGAGACAAATGGAAAGAGAAAGAGAGATAAAGAGAGAGATAGGGTAAAGGAGAGAGGGAGAGAAAGTGAGGGAGAGACAGAGACAGAGAGAAAAGAGCTATCTAATGTGCTTATCTCTGTCATTCCCAGAATGGCTGCAGGAAATGTTTACACAAGATTTCTCTGAATGACTTGAGGAAATGTTATTAACTTGCTAGCTCTATGAAAGGGTCTTAGTATCCTAGTATAATTAAAGTATTCTATCGAGTGACATCCAGGTTTCAGTGGCATTTAAAGATTATAATATACTACAGATCTGGAGACTATACTGCAAATGTCTTTGAAACTTAGTCAAAATGATACAAAATGAAGTCTGGGGAATTTGATAGGTGCATGTGTCAGAAACATCTCAATGTGAGCCCATTCTGAAAAGCTACCCCCTGCTGCGCGGGCCCTGACCAGCAAGCATCAGTTAAGCTCTACCAGAGCCAGCATGACTCTCCCCTTACTTTAGCATAGCTATTCCCTTCATCTTTTTTTCTTTTCTTTTTAACTTAAATTTTCTTTTTTTATTAGGAACCTCATTCATCTTTGAATAACAGAGGAAGAGGGATGTTTGTGAGGAGATACAGAGAAAAAGGCAGAAACAGCACTCCAAAAGAGGTCTGTTCAGACCTCAATTGTAGGCATCTTGGGGAATGTGGTATCCCACACAAATGAATTTTCAGATAACTGAAGCTTATCTCTTTAAACACTAAAACCCCTTTTAAAAAAATCTTTCCCAGTTTGTATTGGCAGGTTTCTAAAATATGTTACATACTTTGCTTAAATTTAAGAATTTAGCAAAATAATTTAGTGTTAAGGCTAGGGTTTAGGGCTAGAGTTAAGATTCACAAAGTTCAGGTGTGGTTGCCCCACTTAACATCAATTAGTTCTGTAGAGAAGCAGTAATAACAAAAACTGGTACAGTTAGCTCCATAGGAATGCCATTGGACTAAACCACATTATTGTTCAGTCATTTTAGTTGTGTCCGGCTCTCCGTGACCCCATCTGGGGTTTTCTTGGCAAAGAGACTGGAGTGGTTTGCCATTTCCTTCTCCAGCTCATTTTACAGATGAGGAAACTGAGGCAAAGAAGGTCAAGTGACTTGCCTAGGGTCACACAGCTAGTAAGTGTCTGAAGCTGGATTTGAACTCAGGACTTCCTGACTCCAGGCCCAGCTCTCTATCCTCTGTCCCATCTAGCTGCCCTAAATGGCAATACAGTGACATTATATAAGATGGATGAATTACCATTACAGAGAGGCTTCTCATTTGTTAGGTAGAGTTTTGTTATTGGGAGTGATTATATAACATGGAGTGTATGAACTGTTTTCCTGCATTTCAATATAATTGGTTGCCTTGTAATCTTTTATTTTACGAATTTAAAAATATTATTCTGAGAAGGGGTCCAGAGACTTCATCAGACTACCAAAAAGGCCCATAAAAAGAAGGTGAAGAACTCCTGGCATACAATAATTGGACACAATTCAGTAATTGGCCACAGTAGACTAGGTATGTTCCTGATCCAGGATTATGTGAAGAAGAGGTCTCATGACTCCTCTGCCTGAGACAAAGGATGGAGTTATACCAAAACAGTGGAGACCACTCAAGGGAGTCCAATCCAATTCCAATATAAGAATATATTAGGTAGCTACTACATGCAAGGTAGGCAGCTAGGTGGTACAGTGGATAGGAAACCTGAGTTCAAATATGGCTTCAAGACATTAGCTGTGTGACCCTGGGCAAGTCATTTAACCCTGTTGGCCTCAGTTTCTCATCTGTAAAAAATGAGCTGGAGAAGGAAATGGCAAACCACTCCAGTGTCTCTGCCAAGAACACCCCTAAATGGGGTCACGGAGAGTCAGACACAACTGAAATGACCCAACAGTACAATACATACAAGGCACTGGGAAATACAAGGACAAAAAGAAAAATATAGAACACATTTTGAGAGGTAGCATGTTTTAATAGGGGGCAAGCAGGCCTCAGAGTCAGGAAGACTTGGGTTCAAGTCACCCCTAACATATGTTGGCTATGTGACCCTGGGCAGGTTGCTTAAGCTCTGTTTGTCCTCCCAGACAACTTTCTAATACAATGAAGTGGCAGGACAGTTGTGGAACTGCAGTAATAGAAGGGGGCTTCTTTACCAGGAAGTCTCTAGACCAATGAAATCACAGGTCTGGATCCCCCCCCTCCCCATATAGATCTATACGTCTATTTCTGATTACGTTGATCAAGACAGTGAGTAAACCTATAGAGCAAACTGTGGTTTGGTGAAGAAAAAAAAGAGCAGTAGCTTTTAGTGAGGTGTTTGATGGCAGTCCTATATTGCCACTAGGGAATCAGGAAGACTCATCTCCCTGAGTTCAAATCTGGCCTTAGACACCAGCTGTGTCACCCTGGACAAGTCACTTAACCCTGCTTGCCTCAGTGTCCTCATCTGTAAAATGAACTGGAGAAAGACATGGCAAGTCACTACATATCTTTGCCAAGAAAACCCCAGATGTGGTCACAAAGAGTCAGACACAACAACTGTGTGAACTTAAGTAAGTCAACTAGTTTCTCTGAGCCTGAGCTGCTTCATCTGTAAAATTAGAGAGCTGGCCTAAATTATCTCTGAGGCCTCTTCCTATTCCATAATTATATTCTGTTGAACAATCGGACTTTTGTTGCTGACTCTGAATCTTCATTATGAAGAGTCCTTATTATTCCTTGTTGTAGTGATGCCATCAAAGGTTATCAAAGTGTTTAAAGGGCACCAAATGGCCTCAGATTTCTTTGCCTTGGGTGTCTTTAGCCTGGTTTTTATCATTTTTCTGTCTCCTCTCTTAGTCCTTCAGCTTATTGTCTATCATAGTTCCCTAGCCTCTTTCAATATTTTACTTTTAATCTACTGTGAGCTGGAAAATCAGAGCCAACCTTAAGAATGGCCCACATTTACGTATCACTTTATAGCTTAGAGTATGCTCTCGTTTGACCATTATGGCCCTGTGAGCTAAGGGAGCAGAAAAATTGTCCATGCTTCGTAGATGAGAAAATGAGGCTGACAGGGCTTTAAGTGACTTGCGCATCAGTCCACTCATATCTGCTACATATGTGGTTCTGCTTACTGAGTAATAGAATCTTCTCTGACTCCAAACCCAGAATTTTTCCCACTGCTCCACACTTGCTTGAAAATTGAAGCAAATAGGCACTAAGTGAAAGCTTGAAGGGGTCTTCCATGAATATAGTGTAGAGAGTTGGTGACATAATTTTCTTTGTTTTGTCTTTGTTACATGCTGGTACTTGGCTTTGTTCCAAACAGTTAAAGTCAAAAAATAAGTGACCTCTAGAGAAGTGAGGTACAGGGCAAGTAGATGGCAAAGTGGAGAGAGCCCTGGTCTTGGAATCAGGAAGACTTATCTCCATGAGTTCAAATCCAGCGTCAGACATTTATTAGCTGTGTGACCCTGAGCAAGTCACTTAATTCTGTTTCTATCATTTTCTCTAAGTTTCAAAGACATTTAGAGTATAGTCTCCAGATCTGTAGTATATTATAATCTTTAAATGCCATTGAAACCTCCATGGTAGCAAGGATTACAAGCAAGCACCACCATGCCTGGCAGATCTATCATTATCTGAAGAGAAATCTCAGGGCCCTTCCTTTGCCTGGAGGAAAAGATGGAGCAGTTCCATTATAGTAGAGTTAATACAAGGGAAGCATTCCAATCCAACAACCATTTTTTAAGCAGATGCTCAGATGCTCAGGCATCCAGGTGGCATAGTGGACAGTGTTGGACTTTGAGTCATGAAGTCCTACATTTGAATCCTCCTTCAGACACTGACTAGCTGTGTGAGCCTGGGCAAGTCACTTAACCTTTCTCAGGCTCAGATTCCTCACCAGTAATATGAGGATAATAATAGCATCTACCTCATGAGCTCATTGTGGGAATCAAATGAGATAACATAAAGCTCTTTGCAAACCATAAAAGTTCTAAAAAAAAAAAGCTAATTATCAGTTATCATCATAATAACGATTAATATCATTATTAAAAGCCATTGGAAATGGGAAAACAAAAGGAAAAACAGACCCTACCCTCAAAGAGTTGTCATGATTTTCTTGCATCACTTTCATTTCTCTTCCCAGTTTTTCCTCTACTTCTCTTACTTGCTTCTCAAAATCCCTTTTGAGCTCTTCCAAGGCCTGGAACAGGTTCATATTTTTCTTGGAGGCTTTGGATGTAGGAGCTTTGACTTTGTTGTCTTCTTCTGGTTGTATGTTTTGATCTTCTTTGTCACCAAAGTAAGATAATATAGTCTGACTCTTTTTGTGAGGTTTGCTCATGATCCCAGCCAACTACTTGAGTTTTAAACTCTTTGTTAAGGTAAAAGTCTGCTTCCAGTGTGGGGGAATGTACTGTCCCAACCTTCGGGGTTTGTATAACCGTTTTCAGAGATACTTCTAGGTACCTGTAAATTTTCAGTTCTACCAAGGTGGTATGATAAGAGTTGAGGTGTGTACTCTTTTCCTGGCCTGTGCTCTGGTCTTTGAGGGACCAGCCACAAGCAGTCTTTTCTCTCTTAGAACTGTGAGGAGGGTTTCCTCTCCACCACAACTACAAGTTCCATGCGCCAGTGCTACTCCTCACCCCAGGACTGCCACCCAGAACTGTGACCCAGATCCAAGCACGGGCAAAGCAAGAGATTACTGCCTCAGCACTGGCAAAGAGATCCCTGCAGTCCCCCTCTGATCAGCCACTTGATTCCCCCTCAGTCTGTGGGCCGGAAGCTCAGGACACAGCCACCACCCCAGCGTCCGCACTCTGCACTCTGCGCTCTGGAGCTGGCTCTGACCTAGCTCCTCTCTCAGCACCGCAGAAACAGACTTTTCCCACTGACTTTCTAAATTGTCTTTGGTGTTCCTGGATTGAGGAGTCTGGAAACTGCCACAGCTGCCTGTGATTCATTCCTCTGAGGCCTGCTCCAGGTTTGCTGTGGCCTGCGCACCCACGCCACACTGCGCTCCTCTACCACCCAGCGCAATATGCCTTTCTGATCAACCATCCAGGCTGTTTTGGGCTGGAAATTTATTTTACTCTGTCTTTTTGTGGGTTCTGCTGCTTTAGAATTTGTTTAGAGCCATTTTTTTACAGGTATTTGGAGGGGTTTGGAGGAGAGCTCAAGCAAGTCACTGCTTTCACTCTGCCATCTTGGCTCTGCGCCCCCCCCCCCCAAAGAGTTTACATTCTACCTGGAAACTCTACAGGATGAACTGGGTATATTTCCATACTCAAGCACTCTATTTTGATGGACTATGGTCAGTGGTCTAAAGTCAAGAAAACCCTGAGACCCGCTAAAAGTATCTGTAGTGTATGTTCCATGAAAGCAGGGATTCTGCACCCTTTTGTGTTATGGACCCCTCTGATGAAGCCCATGGATCCCTTCTCAGAAAAATGTGTATAAAACACACATAGGATTAGCAGGACAACCAATTATGTAGAAATAAAATTATAAAAAATAAATTAACCAAGTTCACACATCCCAGGTTAAGAACCCCTGCACTGAAAGAGTATGCATATGTGTGGGTTTAATCTGGAATTATTAATGAATAATTATTTAGTAGATGGTGTGTGCAGGGCATATAGCATTCCATGTGCTGTCTTGCCAGGGTGTCTTCAATCTATCAGAGAAATAACTATTCATACAACTTATTAGAAATGTTCAACAAACAAAATAATAAATCACAATGGTACTTCCATCAGACTATGGTGGTGCAGAGGCGTGTGGAGGCCTTAACAAAAGCTAGCCTTTAAGGCAACCCCCAGCAGTAAACTACTGGATGGATGTCTTGTGTGACCTAGATAGCCAAGCATTGCCTCAGGCCAAGCAGAAAAGAAAGGACTGATTAATTCTTTCTCTGCCACTGTATAACTGACCTGTCATTAGCTTGTGTTGTTCAGTCGTTTTTCAACTGTGTCCAACTCTTCATGACCCCATTTGGGGTTTTCTTGGCAAAGATACTGGAGTGGTTTGCCATTTCCTTCTCCAGCTCATTTTACAGATGAGGAACTGAGGCAAACAGGATGAAGTGACTTGTGCGGGGTCACACAGCTAGTAATTTGAACTGAGAAAGATGAGTCCTCCTGACTCTAGGCCTAGATCTCTATCCACTGTGACACCCAGCTGTTTCATCATTAGATGTTAGTCTGATAAAATGCAGACTTACTCAAGATGAATTTAACTTTATTAGCTTGATTCCTACAATTAGACTTTCAGATACTGTTTTTTCCTTTTTCTGCATTTTGCCAAACCTAAAGCCTGGATTGTATATTCTGCTGCTCTAATATATTCTAAGCTCTCCCTGCTATTTAGAGGCAAAGACAGAGAATAAAACATCCTTTATCCCAATATTTTACTATGGTTACTCTTGTTTGACTCTACCCCAAACTTCTATAGAGTCAGCCAATCAACAGTCATTTACTAAGCACCTACTATGTTAAATTTGACCTCAGACACTTATTAGCTGTGTGACTCTTGGCAAGTCACTTAACCCTGTTTGCCTCAGTTTCCTCATCTGTAAAATGAGCTGGAGAAGGAAATGGCAAACCACTCCAGTGTCTTTGCCAAGAAAACCCCAACTGGAGTCACAAAGAGTCTGACACAATTGAACAACGACTAAATGTGTCAGTCCCTGTGCAAAGCTCTGGGGAGTACAGAGAGCTGAGGACCGTTAAACACCCCATGAGGCAGGTGAATATACATTTTATTTTTACCCATAACAGTAACTTCATTCAGTTTCTTCAGAATAGGCCAACCTGATAATTACAACATAGGAGACAGATGAAAAAGCTACCCCTGGGTATCATAAAGATGGGTAGGATTAGACTGGCAGTAGGAATATGGCAATGGAAGGTTGTGTCTTCTTCATAAGCAACAGAGCTGAGAGATGGAAAAAGCAAAATAGCCCTTATATCAAGGAAACAGACATGGAAATCTATACATTAGAGAATGGATGCACAATGGAGAGTATTTGGATAAATATAAAAAGAAAGAAAAATAAATGATGTCATTGAAATATGCCCTGTAGACTGTTGGGGTAAATGAAGGTTATGTACGATTGCATTGCTGATAAAGATCTCAAAACTGGCAAAGTGGCCAAATATAGTAGTGATGGAAGATTTTCAGTCACCTATCAGAGATCTGCTAGAAGCAGAACATTTGATTAATTCTTAACTTGTTGATAAATTTCATCTCTCAAAAGTTAGGAGAAACAATAAGGAGAGCTACTCCTCTGAATCTAATTCTGACCAATAATAAAGAATTAGTGAAGTGGAAGCCACAGAAGCCCCAAGAGAAAGTGACTGTGTCTCCCTGGGGTTTGTAATAGCCAACGGGAATCAGTTAGTCTTACTAAGAATTTATTGTGTGCCAGGCATTAAGTATGGAGTATTTAGAGAGGATGAGCACCTCTGGTGGGATGGTTTGTGTCCCTTTTCAGGGCTGCTCATCCACCTTTGGTGTCCACCTGTCACCCAGCTCTCACCTGTGGCTCCAGGAAGCTATAGTATATGCATCAGCCACACCTTGGTAAACCATTTCACTTGATGGGCTAAACCAGTTTGAGGGTAATCAACAGATCTCAGACCTGTTGGTGAGTTTCAAGGGGTGTCCACCTCCAGCATATAAAGACTTCCCCTGATGGAACGGGCAGACAAAGGCAGCCGAAGCAGGTGGTATGGAGCGTTTAGAGCTTGGTCAGACAATGAAGATGCCAGATTCATCCACTGCATCCCCGGCCATCGCCGGTTGTCCTGTCTTTTATGCTGCCTCTGGACTTCAATGACTCTGGAAGAGAGAGAGTGAGATTGAGGACTTTGTGCAACCCTGCCTCACTTAAATCCAATTCATGCCAAGTCAAGACAACACCCCATGACACCATTGGTCCTCTTTAAAAGAAGGATGAATAACAACAAATTCCAACAAAACAATTCCAACTGTCATAGTCAGATTGTACTTTATGCCTTAGGAAAGCAGCCAGAATCACAAAACCTCAGAGTTGGAAGGACATCAGAGATTATTCAGTCAAAACTATAACAGAACAAGACTGGACTTCAAAACACACAAACAAGTGACAAATGAGATCCTTTGACCTGAGACTCTAAAAGGAAAGAAGATGGCTTGGGAGGTGTCAGTCTCAAAAATTAAATTCTTCCCAGCCTCAGTAGCTATTACTCCACTTCACATACAGCCTTCTCTCTATTCATCACACACCACTTCATCTCCCATCTGCCTGACTCTATACTGGCCATCCCCTATGCTGGATACCTTCTTTCCTTACTTCTTCGTCAGAGTCCTTCTCTGAAGCCTTTCCTAATTCCCTCATCTGCTGATGCCCTCTCCCCAAAACTGCTTTGTATTTAACTACTTTATATAGGGCAGGTAGATGGTGTAGTGGAGACAGAGCTGGGCCTGGAGTCAGGAAGATGAGTCTTTCTGAGTTCAGATCTGGCCTCAGACACTTACTGGCTGTGTGACCTTGGGCAGGTTACTTAACCCTTTTTGCTTCAGTTTCCTCATCTGTAAAATGAGCTGGAGAAGGAAATGGCAAATCCCTCCAGTATCTTTGCTAAGAAAACCCCAAATGGGAGTAGGTAGGTGGCGCAATGGATGGAGCACTGGCCCTGAAGTCAGGAGAGCCCGAGTTTAAATCTGGCCTCAGACCAAACACTTGACACGTACTAGCTGTGTGACCCTGGGCAAGTCACTTAACCCCAATTGCCTTTTAAAAAAAAAAAGGAAGAAAAAAGAAAACCCCAAATGGGATTATGAGGAGTCAGACACAACTGAAAACTTTGTATAGATTTATATTTATTCACTTTATGTTTATACTGAATATATTTACATATGTACTTGTCTCCTCCATTAGAAGAAAGCTCCTTCAGATAGGAATAGTTTCATTTTTTGTACTTATATCTCCAGTTTTATGCACAGTAGGGAAGAAAAAGAGAATAAGCAAGATATAACATGACATAATACAATATCAATCATATCATATACAAATGTAGCATCTACTATGTGCTAAGCACTTTACAAATATTATCTCATTTAATCCTCCCAATAACCCTGGAAAGTAGGTGCTGTTATTATCATCTTTTTACAGATGAAGAAACTGAGGCTGACAGAATAAGTGACTTGCCCAGGGTCACACAATTTGCCATTACCTGAAAGTATATTTGAACTCAAGTCTGTCTGACTCTAAGCCTAGTGCTCTATCTACTTTGCCTGGCATGTAGTAGATACTTAACAAATACTTGTCAATGGATCAATAAATATTTTAATTAAATTGCATCATAGATTTTTACACTTAGAAGGGACCTTAGAAATCAAGTAGTCTAATCCCTTCATTTTATAGATACACAGGTATGTAAAGGTTAAGTGACTTGCCCACCATTATGAACTTAGGTCCTTGTATTCCAAATCTAACATTCTTTCCACACTTCCATGTTGACTTTTATGAATAGTTCCTACCAGTCTGACTTCAGAGAAGTCACAACCTTCCTGGGCCTCAGTTTTGTCATCTATAAAAAAAGGTTAGATTGGATACCTTCTGAGGCTTCATATAGCTTTAAATTGATGAGCACAATGATGAAAAGGAGGAAGAATCCTAACATGAAGGAACAGGATTGGTATCTAAAGAGATCATGGCTTCCCTGGAAATTCTCTGTTGGGTACAGGTCCAAAAAGGATTTATCGAAAAGATACAAGGAGAAGCACGTAAACAAGGAACTTTATAGAAGTGTCATAGACCTCGAATAAGATTGTCAGAATGTTGATTGTGAAAAATTCAAAGGATGACAGAAAAGCCTTTTTTAAAAAAAAGTTCTTTTATTTATTTACTTATTTATTTTTGTTGAGGCAGTCGGTGACGTGCCCAAGGTCACACAGCTAGTGAGCTGCCCCCAAAATATATCTCTTTTAAATGAGCACGGGGGGGGGGCATGGTTTGAAGAAGATGTTGCAGAGGTAACAGATAACCAAGAGAAAATAGCTACTCTGGTCGTTCCAGCTCCTAATTTAGGGTTCCTCGGGTCAGATTTTGCTTCAGTCTTTTCTGTTACTCTTCTCAAGCTTCCCATTAGAATGGGAGCTCCTTGAAGGCAGGGACCATGTTTTGCCTTTTTTTTTTTGTAGCCCCAGCACTTGGCCTAGTGCCTGGCACATAGTAGGCACTTAATAAATGCTTATTTAGAGGCAGCTAGGTGGCGCAGTGGATAGAGCACTGGCCCTGGAGTCAGGAGGACCTGAGTTCAAATCCGGCCTCAGACCAAACACTTGACACTTAACTAGCTATGTGACCCTGGGCAAGTCACTTAACCCCAACTGCCTAAAAAAAAAAAAGGAAATAAATGCTTATTTATTGACTGACTTTGTCAAGAAGAATAATCTTCAGACTGAAAAAGGTAGAATGAACATGCTTAAGACGATAATGATAATGATAATAATAATGATAGCTAGCATTTATAGAACACTTTAAAGTTTTCAAAGTGTTATCTCATGTTATCTCATTTGGTGCTCCCAACAGCCCTGTGAGGTAAGGGCTATTATTATCCTATTTTACACTGATTGGGAGAGTTAAATGCCACATAGCCAGTAAATGCTTGACTGAGGATTTGAACTCAGGACTTTCTGACTCCACTACACCACCTAGCTGTCTTAGGTGGAAACAAGTGAAAGCTAGAAAGCACCTCGCTATTCTTTTGTCGTTCAGTCATTTCAGCCATATCAAATTCTCCATGACCCCATTCCAGGTTTTCTTGGCAAAGATACTGGAGTGGTTTGCCATTTCCTTTTCCAGCTCATTTTACAGATAAGGAAACTGAGGCAAACAGAGTTAAGTGACTTGCTCAAGGTCACACAGCTAGTAAGTCCCTGAGGCCAGATTTAAACTCAGTCTTACTGACTCCAGGCCCTAACCCTAATTTCAGTTAGAGAGTTTTTTCTTCTCTAAGTTTATGCATCCCCTGAAATCCATCCATGGACCCCAGGTTAAGAACCCTTGGGTTAGAATAAGATGAGATTTAATAAGCCTAAATGTAATACCTTCCATGATGTTCAGTTAATTAATTGCATAAGAACAGAATAGTAATGCTATAGAAAAGATGTTTGTTTTGGAGTTAAAAAAGTTGGATTTGAATCCCAACTCCACCACTTACTACCTGTGTGACCTTAGACCATACAGCCATCCAACAAGGATTTATTAAGTACCTAATATGGGAGGCAGTCTTCAACAAGGCAGCATGACATGGTGAATATATGGCTAGCTGGCCTTGGAACCGAGACCTGGGTTCAAGTTCTGACTCACACAGCCAAGATGTAACTCGGAAAGTCATTTAACCTCTCAGTTTCCCCAGGAAACTATATGAGACTACAAGTTGCTGATAGATGGTCTGCTTTGGTACAGTGTGTTTCCTCCCTGGGAGCTCCATACATCAATGAAATCACAAGTCTGGACCCTTCTTCCTCCCTCCCCCCTAAAGAGTCTATGTTTATTTAAAAAGCTGTCATGTAAAAGAGGATTAGATTCCTTTCCTCCTTTGTGTAGCCTGATTCTGTTCATGTTCTAAGACTTCAGGCCTGCTTTTTAATTTACCTACTGTATTGCATTATGAACCTATCAGGAGAGATTTCATTAAGGCTGTATAATGTGGCCCTGTGGCATATCATCGCAATCTCAAGCATCCTGAGATTACTCTAAGGCCAGTGGTTCACTGATTGCTTCCAGTTATACAGGAGGCTTAAATACCACAGAGGGTAGTAATACAGAGAGATAATTACCAGCTGCAAAAATACCTTGAGCTGCATGGAGTCCACAAAGAGAGGCCACACAATACACTGTGTGAGCTGGATGGTTAGACGGTGTGGCTCATCCCACCACTGGACAAGAGTGAGCTTGGTGACCATTTTGCAGCTGATCAAAAAGAATGTTAATCTTGAAGATAGAAGAAGGCTGACAAGGAGTTTATGCCAAAGTTACAACCAAATGAAGGGGATTTCTTAAAACCTCTCCAACCTCTGCAATTCTTCAGGGACTACTTGGGGAGGAAGAAGACATTTGCTCATGCACAAATCTTTCCAGAGAGTGTTTAATTACTTTTCTCTTTACTTTTTCCAGTATTCAGGGACTGGTGATAAGCACATTGTTTTAGCCAGGATTCTTGGGTGAGGTGAAAAAATAGGTTAATCATACTTTGTATTTGCTTACTGAGGAGGGGGAATGGAACACAGTCATTTGGCACTGTGTAGAGTAAATCCTTAGGATGATAATAATAGCTAGTATTTATATAACACTTTATATAGCAAAGCTTTTTTTATGTTATCTTATTTGCATCATAGAATCTAAAAGAAAAATACACCACAGGTGTCATCCTTTCCAACTTCTTCATTTTGCACGTGAGGAAACTGAAGCCCAGAATGCCAAAGTTCGCACTGGTAGTAAACAACTTAGCTGGGATTTGAACCCAGATTTTCTGACTCCCAATCAAGTCCTCTCTCCCCTTGTTGAATGTAGACGCAAGTGTCCCAAGTCAAAGTCCCCTTGCTGTTTCTTGGTCCCTTCTCCTTAATCATGAATAGAACATAACTTGAACATAGGTATAATTGAGAATAACCATTAGCATGTAGAGCCTATAACACAAAACTGCCCCAACTGTGGACTGCTGTTCTTTTCCAGAGCTTGGCAACATGAGGACCTAGCATTCCATTAGGCTAGTGGAATTTTAAGAACAGAACGTAGGCATGTCAAGGGAATCTGTATGGGGGAGGGAGGGAATGAGGCCTCACTCTCTGCCAAGTCGAGAAAATCTGACACTTCCCAAGTGGCTGCTTTGTGCGTTTTTTAAGATGCCTCTCTCCTTTCTCTGAATCAGGAATCAGAATTGTCCAACACTGTGCATGCTGTGAGATTTTTTTTTTCTTCTGGTCAATATTGCTTTTGGGAAGAAGCCTTCAAATTGATTTTAGAAATGGTGATATTCCATTCTTTTCCCAGATTTTCACCCTTTGTTTAGCCACTTCTATCTGATTCACTGGAAGCTTGCCAGAGAAGGCAGTCATAGGATTTTGGATTTAGTGTCAGAGGGGAACTCTAGGGGCCCACCCCCTCATTTTGCATATGAGGAAACTGAGATACTGAGAAATTAAGTGATTTGACCAGGCTCATACAACTAGTAAACGTCTGAGGCATGATTCAAACTCAAGCCTTCCTAACTCCAACTTCAGCTCTCTCTTCACTGTAGAGGATTCCTTTCCCTTTACTATTCTCTCCTTCAGTTACCTGCATCTCTATACTTGATTCCATTCTCTTAGCTAGTGCTGAAATACTACATGCAGGGAGTGTCAGTAATAACAACTAATAAAAAATAATAATGCAAACTTTTTATGGTACTGTAAGATTTACAAAGTGCTTTCCTCATGGAGGATATTCAGTGAGGCAGGCCATGGAGATATTATAAGCATTATTTCTATTTTACAGATGAGGAAACTGAGGCTCAGAGAGGTAAAGGGACTTGCCAATGTACATACAGCCAGTATCAGACCCAACAGAGGCCCCTGTGTTTCCTGACACTAAATTCAGCCTTCTTCCTACCACACCATACTTCTTAAAGGAATCATGCTGTGGATAAACCCTCTGAGCCCCCTTTTTATGCTATGCAACCATACTTTAGAAATCTGTCAGAATTACCAGACCCCTGTTTGTTGGGAATATCTTTAAAAGAATTCATTCTTTGGGCATAAGGCAAGACTTGGTTGTTCTTCCCAATGTTGAGATTCTGTGATTTGGTGAGTTATAGAATTATTGAGTGTGAGAGATCATTTAACCCAAATTTCCTTCCCCTTCTCCCTCCCTCAGTGCTGAAAGCACGATACAGAGATCAGTACACTGCGTTTGGAGCTAGGGAGACTTGGGTCCAATCTCGTGTCATGTTCATGCTAGCTTTGTGACCCTAGGCAAGTCATTCGATTTCTTCATGCAGTTTTCTTATCCATAAAATGAGAGAGTTGGACTCAATGTCCTGCCCTTCAGCTCTCTATATGATACCTTTCAACCCACACATCAGGAAAATGCTATAGGTGTGATATATCTGGGTTTCAGCAAGTATTTGACAGAGTCTGTTATGATAGCCGCACAAACAAGATAGAGAAATGGGGCCTGTCAGGTAGTGCAATTATGTTGATACAGAGCTGGTTGAAGAGCTAGATCCAAAGCGTTGATTACTGTATGTTGACCTAGAAGAAAAGGTTCCATGGTGAGTCACAGGGATCTGTCCTCAGACTCACTGTGGTCTATATTTTCCTCATGGCTTGGATGGAGACATAGACTGCATCCTTATCAAATTTTCAGATGGCATGAAACTAGCTGTCAAGGATATTTCACATGCTGGATGACAGAATTAGGATCCAAAAGAATCTCAACCAGCTGAAGGAATGGGTGACACCATGTAAGATAACATTTAATAGGGATAAAGGTAAAGATTTTTATTTAGGTTTAGAAATCAGTTACACAAGTATAGAGTGAGAGAGCTATTACTTGATGCTAATTCCTGTAAAAAAAATATCAAGGGGTTTTGGCAGACTGCAAGTTTATCCAGAGTCAATATTATGACATTTTGTTGTCATTGTTTAGTTGTTTTTTTAGTCAAATCCAACTCTTCGTGAACGCATTTGGGGTTTTCTTGGCAAAGATACTGGAGTGGTTAGCCATTTCCTTCTCCAGCTCATTTTACAGATGAGGAAACTGAGGCAAGCAGGGTTAAGTGAGTTGCCCAGGGTCACACAACTAGTAAGTATCTGAGGCCAGATTTGAACTCAGATCCTCTTGAATCCAGGGCTAGCGCTTTTCCCACTGTGCCACCTAGCTGCCCCTAGGGAGCTGTTACTTGATATTAATTCCTTCTGGGGGAAAAAATGAAGGGGTTCTGGAAGAATGCAAGTTGGCTGCCCCCCAAAACCTAATCTGATCTTAGGCTATATCTTAGTCAGTCAACAAATAAGTGCCTACTATGTGCTAGGCACTGTGCTAAGCTTTGGGGATACAAAGAAAGGCAGAAGACAATCCCTACCTTCAAGGAGCTCACAATCTGATAGAGAAAGACAACACATAAAAAAAAAGCCGAGGCCAAATAGGAGATACAAAACATTATGAAATGCAAAATGGATTATTTTGATTGCATTAAATTGAAACGTTTTTGCACAAAGTCAATGCAACCAAGATTAGGAGAGAAGCAGAAAACTGAGAAAGAATTTTTACAACCAGTGTCTCTGATAAGGGCCTCATTTCTAAAATACATAGAGAACTAAGTCAAATGTATAATAATACAAGACATTCCCCAATTGATAAATGGTCACAGGATGTGAACAGGCAGTTCTCAGAGGAAGAAATTAAAGCCATCTATAGTCATATGAAAAAATGCTTTAAATCACTATTGGTTAAAGAAATGCAAATCACAACAACTCTGAGGTACCACATCACACCTATCAGATTGGTCAGTATGATAAAACAGGAAAATGATGAATGTTGGAGAAGATGGGGGAAAATTGGAACTCTAATGCATTGTTGGTGAGTTGTGAACTGATCCAACCATTCTGGAGAGCAATTTGAAACTATGCCCAAAGGGCTATAATAATGTGCATACCCTTTGACCCAGCAATAGCACCTCTAGGGCTGTAGCCCAAAGAGATCATAAAAACGGGAAAAGGACCCACACGTACAAAAATATTTATACCCGCTCTTTCTGTGGTGGCAAAGAATTGGAAATTGAGGGGATGCCCATCAATTGGGAAATGGCTGAACAAGGTGTGATATATGAATGTAATGGAATACTATTGTGCTATAAGAAGTGATGAGCAGGCAGACTTCAGAAAATCCTGGAAAGACTTGTATGAACTGATGCAGAGTGAAGTGAGCAGAACCAGGAGAACGTTATACACAGTAACACGTTGTGCGATGACTAACTTTGATAGACTTAGCTCTTCTCAGCAATACAAGAATCTAAGACATCTCCAAAAGTCTCATGATGGAAAATGCTATCCACATCCAAAGAAAGAACTATGGAGTTTGAATGCAGATTGAAGCATACTATTTACTCTTTTTTTTCTTCTGTTTTGTTTTGTTTCCTCTTTCTTATGGTTCCTTCTATTGGTTCTAATTCTTCGTCACAACATCACTAATGTGAAAATATGTAAATAGGAATGTATATGTATAGCCTATATCAGATTGTGCACCATCTTGGGTAGAGAGGTGGGGAGGGAGAGGGAGAAAAATTTAAAACTCAAAAGCTTATGGAAGTGATTGTTGATAAATCAAAATAAATTAATATATAAAAAAAAGAAGAAGCCAAAAGGGAGGCAGTAGTACCCAGCATGGGGAGGGCAGAGGAGTGGAACCAGGTGGGAAATGATGAGATGGCTCCCCTGGGTGCTTCTTTAAATGGAGGATATGGAAGGATTCTATCCTCCATCCTCTCCATTCTGAAGGAGGTAGAGGCCCCTGGACTAGGGGCACTAACAAAGTCTAATTTTCAGAGTTGAAGTGATCTCGTAGGAAGATCCAGAGAACAGTGATAAAGGCATACAGTCAAGTAGGCTCTTTGGTGCCTAAGAATAGGAAAAGCAGTCTTCTCACTGATCAGACATCCCAAGTATCCCCAAAGGAGATACCTGAACAATGAGAGATTGTGAAACCATGCCATGTACACATCTTTGGAAGGAAATGGGAATATTTAGACCAGAGAGGATTTACCAGGGCAGAATAACTGTCTTCAGATATTTGAAGGCCTCTCACAGGGAAGAGACATTAGACTTAATTTTGTTTGGCTACATAAGATCACTGAATAAAAGCTACAGGGAAGCAGATTTCAGTAGCAAATCTCTTAAAAGTTGCTGTTCAGAAATGGTGAGGTCTCTTATAAGGTAATGAATTCCCTGCCATTAATGAAAGGGGATTTTATAGAGGGGATTCATGAATCTAGGTTCCTCAGTGGATAAAGCACTGGACCACGAGTCAGGAAGGCTTAGATTCAAATCCAGACTCAGACACTTCCTAGCTGTGTGACTCTGGGCAAGTCACTTAACCTCTGTCTACCTCAGTTTCTTCAACTGTAAATGGAGATAATAATAATATCTACCTCTCAGGGTTGTTGTGAGGATCACAAAGATAGTCTGCACTTAGCATACTGACTAGCACACAGTAGACACTTAGTAAATGTTTCTTTTCTTCCTACTTTTATGGATTGGGAACAGGGCAAGACTAGGTAGGTCTGTGAGAGCCTTCCAAGTCTGAAATTCTAAGATTCCATGAGTCTTGGGATCATAAACTATTACAGCTGAAATGGAATTTAGAAATCTTCTAGTCTAAACTTTCTCTCTCTCCTAATTATATTGAAGAGGAAAGCATGCCTAAGATCATACAAAGCAGAGACTAGAATCCAGACTGAAAGATTCCCAGTCCAAGGCTCATTCTCATTTACCATGAGAGTGTGTGTGTGTGTGTGTGTATGTGTGTGTGTTCATAAAAACTTATATGTATATATGTAAACTGGATGTGAAATGTAAAAGAGATAAATATAAGGTCCCACACTTGGACTAAAAAAATCAGCTTCAATAACACAAGCTACAAAGAAGGATGTTAGTGGATTACAAGATCCATTTGAGTCACTAATGTAATAGAGGAAGCAAAAAAGTTAATCTAATTGTAGCCTGCCTTAATTGAAGCATGGTTACAGGAGGAATGGAAGTGACAGTCCTGTGATACTCAGCTCTGTTGTGACCACACCTGGAGTGTTGCATTCAGTTCTAGGTCCCCAACATTATGAAATATTTTTGCAAGCTGGGGGAGGGGAGATCGGTAAAGGGATTGGAAGCTATGCCAACAGAGCATCAGTTGAATTATCTGGTATCTATAGTAAGGAGGAGAAGACTGAGGGGGACACAACAGCTCTTTTCAGGTATTTGAAGGGTTGTCACAAGGAAGAGGAATTGTATTTGTTGTGCTTGGCCTGACAACTCAGAATTAGAATTAGAGGGGAAAATTCTCAACAAATAGAGCCATCTCAAAATGGAATTGGCTACCTTAGGAGATAGTGATTTCTTTGTTCCATCAGAGGCTCAGTGGTCACTTACCAGGGGAATTTTAGAAAGGAGTAAGGCTTTGGGTAGGGGTTAAACTGGATTGCCTCTGAGATGGGATACATCCACAGCTGGTAAAATACTGATGCTTATTTGCTACATCCTTCATAATTCTCACAACCACCTTAATAATTCTTATTTTTTTCCAAAGGGAAATAATACATACTTCAATGCCCACCATCTTCTTATCTGTTGAGGAAAAAAAATAATCACATGCAATTTATCAGAAGCCCCAACCACACCCCAGGTGCGATACCAAACACAGAATAAGACCCTCTCCCTGCCCAGGAAGCCCACAGTCTGAAATCTTAATCATGTCCTTTGTATCTTGAGCACCATAGGAACTTGAAAATTTTCACTAACAGGCTTTGTATCTTTGAAGTATTTTCCCAGAGTCCCTCCGGTGGCTAATGGCCACACACAGCAGTTTGAGCCAGCAAAGAAGCTGATCCTGCATTTCACGCAGAAAAACCGCATGAATCCTGAGAATGACATCAAAGGAGTGATGCCCGGTGAGTATGTGCATACGTAGGGAGGCAGCCATGTGAGAATCTATCTATGGAGCCTAACATACCAGAACTCAATATCCCAACAGTTCCTAGATTTCCTTTCACTGGTGTGTTTTATTAAGTAGCTTCCATTGCCAGCCAAATATTCCCACTTTATTTGGCCTGGATCTGTTGAACAGAAATAATAATAATAATGTCCCCCTAAGCAACCTGAAAGTGGGTTGAAATCCTCCCAAACTATGGTGGGCTTTGGATATTGATTGGACATGCTAATGAAAGAAATTGACTTTGGCTATAAAAACAGCAAACAAAGGTTCAGAAAATTAATTACTACCCTAGTATAAATCTGGCCTTTCAGGTAGGGCATTCTATAGAACATGGATGTAAAATCCTTGACCTACAGTCTTGTCACTACTCTCTAAGTCACCTCTGACCATAATCATACTTTGGAATTTAATCTTCAGGGTCCACAGTCTTCAGCCATCTCTTTTTTTCTTAAATGTAACCTCCTAAGATTACCCAGAGTATTTTTTTATTGTAACCATTTCTAACCAAAAAACTGGGAACAGTTTTCTTTTTCTTTGCCTTCTCTTCCTTTCTGGGATCTCTGCCCTCAGGTAGAAGTATTCTTTGTATCCAACCCAGATTTTTTTAAGGAACCCTGGTCTGGGAGGGAGGGGGGTGTCTATGAAGTCAAAATTATTTTCATAATAATATCTGTGTTTTAATTTCAAATTTGGTTAATATCAATAGATATAATCCACATAAATAAAAACTTCTTAGGGGTGGGGAGAGCAGGGTGGGGAAAGCAGGGTGGGGAGAGTATTTCTTCAATAATGTTTTAGTATGTAAGGGGATCTTGAGACCAAAAAGTCTGACAACTACTTACCTAAACCAGTGCCTGACCCTGGGTCTGTCCTGGCCTTAAATTAAAAGCCTCCAATTTTACTTCGATGTTTTACCAGCTGTGTAACCAGTTGGAAACATGTTGCAATGTATAGTTTAGGGTCATGGATCACAGGGTCAGAGATTTAGAAAAGGGAACTTAGAGGTTGTCTAATCCAACCCCCTCTCATTGTACAGATGAGGAAACTGAGGCCCAGGCACATAACTTGCCATGGTCACATGAGCAAAATTTGAACACTGTTCCTCTGACTCCAGAGCTAGAGTCCTTTTTGAAACCTGGCATATGACTTACTGAATCCGAGAAAGTAAATTCAGATGTTGCCCATGAATCCTAAAGACATGAAAACTATATCTTAAGTGGCCAAAAAAAAAAGCCTTGTCTTCCTCTTCAGAAGTAGAATAGTACAGAAGAAGGAGTACTGAATTTGGAGTCAGAAGATGTGGGTTTAAATCCTGACTTTGCTATTAACTATATATGCAACCATATGTAAGTTGTTTAACCATCCTGAGCTTTAATTCCACTTCTGTAAAATGAGGAGATTGGACTCAGTAACCTCTGAGGTCCCTTCCAGCTCTGGATCTCTGGATCACTCCTAGGTCAGACTTCATGATAGCAGGCAACTCAGCCAACGAGTAATAATTTGGGGGAACCTACTTCAAATGCTCTAGCCTTTCTGGAATGGAGGTATGTGCCACATGTAGGGATATCTGTGTGAAGAGCAATAAAAAATTCACATAACTCTTAAGGAGTCAAGTAGTATCTCTTGTGTGCTGTGTACAGTAAGAGATCTGAGAAAATGGAGAAGGAATAGCACTGACTTCACAAATGCTTCTTAATAGAAGCATTAATCTCCTTGAGGGTAAGGACTGTTTTGTCTCTTTCTTTGTCTCTACAGTGCCTGGCATTTAGTAGGGACTTAATAATTACTTGTTGGTTGATGGATTGATTCCTACATAGTCTGGGCTGAGTGATCACAATGATTCCTTCCACCTCTGGGATTCTATTCATTTAACATGCATTTACTAAAGGACCAACTCTATTGTGAACCACTATATGAGAGATGCTGACAAAATATAAAGTTTAGATAAGATATAATGTCTCCGATTTTATGCAACAACAACAAAAAAAAACAACTAAAAAAGCTAAAGTAGTTGACTTTTCTCATGGTTTTCAGAAGATAGGTAGGAGTGATGTGGGGCAAGTATATGTATCCACATGGGTATGTACAGCAGCGCTCTTGGGATTTTGGACACATGTGAGCATCTATGTCTCTATTACCTTCTGGTAGCAACCTGCTCATTTGGACAATGAAGAACTGAAAACAATGTTTTGTTTTCCATTGAGGTCCACTTGACATTTCCAAGGAGTTCTTCCTAAAAATCAAGCACTTAATCTGTTATCAGAACTAATTCCAGTAGTTCTAAAAAAAAATGTCACTTTCCTTTTGGACTTCTAAGACTTGAAGCAAAATTCCCTTTGGGGTATTTGCTTAACTAAATTATCACACCCCACTTACTAGTCAAATTTTAAAAAAAAACTTTTCCCCCTTTGATCTTAATTGTGCCATTATATTTCCCTTCTTTATTGTAAGAAAGTGGTATCATGACTTTTTTCCCGTGTGATTGTTGCTCACATTTATTTATATTCAGATGTAGCAGGGAGAGACTTGAGAGAAAAAGTATCTTTGTATGTGTGACTTATGAAAAGGGAACAAAAGATGTCTATCTCCTTTAAAGTGGGGGGAGGGTGGCATTTCAGTATTGGCTCTATAAAGCCTCATGTTCCACATTGGCTTCTTGAGCTCTCTTTGCCCACCAGCTGTTAGTCACCTTTGTCAGTTGTGCCATTTCAACATTGTATTGCCTTGCTTTGTGGGGAAAGACCACATCTGTTTCACCTTCTAAACAGCTGCGTATTCTAGCTTGCTTTCTTTGCCTAGGTTTCTTTTCTCCTGCTAAACTATCTCCCAATAGCTCAGAC
Organism: Phascolarctos cinereus; assembly: GCF_003287225.1. Lineage (NCBI taxonomy): Eukaryota > Metazoa > Chordata > Mammalia > Diprotodontia > Phascolarctidae > Phascolarctos > Phascolarctos cinereus. The sequence continues at coordinate 572,919,079 of NW_027555847.1, forward strand.
CAAATATAGTCAAAAAATGTTTGTCATGTGGAAACCAGCAGTGAGAACCCAAATAATTGTGTAGCCAATTATGTCAACCAGTGTCTTATATCTTATGTATACACACATACAAACACACATGTATGGGCCCCAGCCTTGGTAGGCTGTTTTACTTCTAGTCCATAATAATGCCAAAATGGAAAATCAGGGACTCAGTGTTTCCACTCTTCTGTTTTTCTCAGGTTGTTCTAAGTGTCCTTGGATTTCCCCTTAGAACCTGTCTGATTTGTTTTTGAACATTTCAACACAGTCCTTTGAGTTAGCACTGTGACTCAATCATCATATGCCACAGCATGTGTACAGGTCTCACCTGACTCTGCAATAATGCCAACATGAAGCTTTCTACTGGAATTCCTGTCACTGGCTTTGCTTGTTCCAGTCAGAAATGTGTAGACTGTAATCAAATGTCATGACATAACCTAGCTGTGTGACTAGATAGCCATTCACTCTGTGGTTTGATGGATATTTGTAGGCATTCCAGATGGGCATATTGAGGGAAAATGGGAAAGGAGAACAGTATTGGCCCCAAATATCAAATGTTTGGATAGATTTTTAAGACTGAGGTCCATATGGTTGCTAACTACTTCTTGCTTCCAAAGAAGGCCTGTTCTACCATTTAATTACTTCTATTTCTAAATCTAGAGCTGAGGGGGTGAGGGGGTTGGAGGAAGCCAATAACTCTTTGAGTTTACTTATAAATGTGGGTTTTTTTTTTTAATGTTCAGTGCCTCAAGGAAGGACATAAAAGCTGATTATTTCCTACAGAGTCTAAAAATCCAATAGTTTATGAGCCTGAAATGCCTTAAAGACTTTTGGGAAAAGGATATGACTCTTGTGGCATACTTTCAAAAGAACTATGATGGTTCCTCCCAGGCCTTATCTTGAGTGGACTGCAGCTGCTTTCTGCCCTCTGGCCACATCAGGGGACAACTGGCTGGCGGTCTCACCACCTAGTCCTTCAGGCCCTGGACAGATCCCATGCTTCCCTCTGGAGCATTCTCAGGTAAGCCCTTTCTTAAGAGCCACAATGTCCTTCTCGAGTCAATAGTGTGCTCTGGGGCATCCCTGAAGCAAGGCAAACAGATCGGCAAGCTAGAGCAGTCGCACCAGGGCAAGGACTATATCCTTCCATTGCCTTGGTTCCTTCCAGGTAATAAAGATTCAGAATTGCACAGTGATGTTGGGAGGAGGGAAGGGAACAGAAATGACTTATCTACCCTAGAGTACAGAAACAGCATGCTTAGCAGGGCAAGAGACTACACTAGAAAAATGGACGTACTGTCCTCCCTACACAAAACAGGCTCAGCATGTTAGAAAGGGAGTTCAATTTTGATTTTTTTCCTGGTAACTCTAAATCAAATTATTTTCTGTTATGTGTGGTAAAGAAAAGGGGAAAGCATGAAGTGAAGAGGTAGTTTCAGGTTTTTCACTGAAGTTTGTACAGACTGTTATCTTTAATACTTTTAACACTGTGTATCCTAGAAAAGCCCTTATTTTCTAACATTGCCAAGTGAAAAACCTAGCTCTCTAGACCCTGAGTTGTTTCAATGACATGAAGAATACAGGATGTCTGAACTTCCCTGCCTCCTCTCTCCCATCCCCCTCAGGAAAAGAGTCTGTTAACTCCAAGGAAATACACAAATTATGATCTTAGAAAATGGTGATGTGGGTGCTACAGGGCCCTACCATGACACCAGTGGCCCCAGAAAGAATAAAAACTTGGAAAATTATATTTGGGCTTGTCTGGTTCCTTTTATTGACTACAGGCAGCCCCCAGTTTCGCATTTCTGGGTGCTATTGCTAACCCAAAAAAAAAATTCAGGACATTAATGTACCAAGCATTCTTTTAGTATCTACTGTGTGTGAGGTACAGTGGTAGAGACTTAAGACACAAAGATATGTGTGTATACAAAAATATAATACAGATCTCACTGTCAGTGAAGCTTAGACTGTGGTAGTAGGGAGATTGGGGTAAGTGCAGGGAAGAGCTGTAGCAGTGTACTAGGAGAAATTTGAGGTAGGAAAGACCACTTTCACTGGAGAATCAAAATACTGCTGTTACTTTAACAAAATGAAAGAGGAAGGGCAAATGTGATGGCACACATACTGTGTTTTTCTCTCCCTATCTCTTTCATACACACACACACACACACACATATGTATATATATATACACACATATACATTTCAGCCCTTCAGCTTGATTGTGTTTGTGTTTTTCCTCCACCAATAAAAATTGTGACCACTCTACAACTTAGTAGATGGTCTTCCAGAGTTGACCATAGCAGCTGTGGCCTGAGAAATTCACTATCATTAGCCAATCTTGCTTTCTCTCTCTCTCTCTCTCTCTCTCCTCTCTCTCTCTCTCTCTCTCTCTCTCCATATATATATATATATATATATATATATATATATATATATATATATATATATATATATATGTACTGGCCAAACTGATCCACAGCTAAGAGGTAGAGTCTGTCCTTTACCCCAGACTTAAAACTTTTCAGGCTGGCATAAGTCTTCAAGAAACCAGGGATCAGAGAATGAATTTAATGAAGGTTAAACACATATACTAATAAACACACACACACACACACACACACACACACAGAGTAATATTTATCTTTCCACCTAAACATTACATTCTAAAATTACTTGGGAAAGGCATTGTAGTATAGTAGAAAGACCTTTGGATTTGGATCCCAAGAACCTCAGTTTGAATTCCAGCTATACTACTTATTAGATACATAACCTTTTTTTTTATTTTTAATTTTTAAGCAATTGGGGTTAAGTGACTTGCCTAGGGTCACACAGCTAGTAAGTGTCAAGTGTTTGGTCTGAAGATGTATTTGAACTCAAGTCCTCCTGAGTTCAGGGCTGGTGCTCTTCCACTGTGCCACCTAGCTGCCCCCTAGATACATAATCTTAAGCATATCCTCTCACCTCTCTAGAGCCCTGTTCACTCATCTGTAAAATGAAGGGATTGGACTAGAATCAGGGGTGGGGAACCTGCGACCTTGAGGCCACATGTGGCCTTCTAGGTCCTTGGGTGCAGCCTTTTGATTGAATCCAAGTTTTACAGAACAAATCCTTTTATTAAGGGGATTTGGTCTGTGAAGTTTGGATTCAGTCAAAGGGCCACACTTGAGGACCTAGAAGGCCACATGTGGCCTCAAGGCTGTGGGTTCCCCACCCCTAAATTGACCTCTGAGGTCTCATCCATCTCTAAATCTGTAGTCCTATGAATAGATCACGAATTAACTTCCACTCAAGGAAGGGAAATCTACCATAGTCTTGTCGGTGTTCCTCATGGAAGAAGAAACTGTAGGATTCCAGGATTAGGAAATGTTGCTATTGAAGTTGAGAGATGGTGTGGGGATAGTGAGTGGAAGCAGCTCTGGATTTAGGAGCTTGGAGACCTGGGTATAGGGCCTAGCTCTGTCCCTAGCTAGCTGCAGGACTGGATGACTTGGGACAAGTTCATTCTCTTTCTCAAACCTCAGCGTCCTCACCTGTAAAGTGATGGGGTTGGAAGATTGCTAAATCCCTTTCCATCTCTGACATGATTCTATGGCATTATGCACATATATATGGTATCAGATGCAGCATGATCTGATATTTTAATGTTTTCTACTACCAAAACACTAACTGCCTATGAGGGAAATCATATTTTATTTAACAAGGTTCATCTAAACTATTCAATCTGAGCCATTAAATTAGCCTTATTTTGCTGTGGGGGAAAAACAGGGGCTGAGAAGTAAAGCATCTCTCTCAGGACTGGAAAGAATCCATGGAAAAAGGTCATAAAATTCTTTCTACATTAATGTGGGGCATGGGGAAGTTCTAGAAACTCAGACCACAAGTTTACAGGTCTGCCCCCACCTTTAGGACGTGTAAAAAAAAATTCATCCTTTTTTTGCTGCGAATGCTCTCAAATCATTCTTCATGAAAAAGAAAAGAAACAAAAAAGAAAAGAAAATACCCAAATTCTCATGGTTATCAGGGCACATATATTTGGGGGGGGGGTTTCCCCTTCAGACTTCAACTGATGGGATTGGTTGACACTCGTGCCATTGGATGATGGCCAGGAGGTAAATAAGCCATTACTGTGACTTTAGAACACACAGTGGAAGGGGAGGGTTATGGTATCTTTTCTGACAGAAGCATGTGCTACTGTCCAAAGTACTGGACATGGGAATACAGCAATAGCTGGGGTAATCAGGAGAAACTGGAGGCTGCTTTTTGTTGTTCAGTTGTGCCTGACTCTTCGTAACCTCATTTGGGGTTTTCTGGGCAAAGATATTGGAGAGGTTTGCCATTTCCTTCTCCAGCGAGTTTTACAGATGAGGAAACTAAGGCAAACAGGGTTAAGTGACTTGCCCAGGGTCACACAGCTAGGTGAGTGTCTGAGGCCAGATTTGAACTCAGGAAGATGAGTCTTCCTGAAATAGCCCAGTGCTCTATCCAATGTGCCATCTAGCTGCTGCTTCTCTCCTGAGACAATTCTGTTTCCTAATGAATAATCAGAGTTTCCATTTAAATGCTAAGGGTTCCTCGGTATTGTAGATTTTCCCCACCACTACCACTCTTTTCTTTGATTTTCCCCCACCCTAGTTTCTTTTTTATGCTTGACCTGGAAGATTTCAAGGAGGCATGGCTCAGCAGTACAAGATGTCACAAGATGGGCTGTGTGGGGAAGGGAGGTTGAATAACTTTGCCTTTCCATTTCTGAAGGTGTTAAGTTGATAGCAGAGATGGCTGAGAAGTTTTGTTTCTTACTCTATAATTGGCAAATCAACACCTAGGCTATGAGAAAAGAACTTCTTTATCTTATTCATGTAAGAAAGGAAGGAAGGAAAGAAGGAAGGAAGGGATGAAGGAAGGAAAGAAGGAAGGAAGGAAGGAAGGAAAGAAGGAAGGAAGGAAGGAAGGAAAAATCATACTCATTTGGAATTGCCATCAAAATCCAATTCACAAGAAAATTGGTCAAATTATCCTATCCAACAATTATTTACTAAGTACCTAGTAGGACAAAATAAGAAGCAATCTCTTCCCTCAAGGAGCTTGCATTCTACTGAGTGAAGACAATGCTGGATTAGGAGGGGCTTCCTGTAGATGGTGACATAGGCTGAGACTTGCAGGAAGCCAGGGAGCCTCAAAGGTGGAGGTAAAAAAGGAATAGGGGGCTCAGAGTTGTATTGCTCAACCTGATTACCTACCTTGTTCCACTGCCTTGGTTTGAATAACTTTCTCCTGTTTCTTTGGATCAGATCCATCCTCTAAGTGTGAAAATCTGCCACCATTTCAACTTAGTAAATCTTCACAAGGTGCTCATTATGTACAAGGCCCTGTGCTAGATTCTGGAAAGGTTTTTTTTTTAAAGCATAATTACTATACCTAAGAACCCCAGTCTAGCAGAAATATAAGATACAAATGCAAATAATTTTAATACAAGTTAGAAAATTACTGAGGATACAGGAGAGGTCAAAGAAAATCACCTGATAGATTCTGGGACGAAGGGTTAATTTCTGTTTAGGATGGGGGTGAGGGAGGAGAATGATCAGGTAAGGTTTCTTAGAAGAAGTAATACTTGAGTTGGGTCTTGAAAGTAAAGATGGATGTCTGTACATCAATAGATGGGGATCTGAGGATGGGGGGAGTTGATTTCAAACAGGGGGATGGTGCACACCAAGGCATAGATATAGGAGAGGGAGATTAGTTCAATTTGGATGGATCTTAGAATAAGTGAAGAGAGCTGCATGGGGGAAAAAAAACTAGAAAAGTTACTGGGGACGTTAATGTGTGTGTGTGTGTTCTGTGTGCTCTGAAGGGTCCCAAGCGAAGAGTTTCCAAAATGCTTTGAGTAATAGCAAGTGGAATAAGTATATAGGTAGCCAAAGCCCTGGCATCAGAGACCACAGACTGGAAATCAGCTTCTGCCATTCTGTACTGCCTGTGTGACTGTAGCTAGTTAATTCCCCTCTCATGGTCTCAGATTGGAGAGGATTGGACTAGGTGGTCTTTGAAGTACCTTTCAACCCTAAAATCCTATGATCCTATTTTGAATGGCAACAGTATTCCAAACAGGTTCTGATGTAATTTTTCTTCAGTGGTCACAACTCATCAAGAGTTTTCATTCCTAGCTCTTCTAGCTGCCTCTCTTGTATGGGAAGAAGCCAAAGTCTTCTATCGAGGAGACATGCTGGATAGATGCTAATCCAGAAGTGAATAGGCTGGTAAATTAAATGGCAGTGTAGTAAGAGGTCTTTTCTTGGAACAAGGTACTGGAGGATTTTTCTTTTCTGGAAGGGCAAAGAGATGGCTTTGGGAACATGTCTTGTCCAAAGAGACTCTAGAGGAAGTTGTGGTTTGATACAGAGGTAACTCAGATTCTCTAGAGAATGAAGGGTAGAACATGTATCACCGAGAGGGCAGTAATCATCCTGCCATAGTGATTCAGGAACAGGACAGCCTTTCAATTTCTGGCTTTGGAATTTGGCCATAGTAGTCTGTGAAAAAAAAAAACAAGAGGGGAAGGGCCATTTGACCATAACTGCATTCTTTCGATAAAAACGCACCTAGGTTTTCAAGGCTGTGGATGTAGAGAGTAAATTATGAAGACGTATACACCAGGCATTAGGAGAACGGATATCTTTTTTTTTTAAGCCCAGTAAATGTGATATTCCAGTATAAAAACAAGACCCTAGGACAAATAACTACATGTGGTATACGTGGCCATTTGGTTAGGAGGGGCAGAGTTCTGAATCTCGGAGGAAGACTTTATCCTTTCCCAAAACAGGGAGAGAACTGCTTGATTTGGTTTATTAGGTGCCTACGTATTGTACTGGTAGGCTGGGGTATCATTATAAACTCTGTATCTTCACCAAGAGTTTAAGAAAAAAAAAAACCTCAGATTGATAATGTTTCCATGTTTTTGCCTCAGGCACTATTGGAGGAATTCTACAGTAACATCAAATCCATTCTACCAGACTTACGTTCCATTTTCTTCTCTCTCCTGTCTTATCCCAGCTTCTAGAGGGAAAAACTGTTCTCCCCTTCCCAAAATGACAAAATCCCGAAATGGACCTGGCCAGCTCAGAAGGGAGCCAGCAGATTCCCTGCTGCCTGTCAGGGGGGTCTCATGGTCTTGTTTCATTGCAGAACTGGAGAAGGAACTTTCCAGAAGACCCAAGAAGGTCTGCATTGTGAAAGTGGTGGGGACAAGGAACCTATGGAAAAACATTGTGGTCCTGTGCGTGAACTCGTAAGTATGGAGAAAGCCAGGGCAGAAAGGGAATAGAAAAGTTGAGAGCATCAGGGGAGGGGCAGTTGAAGGAGAGGCACATGTTTCTCCTCTGCATTCTTGATAAGAAGGGGGCAGGCAGTCTTACCCCTCTGACCCAAATATGGAATTGTGGCCTTTGAAAGAAAAGACTCTTTGTCTCTCTAATCTCTTCTATCCAAAGGCAAACATCTTGGGAGTCCACTGGGACCTCCCTGTAGTTCACATAGAGGAAACCTTGCGAGTGAGCCTATGTTAGAGAATTCTTCTCTGTTTCTAATATAGCTTTGGAATGGGAATCCCAGGATAGGCCCATCTTGTAGTGAATTTCTTAATAAACAGGATTAAAGGTAAGATTTTTGGGGTCACTGGTCTGTGTAATGCCTGGGAATGTGGATAGAAGTCCCAAAGCAAGGCAGTGTGGTAAAGCAATACTAGACTGGGAGTCAGGAGAACCTGAGTTCAGATCCCAGTTCTGCCACTATTGAAGTTATATAAAATTTGGGCAAGTAACTTCTCATTGGGGGATCTCAGGCTCCTCATTTAAAATAAGGGAGCATTACTGGATTGTCTCTAGGGTGATTTACAGTTTCTAAATCCCATGGATGGGGTTCATATAGGATCTTATAGAGGATTTAAAACCCCCAGAAGGTCTTGTGTTGCGTCTGAAACAACACAGGACCCATATATACTACTAAATGTTTTTTTTTTTTGTTTTGTCTTTTGCTAGGCATTGGGTTAAGTGACTTGCCCAGGGTCACATAGCTAGTAAGTGTCAAGTATCTGAGGCCAAATTTGAACTCAGATCCTCCTGACTCCAAGGCTGGAGTTCTATCCACTGTGCCACCTAGCTGCTCCACACTACCAAATATTTTTAAGGGAGCCCTTTTCAATATGTATGTTCCTCCACTTGTGACCTACATTGGGTGGATTTTCTCAGTACCTCTAGTTGCTCATTATCTCTCCAAACAAGTAACTGACAGCTATCTTCCCTCCTCCTCAGAGCCTCCCACTCAAGTTTTCTTTAGCAGCCCCTTCTAATCTGATTTCGGATTCTCCTTCCAACTTGTATCTTCTGAGCCCCATTTTACAGTTGAGGAAACTTAAGGCTCTATGGACAGCTCCTTAGGACACAAGGACCAAGCAGGTTTCTTCCTTTATCTACTCCCAGCTAAATAACACTACCTTTCCCTTGCCTATTATCAGGAAACACTCTGTTCATTCCTTAAATGCATTCTATTGGGTTTCTGTATGATTTTAAGGTAAGAGTTCAATCATAGAATGTTAGAGTTGAAATAAGCATTACAGATCATCCAATCCAACCTCTCCTAGACCAATTGGCCATAGAACATTTTGTGGTTTACAATATGTTGACAGAACCCCTAAGTGCAGATCTGGGAGATCTAAGGATGTGGACTAGCCCCCAGGGTAAAGGGGAGTTGGAAATTTTGGATAAAAAATAGAGGGAAATTAAGCCTATCCATACCCCTCCCAAGGTGTTGCTCGTAATTATATTTATGACACATAGATAATCTCATATTTAATTTTTTGAGGAAGAAATAAAATTCTCAAAAAGCCACTATGCCCAGAGCTCAAAATAGCAGGTTTCAAAAAAAAAAACATAGCTTGAGAAACAGTAATCTTATCCAACCAATCATCTAATTTTGCAGATAAGAAACTAAGGCCTGGAGAAATTAGTGACCTGTCTCTTATCACATAGTGACATGACAGAGCTAACCATAGAAGTGCAAGCCTTCTGACTTTCAGTTCAGGTGGGAGTACTGTACCCACCCAAAGCAGTCCCTAATATGCTAATTCCTATATTTGGTAACTAGGCTGATGAGGGCAACACATTGTTTTTTTTCAACATTGAGATTGCAGAGATGAGAAACTTGACACAAGTGATATGTAAAGTTAAGAGGTTATTAAAACTGTGGTGGGAAAATCCAATCACGTCAGCTTTATGACAATTTTAAGGCTAGGAAAACTCCCAGATTTCAAAGAGGCTGGGAATATTTTCCCTCTGCTCTCCCTAAATTAGGCAGTTTAATGGAAGGAGGGCCACTGAGTCAGAACATGTGGTTTCAAATCCAAGCTCTGACCCTTCTTTGCTGTGTGATGCAAGTTTCCTCATCTGTAAAATTAAGATAATAGTTCCATATCTCACAAGGTGGGGATAAGGGTGAGGATGGAGGAGGAGGAGGAGGTGGAATGATCTGCTTTGTAAATTTGAAAACACTATGTAAATGTGAGCTGTTATTTTAGGCTTTAGGGGAAGAAGGATTGAGGATTCTTACCTAAACCTAGTCAATACCTAGAGCACTAGACTCTTTAAATAGTTGACCCATGTATGACCTGATTAATATTTCCTAAATGGAAAAATTCATTTGGCCAGAGTGGTACTGGGAGAAAGGAGGGGAGATCCTCTCATCCACCTTCCACTCAGCTGTCCAAGTGGTCTTCCTAAAGTGCAGGTCTGACCTCGTCACCCTCCTACTCAGTGAACTCCAGTGGCTTGCAGTCACCGCCAGGCCACTCCCTACCTTTCCAGTGTTCTTACACCTTACACTCCCCCCAGTGCTCTGAGATCCACTAATACCGGCCTTCTGGCTGATCCTTACATAAAACACTCCAACTCTCAGCTCCCACCATTTTCTCTGGCTGTCCCCTATGCCTGCAATGCTCTTCCTCCTCATTCCCCTCTCCTTTCTTCCCTGGCTTCCTTCAAGTCCCAGCTAAAATCCCCACTTCTACTGGAAGCCTTCCCCATTCCCTTTTAGTTCTAATGCCTTCCTTCTATTGATTATTTCCAAGGCATCCTTTATGTAGCTCATTGGGACAGTTGTTTATATATCGTCTTCCCCTTTAGAGTGTCAGCTGCTTGTGAGCAAGGACTGTCTTTTGACTGACTGCAGGAAATGTTAGGCAACTGATCTGCTGACCTTGATGCATTCTCAAGGGCTGAAGAAAAGCTTTTTTGATTTCCCTGCAACACCAAAGGGAGATCATGAGAAAATCTGCAGCTTATAATTATAGGATGGATGCTGAGAGCTGGATGGATGGATGGATGGATAAGCTTTCAGAGCCCTGGCAATGATTCTGCATGCAGCACTCTCAGAGACCCAGTGTTTGCATCTTTATAGAAACCCAGAGCTCTTAGGGAACCCATGGCTGTATATTTATTCATGTTATTTCTGAGAGTAGACAATTGTCTGCAAAGACCAGGCATACATCTCCCTGTAGAGTTTAAATCATAATGTAGAGAAAAAATCCCTGTGTGACTTGTTCCCACAGGGGCAAGGAAGGGGTTAAGAATTAGAAAATCATGTGGTTCCTGCCTATTTTACTATTGGCTTCTTCAATATTGATTTGTCGAAATAGAATAAACATAGTACCATTCCCCCCAGGCCTAAGAGAACCATCGATTAAAAATACAACCGTAGTAATACCACATGCTGCTAAGAACCATAGTTTCATAGATTTAGAGCAGGAAGGGACCTTCAAGGTCATTCTAGTCTAAGCCCCTGGTAACAGATATGGAACTGAGACCTAGAAAGTTGAAATGACAAGGTCACACAGGGAGCAAGTAAGAATTGATGAGAGGAAGAAATAATAAATAGAAAACTGGCCTCCAGAGAAATGGAGGTTCAAGCCCTGCTTCTGGTACACTCTGGCTGTGTGACCCTAGGCAAGTCACTTAACCTCTAAAGAGAGTTTCCTCTTCTAGGATGAAATTAAAAAGTCTAATTAAAAAAAAAAGAATTGATAGAAGAGTTAGTTTTAGCCAGTTGTCCTCTGGTGGCTCTGAAACTCCAAATAAGAGAGGAAGAAGAAAGAATACCTGAGTTCAAATCCTTCCTTAGATACCAGCTGTGTGACTCTGGGCAAGTCACTTAATGGCTTTCAGCCTCAGTTTCCTTGCCTGAAAAATGGGTATAATAATAGTACCTACCTCACAGGGTTATCATGAGGATTAAATGGAAAGACACATACAGTGCTTCAAAAAATTGAAAATACTACAGTAATGTTAGGTAATGTCAAAGCTGGAATAGACCTCAGGAAGTATCTCATCTAACCAGAGAAGTAGTTGTTTTGCCCAAGGTCACACAAGTCATTTTTTGGAAGACCTGGAGCCAGAACCTAGGTCTTCTGATGGAGGCTGGTGGGTTTTTGGTTTTTGTTTTTTGTTTTTTAACTCTTTCCTGATCAGGACAAGCAAGAGGAAGTCCTACAGCGGTTCACTTCAGAGATTCACATTTGAGGATGACCCTAAACTCTGGGTCTCCCTGTTGCCTCTAGAATCAAACAAAAACTCCTCCATTTAGCTTTTATTTTATTTTATTTTATTTTTTTGGCTAGGCAGTGGGGTTAAGTGACTTGCCCAGGGTCACATAGCTAGTACTTGTTATGCGTCTGAGGTCACATTCGAACTCAGGTCCTCCTGAATCCAGGGCCAGTGTTCTATCCATTGTGCCACCTAGCTGTCCCCTCCTTTTAGCTTTTAAAGCACTTTACAGCCTGGCCCCAATCAGTCTTTCTGGTTTCATTGGATGTTATTTTCCCTTCCTACTCTGAGATCTGGTCATACTGGCCTTCTCTCTGTCCCACACATCAGGCATTCAATCTCTCATATCTGGGCCTTTACACTGGCCATCCTCCATGCCTGGATTCCACTCCTCCTCACTTCCCTTCCCATTCATAATGTCTTTTTCTTCCTTCAGGACCAGCTCAAGCACTATCTATACAAAGACTTTCCTGATTCCCCCCGCAACTTTGTACCCTTCCTGTCAAACCACCTTGCATTTATTCGGTTTATATTTATTCTGCATGCATCCTCGTTGTTTCTCCTGTTAGAATTGAAGTTCTTTATAAGCAAGAAGTGTTTCACTCTTTGTATTTCCATCCTTAGTGCCTACCACATAGTAGGAGCTCAATAAACCCTTGTTGACTGATGAGTTCTCTCAGCTGACACTCTGTACATGAAACCTTTTTTATTTCAGTTGCCTACTCAGCCGTAGCCACTATAGAGGGTGACATCGCTCTCTCGCCTTTTGAATCACCAGGCAGGCATTTTAATTCTATTAAGCCCTCATAAATACAACATCATTCCCCTAGGGCTAAGACGGTCATCAATTAAAAAGTGCCACTGTCGTGATAACCACACAGTACTGAGCCATGGGTCAGATTTAGCCATGAAAGGACCTTGGAGGTCATCTAGTCCAAGCCCCTCATTTTATAGACCACAAACCGAAGCCTAGAAGGATGAAGTGACGAGGTCCCAGAGAGCAAGGTGCAGAGCCAATATGTGGACCCGGGACCTCCGACTCTGAATCCAACGTTCTTGCCCACTGTAACCTGGTAATATATACTGAGCAAGCCAGAAACCTGAGCAGCACTGGCTCTTTGGACTGATTTCCCATGCTCCCTTTCCCCCTGAGGGCTCAGAACAAACAGAAGCTTCAATTTGGGAACTGACCCAAAGCACCAGGGTCCAAAGGCATGGAGTCTGAGCCCAGGAGAATCAGGAGGTCTAGGTCGGGTCTTGCACGTTCAGAGGCTGTGGAAATGCAAGGCAAAAGGTAAGTACGGGGTGATCTCCAAGTCAGAAAGATCAAAGCAGGAGAGTGCCCAAAGACAAAAATAGATGACATTTCATGGGTTCTTAAAAGGATCATTGGACTACTCGGTTATTTTGACTGGTTTTGGACCGCACATTTTGATTTCATGGTACATAGAACTCCTGGTGAGAAAATACTCTCCACCAGTGAAGTTCAGCACCTGCTCTGCAATGTAAGAACCTAGAGTGGTTGGGGGGAGAGTCATGTCATGAACTTATTCTATAAATATTTTGATGTAACTGTATATAATTGGTTTCCTATGTAATACTCTGTATCTTATACATTTAAAAACACTATTCTGAGGAATCCATAAGCTTTACCAGATGCCAAAAGAATCCATGATGGAAGGAAAGGGAGAAAACAAGCATATATTAAGCACCTACTGTGTGCCTGCCCCTGGGCTAATTGCTTTACAATTTTTTTTCTATTTTTTTTTTTGGCTAGGCAATGGGGTTAAGTGACTTGCCCAGGGTCACACAGCTAGTAAGTGTTGTGTGTCTGAGGCCAGATTTGAACTTAGGTCCTCCTGAATCCAGGGCTGGTTCTCTATCCACTGCACCACCTAGCTGCCCCTACAAATATTAATCTCATTTGATCCTCATAACAACCTTGGGAGGTAGGTGCTATTATTATGCCCATTTAACAGTTGAGGAAACTAAAGCGAACAGAGATTTAAGTGACTTGCTCAGGGTCACACACCTAGGAAGGGTCTATGGCTGGATTTGAACTCAGGTCATCTACTTTATCACCTAGCTGCCTCACTACACCACCTAGCTAACACACACAAAAAATTAAGAACTTCTGTCTTAGAGGATTTCCTGAAGCACTTGATAGGGAGGGAAGGAAGGAAGGAAGGAAGGAAGGAAGGAAGGAAAAGGTAAGCATTTATTGAGTGCTTATTATATGACAGGTGCCCTGCTAAATGCATTACAATATTATGTCATTGACCCTCACGAGAACTCTGCAAGGTAGGTGCTACTATTTTCCTCATTTTATAGCTGAGGAAACTGAGGCAGAAGATAAGTGACTTGCCCAGGGTCTTGTAGCTAGTAAGCATCTGAAGCCAGATTTGAAATTGGGTCTTGACTTCAGGCCCAGGGCTCAGGGTCACACAGCTAGTATGTGTCAGGAAAGGTAATATTTAAACTGGTCATCTTGACACAAAGCCAGCCATTTATCCATGACACCACAATTTTCACTAGACTGTCTAAAACAGCTTTAGGTTTGATGTTTGAAGTAGTCAGGGAAAACAGTGCATACCATATATCATTTTCTCCTCCAGGGACATTTTAGAATTCAAATTAGTTAAGTTTATTCTCCAAGAAATTGATGGCTTTGTTTCAGTCAGTGAGCTTCATTGATTGTTTGCAGGTAGGGGGAGGAGGGGCATTCTATAGTTCTGCTTCCTTGATGGTTAGGATACCCTTTTGGTACTGTTATCATTCCACATTTCTTCTAGTTCTTACATACATACAGCCCTTGATTTGGTTGTTAACTCCATCCTGACCCCAGCCAATCTGACCCTAGGCAAAATGCGTCATTCCTCTGGGGTTCTCGTTTCTAAAGCTGGTGTGTCCTAATGCTACTGCCAAGCTATCACAGACCAAGAAAGGCTTAGCCCCAGCTTAGGGGAGAGCGTGCTTCCTGTCTGTGACTGGACAACATGGAGTCAGCAGGGAGCTACCATGGGAAGTAAGCAACATGCCCTCCACCTTACCCTGTCTAGGTTCCCTCCCTTCTCATGGTTCTATCCCTCTCCTCTGGCTTCACCGACCACTGGAACTCTATCCACTTAGAACACACTACCTACACACCACCTGACCTGGATACACACAGGAGAACCATAGGATCCGTAGCAAGGACAATGGGTGCTGGCCCTGGGATATGTAAGGGTTCTCCATCTACCACCACCACCATCTCAATTTCCCTCAGGTACCTGAATTCTTAGTGCTAGCTCTAATGCCACCATTTGGTTCCCTCCCTCATAGAGAAGTTCCAAATAATTTCAATCAATAAATAAGCATTTATTAAGCACTTTCTTCATGCCACATACTGCTAAGTACTAGGGATTCAAGGACAAAAATAAAATAGTCTCTGTTCTTGAAGAGGGCCTTTTAATGGATAATGATCAGTAAAGCACTGTGGAGTTCTCTCAAAACAAGATGTCATCCTTAGCAGGGCATATCAGTGTATTCACCTCAACATCCAAGTGACTGTTCATGAATGATAGCAGTTGAAGAAATAAAGCAGAGGTTTTATCCTTAGACTCAGTCCTCAGAAGCCCATCACTTTAAAAGAGATAGTGGGATTATTTCAGGTCCTTCTGAAAAGTCATTAAAAGATATCCCATGTCATCTCCCTTACTTCAGGCACTAAGGGAAACTGAAATATAGAGCAGTGGTGAATTGGGGAAGAGGGCTTTATTTCAGTCAGTCAGGAAGCATTTATTAAGCACCTACTATGTGCCAAGCATTGTGTTGAGCACTAGAGAGCCAAGGAAAGGCTCTACGATAATATTCAAACAACTACATACAAACAGGTTATATACAGGACAAAATGGAAATAATCCAGAGGGAAGTCACTAGAATTAACAAGGATCAGGAAAGGCTTTCTGTAGAAGGTGGAATTTTAGCTGATACTTGGAGGAGGCCAGAGAAGCCAGAAGTATTCCAGGCATGGGGGACAGCCAGTGAAGATGCTCACAGCTGGGGGACAGCATTTCTTGTTCAAGGAACAGCAAGAATCCAGTGTTATTTGTGTGTTTCATTTGATTTGATTCCTAAGATGACCAGAAGGGCTCACTTTGCAGGTGGAATCAAAGGATTTTAAAACCTGGAAGGAAGCTTTAAAATAATTTCATCCAACCCCCTCATTTTACAGATAAAGATACTGAGGCTCAGGTATTTGAGCTCATTTGCCCAAGGTCATAAATCTAGCAAGATGTAGAGCCAAAACCAGATTTCAGGTCTCAAGTCTCACTCTTGTGTTCTTTGTGCTCCATTCACTTTGTCTCCCCTCCTTCTAAAATAGGCAGAAAACAGAAGCTGAGATCCAGTGACTGTCTGTAGCCCCATGATTGCCATGAGTGGTTTTTCTGCAGTTCTGCCTACCCAGTGGTCAGAGTCCTGGTTTAGAAACGTTCTCCCTTGCATTGGTCCTCCTGCCACCACATATTGCTGGCTCCCTGACCTGCCGCTTTCCTTTTGTGTATGTCTTGCCTAGGCTGACCGGGTTTGGGATCCACCACTGCTTTGCTAGGAGCATGATGGGCCACGAGTTACCACTGCTCACGAACTTCTATGCCGACTACTATACCACGGCGGGCATAGCCTTAGCTTCCTGCCTGGCCATGTGTCTGGTGGTCAGGTTCCTGGGCCGAAGGGGAGGGCTGCTCCTGTTCATGATCCTCACAGCCTTGGCCTCCCTTTTGCAGCTTGGCCTCCTCAACCGTAAGTGGGGGACACAGGGCTGGGGAAGGAGTCTGGGGATTGGAGGCTGGGCTGAAGCTCAGGGGCCCACCATCCCATCTTCGCACCTTCCACAAGCAGAATCGGCTTAACTCCTATCTACACATGCCCTTAAAGAGCTGGGGTGGAGGGGGCAGGTGTAGCAGACAGTCAGCAATACCCCCAAGAAGAGGAGCCCCATAAAATAAATAGCAGCTCACATTTAGAGGGCTCTTTGCATACATTTTGCCCAGGACTGTGGCGGGGCCTCTGGAAGAGAAAAGTGCTCAGAGCACAGAGGCTGTTACTCCAAATTCAGCAGCTTGAGAAAAAATGCTTTGTTGGGTTGGGGAAGAAAAAAAAAAGCTTTAATTAAGAACATTTATGGTAAGTGATTTTATTGGGCTCTTTTTTCTACTCTCTGGATTAACAAAGAGGAAAAAGTTACCGAAGCTTTCCTAAGGCCTTTCTGGCTGCACTGTTATTAAGTGAGATGGGAGAGTCTCCAAGTCCTCATGGGGCCAGCTTATAATAAGTAAGCACATTGCTGCCTTATGAGGAAGAACAGATCATACGTTCTGGTAGACGAAATTAGTTGGGCAGGGGGGAAAGAGGTCAGAACATTTCCATTTTTTCAGTCAACTCTTTATGCAGAAGGTCTGACTTGTTTTCTAACAAACGCTTCCTAATTCTGCTTTTTGTCGGGTCTGTGGAATTTCTCAGAAAATTAGAAAGAATTGCACACAGAGGTGGGGAAGGCATCTAGTCTTGTTATTATAAAAACAGGCTCCGAGAGGACAAAGGCCCCACTCTCATTCACGTATAGAAATATCATGTTTGGTTGGCCGCTCGTTTAGCGCATCCAGAGAAAGGGATGGATGAGTGAATGGAGCTGCTGACCTGTCTTTGTACCTAAAGAACCAGATACCCTGGGACAAGGGCTCAGTTCACTAGGGGATGGTTGTTGCTGTTGTATTTTCCCTGTGGACACAAGAAAAACCAAAAGGAACTGTTGCAATCTTAACTGTATAGCTGTAGGGTATAGAACCTCAGAATGTCAGACCTGGGAAGGACCCCAGAGACCCTCTAGTACCACTCCCCTCATTTTACAGATGAGAAAACTGAGGCCCAGGGAGATGGCTCAGCTTGTCCAAGGTCATGCCTTGATCTAATGACAAAACTGAGGTGAACACTCCATTCAACAGAATACAGAGTCCTTTCCACAACATCATACTGAAGATAAGAAAAAGGAAACCCACAAGTGGTCTGAGTTTTACTCTCATCCTCAAGATCTACATGAAAAAACAAACACAAAGGACTGCAATCTCTGTCTGACGGCCGTCCCTGGACTTTCTTGCGTAGAGGAGATTTGGTGCCCCTGGAAAGTTTTACAAATAGCATTTCAGACATCAGGAGTGTTTTGTTTAACTTAGCTTACTCAGACATTCCCTATTGGGCTAAGAGATAGAGTGGTTTTTTTTGTTTATTTGTTTTTTAAAGCTATCCCTCAGAAACAAAAAGGAATAAGGAATTAATTCTCTGTGATGAAGTAGCTTGTCTCCTTCTCTTTTCCCAAATGGGCCATCACCTGGGTCAGGGAATGAAGGAACTATTCTAAGTTCATTGGGAGATTTGGGAGTGGGTTCTACCAAGAAAGGCAGTGAGCCAGAGACCTTGGGGGGATGGGAGATTGCCTTGGAGGGTGTCACAGACTTTCCATTCTGGACTCTGGTTTAGACTGTCCCAGAAGCTTTGTCAAATGACATGAAGTAATGAGCTCACAAAAAATGCTGTCTGGCTGGTTCAGTCCTCAAAGTATTTGATGCTTCTCCTGAACACAGGCCAGGAACAGTTTTTGAATAATTTTGTATGCTGTAAAGCTCACTTCTTGGTTTGAGGCTAAGACCTTCTGGGATTGTTCTGGAGGGCTCATTTTTCTCTCCAAACTCCTAAAGCCATGGGTTGGAAACCATTGGATTTTTTTTTCTTTTTTCCTGTCCTTACTTCCCCAACAAAGAAATCTTTGTATAGTTCAAGTACTGATTCTCAGTGCCTCATAAGTCGTTATCGCTGGGCATTCATTCTCAGCATCTCATTATGATTCTGGCCTCTGGCTCAGATCTGGGCTGGCAAGACACTTATGCTATGTGTCACACAAACTCTGAAGAGAGCTTCTTCCAACACAGCAGTGACTCGGATAAGAAATGAAGTGCATCTGTAAATAAATTGCATGGAAATAGGCAATGACCCCATCACTAATATGCTTACTTTCTTTTCTTCTTTTTCTTGTTTGACTTCATCTTTCACTACGGTACATTTATTTTCTTGGATCCAGTGATTGGAAAATACAGCCAGCATCCAGGCTCGGGTAAGTTTTACCTCCTTGTGCCATGCCCCTACATCATCTCATCTTTCTGCTATGTACAACTGGGCACTTTTCTCGAGACTCATAAAATTCATTGATTTTTTATACACTTGATTTCCCCCCCTCACCTACCCAAGTATTGCAGATGAAGGTTGCCACAGGTTGGGAAATACTCTTTGCATTCTTCTATACCTTCCTGCTATCCTTCCTTTCACCAGAAATGGCTAATTTTTGCCCAGCTTAGCATGTGTCCCTTCACCTCTTCCCTTGGCAATGATTGTCAACCCCAGCCTTTGGAATGAGCGTGAGTGCCGTTTGTCTTATGGGCAGAGAGACCTGGGAAGTGCTAACACCATGGAAGGCATTGGAGGCCTTGCCAGCTACGTTGCCTAAGGAAATTGTCATCAGCCTGCCCCAGCATGTTGGGATCAGTGATGCAGTACAACTGCACTGAATCCCCCTGCTGCTAATTAGATATCCCTGACCCTACCCATTTGAACTGGATGCCTCTGGGAGTTCTTTACTATTTTCATATAAGTTGCAAATTCTGAGTCTCACCTTCTAGCAATACTGAGAGTTTCTTAGCTCATGAACCCCAGAAGCATGGAGGTGTGTCTGGCTGGATTGGACATTTGTTATGAGATTGTCTTCTGGTTAAAACACTCAAGCTCATCTGCCATCAACTTCCAAGATGCTTAGCATATTTCAGCATGTCTCTCCCAAAACTACATCCTTCTGGGTCACATTTGGAGAAACAGAATTTCTGTATCATAGTGGGAGAACTTGAATTTTCATGTTCTTTAATTGCAAGGATTGAGATGCTCTTGTGTTAGACTATCCAAGCCAGGGACCAAAAAGAAAAAGATGACTGGGGCTCAGAATCCATCCTCTCTGGATGAAAAGAAAATCGAGTGCAAAAATTTTAAGGAAGGCCACTGCCCCATCATAAGATCACAATAACACCTCAACCACTACTACAATTATGTTTTTTATACGGGGTGCTGGGAGAGGCTCTTATCATTTGCAGCAGCCCTGTGAGTATTCACTTTTTTTGACCCACAAAGGAAGCTTAGTTACGTATCCTGAAGGGGTGATGAAACCTACCTCTCAGAGGCATCTGATCTCATAATTCCCTGAAGTTTTTATTGGGTTTTGTAGGAAACTAGCATATGTTTTTTAATAGAGTGGGAAAGGTCATAATTTAGAAGGATCTTTCTCTACTCTACTACCACCCCTGCCTTTTCTCCTTATCTTTTCTCCCCTCCCCCACTTCCCACTCCCCCCATGCCCCACCTTGGTTCCCCATCTTCACTGCTCTCTCTTCCCTCCCTGCCTCTTCTCACTTTCTCTAATCTTTAGGAATGAGTGAAAAAGTCAGAGAGAAATTCTCCACCACGTTTTCCATTGTGGGTATGTTCGCCTCACATGCAGTGGGAAGCCTCAGTGTTTTCTTCTGTGCAGAGATCACCCCAACGGTAATAAGGTAAGCCATCAAAAAACTCCATCTGAGATACCACCCTACCTCCCCTCTACCCCAGTGCCCTCTCCCCCCTCCAGGTAATGGTTTGCGCCTGGATTCAGTTCTTCCTGGGTTTATTGCCTGCTAGTAGCAGACCTGTCTCTGGGACTTAGAGCCGCCCTCACCTGTTTGCTGCAGCTTATTCCTGAGTCATCACTGGTCCTCCCTCAGTCGCTATGACTGTAGCCTGAGTTCATTTCCCTGGGCATGGCATACTGTAATGGCCTCATCTGCTTCATTATTTGCTTGTCTGAGATTGAGACTTTGACCCTGAAAACAAGAACAGAGACAAGTCTGGCACCTGAGAGAGAGTGTGGTAACTGGAGGAGGACAGGGTGTTGTGTCATTTAGGACAAGGGAGATGGAGAAGGCTTTGCTTGGGAAAGGAAGAGAATTAATTGGGTCATTTAGTAACAACCTTCTAATGAAACCAGATAGCCCTAAAGAGAGCTCTGAAATCAGAGGACCTAGGTTCAGATCCTGCTTCTTATGCTTACTACCTGTATGACCCTGAACATTCAGTTCAATTCAGTAAACATTTATTAAGTGCTTGGTGTGTGCCAGGCACTGTATTAATGTTGCTTAACCTTCTTGGGCCTCAGTTTCTATATCTGTCAAATGAAAAGGTTGGCCTAGATGGCCTCTCAGATCCATTCCCACTCAAGAACTATGAATGACCCTATGATTCCCCCAACTGTTCCAAAAGGCCTCAATAGCAGCATTCTGGCTCCCTATCTAGAACTGTTAATTTGTGTTTGGCTATTAATTTGTTTGTTTAGGAATGGGATGAGGATAAGTAGTGGGAAGAGAATCAGCCTCAGAACCAGGAAGAAATACCTGGGTTTAAGTTTCATCTCTGCACATACTGATTGTGTTACCCTCAATGACCTTGACCAGTGGTCACCAAATGGTTTTGGTCTTACACTACCTGTCAATTAAAAACAAAATTTTATGGGCATGCTGTGGGGGCAAACAGGCAGATTTCCCCAGTAGTTCCTGCCCAGCTGCTGTTGTCCTGGGCAGGGGTTAGGTTATAACTACCCTGAGAAGTTGATGCTTGAATCAAAATGAGGAAAAGCTGGGAACTTTCAAAGAGGTAAGAGGGGATAGAATGGGGGAGCATTGACCTGTAATGGGTAAAAGGTTGGCATGATTACATTAAAAACAAGCCCCACAATTAGCTAACTGGGGAGGATGGGAAGCAACCGTTCTTTCCCCCTCTTAATTGTGTGATCACACATTCTTTGCTGACCTAGGAAATTCTCCAAGACTAATACATTGCAAGAAGAGCAATACTCTAAATTAGCAGAAAGGGTTTCTTCATCTGGGAGTTCCCCATACCAGTGAAATCACAGGTCCAGGCCAGATCCCTGATTTGTTTTCCTTTACTAATATTGTATCTTTCACGTTGATTATTTAATTGTTTCCAGTGGCAAGATTGAGGAGTGGATATAGGTAAGCCCAACAAATATTTGGAGTTAGTGAATTATTTCATCACAGGGTGATAAAAGATTACACCTTGAATACCTAACAGAGCAAAATCACAACTGCAAAGGATGTAATAATGGCCTATGTAATTACTGTTTGTGACTTATGCAAGCACTTCTCTTGATTCATAATGATAGTTTAATAAAACAAGTTCACAGACCCCCGAGGTAAGAACCCCTCATATAGGAAATAAGGGAGACGGTTCTGGTACCAACTCAGGCCCTGACTTGATGTGTGACAGTATGGACATGTCCTTTCCTCTCTCTAGGACTTTTCTCACCCATAAAATGAAGGCCCTGAACTAACATGATCTCTAAGTTCTGTCCTAGCTCTGACTAAAATTAGGTAGTGGAGTAGGTAGAGCAGTAGGCCTAGAGTCAGGAAGACTTGAGTTCAAATCCAGCCTCAGACACTGTGTTTCATTGGTCAAGTCATGTCACCTCTATTTGCCTCAGCTTCTTCATCTGAAAAGTGGGAATAACAAGAACATACTTCTCAGGGTTTTTGTCAAAGATCTAATGAGATAAAGTTTATAAAGCACTTAGCATAGTGCCTGGCACATAAGTAAGCACTACATAAATAATGTTGTTACTATTATTATTATTATTTTGAATGTATCTATGATACTGATCTTCATGTAACAATTCCATAAAAATAATATATGCCTTGAAGTTCACAAAGCACTTTCCTCCTGATAGCCCTCTTATTATTATCCCCATTTTACAGATAAGGAAGTTGAGGCTAGGAGAGGTTAAATAACTTTCCCAAAGTCACATAGCTAACTCTAGTGATAGAGCCAGGACAAGATCTCATGACTCTCAGTATAGGGTTCTCTCTACTATTCCATACTGACTCTCCTTTCTCAGGCAGGGAATGGTTGCCTAGGTATATAAGCTTTTGGATCTGGCATCATTAAAACCTAGATTTCTTGATTTCAGGTATTACACTTTTCTACATCACGCTGATATTTTGGGCATAAATTATGAACTGAAGTTATCATTAAGCTCTGGCTAAAATGCCCAGTTTGCCTGATTTTCCCGCACCGAAATACAAACAGACCACAACAGTCCAAGGCAGGCTGTGTATAGAACAATTAATTCATCCTCTGGGGTTAAGTGATCTTTTTTTTAAGTTTGTGACTTTTTCCTGCAAGTTTTCAGATAATCATGCTGACAACAGCCTTTTTTAGATGATCTCATTTTGGAATTTTTACAATACATTCCAAGCCTGAAGGCTATTTGGTATCTGTTGGGGTTTTTTTAAGTATTTTAAAATTATATACTTAAAGAAAAAGCAGTTAAGTGCAAAATAATTCATTTTGCTCAGACCATCCTGAGCAGGCCAGACTAAACCAATGAAAGTTTTTCATTTCATGCCTGCAATGATAAATCAAATTTGGTTGGGTTTTTCTCCTCCAAATAAAATACACTTGTCATGTTCTAATGAGGAATGCTTCAAGAACTATGTCGTCAGTGGGGAACATGTCAAGGTATGATCTTGGTAGGTTTCTAACAAGCAACTTCTCACCTTTTTTACCTTGTTACATTGTATTCCTTTAGTGATTCTCTCCTTTTACTTTGGCACTGCGAGTTGGTTGATCTTATTATCTGTCATTATAGTTCTATGCTTAGCAACTAAACCAGAGGATACATTGCTTCCCTCTCACTCCTCACAAACCTGGAACAATTATATTAGTGCATAAACTCACAAAATGTGATTTGCCAGACTGAGGACCTCAAAGTTTTAACCCTCCATTACATTTCTGCTCAACTGCAACTGACTAAAGCAAGTCAATTTACCAAACACTGATTAAGTGCCTGCCATGTGCTGGGCACTGAGGGTACAAAACAGTTTCTGCTCTCAAGGAGTTTACATTCTACTAGAATGTTAAATGAAGAGTTTCCCCTGATCAGGGAGGAAGAATTTCAAGGGCAGGAAAAAAGGAAGGAAGGAAATTTAGGAAAATCACTTTGGCAGCCACAGTTCCAATAGGAAGTGGCAATGGGAGTGGGAAGAGACTTATGGCAATTAGAACAATTAGGATGCTGTTATAATCATCTAGGCAAGGAGTGATAAGGGCCTGAATTAAAATGGTAAGTGGATAAATAGAAAGAAGGGACTGGATAAGAGAGTGGTGGAGGTAGAAATTACAATAGATAGGGGTACATGGAGAGAGGGAGAAGGAGTTGAAGATAATGCAAGTTTATGAACCAGGGAGATTGAAAGGATGGTGGTACCTTAAACAGAAATAAAGAAGTCTGGAAGACAAGAGAGTTTGAGGAGAAAGATAATGAGTTCACTTTTTCATATCTTGAGTTTGAGATGTCTCCAAGACAGTTGGGAATGTCCAATTAGAAAACCCGATGGGACTGAAGCTCAGGGGAGAGCCTAGGGCTAGATATTTATTTCTGTGTATTATCTGCATAGAAGTGATAGGATTAAATCCAAAGGAGTTGATGAGGTTAGCAAGAAAAAGTTGGAGAGAAACAGAGAGAAGAGAAGAGAAAGGCTAGAACAGAACTTTGGGGAATACCCACAATTAAGGGGCATAATAAAGATGGTGAGCCAAGAGAGGAGACTGAAAAAGAGTGGTTAGACACATAAGAGGAGAACCAAGAGGGAGAAGTATCAAAAAGACCCAGAGAGAAGATATCTGGGAGGGAAAAAAATGGCCAAAAATGTCAAATGCAGCAGATAGTTTAAAAAGGATGAGGACCAAGAAAAGATCATCAGATTTGGCCATTAAGACATCATTGGTAAATTTGAAGAGAATAGTTTCAGTTGAGGGAAGAGGTTGAGAAGTGAGTAAGAAGAGAAGTGGAGCCAGTGAGTGGTAGACATTATTTTAAGAAATTTGGTGGAGAAAGGAGGATAGTACATAGGATAGTAGCTTATAGCTTGAGGGGATGGTAGGATGTTTTTTGTTTGTTTGTTTGTTTGTTTAAGAATAGGGGAGATTTGAGCATGTCTAAAGCCAATAGAGAAGAAACTGGTACATAGGGACAGCTTAAACATTCAAGAGAGAGGGAATGGTTCAGATTACATTGGATAAGATGGAGGGAATGAGATCAAGTGGAATCAAATCAATGTATAGGGACATGACTGTGGCAAGGGGAAGGGTCATATCATTGTCAGAGACTGGGGAAAGGGAGGAGATGCTGGGGGATGCTTTTGAGATGAGACTGGGAGAAGGATCAACAAATAGCCTCAGTTTTCTTAGTAAAGAGATCCTCAGCTGACAGAAGATGGAAGTACAGGAGAGTAGGAGGGGAGGGGAGCTTGAGGAGAGAAGAAAATGTTTTGAATAGGTTCTGTAGGAAATGAACTTGGGAAGAAATAAAAGGATTGCCTTACCGAAGTGAGAGCCCAGTTGAAGTTGGATAACATGAATTTATAATGTCCCCAGCCAGCAGAGTCGGAGGAGATCATAATTGGCCATTAAAAAGATTGTTGTTAACTTTGGAGAGAACAGTTTCAGTTGAATGATGTGGTTGGAAGCCAGACTGCAAAGGGTTAAGGAATGAATCAGAGGAAAGGAAGCAGAATCAGCAAGAATAGCTTCATTCATCATCAGCCCATGAGTTGAAGCAGAGGAAACAGATGGTGGGTATAATCCAAGGCTGATAATTGACAAGAGATAAGCAGTGATAGGATAGGGAGGGTGAAAGATTTCAGAGCAGAGGACAATATAGAGTTGAAATGGCTAACTACAGGGTCAAGATTAGAAGGGGAAGAAACTGAAGTAAAAGCAGAGCTAATAGCCTAAAAAAGTATTGTGGAATGGAGGGACTGCAGGGTGGATGAGGACAAATAATGGGTTTGGGAGAGGTGAGTCACAGGGAAAGATGGAATAGAGGTTACAGTCAGATAGAAGAATGTTAGCATTTCTAATTAAAGAAATCAGTAATAGGCCCAGTGTCTATCCCTATGTGTGGCTGAGGTAAAGGAACAGGTCATGGGATTTAAGGAGGCTGAAGAATTGGAAAGTTAGGGAAATGTAAGTGTGAATGTTGAAGTCCTTTAGTATAAGTACAGTAGTTGGAGAAAAGAGGAAAATGGTTGAGTCCAGCTCTGAACTCCTTGAGGAAGGAGGAAGAATGACTTTGGGGCTACCAGTATACAACTGCCACTATGGTTTGGAATGGGGAAAATTTTGAGTGAGTGGAGGAGAGGTTGGTGAGTGATGTGGTAAAGGGAAAATCTGGAAGTGGCAGTGGGGATTTCTCTGGCTCCTATTCTAGGACCATTATGTCAGAGGGTGTGAGAGAAGGTAGAGCCAGTGTTGCAGAGCATGACTGGAGATGTAATGTCATGAAAGGGAAGTTGGGTCTCTGTGAGGGCTAATAGATGGAAGTAGTAAACCTGTTTACTATATAACAGGAATTCTAGAGGGCACAGTTGAAAGGGTAAGCGGGACATAAGTTCATTACATTTGAGGAGAAGGACAAAAGAATGGGAAGTAGAGGCTGTGGATAGCCTCCTGTGTGTCTGGTATTTGGTCAATACAGACAAAGGGAGAGAAGCAAGAGGCAGAAAGTTGTTACCTGTAGAGGGTGGCAAATAAATAGTAAAGCTCACGGTTTCCAAGAGTGTTTCAAGGGGCCTGACTTGGGTCTGGGTAGTAAGGAAATGGCATAGCACCATATCTGGCTGAAACTATACTGTTCCTTTGATTTGGATAGGAAAGCTCTAGGAGGCCCTCCTAGACCCATAATCTTCTCAGTGTCTTTTGCTACAATAAAGTCCAATCTCCCCCACCCCCCAACTCCTATGTCATCAGCTGCTATTATAGTCCATCAGGATCATTTTTTCTTTTTCCCCTCCTGGGGATGGGGGACAAAAAAAGAGGCTATGTGTGGTATTATAGAGTGAGGACTAAGTCAGAAACTATGAAATCTGGGTTCTAGTCCTGGACCTGTCACTAATTAACTGCGTGACTTTGGGGAAGTCACTTTACCTCTCTGGGCCTCAGTTTCTTCATCCATAGAATAATGGGGTTAGACTAACTGACCTCTAGCCCTGTGATTCTCTGATCTGATGGGAAGTGTAAAAAGGCACGAAGCTGTTGGTGAGAATAACTCAGTGGCCCTTTTCAGGTTCAGAGCTGAATTCTTGCATATCTATTTTGAAGCCTTTGTACCTGGATTGCTAATTCCCACCTATGGCCAAGATCACTTTATTCCTTTCTCCTGAATACCCTCCCATCTCTTCTAGACCTAGCTCAAAACTCCCCTCCTCCAGGAAATAATTCCATACAACCCCAATAACTCCACCCATTCATCTCTCCTTCCCTTTAGCACTTCTATGCCTATTTTTATGACATATTGTCTCAAAGCTGATCTCTAGTTATATGTGTCTATGTGTCACGTACCCAACTGAGTTATAAACTCATTATTATTTTATATGCACATTCACAGTAAACTCTAGAATTTATCCTCTTTCCAATTCAGTAGGGGGCACAGGAGATTTTGTGTTTTCTACTTTGCTTATTTTCCCCTGAGTGTTTTTATGCTGTTGAGCACAGCTGTGGAATAATCTAAAGAAATAGTAGGAAAAGGAGTCATAAGGCCTGGGTCCCAGTCCTACTTCCATTACTTACTAGCTATTTAACTTTGGTCTAGTTACATAACTTCTCTGACCCTCAGTCTCATCATCTCTAAGATAAGGATAATAATCATTTGCCCAACCATTATAATAATCATTGCTTAGACTTATATGTTGTTGTTGTTTAGTCATTTTTCAGTCATGTCTGACTCTTCAGGACCCCATTTGGGTATTTCTTGGCAAAGATACTGGAGTGGTTTGCCATTTCCTTCTCCAGCTCATTTTTACAGATGAGGAAACTGAGGCAGAAGGGGTTCAGTGACTTAGCCCACAGTCACACAGCCAATAAGTGTGGGAGGTCAGATTTGAATTCAGGTCTTTGTAACTACAGGCCCAGGACTCTATCCACTCTGCCACCTAGCTGCCCATACATTTATATATCCCTTGACAATTTCAAAATGCTTTGCAAACATTTTATCATTTGAACCTTGAAAAAACCCATAAGACAAGAATTATTAGCCCCACTTGAAAGATGAGGAAGCATGAATTTCTCAAGGTCATGCAGTGATTGAATGGATAAATCAGGTCTTCTGACTTAAGTTGTTAGACTGAAAGTACTTCCATAGTCCTCTGTGCAAATGTAAAGTAGTATTATTTGGGAGATACTAAGTAAACACTTGATATTTGATTGATTCAGCCTGGAAAAGCAATCCAAAGTCAGCTGGGGGAGTGAATGATTTGCTTAGGCAAGCCAGGAACATCTCAGGTCCTGGGAGTCACAGGGTCCTGACTCTCAGACTTCTTACTCTAAGTGATCCAATTTGGGGTTTTCTTGGCAAAAATACTGGAATGGTTTGTCATTTCCTTTTCCAGCTCATTTTTACAGATGAGGAACTGAGGCAAACATGGTTAAATGACTTGCCCAGGGTCACACAGCTAGTAAGTGTCTGAAGCTGGATTAGAACTCATGAAGGTGAGTCTTCCTGACTCCAGACCCAGCACTCTGTCCACTGTGCCACCTAGCTTTCCAGTAGTAGTAATAGCTAACTAACACTTATAAAGCACTTTAAGGTTTGCAAGTCACTTTACATATGTCATCTCATTCGATCTGGCAGGTAGGTGCTACTATCCTCCCCATTTTACAGATGAGAAAACTGAGGCTGACAGGTTAAATGACTTGCCCAGGGTCACACCAGCTGATGTCCGCTGTTAGATTTAAACTCAGGTCTTCTTGACTCCCTATCTTGTGTTCTATCCACTTCACCCCCTAGCTGCCTAGAGATTTTTTTCCAAGATTTTTCCAGCAAAATGTTGTTAACCTTTATTTCATTAGGATAATAGAGTTATTTACCAGACATTGTCTGTATTCTCTTGACAAGCTTCTTGTATTCTCTAGGGGTCCACGTATTCCCCCAGCAGTTGGGAATTCCTGAGTTAAAGACTCAGTGATGGAGAAACTTTGCATGTGAGGAACAAGGTTTAATCTATCATCAGTAGACTGTTGGGTGTTTGTTTATGCATATAACACAGAGCTAGGTATGGCGTGGTACACAAAAGAAATTAAAAGTCACAATCCCTATCTGCCAGGAATTTATAGTCTCCTTGAGAAGGCAAGACATACACTTATAAAATGTTAAATAACAGTTCAAGGTAATGTATGACTAAGTACCAGATATCAGCAATGAGATTCAGGGTTGGAGTCCCACTTAAGTTGTTTTGGTCCTTCTGTTTATTTCCTCATCTGTAAAATGGGTATAAGAGGCAGCTAGATGGCTCAGTGGATAGAATGCCGGGCCTGGAGTCAGGACGACTCATCTTCCTGAGTTCAAATCTGACCTCAGAAACTTACTAGCTGTGTGACCTTGGGCAAGTCATCTAACCTGTTTGCCTAAGAGGCTAGTTGGCTTAGTGGATAAAGCATTGGACCTGGCTTCAAGAAGATCTGAGTTTAAATTTGTCCTCAGACACTTACTGTGTGACCCTAGGCAAGTCACTTAACCTCTGTTAGTCTTAATCCACTGGAAAATGAAATGGCAAACCACTCCATTATCTTTGCTAAGAAAACTCTATGGAGAGCATAGTCCGCAGGGTCACAAAGAGTCGGACATGACTGATCAGCAAAATGGGTGTGACTGCAAAGGCACCTTACCATCCCTCAATTCACAAAAATGAAGATGAGTTCCTGAGAAAAAGGTGGTGAGTGTAACTAAAGGTGGTAGTTGTGATTTATGTTTTTCCTAAAGGAACAATTTCCAGGATTCTTTGTTTGAGCACCCTAAAGACTTTCCCTAGTCCAATAACCTTCACATAATGTATTTAGAAGCAAATCCCAACTCCACTGCCTGGACATGAAGTTGGGGTGACCCTGGGGTTCTCCAAAGCTCCACTGGAGCACTATGTCAGAGTACGGACCTGGTGCACATAGGAGCATCTCAGAATGTTGGCCACCAGGAGATGAGATGTCTGGACCACAGTGACTCGTGGAGACAGTCACCTGCTAAGGCACAGAGGGGCTCACTACAATACAGGCAATCCCCAACCAAGTGATGTCAAGCATCTGTTGAAGTTGAAGTGTTTAGAAAAGTCCTATGATGTTTGCAAATAGCAAAATGGCATCCGATGGACAATCATCATAACAGGACATTTTTTTGTTTTAAAAGTAATAAAGAAACATTTAGTGGAAACACCCTCTTAGTAGCTGCTGCACCTTCTGAGGCTGTGTATAAGGCTGGATCATTTTTCCCAGAGACAGAACTGGCGCCACTCAGATGTGAGCTAAGCCTGCCCTCTCGTGTCAATGTGGAGAAATGCAGAAAGTTTCTATTGAAGTACAGACCATGCCCTATCCCAGCTTACAAAAGGATTATTGTTACAGAAGTACAGTTTTAAATTGATTATTTGCAACCTTGAATGCATGTGTTCACAGAAACGTTGTTGTTATCCACGATGATTGGAAGCCATTCCCCACAAAAAAGTCTATTTAACTTACTTAACTTAGATGGCTGAGGTAGAAGAGAGCCGCCCCCCCCCGCCCCCCCCCACTATGCCTCATGAGGTTGCTTTGAGGAAATGCATTCAAACTCAGACACCAGAAAATCCCATACCTACCTCAGGGAGCACAGACTCCTCTAGCTCCAGCTCCTGGGGCTAGGGCTTTGGGGAGAAGAGAGTGGAGTGTGGAGAAAGGGAGGAGGTTCCCTGATTGTGTTAGCATATTTTGGGGTCTCATCAGACTCTTCCAAAGATTCCAAGGATCCACTCAACTAGCTTCTCTTTCTGCTACCGCTATTTCTGGTGTAAGACCAGCATTTCCTTCTGTGGTCCCTTGTGGAACAAAGCTCCCTCTCTATACTTAATAAATGTTTGTTGTATTATATTATGCCCCCCTAGGTCCTTTTCTAGGCTTTATTTTATGTTTACTACTAGAAACAAAGAGAGGCAGCATGACATTTGGGACAAAAAAACAGCCACAGAGTCTAGAAGACCTAAGTGGGTTTGTGTCTTAAACTAAAAGACCAGTTGGAAATGTTGTTCAGTGTGTTTGACTCTTTACGACCCCGTTTGGGGTTTTCTTGGCAAAGAAACTGGAGTGGTTTGCCATTTCCTTCTGCAGCTCATTCTGCAGATGAGGAAACTGAGGCAAACAGAGTTAAGTGACTTGCCCAGGGCCACACAGCTAATAAATGTCTCAGGCCAGATTTGAACTCACAAAAGTGAGTCTTCCTGATTCAGACCCTGCATTCTATTCAGCGTGCCACCTGTCTGCCCCGTTAAGAGTAGCTTCAAGTGGAAAAAGTCCCTTCTCTGGAATTGCGTTTCTCTTTTTCCTTTTGCCGAGTAGGTGCTCCATTTAGATAAGTTTTCTGTTGGGAATAATCCTGCTCCAAGCACAAAGTTAAATAGATTTCATTTCCTTCAACTCAGGATGGTGATCAGACTGCAATATGTGCCTATATCTCAGGATTGTCTGTGTCCTATATATTTCTGCAGATTAAAGCACATTTGGGCATTATGTGCCTTAAGAAATGTGGAGTCAGTCACTCTGCTTGCCTACAGAGGGCCAAAGTTTATTTCTCTTCCTCTCCAAGAAGAGGCCTAAATTGAGCTTTTATTAGAGGCAGCTAGCTGGCATGGTAGACAGAGCTCTAGGCCTAGACTCAGGAAGACCCAAGTTCAAATCCAGCCTCAGACTGTTGAATTTGAGATCTTAACAAAAGGATAAGCCAAGGCAGATCTCCAAGCAAGATAACATTTATTAACAGGGGCATGCTGCCTGCCAATAAATGGGTCAGTGGATTACCTCCTTTAATGCCAAAAACGCCAAGCAAAAGGGCAGTTCCCCTTTTATTGGTTTTGGGAAGGAGAGAACAATGAACAGGGTAGATGACATCATGGGATTGAGGGCAACATGATTGGTTATAGAGCTGAGGTGCAGGAAACAACATAATTGGTTGGAAGTTAGTCGTGGGGGCTAGCAATGACCCCCCTTCTTCTCTCATGAGACTCATTGTCTGAGTGCAGGTATGAGATAGCAGCCCAGACTTTTGGACAGCAAACCAGACATCCCTGAAAGATAGCTGGGTGGAGTAAAGATATCAGGCCCAATTCCCTTTCTGTCATACACATTCCCCAAGGTTAACAAAATTCCTTGAGGCAAGAAGAGCTGGATTTTTAAAATTTAATCCATTATAGGCCAGCTGAATTCTGAACTAAGTTCAGAGACAGAGAACTGACTTAAGAAGTTACAGGACAAGAGCAGTTACTTGTAAATAGGATCAATAAGAAAATGATACAGGATCAGTCTTAATCGTCTCAAGACACTTAGTCAACAGTGTGACTCTGGTCAAGATGCTAACTTCTGCTTGCCTCAGTTTCCTCTGCTAAATGGGGATAATAATAGCACTTACCTTCCTGGGTTTGTTATAAGGACAAAATAAGATGACATATATTTAAAGTTCTAGATAAATGCTAGTTTTATTTATTTACTATTATTATTATTATCAGGGGCCTCAGAGATGATGAATCTATTTTCTCAGGCATGTGGTACATCACAGAGGCATCATATTCTGAGCTTACAGAAGTAGCCATATCTATCAGAAGTGTCTGTTTTAGGTGGGAGTGTTGTTTATCCATTGAATTACTCAGAACTTAATTTTGAGCTTCCAGATTTAATCTGCCCATTCATTTAATTAACCGAATGACCTTACCTGCCACAAGGTAAGTACCATAGGATTATAGAGCCAGAAGAGAACCTTAGAACTCATCACATTCAGTCCTCTTGTTTTTTAGATAAGGAAAGTGAAGCCCAATAGAGATTAAATTACATACCCGGGAGAATAGCACACATAGAAATAACTTATGGAATTTAGTCAGAAGGCCTGAGCTGGAGGGGCACCTAGTTTTATAATTGTAATAGTTAAGATTGATGTGGGACTTTAAGTTTTTATTGTAGCAAAATGGTCCTCTAAGAAAATAACTAAAAAAAAAACCCAACCCACTCTTTACATTTTGGTTTTTCCTTTTTAACTTTTGCACAAAGCCTCACTTTGTAAAAATCATCCCTGGGACACAGACTCCTATACAGCAGCCCCTATATCCTATATGGATTTCCTGCACTGCAGGCTACCACATTCCATGGGCTTTTGTCCACACTGTATATGGGAGGGGGGAGACACACTGGGGAAGGGTATAGAGAGAAGAATAAGTGAAAATTAGAGCAGCTTGTCCTGTGTGAGTGTTCCCTGTCTGCACATACTGCAGCAACAGGGATTTCATGATAATTACTACAAATAAATGGTTTTCCTACTAACTCCCAATAATTTCCACCTATACTTACAACTCACATTAACGCTTCCTCCATTTTAATAATGGTTACACACACTCCTTTGCATTGAATATTATCCAGCTGTGCCTTACGGACAAAAAGTATCACTTTGCAGGCCCACTTGAAGAAGTGCATCTTGACCTTCTAAAAACAATCTTTAATAACATGGGAGGCTCCCTTCCATCTTGCTGTTATTACTGCCTGCTTCTCAGGCCCCATCCACCTCTCTGACCATCCAGGCTAGTAATGACAACTACCCCTTTTCCTCAGCCCCAGATCTATTCCTGGCCTTGCACTCTTCTCCTTTGCCCCTGCCCTGGACTTACAAAGCTGTTGCAAAGACATGTGTAAAATTAGGACTTGTGTTTGTTGGTTTTTTCTGTGATATTGATTTCTCTGGCATATGAATGTCCATACAAGGAGTCATGGGAACTCCCCTTTCCCTCCCCATGGATCTATGTTTTCTCTCCCCCTTTCTTCTTTCCCTGATGTGACCTTGTCCTTGTCTTGAATCCCTCATATTCAGTCCCTGGGACATGATGGAGTGACTAGAGTGTTGGATTTAGTGTCAGGAAGACCTGGGTTCTAATTCTGCCTCTGACACTTAGTAGGGCTGTGCCTGTGGGGAAGTCACCCATAGTGAGCCTCACTTCACTTATTTTCCTCATGGGACTTAATGCTTGTGTTCCTTAAAAATTCATTTCAAATGCCATGTCTTCCGTGTAAGCCTTTCCTGATCTCCTTTTCTTGGGAACAGTATCCCCCATCCCCACATATAGCACTTTGCATATACCTCTGATGAATCACATATTATTTTGTATTATAATTATTTGTCTTTATCATATCCCCTTACTATACTGTAAAAAGTTTCCTTGAGGGCAGAGATCATGTCTTATCTAAGCTGTGTAAGATTCCTCCCAGTGCCAATATAGTCCTATGCATACAATAGGAGCCTAATAAAGACTAGCTCATAAAAGAGCATATCTGTATAGCAGTTTCCTCATTACCACCCTGTGTATTATTATACCCCTTTTACAGATGAAGAAACTGGGGCTTAGAGAGGTTTTGCCTTGCTTAGAGTGTCACATATGGGATTAGAGCCTAAGTCTTCTGAATCCAAGTCTAATGCTCTTTTCATTATACCACATCAGGGATATTAGCACAGGATATTTTTTTTAAATAAGTGCAGATCTGTTCTGTAATGTGCCAGACAATGGTTATTGAATGCATCAGTGAGGGTAGCCCTAGTTGGAAACCCAACACTTGGGCTCCACTACCCAAGCCACCAACAGTGGATTAAGAGTTGGGAAAGCTCCCAATCTCAGTGGATGGTTTGGTGAGAAGTTAGAATGTTCTGGGGCAGACTCTGGATAGACTAGTTATATACAGGATATCTGGAAAATAATCAACAGAGGGAAGATTGTAGAATTAAGAGGGACCAGGAAAGACTTCCTGTAGAAGGTGGGATTTTGTCTGGGACTTGAAGGAAGCCAGGAGGCAGAGATAAGGGAGAGCTAGCATTCCAGGCTTGGGGGAACAGATAGTGAAAGTGCCCAAAGATGCAGATGGGAGTGTCTTGTTTGAGGAACAGCAAGGAGCCCAATGGCTCTAGACTGAAGAGAATGCTGAGGGTAGAGGGGAGTATAAGCTATACGAAGACTAGAAAGGTAAGGGAAGACTAGATCGTGAAGGGCTTTGATTGCCACACAGAGGGTTCTGTGCTTGATCCTGGAGTTGATAGAGAGCCACTTGTGTTAGGGGGAAAGGGAGTTGACATGGGAGACCTACACTTCCAGAAAAGCTATAGGTCAGCCACACAAGCTCCTTCTATGACCCAAAGATCATCTCCTTCTCTTGTCTCCCGTCCCTCGAGCAGGTGTGGAGGCTTGGGCCTGGTCCTGGCCAGCGCCGGCTTCGGCATGCTGACCGCCCCGATCATAGAGCTGCACAACCAGAAGGGATACTTCCTTCACCACATCATCTTTGCCTGCTGTACCCTCATCTGCATCATCTGCATTCTCCTCCTGCCGGAGAGCAAGAACCAGAACCTGCCAGAGAACATCCTCAATGGGGAACATTACACGCGGCAGCCCCTCCTGCCCCACAAGAAGGGAGAGCAGCCCCTCCTGCTCACAAACTCAGAACTCAAGGACTACTCCGGCCTCCACGACGTGGCCGCCATGGGAGACGGGCTGCCGGAAAACGCCACAGCAAACGGGATGAAGTCCATGTAACTGGGCTGCTTTGGTCACTTCAGGAGGGGAGCCCTTTTCGGGTCAGGTTTTCTTTTTATCTGGCACAGGTTTTACAGACCTGCAACGATGGCAGGTATGGCCAACTCGGAAAGGAAAGGTCAAATCTGCTGCTAAAGCCACTTAAATCACAAGAGACTTTCAACCGGGGTGAGGAAATTTCTGCCAACTGGAAAGCATCGGGATGATGTATTTGAGGGAAGAAACTGGCTGGAGAGATACCTTTAAAGACCTTCTTTTTCTGCCATTAAATGTTTGTATTTATTTTGGTCATTTTTACAAGAAGCACTTTATTCCCTTTTCCTCTCATTAATCACAAATTAAAATGAACCTTCTCTTGTGGAGAGGTACAGCCATTCCAAGAAAGAGACCTTAAGAAACAAAGCAAAAAAAAAAAATCCAAACCTGAAAGAGGCATCTTTTCTATAGAAGATGAACACACTATGACCCAGGAGAGCAAAAAGTGATTTCTTCCTGTCCCCAAACCCTCAAGGCGCCTTTGAGTATAAGCAAATGATGCTGTTGTGAATGAAACTGTGACTGTATTTTAGACAAGGGGGGAAAAGTAAAATTCATTAGGTTTTGATGGTGTCTCTGTATGTGGTTTAAAACAAAAGAAATGTCATTTTCTACATGTAAGGTAAGACCTTCCCATTTCACAATTAGATTAAGCAGTTCACAAATCCCAATAAAGCAGGTATGTGGGTCTTCTTTCAGGATGGTTCTTTTGTACTGAGCAATGATGTTTGAAGCTCCTTTGGGAAAAATCCTAAGCATTTCATTCAAAATGAAGAAAACCCAAACTGGCTGTGGATCCAGTTTTCTGATGCCGGGGCTGCCTAATGAAGTGGATAAATCAATAATAGGTGTACCGAGGCAGGACACAGCATCAAGAACTTGAGACTCATGCTCCTACCCAGATGCCTTTCAGCTAAAATCTCCCTAGTCCCTTAGCAGCATCCGTTGCAGACTCTACTTGAAAGAATGGCTACTTTCCAATCAGCAAATGATACCGAAAAGTGACAACAATGATAATAAATGAATAGAGGGAGGCAGTACAAAAACCTTACCAGGTATACATGTTGAGAGCACACACCCTCGAGGAAAACACTTGCTTATATTTTACTATTGACTCTTTCTGACATGTGGGTTATCCACCAAGTCCTCTGCTTCTCCCAATCTTTTCGTCCACTTCACTGCTTATCAGGGCAGCAGCAGGGCAGGAAAGAGAGGTTAACCTCAAATCAGTCTGTTTTCTATCCAAACCCTTCCAAAAAAAAAAAAGAATGAGAGAGAGGACAGAAAAAGGAAATCCTATAAAATGATATAATACTTTTTTAAAAAAATAATGCTGGATTTTAATTCTGTGCACCCCCCCCCAAAAAAAAAGTCTCATGGGTAATTTCAACTGTTGTATGCATTTGGAGGTCATTTTGCACATTCCTGGAATTTGTCCACAGATTCATTGGCCTTCTGTCATTTGAAGCCATCCCCAGAGTAGGGATGGACATGGCAGTGTTGTGAGGTTTCCTCAATAATGTTAACGTTTTAAAATCTTATATCCTATTTTAGCCCACTAAAAAAGGAACTTTTAGGGGACTCAGATGTGATGCCCCTTTGTAGTAACAGCAAGCAATTAACCAAGCAATTAATTAATTACATGGAGTCAGTAGACCCCATTTCCACACAGTTCCCACAGATGCCTAAGTACTGACAACCTTTGGCTCTTGCTTGGTCAAGCTCAGAGAAGGATCAAACTCGAGTTTTTTCCTGAGCAAGAAGTTTTTTCTGTCTTAGTCGACGCCGTGTGTTATATATGTCTTTGTTCTGGGGCAAAGTTAGATCTTCCAATGGTCTAAGTGCCAGGATGGGTACTGTGTAGTAGGCAGCCACGCATCTGCCACCTGCTATGGAGCTTGATGTTGTAGAGCCCAGAAAAGGGGTTAATCTGTGCTCTGTTTCCCCATCCTAGCTCCTTACCTCATCTATGTACCTGCTGTCTCCACCGACCTTGGTCCTCCTAACAGTGGCACAATGTTGTAGCAGTAGGTAGCAGCTGAGTGACCTGTTCCTCAGTGCCGGGGTGGGGGGCATCAGCACTGGGGTGGGATGTTAATCGAAGAGATGAGATTATCGGAGTGAAGAAGGCAAACAAAAGTAGGGGTGTTTTCTAAACTGTGTCCAAAACATTAAAACCTGCTGCTGTCATGGAGAACCAGGCTATGTATCTGGGTTCTAAAAAGACTCTTCCTAAGAAACACTGGAGCAGGTGAAGACGGACTTTAAAAGCAACCTGGTAATAAACAATCAGTGGGGAAACAGGCTGTTGTTACACAGCTGACTTCAGTTCAGCTACCATTGCATTGTATGACTGTTCTTACCCTCTGTAGTTGCTCGTATGACTTAAAGTTGGGTCTCCTTTGTTACATGTTGCAAATTTTCAGTCTGCATTCACCTTGAAAAGGGCCTTTCTTTAGATGTGTGCAGTCTTCACGTGCCAAACTTGTGAAATACCTTTTGCCTTTTATAGAGTACTTGCAACAAAATCACATGGCAACAAAATCCATGTAAGTAGATGAAAAATACAGATGTGGCCTTGAAGTGAGAGCATCAGACACATGAGGGGAGGGGCGGTCAGCAAGGGCTCTTTGGACCACAGACTGGACACCTGGGCATGTGTGCACAAATGCACATGTATATATACACACACACACACACACACACACACACACACACACACAGCTGGTACACCTTGCAATCCATTTACTGTAACAGCTTTTTAGTGAATGATATCTATGAGCATTCTTGAAACTGCGGTCTGAATCCCGTGGATTTTTTCAAATAACACGTATTAAAGCTGTCCATGCTCCTGAGCTGCCTGTCACCTCGTGGAGTCACGCACAGTGCTTCAGAGAACCCTTCTTGTTTCAGGGTCTCTATTCTCTTAACGTAGAAAAACAATAACAACAGACAACATCCAACAGGGCCAATGAACAGAAGGAAAAAACAAAACACTAGAACGTATCAAACAACAGGATGGATTAATGATGGGAATTAAAAAGTGACAGGAGTTAAAAATAAAGTCCTGGTTCTTAGCTTTAGAAGCTGGGGGATGAGGGAGAAGAAGCAGGAGAGGAGGGATTTTAATTTTGATTTTTTTTGCCCAGTCTGCTTGACTATAATGACATTATCTTGCTTGGAACCTGGTAAGTGGCACACCTCTCAGCAAGGCAGGCATCCCTCTGATTCTGTTGGCACATCCCTCTCAAAACTCACCCAGGGTTAAAGGGCCAGGTTTAACTCCTCCTTTCGATGGCATCATCAGCTGGGAAAAGTTTTTGGTGCCAGCCAACATTTTTACTGAATGTAGTCAAATCAGAAGAACCTCTCTATGGAGAGAGCCCAGAAGAGTAATGTACCAAGTGAGGCAGCAGGGATGGAGAAAAGGGCGTCTGCGTCCTGCAT
This sequence comes from Phascolarctos cinereus, assembly GCF_003287225.1. Taxonomy (NCBI): domain Eukaryota; kingdom Metazoa; phylum Chordata; class Mammalia; order Diprotodontia; family Phascolarctidae; genus Phascolarctos; species Phascolarctos cinereus. The sequence goes on from NW_027555847.1 coordinate 572,957,923, forward strand.
CTTGTCTGCCCTGCTCTGTGTACAGATGGGTGCTCTGGCAGCTACTTAATGACTTGTCTGTCAAACTTGAAAACTACTCAATCCTGTTTCCTTCATGGTTGACACAAAGGAAACGCTTTTCTCAGGCGACTCGCTGCTTCCAGTCAGCCTCCTCTTCCCCTCTCCCCCATAGAGAGCATTCAAAGATGTACTTGCCAGCTACCTACATGTAAATCCATTTCATTCTGAAACCTCATTAGTTAGATTTTTCAACCACCAGGGGGCTCTGTCTTATCTCCTTTGTCTCCCTTTTCCAACGATTGACGCACAAAGCCTTTCTTCCCCATCACCCATGCACCACCCCACCCATCCCACCTCCAAGTTCTCAAGGATGCTTTGTGCTACCAAGCACCATAGTCTGTTTTTATCGTCTAAGAGGCTGGTTGGCCATAGACACACTGGCAACTGGAAAGGGGATGGAGTGGTTGGCTTAGTCTATCACTGAGCAAGAAAGAGCTAATGATTCCCAAAAGGAAGTATCCCGCTTAAACCTGATACTTCCCAGAGCCAAGCCGAAGTCACAAAACTGGAAGTAGGAGTGCTGTGAAATGGGCTTTGAATGTCACATCACCTGTAGCCTCTGGATGGCTCACACTGGATGGCATCCTGCACTTCAACTGCTATTGTTGCTCTTTTTTTTTTTTAGACAAAACCTCATTTTAATGTAGTGTATAAAATGTTTTGGGAAAGGAATACAGAGTAATGTCTAGTGGGTAAGCTTTCCTTCCTTTCTTCCTTCCCCCACTCCTCTCCCCTCTTCCTTTTCCCTGCCCCAACTCCCTCCGTTTCTGATGAGGCTCTAATTAAAGAATTGTTACTGTACGTTTTGATCATGATTAGGCTGGTGGTGCTTACCCATAGCACAAGCTTAAATCAAGTACTGAAACTGTCTTAACTAGCTAAGTGTCTGCATGATGTTACATCTGTTGTACCTACTGAGAAATTTGTATGTGAATGTACAGAAATAAAAACCCAAAAAAAAGCTGCCCCATTACCAGAACTCCTATGGAATGTCTTTCTTGGCTCCTACTTGATATGATCAAATGTGGTACATCACCATGAGATTTAGCAAACGTATACTGTTTTTATTAGCTTTAAGACAAGTGGGAGAAAAGGTGCCAATTTGCATTGGTTCTCCACTAAGTTCCTAGTCCAGTAAAGGTGATGTTAGGTATATAAAAGCTGTTCAAAAGCTGTTCCAGAGCCACCTGGGGTTGAGGTCTCACAGTTCCTACAACAGACATAGATAAATTCAATGTCTATCTGTCATGTAAGGACCAGACCAAATCATTCTGAATAGAGAAATGGACAACAGGTGAATTTTCGTTTGCCAGAGAAAGTTATTGAAGACCACCTATTTGCAACTGTGTAACCAAATGACTTTACCTCTAAGCCCATTTCCACAACTACAGAAAAAAAAAACTAATGACTTAGGTTCATACTAATTCTATATCCATCATCAAAGTGGGGTTTCCCATTGCAGCACTGAAGGGACTACCCACACATTAATGAAATCAAGGATCCTCAAACTAATCTCAAAATATCAATATGCCTTAGTCCTTATTCCAGCCCTAGGAAGCCGGGTCCTGGTGTTTCTTCCCATTCTTCGTGAGAACTAGCCAGCACTGTTATCTACATCTGACCGCAAATTATTCCGACCCAATGCTGTACTCAGGCCACTAAACTAATAGTTTTTATAGTTGCTTACAATTTAATAATGAAAGTTTAGAGTTGTTTTGCTGGGGAGGGAGTGGTTGTGTTGTGGTCATTCTATGGCACGGCCCAATCTCTTTCAACCTAAGACTACTACAAAATTAAAATAAGGAATAAGAACTCCCCTCTAGTACAGGAATATAACAGAAATGCCTCAGAAGTGACCCAAACCTCACTCTTAGGATGTAGATCAATTTTTTTAACTTAGAAAATGTCTTTTTTTTTTCTTTAGGCAACTGGGGTTAAGTGACTTGCCCAGGGTCACATAGCTATTAAGTGTCAAGTGTTTGGTCTGAGGTTGGATTTGAGCTTGGGTCCTCCTGACTTCAAGGCCCATGCTCTATCCACTTCACCCCCTAGCTGCCCTGAAAATGTCCTTTTTTAAAGAGAATATTTATTAACTATCTTTCCTCAACAGTTCTGCCCTTCTTTTAAAACCTTTTTTTAAAAACTTTTAAAGCTTTATGGAAAGGGCTGCTTTTCTCTAGGACAACAGAAATACCCTACTCTCCTTTCCAGGCTACAAACATCTCAGTTTAAAACCGAGGCATGTGGAGATTGAATACCTTTGCTCAGGGGTCTAGCAAAACTGAGTATTATGTTAGAAATGAAGCTTCTCACAAAAATACCAGGTCTAACTCAATCTACCAAACCATGTTTCCTTCCACCATCAACTGGGTCATTTCCTAACAGCTTAATATAAGATTATTATCAATGTAAGAAATGCCTTCCAGGGAGCTAAACATAACACATGAAGAGAGCCATAGAAGGAAGTTGTAGAATCAGGAATTCCATGCCTGACACATACATAGTGACATACAGGCAACTCACTTGATGTCTCTTCGCCCCAGGCAACTGTCTGAGAGTAATTATAGATATGCCTCAATTGGGAGAGATACCAGGTTCCCACTGGTACTGATTCAATAAAATCAGAGCTAAACCTTAAAAAAAGTATCCCTCAGAACCCGAAGAATTGATCCCAACACACAGCAGATGCAGGGCCAGGAAATCAAACTAAATCCACATGAACTGTAATATCAGATGGCTGGCTGAAAAATTTGAGAGAAAGATGTGGCAGGCCTTTATATGAGAAGCTGAATACACTGCTAATCAGAAGGTAAAAAGTCAAAGGCTGAAGAAGAAAAGTTATAGGAAGAGGTGAAAAAAAGAGGAAAGGAGTTAGAGGAAGGGATGGAAGAGATGAAAATGGGGAAGCAAACCATTCTGATCATGAATATAAAAAAAATGGATGAAGGAAGTTGTGGTTCAGTCCTGCATGACTCTTCGTGACGCCATTTGGGGTTTTCTTGGCAGAGATACTGCAGTGGTTTGCCATTTTTTTTCTCCAGCTCATTTTAGAAATGAGGAAACTGAAGCAAACAGGTTGAAGTGACTTGCCCAAGGTCACACAGCTAGTAAGTTTCTGAGGCTGGATTTGAACTCATGAAGATGAGTCTTCCTGACTCCAGACTGGGGGATTCTGAGCCACCTAGCTGCCCAAGGGAAGGGTTGTAAGGCTTATTTTAAAAAACAAAACTCAAACACACTGACTCCATGTTAGACGTGCTGTGAAATACACTCAATTTATTCTGTTTAATGTACATAAATTACAAATCATCTGATGCTACCGTGCTCTTTTTTGGGTTAAAACTTTTCTGGGAAAGCCTCCATTTCTTCCTTGATCCTGTTTTCTATGAGCAGTGTGAAGTTGCTGTCTGTGTTTTGAAGATTGTAGCTGACAAACACCTGTTTTTTGGTCTTCCTGGCTAAAAGGAAAGAACACAGGGTCACAACTGGGAATGACAAGTCCTCACTTATTTGTGCTACTAAAGGGTCAGATTTCAGCCGCAAGCTCCCCAGGTGTCCTGTCAACATGAAATGGGGGAAACCTTTGGCCCCAGAGGGGAGGGGAGAAAAGGGGAGAGGGGAATGGAAGGGGAGAGGGGGAGGGGAGCAGAAGGGAGGGGAGGGGAGAGGAAGGGAAAGGTGGGGAAGGAGAGAAGGGGAATAGAAGAGAAGGAAGGGGAGAGAGAGGGAGCAGAAGGGAGGAGAGGAAAAGAGAAGGGGAGAAGGAGGGAAGTAAAGAGGAGGGGAAAGGCGGGGAGCAGAAGAGCTGGTTTGAATATTATGGCCCCTCCACAGACAACATGCAGCACCCACACACCCATCCGAGGGCTCTGGGCCCTTTCTAAGCATCCAGTTGAAAAGGGCTGAGCTCAGTTCAGCCATGAACACCGCCAAGAAGTGACCCCTAAGATCCAAGGCCTGAAAGGCCTCAGAGTGACCAAGTCATTTGGCCTAACAAATTTAAACATGGCACAGGACTTCATTAAATTAGACACCTCCCAATGATCTAAACCACTGGCTAACCCCCAAACTCTAGGGATGTCATAATGTCAAGATATTAGGAGACCCTCTGTCTTCCAGAGCTAAGGCCCAGCAAGCAAGCTGTGCCCTGAGCCAGTCATAACAGCAATCCTTTGTGCTCTCCCTCTGGAAAAATCCCAAAAAATTACTGTATTGCTTTGACCAGTACCACGTGTTCTCTGAGCTCAGACAAGCACCAGATGAGGTCGGACAAATTCAGGTCATGAAGCCCTGCTATGAATCAAACTTGTCACGTTGTTGCTATTACCCCTCATTGTTAGGACTACAGCTCACTTGGGTCCCACCAGTAGGGGCAGGGCCCTGGCACATGTGTCTAATTCCCCTCCTTATCGGCAAGCCGTCTCCCTCACTTTGAAATTAAACTTCTGTTTCTGATTCTCCTGTCTCTAGCCAGCTCTGTTCAGCTCTGGCCATCCACAGGTTACAGACCAGTTAGGTCAGGTTGACATTTCTTAATTAAATTAATTCTGGTTAAATTAATTTTAATTAAATTAATTTAAATTCAACTAAAATTATTTCCTATTTATCCTGTACATAGCTTGCTGGTACGTATTTGTTTGCCTCTTGTCTCTCTCATTAGACTGTGAGCTCCTTGAGGGCAGGAATTGTCTAAATCTTTGTGTCCCCCGCACTTAGCACAGTCCATGGTACACAGAAGGTGCTTAATATTTACTGACTTGCTGACTCACTGAGCTTCTTGAGGAGAGGGACTGTTTCCTGTCTGTCTTTGATCTCCAGCCTTAGCCCAGTGCCTGGTACACAGTGAGCACTCAATAAATGCTTACTGACTAACCAAAAGAAGGCACCCTCAAAAAGAACAGTTTCTGTCCAGTACAATGACTGTGCTGAAGGTAAATTGTCCCTCATGTGGGAATAGAAATCTCAGGGGGGTCTGCCTCTATTTGTCACCAAGGTAGCAGTCCCTCTCCCCGTCCCCAAAGTATAGGAGGTAATCACGAACATGGTCCACTCTTGGTGGCAACAGTAACCTGGCCAAAAAAATATCCAGCCCGCACTGAAATAAGGGGCCCTGCAGGCCTCATTCTGTAGCACCAAGAGCCCTTTTGGAAGGACAGGATGCATCACCTTAGTCTCTGCCAGTCAATTCACAAAGAGCCCCACGGCCTCGTAGCTGCTGCCCTGGGATCCTGGCAGCACAGCCAGGCCCTGCTCTTGTGCCCAGAGCAGCAGCTAGACAAAAAATGAGACACCAAAGCAGATCCATGTTATCCCAAGTTCAGTACCCCAGCAAGTACCTAGGACATGACAAACCACACACTACCTTTCTCAAGCCACAACTTCAGACAACACGGAGGAATCTCACATATGTGGGGACTCAACCCATACATGTAGGAGCCTTCCTGGAACTGGTGACAACAGAATCTAGAGAACTTTGTAATTCTACCGCCTGCCAGGCCCTCCATGGGACCTCATAACAAGAAAAAATATAGAGGAAGAGAAAACATGATAGAAACAGCCTCTCCTTTAGATGGGGGCCTAGTTTTTGAAGGAATTCAATTCCAATCAATTTAACAGATATCTATTAACCATCTACTATGGTTACTTACTTTTTTTACTTACTTACTGCTTGAAAAAAAAAAGAAAAGAAAAATAAGAAAGACAACATGTCCTCAGGGAGCTTATGTTCTAAAGGGAGAATATGATATAGACCCAAATAAGTATGATATAAGGAAGAATGTAATGGATGTGTTAGGGGCAAAAGAGATAACTTCAGACAAAGTACTATGGGAAAATCTGAGGAGAGAGGGATCATTTTTGGTGGGAGGGGTTATCAGAGATGGCTTCTTGGAAAATACAGCTGCTACAACACTTCCTAATTAATGCACAGCTCTGGCTATGGACTGCTGTTAATTTTTTCTTTTTTAAATCACCTTCAGTAACTCCCTATTGCCTCATGTGCCATAACTACAAACTCTTTGGACTGACTTAGATTTAAGACCCTTTGCAAACTCTTTTCATACTACTATCTTCCATGCACTCTGAACGAGCCAACTCAGGCCCACCGGGTTGGTGAAACTGACTAAAAAGGAAAATGAGAAACAATGGAGGAGATGCAGGGAAATAGGCACCACGATGTGTTATTGATGGTGCTGTGAACTGGGTCAGCAATCGATTTGAAACTGCTCCCAAAAGTTATTAAACTGTGCATTCCTTTGGACCCTTCTGATTGGATCATTACAAGGCCAAAGACAGAATGGGACATGACAGGACAGGGAAGGGGGAAGGGGAAGGGAAGGAAAGGAATACTGTTATACCAGAAAAAATGATGGAATTGACAATTCCAGAGAAACCTGGGAAGACTGATGCAGAATGAAGTGAAAAGAAACAGAATTTATACAATGATGTAAAGACAATTTGAAAGACCTATGAACTCTGATCAATGCAAAGACTAATCAGGATGAAAGATAAAGACTGTTACCCACCTCCTGATGGAGAGATAATGGCCTCAATATGTAAAACACATTTTGGAGGATGACCAATGTAGGAATGTTTCTTGCATGACTAGACTATGAATATTTTGTAATAAGGGTTTTTTTCCCCTTAATGGGAAGGGGAAGAAGGGAAAGAGGATGAAAAAAATTTTTTCACTTAAAAAGATAAAATTTAATGAATTTTGAAGCTATTCCCTAACTACATCCTGTTTCCTCCCTTTCTGTGCATGCATAAAAGTGCACTGCCACCCCTCCCCACGCCGGGAATGTACTTACTCCTTCCAAAACTCTCTCTTTGACTTTCTCCTCCTCTATCTCAGGTAGTGGAAAACCCCTTCACCTACCCCCAAAGATTTAGATCACCTGGACAGCCTAAATTTGGCTAATGTCAAGCACTTGTGGGCAATTCTGTAGAGGGGATTCTTGGCCAAGCTGAATGGCTACTTTCAAAATGCAATTATTTAGATAATTTAAATTAGATTAGCAAAAGGCAGGATAAGAAACAAAGGTGGGGAATGTCAGGGGCCAGTTCTAACTTCACGTTTTCTTCTCTCTACTATACTCCCTTAGATAAACGGAAGGTCTGACCACATCACTGCCATCCACCCCTCCGCTGAATAAACTCCAGTAGCTCCCTATTTTGCCTCCAGAATAAAATAAAAATCCTCTGGCTGGACATCAAAGCCCTTCCTAACCTCTCCTGCCCCACCTTCCACCCCAACATGTACTAGGCCATCCAGTGACACTGGCCTCCTGGCTGTTCCTCACACAAGACACTCCCCCTCCCAACATGTTCCCTGGTTGTTCTCCATGCATGGAATGCTCTCCTCCCTCCTCATCAACACCTCCTGGCTTCCTTTAAGTGCCAGCTAAAATCCCACCTTCCACAGGAAGCCCTTCCCAATCCCCCTGAATGCCAGTGCCTTCCCTCTGCTGCTCATTTCCTAATCATCCTGTATACAAGTTTCTTTGTACACAGTTCTTTGCTTGTCGCCTCCTCCATTAGACTCCTCAAGGGCAGAGGTTGTCTTCTGCCTTTCTTTGTACCCCTGGTGCTTAGCAAAATGAGTGGCACATAGTAGGTACTTAATAAATGATTTCAGACTGACGACTGTTTAGTACTGCTATCAATTTCCCCTCACTTGTGTCTCGGTCTCACCTACTTTTGGAGGCAGAATGGAATAAGGAAAGCACATTCTAGCTGCCTAGTGTTATGCAGGAAGAACCCTGTCTCCTAGTCCTAAAATAAGCTGGTCCTTAACCTGTATACAATTTTGTTATTGCTGTTCAGGCATTTTTCAGTCACGTCCAACTCTTTGTGACCCCATTTGGGATTTTCTTGGCAAAGATACTGGAGTGGTTTGCCATTTCCTTCTCCAGCCCCACTTTACAGATGAGGAAACTAAGGCAAACAGGGTGAAGTGACTTGCCCAGGGTCACAGGGCTAGTAAGTATCTGAAGCTGAACTTGAACTCAGGTCTTCCTGACTCCAGGTCCAGTGCTCTGTACCACTTAACTGCCCTCTGTATATGATGTATATCTTATTTTCCATTCATATGTTGGTCTGATGGCCCCTTCAGTGCTCTCCTGTCTTAGGTTCTAAACTGCTATTCATCACAGGCCAGGTTTATACAGAGAGCTCTGTACAGTGCCAGACAGTGCCACCCACAGTGAGTTGCTAAAGGGAAGATGATGATGAAAACTGTTCATTAGCACTAAAAGGAAACAGCCCCTGACTTACTAAAGAGACAAGTCAGTGCATCTACCTGCCCACTGGCCACAGCAGAAGTCAGACAATGCCCAGTGTTGTAAGGGATTACCTAGCTCACTCCACGCCTGAACAAGAATCATCTAGGATATCCCCAAAGGCTCAGCCAGTTTCAGCCTTTGCAGCTTAGCTGTTCAATCACCTTATTTTTAGCATTCTCCTCTATTTAATATGCTCTGTAGACAAAAAGTCAGCAAGGGGAGAAGGGAACTCTGTGGTCACATAATCCAATGCTTCAGGAGAATTCATCTTAGAATGAGGAAGTTAAAAAAAATAGTTTTTCCTCCAAGTGCCTTTCACCCACTTCAAGAGTAACAGCCCAGTTTCCACACCTTGCCTGTCAACAATAGCTTCACAAAAACATTTTGGAGAAAATCATCTCATAAGCACTAATATTTAGACTAGACTAGGAGAAATAAACATGACTAAGTGAAAAATTAACCCCACAATAGGTGAAGGTCTCCTTGAATGCCCATAGAGGAAAAAAGTTGACTTTTGTCTTTTTATATTCCCAGGTGACTTTTGTCTTTTTATATTCCCAGGGTCTAGCCCAGGATGCCTTGAACACAGTAGGTGCTTACTAGATGTCTACTGAATTCAAATGAATTACTAACCCAAGATCAAAGATACAACTCTAGCCATATAAAAAGTAAAAAGAGACATCCTTGTTTCTCTAAACCCTGGCCCAGGATCCTGACACCCCAGGGTAGAGGAAGGTTTTGCAGCTTTGACTTCCAAATCACAGCTGGAGATCAATGTGTGATCATGCAGAATGGGAGCACTACCTGTAGACTAGATCCAGGCCAATTTCCTGATTTTCAAAAAGTGGAATGAGATGGGTTCTGGAAATGAGAGATCAGGAAGCTGGTTATGGGTCCCCAGAGGCTTCTGAGAAGACGGTGAGCCAGGGAGCCTACTCTTTGTGACTCCTTCAACAAAAGCCACAAAAAGGAGGGCTATGTTTACTAAAGCCAAAAAGCTGTCAGCAATCTCCAGGAGAGTCCTAAAAGGAATTATTACAGAGATGGTAGATGAGCATTTCAGATACAAAGCAGTCATCACTAGATGGCAAGTGATGAAGTCCAGCCAGACTAACCTCCAATGTTATAAGAACAAGAGTTCTCATACTGGCAAATGAGGGGAATGCCAATGACAGAATGTATTTTAATTTCAGCAAGACATTTGACAATGTCTCTTGCAAGATATTCTTACGTAGCAGAGGTATGAACTGCATCTTAGTGTAGCTATATAGATTTGTAACGAGTAACTGTCCTTAACCCCCAAATGCATGAATTAACAGAAGAACGCCAACCCAGAGATAGGTCTGTAATGGCATGAAACAAGACTCGACCCGGGGCCCTGTTCTATTTAAAAGTTTTATCAATAACTTGGGTACTTAGTAATTTGCCTACAGTCAAGTCACTTAATCTTCAGAGTCTCAGTTTCCTCATCTGTAAAATGAGGATAATAATACCTGTACCTCACAGGGTTTAAGGAAAGTGTTTTGCAAAAATTAAGGCACTGCATACATGAATGGTTGTCATCATCATTGTAGCCTAATGGAATATTTATCAAATTCCTGAGTAATAAAAAGCTGAGAGGAGATACCTAATACACAGGATAACAGAAATAAAATCCACAAAGATCTCTACAAGCTAAGAATGAGGGCTCAAGTATAATGAGATGAAATGTAATAAGGACAAATGTAAGGTTCAGCACTTGGGTTCAAAAAATTTAAGCACAACTACAAGATAGGACATTAAGGGAGCTGTTCAGTCATCTTCGTCTGACTCTGTAACTAGAGTGGTTTGTACCCGCCACTCTTCTATTTCTTTATTTTACATTCATTTATTTTTTCAGTTGTGTCCGACTATCTGTGACCCCACTTGGTGTTTTCTTGGCAAAGATACTAGTTTGCCATTTCCTTCTCCAGCTCATTTTACAGATGAGAAAACTGAGGCCAACAGGGGTAAGTGACTTGCCCAGGGTCACACAACTAGTAACAGTGTCTGAGGCTGGATTTGAACCTAGGAAGGGGAGTCTTCCTGACTCCAGGCCTAGTGCTCTATTCACTGTGCCACAGTGACTTGGCTTATATAATTCAAAGTGTAGCAGACAATTAGACAAAGAATTGAATTATTTCCCTCAAATATCCTGGTAATTCAGGCAAGACCAGAATGGAGGGCAGAGAGTTTTCTTTTTATCTTTATAGATGCTTAATAAATGTTTGAATTGAAAGTGACCCTGGTTTAGGTAATGGGAAAGCAAGGCTGGCCTAGAGGAGAAGCAGGGAGATGATGGGTTAAGGCACAGTAAAGGTAATCTTAATTTCTTGAGGACCTTTAAGTTTGAAAAAAGGAACTGATATTTTAATGAATAGCCTAAGACCAAAATATTTAGAGGAAGTAGTTTCAAACTTTATTTAGTGTGTCTAGAATACTGCCCATGAATTATTGCAAATTCTGAATTAGTGCAATCTAAATTTGTTTTGGTGCTGGTCAGTCATTTCAGTCATGTCCAACTCTTCATGATCCCTTTTATTTTGTTTTTGGGAAAAGACACTAGAGTGGTTCTTTTTTACAGATGAGGAAACTGAGGTAAAAAGGGTTGTCCGGGGTAACACAGCTAGTTAGTGTCTGAAGCCAGATTCTAGTTCTCTTACCACCCTGATTAAATGAATGAAAAAAAACATTATCATTCACTTACTATATGTCAGGCACTGTGTTAAATGCTAGGAAAACACATCCAAAAGATATATGGTCCCTGTGCTTAGGGCAATTATATTCTAACCTAACACGATAACCCACAGAGGGGAGGATTGGCCAGAGCAGGGTATTTTGGGCTGGGAAGTCACAATGATGAGTGAAGCAATAGGCCAATCAATTGACTTGCCTTTTGTAGAAACACTAGTAGTACTGATTTGAAGATAGTTTCCAGGGCAAGAGGTGTACATTACACATTTAGTGGCATAGAGTGAAGAAGTCTAGAAAAACACGGGTTGGGTTGCTGGGGTAGGCCTAACTATGGTGAACCTTCATAAATTATAGTATCCAGGAGCTTTGTGGCACAGTGAATAGAGCACTAGGCCTGGAGTCCGGAAGACTCCTCTTCCTGGGTTCAAATCCAGCCTCAGACACTGTTACTCGTTGTATGACCCTGGGCAAGTTCATTTTAACATCACAGGAAGGGTCAAAGAAAGTTACTTCTTCATTCTCACAAGTGTGTCTACTGCCCCAAAAAACGCTGAAGACCCAACAACGGGTCTAGAGCAGAGGTGTCAAACGCACAAACCCCACAGCCCCCACATAAAGCCTGCAACACTGACAAGTGCTCCCTGAACCAGATTAAAATGTAATTGGGAAATATTTAACAAAATCAATAAAAATCAATAAAAAACAGATGAGGTTAATATGTAGTTTTCTAAGTCAATACAACACATGCCCACAGGGATCTTTACATATGGCTAGTGGCTCTCATTTCTATTTGAGTTTGGCATTCTGATCTAGGGTATGTGTCAATGTGTATGGCATTTCTGGGGCCAATGGACTGGGGGAGGGAAAATGAATTTTGCTTAGAGACCCAGACATTAAACTTACACCATAACTCTATCTCCTAGTGAGAGAAATATTTATTTCTCTTATATAAATAACCAATAATGATTGAGATGAAGATTTCCCCTTCCTGTTTCCTCATTCAGAAACAAACCCCCCATAAGTTATTCAACCAATCCTTGTGAAGGACATTGCTGATAGATGAGACTGGCCAATCCTCACCCAAGTAGAAGCCCTTACAAGGAGAATTCAATCTAGGTGGAATTCTTAGCCACCATGTTCACTGTTCACTGGCTGGGTGGAGGAGAGATCCTTTTGTACAGACTGCCTGAGGCTCAGGAGTAGTCTGGTTTGAAGATGAGTCTCTCTTTGTCCATGAGTGATGAGATCAGAGTCCTGTACCCAGCCCTCATTAGAACAGACCCACCTCGCATTATAACATTCGGTCTCTCATTAATTGTTAACCAATCAGAATTAATTCCTACCTGTTGGGAACACCAAATGACCATCATTTTATTAATTATGTTCTAGCCCTAATTAATAAAAAGATTAATTACCCAAAAATGAGGTTTTTCAAACTTTTCATCCATGACATTAGGCTGCCTTCACCTACTTCTTATGAAGTAGAAAGAACTTTGAATTATGAGTCAGGAGAACTTGATTCTAGTCTCGGCTTTGCCATGTCTAGCTTCATGACCCTAAGCAAGTCCCCAGCCTCTCTTGGCCTCAATTTCTGATATGTAAGAGAGCTGGACTGGATGGTCTCTAATATCTCTTCTACTTCTCACATGTCATGGTTCCATGTTTCTAGAGCTTCAGCCAAGATCTAAAGAGATGAATTACTTTCAGGAGTGAAGCTTAATAAATCTGTCACCAATCAACCTGGCAGGCAACCAACCCAACCCAACTGAGAAAATGCTGGCCCTGAGACAAAAGGGTAATTTGTGGCAGACAAACCATTCCATGAGCAGAATGAGCATCAAGAAAATGCATTGGACAAAAATCTATACTTCCACTGATGCCATATCAGATAATTAATTATTCCCTTAAAGGAAAATCTGCTCTACAAAGTAAGGCGTTTCAGCATTCCGTTAAAGAGTGAGCTCCCCATGTCTTTAAGTGATCTTACAGAAGACTTTTGAGCATCAGATCTACTGTGTAAAATGAGGTATTATGTACATACCTAATCGCTGAGCAAGACAGTTAGAGGTTGTGTCAGAGGTATCTCCAAGAAGGGAAGTGGACACTGGAATGGAGTCCTGAGAGCAAAACAAAGAATGAATTACTGTTACTCTGGCCAAGAATAAGATTACCCATACCTCAAATGCTTCTTCTGTCTTAGAATGGTAGTGTTAAATCCCTACACATATTTTTGTTCAGTTGTTTCCAATCATGTCTGACTCTTAATGACCTCACATTTGGGGTTTTCTTGGGATTTGCCATTTCCTTCTCCAGGTCATTTTACAGCTGAGGAAACTGAGGAAAACAGGGTGAAGTGACTTGCCCAGGGTCACATTGCTAGTAAGTGTCTGAGACTGGATTTGAACACAGGAGGATGGGTCCTCCTGACTTCAAGCCCTGCCCTCTACCCACTAAACCACCTTGCTGTCCCTACATGCCTACTAAGGCAGGAGAGAGGTAAGGTCTGCATAATCCTTCAGATGCCTTAATGTAGCATCCACTATTTACAAGGTAAGTGCTAAGCTCTCTGAGCACAGATCAGCTGAAGTTGATACTCAGGTGCTAGAACTCACATGATCATGTTGAAGGTCAACTTCCTCTTGCCCTGCAGCAGATACAACACCAAGTAAAGAGGGGAATTCTAGGGTCTGAGCATGGACTATCACTTCTCAACCAGCACCAGCATCCTGGAAGCCAGGACGTCTTACCTCCTCAACTACACCTATAACAAACCAGCTGCCTGTATTTGGAAAAAGTCCCCTTTCCCTCCAGTGACTCTACTATGTTCTACACAGTTAATGAGGAAAATATCCTAAGAGGCAAGATTAATAATGCACTTAGGATAAGAAAGGAAGCAGTCAAATGGGGAGAAAAAAATCTTTGTATCAAATTTCTCTGGTAAGAGTTTAGTATAAGATATACAAACAATTACAGATACAGAGAGAAAAATAGATGATACAGATATAAATGATGTAGCTGTACAGATGATATTGATATAGACGTAGAAAAGACCAAAAGCCACTTCCCCAGTTGATAAGTTGTCAAAGGAAATGACCAAACAGTTCTCAAAAGAACTGCAAAGTATTCACAACCACATGAGAGAATGTTCCAAATCACCAATAATAAGAAAAATGCAAACCAAAAACAACAGAGCTTTCATTTAGTGTTGCAGTGTCGAAGGGGTTGTAGGAAGGAAGGAGACAAGCACTAGTGAAACACCTACTATGTGCCAGCCAGTGTGCTAGACTCTTTCCAAATATCTCATTTGATCCTCACAACAGCCCTGGGAGGTAGGTGTTATTATTATTCCCATTTTACAGCTGAGGAAACTGAGGCAAACAGAAATTAAGTGACCCGCCCAGGGTCACACAGCTAGTAAGTGTCAGAAGCCCGATCTGAACTCAGGTCTGACTCCAGGCACAGCACTCTATAACTCTGAGTTATCTAGCTGATTGAGCTTTCTAGATGCTTCCAGCTGTTTTCCTGTAGGAAGATCCATACCCTGGTACACTGTTGATGGAACTGTGAATCAGTATAACCAATCTGGAATCAAATAAAGTGACTAAAATGTCCATTTGAACCAGAAATTACCAGGCTTATTCCCCAGGGAGGCTATTGATAAGAAGAAAGTCCCATGTGCAACAAATGATGGATAGCAGCACTTTGGGGGATAGCAAAAAACTGAAAACCAAGTGGATGCCCATCCATGGGGAATGGCTAAACAGACTGTGGGACATGAATGTAATGGAATATTACTGTTCTCTAAGGAGTGATGCATATAGTGAAAACAGAGAAGCATGGACTGAGATAGAGTGAAGTAAGCAGAGCCAAGAAAACAATACACGTAACAATAAAATGGAAAAAAACCAGCGTGTACAAAAACCGCATACATACAAAAAGTAAATGTGGCAAAATTCTGAAGACCAACCATGGCTCAGAAGAAGAAATGAGAAGTTACTTCATTTACTTCTCTTTGCAGAGGTTTACAAGTACTGTACTTACAAACTTTTTTGGAGGTACTAATCAATGATACTGATTTTGTCTTCTTTTTCTGGGGGGGAAGAGTCTTTAAAAAATATCATTTGTTATATGGGATGGCTCTCTGGGAAAGGAAGATAATAGAGGAAATGATGGTAATATAAAAGAAAGCTATCAATAAACACTTATTTAAAAAAATTAAAAGGTCACTAAAAGAAATTTGAAAAATTCACAAAGGACTGTTAGGGACCACATGGATAAAATATTGTGTGTGTGTGTGTATGTATATATGCACACATATATATGTATATATGTATATGTATATATGTATATGTATATATGTATATGTATATATGTATATGTATACATAATATATGTATATAATATATAACCAAATGCAATTGCTATATTGAATATTTTTACTTAAAAATTTTCTATGTCACAAGTGTAGATTCAGTGAAGGAAAAGAGGTATCAAAATGACTGATTTAAAGACAAAAGGCATCAATAATTTTTTTAAAAAGAAAATTGGATAGGAAATGTGGCATATTTTCACTTCCTCATTAAGGGATTCACACACAAAAAAAATTTTAATTAAAAAAAAATAAAAAACATTAGCACTACTCCACAACCTCACTAAAGGCTGTTTTCACTAGAAGCATTGTTAAAAAGATGGCTTGTGAATGCTCAGAAAGCAGCCCCTCATTAGAAAGGGTCCACCTCTCATTATAAAATTCCTCTAATTAACTGTTAACCAATCAGAGTTGATTGCCACCCTCAGGAATACCCACTCTTCCAAGGGCATATAAGCATTGAGTGGGTTCCATGAGGGATCTTGCCACTAGTTATCCACTAGCATAATTAATAAAATGATTAATTACCCAGAAACTATGTCTCGCATACTTTTTATATATCAAAAATCTTCTCTCCCACACTTTCCTTTGGAGCCTACCAAACACTGAGCTAGCTCTGGCAATGAGTGTGTCAACCTCATTATTAATGTGTACATCTGTGGAGAGTACACTACCAAGATAAGTGACCTTATCCATAGCATTCAAAACTTCTCCATCTGCTGTAACCGATGGTTCCACGTATGGATGGTGGACCTGTGTTAGGCCAAATTAGCACAAGCAGCAGAGAATGAAGCCATACTTTGTTGCATCTCAGCTTCAGAGGCTGCACTGAGCGCCCAGTCATCTGCAAACAGAAAATCACACACCAACACTCCCTCCATTTTGGTCTTGGCTTGCAGCCTTTTCAAGTTGAAGAATTTACCATCAGTGCGGTAGCTGACCTTCACATTGTGTTTGTCCCATTGAAGGCATTTGACAACATGGCTGAAAACATCATGTTAAAAAACATGGGAGCAAGCACACAGCCTTGTTTCACTCCATTGGTGACTGGGAAAGCAAAAGAGCATTGTCTGTTACCCAGAATCCAGGCAAGCGTGCAGTCATGAAACTGACATACAATGTAGAAGAGAAGAGGGATTAGACTGACTATCAAACTGAAGGTCTATTGAGCCATTGTGCTGACCTCATTGTTGTATGCCTGTGGAACCTGGACAGCATACCAGCATCATGCCAGGAAACTGAACAGCTTCCATTTGAATTGTCTTAGGAAGATTCTGAAGATCACCAGGCGGGATAAGATACCAGACACTGTGGTCCTTTCTCAAACTAAACTACCAAGCATTCAAACTCTACTTCAGAGAGAGCAACTCTGGTGGGCTGGCTTCATTGTTTGAATGCAAAATGTATGCTTGCCAAAAAGACTATTTTATGGAGAACTCACACAGGGCAAGTGTTCACCTGGTGATCAGAAGAAGCAATACAAGGACACTTTCAAAGTCTCTCCTAAGAATTTTGGAACTGATTGTGTGACATGGGAGACACTGGCACAGGACCGCCCAGCATGTCATGCCCACATCAGAGAAGGTGCTGTTACAAGCAAAGCAGAATTGAAATAGCTCAAAAGAAACTTAGGATGTGAAAATCTAGAGAGTCCGCCCTGAATGTTCACATGGACTGTTTGTGGCTGACCTGTGGTAGCACGTCCCATGCACATATTGGTCTGTTCAGCTACAATCGGATGCACTGTAACCTAAATCTTGCACAGTGATGTCATTTTGGGCCTCTTCCAGAAAGGAAGGACAACCTACCAACCAAGCAACATCACAAATACACTGACCAAATCGGATGGGATCTGTAATATTCCTGACCTGGAAGTCCTCACTTCCCCAACAAAGGGACAGAGGTAAATTTTCTAAGGATGGAAATCAGTCATTAAAATTACACAGCATTCAATCTCATTTTACAATTCTTTCCATTTACATTGTCATAGTCCTTGTGTGCTATTTTCCTGGTTCAGCTTATTTCACTCTGCATATGTTCATGTAAGTCTTCCCATATTTCTTTAAATTTCAAGCTATTAGATTTCAATTCAATAAACATTAAGTGTCTACAACATACTAAGCCCTGGGCTAAGTCATGGCTTGTTATCACGCTGCCTTCATTTTCTTTTTTAACAGTATTGGCAGACCTAGGGAATGCCACAGATATAATATTCCTGGATTTCAACACAGCATGTAACAAAGTTCCCCCTAATATGGGTGGAGACAAGATGCTGCATAATAGCACAAGGTGGGTGGACTGTTAACTGGTTGACTATACAAGGCCAGGGGTGGGGAACCTGCAGCCTCGAGGCTTGTATGTAGCTTTCTAGGTCCTTGGGTGCAGCCTTTTGAGTGAGTCCAAGTTTTACAGAACAAATCCTTTTATTAAGGGGATTTGTGAAGTTTGGATTCAGTCAAAGGGCTGCACTTGAGGACCTAGAGGGCCACATGTGGCCTGGAATCCACAGATTCACTACCCTGTACTAGGCTAAAGACTGATTATTGGATCAGTGTCAACCTGGGGGAAGGTGCCTAACAGACTCAGCCCTTGGCCCTGTTCTGTTCAGCATTTTTACCAACTGAATAAAGGCTAGCTCAAGGAGGTGACTGTCCTTTGTGTACTATACACTAGTCAAACAATATCTCAACGACTGTGTACAGGTGACTGGGTACCTCATTTTAAGATAGCCAATGACAGACTGAATTATATCTACAGGAGGGTGAGCATAGTGGTGACTGGGCTATGTCACATGAAGGTCACTGAAGGAACCAAGCAAGACACAAGCATAAGCATAGAGATGGGGCAGTCAGTGTATCAGTCTCTGTGTATATGTGTGTGTGTGTGTGTATATATATATATATATATATACACACACATATATATATGTATATATATATGTATGTATATATGTGTGTGTATATATGTATATGCATACGTGTACATAAACATATATGTATATGTGTATATACATGTATGTGTGTGCATTGAGAAGAGAATTTATAATTTTCATATTAATTGATACAATACATGTAATGAATATACTAATAATTTAGTTTTCTCAAGAGCTGACTCTCTGGCATGGGAGTCAGAGTTCACAATGCAGCTTAAACTGATTAATCAAAACTGACAACGCTCACAATCACTGAACCTTAATTAAATGGAATCAAAGACTGTAGAACCTGTTGCTGTCACAGAACTCCGGTTCTATACTTTAGGGGAGGTGGTCACAACCCCCAAAGACTTGGCTCCAGAATTGTTACATTGTGGGATTTACAGGTTTCTCATGATAGACCACTAAATAATTGTTTGTAATGTATCTTCCCCAGTTGTGATTTAAGTATATAATCTGTGCTTTTACTTCAGCAAAGAGAACATTCCTCACTCTGAAACTGATTAATTAAACTACTTGATTACTGGCACTCCCATCACTAGGCCTGCTTTGTGTGGCTCCAACCATTCACAGATTGGAGACTGGCTCAGTAAAATCCTGTTCACAATATGTATATGCAGGTGTGTATATGTGTGTGTGTGTGTGTGTGTGTGTGTGTGTGTGTGTGTGTGAATACACATGTGGGTATCTATATATAGATTCAGATAGATAGACAGATTCATCTATATATAGATATACACACATATGTGGAGAGAGGGGAAAGGGGAAGGAGAGAGCAAAACAGAGTGAGATGGGGCCATCAGTCAATAAACATTAAGTGCCTGTTATGTGACAAATAAAGTGGGGAGGGAGGGCACTGAGGGGGGCACAATGTATAGAGTGCTGGTCCTGAAGTCAGGAGGAGTCATCTTCCTGAGTTCAAATCTGGCCTCAGATTCTTGCTAGCTGTGTGCCCCTGGGCAAGTCACTAACCCTGTTTGCCTCAGTTTTCACACCTGTAAAATGACCTAGAGAAAGAAATGGCAAACTACTCTAGTATTTTTGACAACAAAACCCCAAATAGGGTCATGAAGAGTTGGACACGACAGAAAACAGACTCAACAACAACAAAAACATGCCAAACATTGTGTTTAGCACTGAAGATACAAAGAAAAGCCAAAACAATTGAACCAAAAAAACCCCCCAGTATCTGCCCTCAAGGAGCTTAGAGAAATAGAGAAAACAATGAATCATACAAATGGGAAAAGGACTCACATGTACAAAAACATTTACAGCAGCTCTTTTTGTGGTGGCAAAGAATTGGAAATTGAGAGGATGCCCATCAATTGAGGAATGGCTGAACAAGCTGTGGTATATGAATATAATGGAATACTACTGTGCTATAAGAAATGATGAGCAGGCAGATTTTAGAAAAACTTGTAAAGACTTGTATGGACTGATGCTGAGTGAAGTGAGCAGAGCTAGGAGAACATTGTACACAGTAACAGCCATGTTGTTCGATGACTGACTTTGACAGACTTAGCTCTTCTCAGCAATGCAAGGATCTAAGACATCTCCAAAAGTCTCATGATGGAAAATGCTATCCACATCCATACAAAGAACCATGGAGTTTGAATGCAGATCAAAGCATACTATTTGTTATTTTTTTCCTCTGTTTTGTTTTGTTTCCTCTTTCTTGTGGTTCCTCCTATTGGTCCCAATTCTTCCTTACAACATGACTAATGTGAAAATATGTTTAATAGGAATGTATATGTACAAATGTCTTGAGGGGAGAGGGAGGGAGGGGAAGAAAAATTTAAAACTCAAAAGCTTATGGAAGTGATTGTTGAAAATCAAAAATTAATTAATTAATAATAAAATTTAAAAAAAAGAAAACAATGTGCAAATAACTAGGTATATAAAGACAGATACAGAGTAGATGGAAGAGAGTCTGAACAAGGAAGACATCAGCTGCTGAGAAAACTAAGAAAACCTCCTTCAGAAGGTAGCCTTTGAGTTGAGCCTTTAAGGAAGACAAGGAAAAGGCTCCCTCCAGCACTAGAATTCCTACATTGGAAATACCCTCTTGCCCTGAAGCCTCTCCCTTTGACTGGATGGCTCCTTCCAAAACTTCCACTTAAGGAGAACTCATGTCTCATTGCTCTCCAAACTGCACCACTTTTCTCCTATCATCTCTCCAGCACCCTTCCTTCTTCTGCTTCCTTTTACGCATCATCTTCTCCCATCAGAATGTGAGCTCCTTGAAGGCAGAGAACATCTTTCTTTTTGTTTGTATTTGTATCCCCAGCACTTAGCACAGGGCCTAGCATGGAGTAAAAATTCTTAATAAACAATGGCCGACTAACAGGGAGGACAAAGCATTTCAGGCACAGAGGACAGCTGGTATGAAAGAGATGAGAGATGGGAGTGTCACAGGGAAGAAACTACAAGTAGGCTAGTTATCACTAGATGGAAGAGTACACATTGGGGAACTAAGGGAAAGAAAACTGGAAATGGAGGAAGGATATCCTTCCTCCTATCCCTAGCCTATCCTTCCTCCATTTCCAGTTTCACATACACACATATATGTACATACACACACACACCTATGGACATACATGTATGTGTGTCTATATGTGTGTCTATATTTTTAGAGGTGATTAGGGAGTCACTGGAAGTCAGTAAGCTCAGTTCCTCCCAAGAGGAATTCTGTAAAGATGACCTGGTCATGTGCATTAAGTGTTTTTTAATAAAGTTTTTTTTTCAAAGAAGGAAATATAATTTAGTAAGGCTATACTTTCCTTTCAAGTTCCAAATCTATGATCCATGAATAAAGCTTATGCAAGCAAAGCAACTATGAACTTGCGCCTTGTGTCAGACAAAGTGAATCCTTTGAACCCAGCAACCAGGACCAAGACAACTGGTGGCAGCCAGGAGATCTCTGATCATTGGCCAAGACAAGGAGTTCTAAGGCAGAGAGTGAGGGAGATAAGGGAGCTCATGGCTGATGGACTCTTTTTCTTTTTTTTTCCATTCTAATTTTTATTTTATTTTTTAAATGTATTTTATTAATTTATTTTGATTTGTCAACAATCACTTCCATATGCTTTTGAGTTTAAAATTTTTCTCCCCCTTCCTCCTCACCACCCTCCCCAAGACGGTGCACAATCTGTTATAGGCTATACATTTACATTCCTATTAAACATATTTTCACATTAGTGATGTTGTAAGTAAAAATTGAAACCAGTAGGAGGAACCATCAGAAAGAGGAAACAAAACTCAACAGGAGAGAAAAAAAAATGATAGCGATTCAACTTCCATAGTTCTTTCTTCGGATATGGATAGCATTTTCCATCACAAGGCCTCTGGAGATAGATGTCTTAGATCCTTGTAATGCTGGGAAGGGGTAAGTTTGTCAATATTAGTCATCTCACAACATGGCTGTTATTATGTACAACATTCTCTTGGTTTTGCTCACTTCACTCAGCATCAGACCATACAAGTCTTTCCAGGTTTTTCTGAAGTCTGCCTGCTCAATATTTCTTATAGCACAATAGTATTCCATTACATTCATATACCACAACTTGCTCAGCCATTCCCCAATTGATGGGCATCCTCTCAATTTCCACTTCTTTGCCACCACAAAAAGAGCTGCTATGAAAATTTTTGTACATGTGGGTCCTTTTCCCATTTGTATGATCTCTTTGGGATATAGCCCTAGAAGTGCTATTGCTGGGTCAAAGGGTATGCACATTTTTATAGCCTTTGGGCATAGTTCCAAATTGTTCTCCAAAATGACTGGATCATTTCACAACTCCACCAACAATGCGTTAGTGTTCTAATTTTCCCACATCTTCTCCAACACTGATGGTCTCTTTTTCTCAGAACAACTGGAGCTAAGGATATCTGCTAGGAGAGAGGAGGGGAAGATGTTGGAAGCTTGAGGAAAGGAAGTGAAAAAAGCCAGTGAGGCAAATGGAACAGGATCCACCGGTGAAGAATAAAAGTCCTGCCAAAAGTCCAATAGTAAAGGCCCAGTTGAGATTGATGGAAATGATCAATTACAGGGTCAAGACTGTGAAAAGAAGAAAATCAGATTAGAACAGGAGAATATGGGGCAGCTAGGTGGTGCAGTGGATGCAGCTCTGGCCTTGGCGTCAGGAGGACCTGAGTGCAAATCTGGCCTCAGACGCTTGACATTTACTAACTGTGTGACCCTGGGCAACTCACTTAATCCCAACTGCCTCACCAAAAAGAAAAAAAAAAGAATAGGATAGAGTGCCTGGAAGATGCAGTGAGAATAAAGTTTAAATAAGAGTGTAGTAAAGCATTATATAAAATATTAAAAATGCAAATAAGGGAGGAGGAAGTTCAAAAAAGGACACACACACAAGCAAAGTAGTCTTGTTACAACCTTGTTACATTTAATATGCAAAAACTATCAGCAACAGGTTCAAAATTTCATATGCAAAACTTCATATATTAAAATTTTTCATGTTTTCAATATTTAAGTTATAAATTTTTAAAAAAGAAAGATTTAACTTTAAAGGAGTGAGAACAGAGGGAGAGAAGAAAGGACAGGAGGTGAAGATCCTGGGAAGAATTTCTGAGTTGGAAGATCATTAATTAAGGCATCAATGGATGTTGGTATAAATGTAGCTAAGGTAGAAGTAGGTCATGAAAAGTTAGGAGGATGACCTGACCTTACTGAAAAAAGAGGGAGACCCTGATCCAAAGATCTGACTTTTTGTTGTGCAGTCTCATCAGACTCTTTGTGACCCCATTTGGGGTTCTCTTGGCAAAGATACTGGAGTGGTTTGCCATTTCCTTCTCCAGCTCATTTTACATATGAGGAAACTGAGACAAACAGGGTGAAGTGACTTGGCCAGGGTCACACAGCTAGTAAGTATCTGAGGCCAAATTTGAAGTCATGTTTTCCTGACTCCAGGCCCCAGCCATCTAACCGCCCAAGATCCCACTGGTAGGAGGAATATGTGAAAGGAGGAAAAAGACATACAATGTGGAATTTATAGCAAACCGGAAACAAAGTAGATGCCCATTGACTGGGATGAACAAACCATGTAACCTGAGCGTGGTGATGTGTTACTGCACTCATATGCTGAATGTGAAGAAGGAGAGGCATGGGAAAACTTATAAGATGTGATCCAAAAGCCACAAAGCAATATAAACAATGACTACAACAACGGAAGTGGAACAGATAACCACAAGAAAAATCAAAAGTGAATGCTGTATAATTATATGATGAAGCTTAGCTCCAAGAGACATGAGAACATACCTGCCTCATTTTTTCAGAGGTAACTATGAATGTGAAACATTGCATAGACTGTCAAACATAACTGATATGTTGATTATTTTTGTCATGCTGTTTATTTTTCCTTTTTAAAAAAAAATCTTTGTCATAAAGCATGGCTCTTAGTAGGGAAGAGATGAGAGACTTGAAGGTGATATAAAATTTTTTTTAATAATAATATTGTATTTATAATGTAAGTATGTGTTGTAAAATGTGACCTCCCTAGGGAAGATTGGGGTCCCCACTAGGGAAACGCATAACTGAATGTGGTTAATCTCCACCCCTAACCCCCATGACCTGCACGCTTAGCATCGGAGAAACCATCAATCTCATTTATGCCATAGCCAGCATCCTCCTACCCCATGTTCATTTCCTTAGGGATGTCGGAGAAGGGCAGTAAAATAACAGGGGAAAAAAGGCAGTAGGATGAAGTGGGGTTGGAGATTCAGAAGGAAATAAAAGACAAGGTTGCACAGGAGCCCAATCAGCCTTCTAGGAACAGCATCCACCTGGATGCGTACGTTCCCCAAACTGCCAAGAGCCCAAGCACCGACTAGTGCAAATCCCATTTCTCATCCACCCAAGGAAAGGCAAGGTCCACCCCCTTGCACCCTCAGCAGCGCCAAGTGCGCCCAGCCCTTGCAGGAGCTCGCTCCAGGGCCGCCTTCTACTAAGCCCAGAAACTCCTCCCGCGCCCGTGCCCGCGCCCGTGCCCGGCGACTCACGTAACGGTTGCACATGGCCACGGCGAGGTTGCGCAGGTTGGGCGTCGCGCCCACCCACAGGAAGAGCGAATCCGTCAGCCGCATCACGTGGAAGTGGATGAGCTGCTCCCACAGCCTGGCGCTGAAGTTGTGCAGCGAGATGTCCCCGTTCCCAGGCGCCGGCGGCCCCTCCATGCTGTCCTGGGCTTCCCAGCGTCCCTGTGCAGCCAGTCCCCGTGCCACCAATCGGGCTTTCCCCGGCCCCCGCCAGGCCAAAGCAAGCGATAGCCGAAAGAGGGAGCCAGGATTTCGCTTTCGGTTTCCAAGGGGAGTGGGGAAGGGTGGGAGAGAAAAATGCTCATTGGGTGCAGTGACCGGCCTCGGGCAGAACCTTACTGCTGCTTTATCTTTCCTACAACCCAGGATTGCACTCACAAACTGATTAGAAACCCTTGTGTACACCTGTAATTGCGGGGTTTGTGCCTGTTGTGTATTTATTCGTACCTTTAAAGATATTTTGCGGACCCATTATAGTTACAATTTGTTTTACTTACAAATTTATTTGCAAAATTCTTTACCACCCCCTCTTGTCTCTTCAGCTTGGTCCCGAGTTCCTCAACTCCACTTAGGAAGTTAAAGCTTTGCACCCAGGGATCAAAATCCTCAACTTTAGAAACGCCTAAGACAAATCCTATTTCTCTGAAAAGAAATATAAATACATTTTATTGTAACTTTTTTTTTGCATCACATTTCCTTGCACCACTCCTTCCAAACTGAACTCTCCTTTATGACCAGAGAAAGAGAAAGAGACAGAGAGAGAGAGAGAGAGAGAGAACATCTCTCTCAAACATCATGGCCCAAAATATCTGCACCTGTGACCCGATCTACCCATATATTTGGTCCTATTAGTGCTGCCTTTCTGTGAGGGGGAGATAATCTGTTACGAGGGACTTTGATTGCTTTTCCTTTTTTTTTTTTAATTACTCAGAATTTGACGTCCTTTAGTGACTTTTCATTCACTTGTCGTTGGTTATATCGTTCTCTTGGTTCTGGATCGGCTGATACACATCTTTCTATGCTCCTCTGAATTCTTCATATTGTTTATTGTTCCACAATACTATTACATTCCATTCATATACTATAGTTAGGAGTTTGGGGGGGTGTCAGCTATTTCCAAACAATGGGCACCCATTTTATTTCCAGGTCTTTGCTACCTCAAAGATTAATATGACTATTGTGATACTTGGACTTTTGCTTCTATCATTCCCTATCTTCTACATATGGAAATGTGTCTGGTCAGCAGGTTTTTGGTTTGGGACATCCACCAAGTCTAAAGGCCAAGAGTGGATTGGACCAGTAGCCTAGCAGTGGACTGGCACATCTAGCCAGCACCTCCCAGTCCCTACAAGGAGCAAGCCCAGATCAGTTTATCATCCATTGCAGATATCCTACCCTTGTAGGTGCCAGACCAGCCAGCCAGATGAGCTAATGATCTGTCACCAACACCATAACTCACAGCAAATTCAGTGAGGGCTATTTGGAGAAAGAAAGGGCAAACAGTTCTGGAGGTGTGAATTTCCTTGGCTATGTGTGTTTCCTACACATGTGCCTTGCTACTCTTGTACTTTAAGTTCATACCCATTATCTTCCCGCCATCATTGACTCTGTGTGTATTTGAGGTGGTGTACACCCCTCTTGTTAGGGGAAATGCTTTGTAACTACTGTTCTTACTATACCTGTTGACTAAGTCCATTTGCTAAAGAAATGAACCGATTGGCTGATTGTTAAGAGGAAGCATACCAGTGGAGGCTAATGTGAGGACAGACACCAAACAGGTTACCCTAGAATTTGAAAGTAGTAGCAGTAAGTCCCTCTGAGAAATAGGTTTGCCAGCACCAATGTAAGTTGGGTGAGTGAGCCTGAGGGAGGCATTATTAGGAAAAGGTCTCAAACATTCTGCTAAGATAATATTTACTAATATAATTGGAGTTGATGCAGGGAGGCAGAAAACTGCATTTGATTATGAAAACACTGTAACAACAAGTCTGTTATTTCTGACATTTGCCATTTTTCTGCCATCTACTGTGAAGGTGTTTTGTTTTTGAAAAAAAAAGTTCCACAGCATAGTAGATAGAGAGCAAACAAATCAACTTAAGCTTCCTCGTCTTTAAAAAATGGGAATTATCACAATAGTACTACCTACCTCACAAGATTATTGTGAGGAAAATGCTTTGTAAAGCTTACAGCATGATATGAATGTTACAAAGTATCATTATCTCTGAATTGAATAACCCAAGGGAAGCTTTTACCTGAGTTTGACATAGAAAGAACCTGCCTTTTGGCCAGACTAGACTAATCAGAGCCTACTGCATTTGTCATGCCCCTACTGTATTCCAGGCACAGTGCTAACTAAGCACTGGGGATACAAAGAAGGTAAAAGACAGTCCCTGCTCTCAAAGGGCTCATAGTCTAAGAGGGGAGATAACATGCAAACAATGATGTACATTAGTGGTAAGGGAGATCAGGAAAGACTTCTTGAAGAAGGTGGGACTTCAGCTGGGACTTGAAGGAAGGCAGGAGGCAGAAATGAGCAAGGAGAGAATTCTAGGCATGGGAGACATTCCTGAGGTCAAGAGATGGAATGCCTTATAGATAGAAGAGTAAGGAGGCTAGTGTCACTGGATCACAGAGTATGTAGGGATGAGCAATTGTGTGGAGGCTGGAAAGTTTAAGGGAGTGGAACAAGTTATGAAGGGCAGTGAAGATGATGACTAGAAGACCGAATAGCCAGGGCACAGGTGATGGACTGGAGTCACAACTAAGGGACTGTGGGATTGCAGGTCAAGGTAAGGACACACAACAGGTTTGGGGTTGCAAGGCAGAGGGAGTGGTAGAACTAGGCCTGACATGTGGAAGACTTCTCTTCCTGAGTTCAAATCTGGCCTCAGACACTTACTAGGTATGTGACCCTGGGAAAGTCACTTAACTCTGTTTGCCTCAGTTTCCTCATCTGTAAGATGAGCTAGAGAAGAAAATGGCAAATCACTTTGTGCCTAGAAAACCCCAAATGGGGTCACCAAGAGTCAAACACGACTGAAAAATGACTGAACAAGAACAACAAAAATATATAAACATATGTAAGTATAGTGTAAGTATATATACAACAACAGAAGGGAATTGCAGAGTACATGAACATGGAAGTGGTACATTTGGGGTAATAGCAATTTCAAGGATATGACCATCTCTGTGTGTAGCTGGGATGAGATGGAAGAGGAGGTCATGGTAAAGGAGTATGTTGAGGAATCGGAAGGTTGGAGTGCTTGAGGGAATATTCAATATGCAGGTTACACTTCATTATTTTGTGCATAGACTTGCTTGAAATAATGAAGAGTGAAATGAGCAGAACCAAGAGAACACTGTGTACAGTAACAGCAATATTGTTTTAAGAACAGCTTAGAGCAACTAAGTCATTTTGATTATTATAAATACCCAAATTAACAACAAAGGGCATGTGAAGGAAGACATTCTCTGCATCTAGAGAAAGAACTGATAAATAGAAGTATGCATAGAATGATTTTACACACACACCCATGTGTGAGGGGGGAAGAAAAAAAGAAAGGTACATCGCTTTATTATCATATATTATATATTTATATATAATCATATATTTGTATATAATAATTAATATTATATTATTATATATTTAAAATGAATAGCAAGTTATACATAATAGATTTGCAGTTTCATGTGCAGTCATCTTTTTTTTTTTCTATTCTCCTATGTTATGGAAATGCTTGTTTTATTTCTTAAGTTCAGAATGAAATAGATATTTTAAAAGTACATAGGTTTCAGTCCTCTACTATGAAGTCAGGATTGAGGAGGGAGAAAGACTATAAGCCTGGCACTGAATGCAGTGAAGAAAGAAGGGGGAGTGTCCAGGAGGTTGGTAAACAACAGCTACCAGAATTTCCATGGCATGGTGGATATGGAATGAATAACCTCAAAGAAGGAGAGGTCACCAAGTGATGGTGGAAGAAGATTAGCTTAGAAGTAGCAATGGAGTGCAAGGAGTATTCCAAGTCCCCAGCCTAGTGGGGGATGAGTTAAAGTGCAACCAGTGCTGGGAAGCCTGTATGGGGATAAGGTAACAGAGAATGATGGTGAGGCACAACCCATTGTATTCTATCATGAGTCATGGTTGAAGCATAGTCTGAAATTAGAAGAACAGGTTTAGGGGAAAAGATAATGAGTTCAATTTGAGACACGATCTTAGGATCAGAGATTTAGAGCTGGCAGGGGCCCTTAGAGATTGTCTAGTCCTACCCTCTAATTTTACAGATGAAGAAACTGAAGCCAGGGGAAGATAAGTGACTTACCCAAAGTTACGCACCTAGAAAGAGGCAGAGTTCAAATCCAGCATGTTTCCCACTGCTATGAGCTCCTTGTGGGAACATGCAGCAGTATGAATGTCTACCTAGAGGCAGCTAGCTGGCACAGTAGATAGATTGCTGGGTCTGGAGTCAGGAAGAGCTAAATTCAAAGACACTTACTACCTGAGTGACCCAGGACAAGTCATCTCTGTTTGCCTCAGTTTCCTCAACTGTAAAATGGGGATAATAACAGCACCTAAGGGTTGTTGTGATGATCAAATGAGATGATATTTGTAAAGGTAATAATTTGTAAATGAGATAATAATTTATAAAAATTATTACAGTGCCAAATGTTTATTCTCTCCATTCTTCCCGTTCCCCACAAGAGTTTGAACAATATATTTTATCAGTTCCCTTCCAGTTTTCAGAGTCAATGGAAACCTGACAAGGAGGCAGAACAACAGGAGGGCCCCTTTTTTTTTTTTGCTTCTCATCAGGTGCCCCTCACAAGTGGGATGGTGTCATTATGAACAGAGCCACCAGGGGGCATGTGGGAAGGATGCTGAATTAAACTCTATAGAGTCTACTTTCCAGGCAGTGGAATGAATGAGCCAGCCCTAAGATACCACTTCTGTCCAGAGGAGGCAAGTAGCAGACATCTTTACAAAAAAAATCAGGTGCTGTTCACCCTGTAGTGTAATGCCAACCTGAGGGCTGTGGTGGGAGGCTATGAAATCTACCCTTTCTTTTAAAGCAAAATGGAAAAGTTCACTGCACTTCTGTGTCTTCTGGATCTTGGAATCACAGGAAAGACTGTGAGATGAAAATCAGGCTGGTGTAAGTTTCATTTAGAATCAAGGATAATAGGATTTTTGATTAGGGTACAGTCAGTACTTCCTCAGCTTCCACATCCCAGTAACAAGACAAAACAACATCGAGCTGGGAATTTATAATGAAGGTTGTTGGTGTAGAATGCTGTCTGAAGAAATAATCAGCCTTTGGAAGTGACACCACCAGAAGCCTGAGTCATAAGGACTTCCCCAGGGGATGATGTGTCCACTCAAATGACTCATGTCAAGAATCTGCCTGGCTCTTTAGATTGATACAGAGTGACATCAAACATTCTAATAAACTCATAATCATGGTTTATCTTTGGTTTAACAGTTTGGTTAACTAAGGTTACCAGATGGAACTTCTACATGGACTTTCTTTTTTTTATTTATTTTATTTTTAATTTATGGAATAAAACAAGTATTTCCATAATATAATTTTAAAAAGATGATTACATGCACTTTCAAAGAATTAGGCTGCTACTCACTTGATAAAAATAGACTGAACATTTTTTTTCTTTGGTGATTCTGAAGACACCTTAGGATTTTTCAGTGGCTCAGGAACCTCACTAACAATCATGGTACTGTAGATTTGTAGGGTACTGGTGAATAGGGCATTCAAGTTAACTGAAGGTCAAGCAAGCCTATTGTATTTTTGAGATTTTAGTTTAATTTTCCTAATGTAAATATTGCTGGAGGTATAGATGCAGAGATGCTGAATTGGTCCCATACAAATACCCTTTGAGCCAAGGGTTACAATTAAAATAAATTCTAAAACCTAAAAGAACTTTGATTGAATTTTGTAAAAGAGACAACATTGGATACAGATTATTAAATCAGGGCTAGAATTTTCCTATTAACCTCTGAAGCCCTTAATCTAGAGAATCCTGAATGAGCAAATTGATTGTTAATTATAAGCCAAAATTAATTATTACAGACCAAGTAAGAAGGGGGAAAATTGGTTTTAAATGATAGTGATCTCCACTTCATTTTGGAGTTCAATTCTTTGCTTCATTTTAGAAGCAAATTTTAGAATACTAAGCCTGGAGGCAGGCAGACACAAATTCAAATCTGGCCTCAGCCATTTACTAGCTGTGTGACCTTGGGCAAGTCACTTAACCTCGGTTTGTCTCAGTTTTCTTTTCTGTAAAATGGAGATAATAATAGCACTTACTTCCCAGGGTTGCTGTAAAGCATTTAGCAAAACACCTGGCACATAGTAAGCACTATATAAAGTTGGCTTTTTTTTTTCAAGAACACACTCTATTTTTTTTCTAGACATAGATAAATCAAATGTGAACAATCACAAATTGCCAAAGCTGTTTATTTCATATTCTAGACATCAATGTTCCATTATGAAAATGTCATCTTCTTCATTTCACCCCCCCAAAAAAAATCCTCAAAATATATTTTCATCCATCCTTTGCTACATGGGGGGTGGAGGGTGAGAGGAGAATATGAAATTGAAATACCTCCATATTTTAAGCCTTTTTAAGCCTTGTAGCAGAGGCTGTAACATGACACAAAAGGCCCTTTTACATTTGAGAGAATTGCTCACATCTCTGGCCCTTTATCCCAACTCAGAAAATTAAGGAATTTTGACATATGACATCACCAAATATGCTATCACTAACTCATCTTACAGGCATGGCTCTCTAAATTCAAAGAAGAAAAAAGTTTAAAAGCAATCAGAACTGAAAATTGTGATGGTATGATGTCCAAGCTTGGCCCCCAAAGAAGAGATGTGTGAAGGCACTTTCATTCTTTGCAGAGGTGGGGGGCAGGGAGGAAGCAGGATTATGGGTGCTGAACATTACATATAATGTCAGACTCTGAATGTGTTGGTTAGTTTTGTTGAACTTTTTTTTCTTTTTTATTCTTTGTTGTAAAGAATTGCCTTCTGGGAGAAGTAGGGAGAAGAATACATTGGGAAATGTGCATGCTACCGATAATAAATTAATAAAAATTGTAGGAAATTTTTTAAAAAGATAGAGATTTTAACAGAACTCATGGGAATTACCAACAAGCACTGATAAGCAGCATAGTGTAGAGGGTCGAGATGGATACATTGAAAAATGTACATGCCGCAAAAAAAAAAAAATAAAAATTATAGAAAAAAGGATTTTTAAAGAAGAAAAGCATGTTTACCAGTTGAAGAAAGCAGGTAGAGATTTTAAACAGAGCTCATGGGAAATAACAATCACCAATAAGCAGCATGGTATATAGGGTAGAGCAATGAATTTATACATTGGGAAATGTACATGCCACAAAAACAAAAGATATCAACAAAAATTATAGAAAAACATTAAAAAAGGAAAAAGGAAAAATTTACCAGTTGAAGAAAACAAATAGAGATTTTAACAGAGCTCCTGGGAAATATCAACAGCTAACAGGCAACACGGTGTAGGGAATAAAGGGATGGACTTGGAATCAGATAGACCTGAGTTTTGATGAGCAAGTCACTTAGCCTCCCTAAGCCTGTTTCCCAATTTGTAGAATGAGGGGGTTGACTTCTAAGTCGCTTCACGCTCTGCATCTCTGATCCTACGAACCTTTGCCAGTCATACACTTGGGTATGGCTACTAGCAGGCATCGATAGCCTTTGTTCTGCGGCAGAAGGAGCGGGCTGCAGTTCCCGGCAGCGCCCAGCAGGTGGCATTCAGCATCCTTGTTCTGGTGGCCCTCTCTGCGGCTCTCAGCAGGTGGCCTTCGTTGTCACTCCCTCAGCTGCCAGCAAGGCAGTCCCCCCTCCTCCTCCCCTTCCAGACAGCGGTCACTCTTTCTGCAGTTCTCCCCAGCTCCCAGCCTAGGTGTGGGCTGTCACTTTCCCCAGTGCTCTCTAGCACAAAAGCAGCTCTTGTGCCCTTGGAGAGGAAAAAAAAAAAGTGTCCCAGTCCAAGGTCTTCTCCTGAGGGTGGGTTTGATGAAGAAAGGAAATAAAATCATCCTGATGGGTTTGATCCACAAGGGGGGAAAAAAATCTTAGCGTAAATGGAAAAACACCTAACCCTGCATTCTAAGGCCTGGGTTAGAATGTCTAAACCCTTGGAAAGTATGCTTTGTTCTGCATGCAATGCTCCTAGTCTTCAAGGGGATGACTTCATTAGCCTCTTTCCCCTCTCTCTGAACAGGGAGCTGGGAAGCTTGGCAGGAAGGGGATGTTTCAGAATTTCACTGCCTTAATGTCACGTCCAGTCAAACTAGTGTGTCTCCACTCTGAAGCCTCTCCCTTGGACCACCAGTCTCATAAAAAGCAGCCCCGCAATCAGAAACAACATCCTTATCCTTCCCTCCTCTCTGTCTGTCTGTCTGTCTGTCTGTCTGTCTGTCTGTCTGTCTCTCTCTCTCTCTCTCTCTCTCTCTCTCTCTCTCTCTCTCTCTTTCTCTCTCTTTTTTAAAGAGATCTCTCTCACTGACAAAGACTGAACTTGTCAGTCCACAGACTCACATCCTCTTTTGCCCAGCATCTGGTCTGTTTCCCACATGTATCAGCGTTTCCAACAGGTCTAGCAACTTAGGGAAACAGGTCATTTCTTCTTCCTCCCTACTTCTCCCAATACTCAGTCCAGAATTGCAAGTCCCTTCCGGAATCGACTTGGTGGGGTCACTCAAATTACACAAGAGTGTTTCCTTTAATATCCAGAGTAGGGAGAGACAAAACATCCTCAAAGGTTACTGGGCTCCAAGGGAGAGGGGTAAAATTAATAGCCCCTGGTACTCCTTTAGGGTTCTAAATTAAGAGCATGGTACATGGAAAGAAAGCTACATTTTTCAAATAAGGTGGTTGGAAGTCAATTTCTCCGTTTTCTTACCTGTCAAGACCTGTTTTTCCCGGCTCAGTATATCCTGTGAAGAGGGACTGAGAGGTAATGTGGTGTAAAGAGAAAGAATACCAAATAATGGTGTTCCCACTCTGCTAATTAGCTGGGTATTCTGGCTCTCAGTTTCCTCATATGTAGGGGTGGACTAGATCTGAGGTCCCTTCCATTTACAAAAAAATAATAATTTTAAAATCCTGGATTTCATAACTCTCAGAACAATAAAAATTAATTAAATGCTGAGATCGATTAGAAAGGGAGAGTGGGATCTATTCTCAGAAATTAACGTAGATAAAGGAGTGTTATCTCTCAAAATGTTTTCCAGCCAAGATTTTAAGATTCTATGTTTGGTTTTCTGTTGTCTTTGGGGAGTTAATGGGGAGAGGCATTGCTCACAAAATCACCACCCTTATTCTGAGGCTGCTACTCTTAGAAATTCTAAAAGCCTAGGGGTTTTTGTTTGTTTTTAATTTAAAGAGAGTAGGAGATAGAGAGCTGGCACACTGATGTTTGGGTATAAACACTTCACCTTTCTGTCTGTTTTCTCATCTCTTTCCTTCTCCATCAGCTGTTTCTGGTTCTCCTTTCCTTTTCCTCTCTTAGCATCCTTGTTTCTGCCCTGTCCCTCATCTCCATTGCTACACAGCTCCCTTTTCCTTTAAGGCCTCTGCCCACTTTTCATATTCGTTCCTTCCCCCTTCATTGAGGAGGGAAGGCAGAAGAAAAGGGAGGAGGGGAGGGAAGTGGTTAAGCAGATTCTATGTGTTAAGAGCTCATGCTAATTTCCTATATAAGCAGGCAGTCTGTCTGTAAGGCAGCCTTCTAGAATCAGGCCACCTCGTTGCATACACACACACACACACACACACACACACACACACACACACACACACACACACACACCCCAATAACTTTCCAAAGCAATACATCCCTCTCACCCCTCACCACTACCTCCCTTTACCACTAATTCCTAACTTCGCTCAACCCTGCTGACAAGTGCAGGCAGGAAGATTTTTGCCTGAAGCTGCTGACGCTTGCTCATGGACACACAAAAGAAGAGTCTCAGTTCAAGTCATCTTAGTCAACAAGGGCTTGATGCAAAAGTAAAATCAGCTAATCATAATGGATTTGATTCAGAAGGAAAAAAGCATGAAAACTCGCCTAGCCCTGACCCCACTGTCCTTGCAATTTAGGACTGGGATTAGAATTTCAAGCATTTTTGTAAAACTGGGTTTTGCGCCCTCCTCCCAAAAGCTTCACAACAGCCCCATGCCTCTTAGAGAGCAGTGATTTGGAGTGCTCAGCTTTCTGTAGATCTGCACAGCCCAGGATGGAGTGAGGGGAAGGCCCTCATTATGGGTGAGCTAGGTGCCTCCCACCCTGCCCATCCCAGTCCTAACTCAACCCCTTTGGGGGGCTGGGGTCCAACCTTAGCAGAGGGCCAAAGGGACATCCTTCCCGATGACTCATCTCTAAGCAACCAAACATTTATGCCTGCTCCCCAGAAGGGGAGCTGGGAAGGAGGAACCCGAAATCCAAGAAAGAAAATGAAGATGGAGAGGGGGACAGGGAATTTTCAACATAGAGCATAATTTTCCCAGCAGGCCCTGCTACTCTCTATACGATAGCAGTGTCTGCTGCTTTTTTTAATCCCTATCTCTACCTCTCTCTCCCCATTGGTACTCCAGCTTCCAACATCCTTCCCCAATTCATTTCAATTCAATACAACAGATACATTAAGCACTCTGTGCTGTCGGGGCACTATGCTGAGTCCTGGGGGGAAAAAAAAAAGAAAAAGAAAAATGAGAGTTCCAAGAATTTATATCCTACTGGCTGAAAATAACTTGTACACAGCCAAGTAAATCTAAAATAAATACTGTACCAAGTAATAACTGAAGGAACTGAAGGAAGGTCGACGTGGTATTTGCCTTGAGCCTTGAAACCGGGGATTCCAAAAAAAGGAGGGGGGCATTCCAACCATGAGGGATGGTCTATACAGAAACTAAAGAGTCAGGAGATGGAAAAATCAGTGTATGCAGAACAGTAAGTCAATTACTTGGCTGGAACTATAGAATGCATAAAAGAAATAATGTAAAATTGGTCTAGAAAGATGGGTTGGTATATATTTCCTGAGTACCTCCTATGTGTAATTTTTTAAAGTAATTTTTCTTACTATGTTAAGTAAAAAATTTTTACTATGTAAAAATTTACTAATTTTTTTTTTTACTATGTTAAGTGAAAAAATGACTGCTAGGATTTTGTGTTATAGGAGTCCAAAGGAGGTCTAGGGAAGATAGCTCCCAGAGAAGGCAAGACTTGAACTGGTCCTTGAAGCATACATAGAATTCAGAAAAACAGAAGAGAACATAGAAGAGCATTCCAAGTGGGGAGATCATTATGAGTGATGGTGCAGAAAGGGTGGAAATCCAGAGACTTTGCCTCCTTCCATCCAACGTTCCCAACACCCAAACACTATGATTCTGATATTAACTATGTGGCCACAGATATATCATTTGACCTCTTTAAGACTCTTAGTGTGACTAAGTGGGTAGAGCACCAGGACTGGAATCAGGAAAACTCATCTTCATGAGTTCAAATCAGGCCTCAGACACTAACTAGCTGTGTAACCCTGAGCAAGTCACTTAACCTTATTTGCCCCAGTTTCCTCATCTGTAAAAATGAACTACAGAAGGAAATGGCAAACCACTCCAGTATTTTTGCCAAGGAAACTCCACCTGGGGTTGCAAAGAGTTGGACACGGCTGAAAATGCCTGAACACTTGGTTTCCTCAGCTCACATTTTAATGAATAATACTTATACTACCTGCCTCATAGAATTGTCATGAGGCAAGAGCTTTGTAAATTTTCAAGTGTTGAATAAGTGTGAACTAGTATAGCCAATTTTTAAAGAATGGTTTCATCATCTGGAAAGACTACCTCATCTATTCTCGGCTAGCTTTTGGGCATAGCATGAGTATCAAGAACATGACATCCAAGGCAAATACTGTCTTGGTGATTCACTAATGACTGGAAGTAAGACAGTGAAATGGATAGAGGGCTGGACCTGATTCCAAATCCAGCAGGCTCTTCCTAGCTGTGTGACCCCAGGAAAATCATTTAACCTCACTCTACCTCCATCTTCCCATCTGTTAAAAGGGGGATAATAAAAGCACCTACTTTCCAGTATTGTTGTGAGGATAAAATGAGATCTTATTTGTAAAGTGCTTTGCAAATCTTAAAGCACTATGCCTATGTAAAGTCTAGCTATTATTATTATTATTATTTCTCTTTTAATATCTAAACTCTCTTTGAAAACAGCAACAAAATTACGCCCCTTCCTGTTAGAGACACACTTCAAATATTCAGGTCATTTGCTGAGCAGAGATAACTGGCATCCTGATCTCTGTGATAAATCAAACCTTTCACATAACAGATTATCAGTTTTGCCCACTTTTCAAGGTTTACTTAGACAAATGATTGCCCTGATGCTCCGCTGTGAAGGAGCAGTCTTGCTGCATATTTTCATCACAATTTTACTGTACCCAATACTTTAAAAATACAATAAAAATACCCAACATGTTTTTCATCAAAGGTTGGGAATTTTATCACGTAAACAAAAGAGGGGGCAGTATGGCAATGTGGATAGAAAGCTAGCTATGGATTTAGGAAGACCCGGATTCAAATCCAGTCTCTGATACCAATTAGTGATGTGGCCATTAACAAGCCATTGAATCCCTCGGTAGCGCTCTAGGCAGGTCTCTACAACTATGAATTGCAGAGGAGTTTCTGATCTGAACACACACATATGCACAAAATGGAGAAATCTGAGCTATTTCCTTTATTCCAGACACTTTATTGTTCTATGTAGCCCTAGAAATCGCAGGTCCTAAAACAAGGAAAGAATACACCCATGGCAATTAGCCAGGCCCTATTAAGGACTACTGTAGTAATGCTGGAGGCAGCTAGGTGGCACAGTGGATAGAGTGCCAGGTCTGGAGTCAGGAAAACCTGAGTTCAAATCCAGCCTCAGACACTTACCATCCATATGACCCTGGGCAAGTCACTTAACCCTGTTTGTCTCAGTTTCCTCATCTGTAAAATGAACTGGAGAAGGAAACCACCAGTACCTTTGCCAAGAACATCCCAAATGGAGACAGGACTGAAATGACTGAACAACAAGAAATAGCAATGCAGTATGTGGACTCCACCTACTTCTCCCACAGCTTTCTAAAAGCCAATAGCACTTTCCTTCAAGTGCAATAATTTGTATTGCAAATGAATAGGGTTGTTCTATGAAACCATCTTTAGCTTTGTACTCAATCAATAAACATTTGTTAAGCACCTACTCTGTGCCAGGCTCTGTGCTAAGCACTGGATATACAAAAAAAAAAAAGACAAAAGATAGTCCCTGCTCTGTAGGAGCTTTTGATCTGTGCTGCTATAACCCTCTCTAAGAAATGAATAAATAAAAATAGTAAGAGAGCACATAGAAGTACATTAAAGCTCTGGAACGCACAGACGATCTACAATGCACTTAAAGGATGAAAACACTCATAGATGCTTTATTTATACTTTCAAAAATATGGAAGTAACCTGGATATCTAACAATTTGGCAATTAGTGAATTAAGTGTTGTATGTAAATGTAATAAAATATTATCGCACAGTGAAAAATGGCTATCACGAGGAATATAAAGAAACACAAAGACATTCAAAATTATACAGAAATTGACCAATGACAAGTGGTGAAGACAGGCACACTGATGCACTGCTGGAGGTGCTATGAATTGGTTCAACCATTCTCTAAAGTAATTTGGAATTAAGCTTTTAAAAAGTGATGGAAATATACATACCCTTTGACGCAGAATTCCTTCTGTCAGGGACATACCTCAAGGAACTCAAAGACAGAAAGAAAGGTCACAAATACACCAAAATAGTCATGAAAGTATTTTTTGTGATAGCAAGAAACTGGAATCAAAATAAGTGCCCATTTATTGGGGAGCTGCTAAATAGATTGTGCTACATGAATGTAATAGAATTTTACTGCACCATTTGCTAAAAATGATGAATACAGAGAAGCATGGACAGAGGTATATGAATGTTGCAAAGTGAAATAAATAGAAAGAAAACAATATATTCAATGTTTACAACAATGCAAATTGAAAGAACAAAACAATTAAAGTTGAATGCTGTGAAATTATAATGACCAAGCTTAACCTTAAAGAAAAGATGTATGAAGGTGTCTCCTCATCTTCTTTGCCTAAGTGGGGTAATACTACATATAACATCATATTTGACCTGTATGTTGATTGGTTTTGATGAATTTTGAAAATTATTACTTGTTATAAGGAATGTCTTTGGGGGGGAACTATATTGGGAATGTAGGTGGTTCAAAAAGATATCAATAAAAATTTAGAAGAAATGAAGAATGCAGAGATATGTGGGAAGATTTGTATGAACTGATACAATAATAGAAGCAGAACCAGAAGAAAATAGTATTTCAATGACAAAAGCAATGTAAATATAAAGAATAAAAGAAAAATGAAACAGAATGTTCTGTAATTATAATGATTTAGCATGGTCCCAGAGAAAGGCTGAGAAACCTACTACTTCATTGCTGAGGTGGGGAACCATGGGTGTAGAATACTGCATATACTATTAGACACAGATGATGTATTAGTTAGTTTTGCTGAAGTAACTTCTTTTTTTTTCTCTGCAGGAAATTGTGAGTGGTAGAGGGAGTGTGTCCAAGCCCCAAAGGGGCAGCAGAGGTTCTGTGTTGTTTACATTTACATAGGATAGTGCACTGGGAAGGATTAGAGAAAGGGAACCATACAAAAAGTATGAATAAAAAATAAGATAACAACTTTAAAACAAGCAATGCAGAATGAAGAAAGTAGAATTACAGAAGTATACACTTGACTATATCTTTATCTATCTATAAATCAATAGTAATTAAACTTTATAAGTATACAAGAAATAGGGGAAGGGATTGGACCTATGATTTCATTGCTATAGGAAATTCCCAAATAAGGAATCTCCCTGTAGCATGTAAGTAGAGCCCTTCTCTGTAATTTGTAGTCTAAGAGAGTGCCCTAAAGCCCGAAGGCTAAGAGATTTGCCCAGGGTCACGAAGCCTGAATGTGTCAGAGGCAGATCTGGAACACAGGTCTTACTAGTCAGCTTTCCATCCACTACACCATGCTATTT
The DNA here is from genome assembly GCF_003287225.1 of Phascolarctos cinereus. Taxonomy (NCBI): domain Eukaryota; kingdom Metazoa; phylum Chordata; class Mammalia; order Diprotodontia; family Phascolarctidae; genus Phascolarctos; species Phascolarctos cinereus. The sequence goes on from NW_027555847.1 coordinate 572,997,497, forward strand.
ACCATAAATACAAAAACAGAAAGAAATCAGAAAGGGACATAGAGTTCCCCCCCAAAAAAATAAAATGCCTGCTATTTCATTAATTTTTTATCAAAATGTAAATAATTGGAAATGTGGAGTTTTATCTGAGATTTTATTTGTCAGTATTTTTATTTGTCAGTGTTTATTAAGATTTTTATTTCTTATAATTAAAATTGTTTTCTTTTAAAAAAGAGATTCATTGAGGATAGACTAAAAAGCAACTTTGCTGGTATGTGAGACCTAGAGTTTATATCCCTCAAATTTAAAAAAGAGATTCATTGAGGATAGACTAAAAAGCAACTTTGCTGGTATGTGAGACCTAGAGTTTATATCCCTCAAATCCAAATAATTGTTAGGCAAGAGGCATACATTATCTGTCTCTTGAGTAAATCTTTTGATGTTCCGAAGGAACCTTTAGCCAGCTGCATCTTCCCTTGAGTTCATAGAATTAAGCCCGAGGTCTATGATCCTGGAGGGCAAAAAGAACAAAAGACACGCAGGCAAAACAGCTAGCTGAGGCAGGCAGCAACTGGAATAGGTAGAAAGAAAGGATGCTTTTTTTTTTTTGAGGTGTGGGGGAGGGTGGTAAAAGACACTGGGGATTGATTGTACAGTATTTTGTGTCTTTGAGAATTTCACGACTCTTTACCTGGGAATTAGTGCTAGGAGGAGCAGTATAATTCTTCGCATGTTTGAAGCAACCAGTTCCTAAAATACTCCATCTTTTATGGCCAAAGCTATTCACGTGATGGGATTCTCTGATGCAGGAGAGATTCTGCTGCATCAGTAGCCTGTTTTTTACTCCTAGAACAAAGGCTAGCTCCTTCATATGGAATATGGCTGCCAAGAGAAAATATTTCCTGGTGTTGGCTTTTTCTTCCAGATTCTGAAAATAGGAATGTTTTCCCAGGGCAGTGAAGATACAGATAATTAGAGTTGCTGTGTCTTAAACAGAGCCAGTAAACAAGCTGGAGGGTGAATATTTGTCCAGTGGCAGATAGAAAAAAATATATATTTAGCATTATTCATAGTGCCATAAATAAATATTTTATAGAAAGATAAAGGAAGTGTGTGTGTGTGTGTGTGTGTGTGTGTGTGTGTCTAGCAAAGCAGAAGGCTGAACCAGCTATGCTTCACAGCCTTCAGTTAGAACCACACCCAAACCATCCTATTCTTAAAGACCTCCTGATATGGAAGTGTTAAAGCCTCTCAGTAATCATTTCAAAGTTTAATAACACGATGTCATGAGGAAAGGGTTTTTATGTCTAACCTAAATCCCTCAGGCTGCAATTGCAGACTACTATCTCTGCTTTCCCCCTCAGTGATAGTGAAACCAATTTTGATGACTATACAGTAAGTCAACTATCTAAAGACTCTTATTAAATCATTCTCAACCTGTAATGAGCTTTCTCTCCACTAAACTACCCTAGCATTTTTGTCTGTACCTCAGATTTGGACGTGTATTACAGAAGGGGTGTTTTGTCTTTTTAATTTGTGTAAGGGTAAGAAGATCAAAGAAAGGAAAAGATAAGTGCTTGGAGTGGATGGAACAGTGATAACAGATAATAATAAGTAACATTTCTATCATGCCTACGCTGTGTTAGGCACTGTGCTAAGCACTTTACAAATATCTCAACTGATTCCTCACTACAGCCCTGGGAGGTAGGTACTATTATCCCTATTTTACAGTTGAGGAAATTGAGGCAGAGGTTAAGTGACTTGCCCAGGGTCACACAGCCAGTAAGTGTCTTAAGAAGTGTCTTCAGGGGCAGCTAGGTGGCTCAGTGGATAGAGTTCCAGCCTTGGAGTCAGGAGGACCTGAGTTCAAATCTGGCCTCAGACACATAGCACTCACTAGCTGTGTGACTCTGGGCAAGTCACTTAACCCCAATTGCCCTAAAAAAAAAAAAGAGGTGTCTTCAGAATCCAGGCCTAGGGCTCTATTCACTGTACCACCTAGCTACCTCTGCAGCTTAGACATGTATGTCTCTAGTGCAGTGCCCCAGGGATCTGAACAACATCCCTTGACCGGTTCCAGTTCCGTATTTTTGGAGGAATGAGTAGATGGAATGTTTATCACTTTCACATATGATACCAACTTATGAGAGGCAGCTAATATACTATTCCACAAAATTGGAATCTGACAAGCCAGAACAATGAGCCAACCTTAAGAAGACATTTCATAGGGATAAATGTAAAGTCTTTTACTAGGGTTCAGAAAATTAGCTGCATAAGTACAGATTAGGAGGACATAGTTGGACAAGTGTTCAAAGATGTTGGGATTTTAGGAAACTACAAACTCAAAATGAATCAACAATTAGACAGAATGAGATAGAAGGAAAAAAACTGCAAACACAAGCAATTTTAGGCTTCATTAACATAAACCAGAATTTCTTAAGCACCTACTATGTGCAGTCATTGTGCAAGTGGTGAAGCTACACTAAGACAAAAATAAACAAGTCCCTGGCCTCAAGGGTAGACAACATGTATATATTTAAGTAAATACAAAACACACGGGCCATTAGGTAGAATAAGGAAGACCTGAGTTCAAATTCAGCCTCAGATACACTTACTAGCTATGTGAGCCTGGGCAAGTCACTTAACCCTGTTTGCCTGTCTTCTTGTCTGTAAAATGAGCTGGAAAAGGAAATAGCAAATCACTCAAGTATCTTTGCTAAGAAAACCCCCACATGGGTCATGGAGCTATAACTGAACAACAGCGACAACAAAATGCATACAAAATAAAAACAAAGTGATTTTTTTTTGAGGGGAGAGCACCAAGCAGATGGGGAGAGAGTCAGTGAAGGCCTTACACAGAAAGTAGCACTTAAACTGAACCTGGAAGGAAATAAAAGATTCTGAGAGGCCAAGATGAAGATAGAGTGCATTCCAGGCAAAAGGAACAGCTCGTGCAAAGACACACAAAAAAGAGCTGGAATGTCATGTAGGAGAAACCACAAGGTCATTTTGATTGAACTACAGAGAATATGTATAACAAGGTTGGAAAAGTAGGTTGAACGCAGGCTGTGAAGGGTTCAAATGCCAAGCAGGGGAGTTCATATTTGATCCTAGAAGCCACCGGAAGCTGCTGGAGCTTATTGAGCAGGAGGGCAATGAGTTCTGATCTGTGGTTTAGGAATATTGGTTTGACAGTTGGGTGGAACACGAACCGGAGAAGGGAGAGACTTGTCAATCAGTTAAGACACATTAATTGAGCACCTACTACAGTGCCAGGCCCTGTGCTAAGTGCTGGGGATACAAAAAAAGGCCTTGCTCTCATTTAGCTCACAGTCTGATGGGGGAGGCAACATGCAAACAAGATACAGACAGGATAAATTGGAAATAGTCTATTGAGGAAAGGCATTAGAATTACTGGGGATCAAAAAAAAAAAAGTTCTTGTAAAAGGTAAGATTTTAGCTGGGCCTTGAAGGAAGCCAGGGAAGCCAAGGAGGTGGAGATGGGGAGGGAGAGCATTCCAAATGGGGGGGATTTTTAGAAAGAAGAAATATGAGGAGGCCATTGCAACAGTCCAGTTGTTGTTCATCCTTCATTTTCCAAGAGGACCAATGACATCACAGGGTGATGTCTTGATTTCAGTGTGAATTGGATTTCAGTGAGGCAAACCTGCACAAAGTCACCAGCCTCACTCTCTCTTCTACAGTCATCAAGGTCCAGCAGCAGGACAAAAGTCAAGATGACAGGCGATGGCCTGGGATGCAGTGGGTGACCTTGGCTTCTTGGATGTCTGACCAAGCTCTAAGCACTCCACAGCACCTACTTCAGCTGCCTTCATGGCTGTTGGAACAAATTGTTCTCATCTGCCCATTCCACTGGAGGAAGTCTTCACATGCTTGAATAGACATCCCCCTAACTCACCCACAGGTGTGAAGCCTGCTGGTTACCCTCAACCTGCTTCAGCCAGTCTACTGAGACAGTTTTATGGCTTCTCTACCTGTTACAGCTTCTTGGAGCCACAGGTGAGAGTTGGGTGAAGGTGGACACCAAAGGTGAATGAGCAGCCCTCATTCATAGCAAGCCCTTCTACCAGCATCTGCTAGTCCTCCCTGAACACTGCCTTACCCTTCATGGGAATGGGCTGGTGGTAGTGCAACGAAGTCAAGTCAAGAAGTATACATTAAGAACCCACTATATGGTAAGCACCGTGCTAAGCACCGCGGATACAAAGAAGAGCAAAAGCAACTTTGTACAAACAAATTATAGACAAGAGGCAATGAAGACTCAAACAGGGGACAAATGTGAGAGATGTGCTAGTAGAAGGACAAGATTGACAGCTGACTAAATATGTGAAGTGACAAAGAGCAAGGCATTCAGAATAATATAGAAGTTATAAACTCAGATGACTGAAAGGATGGTGATGCTCTCAACAGAAATAGGGAAGTCCGTTAAGGTAAACTTGGACTTGTTCACTTTATATATGCAAGACTGAAGAGGGAGGAATGTAAAATCAGAGAAAGAGGCTGGCTTGGGAAAGTACTTAGGGCTGGAGGAATTGGAGCTTCATTTGAAGAGGAAGAATAGACAGGAGGAGTGAGGCACAGGGAGAGATGAAATGATAGGAGGTTTTGATGGGATCATCAACACTTAGGTTAAAATTCTCTAGAGCAAGGGCAGCGTTTGGGTGGAGAAGAAGATGTGAGCTAGGTGCTGAGCTCCTTGAGAAAGTGGAGGGAAAGATTTGGAGCTGGTAGATAACTGAGTTGGGTAATAAAATCAGATCAAATGAACCATGGAAAAGGAGAGTTTGCTGAGTGATGGTGGCAAAGAGAAGGTCCAGGGAATTGTGTTGGCGACGTAATAATGAAAGCATAAAGATGACTGAAGAATTGTAAAGACCTTGGATGTAACAATTAAAGAATCAGCCATGTGCAAACAAAATATACATATATGCAGGATAAATTTCAGGTAAATCTCTGAGGGAAGGCACTAAGATTAAAGAAGTCGGGGGAAAGTTTCTGGTGGAAGATTGGGTTTTAGCGGACTCTTGTAGAAGGCCGGGGAGGCCAGGAGGTGGGGATGAGGAGGGAGAACAGTCCAGCCATGAGAGGCAGACAACGAAGATGTGAAGTCAGGAGATGGAATGTTGTGTGTAAGGGACAGCATTGGAGGCCAGTGTTTTTGGATTGAAAAGTACCTGGGCAGAGTGAGGGGAGGAATAAGGTATAAGAAGACAGGAAAGGTAGAAAGGAGCCAGATTATAAAAGGCTTTTAAAGCCATTCAGGATTTTGTATCGGATCCTGGAGGCATCAGGTAATGTTATCATTCAGTTGTGTCTGACTCTTCATGGCCCCATTTGGGGTTTTCTTGGCAGAGATACTGGAATGGCTTGACATTTCTTTCTCCAGCTCATATTATACTTGAGAAAACTGAGGCAAATAGGGTTAAGTGACTTGCCCAGGATCACACACCTAGTAAGCATGTAAGGCCAGATTTGAACTCAGGTCTTCCTGACTCCAAGCCTGGCACTCTATCCCTAGCTACCCCAATCAGGTCATATGAAGCCTTATTGAATGGGGGTGGGGATAGAAAGGTGATATGATTAGAAAATCATATATGTAGGTAACTCCAGGTGAGAATACTCCCTCTGTAAATGCAAATCAACACCTCTGCACTTTTGGAGAAATGACTTGCCAAAAGCACCACTCCATGCCAGATCCTCCTGACTCTGAGGCCATCTTGCTAGCCACCAGACCAGCCTGGCTCTATTTTATTCACAACAGCAAAAAAAAAAAAGAAGCTAAGCCACGCGACCAACATATAGGCGATATCTGAACAAATGGATACGGAACTGTCATATTTTAGTATTGCAGAGAAAATGACACATATTGAGGCTAGCAAAAGGAACAGGGAAACAAAGGGGACTTATTTATAATTTTATTAGTTAACGTGAATCTTTAAATAAATTGCAAATAACTTGGAGATTATGGTTTGATGTTACAATCTCTTTGTTTGAATGGCTTTTGTTGATGATTACTAAATGAAGAATGATTTGAATGTTCTATTTTTATTTATGTTTCCCAGGAACATGTTTGTTTTTGTGACAATGACACCAGGATGCTGATTCATGTTTAGCTTATTATCTACTCTGCTCCCCTAGATCATTCAGTCACGCTGACACATAGTCATTTCCCCAGCTTGTATTTGTAAAGTTTGATTTTTTTCCCAAAGTATACAGCAGCTTGAGTTTCTTCTTGGGTGCCCAAATAAAATACAAGCCCACAGAAGACCAGTGCATTGTCTTCTATTTCTTGCTTATCCCTTCTCCATATTGTGCCTGTAGAAGTCTCTGCACACAATTGTTCTTCTTCTTCAGTCATGTCCAACTCTTCGTGACCCCATTTGGAGTTTTCTTAGCAAAGATATTAGAGTGGTTTGCCATTTCCTTCTCCAGCTCATTTTACAGAGGAAGAAATTGAGGCAAACAGGGTTAAGAGACTCTCCCAGGATTACACAGCTGGTAAGTATCTGAGGCAGTATCTGAACTCAGCTCTTCGTAACTCAAGACCTGGTGCTCTATTCACTACACCACCTAGCTGCCCCTCTGCACACAAGAAACACTCAGAAATGCTTGTTAACTACTAATCAGTGAAGCAAGGCAATCCCTGTCAAAAGCCCAGTAATATAATGTTGGTGGAGTTATGAATTTTTTGAACAATCTTGGAGAATAATTTGAAACTGCTAGAAAAGTGACAAAACTGTTTATACCCTTGGACTCAGAGATTCCACTATGAGGACCCCAAGAAGGTGTATTATAGTACAGTGGAAAGAACACTATCTGAGAAGTACAAGGACTTGAGTCTGAATCCTGCCATTAACATTTAGTACCTGTAGGATCTTGGACAAACCATTTAATCTCTTTAGGCCTCAGTTTCCTTGCCTGTAAAATAAGGGGGTTGGACTATATGATATTGAAGAAACCCATATATACTAAATTTTTTACATCAGTATTTTTTTTTTGGTGACAAAAAACTGGAAACAAGTGGGTATCCGTTGACTGGTGAATGACAACACATTATTGTATAGGAATGTAATGGCATATTATTATATTATAAGAAATGATCAATATAAATGTAAGGAGTAGGGGATTGGGTCCTTGAAAACTCTATGTATAATCACGGAGAAAGAACCAACAATAACATGTTAAAGTAACTGCAAAAGAATCCGCCATAGCAGATGATCACTTATGAGGTACCTTGAGTGAGTCAGAAAGGGTGGAGAATGATTGGTCACACTTTGGGGTTACCTTTAAAAAGCAATTTAGTGACTCACTAAACCTAGGAACCTAGCTCCAGATATAGTAGAAGACATATGGTGTTGAAGAATGGAAACCTGTAAGAAGCCACATGAAACAGGAAGAGATGAATTAGAGGTAGGAGCATTCACCACAAAGAAAGGTGCCAGGAATCTGGGAGAAAGGATACTTGGTCTAACCAGGCATGAGTTATGTTAAGACAGAAGCCTTGTTGTTCAAGCTTCCCTTGACTACAGATCTCAGGGTGTTAATCATGTATCTCCTGTTGAATTCTTTTATAAGAGCCTACAGACTTTCCCTCTAGATATGGGGAAAGTTTGTTTACTTTTCTTGGTTTTAAATGTTTAGTTTGTCTTTATAAGCAGCATTGGCTTTTCTAGTCCAAGTATACTTACTAAGACTACTGTTGGGCAAAGTCAAATAAATGGGAAAACATTCCAGAAGAAAGATAGAGCTAGATCTAACACTAAGGTGTTTTTCCAGAGACCCTGTCTCTGGGTAGGGACTCAGAGCTAACAACAGAAGATAAAGAGAATTACAGATCCTTTGATACTACTGCCCAAAGTCAGAAGGAGTATTTATATTGGGAAGCCCATCCGGGCCAAAGGTTGGTAGTAGGGTGAGGAATAAATTGGAGTGTTTGAACAACCTATATTACAGCAAGGGAATGTCCTTGTCCTGACATAATTTTCCTCCCTTCAACATCCTCACCTTTGATTTAGTAGTTCAACTTTACAGTCTCCTTGACCCTTGAATACTTTGGCCCATCAACTTGTTAGAGATGGCTCTAATACCAGTATCCTCTTAGTTTAGCTTAGATTTTGAGACAAAATGAGGCATTCCTAAGTCACTGACAAATGTTGGCAAAAAGGAGGTTTACTTTGATCTAACAAGGATTGGATAGTACTTGCCTTTAGCTTTAATAGATGAAGCCTTTGACTCCTCGTGAAACACGTCTGATCAGTGCATCACCAGGGTAAGACAACTTATACAGTCTTAGGTACTCACCAACTCTGAGAAGCTTAGACTCCACATGGCTGGGACTTTTTATTGGGGAAAGATAAAGGAACAAACATTTCTTTAGGGCCTCTTATGTTTGTACTAGGCATTGTGCCAAATACCTCAAAAATATTATCTTATTTGATCTTCATAACAACCCTGAAAGATTGGTGTTGTTAGTATCCTCGTTTTACAGTCGAGGAAACTGAAACAGATGGATATTAATCAACTTGCCCAGGATTACACATCTAGTATGTGTCTGAAGCCTGAACTGAATTCAGGCTTTCTTGTCTCTAGACCCAGTACACTATTTACTTTGCCACCTTAGATAATCAGGAAGGTATGTCAAGGAAACTGGAGCCAACCAGGTTCTGGGGACAGCTCTGTTTTCTTATAGAGAAAGCTAAACCCTAAAGATTATAAAAGGAGGAGGAACCTGGGCCTGCCCATGTTGTGGGTTGGGGAAAAAAAAGTGACGTCAGGGAAATACTAGTCCTGTCATATACCACCCCTTGGTGGCAAAGTTCTAAGGATTTTTCTCCCATTTAAATACATATAGGGCTTTTCCTGGTTAGTCTTCATGGCATGGGCAGTACTAAGGGAAAAGTGGGAAAAGACAAAAAAAAAGAAGCTTTTTTTTTTTGCTTTTTGGTGAGGCAATCAGGGTTAAGTGACTTGCCCAGGGTCACACAGCTAGTAAGTGTCATGTGTTTGAGGCCACATTTGAACTCAGGTCTTCCTGACTTCAGGGCCGGTGCTCTATGCACCATGCTACCTAGCTGCCCCTGACCAAAAAAATATGGAGGAGAATAAAAGTCTGAGATCCTAGGCCATCCTCCCTTTTGCCTCCCCTTGCCCTCACCTTTTGAATGGACCAAATATCAAGTTTCAGAGTCTGGTCTATGTGGTAGTTGATGACAAACTTCTGCAGTGCACAATGGTGCTGATGGTGTCAAAGTCAGTGGTAACAGTGAACAAGAGTGGCTCCCGGATCATCAAGGCTACAGCAGGGATACTTCTGGTCCAGTCAACAGTTCTTCATCACCAATCAGGGGCATCTGTACCAAAGTGGCTAAGAAGTCATAAGCCTCTTTCATGCCACCTGTCCTGGGATCTAAGTTAGTATCAATTATACTACCATTCACTCAGTATTCCCTGGCCCACCTGCCCAAACCTCCCTCTTCCTGGGAGCCTCTTCTAGGGGATGATACCAAATCTGTGCTCCTTTTAGAGGCCTCTGCAGGAGCTCTGTCCCCTCATTCCTGAGAAGTAAGGTAAGGAGAGTCCCTCACCTTCATCCAGAAACTCAGGATTTTGACCAAGTAATCACTTTTTTTCCATACAAATTCACAATCACCACAGTTATGCAGAGACAGTTTTACCTCCCCATATCATTAGAAATCAGGGTACCTCCCAACAATTCCACTCAATGGTCCCACAAATGCTGTCCACAAATGAGTTGTCCAAACCATCCTAGGGGAAAAGAGATCTGTCAATTGAGAGGGACCTGAGCATTTCCCTAGACTGTACAGAGCTCCCTAAAGGAGTAGGGACCTTGAGGCTTGGAGTAGAACAAAGACAACCTTTAGATGGTCAACTGTAACTGTTTAAAAGCTTTCCGTCCTTATCAGATAGGTCTTCCTAGAGGTTAGAACCAAGAAACTTATGTACTAGAGAGCCCTCTGGTGTAGCATTGATTTATTAAGAATATGTCTTTTGGCAGATGAGGCTCCAAACCACAATAGAGGCACAGAGGCAATGCTATTCAAAAGCCCATTCCAATATTCAACAATGCAGATCCCCAAAGGTGAGCACTCTGTTTGGCATGAAGACCATAGATGGGAAGAAGTAGTTGCCTTATGCTTTGTTAGGGAGTCATATGGTTCTAAGCCCACTGAAACATAGCATTATGGTACCCAAGCTCTGGTTGGTAATGGACCCATTCCTCAACCTCTGCTATTCTCATTAGACCATAAACCTCCTTATTCAGTTCAGCTGAGGATGTATCTCTGATGGACACTAACACACCCTACAAACAATTAGAAATGGTAAGAGACATTAACAAAACATTTCTATTGGCCCTGACCTCAAAGGGGAGAGCTTTTGATTGTCGAGTCCTTTACAGGCTTCAGACCACTCTGCCAGACCTTTAATCACAACCCAGGAATCAATATAAAGTTCCTACCTGTCCCATCCCTCAAGGCTTTCTCACATACCAGCCCTGTAGCTCAGTCTCTGAGTATTAACACCAACGGGCCAGGTCGGCTCAATCTTGAGTATACCATTCCCATTTGATGGTAGAAACCTCTTTTTCTTAATTATCTTTGCATCCCTAGAACCTTACACAGTGTCTGACATATAGAAGTGCTTGATAATTACTTATTGATTGATTCAATAGTTGATTCTAGCTCTAAATCCTATGGTCTTATGTAATGGATGATGGGTCTGAGCAGAGAGAGGCCTGGGCCAGAATCACAAATCCCACCTACTACTAGTCCTCATTTTTATTTCCTTCCACAGGAGAACTTATAATATCCCCATATTTACCTCTTTTCTTCCCTTTAGGCCTAAGGTATTACTGTCATCCTACCAACTAACAGGGCCAGTATTCTAAACAGCCATGACACTTCCCTATTGGCAAGAGTCTGCCATGAGTCTCCCTTTTAATATAGCACCACTTACTTCTTGTGAGAGTGACTACTGTGTCCACAGCACCCTTGATATACACCAGGGAAATATATGTGAAATACATATGTGTGTATCTATGCATATATATGTGTATGTATGTATATATATGCACATACACACATACCTTCCATCAAAGTCTTAACTCATGCTTTAGTATAGCATGCTGAGTCCTCCAAGGCAGTATTGGCAGAGTTCAGGCTCCTATCAAGCTAGAAAGGCTTCCACTTAAGGACCTGGTGTTGGACTACATGCCTGTAATTAAAGATCAACTCAGGTATATTCTGAGAGGCTCGTCACCAGGCTTGGCCAGAGGATAATATGTTTTTGAGTCACAGAAATTCACAGGGGCCATCTAGTACACCATAGCATGGATTGGGGTTTGCCAGTCAGTAGAGGGTGGACCCACCTTGAGAAATCTCAAACCATTGAAGTGTATATAATAAGTATTGCACAATTATCATCAAGACTGCCAGAAGGGCTATTTGTTCTGGTCCTCTCCCCTCCTTTTCCCTGTCTTTCACAAATTAGTTGTTAACAAAGTGCTCAGAATGGGTCAATGTTCTTCTCACAGGGCACTGAGCATTCTGTTCCCCTCAGCACCTCCTGCTTCCCTTTTTCATTAGATAAAAGATCTTTAAGATCCAAATCCAAAAAGATCCAAAATCCAAAAAGGAAAGAATAAGAAATCCTAAAAATATCCGCTACATTATTATAACATTGCAAATTACCTGTTTTTCCTTTCTTTTTCTCTACCTCTGTTTCTTAAGCCCACTATCAGACACGGACCCATACCTTGTAAGCCTTTTTACACTTTTTTTTTCACTTTGAATAAGACTTTCTAGGTGGATGACCAAAATAAAAGGAGGTAAATGGGCTAGGCTAGTATATATCTTGATTCTATTAGTTTTGCCACAGATTTCTGTGTAACTTTGGAGTCCCCATTGGTGAGTAAATGGGAAGAGAATCTCAAAAAGTAATTAATTAATTAATTATTAAATAAGGAGGCAGCAGACTAAGGCTCAGATGATGATGGTGATAATGGTGGTGGGGGTGGCTATTACTATATTCCTTTACTGTTCACAAAACTCTTTTCTTACAACTCCCTGAGGTAGGTAGTATTCTTATGCCCATTTTTCAGAGAAGGAAAACTTAGACGCCCATTTTTCAGAGAAGGAAAACTTAGATGCAAAGACTTGCCTATGTTTACATATAACTAGTAAGGGCTATAAACAAGGATTTAAGGCCAGGTTTAGGTGTTTTCATAGTTCCCTCCACCACAAACATATGCATACACATATACACACAGACATTTTAGACTGGAGATATCTTGGGAAATTATGCAAATGAATGGAATCATTTAGATATGTGCCTCTGTAAGCACATTCACAGACCTGAATTACAATGTTGTTTTTGTAAAAGTTATTCTCCTAATTCTGCTTACTTCACTTTGTATCAGTTCATACAAGTTTTTCCAGATTTCTCTGAAACCTCACTTTGAAAGGCAAGTAGATTTTGACGAAAGGATCTCTATACTATGTAAGAAAAGAGACAACTTAGGGACTTACCCTGTGGATCTGTAGCAAATAATAGGCAAATGAAAACCTGTATTCAAAGAAGATGCTTTGACTTCTCCATATTTCTGGATCTTACAGAGGGAAATATTCAGATTTGGCAATGACACCTAGTTTATACTTGAAATTAGAAGAAGTTATGTAAGTAAAAGAATCATAAGCTGGATTGTGGTGGGAATCCAGGATTGTTTAATCTAAGAGGGTATACAGAGAAATACACAGTGACGCATGAGCTATTCTACATTTTCTGGTTAGACAGAAAAGTCATGGAGGTAGGCTGACTGCCAAGTTCCCTCACCACCCTATCCCTTGTCCCTCCCATCATTTGTAATATGACCAAGTCCTGGAAACTCTGCCAGAGACATGACACCCAGAGAATCCTGAGAAGCCCTGCTAACTAAACTGACATCATGGGAATTTGTCTAACCTACTAGGAAGATTGTTAGTTCCTTATACTCCAAGACCATATCATACTTTCATCTGTGTGTGCTCATGAAATTTTTTTTCTGAACTTAACCATCAAATAAAGTGAACATATCCTTGCATATAATAGAACAGAAAAAGAATTGCACATGAAATTTCAAATATAAATATAACTGAAGCAGACCTCACCGGTAGAAAATGTCCTAGAACTTCATACAAAGAATCTGAAGTGGAAAAAAAAAAGTTCTTCAATGGAGGAGGATGTCTGGGAAAGTGCCTCTTACCTTGCAGACCAATCTGGCCTTTCGTGTACAGAGAAGTTAGAGGATAACAACAGAAATGCGGAGGAAAAAGAACAAAGATAAAGGTACGATATCCAAGATATTTCAGGTATTGATGCAAACACATAAGAATAAGAGGCATTCCCCAATAGATAATCAAAAGATATGAATTGGCAGGTTTTTAAAAAAAGAAATAGGGGCAGCTAGGTGGCGCAGTGGATAGAGCACCGGCCCTGAAGTCAGAGGACCTGAGTTCAAATCCGGCCTCAGTCACATAACACTTACTAGCTGTGTGACCCTGGGTAAGTCACTTAACCCTAATTGCCTAACCAAAAAAACAAACAAAAAAAAGAAAAGAAATGCAAACTATCAAAAGCCATATGTAATAATACTTCAAATTGCTAATAATAAGAGAAATACAAATGTAAGTTTCCCTGAGGCTTTACCTTACACCTATCAAATTAGTAAAGATGACAAAAGATACAATAATAAATGTTGAAGGGTGTATAGAAAGGCAGGTAACTAATGAACTGTTGGTAGAACTATGAATTGGTCTAACTTTTGAAAAAACAATTTGGAATTATACTTTTAAAGAAAGTCATTAAACTGACCCACTGATGCTGATTTTAGATATGTACACCAAGGAGATCAAAGATAGGGAGAAAGGTCCTAAATACACAAAAATTATTATAGCAACACCTGTTTTGGTTTGTTCGTTTTTAGTAATAGCAAGCATATAATAATAAAGATGGGTGGCAGGGAGGCACAGTGGATAGAGTGCAGGCCTGGAATCAGGAAGACTCATCTTCCTCAGCTCAAATCTGGCCTCAGACACTTGCTAGCTATGTGACCCTGGGCAAGTAACTTAACCCTGTTGACTTCAGTTTCCTCATCTGTAAAATGAGCTGGAGAAGGAAATGGCAAACCACTCCAGTATCTTTGCCAAGAAAACCCCAAATGGGGTCACAAAGAGTCAGACACAACTGAAAAAAATGACTGAATGTATAATAAAGAAATAGAAGAGTGGTGGGTGCTAACTAAGGAATGGGTGAACAAATGATGATATTGAAATGTGATAGAATATTTGCTGTAAGTAATGATGTATATAAAGAATTTAGAGAAACCTGGGATGACCTGCATGAACTGATACAGAAACAGAGCCAGGAAAATTATCTGCAGAATGGCCACAATAAGGTAAAGGAAAATAACATTGAAAGACTTCAGAACCCTCATCAATATTGTGCCCAACAATGATTTCAGGAACCTGACAGTGAAGCATACTTGTTAAGACCAAGATACAAGGGGGTGAATAAGTATGGGTTGTTTATCATTCAAGAAAAAAAACCAGAAGTACTGAATGAAGAATTAAATAGTAGGTTAAAAGACTTGTAAAATTTAGATATGGTTAAGACATATTGACAAAGATTTTAGTTGGAGGATATATACAAAATATTTAGAGAATGAGGTATATGCAGGGTGGGGGAAGGGGAAGGAGAAGGTTTACTAGAGTCAATAGAATGGACTCAGGAGAGTTATTGGTTCAATTTTCGGAAATCAGCAAATGCTACAAATCAAGGCTTGATTTATTGTTTTGAGGATCGCCCAGACTTAGGAAGATTAAATTTTAAAATGTATTGTGTATACATTTTTGACAGTTGTTAGACATTTACAAGCACACCATTGAGTATACGATTCAAAATTCGTTTCTCCTGCTGCAGATTCAGAGAAAAAACAATACAGTAATAATAGTTTTAATGGAATGATATTTATATTTAAAAAACACTACTTATAAAGTGATTTACATAACATATCATTTGATTCCCATAACCCTGTGATACCCAAAGTATTTTACAGATAAGGAGACTGAGGCCCAAGAGAGATTGAGTGACCTACTCAAGTGACCTAAATATGGGTAGTAGATTCAGAGCCCTGACTGGAACTCAGGTTTCCTAAGTCCAAGTGCAACACATGACACCATAGTTATCTGCTTGGATAACTTTATTAAAAGAAAAAACAAGGCTTCAAATACCAAATGAAGAAAGACTTGATAGGTACAAGAATATTAGAAAAAAGATCCAAAGGCCACAGCTGATCATAAGCTGGGTACAAGCAGAGCCTTAATAATAATAATATTATAAAAAAACTCAACATGTATTAAAAGGGGCATGATATAGAAGAAGGAAGCCGGAGAAACCAGACCAAAAATTTCATTGGAATAGAAAACTCCCAGTAAGGAAATTCCCTGTACCAATGGAGACGGGTTTTTCCTTTGCAACTTAGAGTCTGAGGCATATAAGAGCAGGTGAATGATCTTTCTACGATGATTAGTATTGCTAAGGCTCTTATTCACAGTAGCATGTCTGAGTTGGCTCAATACTTTCAAAAAGATGAAAGAAAACTTGGAATGGTCAGAAAAGATCAATTAAAGCATCAAAGGGATGGAAATGGGTCTTCTGAGGAAAGGTTAAAGGATATTGATGAACAGCATGTGTACCCATGCAGTGCTATTAGCAGCAGTAACACGAACATGGGACAGAAAAATGAATTGATGCAGTGGCCGTGAACCACTGCCTACAGAACAGAGGAAAGGGAAAAACAGAGAACAAGCAAGAAAGCAACTTCCAGTAAAAGGCCTAAGGATGGATAAAATCTGGGGATGCGTGTGCTTCATGGTAAAATTACACCCATCCAGCCTTGAGTTTTTATCATTGCCATCATAATAGAGCTAAGTGTTTATATGGGGCCAATCACAAAAGAGTTCAAGGTATTTTACACGCATTATCGAATTCTCTCTCACAATATCCTCTTGAAATAAGGAAGAGGAATGTTTAATATTAGCTCCATTTAACAGCTTAGGAGTTCAAGACAAAGAGAGCCTAAGCCATTTGTCAAGCTTCCTCTGTAAGTCAGTCAAGGGCTGAGAAAGGCCATTAGGGTCTCTCCGTTCCCACTTCTGCCTTTCTTTCTCTTCTAAAGTAAAATTACAATATTTAAAAATAGTTGTCTAAGAGTTCACCAGCGATGTCATCAAAGTCCCATCCAGTCAATGTTCAATGTATATTTATATGATAATATCACTGACTGATTTGATACTGTAAAGTATTTGTTTATGAAATTAAATTCACATTTCTTATTTTGGTGAATGTTACAAATGGGTAAAAAAGTGATGTGTATCTAGGTGTGAAGGTGGGGGTTAATTGAATCAATGAATCACCCTACCCTACTTAAATTAACTAATAGATCAGAGGTTCTCAAACTTATTTGGCCTACCACCCCTTTAAAAAAAAATTACTTAGTGCCTCCCCTGGAAATCTTTAACCCTTTAATGGTTTTTTTTAATTTGCATCATTTCAAAATATATATATATTTTTTAAAATGACACATCTTAAATCTAATAATTTATTGTACATTTGTGGGGTTTTTCCTGCACTGAAATTTTGATGATGCAATTTTGTCATGTAACTGTATAGTATTGTATTGTAAACAAGTCAGTACAACGCAAATATTCCTGACAATGAATGCTGGACTTCCCAACAATGTGCAACATGCTCACTGGCCAACAGCTGTTTGTTAAGACTTGTGTCTTCAGACTTGACCGCTGATCAGTTATAACTCACATTTTGTGTGTTTATTGGGAAAATAATGTAATCACTACAACTTTAACTCTGTTACACAACAGATGAAACATGTATGAATGGTTTTTCAAAAATTTTCTTCTCTTCTTTCCTTATGCTGCCATCACCCCCTTATTTTTATTCAATGTCCCCCAATTGCACCCGAGACTACTACCACCACCCCATTCCCAATCCTCCCCCCGATCTTCCAGGCCCCCCCAGAGGGTGGTAGTGTACACTTTGGGAACCTCTGTGAGATGCTCTATGACCAGATACCATGTGAGAACACCTTTGTTGAATTAGTGCATCAATCAAGGCATCAAGTTAGGCCAAGAAAGTACTTAATTTGGAAGAAGTAAATGTTATGGATGAAGTGAAATGATACCACATAGGAAGTGTTTGGAGACTGGTTGAAGAAATGCAATTATACCCTGTAAGCTCACTTTTTATAGCAATTAAATCTGTCTTGGCTAATTGATATCAACTGATATTCAATGAAGCAACACACCAGTGGGGTGCATGAGAAATAGTATTAGAAAAGAAAATCTACCTCTTCGGATTAGCTCTAGAACCCTGGAAGGATCAGCAATTAGTTATGCTCTGGGTACTCAATCTGCTAAATCATATACAATTGGTAAGTCTAGTCCAGGTATGGGGAACTTGAGGCCTCAAGGCCACATATGGCCGTCTAGTTCCTCAAGTGCAGCTCTTTGACTGAATCCAAACTTCCTTTGTTCTGTGAAGTTTGGATTCAGTCAAAGGGCTGCACTTGAGGACCTAGAGGGCCACAGGTTCCCCACCCCTGGTCTAGTCAGACAGTCAATAGACCCAGAATCTTCAGTACAAAAGAAACCCAAAAAGGTGTAATTAATCTTTGAATTGTCTCTTCTTCCTTTCTTGGCTAGGGGCTTCCAACAAAAGTTTCATTTCTTGAACGTCATTTTCTTTTGGCTAGGGGACTATTTGTCCTCAAAGACAGATAGTGATTGCACAGTGACTAATGATTATTCCTCTTCATCAGGGGTTCTTAACCTGAGGTCTTTGAATTTGTATGTATGTGTATGCATGTATGTGTGTATGTGCACATTTATTTCAATATAATTGGTTTCCTGCATATTTTATTTCATGCATTTAAATACATTCTTCTCAGAAGGGTATCCATAGGCTTCACCAGGCTGCCAAAAGTCTTCATGATACAATAAAGGTTAAGAATCTCTGAGATTTAGATGAAGAATCTGCTGTGAATACTCAGAATCAGCAAAATTCCTTAGGTGTTCCCAACACAATCACATTGTGAGCAAGGAAGGGTAAAGGAAAGGTGGGGGGGGAAGGTAGACACATGAGTAGGGGGAAAGAAAGGAGAGAGGAAAGAGGGAGGAGAGAGAGAAACAATCTGTATTGCAATTATTTATAGCTATCTCAATAATAGAATTTATAATTCCTGTCGATTTTCAACTTGGCCTTTCAAATGCTCATTTCATTCACTGATCCAAAAAAAAAAGTGGTTTATAATAGTGACTCTTAATTACTGTGCCTTCCCTACAATCTCATGTTGACAGAACAAGAGACAGAAAAAAGAGAGGTGTAGAAAAGAGCTAAAACTAGATGACAAATGAAGAAAAGAGAAAAAAGAATTAAGAAGAAGATAGGGGGAAAGAGAAAAGGAGAAGGAAAGAAATAATACTGAGAAGCTGTATTTTTCTAAATTTCACATGGGCAGCTGCTTTGGGCTACAAGGAAACATTTCACATGACTAAAATAGCCTGATCCATTCCCCTCTCTTAGATCTGCTTGGTAAGAAAGTTGATGTTTTCCCAATGATTTCAAGTCACTTACTACAGCAACAATAGCATATTATACCTTAATTGATGTATTGCTTACTTTCTCAATGGGTGGGGGAGGGCACAGAGGGAGAGAATTTGGAACTCAAAATTTTAAAAAATGTTAAAAATAAAAATTTTTAAAAATAACAAATGGTACCTGTCGTGCTTCACAATTTCCAAAATGTTTTCTCCTGTATTATCTCAATTTATCCATCAAACAAATCTGCAAGGCAAGTGGAACAAGTATTATTACTCTCATTTTACAAAGAAGGAAACTGAGGCTAGTGCACAGCACCTTGGCTTCAAGTTCAGTGGTCCTTCCACTCTCCTGCTATGTCCACTGTCAAAGCACGTTCAAGACCCTGGAGAAGTCCTTAGCCCATTTCCCTGTAAGGGGGACAACATCATTATATGTTTTATTGCCCCAAATTAAAACCTTCTGCTGTTTTGTTTTGTTTAATTTTTAAAGCTGAACAACATTTTAAGGACTGGCAGTTTACTGTGCTAGTCCCCTAAAAGTCATTGTCACATCACACCCTAATCTAGCAAGTATATAATATCCATTTTTCCTGCTTCCAGAAAATTCCGGACTCCCTAAGGATGGTGAAACAGTCTGCTGATGTCACTGTTATAGAAGGACAAAAAGCTTATCAGGGAGATAAATGAATAATGTGCTCTTGTTTACAGTAAACTACTAAACTCCAGGCAAATGGCCTATCAGATTTTCCCTTTAAGGTTACTCATAATAGCATGACCTTGGACACTTACTAGCTGTGTGACCCTGGGCAAGTCACTTCATCCTGTTTCCCTCAGTTTCCTCAGCTGTAAAATGAGCTGGAGAAGGAAATAGCAAACTGTTCTAGTATCTTTGCCAAGAAAATCCCAAATGGAATCATGAAGACAACTGAAATGACAACAACAATAATATAATAGCAAGGTAAATAAATTCTGACTTCTTTTTCCCCCTGTAATCAAGAAAAATTCATGAAGGAGAGCTTTCCTCGTGTTTTAGATGCAGTAAAATATAATAAGGTATATTTGCTCTCTTCCCACAATTGTTTATAAGTAAACTCCTAATGTATCTTGAAAAACAACTCATAATGAATATGGTTTGGTAGAGAAATTTTCATTTGTGTGCATCACTAAGTTCAACAAATTCAGTAAGTAATGAGACCAACTCTATAAGCCATGTGTGACAATCATATCCTAGATTTTAAGCTGTGTAAGAAACCTTAGAAATTATCCAGTCCAGTCCTTTCATTTTAAAGTTGAAGAAATTGCAGTCCCAGGAAGTTAAGTGATCTGTCCAAGGTATCATGGGTAGGGTCGGTCACAAAGAGGCTGATTTGGTTTAACAAAAGGAAATGTACAGTGTTGTCCAGAGGCTCTGCCTCAAGGCTGTGGGCTTACACAGACCAGGTGATCCTTATGGATTAACCTCAAAGTAGGTCACCTTGTTTCTTGGGTTCATGCCCTCACCCCAGAATGAAACTCCTCCATGACCCTGAATGACAGAACAGAAGATAGAGAAAATAGAAAGGTTTAAATAAAGGTTTGGGTATGGTTTGTGTCTATGTTTCCCCACTCCAGCACTCAGTGCACAATATGAGTATTGAGTATGCAGGGCAACTTCCATTTCACAGAATCTGAGAGTTCAAGTCTGTCCCCCTCAACTGTAAGTTACTGGTCATTTTGGAGTCATACTCAGTCACTAGGGAACAATCAGTAAGGCAACTAATCTGGTCAACTCCCATTACAGCAGAGTTTCTTAATAAAGACAGCTCACTGAACAAGAAGGCTATCCCATGAAATAGTGACTTCCATTTCACTGGAGATATCTATGCAGATCAGGAGTGGTGAACCTGAGGCCTTGAGGTCACATGTGTCCCTCTAGGTCCTCAAGTGCAGCCCTTTGACTGAATCCAAACCGATAATCATTTTGTTGAGAGTGTCCTAGCCAAGGATCAATGCTTCACAGAAGGTCATTCCTAGCTAATTTCTGCCTTTCCTTCCAACTAGTCTCATCATTTCATAGTCATACTGGGCCCATTGTCCAGAATGTTAATATGTATCCAGCTTTCTGAGAGTTGTAGCAGAGACAGAGAAACCACTGGCACAATGGTTTTCTTTCAACATTTATTAAGCACCTACTATGTGCTAAGTACCACTCAGGTGTCATACTGCCTGAAATTACACCACTTGGGACTAAGCTTTGCCCTTTCCTTTTTGCCATCTTTTAAAATGCAAATATTCCTGGGAGAGGAAACATCATCTGCAAAATTTTATCCTGAATTTGTTTTTCAGATCTGCTTTCCCTCATAATAGGAGGGAGCCAAGGCATTTTTTGAGGAGAGGAGTCTGTGGGCGGTGTTGCACTAGAATGGGATTCAAGGATGCAAAAAAATGTGGTGCAGGGCTCTCCAAGGTCACCCATTTCACAATTTTGCTTACAGCCAGTTCTGCCTTTTTGTGCTAAATTAAGGGGAATCCTCTGGCTTTGCTCAGTTGGTAGAGGCCAGAGACCATGGTGGAAGTGTGAAGAAAAGAACTGGGTTCTCCTTCAGGGATCCCCTTCACTCTGAGCTCGGTAAAGCTGAGGCATTCTGATACTGTATGTCTGAGAACATTGACAAACATCAGGAAACTTGGGATCTAGTTCAGGCTCTGTCACTGCTTTACTTTGTGACTTTGGACAAGTCATTTCACATTTCTGCATCTCAGTTTCCTCATCTGCAAAATGAGGAAGTTGAACTAGATAAAAGATTTTTAATCTTTGCCTCCACAGACCATTTGGGGGAATCCGTGAACTTTGATGACAAACAAAAAATGGCATCTTTATTTTCACTAACCTTTAACAGAAATTTAGCCTTGATTGATTGGTAAGGCAGAAGTCAGACCTTTTCAGTACCTCCTTAAAAAAAAATGGAGAAATAATGACCAACTACAATTCCAGCGGACTTGTGATGGCTACAGAGTGCAGATTGAAAGTTTTTTCTCTGTTGTTGTTTTTTTTAGAATATGGTCAATGCAGGAATTTGTTTTCCGTGACTATGTTTGTAACGGTTTTTTTTTCCTTTCTCAATGTGATGGAGTAGTGGGGAAGGGGAAGAGAAGGCAAACAAAAAATAAAATAAAACAGAATTTTAAAAAAAATGTCAGAAAGCTACCTGCCCACTAATAAGGCAGGCCCTTTTTGGAATCCCTGGCTGCCTCTAAATCACCAGGAAGATTCTGATTTAAAGCCCCTAATTTGCATGCAAAGGAAGAGGTCACAGCATTAGGAATCGAAAATCATCTCTAAGCACTGAGGGAGTACCATTCTATCTCTTTAAATTTTGCCTCAATAAACCCAAGGGCCTTGACCTAGCAATTTATCTCCTGCAACTCAGCACATCCCCTCTGAACGTGGTGAAATGAGTGTGAAACAGCAGGAGGGGTATGGGACATATTGCTGCCACAGAAAGAAAAAAGGTTGTTATATAAATGTATATGTACATTCATATATCAGCTGTCAGGGCAGAACCAGGAAGTCTCATGGAGGCTGAGGCAAGGCTAGACCAGGCAAGTGGAGAATTCAAAATAGAATGCATAGTAGGGTATGGTTTGGGGAAAAGAAAAAATTAAAAGCTTTACTAATTTAAAAAAAAACATTTCCCAGAAAAAATATATAAAATATTTTTCTTATGGGTCAGACTTATGACATTTGGAAATAACAGCTTTGTTGTAAAACAAAATACAACCATAGCAACCTATTAACACCAGGTCCAGTTTCTTCAGATATAATTTTATTAAGATTCTACTATAGATCAATTTATGCAATAACTACAACATGGTAATGACAAATATCTTTGAAAGACTTAAGAACTCTGGTTAACCCAATGACCAATCACAATTCCAGAGACCCAATGAAGAAGCATGCTACCCACCTTCTGACAGAGAGGTGATGGATAGACTCAAAGGGAAGATTTTGACATAAAGTTTTGGACATGGCCAATGAAAGAATTGGTTTTTCTTGACTATGCATATTTGCTACAAGGGTTTTCTTTTTCTCTTTTTTTTCTTTTTCAATGGAGAGGGGAGAGGGAGAGAAAGATTGTTGGGAAAAAATGAATTTAAGGGAAAAAAACCTAAAATGAGCAAGTTGAAACCTACTATGAAAAAGTTGAAATGTAGGATGTTATTAAGGAAATATTAAGAAAAATCTTTTTATCTATCATATTTAAAAATGCTCTAAATAACTATTGATTAGAGAAATGCAAATTAAGACAATTCTGAGGTACCACCTCACATCTATCAGAATGGCTAATGACAGAAAAGGAAAATGACAAATGTTGAAGAGGATGTGGAAAAATTGGGACACATGCACTGTTGGTAGAGTTGTAAATTGATCCAACCATTCTGGAGGGCAATTTGGAATTATGCTCAATGGGCTATAAAACTGTGTATACCTTTTGACCCAACAATACCATTACTAGGTCTGTATCCTAAAAATATTTTCTTAAAAGGAAAAGGACCTATATCTACAAAAATATCTATAGTAACTCTTTTTATGGTGGCAAAGAACTGAAGATCGAAGGGAAGCCCATCAATTGGGGAATGGCTGAACAAGTTGTGGTATATGATTGTGATGGCGTATTATTGTGCTATAAGAAATAATGAGCAGGATAGTTTCAGAAAAACCTGCAAAGACTTACACAAACTGATGCAAAGTGCAGTAAACAGAACCTGAACATGGTACACAGTAACAGCTATATTGTATGATGCTCAACTGTAAATGACTTAGCTATTCTCAGCAATATGATGATCCATGAAAATTCTGAAGGACTTAACAATGAAAAATGCTATCCACCTTTAGAGAAAGAACTGATGGAGTCTAAATGCACGTCAAAGCATACTTTTTTTTAACTTTATTTTTCTTGATTTTTTTTTTGGGTCTGTATTCTCTTTTGCAACATGGCTAATATGGAAATATGTTTTGCATAACTGTACATGTATGATCTATATTAATTTGCATGCTTTCTCAATGAGGGGGTGGGTAGAGAGGGAGGAAATAATTTGGGACTCAAATTTTTAAAGAACAAATGTTGAAAACTTTTTGCATATAATTAGAAAAAATAAAATATAAATTTTTTTTAAAACAAAATAAATCCTTAAATGAGTTATTTTGCTGAGGAAGTATTCTTTTAGCTTTTCAGTGAGGCAACTGGGGTTAAGTGACTTGCAGTCACAAAGCTAGTAAGTATCAAGTGTCTGAGGTCAAATTTGAAATCAGGTTCTCCTGACTCCAAGGCCAGAGCTCTATCCACTGTACCACCTAGCTGCCCCATGAGGGAGTATTCTTAAAGATGCAGTGGTTTTCCTATGAGGCTTTTGCTCCAAGGTTCTGGTTGACTTTTTTTTTAAAATAAGCCAAAAGTGGTCTATTCCTTCTCAAATTGCATTATCAAAAATAATCATTAACATTATTGTGAGTTAAGTTTTATATCCTGTTTTATTCACAAGATTAATAGCTAGCATTTACACAGGCAGTATCATGACTCATCAGACAGAGGGCCTGACTCAGAGTCTTGAAGACCTGAATTTGTAGTTACAACTTGTTTGACACTAGACTAGTCACTTAACCTCTCTTAAACTCAGTTTTCTTTTTCTTTTTTTTTATAAGTTTTTTAGGCAATTGGGGTTAAGTGACTTGCACAGGATCACAGAGCTAGTAAGTGTCAAGTGTTTGGTCTGAGGCCAGATTTGAACTCAGGTCTTCCTGACTTCAGTGCCGGTGCTCTATCCACTGAGCCACCTAGCTGCACCTAGACTCAGTTTTCTTGAACTGCCAGAATGATAATGGCACCTGTCTCCCAGGGTTCTTGTAGGATCAAACAGTAATAATAACATGCAATATTAAGTAACAGCAGATGTAAAGTGATTTGTAATTCTTAAAGTGCTACATAAATGCTAGCAATTATAATTAAGTGTTTTAAGGTTTGCAAAGTACTTTACATATTTTATCTCATTTGAACCTTACAACAACCCAATGAGGCAAGTACTATTATTATCCCCATTTTACAGATGAAGAAACTGAGGAGGAAAGAGACTTATGCAGAATCACAAAACTAAAAAAATGTCTCAGGTAAGGTATGAATGAAGGTATTCCTGACTCCAAATCCAACACTCTATCCTGTTCCAGTCTGCCAGGGAATCCAGTGGAATAGGTAGCCTCAGCTTTATTATCCTCACACATGGAGAGGCTGAAGTTCACAGAAGTTCACAGAATCTGAGAAATTCAGAGTTGGAAGAGGCATCAGAAGCCCTCTAGTCCAACCTGTACCTGAACAGAAAACCACTCCATCAATTCATTAATCAGGTATTAAGTATTTATCAAGAACCTACTGTGTGCCAGACACTCTGCTAGGTTGGTTATTCTTCTTCGAGCTTGAAGAGGACCAAAATGACATCACTATATGGGGTCAGGGTAGAGTGTGTCCACCTGTGGCTAACCAAAATGAGCTCCGAATACTCAGGTACAAATAGTTCATGTCTTGCCCACTGCTGCAGGACTTTGAGGTGGGTAAAATGGTATAGGTAACATCTTTTGACTTGTGCATAAATTGGATTTGAGTGAGGCAGAATTGCCTAAAGTCTGAAGGTGTCAACCTCACTCTCTCTTCCAGAGTCATCAAGATCCAGTGACCAGACAACAATCAAGATCCCTGGTGACAGCTCAGGATGCAGGGGATAACCTTGGCATCTTCAATATCTGACCAAGTTCTAAGCCCTCGACAGCACCTGCTTCTGCTGCCTTTGTGGCTGCTGGGACAAATTGTTTTCATCCACCCATTCTAACCTCCGGCAGAAGTCTTCACTTGCTTGGGGTAGACACCCGCTGACTCAACAACAGGTTTACGGCCTTTTTAGCCAGCCTGCTGAAACAGCACAGCAGGGTGTGGCCAGGGCACATGCTACAGCTTCTTGGAGCCACAGGTGAGAGTTGGGTGGACACCAAAGGTGGAAAGCAGCCCTGAAAAGAGCTCAGCAGCCCCCACAACAGAGGTCTTCACGGAATACCCATGCACTCCACCATGCTAAATACTGAAGATGCAACGACAAAAATGAAACAGTTCTCGTCCTCGTCCTCTGGGAGCTTACATTCTATGGAGAGTGATAACAAGCACACAGAGAAATATACACAAAATGCTGCTTTTTTTCAGTTGTTTCAGCCATGTCCGACTCTTCATGGCTCCATTTGGGGTTTTCTTGGCAAAGATACTGGAGTGGTTTGTCATTTCCTTCTCCAGCTCATTTTTACAGATGAGGAAACTGAGGGAAACAGGGTGAAGTGACTTGCCCAGGGTTATACAGCTAGTAAGTGTCTGAGGCCTGATATGAACTCAGGAAGATGAGTCTTCCTGACTCTAGGCCCAGCACTCTGTTTCACCACCTAGCTGCCCCACCATAAACAAAATAAGTATATACAAATATATGGGGGAAAAAATTCAAGGTAGTTGGGGAGATGGAGACACAGCAACTAGGTGGGGAGAGAGAAGATATTAAAGGCCTCACAAGGGAGGCTCTTGAGCTGAGCTTGACCAGAAGTCATCGAACCTCCACCTGAAGAATCACAATAAGGAGAAACACTACCTCCCAAGACAGTCCACACTTCAGACAGCTCTAATTATTAAAAAATGTTTATGTACATTGAGCCAAAATCTGCCTCTTCACAACTTCTATGCATTATTCCTAATGCTACCCTTTGAAGACCACTCATGACAAGTTCAATTCATCCTTATGACAACCCTTCAAATGTAGATATCATGCTGTCCCTAAGGTTTTTCTTCTTAAGGCTGACTCCCCCAAGTTCCTTCAACTAGCCCCCATATGGCTTGTTGTCTAGTTCCCTCCCCACCCACAACCACCCTTCTTTGACCAACTTCTAGCTTGTTAATGTCCTTCCTACAACTGAACCCAACACTACACAATGGAGTCGGACCAAGGCAGAGTGCAAGGCTCCCATCTCCCTTGCCCTGGATGCTATGTCTCTCTGCATAGTCTAAGATTACATTAGCTTGACCTCCGCATCCCATTCTTGACCCACATTGAGCTTGTGACCTACTAAAGCTAGGATTCTTTTTCTATTCATTTTCCCCAAATGTATTTATTCTGTTTTTAATTTATGGAATACAATAAGCATTTCCATAACATAGTATAATAAAAAAAAGATGATTGCATATGAAACTGCAAATCTATTATGTACAACTTGCTATTCCTTTTAAATGTCTAATAAAATTATCGTATAAACTTCTTTTTTCTTTTTTTCTTCCTTTCCTCTTCCTCCCCCCCCCCATGGCTTTTGTGTGTGTGTGGTTTTCCTGTGTGTGGACCCCTTTGTCATTCTCGTGAAACCCTTCAGAGAGTAATTTTTTTTTTCTTTTTTGGTGAGGCAATCCGGTTTAAGTGACTTGCCACAAAGCTAGTATTATCTATCTGAGGCTGGATTTGAACTCAGGTCCTCCTGACTCCAAGGCCAGATCTTATCCACTGTGCCACCTAGCTGCCCCCAGAGTAATGTTTTTAAATGGATAAAATACATAGGGTCACAAAGGAAACCAACTATATAGAAATCCAGCTATCAAAATATTTTTTTTAAAAGCCAAGTTCATGGATCACTGTCCTATGAAGTACTGTTCTAAAGTCTGCAACTCTTTCGTGTGAGCTGATCTGTAACCACACTTCTACCACCTTAGAAAGGTGAGTTTTTGAAATTAAATGTAATGCTTAACATTTACCCCTCTTAAATCCTATCTTCATGCAAATCACTTCTACCTTGATGTCTGTCTCCTCAGGGCATAGAAGTGAATCCAAGTTCTCAAGGGTGAGGTCAGTGCATCACAATCAAATTCTGACATACTGAAAAAAGTTTCAAATGTGGTGCTGGCAACAGACTGTGTCTGCTGTCTGGGGACAAGCCAAGTTAAGTGCAATGAATCTCATAACAAGCAAGCTCGCCATGAGGTGATGTAGTCTTTGGTCATGGCAACCCATAAAACAAAGAAAATGTAAAAGTTTCCTCAGGCTTGTATAAACCCCTCCCATTTCTGCAGTGATGATGGTGGCAGAGTGATAGAAACTGATAGCTAGATGATGTAGGGGATAGAACATTGGCTGGGCCTGGAGTCGGGAAGACCTGAATTTTACTCTGGCTTCAGACACTTATTATCTATGGGACAACAGGCAAGTCACATAACCTCTATCTGCCCCAGTTTCCTCATTTGTAAAATGAGGATAATAATAGCACCTACCTCCCAGAGTTGTTGTGAGGATCAAATGAGATAATATTTGCAAAGCACCTAGCACGTAGTAGGTACTTAATAAATACTTTTTTTCTTTTCTTTTTCTTAGGCAATTGGGGCTAAGTGACTTGCACAGGGTCACACAGCTAGTAAGTATCAAGTGATTGGTCTGAGGCTGGATTTGAACTCAGGTCCTCCTGACTTCAGGGCTGGTGCTCTATCCACTGCGCCATCTAGCTGCCCCAATGCTTCTTTTTTTCCTGGTAAATGTTTAATAACTGACTCACTGGGGGAAAAATGTATACATGACACACTTTTTAGTTTAATCTGAATTATTAATATCTTCACCACTTTCTTAAGTTTAGAGAATCAACGAAACAATAAATCAAGCCCCAATTTGTAGCGTTTGCCAGTTGCTAAGGTGTAAATAGGCTCACACTGAAATTTTAACAATCAGTTCTTAAGCTGTTATGAGCTGGTACCAGTACAACATTGGATAGTAAAGGAGGTTGAGAGGATGGAGAATCACAAAGTTTTTACACAGTCTTCAAACAGTAATTTACATGTCAATATCCTAAGCATGGAGCAGCTAGATGGCACAGTGGATAGAATGCCAGGCCTAAAGTCAGGAAGAGTTGAGTTCAAATACAGCCTCCAACACTTACTAACTGTGTGACCCTGGGCAAGTCACTTAACCCTGTTTGCCTCAGTTTCCTCAACTGTAAAATTAACTGGAGAAGAAAATGGCAAACCTCTCCGGTATCTTTTTCAAGAAAACTCCAAAAAGGGATCGCAAAGAGTCAGACATGACTGAAAACAACTAAACAACAACAATCCTAAATGTGAGACCATTGACCAGCAAGTAAATCATAACAACGTGGACAAACTCACTCTGAACAAGCTATAGCTCAAATAAAGAAAGGCTCCCAGGCTTTCCTTAAAGAAGTCAACCTGAAACTGGAGTTGGCTTCATTGTGCACCCAAAGACAATGGGAAATATCAGTGCATCGGCCACTTGGTTACCTCATCTTATAGCATGCTGGAGGAGCATAAGCAAAATGGTGGCCATGAAGATAACTGCAGCTTAGGTGCCACTATCCCCCTGCGGAGGATGAAGAAGTAGAGGAATTTTATGGAGAATCTGATAAGATCTTCCAAACAAAGGCAACATATCTCTACATATACTTAATCCTCAAAGGCTTTAATGGAAAGGTAGGCATAAGGAAAGCCAAATAAAATTCTAAAAATATGGTTCATTATTAAAAAGCAAAAGAAACTAAAGACTACAGACTATACAGGAGTCTCATATCTATATGTCAAGAAAACTTTCTTCAGGGGCGGTGGAGCCAAGATGGGGGAGTGAAAGCAGCAACTTGCTTGAGCTCTCCCCCAAACCCCTCCAAATACCTATAAAAATGGCTCCAAAAAATTCTAAGGCAGCTTAACCCACAAAAAGACAGAGTGAAACAAATTTCCAGCCCAAGACAGCCTGGATGATTGATAAGAAAGGTATATCTCCCCAGGCTGGGAGTGGAGTACAGTGCAGCATGGGCAGGCAGGCCACAGGAAACCTGGAGCAAGCCTCAGAGATCTGAATCACGGGCAGCTGCGGCGGCTTCCAGACTTCTCAACCCAGGAACACCAAAGACAACTTAGAAGGTCAGTGGGAAAAGTCTGTTTCTGTGGTGCTGAGAGAAGAAGGCGAGGTCTCAGCTCCATTCCCCAAGAGCGTGGCCTGGGGTGGGCAGCTCTTCCAGAGCTTCTAGCCCACAGACTGAGGGGGAATCCAGTGCAGGGATGTCTCTGCTGGTGCTAAGGCAGGAATCTCTTGCTTTGCCTGTGCTTGGATCTGGGTCACAGTTCTGGACGGGGTTCTTGGGGTGAGGAGGAACGCTGTCATGGTGGAACTTGTAGTGGCTGTGGACAGGAAACCTTCCTCACAGTTCCAGGACAGAAAGGAGTGCTTGTGGTCACTAATAGACCACCTTGCCCCTTATCATACCACCTTGCAAGAACTGAACATTTACAGGTCCCTACAAGTATCTCTGAAAACAGCTACACAAACCCCTAAAGCTTGGGACAGTACATTCTCCACATTGGAAGCAGACTCTTACCTTAACAAAGAGTTTAAAACTCAAGTAATTGGCCGGGATCATGAGCAAGCAGCGCAAAAAGAGTCAGACTATATTATCTTACTTTGGTGACAAAGAAGATCAAAATATACAACCAGAAGAAGACAACAAAGTCAGAGCTCCTACATCCAAAGCCTCCAAGAAAAATATGAATCAGTCCCAGGCCTTGGAAGAGCTCAAAAGGGATTTTGAGAAGCAAGTAAGAGAAGTAGAGGAAAAACTGGGAAGAGAAATGAGAGTGATGCAAGAAAATCATGAAAAACAAGTCAACACTTGCTAAAGGAGACCCAAAAAATACTGAAGAAAATAACACCTTAAAAAATAGCCTAACCCAAATGGCAAAAGAGGTCCAAAAAGCCAATGAGGAGAAGAATGCCCTAAAAAGCAAAATTGGCCAAATGGAAAAGGAAGTCCAAAAGATCACTGAAGAAAATACTTCCTTAAAAATCAGAATAGAGCAATTGGAGGCTAGTGATTTTATGAGAAATCAAGACACTGTAAAACAAATCCAAAAGAATGAAAAAATAGAAGACAATGTGAAATATCTTATTGGAAAAACAACTGACCTGGAAAATAGATCCAGGAGAGAGAATTTAAAAATTATTGGACTATCTGAAAGCCATGATCAAAAAAGAGCCTAGACATCATCTTTCAAGAAATTATCAAGGAAAACTGCCCTGATATAGTAGAACCAGAGGGCAAAATAGAAATTGAAAGAATCCACCAATCTCCTCCTGAAAGAGATCCCCAAAGGAAAACTCCTAGGAATATTGTAGCCAAATTCCAGAGTTCCCAGGTCAAGGAGAAAATATTACAAGCTGCCAGAAAGAAACAATTCAAGTACTGTGGAAACACAATCAGGATAACACAGGATTTAGCAGCTTCTACATTATAGGACCCCAGGGCATGGAATATAATATTCCAGAGGGCAAAGGAGATAGGATTACAACCAAGAATCACCTACCCAGCAAAACTGAGTATAATCCTTCAGGGGAAAAAATGGTCATTCAGTGAAATAGAGGACTTTCAAGCATTCTTGATGAAAAGACCAGAGCTGAATAGAAAATTTGACTTTCAAATACAGACTCAAGTGGAACATGAAGAGGTAAACAGGAAAGAGAAATCATAAGAGACTTATTAAGGTTGAACTGTTTACATTCCTGCATGGAAAGATGATATTTATAACTCATGAGACCTTTGTCAGTATTAGGGTAGTTGGAGGAAAAAATTTTATGTGTGTATAGGTAAATAGATAGATAGATAGATAGATAGATAGATAGATAGATAGATAGATAGATAGATGGTGACAGAGACAGACAGACAGACAGACAGACAGACAGACAGATAGATAGATAGATAGATAGATAGATAGATAGATAGATAGATAGATAGAGGGCACATGGTGAGTTGAAGATTAAGGGGTCATATCCAGAGAATAAAATTAAGGGATGAAAGAGGATTATATTTAGAGAAGAAGAAAGGGAGAGGTAGAATGGGGTAAATTATCTCACACACACACAAAAAAAAAAACAGAAAAGAAAATGCTCTTACAGGGGAGGGGAAATGGGGGAAGGTGAGATGTAATGAGTGAATCTTATTCTCATAGGATTTGGCTGAAGGAGGGAATAACATACACATTCAATTGGATAAGGAAATCTGTCCTACCCTATGGGAAAATAGAAGAAGAAGGGGACAAGAGAACAGGGGGATGATAGAGAGGAGGGCAGATTGGGAAAGGGGATAATCAGAAGCAAATACTTCTGAAGAGGGACAGGGTCAAAAGAAAGAATAGAATAAATGGGAGGGCAGGATAGGATTAAGGGAAATAGAGTTAGTTTTTCACAACATGTCTACTATGGAAGTGTTTTGCATAACTGCACGTGTATAACCTATATTGAGTTGCTTGCCTTTTCAGTGAGGGTGGGTGGGGAGGGAGGAAGGGAGAAGATTTGAAGCCTAAAGTTTTAAAAACATATGTTTAAAAAAATGTTTTCACATGCTACTGGGAAATAAGAAATACAGAAAATGGGGTACAGAAGTCTGTCCTGCCCTACAGGAAAACAGAAGTGGAAGGGGATAAGAGAAGGGGGGAAGAGATAGAAGGGAGGGCAGACTAGGGGAAGGGGTATTCAGAATGCATGCCATCTTGGGGTGGGGGGAGGGGTGAGACAGGGTGAAAATTTGGAACGCAAAATCTTGTGGAAGTAAATATTGAAAACTGAAAATAAATAAATTTATAAAAAAAAAAAGAAAATTTTCTTCAAGAGATAGTGATTTTATCAGGGAGGTGGTAAAAACAGAACACCTCAAAAACTCGGAATTTGGTAACTTCAATATCTGACATTCCCCTAATGGAAGCCTGTAGGTGCCCTAGCTTAGTAAAAAAGACATGTATTTTGTACACCTGTACCAAAGTATTCATAGCAGCTCTTTTTGTGGTGGCAAAGAATTGGAAATTGAGGGGATGCCCGTCAGTTGGAGAATGGCTGAGCAAGTTGTGGCACATGTACGTAATGGAATACTAATGTGCTATAAGAAATGATGAGTAGGCAAATTTCAGAAAAATTTGGAAAGACTTATATGAACTGATGCTGAGTGAAGCAAGCAGAACCAGGAACAACACTGTGCAATGAGCAACTATGATAGACTTATCTCTTCACAGTAACACAATAATCTAAGACAATTCCAAAAGATTCATGATGGAAAATGCTATCCGTATACAGAGAAAAAAACTGCGGAGTCTGAATGCTGATCAAAGCACACTATTTTCACTATTTTTGTTGTTTTTTTCTTTTTCATGGTTTTCCTTTTGTTCTGATTCTTTTTTTCACAACATGACTAATGTGGAAATTTGTTTAATATGATTGTACATGTATAGCCTATATCAGATTGCTTGCCATTTTGGCGAGGGGGAGGGGAGAAAAAAATTTGGAAGTCAAAATCTTATAAAAGCAAATGTTGAAAACTAAAATAAATAAATTATTTTTAAAAAAGCAAAACAAAAGTTTCCTAGGGGCCACATGTTGACTTAGAAAATCACATATTGACATTATCTATGTTCTACTATATTTTCACTTGTTTTGTTAAATATTTCCCAATTATGTTTTAATTTGGTTGGGGCAGTACTTCCTTGAAGCTACAAATTTGATACCTCTGCTCTAGAGACACAAGATTCATAGGACTTTGAAATGCAGAACACTTTTGTTTGCACTGAAAAGAACACCAAAAAAGGCTTTAATCCAAGCCCATAGAGTCAAAAACAATCTCCTCCCTCTTCTGTGGGCCACCCTTCTCCAGAAATCTGTACAATATATGTGGCTTAGAGGACTGCCCTAGAAGGACCCCAACAAGGAGGAGAGGAAAAACCTGCCTGTTTTTTCATGTCTGCTCCCCTCCAAGGTTCTGTTGTTTATCCTGTATTGTTGGGGTTTTAGCTTTCCTGACAGAGCTCCTCTGAGGCTGTACATGTGGATATTTCCCCACTCAATCATCATCGCCATCTTCAGCGCCTGACTGGGTGCTCTCATTGCTGTTTTCTAACTCTGGTTCTCCCCACAATCCAGCTGTCCTCCAGCACACTGCCCATGCTTGTTACCTTCTCTCCAAGGGGACCGGTGCTGGCATTTGGCCAATGGGGAAGAGACCCACAGCATCGCTATAGTTATTTCATGCCACCAGCCTTTTGAAATTTTTTTTTGAATTAGCAGAGTCTCACACTCCACACAAAGGGTCTCTTCAATTGACTGTGGGAATGCCTCCTACCATCTACTTTGTATTCCAGTTTCGATCATTACTTCCTGGGCTGCATGACTTCTGCATGCATTAGCATGTCCAATTCAGTTTGGGGTTTGGAGGGACACACCTGACCTCTTTCCATTTTCTATCTTCATCTAAGACTTTGGAACCAGATTGTATAAGTTATCCAAGGCTATTTCTCCAAAGATTTCCAAAAGAAAGAGTATATGTGGTATGTTTGTATGCTATGTGTGTTTATGCAGATTCGTGCATATTTAATTTATATATTTAAGGCAGAGTTAAAACCACCTACCCCATTCTGACAGTGCTCAACTGATCAAAAGACCTCAGACTAAGTGCAAAAAGGCCATAAAACTAGAATGATGTTGAACAAGAATCACTTTCAGAAAACCCGAGAAAATTTGGGCATACCTAGAGACTGTTCATAGCTTATTGGGCAAGCTGAAAAGGGAGGAAATTCAAGAATTGGGAGTGCATGAAGAGTTCTAGATGAATCCCCTAGGGAGGAATTACCTAGGATTAGGTGGTGGGGGTAGGGAGATGCCTCAGCTTTGACCTTGGCTAACTCTCCTTCACCATCCCTACCCACTTTGAGTGGAAAAGGATGTTCCTGATTCTAAAGGTCTAAATGATATTGGATTTCCCATCTGCCCTTGGATGTCCTAAATGGAATTAGGGATTGGCTGGAGGCAGTGTCTGCATCATAGCGAGTCAAGACTTAATGAGTGTCTGTTGATAATCTTGATGACTGGGAAGAAACATACCAATTGGGGCTAAAGCCAATGACATTACAGAATTCCCCCTGACCCCTCTGGGTTACCTCTAGAAACCTGAGGGGAAGATGTACGTGAGCTAGCTCTGGCAACTTGACTAATCAGTGAGAGTGAGAGCTGGGATAAGGATGCCTCAGTGATTATATAATTGCCGTTGTTCAGTCATTTCAGTTGTGTCTGACTCTTGGGACCCCCTTTGGGGTTTTCTTGGCAAAGATAATGGAGTGGTTTGCCATTCCTTTCTCCAGATCATTTTACAAATGAGGAAACTGAGGCAAACAGGGTAAAATGACTTGCCCAGGGTCACAAAGCTAATAAGTATCTGAGGCCAGATTTGAACTCAGGAAGTTGAGTCTTCCAGACTCCAGGCCCAGCACTCTATCCAGTGTGCCCTAGCTGCCAGAGATTATACAGACTACACATTAATAAAAAACAGTTTAAAGGATTCCCTAGTGTATCTAGTACACGTGCAAGTTAAATTACAACGCTATTTAGTGTAGAATCTGTGTTTCCAATTTACTCTTTTTGTAGAAGCGATCTTAGAAAGTCATCTTTTTCAATCTAATTTTACAGATGAGAAAACCCAGAGTTTAATTGACTTGCCTAAGGTCACACAGGTAGTAATAGTAACTGGACTGGAATTCAGGCTCAGGAATCCTAATTCCAAATCCAGTGTTCTTACCATTGTACCACCCTGATTCTCTTATCATATTCTACCTTGTATCTTACTTTTTTGTGTTCATATTACTTTTTTCCCATTAGATTATGAACTTCTTAAGAGCAGGAACCCTCTTATTTTCTCATTTTTGAACCTCAGTGCCTAACACAATATCTTTCACATGACAGGTACTTAATAAGTACTCATTGAATTGAAATCAATCATTCATTTTTGATTATGACTTCAGAGAACAATTAGGCACATAGATAAAAAGAAATTAAGATGAAGAATTTAGTCTCAGCAGCACCTTGGGCAGCCATTTTGCTTATGATGAGTGCTGCAAGTTCTAAGAAACATCTGGAGCAAAGAGGTATGGGAATTTCCTCTAATGTTGCTTCAAATGGAAGGTGAAGGTTTAGGAAGAGTAGCAGCAAGAAAGATTGTTATTCCTTGAAGAAATGGACAAAGAATGCCTTGCTTTTGACTTCTACTGCAGTTTGAGATACATAGAAACACTAAAATCTTACCCATATTGATAAAGGAAGTAATCTACTTTTGAAACCAAAAAAAAAATGCTTCCTCCCTTCCCTTGGTAGGTAACTTGCTTACTGTTTGATGTTCATTTATTATAAGTTTACATTTATAAACTATCTGATTTCACATGTAGTTTCTATGCACTAGCTACAGCTCAAATCTGAACATTCCATAAAGCCTTCATTCAAGGCTGTTTTCCTCTCCTGCTTTCCAGCTCTCTGTATGGATGCTTGCAGTATAGAATGAGATGCTATTTGCCTCCATCTGTAACCTTAAAAGTCCTTCTGTATTCCCCCTCCCCCACCTCTTTCTAAGCATTTAACAAATAATTCATGGCATGGGGAGGGGGGAGAGGAGGAGGGAATGGTTCCCTTTAAAAGCCTTGTTGCATAGCACTGCCCAATGCTGATTTGTATTACAAAGAAGCAAAATCTTTTTGAGGAAATATCTGCATTTCAGTGTCAGGACTTGGATAATTTAAGCACTAATGAACAGTATTGAGAAAGGACATCTTACTGAAGACAAAGCAGAAAATGTTTCTGGGTTAAGTCTATGTTGTAGACTTGGAATTTTCTTTTCCCCCTTGAGCCTTTTGTTGTTACCTGAGACAGCTGGGTCTCCATAGTGCTTCCAGGCTGTGGAAGAAGTGCTCTCGTCTCTCACAATGCCTGCCTGGTTTGATTAAAGAGCATCATTGGCAGCTCAGAGGGGGAACTTTCCCATTTCTCTCTAGCCTGGAGGACAGTAGACTTGAGAGTGGAGGAGAGTGGTGGTGGGAGCTGACACACTTGGGGGGGTGGGGTAGAGAACGGATATAAATAGGTTGAGCCACAAAGCACCGAGAGGCAGAAATTTCTGTATCAAAGGCAGAATCTTTTTTTTTGTTCTTTTTCCCCTCCCCCCAACCCCAGTGACTAAAAGGCTGCATAGGATTGAAGAACAATCCCCCACCAATCCTTAGGGTAGCTGACTAGCTTACAAAAATGTTGGGCTCGGTGTCTTTCCGATGTTCTCAACTGGAGAGAATTGTGAAGAAGAAAATGGAAATACTGTTGGATTTGGAGCCTCCCTCTCTTCTTTTTTCTATGAAGCCTGATTGATTGGCTGTGTGTCAGTTACCTAGGTAACGTATGTAGATAGAGGCTGAGGCACTGTAGTAAGACTATTCATGAGAGTTGTGTGCTGGGTTTTAAGTGGTAGATGTATGCTGGGGGGGGGAAGGAATCAAACTAGACAATGTATAAATTTGAATATATTAAAAGTATAGTTTGCATTAAGTCCACTTGGTAGATATGAGATAAACTTGAGAGTCTAATGCTTGACAATTTGCCAATAGATATAATCAATGTGTAAATTATGTGAATCAAAAGCAACTTAGTATGGGACAGCTTAACTCCATTAGTAATTAATTGTGTGTGGATATGAATGTTGCATTTTCCTGTCCGGTAGCACTTTTTTCAGAAAAATCTTCATGGGACCAAAATTTTAAAACTGTAAATTACCAGGCATTATGATCACTCACATTTTAAAATAATAAAGCACCTTCCTTCATTGCCACAGTCCTGGAAAGTAAGTTAAGGCAGTACTTATTATCCACATTTAGATGAGAAAATGAGGTTCTGATTTGGCCAATGTTGCAGAACCAACAGATGGTAGTACCAATTCCAAAGCCAGGTTTTTTGATTCTGAGTCTGGGGATGTCAGATCAAACCATACCCAAGCACATACACATGTGTACAAAGGCCTAGGCCACAAACATTGCATGAACAAGCACATGCACACAAGCATGGGAAGACACACATACATACACATGGTATGCCTACATACATAGTAGATATACATAAAAACCACCTCCATTTTACCATTCCATAAGCACCACAAGTAAATTGGAAGAAGCATTTAATTTCATAGTAGAAGAGCTGAGTTCTAATCCTAGAACAGCCATCTGCATCTTTCTGGCCTTTCTCCACAACATCCCCCCAAGCAGTCTTGCAGCCTTGTGCATACCCTCCCTAACCTGCCCTCTTCAGTTCCAGTCCAAGGCTTTACTTCCTGCCCCCATTTCCCTATATGTGTTGCCTCTTTCATAAGTATGTGAGCTTTTGTGAGCAGGGGCTGTCTTTGCTTTTGTAGTTGTATCCCCAGAACATAACAGTATTCGGCACAAATTAACTATTTGATAAATAAACAAATAGATAAATTTTCCAGGGTAGCCAGGTGGCAAATGGATAGAGTGTTGGGCCTGGAGTCAAGAAGACCTGAGTTCAAATTCAGCCTCAGAAACTTACTATTAATGTGACCCTGGGTGTTTCACTTGATCCTATTTGCCTCAGTTTCCTCATCTGTAAAATGAGCTGGGAGAAGGAAATAGCAAAACATTCCAGTATCTTTGCCAAGAAAACCCTAAATGGGATCAGGCTGACTGAACAACTTTTCGTTTATACATACCTCTTAAGATGAAAGAGTTGGACTCAATCTCCCTTTCAGGTCTGAAATTCTGTTATCCTATGTGTTATTATGAATTGGGTTTCAGTAAGCACACTAGTTGGAGTAAAAATGTCTTCTAAAAGAATCAATTTTTAAATCCACATACTTCAAAATGTCCTACATGCCAGATAAACTGAGCTTGTCTCCTTATCTCATTCCCTCCCCCCCAAAGAATTTCAGATTGACTCAACTGAAATTCATTTTACTATATGAGTGTCCTAAACATCATTTTTGCTAGAATAGATCAACACACTAAAAAACTATTACAAGACCTTCTTGGACTTCAGAGGAAAGAAGCATTTTGAAGATAAAACACCCATGCTGGAAAAAGAAAAAAAGGTCAACAAGTGGTGAGCCAACAATTTCAAAATTTTCTTTAAAGTGTGCTTATATCAGCAGCCAACCTCACATTTCAATTCAACTGCTTGCAGAAATCACAAGAGGCAAATCACAGAACCAAGTGAGAAGAAAGCTGGGTGGGGTTTCATTAACATGTGCCCTAATGCCCAATTAACATTGTCTTTGGGAAGACAATGCTAGAAATAACACAAAATAAAGATACGTGGGAAAGTTGTGAAAATTATACTTATTTGATGGTCATACTTAAAATTTATTTTCCATGCCTACCCCTCCCCCCACCAAAAAAAAAGTCTAAGCTACATCCACCCAAATAATCCTGAACATGCATTACCACGGGTGAAATTGGTGGTCCATCAGGCTCTGAAATCAGAGCTGAAAAACGAAACCGTTAATTGAGGTGAAGCTATGTCAGCTGGCTCATTTTACAAGGCGAGGCAGAGTGATCACTGCAGAAAGAAAGCTGTGTCCCGTCTCTTCTCGGGTTTTCTGAACCACTCGCCAGTAAAGAGACTACCACTGCACT
Organism: Phascolarctos cinereus; assembly: GCF_003287225.1. Taxonomy (NCBI): domain Eukaryota; kingdom Metazoa; phylum Chordata; class Mammalia; order Diprotodontia; family Phascolarctidae; genus Phascolarctos; species Phascolarctos cinereus. The sequence goes on from NW_027555847.1 coordinate 573,036,693, forward strand.
GGGTGACAGCCACTGGCTTCTAGAAATCCATTGTTTCCTCAATTCCCCCAGCTTGTCTTCGATTACCCCGCCCCGCCCTCCTGCATCTGGGCTGGAGATACCTCAGTTTTATTTCAGTCCAACAAGCACCTATTATACCCCTTGCCCTATATAGATGTTTCTGGGTGCAAGCAGTTTTGAAAAGGCTGCAGTTTGGGACTGTCTGTTCCTCAGTGCTCGCCAGATCCTGCCTCTCCTCCCCTGAAGTGCTGCTGAGGATGTACTCTGTTACCCGTCTGGGAATCTGCAACAGGGTGGCTGATAGAATCAGCTGAAGAGCTAGGTGTCTGGGTTAGAAGGGTATGTGTTATGTTCTCTCTTCCTCACTCCTCCTTCACTCTGCACTTTGGAATTCAACTGAAACCCATAACAATTGATTCTCCTCATCCCCTCTTTCTCTTGCTGGAAGGGAGATGAAGACAGCCTAGGCCTACGGGAAAAGTGTCTCACTCAACAGCCGTTGGCTTTACTCCGCCGCTGCAGGAGTCGCGGTCATTCTGGCCTCTGCCTGGAATATGAAAAGGGAACTTGTTTCCTAGTAAAAAAACGCGCCACGGGAGGCAGTTACGGAATGACTAGAGTATTTCAGGTCTGCTACAGAAATGCCTGCAACACACACACACACACACAGACACACACACACACACACACACACACACACACACACACAGAGTTCTAAGCATGGTTCTGGGCTGTGAGTGAAGGCACCCGAAGTAGCAATAGGTCTTTGGAGGAGGCAAGGGAGAGAAGGATTTGAGGAGAGGGTAAGGTGTAGAGGACCAAGTACCCCTCCTCAACTTTCACCTCATCCGCTCCCCACCCGCAATCCATCCCACCCACCTGCACGTCAGGCAGAGCACGGCTATGGTAAACGGTACTAAGATTTCTATTTCTAGTTTCCAGTTTCTGGGTCTGTAAACGTCCAGAAAGGCAATCAATTCCTTTTTTTCTCCTCTCTGCGTCTCTCTGTCTTTGTCTCTGTTTCAGTCTCTGTCTCTCCCTTCCCCCCACCCCCAACTAGCTAACAAAAGGATCTGCAGCTGCTTCAAATACTTCAAATGCGCAGTGCACATCCCAAAAGGGAGGGTCTCTGCGCGCGCATGCTTGTGGCTGTGATATTGGCCTTTGCGTATGTGTGTGTAAATGCTTCTATGCGGTGGATTTGACTCCGCGCCCAAGGCTGCAGGGGGATGAGTCTCCCAGAATCAGCTCAGGCAAGGAAAAAAGCTGGCACTGCTGCCCGGTTTTCTCGCCGCTTCTCAAATAAATCCGAGTGCTGCAAACTGGAGGCTTGAACAAGCTTTTAAAAACTTATGGGAGATAAAGCCACAGTCCTCAGTCCTTTGTTTCACTGTCAAAGCCTATTGTCCCTTCCCCCTTGGGACCCCACCCTTTTTTCTTTTCCTTTCCAACTACCTACGACCACTCCCCACTCCAAACTCAACCTCAAGTCAAAAGAAGGAAATAAAAACAGAACACAATAAAACCCAGCGAAGCAGCAATTTAGAATTGAAAATATTTTTCTTATGCCAAATCTATTTTACAGAAATGAACCCGTCTCTAATCCGGAATCAGGCTGTGCTTCCCTATTCTGGCGATAAGAATACGAGAAGGTGGGGGTGGGGGTGAGAGTGAGTGTGTGTGTGTGTGTGTGTGTGTGAGATACACCCTCTACACTGAGCCACGCAAGTCTCTGTTTTAGCTCTGTTGGGGATAGAGGGAAGGTGGGAAGAAAAAAAAAATTACGGTGCAAAGGTCACGAGTCTGTCTGCTCAGAGAAGGATAAGCTCTTTGAATAAGGAGGAAGAGGTATGGTGCGGACGAGCTCTTCCCAGACTCTTTCTTTCCTTCCCAGCAGTACTGTGTGCCCCTTTTTAGAAGACAGAGAAGAGGTTAATATGGGGAGAAGAGGTTAATATGGGGTGGTGGTAACCTGCTGGTCTGTTTCTGCAACAGATGTGCAATGGTCCCACTCTTCCCACTTTCACTCCCGGATCACTGGGGTAGGGATGATGGGATGGGGAACGGAACAGGTTCACCCTTTCGTCTGGCTCCTCCCAAACTGCCTTCTGTCCAGAAACAGAACCTAGTACTATAGGATTTGGGGGAACAGCACTGAGGGCAGGAGTTCAGAACTCAGAGTGGGAACTCGACGGAGAGAGCTGGAAGAGCGTAGCATCATAGAAGGAATCCTGTATTTGGAGCCAAAAGGCCTGGATTCGAATCCCAATTCTGATATTTCCTGCCTATGTAACCTTGGAAAATCACTTGCCTCTCTGGGCCTTGTGAATAAAAGGAAGGACTTCTCAGGTATCAGCTCTAAATCCATGTTCTTATGATGCCGGGACGATTCCGCTGGGGGTGGGGTGTTGGAGAATTGAACTTAGATTCAAGGTCCAACGGTGCTTACTAATTTTGTGACCTTTGGCAAATCACATCATCTCCCCGCAATTTACTCGTTGGCAAAACCCAAAATAATACTTGCTCCACCTACCTCACAAGGCTGTAATGAAAGCGCTAGGTAAATGTGAATTGTAATTTCCATGCTCTCTAGTTCCCGTCCTATACACCCAACCAGCCTTTTCAACCCTTCCACCTGTTCCGTTTCCGTTGCTTTCCTAGTCACCGGGCTTCTCCCGCAATTCCCTCCTTGCCACACCCTCCTGCCCTCCTAGGCTCTTCTGCCAGCTCTACCAACTTCCTCTCCTATGCCACACTATCCTTTTTTCTCCTCCTCAACCCGAACCCTAGACCATGCCCACGCCCCAACCCTCCTCTCTCCCCCCTCCCCACCCTTTTAGCCTAGCCGGGTGTTCCACTTGGATAGGCTCTCCCAGGCCTAATGGGTCCATAGTCCCACCCCTCCACTGTCCAAGCATTACGTCATCGTCGGGGGGGCAGGAGTTTGTGCTAGAAAGGGACTGGGGGAGGTATAGGGCTGGGTGGGGGAAGGGAGGGTGAGGGGCTCAGGGGTGGAGCCTGGTGCCAACTGCCCCACCCTTCCTATAAAAGGCTGTGTAAGGGGGCTTACGCGATTTTAGAGTGTAAGTGTACGGGAGGAATCGCAGTGTGTTCCAAGAGAAATTAAGAGGGGGGGTGGGTGTGTGAGAGAGAGAGAGAGAAGGAGAGAAAGGAAGCGAGGGACAAAGAAAGAAGGAAAGAAAAAGAAGGTAGAGATCCACTTTGCAAGCCAGGCATCATGCGTGAGATCGTGCACATTCAGGCTGGTCAGTGTGGCAACCAGATAGGAGCCAAGGTGAGTGCTGGGCGGCGGAGGTGAGCGATACTTGTCCTAGGGTCTGGTGGGAATCGTGGGTAGTTCCTGGGGATGCGGCGGCTTCTCTTGCACCTATCCCCAGGGGACTTCCCGGAGTCTTTGTACCAGTCTCTTTGTAACTGAGAGAGGCGTGACCCACGCCTATCTGCCAGAAGGCTGAGCTCTTTGAGAATTTTGGAGTCTTTTTTTCCCTTCCTTTTTTGTAATTGGTTGGTTGTTTTTTTTTTTTTGGTCTCCCTCTTCTTACTACTACTCTTTTTTTTTTTAATCTTGTCCTTGTGGGTGAGGATGCGCTATAGCGTGTGTGTGTGTGTGTGTGTGTGTGTGTGTGTGTGTGTGTGTAAAGGTCTTTACTCGATTGAGCCCACAAAGCTGCAGAGTTGGGCGGATGGGAGCCGTCGCTACTGATGTGTTGAGAATCCACAATTACCCTCCGCCTTCTTTTCTTTATTCCCTGATTCCCACAGTGGAGATTGATCCCCAAGTTCTCCATTACCTTGCCACTCCCACTCCAACCTCCTGGCCTCTCACAAAGCTGTCTGCGCTAGAAGACTAATGTGAGCTTTTGGTTTGGGGGCGGGGGGAAGGAAAGAAGGGCAATATAAAAAAAAAGTCACTGGAATCCCTCTCTGGTGGTCCTGCTGCAGCCGCAGCTGCCTTCTTCTCTCTTCTCCCCTCCCCACTTGCCCGAGGGCTAATTCTGCTGGTTCTGAGCCGCTATTTCTGCGGAAAACGCCCAGCTCTAACTCTCAGTTCTGAGAGAAATCTCATTTCTCTGAGACCTGGTCCAGGCTACCTGAAGTGGGCGGATGAGGAGGGGGAGGGATGTTAATAGGTTGGTCTCTTGATGGTCTTAACGTTGCTAATTGTAAGTTCTGTCACAGTTTTGGGAGGTCATCAGTGATGAACATGGGATTGATCCCACAGGCAGTTACCATGGAGACAGTGATTTGCAGCTGGAGAGAATCAATGTTTACTACAATGAAGCCACTGGTAATTGCTTTTTGTCTGCCCTTTCCAACCTTCTTTCTTCCCAGATATCACCTTCCCGTTTTTCATAGATTTGTCAGTGATATGAAGGCTGAGATTTTGGGGGCATTTTCTTTGTATCTTCACTCCTGATACAGTGCCTGACACATTGTAGGCACTCAATACATACTTGTTGAATTAAATGGTTGGGACTGACCATAGCATCTCACCAGCATGAGCGATATCACCTGCTTGTTCCATCTGGCAGAACACCACACCCTCAGCAATAATCCACCAGATTTTCTGGACTGCTTGCAGTTTTAAAGGACCAAATTGAGATACTACCCTTTTATTCCTTTGTCTGAGAACAGCAGTTTTTGTGATTGTGTTGATTTAGTCTTCTTCCCCTTGAGATCCCTGCAATGATGCACAGTCTAATCCTGCCTTTTGTTCTTCCCACCTACAGGTAACAAATATGTTCCCCGAGCAATCTTGGTGGATTTGGAACCTGGCACAATGGACTCAGTCAGGTCTGGACCATTTGGCCAGATCTTCAGGCCAGATAACTTTGTTTTTGGTATGTGATGACTTCATAGATCATATTTTATATTAGTATTACAGGGTGGAAGGTTAGGACTCTCAATGAGTAAGAATTGCCAGTATTTCATAATTTAAAAAACCTGTTCTTAGTGTGGACCTGGAAAAAAAATGCCATGCCTAGTCTCTAGCTATAATTTATATATATGAAATAGCCATATCCAGAGCATTAATGTCTGACTTTTTAAAAATAATCGTCAGAAATAACCCAATTCATCAGTGACTCACAGGTCTACATAACTGGCTTAGGACAATGGTGTCAAACTGAAATAAAAATGGGGCCTCATCACATAATGACTTAGAAAACCACATATTATGTTCTATTGTATTTTTCTTTCTTTTGTTGAATATTTCCCAATTACATTTTAATCTGGGCTAACATAATGTTACGAGCCTCTGGGGGATATTTGACACCTCTGGCTTAGGGTATGAAGATGTATATTTTAATCACCAGAAATTGATACAGTCTCTTTCTCCTTCTCCTTCCAGGCCAGAGTGGTGCAGGAAATAACTGGGCCAAAGGCCACTACACAGAGGGAGCAGAATTAGTAGATTCTGTCCTGGATGTAGTGAGGAAGGAGTCAGAAAGCTGTGACTGTCTCCAGGGCTTCCAGCTGACCCATTCCCTGGGAGGTGGCACTGGGTCTGGAATGGGAACCCTGCTCATCAGCAAGATCAGGGAAGAGTACCCAGACAGAATCATGAATACCTTCAGTGTGATGCCCTCCCCCAAGGTGTCAGACACTGTAGTTGAGCCCTACAATGCCACCCTATCTGTCCATCAGTTGGTGGAGAACACAGATGAGACCTACTGCATCGACAATGAAGCTCTCTATGACATTTGCTTCAGAACCCTGAAGCTGACCACACCCACTTATGGAGACCTCAACCACTTGGTCTCTGCCACCATGAGTGGAGTCACCACCTGTCTGCGGTTTCCAGGTCAGCTGAATGCTGATCTCCGCAAACTGGCAGTGAACATGGTACCATTCCCCCGCCTGCACTTCTTCATGCCAGGCTTTGCCCCTCTGACCAGCCGTGGTAGCCAGCAGTACCGGGCTCTGACGGTGCCTGAACTCACCCAGCAGATGTTTGATTCTAAAAACATGATGGCCGCCTGTGACCCCCGCCACGGCCGCTACCTGACTGTGGCCGCCATCTTCAGGGGCCGCATGTCCATGAAAGAGGTGGATGAGCAGATGCTCAATGTGCAGAACAAAAACAGCAGCTACTTTGTGGAGTGGATCCCCAACAATGTGAAGACAGCCGTGTGTGACATCCCACCGCGTGGCCTCAAGATGTCTGCCACCTTCATTGGCAATAGCACGGCCATTCAGGAGCTGTTCAAGCGCATCTCAGAGCAGTTCACGGCCATGTTCCGTCGTAAGGCTTTCTTGCACTGGTACACGGGTGAAGGCATGGATGAGATGGAGTTCACTGAAGCAGAGAGCAACATGAATGACCTGGTGTCTGAATATCAGCAGTACCAAGATGCCACTGCTGATGAACAAGGGGAATTTGAGGAGGAGGAAGGGGAGGATGAGGCTTAATTCAGAACTTGAGGGTTTAGGAAAAGCTTTAGTCAAGAATGCAAGTCTTTTGGGGGGATGGTATCTTCATGATTGTACTGAAGAAGCATGGTCTCTTTAAATGTGTACTTTGATGCTCTCCACTGTTGCCTGTCACCATTTTTTTTGTAACTTTGATTACATTAATGTAACAATTGTGATACTTCTGAAATATTGTTTTAAATGGCTAAAAAACCCACATAAACATTTGTGACTTTAATGGTGTCCTTCTTTATTTCTCTGCACCCTACCAAAAATATGTATATGTTGTACTAGCACTTAAATATACTTTTAATAATAATAAATCAATGTCCATTGATTTTTAAAGACAAATTTTTCCTTAAGGAGACAGAGTAAATAAAGTTCAAATGAACCTGCTATTCCAGAATAGTAAAACTGGATCCTGAATTCTAGAATGATCCTTCATAAACTAACAGTTTAACTTTATTATTAGGTCCCTTTGAACTAAGCTATTAGCCATATTTCCAAATGGAGGTCCCCCTGGGTTACTCTTTTTCACTAAAATTATTTTTTATTAAAAACATTCATTTCCACATAAGCAATTTACTTTGGTGAGATCCTCCCAATGCAAGGCTTCTCTCTTTGCAATCTAATTTACATGACCTGCTTAATAAACCATTTGTTTGGAGACAGTACAAAAGCAAACTTCAGTCCAAGGTAAAGGCTCACAAATTCTTTATTACTAGATGCTTAATAAATCTGTAAACTCTAACTCAGCCTGGGAAACAGTGCTTATGCTCTTTGTTAGTGATACGTACTTATAAGACATACTACTAAAATTAAAAAAAAAAGAGGTACTACTTACAAAGTAGGGGTTCATAGTATTCATTCATTCAAAAAAATAGATGCCTATTATGTACTGGGCACTGTGCTAGGAACTAATGTGAGTCAATCATCTTCAAGTCTAGAACTGTTGTTCACATAGTGCTGGTGAAAGAAAGTTTCAGGGTTTTTTAAAATAAATGTTGCATCTGTTTCCTCCTATATCCCTCCTTTCCCTTCCTAGACAGCCATCCCATATTAGATTTTTTTTTAAGAAAAAAAGAAAAAAATGGGGGAAAAATCAGCAAAACCTATCAATATATTGAAAAAATATCTGACTATATGCATTGCTCTGTACCCATGAACCTCCACCTCTGTAAAGGAGTTGGGGGAGGTATCTTCTCATATCTCTTCTTTGAGATCAGAGTTATTCTTTGTAATTATTCAACATTTACTTGAAGAAAGCTATTTTCAATGATAGGTTTAGAGAGGCTTGGGATTTGCATGTGCTGAGGGTTGGGTTTTTATTTTTTAAGCCAAATCTAAGTAAATATTACTTTGGTTTGAATTATAGTGAATAAATAATTTCTTTGGCATTATTCCTAGTGAAATGAGAAGGGGGCAAGTGAGCACTCAGTAGGGTTTCCATCATAGCATAAGACAAATTTGATTTCTTTTGTAGATCTGAAAAACAATCTGAAACAAAATTTCAGTCTCTGCCTGAGCAGAATGAAACGGTATCACCATGGGAAATAGCTTGCTTTGAAAGTGGAGTGAGGAGAATTTTTACTCATATCAAACATTATTTAAAGTTGGCTATAAATAGCAGAGTCAAGTTAGTAACTAGGCAGGGACAAGAGCCAGTGACCTTTGAGTTTAGGATATGGTATGTTTAATGCTGGACTGAACCAAATGCTTGGTTTACCTAGATCTTAATAGAGATCTCTATTTGTTCCTAACACCTGAGCTAGTTAAAAAGTTTTTCTGCACGACTGCACAGAGCCCATAGATTAGCAGGCATTGTCCTGGGGCTAGATCCTTGACCAATGATTTTTTTTAAGAATTGGTCATATGAATGAGCTGCCACTGAGAAGAAAGGTGGCAAGCCTGCCAAGAGCCTCCTGGTCTGCTTTTATCAGCAGGTCTTACCTTCCCTTCACCTTTATGAGAAGGTAACAGAAGGGCACCCAGCAGGCCTGCCAGCCGTTCTGTCAGAATAACCCATTCGCACGCTGCTGTAGCTTACTAGGCATGATCTGAATGGTTGAATGCCAGATTGTCTATTCAAGCAGATGCTTCTGTGCTGCCTCTTTCCTTTGGAAAAAAGAGACAGAGAGAGAGAGAGAGGGAGGGAGGGAGGGAGGGAGAGAAATAAGAAGAAACAAAACAAAAACCACAGTGTTTATTTAGAATTTTAAAGAACAGGAAATAAAACTCCATGAGAGACTGACTCACACCTGGATTAGCACATACATCTGGTACCATTTAGCTTTGCTTCCTTCTCCCTCACCCCCCTCACCTTAATTGATGGATGTATTTGGGCTATTTTTGATTCCCATGAATATAATCAACTCATCTTTGCCCTTAACTTTCTGGTTCTTCTTTATTGTCTCACCGGAAGACAATCCAGCTCTAACTGCCTCAGTTCCAAGAATACATGTGTAAGGCCCATAGGGTTCTTTTTCTCCCCTACTTATTTTTTTTTAAATTTAACAAGTGTTTATTTTCTTCCCTTCCCAACCTCAACCCCCCACTCTACCCTACCCCCCACACACACCACACTGAAAAAAATAAAAATAAAAACAAAACCCTTGTAACAAGCATGAATGGCTAAACAAAACAAATTTCCAGACTAGCCATGTCCAAAAACACACACTGAGTTCCACATCTTGAATCCATCACTTTTCTGTCCAGAGGACCCATAGGTTCTCCTGCTGTGTAAAGAGGCAGAGGGTGAGTCTGCGCTGAGCTGAGCCCAAACCTCCCACAATGAAGAGCACATCCTTCAAACCTGAGCTTCTTCCGAGATATCTAAATCAAGTAACAAGCCTTTATGATACCTCTTTTACTCTGGTTAAAGTGAGTAAGCTCCTTGAGAAATACCAAGAAGTTGAAGACGTGGTCCCTGCCCTCCAAGGAATGACTGAGACTTGGAGAGACTTTACCAAGGGGCTGGAATCAGACTGGTCTTCCAGGGTCATGTGTCATATTCATATGGCAAGTGATTCTTAATTCCTGTTTGGAGTCCTACATGCATGGTGCTCCAAAGAAATTACATTTTTGAGAAATTTGCTCTTCTAATACATATCATAGCATGCTGGGAAAGGAATGCTTGAAAAGTGACTAAGGGAAAGAGATCTTTGGTTTCCAGTTCCTTCTTACTCATTTTCCCAGCTCCTAGAGCCCATTTCTCAGAACTATCATTCTGGGGGAGCACTTTGCACATGCAGCTCTCTATAAATGCCACCCGAACTCTGACCTTTCACTTTCAATGCCTACTATAGATGTCCCACTCTTTTTTTTTTCTAACGATAACTCAGCCACAGGCTATTCGTTGGAGAGTAGACTTAGTTTTATACCCATTTCTCTCCTCGCATTCATCTGGAGTGTTGTATTTCCAGATAAATTTATTTCACACAGAACATGCCAAACCACTGCTAGAATCAGCTTCCTTAGTGCACTGTTCAGATAACGTTTTTCTCCTCTGCCAAACCTTCAATGGCTCCCAATTGCTTGCCAAACAAATGATAACCTTTTTAAAATTAGAAACCCTGGAATCTGAGTCTTTCCTCTCCCAGGCTGACTCCAATTTACTTTTTTTTTGGGGGGGGCGCCAGGCAATGGAGTTAAGTGATTTCCCCAGAGTCACACAGTTAGTAAGTGTCTCAGACTGGATTTGAGCTCAGGTCCTCCTGACTTTAGGGCTGGTGTTCTATCCACTGCGCCACTTAGCTGCCCCCTCAAATCTTTTCAGAAAACACTTTGGATTGCTCCTTTGTTCCCTCATGTTCTGCCTTGTAAATATCATTTTATCAGACTATACATTTCTCAGGAGAAGGGATTGTCTTATTTCATCTTTGTATCCTTAGGACCCTCCAAAACCATGTGTTGCATTGGATAATCAATTTTACCATCTATGTAGAATCTGCCCTGAAAGCTAAGATGAAGTGCAAAAAGAAGCCTTGGGCTGCTCCACTCAATTCACCTGTCCATATCATTTAAACCGTAGACATATGGGCCAGTGGAGCTACAAGGGACATTAGAGAGTGACTAGTTCCAACCCCTTGAATGATAGACTCAAGAAGTTTCCACCCAGAGAAGAATGATTGGAATTGCATCTGAATTTATTAACCTTTGGAGACTAGCTCAAGAATGCATCTTGATCCTATATTTAGAAGAAAGTTCTAGATGCATAGGACTGCAGAGGACTGCAGGCTGCCCCCACTGTTGCTTCTGACCAGACCTCACATTGCGTTTTGCTCTGCTCCTCTCCATTGTACTCCTATGTAATGTGTTTGTATTTTATCTTCTTTTTAAAATGTGAATTTTTTTTAAATGCCTTATGTCACTGAGAAATGACAAAACAGTTTCAGAAGAAGCTCTTCTGAGCAAAGCTATCAGTACAATTTATACAATGATAACTGTATTGTAGGGGATAGAGTGCCAGGCCTGGAATCAGAAAGACTCATTTTCCTGAGTTCAAATCTGGCCTCAAACACTTACTAGTTGGGTGACCCTGAGTAAATCATTTAACCCTATTTGCTTTAGTTCCTCATCTGTAAAATGAGCTGGAGAAGGAAATGGTAAACAATTCCGGTATCTTTGCCAAGAAAACCCCAAATGGGAATCAGACACGACTAAAATGACTGAACAACAAAACAATAAACTATATTAGAGAGACAAATAACTTTGAAGAACTTTAGAACTCTGATCAATGCAATAGTAAACCATGAGCCCATCAAAATGATGTTCCACCTGCCTCTCCCGTCAGTGAGATAATGAAAGTAAAAATGTGGAATGAGACCTATGCTTTTGGACATGGCCAATGTGTGAATTTATTTTCCTAGACTATGTGTATTTGTCATTTTCTTTTTTCCTCTTTTTAATTGTTCAATGGGAAGGGGAGGGGCAGTGGATGAAAAAGATAATAAATGTTTGTAAAAATAAATAAACATTGTCAAATGTCCCATATCACAAATTAGCATGATACCCATTTTAGCAAAAAAAAAATTGTGGGATCCTTGAAATGAAGCTCACTTGTGCATCAAGTCAGGGTCAGAATGAAAGCAAGAGAGGTATATACCCATCACTACCATAAGACTATGATTACTAAGCCACTGGGGGACTAGAATTTTACTAGCAAGGAAAAGATCAAGTTATCAATAGCATCGACCAAAGATTTTGAAATGGACCCTGAAGATGAATCAACAAATTCAGATTCACTTCTTAAGAGATATGGTCTAAAACTGTGGCACCCTGACCATCACTTTGGGCTTTGTGGTTTATTGTAACAGAAGACAGATAGAATCCAAATGTTATTCACAATGAGAAAATCTAATGCATGGAATTTTCTATGAGCCATGTGTTTATGAAAAAGTGCTTTAGTCTGAGAAAGTTACAGTATTAAGAGAATTTAGGCTACAAGTGAAATATCACTAATTCAACAAATGTTTATACATTATCTACTATGTGCAAGTCACTGGGCTGGGTACTAGGGGAGAGTTTTGGGTATATAACACAGCCTTTGCTTTCAAGGAGTTTTCAAATTAGTGGATGGTAGGAATTGGGAATAATACAAATGCATGCAAATAAATATTACACAAATAATCATTACTCATTGGCTTGACATGGACATTCTATAAATTAATGTAGGGATCCAGATTGGTGACAAGATGAAGGCCTCTAATCTTCATTCCTCCCAAACCTCCTTCTTTCTCCTCTCTTTAGAAGGTTGTGACTAGGAAAGCCAACAGAGCCATAGTGGAAGAAGGAATTCAGAAGTATGGGAAGTTCAGGTAGAAAATTTATTACTATTTTCAATAGTAATAAAGTAGTTTTTGTCCATATAGAAGAGACTCAGGGGAGAGGAGTATATTTGTATAAATGACTGATGCTAATCTGTTGTTGAAAATTAGGATGCAGAGAATATTCCAATAATTTTTAGTACATTCTGTCCTAAAATGTATGTTTGGAAGCCTTTCCTTAACATGAGTATGTTAAGCATCCATGATTTTGTCAGTATATATACTTCCTCAATTGACAGTCTTCAAGAATTTTCCTTCATTGTAGCAAATCTTTATTTCTAACTAAAAGGAAACTATTTGAAATCTATGAATCATAATGAGTCAAAAAGATCTATTATCAGTAGAACATCTCAATCAAATGTTAATAATAAGTAAGGTTGACCAAAACAGACTATAATCACTGGGAACTTATATATATTACAGTGTGGTACTTAGGGTTCCACCTCATACATGTACCTCTAGAACAGCTACCTTACTTTGAAAGCCCTCAAGGGGTCAGCATCCACTCAGAACTATAGCCCCTATCAATATGCTTACATTTACCAACCACTTAGAGAATACATTTGTTGCTTAGTCATTTTTTAGCCACATCCTACTTTTCGTGACCCCATTTGGGGTTTTCTTGGCAAAGATACTGGAGTAGTTTGCCATTTCGTTCTCCACCACATTTTAAAAATGAGGAAACTGAGGCAAAAAGTGACTTGCCTAGGGTCACACACCTAGTAAGTGTCTGAGGCCAGATTTGAACTCAGGAAGAGTGAGTCTTCTGGACTCCAGGCCCAGCTTTCTAGCCACTGAGCCACCTAATGGCTCAATAGAGGATGTAGTTAAAAAAAAAAAGATATATTATCATCAAACAGATCCCTCAGGTACACGAGGACCTGTGGAATAGGCACACTGTCCTATAGGTTAACATACTACCAATAAGGAAAGATACATGTGCAAAATACATACATGGATGAAGATACCTATAGTAAGAATCTCTGTGATCTGTAGAATGTAAGCTCCTTGAGGGCAGGGAGTGGTGGGGTGTGGTTTCTTTTTTGTTTTCATATTGTTAGCATCTCTTACAATATCTGGTAAATAACGGGTGCCTAATAAATGCTTATTAGATTGGATTAGATTGGGTTGACCAGGGTATGCCAGTGGAGGGTACCCACAAAGTGATGGGTTGGGGGGCAGAACACTTGTGTGGAGGGCATGCATGCAGGTATATGTATAGCTCAGGCAAACTCACGGCAGAGGCATCTCCTATCTCCAGTGCAGCTGAGTCCGGCCTTCTGATGATATCACAGCACCGCTGGCTCCTGGGCTTCATTTCTCTACTATTCCCTGGATATTGTGTCCTCGGGGTGGATGTTTCATCTTATCTCTAATGTCAAATGCCGAGATTCAGCTCTTCAGAGCTATTTGCTGCCCTCTGCTCCAACCTCCTGAGGTACAATGGCTAGAATGATTCTCTCTGGCAGGGGAAGGCTAACACTGAGGCTATGAACCATTATACTCCAGTGGGCAGTCAACAAAAAAATGCAATATGCTCCAGGCTGGGATAAGTTTATGGCAGTGAATAGGGCACTGAGCCTGTAGTCAGGAAAACCTGAGTTCAAATCTTACTAGCTGTGTGACCCTGGGCAAGTCACTTAACCCTGTTGGCCTCAGTTTCTTTATTTGTAAGATGAGCTGGGAAGCAAATGGCAAACCACTCCAGCATCTTTGCCAAGAAAACCCCAAATGGGGTCAGGAAGAGTAGGACATGACTGAACAACAACAAGATTAAGTCTATTCCTTTGATTGCCTTTATCTGGTGTTAACTCAAGGTCCTTGGACCTAGACAACTATCTTACTTGAAATTAGACAATTCTTTGCAACTCCTCTTAAATCTTTGACATATGTGTTCCAAAAACTCTTTCCAGGGACTAAGGCAAGAACAAAACCTAGGTGAATCAGTAGAAGCTATATTATTGCTTTTATTGTGCATATTTCCAAAAACAAAAGCCCTAATCTTTTAAAATTTTATTTGGGTTAATCCAAATCTCCCTAGTATACCTACAATAAGATTGTGGACTTAAAGCTGGAAAGAACCTTAAAGACCATCTAGTCTAACCCCCTTGTTTTCTAAATTATGAAGCTCAGCCCCAGAGAAGTCAAACAACTTTCCCAAAGTCATTTAGATAATAAATAAAAGAACCACAATTCAAACCCAGTTACTCTGACTCCAAATCTATCCAAATTTTAAGGATAATGTTATACCCTGAATTAAGATTTTCTTTATGGGGTTCTAAAGAAAGTCATACTCAATGATTGTAATCATTTGAATTTATAGCATCTAATTTTTAGCAACTGAATTTTAAGTTTAGAGGGTTTTTTTCCTCTGTTACTGTTATTTATACTGATAGCTAACATGTATATAGTGCCTACTATGTGCCACGTACTTTTTTCAAATAATAAACCATTTGATTCTCACAACAATCCTGGGAGGTAGGTGATATTATTATCCCCATTTTATAGATGAGGAAACTGAAGCAAACCAAGGTTAAGTGACTTGCCCAGAGTCTCATAGCTAGTAAGTGTCTGGGGCTAGATTTGAACTCAGGTCTTCCTAACCAGGTCCAGAGCTCTATCCACTACCCCCATTCATCATTATGAAATTGATAAATATCAACCAAGAACATTTCTATATACAGAGAAAAGCAAAAGATAATTGCATATGGAGCTGTGAATCATTATTTAGTATAGCCTCGGTGTTTTTAGGCATATAATAAGTTGTTTAAGCTTATCAAAAAACTGCTGGAATAGAAACTATTCCAGCTCTTTTCTGCTTTGTCTGTGTCCCCTTCTGAACATCTTTCCTGCTCTCTTCTGTGTGTATTTTAAAATGTTTCATTAATGCTCCTTCCTTTTCCCATCATCACCATCACTCCCTCCCCCATTTCCTCCAATACCTTTTGTCCCCTCAAAAAGAAAAAAAAACCTCTTGTAGCAAGTAAATATAGTCAAGCAAAACACATTTGCATATTGGCCACTCAGCATCTGTCCTCCATCTCTGTCAAGAGGTGGGAAGCATGATTCATCATAAGTCTTCTAGGATTGTGGTTGATCATTGCATCGATCAGAGTTTCTATCTTCTTCAAAGCTGTTTTCCTTTACAATGTTGTAGTCATTGCATAAATTGTTCTCCTGGTTTGCCTCACTGTACGCTATCAGTCCGTATGAGTCTTTCTGGTGTTTTTCTTACTGTTATAGTTGTCACTTTGGTGATACAATAATATTCCATTCATATGCCATAATTTCTTAACGGTAGCTTTCTTAAGGGGCAGAGATTTCATTCTCTTCCTTTGAATTTCTCCATTCTAAACTGAAAAATCATTGGTAAATTTAAAAGCAGGAAAGCTCACTTTCTTTTGCAATCAATGATTAACTCAGGGGGTACATAATCTAATGTCTTGTTTTTCATGTTGTCCTGGCTGAAATATTTTTTCATTTAAATTTTTTTCAAATTTAAGTAAAGTATTTAAATATATTTGTTAAAATATTTGTATTTGCTATTAAAGAAAAATTTCTAGAATATGAACTTGTGGCTTTTGTTAAAATTCATCTTAATGCTTGGGGTTTTTTGGTGTCATATTTCTTCTTAACATAAATATATAAGATACAATATAACTATAACATAAATTAGGATAATTTAATACAAATTTATAAAACAATACCCTAAATAAGCCTGCTAAATTGGAAATAGGTCAATGACTTCCTGTGAATCTTCTTCAATTTGCTTTCACAAATAAACACACAATCCACAAAGTTTGATGCTTCCTTCATTGTTGTATGAAGGTGATCCTGGATTTCCAAAGGCTTTGATAATAGAGCACAGCTCTTTCAGGTTCTACCAAGGTTGTAAAGATTTCAAGTCAGTCCCAGTCCTGGACTATCTGCTTTCCAAGAATCAGCCTAGCTAATGTGGGGAGGCTCATCACCAGGACACGAAGTGATGAACTTTTAGGCCACGGTAACTCATGAAGCAAAGAAAAAGGCAAAGTGCGGCCCCTAGTTTTCTGTGGCCCCTGCCTGCATCTTAAGTGCCAGTGCCAGAGAGACCGAAAAAAAAAAAGACTGAGGGTTATAAGAATCAGACCATTTCTAGAATGCCTGTTAACATTAACTTAGGGTTGTGAGGCCCTTGTCCAGTGACCCACATACTGCTGGAGGACCTGAATCATATCAATCTTGACATTTTCAAAATGAATGAAATCAGAAAGAAAAAAAGAAAGCTGTTCTCAAATGGAATGGTGACACACAAGTTCTCTGGGAAAGACAAATAAAGGAGCCGGTAGGATTGGTTTTCTTGTGTGACAAAGACAAGAAGAAACATTACTTCTTAGGACATTTGCTTATCTATTACAGTACTCATGACAAGTATTTAAAAAAAAAAAAGACCAGCATGAAAATAGTTAGAGTTTGTGCATCAACATTTGTTCCAGAGGATGAGGAGGTAGAGAATTCCATTAAGAACTTGATAGACTTTCCAAATTAAATAACATAAACTTTGATATGGAATAACTTCTTTCTTCTAGGATCAATGTTACCATCTTTACCTTAACTTGTATTCCCATTTTTCCTGTTTATTCCATGCTCTCTATCTGAATTTGTCCATTCTCCGGGGAGAAATTTAATCACAATGCAATTCAATTCAGAACATGGAGATAAATCTGGGAACCTGGGGGAAGGGAAACAGGGAAAGGCTTCTTCTTCTTTAAACAAATGTTGCTCTTGTAACAACCAAGATATGTTATTAAAGAGTCTGTAGCTAGATAATTGGTATTATCTATATGATTCCCTAGATATTTTCCGTCATCATTAGCTTGGGTCTCTCTTCTTTTGTCTGCTTTTCCCCTCCCCTGGCAGTTTTGACAGGTCTCTGGGGTAAAGATAGTCTGGCTTCTCACTTGATATAGATTGTGTCTATTTTTCCTCATGGGAGACAATTCCAGATGACACTTTTCCATTCTTCTGCTGAAAAGGAGGTCATGAGGTGAAGTGTTTGGCATTCTTAACCTTTGCCTTGATGTTTTGGTGAATGTTCATACTCTGCCATCCTTGTGGATAGGCTCACTGGCTCCTCACTTAGTCTCTGACAGAATTCTACTTATAGAACATTACTTTGAATGTGGGAAAGGGAAGGTTAGTAGAGAATGGTTCACATGAAGAAAGACTTTGGATTTCCCCCAGAGTAGAAAAGAATCTGTGTTGTTCAATGTTTGCTACATCTGGCACCTGCTTTCTTTATGTAGAAAGTATTTCTTTATTGGGGTATAGAGTATTGTTTGGGTATTTGTTAAGAAGTATCCATCATGTCAAAACAAAATGCAAAAGTAATTTGTAAAATTTTAAATGAAGTTTTTTATGATATGGAGGCATAAGGCTCCTCTCATTCTTTACCCTTAATCTATGATTTTGCTCGGCTTCCTTCAAGACCAACTTCTGCAAGAAGCCTTTGTGGCCTACTCTCAAGATATGAATGCCTTCCCCTTTAAGGTTATCTTCCTCTAATCTGTATATGTGCCTGTGTACCTATATACCTAGTTATTTACATGCAGTCTTCCTTATTAAAATGTGGGCTCCTTGAGGGAAGGGCCTGGGTTTTGGTTTTGGTTTTGTCTTTCTTTGTATTTTAGCACTCATCACAATGCCTGTCACATAATAAGAACTTAATCAATGCTTATTGACTGACTGGTTAACTAAAACCATTCATCTTTTTTTGTTTGTTTGTTTGTTTTTAAGCAGAAATAGTTTCTTTTATTCTTTGTTCATACAAAAACATGTATCAGGTAGCCAAAGCCTGTTGCCTGGATTCTCTGGTCAGACACTCAAGTACGATTCTTTAAAAAATGGTAAATTTCTGATAGGGGGGTTTAGTGAACACAGTCTCTTTTCATGGGTCTAGGGTTAGGTAGCTGTAGGTTTTGGAGATGCCATCAGAGGTGGCTCTTGCAAAGTTTCTGAAATTTGCAATGTCCTAGCAGAAGGACAACAGTCATCAATTCTGGCCATCATCAGTAGCTTCTCAGGTACAGGAACTGAGACAACAGCACCTCAAGGGGCAGGAATCAGGCACATTAGAATTGATCCACAACATCCAGTGAACGTGCAGGGCACCGTGTAGGGGCTGGGACAGGATGATACCACCACTGATAAATATAGCCTCTTCCTCTGGAAATCTGACACCCAGATCAATGTGGCCTTTATGTCACCAACACTTGGCAAAAACTTTGAACTTGGTATTCAACCAGCTCTAGTCTGTTTCTGAACAGGCATAAACTTTAGAACTTCAACCTTTATAAAAGTCTCAGTAAGAAGCCTAGAATCTCAGCTTCCTTTGTTGCAAGGCAGTCAAGACAGATCTCCTCCAATGACCCGATCTTGTGGAAGTACCCTAGAGATTAATATGTCTGTTTTCTATGAATTACCTTAACAGGCAGGTAGAAACTAGAAACAGAGTAAGCCTGTTTGCTGAAAGAAGCCAATCAGGAGCCTGCAGTGAGCCGAAGCCTTGCTTATTCCCACAGACCTTTACTGGTGTTCACTGGCTGACCTTGCTGAGCTGTCCCCCCCCCCCACCTGACCCAAACCAGCCTTGCAGTCAACTAGTCTGGCAAAATATCCTGCTTCTATGTCCACCTGTTCCTGGGAAAGATCGTCCATTATTTTTCCTGACCCTCCCCTTTGTGGTTTTCAAGCATCAATCTCCCCTGTCTCTCCCGGGCTATGAGCTCCTTTGTACCTTGTAGGAGGCAGGGGGGAGGCCTCAGAACTAGTCTCTGATTTTCTTCCAAATAAACTTTTCTGCTTTTAACCCAGCCTGGACTCCTCTGCATTTTGAGAGGTGGGCTTCACCTTGTTGACAATCTTCATGTTTCATGACCCAAAAATAATACCCTAAAACCCCAACAAAAAACTACTTCCTTCAAAAAGAAAGGAGGTCCCAGATGCATATAATTTTATAATTATATATATATATATATATACATATATATATATATACACACACATGTATATATGTTTATATTTTATATATACAAAATATGTATAGATGTATATATTTTATAATTGGGGAAGAAATCTCTCTCCTTTCTTCAGATGAACCCATTCCCTTCCAACCCTCTCTTTCCTACACTGGAACTAATATTCTAGGAGGGGAATAAAACAACCGAGCAGAATCCTGTCAGAGATGAAGTGAGGAGCCACTGAGCTTGCCCACAATGATGGAGGGTGAAGAGATGACTGAGGCTGGTGATAAGAACCCACTCCTAGTCTTCAGGTTTTCTTCCCTAGACCTCAAGGCTATGGCTCTGACCTTAGACCCCAGTGCCAAAGCCTTCTCAGAAGCCGCCTCAACCTCTGACCTGGGACCTCAGGACACTCTTGCTCTTTGTCTACCATTTTGTGTTCACTAGGTGTAGAAGCTTGGCAAATGGCAAACCACTCCAGTATCTGTGCCAAGAAAACCCCAAATGGGGTCACAAAGAGTTAAATACAACTGAAAAAATAATTGAACAACGACAAAAAGGAATAGAGGCTTATTCCTTTCATTTTAATTAAACCTTTGGCCGTGGTCATCTTTTAATCCTGAAACTCATTATCTGACATGTTTTTTTTTCCCATCCTCCCCTATGCCCATCTACCCAATGACCATGGCAATATCATATGGATCTGAATACGAGTCTTACTTCTTTCTGAAATCTGGCTTCTACAAAAAAAGAATGTAGCTTACAAGCAGTGTTATGCTTTACACACACACACACACACACACACACACACACACACACACACACACACACACATATTTCTTTTAAGGGTCTGTGGTCTATATACAGGAAAAGCCTACATTCCAGTCAACTTTGAACTGACATTGTAGTTCCTCCCTCTGAGTAAAAAAGATGAAGGCAATAGACAGAGACAGAGGCTGCCATGGAATGAAAAGTGTTTGTTGGTGAATGTTTATTACTTAGAACAGGTGACATATCATAGCTCAGCTGCTGCCATAGAAGCAAGGAAGCTCCTAAAAGATAGAGGAAGGGATATTCTAGGAAGGGCAGTGACCAGAGGAGGTGTTTCCATTGATTTCTACCTTTAATTCCCTTCACAGAAGCAAGGAGAGAAAGCAGCTAGGTGGCACAATGGATACAGCACTGGCCCTGGAGTCAGGAGGACTGAGTTGAAATCTGACCCCAGACCAATCACACTAGCTGTGCGATCCTGGGCAAGTCACTTAACCCAGATTGCCTTTAAAGAGAAAAAAGAAAAGAGAAGAAAAGAAAAGAGAAGAGAAGAGAAGAGAAGAGAAGAGAGAAGAGAAGAGAAGAAGAGAAGAGAAGAGAAGAGAAGAGAAGAAAAGAAAAGAAAAGAAAAGAAAAGAAAAGAAAAGAAAAGAAAAGAAAAGAAAAGAAAAGAAAAGAAAAGAAAAGAAAAGAAAAGAAAAGAAAAGAAAAGAAAAGAAAGGAGAGAGAATGTTGTACTTAGCATGACTATACTCCAGGCTAAAATAGTAACCAGGTCAGCCTCATCTCAAGAACTTACTAAACTCTGACATTTATTTCTTTGTAGGAATCTAAGTACTTTCTAATTGTTCATATTTCTATAGCATTTTAAAGTCAACATGGCATAGGGGAAAGAGTACTAGATTTCTCAAGAGAAGTTGCCATTTACTACTGTGTGACCTTGAGCAAGTCACTTCAATCAAACAAACAATAAACATTTATTAAGTACCTATTATGTGGCAAGCACTGTGATAGCCCTTCGGTTACAAAAAGAGGCAAAAAACAACTCCTGACTTCAAGGAGATTGTAATCTAATTTTTCAATCATTTCAGTTGTGTCTGTTCTTCATTTGGGGTTTTTTTTGGCAGAGATATTAGAGGGATTTGACATTTCCTTCTCCAGCTGATTTACAGTTGAGGAAACTGAGGCAAACAGGGTTAAGTGACTTGCCCAAGGTCACACAGCTAGTAAGTGTCTGAGACCAGATTTGAGATCAGGAAGATATCTTCGCAACTTCATGCCTAGTGATTTATTGAGCCACCCTACAATCTAATGTGGTAGACAATATGCAAACAGATAAACACAAAGCAAATTAATTAACATAAAGAAGGCACTAGAATTAAGAGGGATTGAGGAAACCTTCCTGTAAAAGAAGGGATTTTAGTTGGGACTTAAAGGAACCTAGGGAGGTCAGTAGGTAGAGTGGAGGAGGAAAAGCATAGCAGGCATGAGGGAGAACCCAAGAGAATGTCTGGAGCTGAGAGATGAAGTATCTTGTTTATGCAACAGCCAGGAGAAGATTGGAAAAGTAGGAGAGGGCTAGGTTACAAAAGGCTTTGAATGCCAAACAGAGCATTTTATATGTGATCCTGGAGGCAATAGGACCAGTTGGAGTGGGGAGAGACTTGAGGCAGGCCAACCCACCAGTAGGCCATTGCAATAGTCCAGATATGAAGTGATGGGGGCCTGCACTAGAGTGGTAGCAATGTCGGAGGAGAGAAGGGGTTGTATTCAAGACATGTTGCAGAGGTGAAATCAATTGCCCTTGGCAAAAGATTCAATATGGGGGGTAAGAAATAGTAGAACCCAGGATGACTCCTAGGCTGTGAGTTTGAGAGGGACTAGGATGATGGTATTATTATCCTCTATTGTAGTAGGGAAAGTAGGAAAGAGGGTGAAGATTTAGAGGTAAAGATAATAAGTTCTGTCCATTTTGGACATGTTGAGTTTAAGATGTCTACTGGACCTCCAGTTTAAGATGTCTGGAAGGAAGTTGGAGATGTGAGATTGGAGCTCAGCAGAGAGATTGGGGTAGGGACAGGTAGGTTTGAAAGTCATCAGCATAAAGATAATAATTAAATCCATAGGAGCTGATGAGTTCACTAAGTGAAGTAGAATACAGGAAAAAGAGGAGAGGGCCCAGGACAGAACCCTGAGGGACACCTACAGTTAGAGGTGTGATCTGGAAGAGGAACCAGCAAAGGAGACTGAGGAATGCTCGATAGGTACAAGGAGAACCAGGAGAGAGTGGTGTCCCCAAAATCTAGAGAGAACAGAATATCAGGGAGGAGAGAGTGATCAATAGTCAAACACTGTAGAGAGGTCAAGGAGAATGAGGCTTGAGAAAGAGTCATTGAGGGGGCAGCTAGATGGTGTAGTGGATAGAGCACCAGCCCTGGAGCCAGGAAGACCTGATTCAAATCTGGCCTCAGACACTTACTAGCTGTGTAACCCCAATTGCCTAAAAAAGAAAGAGAGAGAGAGTCATTGGATTTGGCAACTAGGAGATCATTAGTAACTTGGAAAAAGTCGTTTCAGTGGAGTAATAAGGTTGGAAGCCAGTTTATAAAGGGTTAAATAAATGAGAAAAAGTGCAGGCATCTATTGTAGATGATCTTTTTGAGGAGTTTAACTTCAAAAGGCAGAAGGGATATAGGACAATAGTTAGCAAGGATGGAAGGATCAATTGAGGTAGACATGGGCATGTTTATAGGCAAAAGGGAATGAACCAGTAGACAGGGAGAGACTGAAAATATGTGACCAAGTGGAAATGATAGAGGAGGAGATCTGTTGGTGGAGATGGGATAAAATAGGATCATTGAACAGGTAGAGGATGTAACCTTGGTAAGGAGAAAGGCAATTTTATCACGTGAGAGAAGGGTGAAGGAGCAGAAAGTGGCAGAAGGCACCTGAGTGATAGAAGTTGAGGAAGAGTGGAGAGGTGGGAGCTCATAGCAAACAGTCTCAATTTTTTTCTGTAAAATATGAAGCAAGGTTCTCAGCTGAAGGAGTCGGGGATGCATAGCCATTGGAGGTTTGAAGAGGGATGAAAAAGTTTGGAAGAGCCATTGTGGAGAGAGGGATAGTGAGTTGATAAGGGAAATTTAGTAGGATTGCCTCGCAGCAGTGAGGGCCCGGGTGAGGTTGTGTAACATAAATTTGTGGTGAACCCAGTCAAAACAGTTACTATATTTCTCCCATCTTTGTTCAGTAGCACATGTGTAGGAGGGAAGGCATTGAATGGTGGGAGTGATTCAAGGCTAAGGTTTGTGGGAGGTTGGGTAGGACACAGTTGGTGATATAAGGGAATAAGGGAGCTAGGAATTCAAGAAACAAGGATAGTATAGAATTGAATTGGGTGACCAAGGGGTCAAGATGGTGAAAAGAGGAGAGAATGGTTAGCACAGGGGAGAGAGCATGAAGTGAATTGAAGGATCAAGGGACTGGCAGTCACTGTGTGGACAACAGCGGACAGACAGGGAGAGGTAAAGAGCCAACAAATTATGGTTGGATGAGGGGCTTTCAGAATTCTTGAACATTTCGGGGTGATGGCAAGATCAAGGGTATGACCATCTTTGTGTGTGGCTGAGGCAGGGTAGAAGAGTAGTTCATGGGAAGTGAATAGGTTGAGGAACTGAGTGGTTAGGAAGTTTGAGGGAGAGTCAATATGTATGTTGAAGCCTTCTAGTGTAACTCTTTTTTTCCCCTCATTTGTAAAATGAAGAGCTTGGACTGAATGATCCAGGATGGATCATAGATGTGGAGCTGGAAGGAACGTTCGCGTCCATAGAGTCCAAACTGTTTATTTTAGACATGAGAAAAGTGAGACACAGAGAGGCCAAATAACTTGCCCAGGGTCATACAACTAGTGTCTGAGGTAGATTTTGAACACAGATCTTCCTGATTCCAAGTCCAAGATCCATCTTTAAAATCCCTTCCAGCTCTAAACCTGTGATCTTATAAACAAAAGCAAGTTAATAAGCATTTATTAAGTGCCCACTCTGTACTGGGTACAGCTAAGTAAGAGCTGCGAATACAAAGAAAGACAAAAGACAGCCTCTACCCTCAAGGAAGGGCAGCTAAGTGATGCTGTGGATAGAGTTCTAGGCTTGGAGTCAAGAAGACTCATCTTCCTGAGTTCAAGTCTGGCCTCAGACACTTACTAGCTGGGCAAGTCACTTCACCCTGTTTGCCTCAGTTTCCTCATCTGTAAAATGAGCTGGAGAAGGAAATGGCTAACTGCCAAGAAAACACCAAAATGGGGTCCTAGAGTTGGACATGACTCAAATGATCCAACAATACTTTCAAGGAACTCCCAGTCTAATGGGTGAGACAACATGCAAATATCCATGAGCAAACAAAATAAATACAAGATAAATTGGAGATAATCAATTACGGGAAGACACCATCATTAAGGGGGATCAAGAAAGGCTTACTGCAGAAGGTGGGATTTTAGCTGGGATTTGAAGGAAGTCAGGGCAGCCAGGGGCAGGTGAATGGAGAATAAGCAACACTGGGAAGTAAGCAGTTCAAGTATTGTGTTCATTTCGCAAATGAGGAAACTGATCATTCCCTAATTGATAAGTGATCAAAGGATATAAACAGGAAGTTTTCCAATCAAGAAATCAAAACAATTTATAGTCATATAAAAATGCTCTAAATCATTATTGATTAGAGAAATGCAAAGTAAAACAACCTTTAGATACCATTTTACAACTACCAGGTTCCACATTAGTCATGTTTGAAAGAAAGAAAGGAAAGAAGGAAAGAAAAGAAAGGAAGGAAGAAAAGAAGAAAGGAAGGAAGGAAGGAAGGAAGGAAGGAAGGAAGGAAGGAAGGAAGGAAGGAAGGAAGGAAGGAAGGAAGAAAAGGAGGGAGGGAAGAAAATAGGTTTCACTCTGCACTGAGTCCCTCACATCTCTATCTGGATGTAGAGCCCTTATTTCATCATGAGTCCTTGGAATTTTCAATAGATATGATGAATCTTCCTGTCTCTACTCTATGCCTCCCATCATTCATACCACCCTCAAGCTTAACTTCTTCTTGTGTAGATTTATTCATGTCATTATTAAAAAAGCTTCAATGTCGACTATCTAGTAGAGTTTGAACCTGGAATTCAAGGTCCTCCATAATCTACCACCACTATACTTTTCCAACCTTAACTCAAATTACTTTCCTCCATGTACTCTACACTCTAGTCAAACCAGACTATTCTTGTCTCCCAATCCGCCCCACATTTTCCCTTTGTTTTCTCTCCTCCATACCTATGTTCATGACATTTCCCATGCCTGGAATGTCTTCCTTCTCTCTTTTCCTTCTGAATTCCTATCCATCCTCAAAAGCCCAATTCAAATGGTACCTCCTATACGAAATCTTCTGTAACTCTCTTTGTCTGTTAGGATCTTTCCTCTTGGATCCATAGGGCGTTTTGTTGTTTTGCACCCCTCTAATGTAGTTACAATGTAGCATTATGTACTGTGGTTGTTTATGTCCATGTTTTATGCCCCACTAGACTGCAAGGTCCATGAGAACAGAGATTCTCTCTCATCTAAACCTTGTAATTCCCTAGCACCTAGCACCTATTCTGTACACACTAAGTGCTCAATGTTTTCTGAATGAATACTGAATCAAGGCATGGTCCTTCCTCCAAAAAGGGTAGAGCTAGAGGTTCTGATAGGGGTTACTTAGAGAAAGAAGTACATTTAAGGTTTGACAAACCCTCAATCAAGCTTGGTTTTGACCACTTTTGATTCTAAGGGGGCAGAACAATGTGGTACCAGAACTTAAAACTTCCTGGATATCTCTAGCCCCTAGAAGTAGAGCTGGGCATCTAGCACAAACTAGGTTTTCTTTGTTCTAGTTAATTTGACTTTTCAGTTACTTGTTTTCCAGCTTCTAAAATGATGTTATGTTGTATATTTTGCAGATTTTCACTTTCCTTTGGTAATGAATACTCCTTTGCTAAACGAAGATTGCCTGGAGACTGAGAAAAGAAGGAGGAAAAAATGAATGCCCAGGGAGAGGGGCATGGAGATGCAGTGAGAGTTCTGACATCAGGGAGAGAGGGACTCAAATTCCTATAGTGGCATGAGGATTTGCGGTAAGGAACTGTCCAGAGGAAAGTATGAAGTGGCCCTGAGAGTTTCCCTGGTAGTGGACCTGGAGTCAGATGTCCTGGCCCAGGGAATCATGGAATCAGTGAGTCCTACTATGGATTTTCTTTCATAGTCTTCTGGCCAGACCACTTCTGGATGGAGTAGAAGTTCATCTAAAAGCACCTATAATTGCCTGGACCCTTCAGTTTTATTCCCATAGGCTCTAATTTGGTTTTGGTAAGCATAGGAGTTGGAGTCAGGCCTCAGCAAGGCAGGTTTCATGGGAGGTATTGGAGTACAGGGAATGGTGGGGCTCTTGAGGACCTGCTGACCTGAGGCCAGGGCCTCCTTCCTCAAACTTCTTCCCCCCAGGGGAAGTGGGGCATGGGGAATATGCCCTTAACTACTTGTAAAAATAGGTGCTATCTAAACATTTTTAAGGAGTTGGGTGGATCAATGGATAGAGAGCTGGGCCTGGAGTAAGGAAGACCTGAGTTCAAATCTGGCCTTGGATACTTCCTAGCTGTGTGGCACTGGGCAAGTCACTTAACCTCTGCTTGCCTCAGTTTCTTCAACTGTAAAATTCAGATAATGAAAGCACCTACTTCCCAAGATTGCTGTGAGAATCAAATGAGATATTTGTAAAGAATCTAGCACAATGTGTGGTATATAATAAGTGCTAGCTATTATTATTATCATTATTATTATTATTATTATTGGGGCAGCTAGGAGGCACAGTGGATAAGAGTGATGGGCCTAGAATCAGAAAATTGTTGTTGTTCAGTCGTTTCAGTCATGTCCACCTCTCTATGACCCTATTTTGGGGTTTTCTTGGCAAAGACACTGGAGTAGTTTGCCATTTCCTTCTCCAGCTCATTTGACAGATGAGGAACTGGGTCGAACAGGGTTAAGTGAGTAACTTGCCCAGGCTCACACAACTAGTAAGTGTCTGAGGCTGGATTTGGACTCAGGAAGATGAGTCTTCCTGATTCCACTCCCAGTGCTCTATCTACTAAGTCACCTAGCTGGAGTCAGGAAGACCTGAGTTCAAATATGAACTCAGACACTTACTAACCATATTACCCTGGGCAAGTCACAACCTGTATGCCTCAGTTTCCTCATTTGTAAAATGAGCCAGAGAAGGAAATTGCAAACACGCCAGTATCTCCCTCCTGGGGAAGTCTATTCCACTTTCATTAGGAAATCGTTCCCTGAATAAAGATGAAATCTGCCTCCATGCAACTTTCACTCGTTGCCTCTACTTCTGTCCTCTGTGGCCAAGGAAAGCATCTCTAATCCTTTTTCCCCAGGATAGCAATATTTGAATAAAGTTATTTTATATCCTTAAGTCTTCTCTAATTCAGGTTAAATGTCAATTCTCTTCTTAAGACTTCAATTCTTTAACTGATTCCCCTATGGCATAATCTTGAGACCTCCACCCTACTTATTGTCTTCTTCTGGACACTTTCTAGTTTATCATTGTCCTTCCTAAAATGTGTCACCTAGAATTGGAGACAATACTCCTGCCGTTGTATAATCAGGGCCCAATATAGCAAGACTGTCATCTCCCTAGCTCTGGGCACTAAGCCTAACGACCTTAATGCCTCCCCAAACTCCATTATCTTGGTCAGATCCTTTCCAGATGAACTCTTATCTCGCTATACCTTCCTAGTCTTGTGCTGGTAAAGTTGATTTTTTTAGTCCAGTGTAAGACTTTACATTTATCTCTATTTAATTTCATCTTATTAGACTTTCCCCAATGTTTAAGCCTTTTAAAAGTGTTTTGAATTCTGTCTCTATTAACTAGGCCTCCAGGTTTTGTAATACCAGAAAATTTGATAAACATACTACGGATATCTTTGCCTAAGTATCTCAGGAAAATGATAAACAACATAGGGCCAAACACAGCTAGCCTCCTGAAGTAATCCAGAGTCATCCTTCCCCATTGACACTGAATAATTAACGATAGTCTTTTGGATTCAGCCATTCACAGATGTTAGAAGTCCACTAATTGTACTAATTACTAGTCCACATTTCTATATGGTCCATAAGAATAACTTGAGAGATTTAACCAAATGCTTTGCTGAAATTTAGGCAAACTATTATTATCTTCTGATTTCCCAGTCCAATAACCTTGTCAAAAAAGGTTTGACATGACCTTTCCATTATGAAGTCAGTACTGGTTTCTTAGCATTGCTGTTCCTTTTCTGAATGTTCACTAATTCTCCCTTTAAAAATATATTTCTTCATTTTGTGCCTTTGGGATTTCATTTTTGAGAAATTTTCCATCCCTCCTGGGCTATAAAATTTTAATCCATGAGGTCCTACTTATCAATCAATCAACAAGAATTTATTAAGCTCCTATGGCTAGGTGGCACAGTAGATAGAGTGCAGGGCCTGGAGTCAGGAATACTCACCTTCATGAGTTCAAATTCAGTCTCAGACACTTACTAGCTGTGTGACCCTGGGCAAGTCACTTAACCCTGTTTGCCTCAGTTTCCTCATCTGTAAATAAAACGAGCTGGAGAAAGAAATGGCAAAACCACTCCAGTATCTTTGCCAAGAAACCCCTAAATAGGCCACAAGGGGTTGGATATAACCGAAAAATGACTGAATGACATGTCTACCACTAGCTCTTTCTCTCTAAGATTACCTTCCATTTACATTGTATATATCTTATATGTATATACTTATTTTCTGTGAGCTTCTTTAGGGTAGGGATGCTGTTTTTGCCTTTCTAGGAAAACTTGGTAGCATACTAGACCTGGAGTCAGGAAGACCTGAGTTCAAATGCAGATTCAGACATTTACCAGCTATGTGACTCTAGGCAAGTCATTTAACCTGTTTGCCTCAGTTTCCTCACCTGTAGAATAGGAATAATAACAGCGCCTATGTCACAGGATTGTTCTGAAGATCAAATTTACTATGCGGCTTCACACAATGGACACATAGTAGGCACCATATAAATGCTTATTCTCTCCCCCTCTGTTTCTTTATATCTCCAGCATTTGTCACACAGTGCCCGGTACATAGTCAGCACTTAATAAATGTCTGTCTATTATATTCCAGACACTGTGCTAGGCACTGGAGATACAAGTACAAAGAATGAAACAATCCCTGTCCACAAGGAGCACATTCCAAAGTGGAAGACAAGTAAATATGAAAATACGTACATCATTGATATAAATATATACAAAGTCTCTAAATACCAGGTGGTTTGGGAAGAAGGGACAAGCATTTTGGGGGGGATCAGGAAAGACTTCACACAGAAGATGGTTTTTGATCTGGGTTTTAAAGGGAGAGAGATTCTTTGAAGTGGAAGTAGGCTGGCAAGGTGGCCTGTGCCAAGGCATGAGGACTGCAGATGGGTGGTAGTATGCGTGGAACAGAGAAAAGGCCAGTTTGGCTGGATCACAGAGTAAGGGAGGGCTAGTAGCATCCAATGGGTTTTTCTGGTTTTTTGTTGTTGGTTTTTTTTGTAAAACTAGGTTGGGGCAAGGTTGTGTAGGGATTTAAAAACTGAACAGAGTAGCTTATGTTTTATCCTACAGGGAATAGAAAGCCAATAGAGCAGATTGAGTAGAGGAGTGAAATGGAACATTATTTTGGAATCAGTGTGTGAATGGACTGGAGGGAGGAGAGATTTGAGACTGGAAGACTCATTAGGAGGGAGATGCAGTAACAGCTTGAGATGACAACAGCCTGAACTGAAGCGGTAGCTTTGTAAGTAGAAAGCATGGGACATGAAATGGAAATGCTTATTTTATCCCATAAATTAAAAATAAAATAAATGTGAAAAAAAAGAAAAAGGAAGCATGGGATCAGATGTGAGAGTTATTGTAGAGGTGAAAACTGAAAGATTTGGTAACTGATTAGATATGCGAAATTAGGCAGAGTGAGAAGTCTGGAGAATGCTGAGGTTATGATCCTTGGCAGCTAGGTAGTAAAGTGGATGGAGTGCAGGGCCTGGACTCAGAAAGATTTATTTTCCTGAGTTCAAATCTGACCTCAGATATTTACTAGCTGTGTGACCCTGGGCAAGTCACTTAACCCTGTTTGCCTCAGTTCCTCAGCTGAAGAAGGAAATAGTAAACCACTCCAGTATCTTTGTGAAGAAAACTCCAGATGGGGTTACAAAGAGTCAGATACAACTAAAATACAACTAAAAAATAACAACCAATATCACAAACTCTAGGAAGAAGTACAATAGTCACCAATATACAAAATTCTCATTATTTCTATCCCAGTAATCAGCTGGACCTTGTTTGCTAAGAATAGAACCAGAATAGAAATTCCCTTTATTCATTTGAAGGATGAAATTATTAAGGCAAATCAATAAATTATTAGCTGTGCTGTTTCTAGATGAGATTGTATTCTTATAGACGTCTAGATAACTGAAGCTTTCTATCCCCCTTATAAGGAATCTCCCTAGATTCCTCATCTATTTCTTCTTTCTTTCCAGGTGTTCTGTTGTCTTTTCTAATGATATTCTTTTTTGTTCTTGTTTCAACTGATATTCACCCAAATGCATGCCTTTTTCTGGCTCCTGTATTTCCTCATATCTTAATATACAGTGCCACTTTACCTTTCCTTTTAGTTAACCATGTCCCTTTTGAATAAACCGTATTCAAACCAGTCATGGGTTTCATCTCACCAAGTTGCTATGATTCCTATCTAGAAAGTCAAAATTACTTCCTGGTATTGAAGTCTTTCATTCACTGGGTTTGTCACTCATACTTTGTGCATTTATGTATACATATCTGAAGATGTGGGTTTTTATTGTTGGCTCCTCTCTTGGATTTTTTCTCTGATGAATTTCTGGGTATTTACTGTTTGTTGTCCCACATTCTAGCAGCTTTCTATTCAATCTAGCTTAGTGGGTTTAAGTAAGCAGTTTTTCCCTTTCCTTTTCAGTGAAGATCCTTTGACCAGATTTGCAAAAATCTAGTCTCCTAGCAAATGTATTCTAAGTCTTCCTTGTAAGTGGCCCTTGTTAGCTGCATTTGGCCAGAAGCCAATCATTCTTATATGGTACTGTCTTGACATTGCCAAGGAGATCAGGGCATTGGAAATAGGTGTCCACTTCATCTTCCAACTCTGGAAATTTTCAGTGGTTATCTTCCATGCTTGCAATTCTTTCCCTCCTCATCTTCACCTTCTGGCTTCCTTCATTTCACTGTTCATTCATTTTTCAGCTATGTCTGACTCTTCATGACGCCACTTGGAGTTTTCTTGGCAAAGATACTGGAATGGTCTGCCATTTCCTTCTCTAGCTCATTTTACAAATGAGGAAACTGAGGCAAACAGAGCTAAGTGACTTACTCAGGGTCATACAGCTAATAAGTGTCTGAGGATGGATTTGAATTCAGGAATATGAGTCTTCCTTACTCCAGGCCTGGAGCTCGATCCACTGTGCCATCTAGCTGCCTTCAAGTCCCAACTAAAATCCTACCTTTTACAGGAAGCCTTGGTGTATTCCCTCTGCTGATTATTTCTAATTTATCCTGTATATAACTTGTTTGTACATAATTATTTTCTTTCTTTCTTTTTTTTTTGGTTTTAGGCAATTGGGGTTAAGTGACTTGCCCAGGGTCACACAGCTAGCGAGCGTCAAGTGTTTGGTCTGAGGTCGGATTTGAACTCAGATCCTGCTGACTTCAGGGTGTACGTAATTATTTTCAAGTTGCCTCCTCCATTTTACACTATGAGCTTCTTGAGAGAAGGGACTGTCTTTTACCTTTCTTCATATCTCCAGTGTTTAGCACTGTGCCTGACACATCGTATGTGCTTAATAAGTATTTACTGTAATCCCTCCTCAAACCCTAGAGAGCTTGCTCTGACTCTGGGATTGACTGGAACTGATTTTAACTGACAAGCTAGCCCCTCTCCTCCTAAGGGATTGTGGGGAGAAAAATCCAGGAGAGATTGCAGAGGTGGAAGGAGGGAAGAGAAAAACCAGAGGATGGGAGGGCTGAAGATGGAAGCAATACCATTATGTCAGCAATGAAAGAAACCAGAACCTGTGTCATGGATGCTGTGTTGCTGAACCTACCTACTTACCCAACCACCCCTGGACTTCAGACCTCAAGGCAATGATAATAATAATAATAATAATAATAATAATAATAATAATAATAATAATAATAAAACAACAACAACAACAACAACAGCAACAAATCATAACTAGCATATACATCAATAAATAATCAATCAACAAATATTTATTAAGCACCTACCTGTGTGCCAGGTACTATGTCAAGTGTTGGGGATACAAAAAGAGGCAGAAGACTGTCCCTGCCCTCAAGGAGCTCACAAATAGGGGAGACAACATGCAACAGATATATACAAACAAGTTATATACAGGATAAATGGGAAATAATTAACAGAGGGAAGGCACGGGAATTAAGAGGGGTTGGGGAAGGCTTCCTGCACTTTAAGATTTGTAAAGGGTTTTACGTATGTTACCTTATTTGATAATAACAACCACCCTGTGAAGTAGGTGCTATTTTTATCTCAACTTGAACGACAAGGAAACTGAGGCACGAAGAGGTTAAGTGACTTGCCCAGGCTGACACAACTAGAAAGTGTCAGAAGCAGGTTTAGAACTCAGGACTTTCTAACTCCAAGTTCAGCACTCTAGCCAGTGTGCCACCTTTTTCCTTTTCAGGTTCTCTGACTCCCCTCTCTAGAGAAGGTAAGAGCTTAATGCCTTTTTTCCATGGCCACCAGGAAAGTCTGTTTCTTACAAATTTGTTCATCTTTCTTTATATACTTGCTGTGTCTCTTAAACTGGCAATTTTGGCTGTTAACCACAGGCAATAATAGTCTGGATATATTTATTGAGAATGCATTTGAGAGGTTGGGATTGTGGACCTGCTTCCCGAATGGAAGAGAAAGAGAGACTTTGAAAGCAGTATTTTATCCAGCAATCTGATGGAGGGAAGCAGAAGATGGGGAGGAAAGGAAGAGAGGAAAAGGGGGGTAGGGAAGGGAAGGGTGAGAAAACAGGTGTCTGAGGTGAAAAAGAGAAACTTCTCTGGGCAGAGCAAGAATACTAGTGCTAGGATTTCTAAGCAATAAATGAGTCATCAGTAGCTGATGAGGCTAGGATTAGCTAGGCTGGTACTGAGATGGGACTCCTAACATTTTTCCCCATGGCTTGGTTCAAGAGGAAAGTGCCTTCAAGAGGGGAGGAGATGAGAGGACTGGAGAGACAGTCACATACTAGGGAAGAAGTAGCTGAACCTACAAAAGGAGACAACAAGTAAAAGTGAGGGACAACCAGCCTCACCAGCATGGTATCACACCACCAAACCATTGCTAGAGCTATATTTTAAGCTGTGGTCTAGAATTCACTCATTCTCAGATAGCATCTTCTTCTTCTTCTTTTTTTTAAGCATTTTTTTTGTTTTTTATTTGGTTAGGCAATCAGGTTAAGTGACTTGTCCAGAGTCACACAGCTAGCAAGTGTTATGTGTCTGAGGCAGGATTTGAACTTAGGTCCTCCTGAATTCAGGGCCAGTGCTCTATCCACTGCACCACCTAGCTGTCCCAAGATAGCATCTTCTTAACCAGCCATTCATTTTGTATTATTAATAATAATTTCATTATTACTGTTTCTCTTCACTAAAGTTTTATTCTAATGTTTATGGTGTGAAGTTGATTCTGAGTTCTCAAAGACTCAGAGTTCAAACTCCACCAGGTTCTATCAAGTTGGAAAGGCTCAGAATACAAGCCTAATAGTGGACTTTATACCTCTTTCCAAAGACTAACCGTGCTAAGTTCAGAGATATTTATCACCATAGTCATGACAGAATAAATTTTTGCAGTCATGGTAATGAGTCATTCAAATGTTTGCTATTTGCCAAGCATTGTGCAAGACACAAAGTATAAGCAAAGAGAAAGACAGTCCCTGCCCTCAAGAAGCTTACATTCCATTGGGGGGAAGACAACATATAAAAGGAGAGTTAGTTCCAAAGGGGTGGAGGAGAAGTACTTGTTCAGGGGCATGGCAGCTAAGCCCACAATGAGGGATGGCTGGCTGTTGCTTCTATCTCCAAATGAAGGTTCTGAAAAGATCTCATCAGTGAGAGAAGGGGACCACAAGAGGAAAGTGAGAATGCAGCTGAAGCAAGAAGGATGAAGAATATGAATGGCAACTCACACAGCTGTCTGTGATGGGTTGAGATGGGCTTCCCTGGAGAGTGTTAGCCCCCAGCCCCCAACCAAGTCAGGGATCCTTGAGATGATGGAGGATTGCTGTTAACAGAGATTTCTGTGAGTAAAAGGGGGCAAGATATTGGAACTGAAAGAAACATTTACAATGTGACAGAAATGTTTGTATCGGGGGCAGAGCCAAGATGGCAGAGTGAAAGCAGTGACTTGCTTGAGCTCTCCCCCAAACACCTCCAAATACTCGTAAAAAAAATGACTCTAAAATTCGAAAGCAGAAGAACCCACAAAAAGACAGAGTAAAACAAATTTCTAACCCAAGACAACCTGGATGGTTGATCAGAAAGGTCTATCGTGCCAGGTGGTGAGAAGAGCACAGTGCAGCGTGGGCACGCAGGCCGCAGTGAACCTGGAACAGGCCTCAGAGGACTGAATCATGAGCAGCTGTGGCAGTTTCCAGGCTTCTCAATCCACGAATGCCAAAGTCAACTTAGAAGATCAGTGGGAAAAGTATGTTTCTGCGGTGCTGAGAGAGGAGCACAGGGTCTCAGTTCCATTCCCCAAGGGAAGTCGGCCCCAGGGAGGTGGCTGCTTCCTGAGCTTCCGGCTCACAGACTGAGGGGGAATCATGTGGCTGAGGGGGATTGCAGGGATCTCTTTGCCAGTGCTGTGGCAGGAATCTCATGCTTTGCCTGTGCTTGGATCTGGGTCACAGTTCTGGGTGGCAATCCTGGGGCGAGGAGGAGCACAGGCATGATAGAGCTTGCAGTGGCAGTGGAGAGAAAACTCTCCTCATGGTTCCAAGACAGAAAAGACTGCTTGTGGTCGGTCACCCGAAGACGAGAGCACAGGCCAGGAAAAGAGTAAACACCTCAACACTTATCATGCCACCTCGGAAGAACTGAAAATTTACGGGTCCCTACAAGTATCTCTGAAAACAGCTGGATAAACCCCCGAAGCTTGGGACAGTACATTCTGCACGTTGGAAGCAGACTCTTACCTTAACAAAGAGTTTAAAACTCAAGTATTTGGCTGGGATCATGAGCAAACCTTGCAAAAAGAGTCAGACTATATTATCTTACTTTGGTGACAAAGAAGATCAAAGCATACAACCAGAAGAAGACAACAAAGTCAAAGCTCCCACATCCAAAGCCTCCAAGAAAAATATGAATCAGTCCCCAGGCCTTGGAAGAGCTCAAAAGGGATTTTGAGAAACAAGTAAGGGAAGTAGAGGAAAAACTGTGAAGAGAAATGAGAGTGATGCAAGAAAATCATGAAAAATAAGTCAGCAGCTTGCTAAAGGAGACCCAAAAAAGTACTGAAGAAAATAACACCTTAAAAAAATAGCCTAACTCAAATGGCAAAAGAAGTCCAAAAAGCCAACGAGGAGAAGAATGCCCTAAAAAGCAAAATTGGCCAAATGGAAAAGGAAGTTCAAAAGCTCCCTGAGGAAAATGATTCCTTAAAAATTAGAACAGAGGGGCAGCTAGGTGGCGCAGTGCATAGAGCTCCAGACTTGGAGTAAGGAGGACCTGAGTTCAAATCTGACCTCAGATACTTGACACTTAACTAGCTCTGTGACCCTGGGCAAGTCACTTAACCTCAATTGCCTCACCAAAAAGAAAAAAAGAAAAGAAAAAAAAATTAGAATAGAGCAATTGGAAGTAAGTGACTTTATGAGAAATCAAGACACTGTAAAACAAATCCAAAAGAATGAAACATTAGAAAAACGACTGACCTAGAAAATAGATCCAGGAGAGAGAATTTAAAAATTATTGGACTATCTGAAAGCCATGATCAAAAAAAGAGCCTAGACATCATCTTTCAAGAAATTATCATGGGAAACTGCCCTGATATTTTAGAACCAGAGGGCAAAATAGAAATTGAAAGAATCCACCAATCTCCTCCTGAAAGAGATCCCCAAAGGAAAACTCCTAGGAATATTGTAGCCAAATTCCAGAGTTCCCAGGTCAAGGAGAAAATATTACAAGCAGCCAGAAAGAAACGATTCAAGTATGTGGAAACACAATCAGGATAACACAAAAGATTCTACATTAAAGGACAAGGGCATGGAATATAATATTCCAGGGCAAAGGAGATAGGATTACAACCAAGAATCACCTACCCAGCAAAACTGAGTATAATCCTTCAGGGGAAAAAATGGTCATTCAGTGAAATAGAGGACTTTCAAGCATTCTTGATGAAAAGACCAGAGCTGAATAGAAAATTTGACTTTCAAATACAAGACTCAAGTGGAACATGAAGAGGTAAACAGGAAAGAGAAATCATAAGAGACTTATTAAGGCTGAACTGTTTACATTCCTGCATGGAAAGATGATATTTATAACTCATGAGACCTTTGTCAGTATTAGGGTAGTGGAGGGAAAAAATTATAGTATGATAGATAGATAGATAGATAGATAGATAGATAGATAGATAGATAGATAGATAGAGGGCACAGGGTGAGTTGAAGATGAAGGGGTGATATCTGGAGAATAAAATTAAGGGGTGAGAGAGGATTATACTAGGAGAAGGAGAAAGGGAGAGGTAGAATGGGGTACATTATCTCACACAAAACAACAAGAAAAGGTTCTTACAGTGGAGGGGAAACAGGGGAAGGTGAGAGGAAATGAGGGAATCTTATTCTCATAGGATTTGGCTTAAGGAGGGAATAACATACACATTCAATTGGGTATGGAAATCTGTCTTACCCTACAGGAAAATAGGGGGAAGGGGACAAGAGAGCAGGGGGATGATAGAGAGAAGGGCAGATTGGGAAAGGGGTAATCAGAAGGAAGTACTTCTGAGGAGACAGGGTCAAAAGAAAGAATAGAATAAATGGGGGGGCAGGATAGGATTAAGGGAAATAGAGTTAGTTTTTCACAACATGTCTACTATGGAAGTGTTTTGCATAACAGCAAATGTATGACCTGTATTGAGTTGCTTGCCTTTTCAATGAGGGTGGGTGGGGAGGGAGGAAGGGAGAAAATTTGGAACCCAAAGCTTTAAAAACACATGCTTAAAAAAATGTTTTCACATGCAACTGGGAAATAAGAAATACAGGAAATGAGGTACAGAAATCTATCCTGCCCTACAGGAAAATAGAAGGGGAAGGGGATAAGAGGGGGGGGGAGAGATAGAAGGGAGGGCAGACTAGGGGAAGGGTATTCAGAATGTATGCCATCTTGGGGTGGGGGGGGGCAAGATGGGGTGAAAATTTGGAATTCAAAATCTTGTGGAAGTAAATGTTGAAAATTAAAATTAAATAAATTTACATTTAAAAAAACAAATGAAATAAGAATTTTTTAAAAAGAAATGTTTATATCATTAAACATAATGATGGCTCTGATTAATGTTCTTGTGACTTTAGTATTAAGCTCTATTTTATAATTACTTTTGTTTTTATTACCTACCAGATGGTATCATATAATCTAGTCTATAAATGTCAATTTTAATGAAAAGATATTTTGGAAAGGTGACTTGGGTCCCAAAACTTCATTGTTACTTTGTTCTTTTTGTTTTTTCCTCAAACCCAGATCTAGTTAAAGGGGAGAATTGATCATACAGGGACCTAGGACAAATAAGATTTACAGCTGGTTTACTCCATAGTTATAGGAAGCAACTCTTGCTTCTGGTTTTACCATTAGCCTTACACATTATTGGGTATTGTGTTGAATAGAATCCCTTAGTCTCAAATTGGCCTATTATCCCTTTTTTGACACGTATTTGGCACACAATAATAGTAGTTTATATTTTAAAAGCACTTTACAATTTACTAAGTTCCTCTTTATTAAGTTAACTGTAAAATGGAAATAATAATAGTACCCACCTCCCTGGGTTGTTGTGAGGATAAAATGAGTTAAGATTTATAAAACTCTTCACACAGTGCCTGGCATATAGTAGGTGCTGAATAAATGCTTGTTTCCCTCCCTCCTCTCCTTTCTTTCCTTCCCCCTCCCTTCTTCCTTTTTCTATCTCTTTACCTCTTTCCTTCTTTTTTCTCTTCCTTCCTTTCTTCTGTCTTCCTCTCCTTCCCTCCTTCTTCTCTTCCTTCCTCTTTCCCTATTTCCTCCTTCTTTCCTACCCTTCTTCTTCCCTCCTTCCCTCTCTATATCCCTCCCTTCTTCCTACCCTTTCTCCTTTTCTCTTTCCTCCTTCTGTCTTTTGTCTCTTCCTTCCCTTTTCCCTCCTGTCCCTTTTTCCTTTCTTTCATTCCCTCCCTCTTTCCCTCCTTTCCTCCTTACTCTTTTTCTTCCTCTTTTCTTCTCTCCCTCCCCTCCCTATTTACTTCCCTCCTTTCTTTCCTTTTTTCTTCCTTCCATTCTTCCTTCCTCCCTTCCTTCCTCTCTTCCTTCTTCCCTCCTTTCCTTCCTCCTTTCCTCCTTTTTCCTCTCCTGCCTTCTTTCCCTCCCTCCTTTCCTTCCTTTCTTCCTTCTTTCCTTACTTCCTAACAGGACTTTCATCCATATTCTCTTATTTAATTCTACTCTGGCACATCATCAATCAATGAAGACAATCCGGCACTCTCAAAAACTGTGCCAACAGAGCACACAACTTCTGACAGCTTACACCCACCTGGAAAGGCTTCAAGTATGGTCCCAGTGACAGATTGTGTCTGCTGTCTGAGGTCCAGCCCAGCTAAGCAGAAAGAAGCACTCTGTAAAGAGGTTGGCTACCAGGCAATGAATTCTTTAGTCAAGGTGATCCATAAAAGAGATTTTTTAAAAATTCTTACAACAACCCTGTGTGATAGGTAGGTAGTATAAATGTTATTGTACCCATTTTACAAATTCCATAGGTGGCCTCCAGGGAGCCATTTCCACAAAAGGCATTCTGTCTTTAGACTCACACAGATTGGGCTCAGTCTAAAGGGATCCAGTCCCTCAAAAGAAGGAAACAGCGCTTTTATCTCTCTTTTTGCTCCACTGACCCCACTCTAGAGTTCTCATGAAAAGCTTTTAAATAAAGCCTAGGTGTGACTAAAGTCTAAAGTCTCCCTTAAAAGTGATTAACTGGGTGTCTTCTACAAAGAAGATGCCACATTAGTATAGGTATTTATTTCCTTCATCACAAAAACAGCATTTATGCAGAATATGCATAGGATGGTCACCCACACTGTAGCACCTCCCACCTCCCACAGAGCATGTGGCTACCTATTCATTCTCTGGCCAATGGCTCACTTTGACATGCCCTAGCAGAAAAAGGTATAGGCTCCCAGAGAAGGACCTAAATGCCACACAGCTATCCTCAAATTCTCTCAGGTTCCTAGGAGTAATCTTGTGGTGGGAGAATATACTTCCCCTACTCACTACTTTAGTTCTTAAGCTTCTAGCAGTATACTTCCATTTTCCACAAAATCAACCTTGCAATGACACTTTTAGAGGTTAAATAAAACCATTTACTTTGCAATGAGGCAAAAGAAATAATAATCACACTCTAGGCACTCACATATTAAAGCAAATGGAGGAATAATAAAAGCACACAGCCCATACATAAACCAAGGTCACACTCTCCCAGCAATGTTATCTGTGGGATAGAGTAAGCACACTCCTGGATGGGAAACACATACTTTAGGAAAACCCATTTGCTCAGGATAGCTCACAACTCTGAAATGCAGACTTTAATGTCATTGGTCCACTCAGAAATCTGCACTATATGAAGTCATTTCTCTGCTACTGTTTCTCTTTTCCTTACCTCTCTCCTAGTCTTGAACCCATGAAACATTTACTGCTTTCAATTTACACTCACCAGCCATTCTCACTGTGATCTGCTATGCAGAGTCAAATATCAGGCATTCTGACTCATCATGTGTGAATGCATCTCAGTCCACGCAGGGCAAGCAGGTGTCCAGATGGGCAATGCCTGCTGGGAGTTATATTTCCTGGAACTCAGCATTCAGATTGATGTGTAGATGCCATTGGGGAAGGAGATGGCTCCTTCATGACCTTCTGTAAAACGGGCTGGCAAGAATGTATGATGGGTTATCTTGTGGACCTAGAACTCACTGTGACCAACCCCTACTGACAACCCTTTCACTTAGAGCAGCTTATCGCTAGTAAGGAAGATACTGCTAACAGCCATGCTTGTGGCCACTACATCATTGGAAAGGCAATCATTCTGTTGGGTCAAATGGCAAAATGTCAAACCAACACAGAGGACTCTAAGACTTTCTGGTACTCTATAGGTTTGGGGGTGGCACTGGTATTGGCTTTATCTTCCTGATGATGGAACAACTTCTAGTTGACCATGGCAAGAAGTTCAAACTAGAACTCATCTACCTAGCCCTTCAGATGTCTTCAGTTGTGGTAAAGACCTACAATTCCATCCTGACTACCCATACCACCTTAGAGCATCAGACTATGCTTTCTTAGTAGAAAGTGAGACCATGTGTGATATCTACCAAGAAATATGGACAGCAAATACCCAACCCAAAACATCTCCACAGCCAAATTTTCTCCTTTATCATAGCTTCCCTTCAGTTAGATAGTGTCCTTAATGTAGACCTAACAGAAGTCATACCAACCTGGTCCCTTACCCTCAAATATAATACCCCATGCTACCCATGAGCCTGTCATCTCTGCTGAGAAGAACTATTTGAGTCACTCTCAGTACCAGAAGACGCTAACGCCAGCTTCAAGTATGCAAACCAGATTGTGCAGCTCCACCAACACTAAATAGGTACATGATCTTCTGCCTCCTTCATCCTGGAGATGTGCAACCCAAAGATATCAATGCTGTCATCACGATCAACTCAAGCAGGTGCAGTATCCAGTTTGAGTACTGGTGTCCTATTAGCTTCAAGGTTAGCATCAACTAACTATGCCCAAAGGGCTTTAAAACTGTACATACCTTTTGATCCATTGCTAGGTCTCTATCCAAAGACATTTTTAAAAGGGGCAGGGAAGGACAAAAATATTTATAGCAGCTCTTTTTGTAGTGGCTAAGAATTGGAAATCAAAGGGATGTCCATCAGTTGGGGAATGGCTAAACAAGATGTGGGATATGATTGTAATGGAATATTGCTGTGCCATAAGAAATGACAAGCAGGATGGTTTAAAAAAAAAACACTTGGCAAGATTTATGTGAACTGATGCAAAGTGAAGTAAACAGAACCAGGAGAATGTTGTATATAGTAACAGCAATATTGTATGATAGAGAATTGTGAATGACTTAGCTATTCTTAGCAATACAATGGTCCAAGACAAATCCAAAGGACTAATAATGAAGTATACTGTCTATCTCCAAAGAAAGAATTGATATTGTTTGAATACAGACTGAGGCATGCTATTTTTCACTCTCTTTCTTTCATTCTTTTTCTTTCACTTGAGTCTTCTTGTACAAAATGACCAATATGGAAATGGTTTACATGATTGCACATGTATAGCCTATATCTGATTGCTTACTGTCGCAGGGAGGGGAGAGGAGAAGGAAAGAGTGACAGAATTTAGAACTCAAAACTTTAAAAAAAAAAGTTTAAAAATTGCTTTAACGTGTAATTGGGGGGAAAAATAAAATAAATAATTTTTTTTTGAAAAGTTAGTGTCAACTACCAGCCACCCAATGTGTTACCTGGTGGGAATCTGGCCAAGGTGCACCAAGCACTGTTCATGCTAAGCAAAATAGAGAGATTACTGTGTTTGCTTGGAGCACAGGTTTGACCTGGTATATGCTAAGACAGCATTTGTACACTGGTGTGTAGGTGAGGGCATAGAGGAAGGAGAGTTTTCTAAGGCTTAGGAGGACATGGAAGCCCTGGAGAAAGATTGTGAGGAGGTAGGCATTGACACCTATGAGAATGAAGGGGAAGAGCGGAATGGCCATTGGGGGCTACTTAATTGTACTTATTGCAAAATCTCTTTGAAATAAATAAAGTCTCTATTTAAAAAACAACAACAATAAAAATGTTACAGTCACCCTTAACAGGGCATTGAAAAAACACCAAACTATTGATGTCAGCAGTGATCTGGATTTGTTTACACCTTTGACTCATGTAATCCTACACAGCCCTTCCAGATAGCCAGCATTTATGTAAAGAATCAATAAAATTTGTAATCGTGCCCAGACACATAGCAGACATGTCTGTGTTTTAGTTGAACCAAGTAATTTTCATGAGCTGCAAAAACTAAGTGAGGAAAGGAACCCATGATGCTGGGTGTCCATTTCCGAGCTGTAATCTCTAAAATGCATGCCTTCTCACTTCCTGATGTGGGGTGGGGGGTAGGTGAACAGCATCTTCAAGAGAGAAAGGCGGTGACACTTATCAGTCTACGTACAATTAGAACTCACTAGTCTAAAATATCAGGTTATTTCTATACATGTCTTATCCTACCTTCCAAGATGACATAAATTCCTTTGAAGGCAAGCACTATGCTGTTTTTCATTTTTAAATCCCCAGTGTTTAGTAGAGTACCTTGCATATGCAAGTAGGTGTTTAATAAATTTTGAAATCAATGAAGTATGTTAAATTGCTATACTTTTGCCATGAGAGGGCTTTTTTATTTGTTGCACGGGGAGGGGGAAGTGGGAGGGCACCACTGTTCAACTCACAAGACAAGTCAGAGAAAGTTACTACAGTATTGATGTATTCTATGTGATTACATTTGCAAAATCCACAGCTCATGAGCCTTTGTCAACGTTTACCTAACAATCTGTCAGAGGACATAATTAGTTCAAGAAAGGCATTTAATGAAATATTGTTATAAGAAAAATAGTAATAAAACATTTCCCCCCCATAAACCTGGTATATACTCTGCACAAATAGACACACCATCACTGGGAAGGATGGACATACTTAGGGAACATTTATGGAAAGAGATATATGAAGGGAATTTGTAGAACCAGAGCAGATACATAGAGAACCCTTACAAGCAGGACTTAATTGTCAGGGCACACAAGGAGTGGTATCTTGTGCCTCTTATATGGCAGAGCCACTGACATCTTCTGGTGGTATTACTGTGTTGCTTCTACTGGGCAGGCTCCTCTGTTCTCCAAAGTGAGGGCCTGCACTACCAGGGCACTCACCAATACATTATTCCGTAAATACCTTACAAATGTAAAGATTGCCGGTTTGTTTGTTTGTTTTTAATTCACTATGTACGCCTCACTGGAATAAAGCTCTGAGCAAACAGAATTCCTAACTCTGTCACTGACTTTTGGAATCTAGGCCAAATCATTTGAACCTTAATGCCTCACTTTACTTATCTGCAAAATGAAAATCCTATAATAAGAATAATCATTTCCCTCCTCACTTCATTTCCACCTCTCTTTGAACCACAGAAATATCATTAAGATGAATGATTTGTGTGTGTGTGTGTGTGTGTGTGTGTGTGTGTGTTCATGGGGGTCATCAGTTTTATTCAGTCATATGCAGATTCCCCACCCCCAACCCACCCTGGTTCCATCACCTGCCAGAAGACGTGATCACTGTCCCTTGGGACAGGGCATGAGGGTGGGAGAGCAGCAGGCAGTCTCTGACTTCCCCTGGAAATGGATTATGGGGACTATGGCAAAGGAGCCTTCAGAGAAGGGGCCCTCAGAAGGGGCCACTACCCACTTAACCTTCCTGCTCTCCTTTCCAGGAGGGAGAAGGGTAAAGACCAAGAAATGGAGGAAGTGCTTCCTGAAGTGTACATAGATGACACCCCATGCCTCTACTGGTTAACAGAAGTGACCACCAGGCTTGCATGAGAGAACCTGTTGCCACTATTTTCTGGGGCTGTATGTGGGGGCACATATCATCCATGGGTATGATGGGGGAGGAGGGTTCTCATTTATGGGATGGTAAGAATCTTGGTATGGGAAGATGTCCAGCTGTCCACAATGTTTCCAGTGGAACTGAGATACTC
This sequence comes from Phascolarctos cinereus, assembly GCF_003287225.1. Lineage (NCBI taxonomy): Eukaryota > Metazoa > Chordata > Mammalia > Diprotodontia > Phascolarctidae > Phascolarctos > Phascolarctos cinereus. The sequence continues at coordinate 573,080,873 of NW_027555847.1, forward strand.
CCAGGGCAACAAGATAGAAATTTGCCAAGCCATGCCATACCAGGCACAGAAGATTCAGTAGATGAGGCTTTAAAATTCCACTCATGGACAATTATATCTGATGGTAAAATAATCAGGTTGTATATGTAACTTTTCTTCACATTCTCTGCATTTCATTAGCTATGGTGCTGCCTACTTGGAAGACCAGGATACAGTCTGTAATCACAGAGCCCTTTCTGAATTGGAGCAGGTAAAAGACACGAATGTCTTGTTTTTGTAGGTCTGCTGCAACAGATCATTAACAGAATTCTTCATTTCTTGGTAATAGGAGGAGCTGGGATTTTCCAGAGAAGAGTAAAAATCCTTGCTGAGGATGTGGAGTGAGAGAAAGAACATGGAGTTCTCAACAATGAGACACCTAGAAGGTGAGAGGTGCTTTGGCTGATAGTAACAGTCGTGATATAGAGCTCTGATTGTTGTTGGGAGCAGGCATGGCTATTTAGTGAATGGTTGCAGATATTCTTGGAGTTAACAGTTGTTGCTGTAGTGATTTGGATGCTTTTTGTAGCTATGGTACTATTGTGACTAGTGGGTGTAGCTGAGGTGTGATGCCCAGTGGGTGTAGGTGTTGTGCTATGGGGACTAGATGGTGTAACTGAAATGTGCTTAATGGGAGTAACCGTGATGTTCTGGTGACTACTGGCTACAATTACCAGGAAAGGTTTTGGAGAAAGTGATGCTTGAGCTGAGTCTTGCAGAAAGGCAGGGATTCCAAAAGGCAGAGATGAGGAGGAAGACGATTCCAGGCACAGGGGACAGTCAGTCCCCTCTGAAAAAACATAGAGGAGGAAGATGGAGCTGTGTATGTGGGCAATAGAGAGGAGGCCAGTATGGCTGGAGGGCATTGAAGAGGTTAATGAGTAAGAAGATTGAAAAGGTAGGAGATACCAAATTGTAAAGAACTTTAAATGTGAAACAGAGGAATTTCTATTTCATTCTAAAGGAAATAGACAGCTACTAGAGTTCACTGAAAAGGTGTGACATAGTCAAACCTGAATGTTTTTAAAAATTGCTTTGTTGGCTGTGTGGAGAATGGATTGGAATGGGGAGCATTTTGAAGCAGGGAGAACATATAGAAAGCTATTATAATAGTCTCTGGGCAGCTAGGTTGGCTGAGTGGATAGAGCGCTAGGCCTGGAGTCAGGAAGACTCAACTTCCTAAGTTCAAATCCGGTCTCAGACACTTAATAGTTGTGTGACCCTGGGCAAATCACTTAACCCTGTTTGCCTCAGTTTCCTCATCTGTAAAATGAGCTGGAGAAGGAAATGGCAAACCACTCCAGTATCTCTGCCAAGAAAACCCCAAATGGGATCATGAAAAGTGGAACATGACTGAAATGACTCAAGGACAAAATAATAATCTACTTGAGAAGTGATAGGGGCCTAAATTAGGGTGATGGCTGTGTGAGTGGAGGAAGGGGATATACATTAGAGATGTGGAGATAGAAATGACAAGATTTGGCAATTCAAAGGATATGGGGTGAGTCAGAGTGACGAGTCAAGGATGACTCCAAGGTTTTGAACCTGAATAACTGGAAAGTCAGTAATGCCCTTCACAATAACAGGGAAATTCAAGATAGGGATGGATTTGGAAACAAAGATGATGAGTTCTCTTTTGGACAGGTAGAGATGCTTGAGACACTCAATTCAAAATGTCCAATAGGCAGTTCATGAACTTGGACTGGAGCGTGGGAAAGAGAATAGGACTGGATATGTAGATCTGAGAGTCATCTGTGTAGAAATAATTGAATCTTTTGGGACAGGACCAGTCAAGATTATAGAGTAGGAGAAAAAAATATAGCCTAGCTCTCCCCACAACTGCTCCAACAAGGATCTAAGAAGAATGCTAGACTGAAGAGTGATTGGGTAACTGAAGGAGAAAATACCGTTCACTGATGACAGGGTCATCTTTCCAGTCCAAGAGCACAAAGTCAACTTACAGACAGAAACTGTGGAATATGGGTGGACCAGGATCACTGCTGAGCCAATGCTCAGAGTCCCGTATTAGGCCAACAGCATAAGGACTCTTGGATTGGATCTTGGACTCATCCTTGATCCAGATCAAAGTTAGTTAGCTCAGAGCATGAGCCATGTGCTCAGAGGTCCAAGGTAGTCCAGGAACATGCAAGCACCCAGAGGTCATCATGGACTCAGGCCTAGATCCAAGACAGCAGCAAGATATTCCCCAAAGGGCTAAGAGCTTGAACTGAGGAGGCAGAGTTTTAAGTTAGGTCACCAGTGCAGGATGTCCAGAGTGGATCTCTTTGACTTACCTCATCTTCTCCCCTCCAGGCCAGCAGCTTGTGGCATGGAGTATGCAGAGGTTACCCAGAGATCTTTCACTCAGTCAACCGCTTAGGGTAGCAGCATGGAGGAAGGGGGCATCTCCCAGAGGGGCCTAGATCACAAGGCTCAGCTTACCCAGGGCTCCTAGGTAGGCTCACAGTGTTGCCCAGAGTTATGTCACTGGAAAAAAATGAATGAACAAAAAAAGATAAAGAACTATTGTGATATCAGGAATTCTCAAGGCACAAATCCATAAAAGGAGAATAACTTGAAAACATATATAACCAAAGCCTCAAACTAAAACACAGCTTGCCTACAAGATCAATTAGAATTCCTAGAAGAAAAGATGCAAGAATTTAAAATGAGATTTTAAAATAATATTATGAGTTAAATGAGTTTGATAGAGGAAAGAATTGGAAAAGAAATGAGAGTTATGGGGAAAAGACTTAGGAAGAGAAGTAACAGCTAAGCACAAGAGGTACAAAATGTTAACTCACTCAAGAGACTTCTGAAAATTAAGAAAGGACCAAACAGAAGTTAATGACTCCAGGAGACAAAAAGAAAAGTAAAATTAGGTCAACAGATTGAAAACACAGAAGAGAACAAGGTATCTCATATCAAAATCACTGACCTTGAAAACAGGTCAAAGAGATGATAATTCTAAGTATCACTGAACTACTTGAAAGCCGTGACCAAAAATGACTAAAAACAAAAACAAAAAGAGCCTGTGTATCATATTTCAAGAAGTCATGCAAGAAAACTGCTCATGAAAAAAAGGGAAAATAGAATCTACCAGTAACCTTCTGAGAAAAATCTGAAAATGAAAACTTCTAGGAATGTTGTAGCCGAAATCTAGAACTTCCAAGCAAAGAAAAATACTACGAGAATCAGAGTTCAAGTACCAAGGATCATGATCAAAATCACACATCTAAGGACAGTTTGGGGAAGCTAGGCAGATAAACCACTGAGCCTGGAGTCAGGAAGACCTGAGTTCAAATCCTGCCTCAGACATTTACTGTGTGACCCTGGGCAAGTCACTTAACCCTATTTGCCTCAGTTTCCTCATTTGTAAAATGAGCTGGAGAAGGAAATGGCAAACTACTCCAGTATTTCTGCCAAGAAAACTCCAAACGGGGTCACAAAGAGTCAGACAGGAATGAACAACAACAAGGACAGTTTGCTCTTATCCCTTTGAATTAGTGATATGACTCCACCATTTTCCATTGAGCAAAGATTAAGATATCTATCAAATAGAAGAGGTCTTTTTATTCCAGGAAAGAGGGGAGTGGTTCAGGAGGAAAAGGGATTATTACTCAATTATTCTATTATTAACTACAAATACTATTAACTGCATAATTAACTACAAATATTATTAACTACATAATTAACTACAAATATCATTAACCACAAAACTGTATATATGTATATACACACATGTATATACATACATATTTCCCCCAATTACATGCTACATTATTTAACATTTTTTAAAAAGTTTTGAGTTCCAAATTCTATCCTTCCCTTTCTCCCTCACTCCCCTTCCGCCTCTGTGAGACGGTAAGCAATTAGGTTACACATGTGCAATCATGTAAAACATTTCCATATTAATCATTTTGTACAGGAAGACTCAAAAGAAATAGAATGAAAGAAAAAAAGTGAAAAAAGCATGCTTTAGTCTGCATTCAAACAATATCAGTTCTTTCTCTGGAGACCAGCAGTATGCTTCATCATTAGTACTTTGGGATTGTCTTGAATCATTGTATTGCTGAGAATAGCTAAGTTATTCCCAATTCTTCACCCTATGATATTGCTATTACTGCGTACAACATTCTCCTGGTTCTGTTCACTTTACTTTGCATCAGTTCATGTAAGTCTTTCCAGGTTTTTCTGAAATCATCCTGCGTGTCCTTTTTTATAGCACAATAATATTCCACTACAATCATACACCACAGCTTGTTTAGCTATTCCCTAACTGATGGGCATCCCTTCAATTTGCAATTCTTAGCTACTACAAAAAGAGCAGCTATAAATATTTTTGTACAGATAGGTCCCCCCCCCCATTTAATGTGTATTGCTGGATCAAAGGGTATGAACAGCTTGATTGCCCTTTGGGCATAGTTCCAAATTGCTCTCTAGAATGGTTGGATCAGTTCACAACTCCACCAACAGTGCATTAGTGTCCCAGTTTTTCCCACACCCCCTCCAATGTCCATCATTTTCCTTTTTTGTCATATTAGCCAATCTGATAGGTGTAAGGTGGTACCTCAGAGATGTCACAAAACTGCATTTTTACATATGTTGATTTTCTTTGTCAAGGTTCCTACAAATGTTATCTAAAATTATTTTGGGACAGTCATACTGGAATGTTGGAGGGCATAAGGAACCATGCCAGTTTGAATATCTCTTTCTCCATGCTAGAAATTCTAATAGTAGATTTTGTTTTTTGGCAAGGCAATTGGGGTTAAGTGGCTTTCCCAGAGTCACACAAGTAGTAAGTGTTATGTGTCTGAGACCAGATTTGAACTCAGGTCCTCCTGACTCCAGAACCGGTGCTCTATCCACTGCACCACCTACCTGCCCAGCTGATAGTAGATTAATATTAAATTCAATAAAAATTGTTTCTGACAGACTTCAGACTAAACATTCAGAGAATTGTATTACTGCTGCTACCTTTTTCTTCCACACATACTTTATCTCAGTTCCCACAACAATACTAGGAAATAGATAACACACTCTTACTTATTTTCAATCCCTCCCTGTCTACTGGCTCATTTCCTATTGTTTACAAACATGCCCATGTCTCCCTCTATCCTGAAAAAATAAAAAAAACAAAAAAACCCTCAACTTAATCCTTCCATCCCCACTAAATATCATTCTATATCTCTTCTGCCTTTTGTAGCTAAATGCCTCTAAAAGGTCGTCTATAATTGGTGCCTCTCCTTTCTCTCCTCTCATTATCTTCTTAACCTCTTACAATCTGGCTTCCAACCTTCTTATGCCACTGAAAAAGCTCTCTCCAAAGTTATTAATGCCTGATCTCCTTGCTACCAAATCCGGTTGCCTTTGTCAGTGCTCATCTCCTTGACCTCTCCACAGCCTTTGACACTGTTAATCACTCTCTCTTCCTTGATTCTTCTCTCCCTGTTTTCAGGACACCTCTCTCTCCTGGTTCTCTTCCTACTTACCTGAGTGCTCCTCTGTCTCCTTTGCTGGATACTCTTCCAGATCATGCCCTCTAACCACAGGTGTCCCTCAGGATTCTGTCCTGGGCCCTCTTCTCTTCTCCCTTTACACTACTTCACTTGGTGATCTCATCCATTCCCATGGATTTAATTACCATCTCTATGCTGCTGATTATAAAATTTACCTTTCCTGCCCGAATCTCTCTGCTGATCTACAATTCTGTAGCTACAACTGCCTTTTAGATATCTTGAAATGGATGTCCAGTAAACAACTCAACATGTCCAAAACCGAACTCATTACTTTTCCCCAAAACCTTCTCCCATTCCTACCTTCTCTATAACTGTAAAGGGCAACACCATCCTCCCAGTCCCTCAGACTCACAACCTAGGAGTCATCCTGGATTCATCAATATCTCTCACCTCCCATGTCCAAGCTGTTGCCAAGACCTGTTGATTTCACCTTTGCAACATCTCTCAAATACACCTCCTTCTCTCTTCTGACATTGCAACCACTCTTGTACAGGCTCTCGTTAACTCACGTCCTGATGATTGCAACAGCCTGTTGTTGGGTCTGCCTCAAGTCTCTCCCCACTCCAACCCATTTTCCATTCAGCCTCTAAAGTGATTTTCCTAAAGGCCAAATATGATCACATCACACACACACACACACACACACACACACACACACACACACACACATACACACACACTGTTCCCCCATTGCCGACTCCCTTAATGAACTCCAGTAGCTTCCTATTACCTCCAGGATCAAATACAAAATCCTCTGTTTTGCATTCAAAGCCCTTTACAACCTAATCCCCTCCTACCTTTCCAGTCTTCTTACATGTTAGTCCCCACCACTGGCCTTTTGGCTCTGTCAGTCAGCTCCAGGGATTTTCTCTAGCTGTTCCTCATGCCTGGAATGCTTTTCTTATTCCACTTTGCCTATTGACCTCCCCAGCTTCCTTCACGTCCTAAATAGAAGCCCAGCTTCTACAGAAGCCTTCTGTTACTCCTCTTAATTCCAGTGCCTTCCCTCTCTTAATTATTTCCTAATTATCCTGTCTATAGCTTGCTGTGTATATATTTCTTTGAGTCTTGCTTCTTTTTGCATCTCTAGCACTTAGCTCAGTGTCTGGCACATAGCAGGTGCTTAATAAATGTTTATTGATTTATTGATATTTTCCTTAATTTTACAAATAAGAAAACTGAGGTTAAGTGAGAAATTATGATTTGGTCAAATTTGGTAGTAAATGGCCAGGCTGTGTCCATAACTCACATCTTCTGCTTCAAAGTACAGTGTTCGTTCCATTATATAATATCATTGGCACAGGTAATAAGTACAAAGAAGGGAAAGACCATTTTGTCTGGGATGATTAGAAAAGGCTTAACGGAATAGGCAGGATTTGAAGTGAGAATTTAAGTGTGAGTGGGATTGTGACAGGCAGAGGGGGAGATGACAAATATTTAGAGTAAAAAATCATTCTATCCAGTGTCATTTTAACCTGAAAGTGGAATTAATAGAATATAATTCAGAATACTAACATTGACAAGTAGCATTTTCAAGCTGTACCTGGCACCTAGGAAACCTAGCCATTTCAACATCTCTGTATTTGTTCAGTTATCTTTCGGTGTGTCCAACTCTTTGTTACCCTATTTGGGGTTTTCTCGGCAAAGATACTGAAGTGATTTGCTATTTCATACAAATGAGGAAACTTAGGCAGACAGGGTAAAGTGACTTCTCCAGGGTCACATAGCTAGTAAATGTCTGAGGCTAGATTCAAACTCAGAAAGATGAGTCTTCCTGACTCCAGGCCCAGCATTATATCCACTGTGCCACCTAGCTGCCTACATCTCTATATGTTGAAACAATATTTGTATCAGAGGGAGAACTACTCATGAAAGCAGAATGCATTTTGCTCAGGGTGGTACACCCATAACTGAATAACATTAAATTGTTACATACTTTAAACAAATAGTTGCTTTAAACTCTTTAAATTTTTATATTTTAAAAATATTCTAAGCTTAACAAACACCAAATAAAATCAGAATTTCCACATACAAAATAGAATTAAAAATAGAATTATATATGAAAACGTGAATCTTTATTATGTATAGCTTGTTTTTCCTTTTAAGTATAAGGGTGGGGTTAAAAACCATCCCATTAGTTGTGATACCTTAACTGGGTGTGAATAGGTTTCAATCAATCAGAAGGCTGAAGTTTGAAAAGTCTTTAAAAGGCATTGGATAATCCAAAATAATTCCAGACAGAAGTGTGTTCCAATAGGCTGGTAAACTTGTCCACATTTCCAGGTGTTGTCTATAAGTTATCAAGTGAGTTGAGCAGGTTGAGGAATTCCAGAAATCAGTGTATGCCTGAGGAGGAACTGCCTGGGGTTAGTGTTGGCCAGATCTCCTTTCCCTACCCCAACCCAAGCAGGACTTTCCATTTTCTAAGGATCTGGAAGATGTTGGACTAATCATCTTCCAATCAATATTCTAAATGCCTGCATCATGAGCCCAAACCAAACAGGACAGAGATTAATCATGCTTAAAGGAAACTTACGGAGCATTCCAGAAATGGAACAAAATTACTTCCAGCAGCCAAGAGCTGTAAGTTACCCCAGTGCCACATGTGCTCTATACTTTTACTAGGACTCTGTATGTACTTGAGAGAGAGTGTGTCACAGACATTTGGGGGGGGGGTGTTTTATACCAATTTTTCTTACTGTATCACCTTAGTAAATTTTGTTTTGTTATTGTTATTCAGTTGTTTTTCAGTCATATCCAACTCTTCACAATCCCACTTGGGGTTTTCTTAGTAAAGATACCAGGATGGTTTGCCATTTCCTTTTCCAACTCATTTTACAACTAAGGAAACTGAGGCAAACAAAGTTAAGCACTTGGCCAAGGTCACACAACCGGTTAAGTGTCTGGGGCTGGATTTGAACTCTGGAAGATGAGTTTTCCTGACTTCAGCCCCATAACTCTATCCACTGCAATCCTTACCTGTCCATCTTAGTGAATACCCCTTCCTAAAAGCTACTTAAGACTGGCTGACTAAACTCATTCTCGACTAATACTCTTGGCAGAGAGTACACTGGAATGAGGACTTGGGCTGACAGCATTAGAGTAGAAACATCCCAACCCTAAAACCTAATGGGCGGCAGGAGTGAGCCTAACTCTGGGAAAGTGAGCTCAGACCATTCACTCCTTAAATATATAATAAATTCATCTTGTAACTTTCACAACTGTCCTGCTAGTCTGTGATTCCTTTTGGCTTTTCTTCTCTTTGCTTCAGTATATTTTTAAAATACTTCAGTTAAAATACTATCCTCTTTTTTTTTGGGGGGGGGGAGCAACCCTATTAGTATCTGCCTTCCTCCAGGACAAAACAAAACCTTTGGAACTAATATGTTCCCATTTTCTCCAGTGTTGTTAGTCGATCAGGTTAGCTTGGTGATGTGAGGAGTAGGTGAGCCATTGTTTTCAGATTCGATTCCCTTTCCTTGTGGAAGAGAGGATGGAGGACATGTCCTAGGCCTGGACACGTTCACTATTTGATTAAGTCTCAGCATCTGGGGGTGAGAGAGAGGATAGAGTATGTCATTTGATTAGCTTCAGGCTATTGTGAATTGAAGTTAACCTATTCTACAATGCCCATAAAAGGAAACAGGAGTCTTTAGTCAGGCAAAAATTTCAAAAAATCAAAAAACTGTAGAAAGAAATTTTAGCATAGACAAGAAATCTAAGATGTGACAGTTCCTCTGGGAGGTGGGGAACCTGTGTATTTGCCTAGCCTTTCCACCAGAAGCTTCGAAATCCTTGAAAAGGCACAGACAGAGGCATATTGCAATTGCAGGTGCTTTCACGGATGCTGTTCAAGGGGTGCCAACAAGAGGCAATGGTGGGGCCCATCATTAACGTAGCCTCAGGAAAATATGTAGTCACTGACCCAGCCCCCTGGATAGAAAAGGGGCAATTTCCTGGACAGTGCCAAGTTCCTAAAGATATCCAGGACCCAGCCTTCAAGAAGAGGGGTAGTCTTGGACAAACATAGCTTCATAAAGATAACGCTGTTGCTAAAAGCCAGTTAGGTCTACTGGCTTATCATCAACAGGAAACACACCGATAGGGACTCCTGAACTATGGTGCTAGAAGAAGCTATCCATAGGATTATCTGTAGAATCTGAGAGAGCAGCCAGCCACCCCTTCTGGGGACCCAACCTGTGAGTGGAAGTGGAAGTTGTGGAGTTATCTAGAGGGGAGTATTTATACATCGTTACCCTGATTGTGTGCATGGGAGCTAATGGCTTTTCTACTCACATCTGTGGATAAAAAACTGAGTGGTTTGGGAAAGAGGAACAAGGCAAAGTGATGTGATGTAGGGGAGAGCTGCCCCACCCCCAACAATGCACCTTGGTCCTACAAGTCTAAAACTTGAGTTCTGGGGCAGAAGTTACACTCTCATAGACTCTTCCCTTCTATGGCAGCATAGGAAAAACAAGCCTTCCCTTTTTAAGACCTAGCAGCTATTTACAAAGACATTCCCAAAACTAAAGGAGAATAACCAAATAGATCTGAACAGAATTAATAGTTTATGAACATCAGATATTCTTATGGTTGAACTCCATGACCTTGGACCATGGACCAGGAGTCCCTTCCTGCTTTAAAAATCATTTTGTGTGTGTGTGTGTGTGTGTGTGTGTGTATACTCTCCTCTGTGTAACTGGGTAGTCACTTTCAACTCTAGATGCCATCTTTTCTTAAGGCTAATGAAAGGGGCTTCTGCAGTGCTCCCTGATCATGGAGGACATGGCTCAACGTGTCTTTGAAGGGCACAGTTTCATCTTAATAAAGAACTCCCTTAGCACCTGGGAAAGGAACTTAACATATGGACTGAGACTAAAAGAAAAGGAAATATAAATATAATCAGACTAAGAGATGTGATAGACAAAATCCTAAATGAGCTGTTATTTGGACTCCACCAACAAAATAATTTTGAGTTGAAGGACAACCCTATTGCTAAGCCTTTAAGGATTGTGTCACCACTGCAAAGTCAAAGATCCGCAGTGTTATTAACTCAGGAAATTAGGGGAAGAGTGAAAATCTGATAGAGTACCTCCCCCCCTTTCCTCTTCATGCAGACTCTTCTGCAGGCTATATGGTGGTTGCCTAGGAAACAGCTTGTACATGAGATCCCAGAAAATGTGCTGTCAGATGGTAAGAGATTTGGAAAGAGGAAGCTTTATGCAGTCTCTATCCTTTGGGAAATCTCTGGGAAAGAAAAAGGCATATATACAAATAAATGTACTTTGTTTCACAAAAAACTAAAAATATCAATTTAATAGCAACATAGCTCTGCATATCTAATGACACACAGAATAATAGGCTGGGCAAACAATTGGTAGCCCAATTTCCAGTTCTAGCTCTGTCGCTAACAGTGTTAGATGTGACAATTTGGGTGCCCTGTTTACCCCTTCATTCCCAGACATCTCAATGTATTAAATGGCGTTGATAATAGTTACCTTCTTCACCACACCACAAGGATGTGTAAGAGGAACTAGCAAATCTTGCACATAACAGACAACATTTATTGAGTGAAGGAATGAGTTTCTTGTTTGTGTTTATCTGGCTAAAAATCATGGAATTTCACAATCTCAGAAGAATAAAAATTAATGGCCATCCAAAAAGCAATGGAAAGGTACATGGTGGGTGGAATAAGCGGGGTGTGCTGTAATACCACCAGTGACTTATAAGTAGAAATTGTTGTAAAAGATAATCAAGATCATGTACCTGGAAAAGGAGGTGGGCCAGTTATATAGCAAGAATGATGGATAACAGATAGACTTCTCAAAAATTGTACTGGAATTCATAAAATATTGAAAGAACCACTGAAAGATTTGAACGAGTAGGTAGGTGACACTGTGGATAGAGACCAGACAGAGTTAGGAAGACCTGAGTTCAAATTTGGCCTCAGATATTTAGTAGCTGCGTAACCCTGGGCAAGTCACTTAACCTCTGTCTGCCTCAGTTTCTTCAACTGTAAAATGGGGATATTAATAACATCTCTCTCCCAGGGTTGTTGTGAGAATAAAATGAGATCATATTTGCAAAGTGCTTAACAAATTCTAAAATGCTACATAAATATAAATGAATTATTATTATTATTTTGACTATAGCTGATAATTATGAGATTATATATATGGGGCAAGATTCCAAATATGGATGGATAACAGTCCACTGACATGTACTAAACGGGATGCTGCCAGCCAGAAATGGGTAGTGGTACTGGCTAATTAGGAGTTCAGTATTCATTATTAGTCATGAAAAAACAATGTGAACACAGATGCCCCATACAACAGAAACCTTGGTGATCCCCATGGAGAGAATGAAGACAATCTGTGATGCACAGCGAACAGAGCCACTGATACAAGAAAACTCAGCTGAAAGTCTGGGATTTCACTTCAGAGAGCATACTCGGAGCATATCTAATTTTTATTTCATTTAAATTTTTAAATTTAAATTTAAACTTTATTATCACTAGACAAATTATCCATGAACAATTGCCAGCAATTATAGCCTCCAGATAAAGGCCTATAAGAGGCCAAGAGAAATGTGAACTCAGGCTTACCTACCCTTTGAGATCCCCTTGAGAGATTTCTTGTCTTTGAGACAAGAAATTTACCACACCACTGTAACCATCTGCCATGGAAGTTCGCTCTGCTCCTCTGACATCCTCAGCCAGAAGTCTATTGCAATAGTCCAGGCATGAGGTGGTGAGGGCCTGCACTAGGTTGCAGTGTCAGAGGAAAGGAGGGTCCATATGCAAGAGACATTGTTTAGGCAGAATCAACAGAGCTTGGGAACAGATTGGATATGGGAAGGTGAGAAATTGAAGAACTGAGAATGTCACCCACATTATCCTTGATAGTAGTAATAGGGAAGTTAGGAAGAGGGGAGGTCTTTGGCGGGGAAAGCAATGAGTACGTTTTGGCGATGCTGAGTTTAAGATGACTCTGGGACATCCAGTTTAAGATGTCCAATGGGGGGCAGCTAGGTGGCACAGTGGATAGAGTACCAGCCCTGAAGTCAGGAGTGTCTGAGTTCAAATTCGGCCTCAGACCAAATACTTGACACTTCCTAGCTGTGTGATCCTGGGCAAGTCACTTCACCCTGTTTGCCTCAGTTCTTCATCCGTAAAATGTGCTAGAGAAGGAAATGGCAAACCACTCTAGTATCTCTGCCAAGAAAACCCCAAATGAGATCCCGAAGATTGGAACACTACTGAACAACAACACACCAGTTAAGGCCCAGATCTATCCCAGTATCTGTAATAATGCATATGTGTGTGTGTGTGTATGTGTGTGTGTGTGTGTGTATAATATAGATTTACATGAATATACAGATGCATGTATATATATATGGGTGTGTATACACATGCACACATACATGTATGTATATATGCATACACATATACAATCCACACATACATATATGCATGCATATTGTGTTCATTGTGGTGAGTGGAGTTTCAAGCATAGTAGAGACCCCTTATGTAAGTTTGAGAACTTACTATATTAAACCCATAGTGAGTAAGGTTGCCATAAAGGTTGCCATAGGTTAAAGCAAGTAGTGTGGGGTGCCCTCAGGCATAAATCCACAACCAAAGGTAAATTGGAAAATATGTTAGACCAGGTATACACTTAATGAAAGACACCATCACCACCACTCTCATCCCATCTGCTTCTCAGTGCTATTCTACTATGCCTGGAGGCTTTTGATTTACTTTGGGTTATTAATCTCTCTCTAATTACCACCTCTCCTGATTATCAGCTCAAAGTGACACCAAAGGGTTTGTGATTCTGCAAGAGAAATCACGAACTTCCGCTACATCTTTGTGGGATCTATCTCCTGCCTGCTACACAAACTTGCCCATTTAACCAAAATCTCTATTGGTGCCACTAAAATTCACCACACAATGAGAATTAGCAGCTGCTAGTTTTCTTTCTATAAAAAAAAAAGGAAGAATAAGCAGTAGAAATGAAAGAACAGGGAACAGAGGGGAAGGGTGGAATTTGGGGATATATTCAATCAGTGCCAAGTACTTCTAGCTGCAATAAAAAGTTATCTTCTTTACATTCTTCTCTCTTGTGGGGAGGACTTTAGGAGAAATTCCAGAGAAGCAGAGCAACTAACTGCATTTGCTCTTGTGCCCCTAAATGGCAGGGGACTGATAGATTCCACTAGTCACTATTCTGTTTGAGATAGTCTTTCTTTTTCAGATCTTGCTTTAGTCCCGTCAGAATAGCTAATACTCTCATTCCCAGAATTAGCAGTAATACCTCATAATGGTCTCTCAGGAGCAAACAACTGGTAAAGACACTGGGAACCAATGGTGCCAGTCCACGTGGTCCCTAGTCCAATGATGGAGGATGAGCTCTGAATTTTCACTCTTGACACAACTCAAGTCCTTCCAGCATCTTATCACAGAAATATCCTTAAAGCATTCCCAGAAGTTTTCACAAAGCTCTTCCCAGTTCCAAAACATCAATAACTTGTGGATCCCAGGGCTGCCTCTTTAAAGCAACATAGGTTACATAATGAATGAACGAATGAATGAGATACAAATACTAAGCTTTTTTTTTCCAAGTGTAGTGCCAAAAAGCTATGCTTAATTTTATTTTTTTCAAAACAGATTCATATTTTCAGTGCAATAAAGAAGTTTATTATTTTAAAAGCACCTTATTATGAATCTTAAGTTCAGCTTTCTAAAATTTAAATTCCACTTTCTAAGTTATTCTTTTAATAAAATTGGGGGTTTGTATATAGTGTATTAGTTTTTTATATTAGAGCCTTTGAGATCTTCAGAATTAATGCAATATAAAATATAAGGTGTGATGAAGACAGATCTTTTTCTGATGCTTAAGGAATTCAGAAGAGATAAAACTGGTATCTGAAAATGAATGCCTCTTTTAAATGACTGTCTTGCACTGGCTGGGAGAGAGGGGTACAAGTAATATTGCCAGAGTGAAAATAGGTAATGATCTTTTCTTATCTATTTACTGACACATTTTTTTCATCACATATCCAATGGATGGAGTTTTACTTAATGTAGACTATATTACATATGTGGGTAGCTAGGTGACACAGTGGACAGAGTGCCAGATCTGGGGTAAAGAAGACTCAACTTCTTAAATACAAATCCAGCCTCAGACACTTACTAGCAGTGTGACCCTGGGCAAGTCACTTCTGTTTGTCTCAGTTTCTCAATCTGTAAAATGAGCACGAGAAGAAAATGGAAAACTGGTTCAGTATCTCTAACAAGAAAACCCCAAAAGGGGGTCACAAAGAGTTAGATATGACCAAAAATGACTGAACAATAACAAAAATATTACATATGTACATCATAATATAGCAGATACTCCTTTTCAATGCATCCTCTTGAAATTCATTCAGATGTCTATTTCTAATAGTAAAGGATCAAAGTGGGAGGAAGAGGGAGACGTGGAGAGAGCACTTCTCTGAGATCTCCAGCCTTGGGAATTATCTCACTTTACTATCTTAATAGGCCAAATTTTGTTGGTCTTCAACATCTTTTCTCTCATTCAAACTGTTTTGCTCTAGCTGTAAAATTATAGAAGTTCATTTTTCTATATATGGGGCCATTATAATATGAGAAGAGTTCTGATTAAGAGAGACACCACCCATAGAACTAGATCTCATTGTCTTAGGAACCTATCACAGATACTCCCCTTCAACCAGGGATAAACTTTAACTCTAAGACAGAATTTACTACTGGAAAATGAGCTTTTGGAGTTCTACCATTATTTTTTTAAAATAAAATTAGGAAATAGTTCACCTTTTTCAAAGGGCACTGGACAGAGGGAAAAATTCTTCCTTTCTTGTTGTCAAGACCTCTGAAAGCAAAATTCAACCTCAAAACATTTAAGCTAACAAGATTTAATTAAGATTGTATTGTTACTATTATGATAAATTTATTAGCACAAATAACAACTGGCATTTATATAGCCCTTTCAAATATGTAAAGTATTTCATATAGGTTATTTCATTTGAGCCTCAGAGCAACAAGCCTATGAGGTATGCCTTACAGATATTTCCATTTCACAGATGAGGAAGCTGAGACTCAGAAAGGTTAGATGATTTCTCCATCACACAACTATTAAGGACAGTATCAGAAGCAAGACCTGAATTCAGGTCTTCCTGATGCCAAGTCTAATATTCTATCCAGTGTACCATACCATCTTCTTGTAATAAAAATGTAAGTTCATTCCCAAATTAAAAATCCAAATTTTGAACTCTACATTTTTATTAAATAGAAAAAGAATCAATATATATTTGGTTCAATGTAGTAAAAAAAAAAAAGTGCTGGATATGGATTTATAAGAAGTGGATTCTAGGGGCACCTAGGTGGTGCAGTGGATAGAGGCACCGGCCCTGGATTCAGGAGGACCTGAGTTCAAATCCAGCCTCAGATACATAACACTTACTAGCTGTGTGACCTTGGGCAAGTCACTTAACCCCATTGCCTAGCCAAAAAAAAAAATTAAAAAAAAAAGAACTGGATTCTAATTCTGGCTCTTCCACTTAAAACTCGCATGACCTTGGGCAAATTAATTTACTTCTGAGCTTCAGTTGCAAAAATAAGGGAATAAATGAATGAACAAATAAAGCATTTATTACATGTTCGTTGTGTGCAAAGTTCTGTGCCAATTGCTGAGGATATAAATAGGAAATTAAGACAGTCCCTGCCCTCAAGAAGCTCACGTTCTAGTGAGGAGACAACATATGGAAGGTTTAAGCTGCAAGTCAGATGGAAAAGTACCATGGTCCTTAGGGTGTATTGACACAAGGCAGATAGTAATGCCTCTGATTTGATATCATTTTCACTGATAAAATCATATCAGTTTCTGATGTTGAATTATTTGATAATATTTGAAGGTTTTACTACTATTCCCAAAGCTTTCAGCGAGAGGGTGCTGGGCTGTCTTCATCAGGGTCTGAGGGTCAAGGAGAAGGAGAAGGAACCTGCCTGGTTCATGCTGCCTCTCCCTCAGTGTGCATTGTTGCTTCAGCTAGGTTGACTCACCTTCCCCATCAGTGGCATTTGGTGGGATGGCTGGCCCCTCTTCCAAAGGATCTGCCCAAGCAAATGGTGGCTACGAGGGTTAGGAGGGAAGCAGGATCAGTGCGCTTGGTAAGGTGTGCTGCCACTCCCAGAGTTCTTGTGCCTTTCTGGTTTGAATTAAGAAGTTGTCAAGCTTTGGATCTTATAATCTTTATACTTCAATACAATCTTCATACTTTAATAAGATAAAAATGTTCATGTTTGTTCTGCGACCCCTTCTTAATCCAAATTTCAGTAAAATTAGATGTCCAAATTCATGTGCTATGATTTTTTTTCTCTAAGGTGAAAAGACAAAAGGGAATCCCCAGTTGGCTTATGATGTAAGGGAATGAACAATTTATAACCATGTTTGGAATGGTGGTATGAAAATAATGTATGGAAACACATGGCTATTTGTTTTGACTACAAAAATAACTTTGAACATTTTACATTTCTAAGAATCTATTTAAACTATTGCAAGTCATGTTCTTTTTTTCTCTTGTTTTACAAAGTCAGAAAGTCAATCCTTAATTTACTGACAGAGAACCATGTGAAACTAGAGAGAAATTAATGCCTCTGCTTGACTAAAGAGAGATGAGGAAATTGGGGAAGAGAAACATATTTTCAAAATAAGGCCTACAGAGCAATAGTGAAACCAGGGCTAATAGCCTTTCCTCCTCTTATATAGCTGGTTTAACGCAGTTATCAGGGTATCCTTTACCGACCTTGCTGCTCTGGGTCATGTGACATCCTTAAAGCTATAAGAGGAACTGAATTCTGGGAAGGGAGAGGGAGTTCTTTGCAAAGGGAGCCCTCTAGCATTAGAAATGAAATGCTTTTAGAATGCAAGATTGAAGAGGTTTCTCTAAAAGGAAAAGAGTCTCCCTTTTTATTTTAATTTTTTTGTTATTCTGAAATTGATTAACATTAGCAAAACATGAACACTTCTATGTACAAAGAGCAGGAAAATATATTTGTCTATTAAACCATGAATCTGTTATTTGCAGCTTTGGGGTTTTTTTTAAAGCATATAATAAATTCACATCCTTTCCAAAGTTGTCCTGTTTGTGTCTCCCTCTGAATTTCCCTGTTTCCTTCCATGCATTTCATTGACATTTCTCCTTCCTTTTTCTTTTGGAATCAATATTACTGTCATATCCACACTGACAGACATACACTCCAGTCTTCCTTGATTCTTCACTATATTCTTCAGTAGTTCATCCAAGGCTTCTCAGGTTTCCCTAAATCTATCATATTTGCCATCTTTTGACGTAATATTCCATTAATTCATATAGCATCTTTACAGTCAACCCTAACTGATCAACACTCCCTAGGTTTCCAGTTCTTTGCTACAACAAAAATGTTACAAATATTGTTATATATACCAGTCCTTTCCCTCCTTTTATCTCTTTGGGATGTATTCCCAGTAGCAATATCACTAGGTCAAAGGGCACACATAGAATATTAGTGGTTTTAGGAGTTTCAAATTGCTTTACAAAATGATTAGGCCTATTGAGATCCACTTATAGTATATTAGTATGCCTGTCCTCCTGTATCCTACCTTTTAAATTTTAGCAGTCATTTGCATTGAAAGTTTAACATCCAACTAGATACTATTATAGACAGCTAGGTGGTACAGTGAATAGAGTGGTGGGCCCGGACTCAAGAAGACCTGAGCTCAAATGTGGCCTCAGACACTAGCTGTGTGACGCTGAGTGAGTCATTTAACTCTGCCTCAGTTTCTCAATCTGTAAAATGAGCTGGTAAAGGAAATATCAAACCACTCCAGTATCTTTGCCAAGAAAACCCCAAATGGGGTCACAAAGAGTTGGGTATGACTGAAATGAATGAACAACAATAACAGATATTATTATAAAATGCAACCAATGTTACAGACACAGGAGAAACTACCTCATACAATCCATTTCTCCCTCCTTTGGTCTTGTACATTGTAGAAAAAAGAAGGAAGCCAACATTTGATACAGTTGGAACTGGAAGTTTGTTTTTCTTTAAAACACACTGAACATTTCATCTTGAAACTATCAAGTGGAAACTCTTGCTTTTTCCTACAAGAAGCAAGGACATGGATGAAGTATTTGGCAGCTTGGCTCAGAACCATAGTCATTCTGCTGGTTTGATGGAGGGTGGAAATAGGACCTGAGTCACCTAGAAAACATTAGACAGGAAGTATTACTCATGGAATGGCTAGAAGCAGGCTTTACATCAGCAACAGTAATACTTTTTTAAACGACATTTTGCAAAAGGGAATTAAAATAAGCTTTATGTAAATTCCCTAATTACATACCTTACAAAGCTTTCTCAGCCACCTTCATTGAGCCCCCATTTCCAGGTCAAAGCTACTTCCAGGAACCCTTTACTTAAAACAGTTAGAGGGAAATGTTTGATTCATTTAATTCTGGTGACTTATTCCTCTGAACAGTGTACAAATACAGCAGAGAATTCAAAGTTATAGTCTATATACTTTTTTTTACAATTTTTTTTTTGGCTAGGCAATGAGGTTAAGTGACTTGCCCAGGGTCACACAGGTAGTAAGTGTTATGTGTCTGAGGCCAAATTTGAACTCAGGTCCTCCTGAATCCAGGGCCGGTGCTCTATCCACTGTGCCACCTAGCTGCCCCTATATTTTTTTAAAAAAAACATTTTTTATTGTTATTTATCCTTTCATGTGTACATGTCTTGTCTCTTCCTAACTGTAAACTTCTTGAAGGAAAGGATATTATCTTAAGCCCATATTTCATTGCCCATAGCCATGATTATTTTCTATAGAGTTTGCTACATAAGTAGAGATCAATAATTATTTATTACTTATTGACTATCATTTACCCTGTCCCCTAAATTACAAAGCCAGCACTTCTTGACTTTCACACGATTCTATGTTTCTCTTATTCCATCTGTAAACTCCCATTCTTTTTCCTTCAGCAAACCCCCTATATCCCTTTTAGTGAAAGTTTTCATCCATCTAGTAACAACTTTCAATACTTTCCCTAGTCCAGAGCTGATCATTCTTATGTTTATGTTTTTCTAATTTCCCACATTTCCTCAAAAGGATAGTCAGAAGAGCACTTTACAAAACCCTACCTTACTATAACAAATAGCGCTATAGTTTGGACTTCCCATGAATAGAAAAAACCTTCTTTTTCTGCTGTGTCTATTTCCCCCTCCCCCACCTTAGGTGACAGAATATTGGAGATAGAATGGACTGCCCATGAATAAAAGTAACAACCAAAGGGAAAATGGGGACCTATAGGGTATATAACTGGATAGAGAACATAGCACTAACCTTGAGAGAAATTCTGGGCTCAGTGTTATACCCAAAGAGATATTTCCCTGTCCCAACTGATTTTGGGGCTTTAGGAACCATCTTGGAGAACACAATTATGAATTACATTTTCAAGTGGGCCTAGAAAACATGGATTAAGCAACCTAGACAATTGCTATTCTGAACATAATTCTGATCAGTAAAGAGAAGCTGGTTGCCCAAGTAGACATGATGGCAATTTTGGAACCATGCCATTTTAGAAATCACATGAAATGGGACTCTTGCCAATGAAATCCCAGCCCTCATAAGCATGCCCAGTGTACTCAGCCTGAAGAAGCCTTCCTTGTGGACTTTGGGGTATTTATGTCTGTTTGTCCAGCTGCCATGTGGTATATAAAAGACTTTGTGGTTGGCTACTCAGCTAGAACTGAGCATGCATACACATGTACCTGTTCTGCAGGAGGACAGTAGGCTAGGCCAGTAGACAGCTGGCCAAATGAGCACATGAGCTTGCTGTTGCTTCTTTTCCCCTTGTGTCCATTTTCCCTTGCTTTAGGTGACAGAATATTGGAGAAAGTCTGAAGCACTACGACCTTTGAGTAGCTGGTGGGGGGTGGAGCCAGGATGGCAGAGTGAAAGCAGTGACTTGCTTGAGCTCTCTCCCAAATCCCTCCAAATACCTGTAAAAAAAATGGCTCTAAACAAATTCTAGAGCAGCAGAACCCACAAAAAGACAGAGTGAAACAAATTTCTAGCCCAAGACAACCTGGAATGTTGACAGGAAAGGTCTATTGTACTGGGCTGGGAGAGGAGCACAGTACAGCATGGGCCAAGCAGGCTGTTCAGGCAAAGACCAGGCTTCAGTGAACCTGGAGTAGTCAGTCCTCAGGAGATTGAATCAAGGGGACATGTGACAGTTTCTAGACTTCTCAACCCATAAACACCAAAGACAACTAAGAAGGTCAATAGGAAAAGTCTGTCTGACCATGGTGAGAGAGGAGCTCAGTCCAGCCCCAGGGCGGTGGCTGCTTCTGGAGCTCTTGGCCCACAGAGGGAGGGAGGATCAAGCGGCTGATCAGAGAAGGATTGCAGGGTTCTCTTTGTGGCGCTGAGGCAGGATTCTCTTGCTTTGCCTGTGCTTAGATCTAGGTCACAGTTCTGGGTGGTCCTGGGGCAAGGAGGAGTGTTGACTTAGTGGAATTTGTGGTAGCAGTGAAGAGGGAATCCCCCTCACAGTTCCAAGGCTGAAAAGAGCACTTGTGGTCAATCACAGACCAGAGCCCAGGCCAGGAAAAGAGTAAACACCTTAACTTGGATCATACCACACTGGAAGAACTGAAAACTTACAGGTCCCTAAAAGTGTCTCTGAAAACAGCTGCACAAAACCCCTGAAGCTTGGGACAGTACATTCTCCACACTGGAAGCAGATCCCTACCTTAACAAAGAGTTTAAAAGTCAAATAATTGGCTGGGATCATGAGCAAACAGCACAAAAAAAGGTCAAACCATAAAATCTTATTTTGGTGACAAAGAAGATCAAAACATACAACCAGAAGGAGACAACAAAGTCTCCTACATCCAAAACCTCCAAGAAAAATATATGAATCAGTCTCAGGCCATGGAAGAGCTCTAAAAGGATTCTGAGAAGCAAGTAAGAGAAGTAGAGGAAAAACTGGGAAGAGAAATAAGAGCAATGCAAGAAAATAATGAAAAACAAGTCAACAGCTTGCTATAGGAGCCCCCAAAAATACTGAAGAAAATAACACCTTAAAAAATAGACTAACCCAAATGGCAAAAAAGGTCCAAAAAGGCAATGAAGAGAAGAATATTTTAAAAAGTAGAATTGGCCAAATGGAAAAGGAAGTCCAAAAGCTCACTGAAGAAAATACTTCCTTTAAAAATAGAATGGAGCAAATGGAAGCTAGTGACTATGAGAAATTAAGAAATTGTAAAATAAAGGTAGCTGGTGAATGATGATGAGCAGAAGGCATCAGAACGGGGGGTTGAGCTGATGGTATTAAAAATAATAAACCTAACCCTTTAAATAGGTGTCCCTAGGATCTTGCCTGGTCCAAGTGCTTTTGCTCTAATACTACCTTTCATTTACACTGTATATATCTTGCGTATACATAGTAATTTACGTGTTGTCTCCTTCATTAGAATGTGAGTTCTTTGAGGGTGGAGAAAATGCTTTTTTTTTCTTTTTGTATGCACAGCACTTGGCAAACTTGGATAACTGGGACGATGGTGGCTCTTGATGGTAATAGAGAGACTGGAAAGAGGTGAGAAAATTGGGAAGAAAGATAATGAGTTCTATTTTGTTTGTGTTGAGTCTATGTTGAGTTTCTGATGTCTGTGGGACATCCAGTTTCAGATATCTACTTAGCGGTTGGTGATACAAGACTGGAATCAGAAGAGAAGTTAGGCCTTGATAAAGAAATATGAGAATCAGGGGCGGCTAGATGGTGCAGTACGCAGAGCACCAATCCTGGAGTCAGGAGGACCTGAGGTCAAATCTGGTCTCAGACCAGACACTTGACACTTACTAGCTGTGTGACCCTGGGTAAGTCACTTAACCCCAGTTGCCTTGCAAAAAAAGAAAAAAGAAATATGACAATCATCATAGAGATGATAATTGAACTCTTGGGAGTTCAATGGGAGTTGATGGGAGATCATCAAACGAGACAATATAGAAGAAAAGAGGGCCCGGGCCAGACCCTTGTAGGACACTCAAAGTTAGTGTGCATGACCTGGAGGAAGATGCAACAAAGGAGACTGAGGAACGGTCAAACAGGTAGGAAGTGGCAGCACGAGAATCTGAATGGGGGTCTTTTGACTCCAACTTCAATTCTCTAGTCCAGACTTGTTATTGCACATATTAGGGAACTGAAGCCTTTCTTTCAGCTTGGAGTGACAGTGAAAAATCTGGAAGCCATTGCATATAAAACACCATTGAAGGAACAAGGAATGTTTAATTTTAATCAGAGAAGACTTAGGGTAATGACAGCTGACCAAACCATATAAAGTTCCTGAGGCCCAACCCTGAGGGAAGGAACTGAACAGGGACTGTCCAGCTCCATCTGGTAGGTCATACTGATGACCCTAAAGGCACAATATTATTTCTGTAAGTCTGACTCCTGGATCTTCAAAGATGAAAATCTTCAAGAGCTCATGCTGTCTGAACTGAACCTCCTGTTTCCTTTAAGGCCAGGGAAGGCTGTCCTCTATGGAGGTGAGACTTTCTGGAATCTGAGTCATCCATTTAAAGGCTACACGTCACCAGGAGATACAGTCAGTACAATTTATCCTCCCATGAGAGATCTCGGTTTTGCAAACTTTTGCCTTTTTACCTCTCTCCCCGCTCCTTATTATTAAACAACACACATTTGTATAGTGCCTCAAGGTTACAAAGTGTTTTCCTTACAGGAACCCTAAAAAATATGGAGGGTAATATTATCTCCACATAATAGATGAGGAAAGGGCAGCTAGGTGACAAAATAGATAAAGTGCTGGGCCTGGAGTCAAGAAGATAACTTCCTGAGTTCAAATATGGCCTCAGACATTTATTAGCTGTGTGACCTTGGGCAAGTCACTTAACCTTGTTTGACTCAGTTCCTCAATCTGTAAAATGAGCTGGAGAAGTAAATGGCAAACTGCTCTAGTATCTTTGCCAAGAAAAACCCCAAATGGGGTCACAAAGTGTCAGACATGATTAAACCAACAAACCAATGGATGAGGAAGCTAAGGTTTTGAAAAATAAAATGAATGGGTAAGTGACCCTGGAAAAGTTCCTGTGATGAGATTCAAACCCAAGTCCTCTGACTCCAAGACTGTACTCTATCCACTCTGCCATGCTTTTTTTAAAAAAAATCTCTCTCTTTCAGTTTTTCTGATCCCAACCTAGTTTACTGACTATTCCCTTTTGCTAATTGCTTGACTTGCTCACTCATTTTGGTGAAAAATTTCAGCCCCGCCTCACTCTAGCCTGAGTCCTGACTGGTCCCTCACTTCCAAGTTCAGATGTACCATAATGGTTCAATATGCTATTATGGGCTTCAGAGTCAGAGAAAAGTATGATGGCCCTAAGGCTCCAGAAACTAGCACAGTACCTGCATAATTTCATCAGCTCCCATGTTGGTCAATAAACATTTATTAAGTGCCTACTTTGTACCAGGCACTGGTGCTGAGGATAAGAAAGAAAAAAAATCCCTGTTTTCAAGAAACTCACAGTCTAATAGTATAATTTAAAAAGCAATGGCCTTAGAATTAGGAAACCTGAATTCAGGGCCCCTAGTAAATCTAACTTCATAATGACTCAGCTAGTCACTTAATCTGTTTCCTCCTCTGTAAAATGGGGATAATAAGATTTGTAATACCTACTTCATAGGTTTGTTGTGAGGAAAGTAATTTATAAACCTTATATAAATGTCAGTAATTATTGTTAATAACTATAGCTGAGATACCTTTGCATCAAGGGAAAAGGGAGTCACAAGCTTTTTAGTGAAATTAGACACAAAAGCCAATACCACCAACTTCTCATATCCTTGAAAATATCCATGAGGCCTCTCCAGAGTCTGCACAAATTTCAGTGAAAGATGGACTGGAAAGCTCTGAGAGGTCCTTTCCAACTCTGAAGTTTTGTGATTCTTCATTATATTATATAATTATACATACATACCTTTTTGAGCAATCAAGGTAATTTCTTGTTCTTATATATGTATATATACTATATAAATAACTTCTTATTCAATTTAGTATTTTTTAATGACTGCATAAAATAAAATTATTGTACAAACACAATGGTTTAAAAATGATTTTTTCATTGCAAACCTATAGCATTTCAGCTACCTTATGGGTTTTGTGGACTGGCCCAGGAGTCTTGCCATAATTTGTAACATTTTCCCTGTGCAGTCCTACTTCCAGACAACTGACTTAAAAGCACACTCTTGGATATAACCTGCCTATATTGGGGAATGTGTAATGTCTGTCTGCTTCCCTAGCCTTAGTAGAGTTCTATAAAGCTTTAAATCATCTGTGTTCTGGCTGGCCACTCCAGCCCAGTCAACTACTGCCACCATAACCCACCACAAACCATCTGCTCCTAGTAGATAAATCTTTACCCTTCCAGATAGGTAGGGATGGGGCCGGGGCGGGGGGGGGGAGAGACAGAAAAAGAATGGTCAATGCTGTGAACAATCTTGCATGTGGTTGTCATTGAATCACTTCAGTCATGTCCAACTCTCTGTAACCCCATTTAGGGTGTTCTAGAGGGGTTTGTCATTTCCTTCTCAAGCTCATTTTATAGATGAGGATCTGAGGCCAATAGGGTCAAATGATTTGCCCAGGGTCACATAGCTACTATGAGTCTGAGGTCTAATTTGAACTCTGGTCCTCCAGACTTCAAACCCAGAGCTCTATCCATTGTGCCGCCTAGCTGCCCTGCTTAGAGCTTGCTTTACCTATATAGTTATCCCTTCCACATCTCAACTTTCCCCATCTTGGTTTTGATATGTCACAGGTCGGCATAAGAAATTAAATGGGAATTCTTTGGGAGCTTTGTGAAAGCCACAGGCGACACAGGAAGGCCAATAGATGATACAGGAAAAGTTTAGAAACTCAGAAACGTATAAATTATATGTATAGTATTGTATAATAGGAACTTTTTTATCTTTTAATACCATAATAATTCAGACTTCTCCTCTGGTATAAAGGGGGCCAAAAAGTTTTACTCAGATTTTCTAGTACACAGGGGTGGTCTTGCCTCTAATCCCCTCAGTGTGGAAGTGATAACTGTACTTGTTTGCTCATTTTCTCCCCCATTAGACTGTAACTTCCTTGAGGACAGAGACTGTCTTTTGCCTCTTTTTGTATCTCTGGTGTATAGCACCTAGCACATAGTAAGTGCTTAATAAATGTTAACTGAGTTGAATTGTTAGCCTACAAAACCAGTGTGTTGAAGTGGAGGGGGGTGTACAAAATGTTGAAAACTGCGGAGAGAAAAATATCAAAATGGTGGTTTAACATTGGGTTATGATGAAAAACTATGTCTTTTAATTTTTTTTAATCCTTCTGGGAACCCAACTTCTCTTTCTGGCTGCCTAGTTTCTTAGTTTCATCCCTTTAAGAAGTCCTAGAAGACCTCAGGGAGGTTGGGAAACCATATATTTATCAATATATGTACTAAATTGTACCTTTCCATCTTCCCTACATTGTCCCCAACTATGCTAATTAAGGACATATTTTTCCATACCTATGCCCTACTCCCTTCCATTCTCTCCTGTCATCCCTCAAGAGCTGATCTGGAAATTAAGAGGGAAATGAGAATCTGAGAATCTACAATATCCTGTTAACCTAAGCTACTTACAACAAAGATAAACAAAAACCTCTGAGTCTCTGGCAGAAAAGCAGTTCTCTAGCATCACTATCTAAAAGCATTAACTAAATGAAACACTTTAGAGACACAGGATCAGATCTATGAATATACTAGAAAATAATACATAAGGTCATATTGGGATTTGATATGTTCCAGGAAATGCAACTGAAAAGTAATCTGGTGTTTATGGGAAATTATCATTACTTTTAATGCAATTAGAATTGGGGGAGGGGAGAATTCTAAAATTTAAATTAGGCCTATCTTCACTTGATATCCTCACGTGTATGGATGGTTTTAAAAGAATGTTTTTAAATGTTGCTTTGAACACAAAGCAATAGTCTTTGATAATCTGTATAGTTTTGGCAAAATTATTTTTGGTGAATTTCAGAGACCCAAGTGAAATTGGGAGTAACAGATTCTCTGAATCCCCCGTACAATCAACATTCTGCCTTTTCTAAGGTCAAAATCAAAATGAATGAGACTGAGTGCTCTTTAAGAGAACAAAAAAAAATGCCTGAAGAAAAATCCAGTGCTACATTACCTACATAAAACACATACATTTTGCCAGGCCTATCCTCATACATGTCCAATAATTCCTCATTACTTACTCAGACTAAAACCATTTCACCTAAATTTCACCTACACTTTTAGGGACACACTGGACCAGAAAGCAAGGTAGCATTTGCTCCCTGAATCTTCTGTGGAGGAAAAGTAAAAGATGAGATGCAATCAGTTTTGGTTTGGTTTTTTTCTTGCTTTTTATTTTTCTTTCAAATCTGGGTCACATTGCATATTCATATCATGAAAAAAGGAGACAGAAAGACAAAGACAGAGAGAGAGAGAGAGAGAGAGAGAGAGAGAGAGAGAGAGAGAGAGAGAGAGAGAGAATATCTTTGCTATAGGTGTAGGAGCGAGAGAAAAAGGAGAGGAGAAACAGGTATATTTTTCATATTCTTCTAAAGAATTGGACCAGGAAATGACACATCAGGGAGGGTGGGCTCAATCAACTTCTATTTCCTTCCTTCCATTATCCAGCAAATCTGGATACTCTTGTAAGAGAAGCTTTTTTTTTTTTAAGAAACAAAAGGAAATATTGGGAAACAAAGGACTAAACTGGAAATTGTAGGTGACATTAAAAAACAAAAAATATTAAAATTTTGAGAAAAAAGAAACAAAGGAAAAAGCTTGACTGTAATACATTTTTTAAAAGAACTCTTGAAAGTCTAGACAAGAGAGAGGGGCAATTGTACTGACTGGTGTTTCTCATAGAATATGAACTAATTTAAGGATATAATAATGCTGTTTTATAACATGTAGTATGAAATATTAAAATTAGTATTAAATATAATGGAAAGTAGCAGAAGAGCTAAAACATAAAATCCAAAGATAACATATTTGATTTAGATGGAAAATAGCTTTTACTGTTGGTTATATTTCCTCTCACAGATCTTTCTTTCTCCATGTTGTTTTTCCTCAGAGTGTATCCCGAGAAGCAAGATTGAGACATAATTAAAAGTATGCTGGATTGTAAGACAATGTGTGTAGATATCCCTAGATACATGTGAAGTGTGTAGCCATGGTGAGATATGAGGGACATTCCAAAGGTCTTGCCTATCCTCCTATCTTACAAAGTACTGCCCTCCCCTCCTACACAACCTACACAAATAAAGAAGTCTCTCCTTTAGTTATTCTTTTGAGTTAGATAACAAAGTGAGTAGCATTCTCTTCAGAAGGTCATTGTTAAAAAGTACATTCTTTAATGTTATCTGGAAGCAAGGGAGGGTCCTGGAGCAATCCTTTAGACTTTTCCACATCAAAAATTTAAAACTCAAAATCTTATGGAAATGAATGTTGAAAACTAAAAATAAATAAATTAATCATTTTTTAAAAGTTTTTATTGGTATTTTTGGTTTCTCACATCACCATAGTTATCCTTCCTCTCCTAGGTTCAGAAAGCCATCCCATATGATAATTTTTTTAAGAGAAGGAACAAAAAGTCAGCACAACTGATCAATACATTGAAATAGCCTGAAAACACGTGCAATGTGTGGCATTTGTGGACCTCCTATTGCCATGAAAGGGTATGTTGGGGGTATATTCTCACCTCTCTTCATTTGAGTCCTGTTATCAGGGGTGGAGAACCCTCGGCCTCAAGGCCACATGTGGCCTTCTAGGTTTTTGGGTGCCAAAGTTTTACAGAACAAATCCTTTTTCTAAAAGAGATTTGTTCTGTGAAGCCTGGATTCAGTCAAAGGGCCACACTTGAGGCCCTAGAGGGCCATATGTGGCCTCGAGACCAAAGGTTTCCTACATCTACTAGATCTTTATAATTCTGTTACATTTACTTTTAATTTTTTAGTGTTTCATTCTTTCCATTTACATTGCTGTAGTCCCTTTGTATATTGTTTTCCTGGCTCCAAAAATAGTATCTTAGGGTTGCCTTACTTTGAATTTCTCTGCTTATAAGAAGCTTGAGCATTTTTCTATGTAGTTATTAGTCTATTTCCTCATTTTTAAACCGTTCACGTCCTTTGGGTACATTGAAATATGTAATTTTAGCCTCATAAATATGCACCATTTCCTTATATATTCATTATTTCAAAAATCTATTTCTCCCTGCATAGCTATGAGGTTTTCCTTCCTGAATTCTGCTGCAGAATTATTAGACGCAAATACATTTAAGATGGATACATTCTCATTTTTGTGGATTCTTTGAGCATATCTTTATCTGTTTCTAGTTTGAATTCAGCTTTGTCTGATTAATGCCACTTGCTTTTCATGATTTAACAGTAACAAAAGCAACCATAGCTCACATCCAAGCAGAATTTTAAGGGATACAAAGTGCTTTCCTCATAACAACCTTGTGAGGAAAACACCATCATCCCCATTTTTACAGGTGAGGAACTCTAGGAAACAGAAAGCAAAATTACCTCTTCTGGGTCTCACAGCCAATAAATATCTAAAGAAAGACTGAATATCAAGGCAAGCTTTAGCTCAAACTTTTGCTTGTCAATTGCTTTTGTACACTTTAAAATTGCAAACTAAATGTCAACTGCTGCTATTACAGTTTTTTTTTAATTTATTGATATCTTTCTGGATCAAATGTTTCTTGTACACAGCATTTTGCTGGATTCTGATTTTCAATCCTTTCTGTAATTTTTTGTGGATCATATGTTTCTTGTACACAGCATTTTGCTGGATTCTGATTTTCAATCCTTTCTGTAATTTTTTGTGGATCAAATGTTTCTTGTACACAGCATTTTGCTGGATTCTGATTTTCAATCCTTTCTGTAATTTTTTGGTTTTGGAGAGGAGTGGATAGAGGAATTTAACCTATCTGTATCTATCATTATAATTCTTAGATTTGCATTTTCTTCAGCCATTATATATCTGAAGGGAATACATATCGTCTCAATCTTGTTATTTCTGTTATTCAGAATTATCTGAACTTTTGTTGATAGCATTACTTTTTCTTCCATTAATAACCACACAGGCCCCATTAACTTGGTCTTCCTCTTTGCTGAAGATTGGAGTTTTATTTTGGATCACTTTCCCTCATCCCCTTCCCTGCTTAGTTTTGCCCCTTCCAGTGAATAATTTAGTCAATAAAATGACTCTACACCTCTTTAACAGCTGGAGTTTTTTAGTTGTTTTTAAATGATCTTATCTTTTTTTTCCTCCAATCTTGTTATTTGAAGACTTCCTGTAAGGGCTGTATCTTTTTGTAAATTTTTCAAAGTCTGTTTTCTTTTCAAATAGGGGTCTCCTGTCTTCATAAAACATGTAGAGTGCAGCCCATTGGCCTTCCAGTTTATGCTACCTTCCCTAACCTTCCTTGAAAAATCCATTTTGATACGAATCGTTGTTCTTTGGTAAGTGAACTCTTCATTTCTGGCAACATGAAGTCATTTTTCTTGTTTTGTAGTACAGGAATTTATCTATGATGGACAATAGTAATACCTCCTACCCAAGCTCCCTGCTTTAATAAGGATCTCCCATCTTCTTTTCTTTACAGTGTGGTCAAAATGATATTCCTAAGGTGCTTCCTGCTCAAAAACTTCCAGAGGAGACTCCCTCTGGCCTCCAAGATAAAATATAAATTCCTTTATTGAAAATATAATGTCCTTTACCATGTGGCTCCAGACTACCTTTCTAGGCTTTTTGTGCATTACTCCCTTTTATTCCTACTATAATCTGGCCAACTGGCCTTCCTGCTGTTTCCCTCCACATTCTATCTCCCACCTCCATCCCTTTGTCCATCCCCTGGAATACACTCCCCTCTTATCTCCATATCCTGGAATCTCTAGCTCCCTAGCCCTGTTCAAGTACCACTCATGGGGGGGAGGTGCTATCCCAATCCCCCTGTTTCTAATGTCCCCCACCCCATTACTCTGTATTATATATTTACTTTTCTGTTCATATAGTTCCCTGCTCCTCTAATAGAATGTATTTTCCTTGAGGGTAGAGGATTTTTTTGTTGGTTGTTTTTATATCTCCTCACCGCCCCCTCCCTCCCACCTACACATAGTAGAGATTTAATAATTACTTGACTGGCTGATATGTCTAGGCCTGTTTAGTGATTTTTAAAAACAAATATAGGACTTCAAACTTATCCCTACTGAATTTCACCAATGTAATTCAACAAATGTTTATTAAATGGCTATTATTTGTAGTACCACAGAGACAAAGTCAAAAGAAAATTGCTCCTACTTTCAAAAAGCCTTCATTATACCAAGTGGATAAAATATATAAACAGATAAATACAAAAATTTGAGGGAGAGAGCAATTTTGGGGTGGGGAGAGTTAGGCAAGTTTTCATACAGGTGGCACCTAAGCTGAATCCTGAAGCTAGGAATTCTAGCAGCAGAAGAGTGAAGAGAGTACATTATAGTATGGAGTACCCTGAAGATGGAATATTGACTCCTGGCAATAGTTTAGGTGAAACACAGTGTATATAAAGGCAAATATGGAGTACATTGAGTAAGCTGAGCTTATTCGAATCATTTCCATCTGGCCAGTGATTTGATTGGACTTGAACTGTCCAGTTAATTATTTATGTTAATTAACCCTTTGGGATTTGTGTCATCTGTCAGTTTGATAAATCTGCCATCCATAACTTCATCAGAGTCACTGGTGAAATGTTACTCAGCACAAACCCAAGAACATATTATCTGAGGCATCCCACCGGAGACTTCTCTCCAAAGTAATTACTCTTTTGTTCTGGTCATCAATTCATTTCCAAAGACACTTACATGTACCAAGTCCATTCATGTTATAACCCAGCCCACATCTCTCCATCTTGTCAACAAAGACAGATGACACATGTTGAAATCCAGTTCTATTATGTCCATAGCATTCCCTTGATCTACCAGACCAGTAACTCCGTAAAAAATTCTTTTTAATTTAAAAAGGAAGTGAGGTTCATTTGGCAAGTTCTGTTTTTATTGAAACCACACTGGCTCCTTGTGATTATAACTCCTACCTCTAAAATACTCACAAACCATTGTTTTAATATGTTCTGTAATTTTACAAGGAATCAAAGTCAAGTTCACCAGCTTGTAATTTGTAGACTCCACCCTCTTCCCACTTTTGAAAACTGGGACATTTGTACTGCAAAAACTGGAGGTCTTCACCCATTTCCCATGATTTATCAAAGACTACTCTGCCAATCCTTTTCAATATTCTGCTATATGTAATTCACCTAAACCAGAATTTCTTAAGTTGGTTAAGATTTCAGGGCATCTATTAACTTGGATGGGGAAATTATGTATATATATATATATATATATATATATATATATTTCACTAACCTCTATTGAAATTTAGCATTTCCTTCCATAGTGAATGTTGGTTACAAACCACGGAAGTATTAGGCTTCATCAGACTGCCAAAGGGATCCAAGACATAAACTAAAACTAAAAAGTTAAGAACTCATGATCTAGAACCTATTGCCAATAGGATGAAATATCAACTTCTTGGCATTCATTTAGTGCCTTTCACATTATTTCCCTTCAAGTATTCTATGCTCTAGTCAAAGAAAACAATTGGCTATTCCCCATGTTTGCTCTGCTGTCTTCTGTCTCTGGGCATCTGCAAAGGTCATCTGCCTTGCATGAAGTGGACTCTTGCCTAATCTCTGCCACTTTGAATCTCTGTCGTCCTTAAGGGGGTCAGCTCAGGTACCATCATTTATTTCCATGAAGGCTTTTCTTATCTTTATTCTCCCACTCCCCCTCGAAATCTTTCCCTCTGATTTTCCTGTAGAAGTTTGCCTGGTTCTTTCAACCTTCTGACTCTTTGTTATACTCAAAGAGAAGCAACATAGTAATATGGATAGAGCTGGCCTTGGAGCCAGGAAGTTCTGGGTTCAAGTTTTGCTTCTGAAACATACTATGTGAACCTGGGTACCAAAATTCTTAGTGCCCTAGGATTCTCTCTAATAAAATGCAGAGAAGAGACTGAACTGCATTGGGAGAAGGAGTTCCCTAGATCAATGAAGTCACAGGTCCATTTCCTATTATACTAACATGAGTACATTAAAGGGATAGGAGGAATATAGTAGAACATGGCCTGATTTGGAATCAGGAACACATGATATAATGAATAGTGTTAGGATTAAAATTAGGAAGATGAGGTTTCAAACCATGAGAAAATCACATTCTTTCTAAGCCTCAGCATCCTCATCTGTAAAATGGTATTAACAATGCCCAGATCACTGACCCCATACAGTTTGTAATTATGATCTAATAACATAATGTATGAACCTTAAAATGACATATAAAAATTAGTTATATCACATCCCTTCCTGTATTTCTTGAGGACAGAGACTATGTCATTTTTCATCTTTGCATCCCCTGTGTCCTGGACTTTTTTCCTTTTCAGTAACATTGGGTTTCAGCCTGTCATTTTCTTAAGGTATGGAGAGCCCTCAGTGTGGAAACTCCTGTTGACTGCATGGCAACTCATCAAAAACTTACTTAGGTTTAGAGATTTGCCTGGGACACAAAAAGGATGTATCAGAAGTAGAACTTGAACCTAGGTCTTCTTTACTCCAAAAAAGCTCTACCCCATGCTATTTCCCTTGCATGCTGTAGGCTCTAAAAAAAAAAAAAGAGTCTGTTAAATAATCAAGTTTGTCAAACAAACATTTATTAAGCGCTTATGTGCTTGATATACTTTACATATGCATATTGAAATATCATAGCTTGTACAACCACTAACAGGCAGTTCAATTTAACAAATGTATTAAGGTTCTAATACTGCTGGGGGATACGAGGAGAAAGATGAAACAATCTCTACCTTCATGGAAATTGTATTCTCTTTGGAGGATACATATATTCAAGTAAACAGTATGTATAATCCATATATACAAAGTATACATCAAGACTGAGGGAATGCCAATAACTAGGGGTGGGGTAGAGGGGAGAATCAGAATGCCCTTTATATGGTATCTTTTGAACTACAAACTCGACCTTAAAGCTGAGTTATTATTTCTCCATACCCTCTCATTTTCTGCTCACAAAACACTGGTAAGGAGGTAGGTGTCACCCACATTTTATAGTTATAGACGCAAGGAGAGGGGAGACTAGTTCAAAGTGGTCAATGGTGACTCAAAGATCAATTGTGAGGTCTGCTTGCTCTAGTGCTCTACCGACCCGGCCCTGGAAAAGAACCCAAGCTGGCCATTTCCCCTCCCTCCCCACAACTGGAGCTCTGGGGCCTCACCTCTTCTCTCCAGATTTAAAACATACAGCCTTCATCCCCTCCCCTCCCCCGCCACACACACTGATCCAATTTTCCACACTGCTCCTCAGGGTTCTGGCTCAGCTTTCTCTACCCTACAAGGTGAAAGGAACACCCCAAGAACCAGGTGTCATACCCTAGCACCTGCAAAGGCCTCCTCTTCCGCCTCTGCTTAGGAAATCGAGCCACCAGTTGTCCTTCCAACCCTGAGTCACACTCCCCAGCCCTTCCCCAAAGAAGGTCTCACTTAGACTGGAGGTCGGGAGGCTGGTCACCTATGCTTCTCCACCCGGTTCACTTTGGGCTTTTCTTCAAACCTGTCCCCCCGCGTCCACCCACGAAGCAGCTCATGGATTTCTGATCCCAGTGGCCCCAAATCCCTGCTACCCGCAGCGCTCCACCCCTTCTGGGTCCTCAGCTGGGCCCACAGCCCCGGACAGAGGCAGGCAGGAGGAAGTGGGAATGGAAAGGGGTGGGGGAAGATGAGGCTTTCGGGGAGGCAGGAAGGACCACGTTTCCACCTAGTCAGGCTGGGTCTGCGATTCCCGGCCCAGGGTGCCAGACCAGCCTTTTGGCTCTGAGAGGACGCTGAAGGCATTGGGGTTGGGGTCGAGCGGAGAGGGTGGAAGGGATCAGCGCGGAAGAGTACAGGCTGTGTGTGGAGGAAGCTAGACAGGATGAGGAGGGACATCCCCAGGAGGAGGGGCAGCCAGGCAAGGCCCTTCACTGCAGCCACCGCAGCCCACGCCTAGCTCGAGACCCCTCCCATCAGTGCAGCCCAGGCTGCACGCAGATACACACCCCTCTCCCCAATTCGTGCACCCCAATGGCCAAAGCGTCGCCCGAACTCCTTCATTTCTTTCTCTGCGTCCCCGGCTCCCCATTCGGCCCCACCCCTCGCCTTTCCCCTGTGCCCGGGACAATGCAGCACCCGGACCCGCCCTGCGCCGAGAGGGGCTCGCGACCGCCTCCCCGGCTAGCGCATTACCTCACCGAGGCAGCCGGGGCGGGTGGTGCGCAGAGGCGGAGACGGAGAACCTAGGCTGGCTGGCGGCTAGCGTGTGAATGAAAGGGGCGGGGCATAGGGGCACTTCCTCCGCCCCCCCATATAAAATGCTCCACTTGGGGCTCGGCCGCTCTCAGCTGCAGCCTTGGGATCTGGAGAGCTAGTGCATCTGCACGAGCTTGGGCCGGCTGGGGAAACGAACAATCACTGTCGCAAGCAGGCACCATGCGGGAGATCGTGCACATCCAGGCTGGCCAGTGCGGCAACCAGATAGGAGCCAAGGTGAGGCATGTGGCGGTCAGGAAGTAGGTGCCGGGTGGCTCCTGCGGGCTGGGAAAGGACGGGCTATAGCCCAGGAAGCACTGCCAACCACTTAGGGTTTGTGCATTCCTTCACGCTGATGGTCTGGCCCCGCTCAACCTGCGCCTTAATTCCCCTGAGGCAGAGCTCGAGCTTAAAAAAAGAATAAAAACCTCAAGCCTATTTAAACCCTTTGTATTTTCTTCCGTGGCCATCTGATGACGTATGGGCATATGCTTGTGCGTAATTTTATCTAAGGGCTAGTTTAGTTGGAATATTTACCCAGTGACATGTTAAGCTTCTGTAATTCTTATGTACATATTCTGGTATATATGCATATGCCTGTGCACGCATGTATGAATTCCATTTAAAAAAAACTCATGCATTCAGACACTGAATGGCAAATATGGTTTATGATTAAGGTTTAAGATTAATATTAATTAAAGATTAAGGGTTCACATACTAAAAAGAGATTTTAGACAAATTCCCTAACTCAATATGGGTGCGTTGTCGATCCTTCTAAAGACTAAGCTTGGATCATCCTTCTAAGGTAATGTAATTACTGTAATCATGCCTGTGAATTAACAAGGGGAGTGGTGTTATGGCTTGGCATGAGTGTCTCTGCCAAAGATGTGGTCTCTCTCCAAACCGCCATATTGCTCACCCTCAGCCTCACCCCTTTCCTGCTGTGAATTTACAATAGATTCAACAACCTTCTTGAAGAAAACCCTAAATTGTCTCAGAGCTCCCCTCCTCCCCCGAGCCTCCTGCCTGCCCTTCCCCCATGCACTGGCTCTATGTGAATGGTGTTTAAACTAGTATGTAGGTCAGTGGCATAAAAATCATGTTTCTTAGATGAATTGGGTGGGGTTTGGTGCCAAGATCATTGATCATTGGAACTGACAGAACTTGAACCTTGGGCATCAGGCTGCTTCAGGTCAAACCAAGGCTGTTTTATCAATAGGCAATGCCGTTGATATTGTTCATTTCTGACTCTATCTAAAGTAGCATTAGCCTTCACTGTTAGGCTGGCACGTCATTCCTTTCCTCAGAATGGAATTGATGAATTCACTGCTGCTTCTTCCATGCTGTGTACCTGTTTTTCAGATATTCAATATAATATGGCCGAAGCTCTGCAGCTATCCAGGCACCATAACAGCTTTGCTTGCTTGGTGGTGGTAGAAATGCCCTATTTTGTGCTTGCTTGTCTTTTTCTTGGAATAGTGTCTTTAGCTATCTGACCAGAGTGGCCACTGTTCCAAGAAGGTGGTAGGAAAAAGAAAAAAGAGGCCATCTTTAGTGACATTGAAATGCCTTTCATACCCTCTTAACTCACTACTCATTAAAAATCTGTGTTTCAGTTTTGGGAGGTCATCAGTGATGAACATGGCATTGACCCCACTGGCAGTTACCATGGAGACAGTGACCTGCAGCTAGAAAGAATCAACGTGTACTACAATGAAGCGGCTGGTAACTATTTTTGTATCTTTTTCTTTTCTAATTTTTCCATACTATGGCTAATGAACAACATAGAAATGAAACATAAATGAGAGATGGGTTAATTGAATCATGATGAGTATTGCTGCTGAGGAGGCACTTTTAAATCCTGTAAATGTTATATAGCTGACAAGGTTACATAGATTTATTATTTTGGGATGATTTTTCTTAAGCAGAAAAAACATAATCCTACCAATTCTTTTTTTCTGAGTGCTAGAATTTTCTCCAGTCAATACTGATGAGGAAACTGCACTGAGCACTCTCTCCTCTGGTGACTGAAAAATTGACTACAGATCTAACAGGGGCTTTGGTTCCTTTTACAGGTAACAAATACGTACCTCGGGCGATCCTGGTGGATTTGGAACCTGGCACAATGGACTCAGTCAGATCTGGACCATTTGGCCAGATCTTTAGGCCAGATAACTTCGTTTTTGGTATGTAATCATAAATTGGAACTAGTTAAATGATTCACTGTCTTTCTTACAGCCAAGCTGAGGTGACACATCAGCTCACAGACCTAACCACTCCTTCACTAGATTTCATCCAGCCTGTGAGGTAAAATTGCTTTGGTTACTGTCTCTACTAACCAAGGAAGAATTTCCACTCCTACTCTCATTGAGCTGCAGAAGCTAACATCAGAGTAAAATCTTTAAAGGCTTATAGGCCAAAAAAAAAATGGCTAAAGGCCAGTAAACACTGATTAATTAGCTAGCTGGCATTTCAGAGGCAGTGATAACATAAAGCATATAGAAACAGTTGTTTTACCTACTGTCTGCCTTTCTCCCTTTTTGTGAATTGTTCTCCCCTCTCCATAAAGCTAGAGTCCCTATTTTATAACTGACTTGAACCTTTTTCTCTGTCAAAAAAATCCAATAGGTACTTTTTGGGGTATCTCAATTCATACCACCACCAGTACTACCACCCACAGACATATAAAACAAAGGATTCCCACCTCTGATCTAAAGAAATGTTAACCAGAAAATGTGTATCTATGAAATTAGTACCATATTTTTCAATATAGTCCAAATTGGAGAACTGAAAATGCCCCTTTCAAGAATATTTCAACATCTAATTTGGCCTTTTTCTCCTTCCTCTTCCAGGACAGAGTGGTGCAGGAAATAACTGGGCCAAAGGCCACTACACAGAGGGAGCAGAATTAGTAGATTCCGTCCTGGATGTAGTGAGGAAGGAGTCAGAAAGCTGTGACTGTCTCCAGGGCTTCCAGCTGACCCATTCCCTGGGAGGCGGCACTGGGTCTGGAATGGGAACCCTGCTCATCAGCAAGATCAGGGAAGAGTACCCAGACAGAATCATGAATACCTTCAGTGTGATGCCCTCCCCCAAGGTGTCAGACACTGTAGTTGAGCCCTACAATGCCACCCTATCTGTCCATCAGTTGGTGGAGAACACAGATGAGACCTATTCCATCGACAATGAAGCTCTCTATGACATTTGCTTCAGAACCCTGAAGCTGACCACACCCACTTATGGAGACCTCAACCACTTGGTCTCTGCCACCATGAGTGGAGTCACCACCTGTCTGCGGTTTCCAGGTCAGCTGAATGCTGATCTCCGCAAACTGGCAGTGAACATGGTACCATTCCCCCGCCTGCACTTCTTCATGCCAGGCTTTGCCCCTCTGACCAGCCGTGGTAGCCAGCAGTACCGGGCTCTGACGGTGCCTGAACTCACCCAGCAGATGTTTGATTCTAAAAACATGATGGCCGCCTGTGACCCTCGCCACGGCCGCTACCTGACTGTGGCTGCCATCTTCAGGGGCCGCATGTCCATGAAAGAGGTGGATGAGCAGATGCTCAATGTGCAGAACAAAAACAGCAGCTACTTTGTGGAGTGGATCCCCAACAATGTGAAGACAGCCGTGTGTGACATCCCACCGCGTGGCCTCAAGATGTCTGCCACCTTCATTGGCAATAGCACGGCCATTCAGGAGCTGTTCAAGCGCATCTCAGAGCAGTTCACGGCCATGTTCCGTCGTAAGGCTTTCTTGCACTGGTACACGGGTGAAGGCATGGATGAGATGGAGTTCACTGAAGCAGAGAGCAACATGAATGACCTGGTGTCTGAATATCAGCAGTACCAAGATGCCACTGCTGATGAACAAGGGGAATTTGAGGAGGAGGAAGGAGAGGATGAGGCTTAGGGACATCTGAATACATTATGCATCTTAAATGGACTGTATACTATTGTGCTTACGCATGGTCTTTCTACTTGTACACTATATGGTGCTCAGTTTTGCCACTGTCAGAAGTTAATTGTTGATGTAATAATGTGGAACACTTTAAAATTATGGTAATATCTATGTTAAAATACCTATACTCATAAAAGGCATGAACCTAAGGCCTTGTCTTGACTATTCTTTATCATTTTTTAACTCACTTTTCCTTCATTCCCATGTTTAAAATAAATAAGCAGAACTCTTACAATCTTCAAGGCTCAACTCAGGTACCATCTCTTAGAGGAAGTCTTTCCTGATACTCCCTGTTGTTAATGCCCTTCCCAACCCCAAATTACCTTCTATGTATTTTGTATTTACTTACTGTTCCCTGAGGACATGTATTTTCCCCGACATCCCTCCCTCTTTCACCAGCCCCTTGAGTATATCTCATAAAACTGCTGCTTAAGTGCTGTGTAGTACTGCTGGCAGGCTCAGTTATGTCCTGCTCTGTCCAGGCCTGGAATGGGGTACATAAACCTGCTGCTGGACTATCTGGGTCAGAGAGGAGGCAGGGAGTGAATGTGAGGGTCATTTGCACAGCTTCCAAGCCTGCTTTTACTAGGAGAGAAAGCAAATTTCCCCAGAGATCATTAGGGACTCAGATGAAAAGGAGTGGGCTGAATTGTCAGATGGTTCCTCCCTGTGATTGGTGATGAGACTTACTTAGACGTAACAGTTTGGCTTGGGAGGGGAATCACAGGATCAAACATTTCAAGCTGAAAGGGATCTCAAGCCAAGCCTCACATTTTATTTTATTTATTTTTGGCAAGGCAACTGGGGTTAAATAACTTGCCCAGGGTCACACAGCTAGCAAGTATCACATGTCTGAGGCTGCATTTGAACTCAGCTCCTCCTGGCTCCAGGGCCAGTGCTCTATCCACTGTGCAACCTACCTGCCCCAACCCTTACATTGTACAGATAAGGAAACTGAGGCCCAGAGAGTGACATGGCTCTGGTCTTACAGGTAGGTACTATACTCACCTATAATCATAAAAGGACATCTAAAGCCTTCCCTTTATACAATTTATCATCTTGTAACTCATTTCTTTATTCACATTTTTAAATATATACATGGAACTTAAGGAAATCCTGGAAGCAATAAAAGAGTATAGTATGTAACAGCCTTCTTGCCCCTTGTGTAACAAAAATCACTATTCCTTTTTTTAAAACCTGTGGGCCTATCAAAATTGACTTGGAAGAGTAGTAAGTTCTAGATTGGGACACAGGAAACTGCCTTAATTTCATGTTATAGTTTGCTTTGTTAATAAGCTGAATAAATGGCTATTAACTAGTTGCTTATTATTCCAAATTTCTCCCACCTTAAAGTGGGACAATATATATTCCTTTCCTCTCTGAGGGCCCCTTGTGAGTGTAAATAAAACAACAGGAAATGTCCTATCTGCTTTTAGAAGAAAGATATAGCATAATCTCAAGCTTTTTTAAAATTTCGTTTAGTAATATACCAGACATGAGAAACAAATGGCCCAATCTACAGCAATTTATTTAGAACTAAAGGGATTTTACAGGAAGAAACGGAGAATCTGGAAGGGATTCACAAACAATTTATCAGTAAGAAATTTCATTAGTAAGATTTACTTTTTGGGAATGGGGTAGCTATTACTACAAAATTAAGGTGTTCCCATAAGCATGATTGATCCTAATCTTATTTTTTCTAAAAGAAAGGCAATTTACAATATGATTTAAAGATAGCTGTTTGTGAAAACCAGAAAGATTGTGGCCACATTTTTTTTTTTTACTGCAGGAAGTCTTCTACTAGTTTGTTGAATTCATCTGCAAAGCGCAAATGCAGGTTGTGCTTGCCTTCTGGCATCAGGTGTAACCTAAAAGAAGAAAATAGTGAATATCAAAAAATAAACATTTACTTAGCAGTAAAAAAAATCCATAAAGCCAAGATCTCATCATAACCTATACTTTGAAAGAACCAGGATTTGATTATTTTGACTGATAGAGGTATTCTTTCCATCACAGCAAACTACATTTTCTTAAGCCCTAAACATGCCTTTTCAGCTTTTGAAATTCTTTTGCGTTCTTAGTCTTCGTAAGTTTCCCATAAATATTCTACCTAATGTGTTTCCGCTTATTCTGTTCAGAGATGAATTGGACTAGATGGTTTCTGGCATCCCTTTCCATTCTAAGACTATTTGATCTGGTTTGTAAACAGTATTTGGGGGTACCAACATCGATCTTCACAGGTCTGTCTATTGTTTCACTCTGTTGACTGGCCAATCTCTGCTACCATTCACATCCTTAGAAGCAGCATGGTATAATGGACACATAGTCAAGAACTGGGTTTGAATCTCTGCTTTGCCTGCTAGTCCGATGTCACACCATCTCACTTTGGAGTTCAACATCCTCATCTATAAAATGAGGTTTTGCTAAATGAATTCTAAAGACCCTTCAGACTCTTGGTTGTTTAACAGGAGAGAAAGGATACCATGCCATTTCCTATATGCAAGTCTTGGTTGGTAACATGTTGCAAACTGCTCACACCCACCATACATCTTTTCATTGCCCTTTGTGTGTTTTGTTATTTTAATTCTTTTGCAACTATCAAGAAATGGCTAATGAGCCCATAAAATACTGCAGTCAAACCCATCGAGTACAGGAGAAACTGTTATTGTACAATAATAATAAATAGCAGGGGTTCTTAACCATTTTTTTTTGTCATGAACTCTGCCTGACTGGTTAAGCCTATGGACTCCCCAAGAATAATGTTTTTAAACATATAATATGTAGAATTACAATGCTATAGTTATCATTTTTTTTAAGTTCACAGACTTACAGGTTAAGAAACTTTGATGTATGGTGAAAAAAATAATTTCCTTTATACTAGCTTTTTGGTGAATGCAGAATAACTTTAAATAACTAGAAATACAGTGTGGGTAACAAACTCTTGAAAGCATACTTAGATGGCTGTTAGTGCTTCCCCCTCATATGAGTATTATACAAAGTAAACATTGTATTTGTTATACATCATCAAGCAAAGGAATTTTGGGGCCATCAAATTAATTGGAAGGAAAGAAATGACTAAAGGGGAACTATGGTGACTTCTCTAAGGCTAGATGAGAGTTTGTGCAGTTGATTCTTCAAATAAATGGATGTTTAAAGCCAACTAATGAATGGCTTCTACTGCTAAAGGATGGGAAAGTTGGAATCAGAACTTAGAAGCTTCTTAGCTCCTACTCAAAGTCTGAAAGTTCTAAGTCACACTATCCTCCTTTGGTCAAAAAGCACTTATAATCTTACAATCACAATCTTGGAGTTGGAAGCGACATAAGAGACCATCCTACCCTCTGTCTTTCATCCTGAATCTCACCTTACTTCTTTGAAAGATGCCTAGCCTACTCATCCTTAACCTTTACTTCTATATTCATTGCCCCTACGTACTCACATATCAATCTTTTAACATGTATTCCTGGAAACTGCTTTCTCTAATGTTCAAATCTGAGTTCAAATCTAGCTTTAGACACATGACACTTACTAGCTGTGTGATACTGGGCGAATCACTTAACCCCAATGGGGGAGGGGGGGAGGGGCGGAATATATAGATAGATAGATAACTCTTATCCCTAACAGCATTAACATACTTAACTCACTTAAAACTTAATCCTATTCTGCTTAATTAACTAATATAATCACTGATACCCATCAAATCACAATAAACTAAATAAATACTGATTAATTTGAGTAGGGTGTATCAAAACTGTCATCACAGAATAATTCTTGAAGCTTCCCACTCTCTCCCCTCCCCTCCAATCCAATCAGTTGCCAAATCATGTACTCTACCTTTACATGTCCCTTTTTCTCTGCTCACAAAGATAGTAAGTTAATTCAGTCACCTCTTACCTGGTCTATTTGAATAGTCTATTTGGCCTCTCTGCACTCTCTACACACCTGTCAAATTTCTAAGCCACAGGTTTGACCATTTCATTTCCCCCACTGAAAAATCTTCAGAAGCTGCCTCCTACTTCAAGGAAAGGAAAAAAAAAACCTAACTTTGTCATTTAAAGCCCTTCACAGTCTGGCTCCCACCTACCTTCCAGACTGAATTCATGTTACTCCCCCTCACACACTCAGACAAACTGCCCTACTCAGTTTCCAAAATTTGACCTGAGATTTCCCATCTTTGTGACTTTGTAGATGCTGCCTCTTCCCTCACCCCAGTATGCTTGGAATCTACTCCCTCAATTCCACCTCTAAAAGTCTCCAGTTCCCCCCACTACCTCCCAAAAAAACCCAACTCATTCCTTTTCCCTTCCCCTTGGATGTCCCCCTCACATGCTAGTTTTTTCATTTTTAAATGTTTATCCTGGTTTCTTTTTTTCCCCCTTCCACTTCTACCTTTCCCTGTCATTACCTCCCAATGATCAGCATTCTCTGCTTCCAGAAGCAACTTTATATTTATTTACTTGAGTACATATTACATTTCATACACGCCACACCCTAGTCGTCAGTTAGATGGCTAACATTTACTGAGCTCCTACTATGGGTCAAGCACCATGCTAAACAATGAGGATAGAAAGAAAGGCAAAAAACAGTCCCTGCTCTCAAGGAGCTCACAGTCTAAAGGGAGAGGTTACACTCAAAACACCATGAACAAACAAGACACATAAAATAAATTGGAGGCAGTCTTCTTAGAAGAAAGGCACTAAGACTGAGAACTGGCAAAGACTTCTTGAAGAAGGAGAGACTTGGGCTGAGCCACGAAAGAAGCCTGGGAAGCCAGGAGGCAGAGATGATGAGAAGAGCTTTTAAGGGACAAGGGAGAGTCAGCAAAAATGTTCAGTCAGGTGATGAAATTTCCTGTACCAGTGCAAAGAGGCCAGTGTCACTGAAACAGAGTATGTGGAGGGGAATAAAGTGTAAGAAGACTGGAAAGACAAGGGGGGTTCAGGTTATGAGGGGCTTTCAAAGTCAAACAGAGGATCTTATATTTAATTCTAGAGGTAACTGGGAGCCATTGGAATTGACTGAACAGGGCAGGGAAGTGATATTGTCAGACTTGTACTTTAAGAAAATGGATTTGGCATGTGAGTGGATAATGGATTGAATGGGGAGAGATGTGGTAGGGAGCAATAGTCCA
Source organism: Phascolarctos cinereus (assembly GCF_003287225.1). Classification (NCBI taxonomy): domain Eukaryota; kingdom Metazoa; phylum Chordata; class Mammalia; order Diprotodontia; family Phascolarctidae; genus Phascolarctos; species Phascolarctos cinereus. The sequence goes on from NW_027555847.1 coordinate 573,125,046, forward strand.
GGTGAGGTGATGTGACATGAGGTGATATGGGCCTATGTTAGGTTGATGGCACTGTCAGAGGAGAGATGTTATAAAGGGGGAAACAAAAAAACTTAACCACTAACTGTATACAGAGGGAGGGTGAGGAGTAGAGGATGAAACCTAGATTGCAAGCCTGGCTGAGTGGGAGGATGATGGTCCCCTCAATGATACTAGGGAATTTAGAAAGAGAAGAGGGTTTAGGGGAAAAGATAATGAATTCAATTTTAGATAAGTTATCTATAGACATCTAGTTCAAGATGTTTAAAAGGCAAAGATTTAAGACTTGAGGTCCAAAGAGATGTTAGGATTGGACAAATAGATCTGAGAGCCAACTGCATAGAAATGATAATTGAATCTATGGGAACTGATGAGATCACCAAATATAATGGGATAGAGGGAGAGGAGAAGAGGACCCAAGACAGAGTCTAAGGGGTAAGGGGTAATTAGGAAGGAAGGAAGGAGTCCTAGAGGTCTGTAGACAACAGCTACCAGAATTTTGATTGGATTATAATTATGTATTGGATAACCTCAAGAAGGAAAGGTTACTGAGTGAAGGTGGAATCTGGTAGTGGCAATGTGGAACAAGGAGGAATCCAACACCCCCACCATAACCAAATGAGTCTGGGTGAACAAGTGAAAGTTCAATCCGTGGTAGGGAGGCTGTTATCAAGAAAGAGTCAGGTCTCAGTGAGTTCAAGAAGAGAACAAGAAAGGAAAAGGTTCTTAGATGAATTCTAGTTTCCAGTAACGGGGCAGCTAGGTGGCACAGTGGATATAGTGCCAGGCCTGAAATCAGGAAGATTCATCTTCCTGAGTTCAAATCTGGCCTCAGACACTTACTAGTTGTGTAACCCTAGGCAAGTCACTTTTAACCCTGTTTGCTTCAGTTTCCTCATCTGTAAAATGAGCTGGAGAAGGAAATGGCAAACCCCTGCAGTATCTCTGCCAAGAAAACCCCAAATGGGGTCATAAAGAGTCAGGCATAACTGAACAACAAAGTTTCCAATAATATGGAAACTACTTGAATTCAAATGAGGATTCTAGGGAACTCTGAGTCTGGGTCTGGGTGTGAAATTGTTAGGTGATAAAAAGAAATATTAAGAAGCAAATTAAGAAAAGAAAAATGAAGTCCATACGCAAAGAGTCCCCTCTCCTCCTCTGTTCCTTATCTCATATCATTCAGATGCCTTCCTTCTGCTACTATTTTCTCCTTCATCCCTGTTTCACATGAAGAAGTTACCTTTTTCTATGACAAGGTAAACCCCTCTAACGAAGCATCAGAAGCAGGGGTAAGAACACTGGATCTGGAGCCAGAGAAACCTTCCAGCTCTGCCACTTAGTACTTATTAACTGGGAACATTAGGCAAGTCACCCCACCTCCATGGGCCTGAGTACACTTTTCTGTAAAATGAGTGGGTTGGATTCTATGAAGACTCAGGTCTCTTTCAGCTCTATCTAGATCTATGATCTTATCACTTTTTTTCTCTTTATATGCCAGCATTTAGCATAGTGCAACCCCTCATTGTTGAACTGATGTGAATCCAAACCAATCCCATAACTAAGCAGAAATTCCCTCTTTGATGTTTTTCTACAGAGTGGACATCTGGCCTGTCCTTGTACACATCTGATGACAGAGAACTCACTGCACCTCCTGAGCCAGCCAGGCCACTCCAGTACTGAACAGCTGTCCATATTGTTATGGAGTTTTTTCCTAATATTAAGCTGTAATTGGTCTCTTTGCAACTTCAGCCCACTATTGCTATTTCTGTCCTCTGGGACCAGGCAAAACAGGTCTGGTCTTGGAGAAACTTAAATCTGCCTAAGACTGCTATGGTGAATTGCAAAGGACTCCTCTGCGGGATTATATGTATAAGCCTACAAATTGCTGCTGCCTTAAGCAACCCTTTGCTGAGCAAGTAGCTTCTGCAGCTGTCATAACACATTTTTTGTTCACAAGTTTCGCTGCACTGTTAAGATATTTATTTTCAATAGGATTCTGAGTAGGAAGTCAAGTGGAGTCTGAATGAATTACATTTTCTTTAATAAAAGCAGAATTTGGTGAGTTCAAGGTTATATTTACTATGCATTGCTTTGAAAAGGCGAAGGAAATGATTGAAGACTCCTAAACAAATGGAAGCTTGAGATGTAAGTTATAATAGCTGGAAGTCACTCAAGTCTGGTCTGTTTATATTAGAAACTGGACATTAGAGAGAATGTATTGAGGCCAACAGTTCTTTTATCGTGCCCACTTACCTACCACCTCTAGTCCTGGAGTCAGATTTGTTTCAGCTCAACCTTGTGGTACAGATCAAAGAAAACGTGTTGCTGTTCAGTCATTTCAGACTCTTTGTGACCCCATTTGGGGTTTTCCTGGCAATGATACTGGAGTGGTTCCCCCTTCCTTCCCCAGCTCTTTTTACAAATGAGGAAACTGAGACAAACAAGGTGAAATGACTTGCCCAGGACACACAACTAGTAAGTATCTGAGGCCAGCTTCCTGACTTCCAGCACTCTATCCACGATGCCATCCAGCTATGCTCAAAGTTAAACTAGAGAAGGACTTTTTGGTGGGATGGGAGATCTATTTTACTCTCAGTCAGCCAAGGTGATTCCCTAGTCCACAGAATCTAAAATGCGTGACTTTCTCTGGAATGGTGTGTAATTTCTAGACCTAGTTGAATCTTCAGCTTTGGTGTGGGTCTCCACCCAGCAGTTCTTAAAGTGTTACCTGGTAGATCTCCAAGCCTGCTGCAGATATAACTATCTTGCTCCCCATTCTTTCCACCACTTGCCAGGATTCCTAGCAAAGAAGGAAGCAAAACCAGGACAGCATTCCCTCTTCTGCTCTGCTTAGGTATATTTTATTGTTTACTTATTCCACACCTTCCCACTGCAATGATCTCTTTGTGGAGGAAATGAAGAGTAGTTTCTTCTCTTAAAGAGGATGAGAAGCACTCCTTTAAGGCAAGTGGTTCTCAAAGTGTGATCTGGGGACCTGGGGGGTCCCTAATTTCCTTTTAGGAAGTCTTTAAGGTTAAACTAGTTTTGTATTCTAAAATGTCTTCATTTCAAATATAGCAAATATCAACAGACATAACCCACACAAATAAAAGCCTTTTGGGGTCCTCAATAAAATTTTAAGAGTGTAAAAATTAATAACCACGGTTCTAAGGCATAATTAAGAGTACAGATGACCTCTGAAATGAAAGGATGAGAATATGATCAGAATTACCTTTCTTAATACTTTTTCTTTTTCATTAATCAAAAGCCCTTATCATGCTACCATCATGCTCAGACACAAGACTGAATGACTTCAAAATATCCAGTTATTTTGTATTCCTTTGAAGGCATAAAGAAAGGTAACTGTAGTTACATAGTTGTCAAAAGGTGAGTAAACTCCACCTAGGAACTATATTTGCATTATTATGTGAAATGTATCTAACTAGATTTCATAGCCACTCAGAGGTGATGATAATGGCACGATGGAACGAGGAAAGGAGGGATTTGGAATCAAGAAAGTCCTGGATTCAAATTTCACCCAGCTGTGTGACAGAGTTGTAAAATAACTGACCTCTCTGCACCCCAGTTTCCTCAAATATAAAGTGGGGATAATAATACTTGTGCTCTCTACCTCACAAGGCTGTTGTGAAGATTAAGAAAGACACTATATATAAAGCACTCTTCTAACCTTAGAGTCCTATGCATATGCCAATTAATTAATATGTCCTTGAGTTTTGTATGTGCATGTGCATGCACACATGCATACATACATACACACACACACACACACACACACACACACACACACACACAACACACACACACACACACACACCCCCCTACAGGACATGCTGCGTGATTCAACATACCTCTGAGGATTGTCTGAAAATGGACTGGGTTCTGAGAGTAAGCAGAAGGTTTCTGTTAGCACAGGAAAATAAATTGTAGTAGATGTTGAAAGACTCGTGGCTCATTCTGCCATGAAAATTCAATAGTTACTTAGCTTCTGCATACATACCACAATTATTCTAAGACATTCATCCTGAAAGCAGAAGAAACTAAAGTTCTATAATGCCATCTTTCCTTTTTTATACTAAGGTTTTCACTTAAAAAGCAAATAATTGCAAACTGGGCAAAGGAATAAAAAACTGATGAGGGCAAACAGTAGGGTCCAAGTTCCTAAGAGATCATTTCTAACAATCTCTTCATTGCCTGTTTAAAAAAACAAACCAAACTGTATGTTATTTATTACCTATTGTTGTTGTTCAGTACCTTTAGTCATGTCTGATTCTTTGTGACCCTATTTGGCATTTTCTTGGCAAAGATACCTAGAGTGGTTTGCCGTTTCCTTCTCCAGCTCATTTGACAGATGAGGAACTGAGGTAAACAGAGTTAACTGACTTGTCCAGGGGTCACATAGCTAGTTAGTGTCTGAGGCCAAATCTGAACTCACGAAAAGGAGTCTTTCTGATTGCAAGCTCAGTGCTCTATCTACTGCAACACCTATTCATTACCTACGTGTACATTTAAATGACATATGCTTTGTAATCTATTTTGTAATTTCAACTAATCAATGTATTTAAAAATATTAATAGCTGAGGCAGCTAGGTTGGAACACAAGATAGAATGCTAGACTTGGGAGTCAGGAAGACTCGGGTTTAAAGCACCCTCCTCAGCCTCATTTTCCTCATTGGTAAAAATGGGCATAACAGCATTTACGTCACAGAGTTATTATGAAGATGAAATGAGATAACACATGTAAAGCACTTCATAAACCTTAAAGTGCTATATAAATACTAATTATTAATAACAACCATTAATAAAAAGAGAATCAAATAAGCATGCAAAGAAGGAAAATCTTACACAAAATCTTAAAATTTAACAAGGCAGAGCCAAATGAGTTAAGAAACCATATTTCTGTTCTATTCCCTTTCCAGGGCTGTCTGAAGCTCCACAGCTTAGACTATGTTTTCCTTTTTTACTTTTCACATAATTGTAGTCAATGTGTACAAAGATCCAGTTCTGCTGATCCTACCTTGCATCACTTGGGATCCCTTGGAGAAGGTACCTTAGAGATCAATGAGTCTACCCACAGATGAGAAGACTGAAACCCAGAAAAGTTCAGTTAAATGACCTTTCCAAAGTCATACACATAACAAGTAGCAGAAATGGGATTCAAACTCAGGTCTTCTGACTCCAAATCTAGCCCTCTTTCCATATTTCATTATATGCTTCATATTTATAAGTTTTTATAGCAACATTATGTTCCATTATATTATCCAATCATTCTGGAAAACAATTTTGAACTATGTTTAAAAAAGGACTAAATCATTTGACCCAATAATATTTGGAAGACAAAGACAGATGGAACATTCTCTGTACGACAACATATTTATTGTAGTAGCAAAAATTAGAAACAAAACAAGTGCCCATTCATTGTGGATGGCTGATTAAACTATGGCATATTAATGCAACTGAATATTATTAATAATGCCATAAGAAATTAGGACTATAAAGAGTTTAAAGAAACTTGGGAAGATTTGTGTGAACTGATGTAAAGAAAAACAGGCAGAACCATGAGAACTGTATAACAATGACTACAACAATGTAAAGGATCAAACATTAAAAATATCAGAACTAAGACTGATGCAATCATCAGTCTTATCCCCAGAGAACTGAAGATGAACCATACTGCTCTCCTCTTTGTAAAAAGGTGTTAGACTATAGGTGTGGAATGAAGCATATAATACCAGATATTGTCAACATATTGCTTTTCTTCGCTTAACTGTACCTTGTAAGGAGGGAGGGTCCTATTGGAAGGGGATTATTAGGAAATAGCAGTAACATTAAGAAGCATCAGTGAGCTATCTTAAATGTCATTACACTAGCATTCAGCCATTCTCCAATCAAAAGACCTATAAATTGTTTCCAATCTCTTAATAAATTCATCTAATAGGTTTGTGTGAATCATTTGGCTACTTGTTTTGCTGACTATTAAAACAGCCTTATGGTTCTTTCATAATAGAACATAAATGCTCATTTATATTCAGCCATTGCAACTATGCTCCTCCATGCCATTCAGTAGTAACTCAAAACTAGAGATGTGATTGGTTGGTATACGGAGCTGAAAACTGCTATTCTACAACTTCCACCCACTGATTCTCATTCCATGTCCTGGGACCACATTTAGTCTTTCTTCTAATCTTTCTTTAATCTTTAATAGCCCTTCAAATCTTGAAGACAGCTATTATGTTACTCCTAATTCTTAAAATTGATGCTCTCTGCCTCACCTTCAATAAATCTTGTATCCTTCCACTTCCTGTTTCTAGGGGAGACAATCCAGGAACATGCACCCAGAACCCCAGAAGCCCCTATAACACTGGCTCTGACCCTTTATGCCATGTTTGAAAAGAAGAATCCTTGAGGATGTGTGCAGCAAGGACAGCTTCTGAATACTAAGAAAAGAAATTTCTCACTGCCAAAATCCTTAGCACTGTCAGAAAAGGATACGGCTTTTTGTTGATAGAAAGAAGATGCATTACCATTTGCCTTGTGCCAATGCACTCTAGGAATCACTGGGCCTTTCTATCTCAATTGCAGATGAAATCTGCTATGTGAGTTGTCTTCCTATTAGAATGTGAACTCCTTAAGTGCAGAGACTATCTTGCTTTTTTATTTGTATCACTGGAGCTTAGCCCAGTGTTTTATACATGGAAAGCACATAGTAATGCTTTGCCATTCCTCCATCTATTCATTCGTTCTACTGATCCTTATATGACATGTTCTGTCCTGCCCCTGATCATCCATTACCCTCCTTCAGATACTCCAGATTATCGATGTACTTCTTAAAATATGGCACTTGGAACTGAATGCAGTTCAATTCAATAAACATTTATTAAACACTATTCACAAGGCATTATGATAAGCTGGGGATACAAAATGAAACACAATAATGACTCAAAACCAGCTAGCACTTACACAGTGCTTTGAGGTTTACAAAGCATTTGACACGGTATTGCCTCTTCTGATCTTCGCAACAACCTTGTGAGGTAAGTGCTATTATTATCCCCATTTTACAGGTGAGGAAACTGAGACAGGTTAAGGGACCTGCCCAAGGTCACACAGATAAGGAACTATCTGAGGCAGAATTTGAACTCAGGTCTTCTGACTCCAGGTCTAGCATTGCACACACTCTGCTACCAAGCTGCCCTCAATACTACAACACGGTCTCCATTTCTTTCTATTCTTACTGCTGCCTCTGAGTTCAGTCGATCATTACCTCTCACCTGGATGGACTACTGGAATAACCTATTAACTGGTCTCCTTACCTCTATTCTCTCTCCCCTCTGATCTTTCCTACACATCATACCAAAACCAAGATGGATCTTCCTAATATATCCCTATCAGAAACATGACTCAAAAGTCTTAATGGCCCTCTGTCATTTCATGTATAGAATAAAACCTGGCATTGAGAGCCTTCAGTCAGTCAACCAATAAACATTTATTAAGTGCTAATCTCTCCATTGGGAGAGACAACAGGCAAACAGATACATGTTCAAACAAGCTGTATACAAGCTAAGTAGGAAATAATTATTAGAGAGAAGGCACTAGAATGAAGAATTGGGAAAGGCTTTCTGGGGAGGTCAGATTTAGTTGGAACTTTGAAGGAAGCCAGGGAAGACGCCAGGAGGCAGAGAGAAGAAAGGAGAGTATTCTAAGGATGAGCGACAGCCACAGAAAAGGCCCAGATCACAATAGAGTCATGTTCATCAAACAGCATGGAGGCCTGTGTCATTGGACAGAAGAGTCCATGGCAGGAAATATGGTGTAAGAAGCTACAAAGGTAGGAGGGTGTGGCTAGACTATGACGGACTTTGAACTCCAAATGGAGGATTTCCACAGTTGGATTCTAATCTATCATATCAGACTTATCTCATACTATTACTCTTCACATAATAGTAATAATAACAATAATAGCTAGCAATTACATATAGGACTTTCAGGTTTACAAAGATGCTATACAATTCTTATCTCATTTGATCCTCACAACAACCCTGGGAGGTAATGTGCTATTATTATCCCTTTTACAGCTAAGGAAATTGAGGCAAACAGAAGTTAAGCAACTTGCCCAGGGTCTCACAGCTAGTTGTATGAGGTTGGATTTGAACTCAGGTCTTTCTGACTCAAGATCCAATGCTCTATCTATTGTGCCACCTGGCTGCCAACAACTTTTTAAGGTAGATGCTGTTATCTCCATTTACAAATGGGGAATGACAGCCCTTAGGTAGTTTGCCCAGGGTCACAGAGCTAGTTAGTGTCTGAATAAAAATGTGAACTCAGATTTTCCCAACTTCAAGGTTGGGGCTCTATATATTGCATCTGCCTCTCTACTTCGACGCCTGCCTAACCTATAGACACATCCTATACAGTAGTCAAATCACTTCCTGATCACCCCCCAAGAATTCCAACACTTGTGCTTTTGTTCCCACCTTTCCTTATAAATGAAATTGTTTTCTTATGGGGGGGAATGGCTGGGTTAGGACATGACCAGTATAATATAGCCTGGATGGAACAAACCACTCTATCTGACCATAGGTATTTGGTAGCCAGGGGCTCAAAGCAGGAGATTCTTTCTAAAGAATAAGGCAAGGAAATAAACAATCTAAGGTAAGACAGGCCTAGAAGCAGGAATTGTGAAGTAAACAAGATTGAATGTAGGTGCTATCTTTTATGCCTGGGTAGTATATGGACTATGCCATACTTTCTTTCCCTCCTTCCCCACTTTGGTTTCATTCAAAACTAAGAATAGCTTCTCGATTTCTGACTGCTGAAAGCCTTCCCTTCAATGTATAATTCAAATGCTATTGTTGTAGTAATAGCAGTAGTAGCAGTAGCAGTAGTAGTAGTAGTAGTAGTAGTAGTAGTAGTAGTAGTAGTAGTAGTAGTAGTAGTAGTTGTAGCAGCAGCAGTAGTAACTAGCAATTATATAGCACCTACTATAAATACCCCTGCTAGATCATTGTCTTGTCATGGCAGAGGAGATAGCGTAGCTCACTGAAACGATCAGCTATGCATTGCAGGTCATAGTGGAGAGTTCTGACAAAAGGTGATCCACTGGAGAAGGAAATAGCAAACCACTACAGTATCTTTGCCAAGAAAACCTCATGGACAGTATTAAAAATGAATCACATCAGAAGATGGGCCCCTCAGGTCAAGAGCTTGGTGTGCTGTAGTTTATGGGGTCACAAAGAGTCAGGCACAACTGGACTAATCAACACCTATATAAACAGGCACTACTTTCTACCGGGTACTGTGCTAATATTTTACAAAAATGTTTTACAAGTGTTTTCTTATTTGATTCTCACAATAGTCCTGGAATGTAGGTGTTATAATTATCCCCATTTTCAGCTGAGGAAACTGAAGCAAGTAGAGGATAAGTGATTTGCGCAGGGTCACACAGTTAGTAAGTGTCTGAGGCTGAATGTGAAATCAGGTTTTCCTGACTCCAGGCCCAGCAGCACTTTATCCACTGTGCTACCCTCTCTTAAGCCTTCTTTGCTTTCCCTAGCTAAAAATATTTCCTTCTTTTGAACTCTCACATCACTTATACTTAACTTTTTATTTAATTTGTATATGTTTGATTTCCCGTACTAAATTGTAAATTCTTTGAAGGAAGAGACTTTGTCTTATTCATCTTTAGTCTCAGCACCCCTTGGCACCTGTGCCTAACTTTTTGTGACCCCAGTTGGGAATTTCTTGGCAGAGATACTGAGGTGATTTGCCATTTCCTTCTCTAACTCATTTTACAGATGAGGAAACTAAGGCAAATAGGCTTAAATGACTTGCCCAGGTTCACAAAGCTAATGTGTCTGAGGCTGGATTTGAACTCAGGAAGATGAGTCTTCCTGACTCCCTGCCCAGCACACTATCCACTGTGCTACCTGGCTGCCCATGTCTCTCATTGGCACAAAATTTCTAGCACAATATTTTATAAATGAAATATTTATTGAATGAACGGCAAATAATTGTTTTAAATTAACTTAGGAAAATTATCAATATTCCTTACCTTTACCTGCTAAATAGTAACCATTTCTAGAATGTTAGTCCAGTAGGTAAGCAGAAAGATCATTTAACCAAAGTGACAATATCACTTTAAGTCCAAGATAAACTTTGCTTGTCATCTTCATACAAGATGTTCACTAACCATTCAAACTATGCACAATGAAATAATTGCTATTGCAAGTAAATACAATAGTAATAATTATTAATACTTACAAACTATGTTAAGATTTTCATATTAAACTGGGAATGATTTTTGCTAAATATCAAGCTAATACTAGATCAGAGGAGGAGATGGATTTTTTTTTAAGCAAAAGGCTCGAATTCTTAAGGCCTTTGCTTGTTTCTGTTTCATGTCTATCTTGTAACATGACCATAAGTGGAATTTTGAGCTGTTTTACTTCAGCCATAGAAGCAAACAGTTGACTATAGACAGCTAAAAATAGTACTGGGAAGGGAGGGTGTGGCGGTGGTGGTGGTGGGGAGTGGTAGTGAGTATTCTTAGGGGCAGCTGGAGTGGGCTCACTCATAACACCCTGTCTTAAGGATGATGTGGAATCACAGAGATGGGGGAAGCCATCCTTTCTCCAATGTCTCTGCCTCTATCAGCATGCTGGCTCTTATTCTTCTTCAGAGGTAGGTGGTTTAATGTAAAATGTGTACAGTCTGATCCTGGGTTGGTAGGCTACTGCAGCTCAACTTGGTCCTGTCAGGGCTAGGGTACAGTAGGTTCTCACCAACTTTGCTTTAGCTTCTACCAGCTAGATGGAAGCTATTCAGAGAATTCCTAGGATGCCACAGGAAGTGGCCCTTCTCCAGATTCTGGAATTCATAGGATAGGATCCAGACCATGTCCACAAGACACCCAGCTTATCTTCACTCTAGCCCCAGAGAACACAGACTTACCTGTGCCATAATCACTTCCCACAAGCACCTGTAGGATCTCTGATGTACACTGTCTACCATCTACCAACTTTTATATACCTGAACTAAGGAAGAAAGAAGGGAACCAGCTCTTGTCTGAGGATTAAGAGTTGTAACCCTGTTATGTGAATTCACTCATTGGTACCAGATTCTGAGACACTATTTCCAGTCACCCTCTGAGCACTCTGTTCCCTCATACTCAGCTGTAATCTTAGATGCTGACTCCTGCCCTTGATACCTGGCATTCTTCCCATGTTGAGCTTTGTATTATCTCCACCCATATGGACTTCTGGACTCCAACTTTGCCTTGCATACTTGGATGCCACACCTTGACCTATTTTTGTCTTGAGTCTTTGGACCCCAACTCCAGCCCATCTATCAGGACTCATCTTGCTTTTCCTGTTCTCTCTCTCCTATTTCTGGAAGATACACACTGACCTGAGATTAACTGTCTGCATTCAAGTTACCCACATGGTTCCTGCTTTCTTTACTATCTAGCCTCCCATTTCTCATCTCTTTCTGATAAAATATATTATCTACTATGACACATTGACTAAACCTGGTTCCCTAAGACTTTCAGAGAGAGAAAGAAGGAGAGACAAGAGAAGAGAAAAGAGAAGACAGAGAAGAGAGAGAATGAGAGGAGAGACAGAAAGAAAACAGAAGATATAGAAGAGATGAGAGTGAGAGAAGAGAGAGGAGAGAGAAGAGACAGAGAGTCCATTTAGTTCATTCAATCAGTATTCAATCAAGAGTCTTTGCTTATTATAGATCTGAGAGTCCACATCTTTCACTACTGTCCTCTTATATTAATACATTCATCACTCTAGTTCAGGTCTTCATCACTAGATCAGAGTTATTAAAAATACAGGCCTGTAACACTCCCAAGGTGTGGCCTGAACCAGATTAAAGTATCAGATTTTAATGCTGATGTATTAATAATATATGTATATACATACATATGTCTTCAAGTCACATATTGACTTAGAAAACCACAAATATTATATATGTGCATATATAAATATATGTAAATATATGTGTATATATGTGCACATATACATATATACATATATTTGTGTTTCATAATTTGTAGTTTTCAACATAAGTACAATATAAGTCAATATAAGTACAGTTCAGTGACTCACACTTCTATTTGAACTTGATACCACTGGACTAGACTACTTCTATACCTATCTAATTGGGCACCTTTCATCCAGTCTCTTACCCAGCTAATCCATCCTACACACAGCTGCCAAATCGATAGTTCCAAAGTACAGGTCTGGTCATGGTGCTCACCTGCTCAAGAAATTTTAGTGGCTCTCTCATGCCTCCAAGATAAATACAACCTTTCCTGTTTAGCATTTGAAGCCCTTTGCTGTCTGGCTCCAAACCATTTTTCCAGACTGATAAGGTACTACTGTGTTCCAGCCAAACTGGCTGGTTTGCTGTTACCCTTACATAACATTCCATCTCTCATCTCTGTTCCTCTGTATAGGCTATCTCTTGTGTTTGGAATGTTCTCTCCTTATCTCTGCCTATTTGCCTTTGAAGATAGGGACCACATCCTACAGGAAGTCCTTCTTGATCAGTCAAGTTATTAGTGCCTTCCCATTCTCCCCATCCTTCATCACCTACTGAAATTACTTTGTATGTACTCTGTATATGTTTTTTATATGATTAGCTTTCTACATTTCATTTGACAATGGAATGCATCACTTGTGTCTTTGTATCCCTAGCACTTCTCAGGGCCTGGCACACAGTATGCACTTAATAAATACCTGTTAAATGAAATTGAAGTAGTGATCCAGGGTACTTAATGTTAATTTTAGCTGGATTTCTCTGATTTCCAAAGTAAGCCCCAGAGAACCTGGTTCAGATGCTTACTCTGCTATGGATCTTGTCTGCACATAGTTGTTTTCTTTTGTCTCCCTCATTTGACTACGACTGCCCTTTCTTTTTTCCCCTTCTTTGTATCCCCAGCACTTAGCTCTGTGCCTGACACATAATAGGTGCTTGAAAAAAAAAATGCTTGACTTGAGGAATTCAAATGAGGAGGAACCCATTACCTACCTAAATAATTCATTCTACTTTTGGATAGTTCTAATTATCTTTCCCTACTTTGAGCTGAAATCTGCCTCTCAATAACTTCCAGCCATTGCTTCCTATTCAAATACTTAGCATCATGGAATCATAGAATTTGGGGGTTAGAAGGGATCTGAATGGCCATCCAGTCCAATCCATACTTGAAAAGAAATTTCTCTATAACATACAAAAACGAGATCAACTAAGCTTGACTCGAACATTTCCATTTGGGGGAAGGGGCAAGAGATTCCATACCTCTCCCAGCAGCCTATCCCACTTTGGACAGCGCTCACTGTTAGGAAGCTTTTCTTTATATCACGCTGACATCAGGCTTTTTGCAGCTTCCAGGTGTTCCTAATTCTGTCTTCTGAGGGCAAATTAGAGCAAGTTTAATAATCCTTTTCCCATAAGACAGCCCTTCAGATACTTGAACATAGCTAGCACGTTCTTCCTGAATCTCTTCTTTTTCCAGGCTAAATAATCTAGACGTCTCTGAATCTCTATTACAAATACAATTTCTAGAAGAAAGAAATTGTTTCTCCTTGCAGAAGTCACGAAATAACCCTTTTTATACCTGAAATTCCTCCTCTGCAGGGGGAGGGGAGGTATGAGAAATGTCCAGACCTACATAGGGATTTGGAATTATGTGACACATTCAAAGCTAGGATGTATCACAGGGCTCTGGGGATGGGGGCAGAACTTGAAAAGAGCCCACTAGAAGAGAGGAAAAATACCAATAAGGGAGGGAAGGAGGCCTGGTAGTGGTGGTGGTATCAACACTGGAGCAAAAGAAAACAGCTGAGAACAGCAGTTTCCCATTCTCAAACCCAGAGGGAGAAGTGAAAGCTAAAGGGGCCACTGGCTTGGGTGGCTGGAGCTCTGGTTAAAAAATTGGATGTTGGGGGTAAAAGGGAGGGTGGGATGTGGAGCACCTACCAGTCCTTATTCCTCCTCCCCCCTGCCTTTTCCACTTGGTGAATGGATTTGCAATAATCTGTTTAGTTTGCCAAAGGCCAGATTTTACAGACTTAATCTTACTTCTCATAAACTTTTGTGATTGACCTAGACATGTATTTTCCTTATATTGACTAGTTCCCAGCATGAGACAAATTCTAGGAGCAATACAGCAATACAGATGATAGTCAACTTTTTGCTAGCCCAAGGATCTTCCCCCTATAGTTAGAAAATGCCTGTCTCAGACTCAGTTAATCAAAAAGGCAGAATAGAAACCAAACTGTTGTGTTGGCATGTCTGGCTCTTTATAACCCCAAAGTTTTCTTAGCAAAGATACTAGTGGTTTGCCATTTCCTTCTCCAGTTCATTTGACAGACGAGAAACTGAGGCAAATAGGGTTAAATGACTTGCCCAGGGTCATACAGAGTTAAGTGTCTGAGGCCAGATTTGAACTCATGAAGATGAGTCTTCCTGATTCCAAGCCCAATGCTCTATCTACCTAGCTGCCCATAAAAACCTAGGCCTTTTGTTTATTCTGTCCCATCAGGCTAAAAAGGTAACCTTTTGTTCTACCATGTAACTAAGGTATATTGTGCACACTAAATATAGAAACAGAGATCCAAGATACACTTGATGTACAAATTTAAGTCTAGTCCTAAATCCTAATGGAAACAAAATTATACAGTCAGATTATGCCAGTTGGCTGTTACCCTTTAGCCAAAGCCTAAAAAACTTGAAGGCAGATATGGTAAAAGATTCAGTTTCCCCTAAGTCTTCTCTTCTTTAAGACATTATTATTACTTTTATCTGATCCTTGTTATGACAAAATCTTGAGGTCCTGGTTGCTGTCCTCTGGATGCTCTCCAGCCTATGGAAAGCCTAAAATATAGCTCTTGGAACTGAACACAATACCCTAACCCTTGATCATCTGATAGCCATTCAGTTGTTTCAGTTGTATCCTACTCTTTGTGACCCCATTTGGGGTCTTCTTGGCAAAGATACTGGAGTGGTTTATCATTTCCTTCCCCAGCTCATTTTACAGTTAAGTGACTTGATGAAGATCACACTGCTAGTAAGTGTCTAAGGAAAGATTTGAACTCAGGAAGATGAGTCTTCCTGACTTCAGACCTGGCATTAGATACACTGCACCACCTAGCTGCCTCATCTGATAGTAAAAGCACTGAAGACTGCATCTCCCTTGTTCTGGAAACTATTCCTCTCTTAATACAGTCTAAGATTGTATTAGGTTTCTTATTTTTTCTTTTTTAGACGCCTTATGGTCCTGTTGATACACATTTAATTTGCAGCCCACTAAAACCCGGTATTTTCTACACAAACTGTTCTTGTCACACCACTTCCATCTTTTATTTGTAAAACTGTCTTTTGAACCCAAGTGTAAAACTATTTCTATTAAATCAAACTTTATTAGATCAAGCTCAATGTTCTAACCTGTTGGGATTTTTCTGGATGCTGACTCCATCATTCAACATGTGAGTTCTTCCTTTTAGTTCTGTGCCACCTACCAATTTTGTGAGTATACTATCTATGCTTTTATCCAAGTCACTGATTCAAATGTGAAACAAGATTTATTTTTGTTGTCTACTATATTATAAACTTTTTAAGAATAAGAGCCTATAGAGTGGATTATAGTTTTCAAAGAGTTTTTACAAAAAAAGAATTCATTTTACTCTTATTACAATCCTCTGAAGTGGCAAGGCAGGTGGTTTCCTCATTTCATAGATGAAGAAAATGAGGCTCAGTGAGCTTAAAATTTGACTGAGAACAAAAGGCCAGTAAACAGAAGTGACAGAATCTAGGCTTTCTGACTAGTCTACCTTTCCACACCACATTTCAAATTGTGACTGTAATTAGGCAGGCGACTGCAATGTTAAAAAATATATTGGAACCTTGCTATAATTCTATACTCAGCATCCATGCTGCCACCTTAGTAGGTGAACTGATTTCTAAATATGCCTTTTTTCATTACTTAGGGTTATGGATTTAGAGGTGGAAGGCACCTTAGAAGTCTTCTTCCAAGGGAGGTATAGTCTCTTTTAATAGATAAACTGAGGCTCAAAAAGATAACATGGTAACCAGTAATTTAACTCTTCATTTCAGATCAAAGATGGATCCAGTAACTATTTCCATTTGTTCTGTTTTGCCCATATCCACCCCCATCCTCAAAAAACCCTCATTTGATCCATCCATCTTTTCTCTCTCCTCTTCTATCTCTTCCCATTTTGGCGACTAAACTCCTCCTGAGAAGGTTGTCTATACTTGCTGCCTCCAATTCCTCTCCTCTCATTCCTCCTCCTTTCATTGAAGCTGCTCTCTCCAGTGTTACCAATGATCTCTTAATTGCCTAATCTAATGGCCTTTTCTCAATCCTCATCCTTTTTGACTTCTCTGTCAATCACCCTTTTCTCCTTGATTCTCTTCTGTTTAGGTTTCCATGACTCCGCTCTTGCCTGGTTGTTTTTCTACCTGCCTGACCCCTCCTTCTGACTCCTTCAGTGGATCTTCATTCATGTCATCCCCACTAACTACAGGTGTCTCCCAAGGTTCTATCCTGGTCCCTCTTCTCTCCTCCCTCTAAGTTATTTCTCTTGAAACCTCCGAAGATTCAATTATCACTTCAACGCAAATGATTCTTAGATTTATTTAGCCAGCCCTAACCTGTCTCTTGACCTCCAGTGTGCCATCTCCAACTGCCTTTTGGACATCTCAAGATGGATGTCTTATAGACATCTTAAACTCAACATGTCTCAAACTGAATTCATTATCTTTCCCCCAAACCCTCTCCTCTTCCTACCTTCTCTATTCCTATCAAAGGTACAACTATCCTCCTAACCACCTAGGCTCAAAACCTAAGTGTTATCCTCATTCTTAACCCCCAAGCCAATAAGCTGCCAAGTCCTATAGTTTCTACCTTAGTAACATCTCTTGTATTCACCCTCTTCTCTGACACTGACCCTGGTGGAGGCCCTCATTGTCTCACACCTAGATTACTGCTATAGGTTTCTAGCTGGTCTTCCAGTCTCTAGTTTCTCCCCACTCCAGACCATCCTTCAGTCAGTTGTCAAATGCATCTTCCTAAAATGCAAGTCTGACCATATCACCTCTTCCCTTCCCCACATTCAATTAACTCCAGTCCAACTCCTCTAGGATCAAATATAAAATCCTCTGTTTGGCTGTTAATGCCCTTCATAACCTGGACCCCTTCTACCTCCCACTCTTCCTTACACCTTCTTCCCCTCCCTCCTATTCTTTGTGTTCCAATGACACTGGTTCTTCTCACACTGATGCTCCATCTCCCATCTCTAAGCACTTTTAGTGGCTGGTTGGAATGCTCTCCCTCCTCATTTCGTTCTTCTAGTTTCCCTAGTTTCCTTCAAGTCTC
This sequence comes from Phascolarctos cinereus, assembly GCF_003287225.1. NCBI lineage: Eukaryota > Metazoa > Chordata > Mammalia > Diprotodontia > Phascolarctidae > Phascolarctos > Phascolarctos cinereus. The sequence continues at coordinate 573,142,486 of NW_027555847.1, forward strand.
AGCTAAGTCCCACCTTCTCAAGAAGCTATTCCCAGTCCTTAGTCTCAATTCCCGTCCTCTGAGACTGTGTTGTTGTTCAGTTGTTTTCAATCATGTCCAACTCTTTGACCCCATTTGGGGTTTTCTTGGCAGAGATACTGCAGTGGTTTGCCATTTCCTTCTCCAGCTCATTTTACAGATAAGGAAACTGAGACAAACAGGGTGAAGTGACTTGCCCAGGGTCACACAGCTAGTAAGTGTCTGAGGCCAGATTTGAACTCAGGAAGATGAGTCTCCTCCACTCCAGGCCTGGCATTTTATCCACTGCACTACCTAGCTGCCCTCTGAGACGACCTCCAAGTTATCCTGTATATATCCTATTTGCACGTTATCTTTCCCATTAAACTGTAAGCTTTGCCAGGTGGAACCTTTCCCCCCCCCCCCTTTCTTTGTATCCCTATTGCTTAGCACAGTGTCTGGCATATAGTAGGCACTTAATAAATGCTTGTTAAATGAGTGACTGTTATGTTTTACTATATAATATGGAAGGCATACTTAGTGGAGTGAGTGGCCAACACAATATTATTTCAAACCCCGTTTTTTTTTTTTTAATGGTAAGGCAACTCTTGACTTTTAATGGTAAATACTCAGGTTATTTCATAGGATATTTAATGATATATGCTCATAGGTTATTTCACAAGATATTTCGGTTTGAAAATTATCTTCCAAAAGTAACCTTATTTTTAAAAAAATTAACATCTGAATTTTGAGTACAGTAACCAATTTATTCTGCTGCTAGGAGATAGGTATAGAATAGAATTTCTATATTAGATTTATTTTGCAAATTGATTCCTATTTAAAAGACTACATTGAATTTATTGTGGGAGTTAAAAGTACCAAACTATGTAATTCTGAAGCTCAAGAACACCCAGTTGTCAGCAACAGAGGATATTTTAATATACTATTAAAATATACTATTTTACTATAGTATTAAAAAGAGAGAAAATGTTAAAGAGAGATTCACAGTGGTGGAATTTTACTGTAGAAATAAATACATGACAATCAATTTTCTTACTTAAAAGTTTTTATTTCTTAGAGAAATTAGCTTTCAATGTACGCATATATTTTTCCCCAATACCTTTTAAACATATGTTGTTAGTTACTTCAGATAGTGGACAATAACTGAAGTCAAAATATAGCTGATATTATTAAGAATATAAGGTTAGTTAACAAAAAAAGTGGCTGTTGTCCATACATACCAGAGGTTAGGCCTCCAAAGAAGTGATTTTCTTCCAAGTAGTTCTCACTTTGAAGGACAGTTAGACTCTATCTGTTGCTGTTTTTGTTTTTATTTGTTTTGGCCTGAATCCATATGAGTTCATTGGTGTAGGAAATTCCCAGTCAGGAAACTCCTTCAACCAATGCAGGTCCACTCCTGCTCTGTAAGTTGTGGGCTTATAGAAAATTGCTTGAGGACACTGAGAAATTAAGAGACTTCCCCAGGGTCATTTATTTTTCCCCAAGGTCAACCAATATTTTTTCAGAGTTGGTATTTGAATTCAGTCTTCCAGATTCTAAGACCAAGACCCACAAAGAAGAGGGTGTTTTTTGTCACTATATTACTGGAGTGCACTAAATAATGTTATTGGTTGATATGTGTTAAAAATTTAAAGAAAGCAGTGCTGGCAATACTATTCTTTTTCACTGTGCTTTTTCTTCATTACGGTTTCTTCAATTCTTTTTATACACTTAGCAATGGATTACTAAAGCCATGAATGATGACTTACCGTGAGCCTTTAATATGTTTATGGATAAAATCTGGATGAAAACGTGGAACCAAAGGATCTTTCTCGCCATGTATTATTAAAGTAGGACACTTTATAAGGGGCAACAAATGCCGACAAATATTACCTGAAAAACAAATGAAATGAAAATTATGCTCTAATTATAACCAATACCAATTATTTAGATGCTAGTCATACCAGGAGACTGATTTGGTAGCATATTTTTTGGTCTCCAGTTTTGGGGAATGACTGCTCATGTCTTGACTAAATATTTTATCTCTTCATCCCCTAGCTCTGCATGCAGTTGGTGCTTTAAAAACTGCTTAATTGAGGACAAAACCTTTATACTTTAGCTTTAGTACTGTTGTTATAGTTCAATTATTATGTCTCCCTTTACAGCAAGATTCAGTCTTGATTTTCAAATTAAATACTGAATTTTCTATTTCACAAATATCAAAACAAACAGACCAAGTAAATAGGTAGCTAAAGCTGAGCCAAAAAACATAACACATAATTATGTAACAAAGCAGAAATCGAGTATTGATCTTCCAAAGAATATATTGTCTCTGACTTACTTTTACAATTCCAGATTGAGAAAAATATATTCTCCATATTGTTACTACTAGTGATGAATAGACTAGTTAGGGTTGTAGCCAATGCTGGTTCCTCAGTGGGTGGTGAAAGGAAACTTCTGTATCTCTGGGTATGTTTCACAGAAAAAGGTTAGTTTTCCATGAGTCTATGATCTCCCACACCCAGAACTTCCTTTTGGCGCCATCCACCTCTACCACTCAGTCCAAATAGCACTGTAGCCACCTCCAGAACTTTAGGGTCATTCTCCATTCTTTTCTATGACAATGGTACAAATAAAATGTATCAGATTATAGGAGGCAGAGACAGGAAGATGATAAGGAACTAGAAAAATCAAGAGAAACAGTGGTCAAAAAGCAAGGAGGTGAATATGAGCATGGAGTACCTCAGATACCAAGTGAAAAGGTGTTATTTGCTACACAGAGATCAAGGAGAAGAAAGAGAGAGAGAAAAGGGTCACTTGGCCAAGATGGTAGAGTGAAAGGTCACAAACCCCACAAAAGATAGAGATGTCCAAAAGAGAAAGAAAAAAAAACTTACATACCCCCACTACAATCACAAACACACACACACACACAATAAAAACCAACCATAACAGAAAATGAGCAAAGTCGAGAAGCATAAACAAAACCACATTGACAAAGCACCACAGAACAACAGAAACAACTAAAGTACTAGAAGCAATGTAGGTAAGGAGACATATGAGATGTACTCAAATGGATAATTGGTGTATACAAAGAAATTAGGCAAGAATTAACATAGATAAGAAAATCACAAGTCCAAACAAAGAGATTATAGAGAACAAAAAATCATGAAAGTCAAGTTAGAATAGAGGGAGGAAATAATGCAGAAAACTGGCCAATATAAAGAGCATAGTAGAAAACCTGAATCAGTAGAATAAAACAACATATTTGGCACAAACTGCATACAACAGGGCAACTGCATATGCGGGCACAGAATATCAATGTATCCTCCAATGAATTAGAAATCATGCCAATTCACATGACAGACCTCACCTGTCCTCCCATGTAGCTGTAAGCTCATTATGTTGCTTCATTTATAGGTTAGAATGCTAATATGAACATAGTTCAGTTCTTTCAATAGTATATAAACCCAATTGTTAGATATATATCTCATACTTGGGCAAAAATAAATGGTAAAGTAACATTTTAGATGCTCTCAAAAGTGTGATTCTTATCCCCCACTATCCCCCTTTGACCACTGCCATCAATGCAGAGGAAGGCCTCACAGAACTGAGGATCATTTTAAAATTCACATAGATGAAAAGCCTTCTAGAACCAAAGGCCGCCTTCATGCTTTGATGAGTCTTTACCAAAGTATTTTTGTGGAGGAATAATAACAACACTTCATATTTATATAGCACTTTACAGTTTATAATATACTTTGTTCATACAACACTATGAAGTAGGCAATGCAGGTATTATTATCCCAGGGCAGGACAGGCATTAAGCAGGTCTTCTGACTCTAAATGCAGTATTTTGTTCTGTTTTGTTTTTCTATCACGCATATCATGCTGTCTCTACCAATGAAAACAATATAGACTCAAGAAACATTCTGCATGGAAAGAGCACCCAATGATTCTAGAGTCAGAGGACCTGGGTTCATTTCTAGGCTTTTCCCCTTAATATCTGTGGGATCTCGGGCAAGTCGCTGAACCTCTCTAGACTTTGGTTTCTTCATTTGTAAAATGAGAGAGTTGGACTAGATGACCTGTAAAGTACCTTCCAGTGCTGAATCAATTACCCTGCTATTAACTATGCATACAGGCATATGTGTGTGTACACACACACACAAAATACACACGTGCATATTGTATACATATATGTGTGTATATGTATATGTGTGTGCCCGTGGGTGGGTGTGTATATATATACACACATGTGTGTGTGTACATATATATATACACACACATACAACATATACATATATGTTTTGTTGCTGTTGAGTCATTTCAGCTGTGTCCACTTTGGGGTTTTCTTGGCAAAGAGTCGTCTGCCATTTCCTTCTCCAGCTCATTTTACAGATGAGGAAATGAGGCAAACAGGGTTAAGTGACCTGCCCAACATCACACAGCTAGTAAGTGTCTGAGGCCGATTTTGAACTCAGGAAGATGAGTGTTTTTGATTCCAAGCCCAGTGCTCTATGTATATGCGCAAACACACATACACAGACACACATATTGAGAAAGAGAGAGAGAGAGAGAGAGAGAGAGAGAGAGAGAGAGAGAGAGAGCGAGAGCCTTCTGTAAGCTTTCATGGACTAATTAGATAGTTCCCTGAGAGAAAGAAATTCAAGATTGTAGCTATGCGGGGTTTGAGATGAGAAAGCACAAGATCTGAGAGAATGTAGAGGAATATGGCTGGGAGACAATGCGTCTGTGGCCGTGGAGAATAGGATGCAGAGCAGAAACTATTTAATATGGTAGAAAACAATGAGGCTCCTCCTAGGTGCCCAGCATCATCATTCATGACAGGCAGATAGATCTGTAGTTAAAACAGTTGGAGGAAGGGCCTGATCAGCAGTAGACTATTTGCTGGTAACACAATGGCTGAGGTCTTCTTCCTCCTCACCTCTGACCACCTTCCTTTCATTTAGAATATAAAAAAAAAAACTGAAAAAACTGTGTTTTATTTTTTGCCATCTATTACTGGTATTTTTCTAAGCCTGAGTCTCTTCTTCTAAATTAATTCAATACTATTATCTGTGGGCACATTATTACTTGTGATCAGAGTATATAGTGGGATAGCCCTTACGGATTTTACAAAAAAGTAATGCAATCTTGAGATTCATTAAGAGAAGCATAGTATGCAAGACTAGGAAGGTGATCATCCCACAGCTCAGTCCATTCAGACAATATCTGCAGTATTATGTTTAATTCTGGTTAACACAAATAGGAAGAGAACAACTATTAAGAAGATGGTATCCAAGACCAGGTTTTAGATTTCTGGACCATAGCTTAAAATATGATAGAAGAGTTCTTGGCTAGAAATGGAGTGTATCTAGCAAGGATTAGTAAAATGTATTTGCCTAGATTCTTGTAAATCTAATCAAAAACACTTTAAACAAAAATGAAGGGAGTGAGAGAAATTGCCTGTGCATATCTACCAAGTTAGAAATGATACAAAGTAGCTGCAGTGTAGAAAGAATAGCACAAATTCACAAAATTAAAAAATCCAAGGAAAAGAGTCATCAATAAAATCAATGACTCAGAGTAACAACCAAGCTAACTAAAACTTCTAATGCAAGAGGGCAAATACGAGTAGTATCACTGAGTAATGAGAACAAAAATTAGAAAATGGTTCTTTAAGGTCTATCTTATTAAAAGGAAGATAAGGTACAGAGTAGCTTTTAATATTTTGAGGCAATTCTCACATGAGGAAATCCAGAGGGTGATGCTGGGCAGGGGGGTTGGGTGGGTGAAGAATAGAGAAGTCCAGTTTCTGCCCTCTGTATCACTCCCCTTCACATACACCAAGTTCAGCCAAACAGGCCAGCTCCTTGTATTCCACTCTCAACATTTTATCTCCCAAACGCCACGAATCTACAAGCTGTCCCTCAGCCTGGAATGTGCTGCTTTCCTCATTTATACCTTCCAGAAATTTAATCTTTTTTCAAGGTTCAGCTTAGGAGCCAGTCCATGAAGTCTTCCCCATTACTCCTTGTTAATACTCTTACTCTCCTTTATCTTGTATTACAAGCACTTCTCTGTAAATTTTACCTCCAGTAAATGTAAGCTCCTTTAGAACAGAGACTATTTCATTTCTGTCTTTGTATCCCCAGTACATGGCACAGAGCTTTGACAGACATGGAATAGATATTTCATAATTGCTTATGAAATTAAATTGAATTTAAAACTGTGACTACTTTCTTTTTTCAGTTGTAATTCTGCTAGAGTCTTTGTTAGGCTGAGGCTCAAGAGACACATTTAACTTCTTTGGATAACCAGGAACACTGGAAACAATAAGAGGTCAAATCTCAATTCTGCCTAAATGAACATTTTATAAAGCAGCAAAAAATTCTGGTGTTAATGCCCTGTTGTGCTTTTTTTTCATGCTGTTAATTTATTTCTAAGATTACCTGTTCTACAATCTGAACATAGGTATATTAAAAACCCTAAGGTAAACTATTCTGCCACCAATGCAGTATCAAAAGAAGGGGGGGAAAATCTACGTAAAATACATTTTATGGGACATTAAGCTACACAGTTTTGGGCCCTGGAAAAAGTAAAGTTTGTGACTTATAACTTGTGGCAAAACCACTCTGGAATATCACTGAAATTATGTTTAAAAAGACTCTTATGAATTATTACTGGATAATAATGAAAGCTTTTCATCTCCTACTTCTAAGGGTTTAATGGGATATTTATTTCATAGTAATGACACCTTTCCTATTTTGCTATTTGTTCTATCAGGCATTTCATGTAACTTACCATCTGGTAGGTTTTTAAACTGCAATATTCCATCCACCCAGTTCTCACAGGTTTTGGCTAAATATTCATATCCATATAGTGCTTCCAGAGGTTTTCTTGTTCTCTCACTCCACTTTGAAACATCTCGAATGCCTGAAAAAAAATTAAGAAACAACATCAAAATTGTAATATATACTTTGCAAGTAGGAACCTTTAACCTAAAACAAAGACCCTTGGGTCTTTGGGTTAGATTTATATTTCATTTTACATACTTGAATAAACTATACAGGAAAACTGTCTTTAAGTATCATCATTTGAATAAAAGGGATTTTTTTATAAGACTTGGTTTACTATATCTGATTGGTTACTGTCTCAGGTAAGGGGGAGTGGTAGAAATCGGTACTCAAAACTTAAAAAAAAGTTTTAAAATGTTTTAATGTGTAACTCGAGGGAAAATAAAATATATTAAAAACCCTTTAAAAAATAAAAATAAAGGTGTAGTGAGCTGCCTTGGTGATAGCAAGTCCCCCAATACTGGATGCCTTCAAATAGAGGCTAGATAAGGACTTGTTGGGGAGACAGGTGTTGTAGTGGGGATTCTTGTACTGGCCAACTTATAGGCCAACCTATGTTGGCCTTGATAACCTAGAAGGCAGGGTTTCTTGACCATTTTTGAGTCATGAACCCTATTAGCAGTCTGGTGAAACCTAGGACCCTTTCTCAGAATAAAGCATTTAAATGAATAAAACAAAACACATAGGAATAAAAGATGTAATATTTGTAGTTTCTGAAATGGTAACATTTAAATCATAATTCTGAAATAAAGTCTTAACTCAATTTAAAAAAAGACTTCATTTAAAGACCTGGTTATTTTTTATACAGTATCTATACAGAAAAAAAGGACAAAAACTATACTTCTTACTGCCAAAGAAAAACTATGGCACAAAGCATTGCAACTGTTCACAAGAGGGTATATAACATAAGTAGGCTAAATTTTTACTGAAAGTTACATTTTTAAAAAAAGAAAGCAAGTTTGATTGCTTCTTTCGGTCTTCACACAAAGGTTCAACAACAAATGTAAGCAGCAATTAAGATACTGAAGAGCCAGAATACACTGAATACTTTTAACACAGAGATTTGAAAAAGCACTTCTCTACCGCGTTATAGTGGACAATGTCTATATGGATTCTCCATGTCCTCCTGACAAAAATGTGTAAAATACATAGTACAGTGCTAGCCATATAGTTGGCATTCAATAAATACCTGAATAGAATTAAATGTACATATCTGAACACATTTTAAAGTCACTTTGTCCAAAAGCACGATTTGAAAATTTATTTCAGGAATAAAAAGGACTAGAAGACAATTAAAAATTAAATCTTCAATGCCTAGCACACTGATTTGCACATAGAATGACTGATTCAGAGCTGAAAGGAACTCTAGACATCACCTTGTTCCATATTTTTTTTTTGATGGAGAAACTGAACTTAATCCCAATTGCCTCACCGAAAAATTAATTAATTAATTAAAACTTGATGGAGAAACTGAGTTTCAGAAAGGTTAAGTGACTTTACAAGCTTGCTAGCAGTAAATGGTAAAGCCAAGATTTGAACCCAGGTCTTCTGATTCCTAGGTATTTAATAAATATTTGTTAAATGGATAGACAAATTAGGAAACTTTTTAATTAATAATTGAGTCACTGGTTTTTAGAATTTATACTACCACAAACATCTAATTAATTTATTTGTATAATGCTGTCAATTTTGATGGTTGCTTTTCATTTAAGAATCTCAAAAACCTTTCCTTAATGGTAATACTAGAAGGAGAATTAAGTGGATTTGGAATGAAAGTACCTGAGTGAATCCTAGTATCCTGGCTTTGCTATTTAGGCTCTGTATGATCTTAGGAAAATCACTTAACCTTTCTACCTATTTCTTTACTGATAAAACCAAGAGACTATCCTGGATGATGTCTTAAGGTCTCTTTAGTAACTCATTTGTGATTTACAGTTTAAGAGAGTTGCTAGGGAACACCAAGAAGTTAAGTGACTCAAATATAACTTCCAGGTGTCAGAGGCAGGGCTTGAACCCAGATCTTCCTGCCTCTGAGGTCTGCCTCTTTCTACTACTTACTGCTTCCTTTTCATAATTATGCTTTGAAAACAAAAAAAGGAAAAATTTAAACCATGGACCTAGTTAAACTACCTTTTTGATATTATTTCTACTTTAAAACTAGAGAATGGGGGCAGCTAGGTGGTCCAGTGGATAGAGTGCCAGCCCTGAAATCAAGAGGACCTGAGTTCAAGTGTGGCCTCAGACCAAGCTGATATTTACTAGCTGGGCAAGTCACTTAACCCTAATTGCCTATTAAAAAAAAACTGGAGAATGAGATGTATAGGTGTTAAATGATTAACTACCATATTTAAAAATGAGATGGAAAAGGGAGAATAGCTTCAATTGTTACATATTTTTTTCTTTACATAACGTACCATGATAAATCATTTCATCCTCATCAGTAACATAGGCATTTGCTCCCCAAATTACCAACTTGTTGATATAAGATGGGTACTTTGCAGCTGCAATGAGTGCAGTTATCCCACCATCACTCCATCCCAGCAAAGAAACTGTTTTAAATTTCAGTGTCTGTGGTTGGTAAAACAAAATATACAGTATAAGTTATTGGTCTTTTTGCTGTACTGGTGAAGAAGAAAAATCTACTAATTTCCAGTTACATTAGTGTATCTAAGTGCTTGGATAATTCATAAATAATCCAAGGCTAGAGCAAAAGGAATTTTTTTAAAATTTTTATTTTTTTAATTAATTAATTTATTTTTAGTTTTCAACATCTACTTCCATTCCCCTCCCCCGCCTATGCCCCAAGACATCGTGCAATCTGATATAGGCTCTACACATACATTCTTATTAAACATATTTTCACATTAGTCATGTTGTAAAGAAGAATTAGAACCAATGGGAGGAACCACAAAAAAGAAGAAACAAAACAAAAAAAAAGAGAGCAAATAGTATTTTTCCATCTGCATTCAGACTTCATAGTTCTTTTTCTGGATGTGGACAGAATTTCCCATCGTGAGTCTTTTGGAGATGTCTTAGATCCTTGCATTGCTGAGAAGAGCCAAGTCTATCAAAGTCAGTCATCACACAATGTGGCTATTATTATATATAATGTTCTCCTGGTTCTGTTCACTTCACTCATCATCAGTTCATATAAGTCCTTCCAGGTTTTTTGAAGTCCACATGCTCATCATTTCTTACAGCACAACAGTATTTCATTACATTCATATACCACAACTTGTTCAGCCATTCCACAATTGATGGGCATCCCCTCAATTTCCAATTCTTGACCACCACAAAAAAAGCTGCTATAAATATTTTTGTACATGTGGGTCTTTTTATGATCCTTTGGGATACAGCCCTAGAAGTGCTGGGTCAAAGGGTATATACACACTTTTATAGCCCTTTGTGCATAGTTCCAAATTGCTCTCCAGAATGGTTGGATCATTTCACAACTCCACCAACAATGTATTAGTGTTCCAGTTTTCCCAAATCTTCTCCAGCACTTATAATTTTCCTGTTTTGTCACGGTAGCCAATCTGATAGGTGTGATGTGGTACCTCAGAGTTGTTTTGATTTACATTTCTCTAATCAGTAGTGATTTAGAGCATTTTTTTTCATTTGATTATAGGTAGCTTTAATTTCTTCATCTGAAAACTGCCTATTCATATCCTTTGACCATTTATCAATTGGGGAATGACCAAAAGGAATTTTTAAAAGGAGAGAGAAGGGCTTAGCAGAAAAACTGACTACCTTACCAAGAGAAGGAATTTGGAGTTTACAGAAATAGTTCTCGGACAAGAAAGCCATTTAAATCATACAAGCACAAATTTTTGTGAGGTAGAATAAGATAGCATTTTAGGGTTTTAGTGAATTACAATGTTTGAAAATTAGGCCCATATGTGTAGAATGTAGAAGCCACCAAGGGAGCACCACAAAGAATTAAATGGATATGAATTGTAAGGGGAATACCACACAGAATTAAATCACAAAAGAACTCATGGAAGCAGAGGAAGAGGTTTTGAGCATCAATCAAAATAGCATGTTCAACATTAACTTGGACTTGACACAACTGAGGAGATTACAGCTTTCTTTACAATCAGCTACATTCCAGTCATTCCTTTCTGAAGAAATTCTGGGACAAATCCTAGTTGTTTTCTTTAAGTTCTAGGATTCTTGAATGACCTTAGTTTGTACTTCTGATTGGTTATGTTTTTAAGGCATTATCTATACTCACCAAAATTATAATTCACACATCATCTAACACAGATTATTCCTGTAGCTGAAAAGAATTCATTTAATATCTATACGTAAAATCTTTGCTATTTTAAAAAACTTAAATTTACTAGCAAGTTACTTAACCCCAATTGCCTAAGAAAACCAAAACAAAAAAAAACCCTTAAATTTAAACAGACCTAGAACCCCCTGTAATAAAGTAATGCATATTTGTATAAGTGAAATTCTAATCTTCTAACTCTGATTCAGCAGGCAACTTATATGTCACAAAATCATTCTTTTCATATGCTATATATATTCTAAAGCAAAAGCCTAAAATCTCCCCTAGCCACTCAGGCTATATATAAAAGTCAAATGTTAGGGGACATGGTAAGGTCATAAAGAATGGCTCTACAGGAAATTAATTTCTTTTGATTTATACAGTAAAGTGGCAATAGCCTTAGAATCATATGTGAGATGGGAGGGAAAGGAGGAAAGAGCAAACAAGAATTTTTATTGAGTCAAGTTTTCTTTGGACAAGGAATTTATTTCTCATAATGTCAGGTTTATTATGATTAGCACCTACTGGTAATAGCAAGCTTTGGGAAGTTTCAGTTTCCACTAATAAAAGGACACATATTAACACTCCTTTGGGTTTGAATCTAAATGCCTGTTCACAAAAAAAAAAAAAAGGACTGCCTGGGGGATATTACCTAATCACTAAGAGGTTCAATGTTTTACAAGAAATCTTTCCTTCTCAGGGAGAAGTTGGAAAACTGACAAGCCTCTGGAGGGCAGACTATAATTATAAGGTCAAAAGAAAATGGTTAAATCACCACATACCACTTACTGCCCAAAGAGAACAGGAATTTAGATCAAAACAGAAATTGCTAAAGATAGGTTGATATCTGTAAACCGAATAGGGAAGTTGCCCTTTAACTGTAATCAGTGGGTACAACTACCATGTGCTTCAATCAAGTGAAGTATTTGGGGGTGTGATGGATTTGAGAATCAGGAAAGATGTGGACTCAAAACCCACCTCAGATACTTATTAGCTGTTCACTGTGGACAAGTCACTTATGGCTTTTTTAAGTAGACCTGGATAATCTACCTCTGAAGGCTGTGGTAAGGCTCATACACAATAATGTTATGAAAGCAAAATGCTCTGTAGCACACAAAGTGTTATATAAATGTCATCAATGTTTATTTCTACATTTTTCCCCTACATAAATAGGAAGGAATGGCAATACTATAGCATCCCCTAAGTATTAGGGAAATTGCTTTGTACAGAGGGTGTAACAAACTGATTACCTATTAACAGGTAAGTATAAAGTGACTGCTCAGCAAGTGAAACAGACAACTAGCTTTTTTTAAGTGTCCACTAAATGTCAGGCACTGTGCTAAGTATTGTGATACAAAGAAAGGCAAAAACTAGTCCTTGTTCTCCAGGAGCTCACAGACTAATAGGGAAGACCCAATTAGATATATACAGGATAAACTGGACATAATCTTAATCACTAAGATTTAGGAAGACTGGGAAAGGTTTTTGGTGGAAGGTGGAACTATTCCTAAGAGAGATCTGGAAGGAGGGTGTTAAAGGCATGGAGGACAGTCAGTGAAAACACTGAGTCAGGAGATAGAGGGCTCTGGGCCAGTCACACCAAGAAGACCAGAGTAACTTGAACACAGAGTACTTGGAAAGAAATAAGATCTAAGAAGACTGGAAAAGTAGGAGGGAGCCAGGTTACAAAGGGCTTTAAAAGTCAAACTGATGATTGTATTTGATCCTGGAGATAAAAGGGAACCACTGGTGTTGACTGAATGGAGGAGAAGGGGACAATATGGTCAGATCTGCATTTTAGAAAAAGTTGATTTAACAGTTGAGTGGAAGATGGCTTGGAATAAAGAGAGATATTCCAGCAGGCTATTCCAATAGTCCAGTCATGAGGGGTTGAGGGCCTGCACCAGAGGGATAGCAATGTCAGAGGGAAGAGGGGGAATATATGAGAAATGTTATGAAGATGAAACAACAAGACTTGACCACTGACTAGGATATGGTGGGTGAGAGTGAGGAGTGAAAGATGACACCTAGGCTTTGAGGACCCTCAATTGTAATATGGAAGTTAGGAAGAGCATAGGTCTTGGGGGAGGGAAAAGAGGGGAAAGAGAGATAATGAATACAAGTTTGAATGTGCTGAACTGGAAAAGTTCACAGGACATCCAGCTCAAGATGTCTAAAAGGCAACTGTAGATATGATACTAGATAGGAGAGAAGACAGAGTTGGATAAGTAGATCTGCAAGTCATCTGCATAGAGATGATCATTGAAACCATGGGAGCTGATGAGATCCCCAAATGAAATAGTATAAAGAGAGGAGAGGGCACAATATAGACCCTCAGGGAATCCACACTGTTAACATACATGGTGTGGATGAAGATCTAGCAAAGGAGACAAAGAAGGGAGTGGTCAGACAGGTAGGAAGGAGAACAAGGAAAGAGTAGTCATGAAAACCTAGAGGGAAGAAAGTATCGAGGAGAAGAGGATGATCAATAGTGTAGAAGGCTGAAGCGAGTTCAAGGACGAAGGAAGAAGAATAAGTATTTTTATAGCACTTACTAGGCACCATACACTGTGCTCAAATATTACCATATTATCCCCATTTCACAGTTGAGGAAATGACGACAATCAGTGGTTAAATGAGCTGCCCAGGATCATACAGCTAGAAAGTGTCTGAGGCTGGATTTGAACTCAGGTCTTCCTGATTTCAGGCCCAGAGCTTTATTCAGTGAGGTACTAGAGGCTTCCCAAGGTCATGAAAGATGAGAATTGAGAAAAGACCATTAGATCTATCAGTTAAGAGATCATTAATAACTTTGGAAAGAGCAGTTTCTATTGAATGATAAGGTTAGAAACCAGACAGCAAAAAGTTAAGAGGAAAGGAATACAAGTAAAAGTACAAGGAAAGAAGTATGAGCACCTACTGTAGATGGCCTTTTGTAGAAACAAAGAAAATGATCTAAAATAAGCAAAGGACAGGATTTAAATAAGGGGAAAACATTAAAAACTAAAATTCTTATACTTGGTCATATTGGGGCTGAGGAAAGCTTCACCATAACACAAATTATTGGAATACAGTCTATTTTATTTAAAAGGCAGGTTTCTTTTTCGGAATAGACATCTGCAAAGTTCCTATATTTATTATATTCCCTCATTTTACATTCTTTAAGTATTTGCAATAGTACACTGGGACACAGAAAAATACATAAATGTTTAACAATATCTTCAAATATATGAAGCATTCTCTTATGGCAGATAACAGCTATTTTCTATCTCTAAAGGACAGAAGTAGAGGAAATGAGTTTACCTTTCAACTAAAGGCTCCTACCACAAGGTTATTATAGTAAGAGTGATTAAACTGACCACCAGTGGAAGTTGTGGAATATTTCTTCCTAGTTATATTTCTTTCCTAGTCATAGAGTGTAACAGAAAATCATCTATCTTGAGTGGTTTGAGCATAGGCAACTGGCTACAGTTGAACAAAAGTCAAATGAAGAAAAACTCGTTCTTCCCTCCTCTCCCAACTCTGTTACCTTCATCAGATCAACAGCATCTTTTGCGTCCCTTTCAAAGAAGTCCATGGGGAAATCACGCTTTGGGGGGATGGAATGGCCATATCCCCGAGGATCCCAGGCTACTACTGTGAACAGCTGCTTATTCAAGTTCTTGAGCTGGGGTCCAAAATCACTTTGGCCACTTCCTAAAAAGAGCCATTTTGTTACTCACCAATTAACATTTTAATTATATATAAAACATTATGTTTTTAAAAGACAGTAAAGGAAAAATCTTTAAAATAAGGATCTAGTTGCAATTTAGTGCCATCATAAACAGCTATTCTCTGGCTTTTCTGTCTACTCTCCAGTCCTGTCTAGGGTTCCCTCCAATGGATATTGTGGGAAAGGCAGTTTTTCAGACATAGGGACTTAATGGTTCCTTAATGGCTTCCTGCACCTTTTCAAGACCCAGAGTACTCACTAATCCTGATCTACTTATGTTTAGAATTAATGAAACAGAACGAAAGCAAACCTGCAGTTATGGCATTGACGTAATTTTACCTTGAAAGATTTTTAACGTGGCTCCTCAATAATATGATATGCAAAATTATATGATTAAGAATTTGACAAGTAAAAAATAGTTTTCTTCAAAATGAGAAGGGCCTCTTTTTTGAAATTTCAGACAATTTTACTATGCAAATTGGGTTAGTCTTTACATTATCTTTTTTTCATATTCAAAAGAAAAAGTTCCAAGAAACTAAAGCAGATAACATTTTCAGACTTTCTTTATTAGAACGCTACGTAAATTCATATAGGGCAAATAGGCAGAATTGTACCTAGATGTTCTTGAGACTACAGCAGGAGAACTCTTAACACCCCCAACTTTCCTGATACTCAGCTTTTGTCACCATTTGTCAATGCTTAATATATTAACACCTTTGTACTCAGGGTATCTAGCCTGTGGCTACATTTATACTTTTCATACTCTTTTCATAGTGCTGTACACAGGTACAGACTGGAAGGACTCAAACTGATGTCAAATAAGAATTAAAAGTAAAATTCAATTTCGTTTCTGTATGACCCCTCAAAGGCACCAACCTCCAGATTTGGATATTCTTCCAAAATGTCCTATCCAAGATGCTGGCTATCATAGGTACCATGGAATCATCCTACCATGTTAATCTTATCTAACCTAACTTCAGACAATCTATTTGTAGACCATGCCTAATGCCACAAAGACAGATGCCATCTGACTCCGCTACCTCAGCAAACCTATACTGGTGGAGCCTGTGATCTGATTCTGTCCTAAGGGATATTCCAACTTTTTTTTCATTCTGAGTTACAGGGTATTCCACATTTTTTACTCTGAGAATTATATTTCATTATATATTATATTTGTTTTGTTAACCTATCTGAAACCATGCCAAAAATTTCTCAGGGTAATTCTAACTGGCATTCACTCAAGGTCAAGTCCAAAAAGAGTAAGTTAGTTACTGCCTGACATAGATTTTTGTGGGACTTTGTAGTCTTTTTCTTTCACATTAGAAGCTTTAAACAATGGTGTTAAAACTGCTCAAAACACAATTTAAAATCAATATAGTCATGTATTAATCTGATGATTACTTTCGTGGAATGTCCCATAAAACTAGAGAGTCATACTATAAACCGATCAAAAGCAGTAAAATCAAATCTTAAAAAATAGTCAGTACTTGCAACAATCCCAGAATTTTAGTTTGGAAGGATCCTTAATTTAATCCTTTTGCCACATGCAGGAATCCCCCACACATCATCCCAATAGTTTAAACACTTCCAGTGACAAGGAACTTAACTAACTTAAAAGGTACTCTATTCCTTTTGTCCATAGGATTTAAAGCTGGAAGGTACCTTATAAACCACCTAATCCAGCATCCCTACTTTTATAAATTAGGAAACAGAAGCTTAGAAATGAAATGATTTGCACCAAGATAGTATCAGAAGTGGGATATGAACCTGGGTTCTCTGACTACAGAGCCAGTGCTACTTCCCCCATCCACTGAAGAGTTAAAATTTAAACCCCATTTTCTGATGACAAATCTAGAGTTCTTTCCACCACACTAGAAATTTGAATCGTCAGAAGGTTCTGTCTTATATAAACCAAATTCTAGTTTCTTCTAATTTCTAGCCAGTGATCTACCTTCTAGATCTATTGAAGTTCAAGCTTGACCCTCATTCCACATTACAACCTTTCAAATACTTGAAACAATAAACATATCTCTTCTTATCCAAGCTAAATATCCCAGATTCTTCAACCATTCTTCATGATATGGTTGAATCCATCCTGGCCGTCTTCTTTTGTCACAGCTCCTCCTAAAACACAGTGCCCTGCATTAAACAAGTATGTTGAATTCAGGATCTTTAAGACCTAGGTTTTGAATGTTTCATCATGAGGCAAGTTACTTAATCTGAGTTCATTTTCCTCATCCATAAAATAGGGATAATATAATACTTGCAGGGTCTACTTTAAAGGACTATTATGAGGATAATACTTAACAAATCTTAAAGCACTACATAAAAACAAAATTTTTCTAAATGTGTTCTTACTCTCCCCCTTTTTATTTAAGTTCATTGTAAAAGAATTTAGAGAACGGTATGTTGGAATAAATAATTAATAATCTGTAAGGCAACACTTGGAAAATTTTGCTTTGGATCTAGAAATAAACTCCAAATTCAGAAGTCAGACAACTTTCCCCTTCTCTACGTGCCCCCCACCCCCACCAGACTTCAAGGGGGAAAATTCAGCAAATTACTGTAGGGGTATTGGTTCCTAAACTTAAGGAGTCAAATAAGGGCCACCAAGAACCATAGAGATCTTAAAAGGGATCTTCAATGAGGGAGTTCACTACATCTGGACACCATACTTTCCAGGTCACATTTGGGAAAATAGTTCAGCTGGCCAGTGGTGTCTCATCAATAGCCAAGCTCCAGTTATCACTCTAGAATGGGAGCAGGACAAGCTCAAGAGTGGCTGTTCACGTAGTGGTACTGCCTGGTACTGCCAACTTTGATTTGAGTCATCATAACAATAAAAATGTGAATAAACATGAAAGATGGAGAAGAACAAAGTGCTCTTCTATGGTTTCAGATAACCTTACGCCTGAACTACTGAAGAGTTTGGTGAAACTACTAGGCAGCAGGATTTGTTGAGTACTGTTTTAAGGTCCATCATAGTTTAAGTACATAGTTCAATCTACTCTACCTTCTACATAGAAGATACTCCCATGAGAAAGTGCATGGAACTGTATTATCCTGAGGCATTACCTTTATTTTTTTGCAACTTTGTATTTTTGGGAAAATGTTATTTTTTTTTCCAATTACATATATAAAAACAATCTTTAACACTCTTTTTCAAAAATTTTTGAGTTCTGAAGCATTCTCTTTAACAAAAGAAATATGCATGAATTCCATTCCTTTCCCAGAAAGGCGAAAGTCTAGTATTTTAGATTTTCAACAAAGGTTGGAACTGAAAGGGTTTGGGGTTTAATCATCATTTAAAATATCAAATTTAATTAATTCTAATTTTATTTTCCCTTTTCCAGAAAGATTTCTAGACAGAGTGTTTTACTGTTTCCAAAGTGTTCAAAAAGTCTCAAAACACTCTAGAAAGTCATATTGTTTTCTAAAACATTAATTTCACAGCTGAGAGCATTACCAAAAAATTCTACAAGATGCTGAAAGGGATAACCAATATTTGGCAAACAGAATTATAACTATATTGTGTTTTAAACCATGCAAGCATATGAGTTCTAACAAAAGTCCAAATGCCACACCTAACATTCCAGGAAGTAGCAGAACTGCATGCTTTCCTTCTCCAGTTTGTTGATAATGCAGGTGGACACCATTCACTTCCACTTTGCCTGAGATTACTGAGGTACTGGAAGAAGAAGCCCCACCCCGAAAAAGAAAATTATTCATTAGTGTAAATTTAACATGACAAAACTGCCACTTCATATAGTAATCAACAAACCTTATTTTTTTTAGCAAGGATTAATCCTTACCTTTTGAATTTAATTCTCTTCTCCTCTTAATAAAAGAGCATCGAATGACAGGGAGTTGAGGGCCAGTGACAGACTTCTACTGCAGTAAGAAACTTCCAAAGCATTGCTTTATTCACTCAAGAAGCACTTCCTAAGTATCTACTATTTGTCAGGGTCCGTCTTAGGCACTGAGAATACAGGGATAAAATAACCCCTGCCCTCTAGGTGCTTAAATTCTACTGTGGTGAAACGTGTATATAGAAAATTAAATACAAGATAGGTATTAATTTCAGAAAGGAATCAGGATAGCTTATTGTAATTGTGCGAGTTTGAGGTGAGCTTTGAAGGAGGCTAAGGATCCTAGTCTACCTAAGAAGGAAAAGAGGGAGGGCATTCCAATAAGTCTGAAAAGGTAGCCTATCCTTCACAGGTGGTGAAGGACTTTAAATGCCAAACTGAATTGATTTAACCTAGGGGCAAGAGGGAACCTCTGGAGCTTCTTAATCCAGGAAGTGACAGTCAGCCTTTGCTTTATTTGTATTAATCTGGCAGCTGTATGGAGCATGGATAGAGGGGAGCGGACTGAAGCCTGGGAGGCCAATTAGACTACTACAGTTTTCTTGGTGACAGGTGATAAGGAACTGAACTAGGGTTAAAATGAAAAAGGGACCTCACTGGTCACCTAATTGGACTCAAAGCACTGGCACCATTATATATATGCTAGATGTGTGTGCCCCAGGCAGAAATCCTGAGGTGGTTCTTGGCAGACAGGAAAACTTGGAATGAGTTTGAACTGGGACAGGTCCTAAGAAACATGCTCAGTGCCATAATCACTATGCTGATTGTCTTGGGGACCAGTCAGAATCCTGAAAGGTTATGGGTTATCTGTAAGGTCCCAGAATGATTTGGGGTCCAGCCCCAAAGCAATGACATACTTATGCTAAATTCCAGAGTGACTACTTAATGGGTCTATCAATGCCACATTTGGGTCAGTTCCAGTGAAATGTACATTATGGATGGATTTGCCCAAAGAATACAAATCCAGTTGCCTGAAATGTAATTTTCCAGTCTTTATTCCTGTCACAACTGGAATTTAACAAAATAGTAAGCTGAGACAGATCTCTGGGCAAGATAACATTGGGGTGACTGGCATGCTACTTGTCAACAAATGGGTCAATGGCTTGCCTCCATTTATGCCAAAGACCCTGAGCAAAAGGACAATTCTCCTTTTATAGGTTTGGGGAATACAGAACAAAGAATAGAGGAGGGTGGATGACACTATGGGTTTAAGAGCAACATGATTGGTTGGAAGTTTGGTACTGTGGGCTAGCAATTACCCCCCCCCCTTCTCTCAGGAGACTAAGAAGTATTCATTGTTTGAGTCCAAGTAAGAGAAGGTGGCCCAGACTTTTGGACAGCAAAACCAGACTTTGAAGGATAACTTAGTGGAATAAAGATATCCGGCCTGGTTTCTTTGTTTTCTCACACATTCCCTAAGGTTAGCAAAATTCCTTGAGGCAAGAATAGATCAGTGATTAGTAGGACAGCTGGATTTCTAATTAATCTGTTAAAGGCCAGCTGAATTCTGAAGTATGTTCAGGGACAAAGAACCATGACTGAAGCAGTTACAGGATGAGAGCAGTTACAAGACAAAATCACTTAATGGTAAATAGGATCAATAAGAAAATGGCACAGGATCAAATCTTAATCTTCTCGTTCCCTATTTCTCCTGTTTTCTTCCTATTTCTGTCATATTTTCCCCCTATTATTTGCCCCCAAACAATTATTAAGATAAACATATTTTTAAAAATGAAATGAAATATCATTTCTTCTCCTAATTTCAACTAATTCATTAAGAAAGTAATAACAAGTGCATTTTTATAGAAATTTTTTTATTAATAGTCTCAGAAAAATTACAAAAAAGATGACAAGAGTAACGGATAATGGAGTTAAGTAACTGATTAAGAGTTCATTTTCTACAGAAAGTCTAAGAAAAAGGGTTTTTTATGACATAATTAATGACATAACTTAAACTACCAAGTCACTAATTATCTAGTCCATTGATACACTCTTACATGCTTTTAAATGTGTTATAAAATTAACATTAATAAATGTTTGCTGGATGGAGTTGTTTTGAGAGCTTCAAAGTCAAAATAAATGAAATGCTTTACTATAACATAAGGATTTTAAAAGAATCTACAACTAAATGCAATGGATTAGATACAGAAAAAATTACTAAGTTAAAATATCATTACATTTACTTTTAAAGTGACATAAAATTGTAAAATAGAAATATGGCACCTTTCCAACACCTAATTCAAGATATTTTAGAGCAGAGGTTCTTAGCCTGGGGTCCACGAACTTTTAAAAAACTATCTTGATGAATGTATTTCAACATAATTGGATTTCTTTGTAATTCTACAGACTTTATTTTATGCACTGAAAAACATTCTGAGAAGGGATCTATTTAGCACCAGACTGTCAGAGGGATCCATGACACAACAAGGTTAAGAACTCCTGCTTTAGAAAAAATTTCCAGAGGCGGAGCCAAGCTGGCGGAGTGAATGCTGTGACTTGCTTGAGCTCTTCCCCAAACCCCTCCAAATACCCATAAAAAATGGCTCTAAACAAATTCTAAAGCAGCAGAACTCACAAAAATACAGAGTGAAACAAATTTCCAGCCCAAGACAATCTGGATAATTGATTAGAAAGGTATATCTCCTGGGCGGAGAAAGGAGTGCAGCGCAGCTTCAGGGCACAGGCTGCAGAGAACCGAGAGCAGGCCTCAGAGGACTGAATCTGGGGCAGCTGTGGAGGTTTCCAGTCTTCTCAACCCATGAACAAATGCCAAAGACAACTTAGAAGGTCAGTGGGAAAAGTCTGTTTCTGTGGTGAGAGAGGAGCTAGGCCTCAGAGCCAGTTCCAGAGTGCAGACCCATGGGGTGGTGGCTGAGTCCTGAGCTTCTGGCCCACAGACTGAGGGGGAATCCAGTGGCTGATCAGAGGGGGATTGCAGGGATCTCTTTGCCAGTGCTGAGGCAGGAATCTCTTGCTTTGCCTGTGCTGGGTTACAGTTCTGGGCAGCAGTCCTAGGGCGAGGAGGAGCGCTGGCATGGTGGGGCTTGTAGTGGCTGTGGAGAGAAAACCTACCTCACAGTTCCAGGACAGAAAGGAGTGCTTGTGGTCACTAATACACCAGAGTATAGGCCAGGAAAGGAGTAAACACCTCGCCCCTTATCATACCACCTTGCAAAAACTGAAAATTTACAGGTCCCTACAAGTATCTCTGAAAACAGCTGTACAAACCCCTGAAGCTTGGGACAGTACACTCTCCACACTGGAAGCAGACTCTTACCTTAACAAAGAGTTTAAAACTCAAGTAACTGGCCGGGATCGTGAGCAAGCAGTACAAAAAGAGTCATACTATATTTTTCTTACTTTGGTGAAAAAGAAGATCAAAACATACAACCAGAAGAAGACAACAAAGTCAAAGCTCTTACATCCAAAGTCTCCAAGAAAAATATGAATCAGTCTCAGACCCTGGAAGAGCTCAAAAGGGATTCTGAGAAGCAAGTAAGAGGAGAGGAAAAACTGGGAAGAGAAATGAGAGTGATATAAGAAAATCATGAAAAACAAGTCAACAGCTTGCTAAAGGAGACCCAAAAAAATACTGAAGAAAATAACACCTTAAAAAATAGCCTAACCCCAATGGCAAAAGAGGTCCAAAAAGCCAATGAGGAGAAGAATGCCCTAAAAAGCGAAACTGGCCAAATGGAAAAGGAAGTCCAAAAGATTACTGAAGAAAATACTTCCTTAAAAATCAGAATACAGCAACTGGAAGCTAGTGACTTTACGAGAAATCAAGACATTGTAAAACAAATCCAAAAGAATGAAAAAATAGAAGACAATGTGAAGTATCTCACTGGAAAAACAACTGACCTGGAAAATGGATCTAGGAGAGAGAATTTTAAAATTATTGGACTATCTGAAAGCCATGATCAAAAAAAGAGCCTAGACATCATCTTTCAAGAAATTATCATGGGAAACTGCCCTGATATTTTAGAACCAGAGGGCAAAACAGAAGTTGAAAGAATTTCACTGATCTCCTCCTGAAAGAGATCCCCAAAGGAAAACTCCTAGGAATATTATAGCCAAATTCCAGAGTTCTCAGGTCAAGGAGAAAATATTACAAGCTGCCAGAAAGAAACAATTCAAGTATTGTGGAAACACAATCAGGGTAACACAAGATTTAGCAGCTTCTACATTAAAGGACTGCAGGGCATAGAATATAATATTCCGGAGGGCAAAGGAGATAGGATTACAACCAAGAATCACCTACCCAGCAAAACTGAATATAATACTTCAGGGGAAAAAATGGTCATTCAGTCAAATAGAGGACTTTCAAGCATTCTTGATGAAAAGACCAGAGCTGAATAGAAAATTTGACTTTCAAATACAAAACTCAAGTAGAACATGAAGAGGTAAACAGGAAAGAGAAATCATAAGAGACTTATTAAGGTTGAACTGTTTATATTCCTGCATGGAAAGACAATATTTATAACTCATGAGACTTTGTCAGTATTAGGGTAGTGGGAGGGGAAAAATTATACGTGGTGCTCTATTCACTGTGCCACCTAGTGCCCTCTAATCTAATAGATTCTTTCTTCAGCTTGTACATACCATTACATTAGAGAATTCAGGTAAAAACAGAAAGAGCAAGTGGTAGGTAAAAATTTAATTTCTCTGAACTTTCAGGTGAATTATGGGTTTCTAATGTGATGTTCTCATAGCTTGCTGTTAATAAGGTTAGCTACATGATATTTGAACTGGTTTTTAAGCACATGAACTAGTTAACCTGGAGAACCTCTAGAAAAGACTTGGAACTAGAGAAGCGGATCTATTGAGAAAAACAATTCTCCAGAACCTCCATGGGAATGAGGCCTATTCTGGAATCTTCAAGGAAAAATGTTTCCAAGAACCAGATGGCTACTAGGACAGCTGAGATCCAAGGTGAAATAAGCTGAATAAATGCACATTTAGAGTGGGTTGCTAAGAACAAACTGGCCAAGGAGACTTATATTATTCAACATTGATGTTCACAGTTTGCCATGTTTTCCAATGTTTATGTCTGCCTGTAGGAATGTATGTGTAAGTACAGTTGAACATACGCCCAAGGCAGAGATTAATAGAATTTACACCGGAGTGATCAAAGAGGTATTGCAGACCTCTCTATGAACAAAATTAGTTTTTTATTATTCAGAACTCAGGGCCATTTCTCCTTCAATTTCGGTTAACTAAGTCTGTCCTCTCCTGTTACTATTAACGTTGCCTGACCAAAATCTGACTCATGAAATAAAGGAAGACTGGCGTTTCTCAGAAGCCAAAGGGGAGCCAAAGTGATTTTGTGATTTGTTAGCTCCCCTAGCTAAATGTTGAAGGATTTCCCTGACATGAGTTTTCTTGATTATCTTAGTGACATGTAAATTTTCCCCCTGTTATCAGCCTATTTGTGAATCCTCTAAATATAGTTTAATCTGTAACATGACTTAATTTATCTGTAGTTTGTTTGATGAGATTTCTTTCCTTAATAATCTCCTGTTTGAGATAACGATTCTGTTTAACTACGTTTGTTCAACTTTTACAATACTGCAGAAAGCATAGGATTATGAATCCATCCTCTTCTCTTTTATGGCCTAAGAGGAATGCACACAATTACATATGTAAAATAATTATGTATGTCAGTGATATAATTTTGCCTACAAAAAGCCTTGTCAGAATTCCAGTAATAAAATTCCAAAATGTACTTTTAAAGTAAGAAGATTCAAAAAAGGAACAGTGATTTCAACAACTCAGCATGGCTTCATCAAAAACAGAACATGCCAGACCAACTTTATTTCCTTTTTTCAACAAGGTTACTAGACTGGTAAATCAGAGAAACGATGTAGTTTACCTAGATTTTTAACAAAGACCAAGTTTCTCAGGCTGTTGTTGTGGAGAAGATGTAGAGGTAAAACAGCAGAAAAGCTTAGTGAATTTGAAACAGGCTGACTACTACAACCAAAGAGTAATGATTAGATACCAACTTCAAGTAGATCTCTGTTGAAATTTTCCAAGATACATGCTCGTACATGGGCTGTTCACTATTTTTTATCAATGACTTGGATACATGTATGCATATCAAAATTATAGCTAACAAAGAGAAATAGCTTTTAAAAACGGATAACAGAGACAGTTTTCAAAAAGATCTTGAAAGATTAAGCTACTGGGCCAAATCTATTACAATGAAACTTAATAGGGATAAATATAAATTCTTCCACTTAGGATAAAAAACATCAATTTTTACAAGTTCAAGATGAGGTTGGTATGGCCAGACAGCAACTCATGTGATAAAGATCTCATGGGCTTTACAGACAGCAAGCTCAATGAGTAATATAATATGGCATCAAAAAAGCTGATCATAACTTAGGTTGCATCGTGAAGCAGTGTCCAAGACTAAGGAAATGATAGCCCTGTTGTACTCTGACCTGTTCAGACCACATCTGGGCAACAAAACTTGGACAGATACTGACAACCTGGAGCATATCTAGAAGGCAATCAGGATGGTCAGAGTCAGCACATCCTTAACAGGGGTTGGGGAGCAGATTGCCACATAGCTTTATAAATAAAGACTACAAAAAGCCACACTCATACATAAAAATTCTTAACTTTTACTCTTCCCAAATCTCAACTCTAACAAGACATGAGAATCAAATCTAGAGCATTTTGTGACTAGAATGAGGAAAAGATGAAGAAATTGGTGATGTTTTGACAGAAGAGATGATTAAGCAGGTGACATCAATTAACATTTATTAACTGCCTACTATGTGACAGGCACTATTTGAAGTGTCTGGGATACAAAGACAAATATGAAATATTCTTGTCCCTCAGGAAGCTTACATTTTATCAGGGTAGACAACATTTGTAAGGGACAAATTTATTGTTCTGTTTGACCTCAGGGGCCAGAAGTAGAAGCAAAAAGTGGTAGTTGCAAAGAGATAAATTTTGGCTTGATGTAAGGGAAAGTTCCTAAAAATTAAAACTATCCATAAATGGAATAGGCTGTCTTAAGAAGTAATGAATCACTTCTCACTGGAAGGGGATTTTTGTTCTGCTTCGGACCACATGATCTCTAAACTTCCTTCCAAATAAGAACTTCTCTACAGTTTTTCCACTGATTTCAGTCAATCGATAAAACATTTACTAAGCATTTACTATGTATCAGGCACAGTGCTAATTACTGGGGATATAAAAGAGGCAAAAGATAGTCTCTGCCCTCCACGGATGGAAGGATCAACTGAGGGTTTTTCCAGGATTAGGGAGACATGAGTATGTTTGTATAGGAAATTAACCAAGAGACACAGAGTGAGATTGAAAATAAGTGGAAAAGTGGGGATAACAGAGGGGACAATCCATTGGAGGAGATGGGATAGAATGGGATCACCTGAACAAGTAGAGGGGTTTGTCTTGGTAAGGAGTAAGGGCATCTCATCATGTGAGATAGGGTGAAGGAAGAGATAGTGGCAGAAAGCATCTATGAGATAGATGAGGAAGAGGGGAAAAGAGGGAGCTTACAGTGAATAGCTTCAATTTTTTCTGCAAAATATGAGGCAAGGTTCTCAGCTGAGAGAATGGTGCAAATGGCAGCCCTGGAAAGTTATAGATGGGATGAAAAGGTTTGCAAGAGCAGCTGTTAAGAAGAAAATAATGGGCAGCTAGGTGGTACAGTGGATAGAGCACCTGTCCTGTTCAAATCCGGCCTCAGACACATAACACTTACTAGCTGTGTAACCTTGGGCAAGTCACTTAACCCCATTGCCTAGCCAAAAAAAAAAAAAGAGAGAGAGAATAGTGAGCTGAGAAAGGAGACATAGTGTGATTGCCTCAGAGTAGTGAGGGCCCATTTGAGATTGTGTAACATAAATTTGTAGTGACCCAACTGGAAAGGTTATGTGATTTTTCTCTATCTTTGTTCAGCAACAACAGTATATATTGAAGGTGACAAATGGTGATAGCGATCCAAGACTGAGGATTGGTTGGTTGTAATCGGCCATATGTAAGGGGCCTACAGATTCAAGAGAGAAGGCCAGTGTAGAGTTGAACTGGTTCACCAAAGGGTCAAGTGGGGAAAAAAACTGAGTGGATACTGCAGGAGAGATGGCTTAAGAATTGACGGGTCAAAGGATTGGAGGTCACAGCACGGACAAAGTGTAAGAACAAAGAATTCTGTATGTGAAGGCAGAGAAAGAGGTAAAAAGTCAACAGGTCATGGTCAGAGAAGGGGATTTCCCAGTTCTTGAACACAGAGGTGGGTGAAGGCAAGTTCAAAGGTACGACCACATTTGTGTGTGGCTGACGTAGAATGGAGGAGTAGCTCCTGGGAGGTGTGTAAGTTTAGGAACTGAGTGGTTAGGGTATTTGACGTAGAATTAATATGTATATTTAGTCCCTTAGTATAAGGGTAAGAGTTGAGGATAGAAAAATTGGAACATATCAATAGCATGTACTTCAAAGGAGGAAAGGAAGGGGAAGAACTTGGAAGCAGCAATGGTGAACAAGGAGTATTCCAACTCTTCCATCTCAACCAATAGGATGAGTTGTAGTCAGAATTGTAAAGGGTGGTCAGAAAGGCTGTGTTGTCTGGAAAGCCAACTTTCAATAACAGCTAGTAGATGGAAGGAGTAAGACATATCTAATTATCTGAACTATTAGTTATAATGGAGAGGGTATTCATTTCTAAAAATGTAAATGATTCAATTTGTACATATTTTCCTTTTAAACTACCTCCTAAAAATAAAATGGAAAAAAGTTCACAATGAACTTTCCTGGCAATACCTCGTCTATACTACCCAGATCCTACTTCATTATGCTGAAATAAACATCACATGTAGAAAAACTTTCCTATACTCCTATCACCTCCTAGCTTTGTGTTAGGATTAATTACATATAATATTGTATAGAAAAACAAACAGATTTATAAAATGGTTGATTCAAGTTTGGAAGAACCTGGTTTTAGGAACTATTTTAGAAATAATAGAGATATTAAGTGAAAATCTATTGTGAAAGATAAAGGGAATGAGACCATATTTAACCATTACAAAACTGAAGTAGTTTAAATTTCATATAACCACCATAGTACTTAATTTAAAATCCATTCATGGCTATTAGAAGGGAAGTGGACTTTTTTTAAACTTTATTCCTTGAGGTACTGCATACTAATATTTTTCTAGTTACATCAAGACAGGGAAGTGCTTATCATTTCAAAATTTCAGAAATGAGTTTACAAAAAGGTATTTATGAAGCTGGTAAATTTATCATGTGAAAGGAAAATGAATTGCTTATATTTTTCTCGTTGTAATTGTCATTTTCATTCCTCGATACAAATTAGAAAATGTGGAAGGTAAAAGCTTAAGACCTCCTGTTGTTAAGTACTTGCTATCCCTAGGATCAGTTTGATAAATATTAGTATGGTAGTATGTACTACCTGGTGCCTGGCACAGAGTAGGCACTTAATAATTTATTGATTAATTGGAATGAATAGGATACTGGACTTGGAGTCAGGAAGACCTGGGTTTAAATCCTGCCTCAGACACTTAATAGCTGTGTGACCCTAGACAAATCACCTGGCATTTCTCTACTTGTTTCTTCATCTGTAAAATCAGGGTCTTGAACTAGATGGCCTCTAAGGTCCCTTCCATCTCCAAAAATCTGTGACATATGACCTCTCTTATGAAGCTGTGTAAACTTAAAATGAGGTCAATCATTAATAAGCTGTGTATCTTTAACATTTCTATAAGAATGGCAAAAAATTCACTCAAATTTATTCCTCTTAACCAAAAGCCACAAATTTAAACTAGTCAGGGATTAAGGGTCCAGTTAGTGGTCATGGAATAAAATAAAACTACTTGGTACATATGGAGATTGACTATGTTAACTTTAGCTTCACTAACATCATGATCTGTTCATCAGCTAACCAGCCACAAACTCAAAATAAACAGAACAAAGGTTACTTTGGTTGAGATGTAAAAAGAGTTATATTAAAACCCCAACAATTTATAATTATGGAAATAACTTTGGGGGAATACTTAGGAAGTACTGTGGTCAGCTCTTGTTCTCCAAATATTTTTCCTTAGTGTATAGTAAGTCTTGGACATTATTTCCATCTTTCTAAATGGACAGGTTTTCTAAACAGTATGAACCAAGATAATTGCAAAAATGTTAATGAAGAGTAAGAGTACTAATTTTTCTTCCAGGGAATATTCTCTTCATTCAGCTAAATCCTAACTATCCTTTAGTAATGTCAGATTTGGTAATGTTCAGGTTACAGAATTATTTTAGAACTGAAAATCACCTTAGAGATTATTTTGTGTGTTCCTCCTGACCCCCACTTCGCACAAAATTTTACAGATCAGGAAAACTGAGGTCCATAAGGAGTAATTTACTCAAGGCCATATAACCTATCAGTTGCATAACTATTCCTCTTGGGCAAGTCATATCTCAGAGTTTGTTTTCTCACCTGTAAAAAGGGGCTAATAATACTTGTACAAGTTACCTCACAGTGTAATTGTGAAGATGATAGCTGTATAAGCTTAAAAAAGGGTTATATAAATGAAACCTCAGCCCTCTTGGATCACTTCCTTTGAGCTCATGACAATTACTATTTTTCAAAGGATCATTATGTAATTATAAAATGTCTTTTGATATGCTTTGCTATTAACATTTCACGTTTTCATGTCTTATCTCCCCAGCTAAATAGTAAATTTCTCCAGTTTGGGAGCAGGAACTTACATTTTCTCCCTTCAGTATTTTATGTGAGGCTGGCATTTAATAAGCATTTGATACTTAGAACATAATGGAATGAATGATGGATTAGTTTAGGAAAGACATAGTTTATATTCTTGGGATTATTCAAAGACTTATTTTCTTTAGTAGTAGTCACCTATCACAGAAAGCCAATCCTGATCCTCCAACCAGTTTCCAGTACCCTCTCTACCAATCAGACATTAATTTGTATCTATTTTACTTATCTGTGTATGTAGTATTTCCCCCAATAGAATGTAAAGTCCTTAACAGTAGGGACTTTCCTGCCTAGGAGGGCTGGCACATAATAGATACTTCATAAATATTTGCAGGGATTTTAGCTGTCGGTCCCAAAGGTTTAATTAAGTTAAGGACTCACTACAAGTCAATGAATCTCAGTAATATATCTGTTATAGGATTCTGTATACAGTAGAAGGTTCAAAAACAACCCAGTTTCTCCAAGTCCACAAACTCTTCAAAGAACCATCAGTTAATGAATTTATAGCACTAAGAGACAGCTAGTGATTAGAATTAAGAGTCTGGATAGGCCTTCTTTCAAATTCTGGCTCAGATAACTCCCAGGTCATTTAACCTCTCCCAATCTCAATTTCATCATCTGTAAAATGGGGAGGTGCTTTGCATATCTTAAAAAGAAATAAATGGATCCTGTGAAAGACTGAAGGAAGAAGGAAGAGGACAGAAGTTGAGATGGATGGATAGTGTCAAAGAAACAATGAACATGAACTTGGGCAGACTTTGAGAGATAGTAGAGGATAGAAGGGCCTGGCCCACTATGGTACATGGGGTCAGTCAACACGACTGAAAGACTGAAAAACAACAACAAAAGCTATAATTATTACTATGGTATCACTGCTTGTAAAAAAGTCAATTAAAAACCACAATTCCTCTAGGAAGAAACTCAGACCTCTTTTATGGTTAAAATGCCTATCACACTTGAGACTAGACCGTATTAAAATTCCATCTCTCCCCTAGAGCCTGATACATCATGCTGTAGACATTACAGGTGCTTAACGAAGAAAAGCAAAAACAAAAAAAAATTTACCTGCTTCCCTTCCTTCTCTGGAAGGAGATATCTAGGGCAACGACACAAGGCCAGAACAAATCACAATTTGTCCTTTCTTTTCCTAGATCAAAGGTCTACAGCTAGACTGGTTCAGAAGTCATTTTGTACAATCCCCTCATTTTACAGGCAAAGAAAGTGAGGCCCAGATTACGTGTCGTGCCCAAGGTTATATCCAGTCAACAATCATTTTATTAAGCACCTACTATGTGTCAGGCACCGGGCTACGGGATAAGAACACAAAGAGTGGGAAAACAGTCCGTGTTCTCAAGGAACTTGCAGTCTAACATGCAAACACGCAACAAGATCTAGGGCAGTTAGGATTTCAACTCAGGTCTTCTGACTCCACCTCCCATCTTGCGTATCTGAGAAGCCCAGCGAAAACGAACATTAAGCACACACAGACACACACAAGAAAGAGAGGCACAGAGAAGCACGCCATCGCAGGCGAGGTGCGCGCGCACGGCGGAAGGGACACCGCCCCCCTCCCCGAGGTCTTCCATGATTGGCTGGCCCGCGGCCCTCCCTCTTCCTTCCCGCAGCTGCACAGGTCGGAGGGAGTGGGCTAGGGTTAGGGAGCAGTTCCCCGGCCCCGCGTGCGTAAGGCCTGGCGCCTGCGCGTGACCGCGGGAGCGAGGTTGTGAGGGAAGAACGGAGTAGGGGGGAGGGAACTGACCCCCCCCCACCCTGGGTACAGTGCTGCCCTTCCCAAACCTCAAGACAGCATAACCCTTCCCTTCCTCCCCCCAGTTCTGGAGGAGGCAGGCATGTTTACCCGTAGGCGGCAGCAGCCACGGCTCGGGACTTTAGCCAGGACACGAGAACCCGCAGCCGGAGAGGGGGCTGGTTAGCTAGTGCTGCCATATCTGCGCTAAGCTCTGCCTAGAGCGCATGCGCAGGGTAACTCCTCCCTACAGTCCCCGTCCCGCCCCCTGCTGGCTGCCGAGACAGCTACCTGGGAAGGATGAGTCCGTGATTCCTCACCTGCTCCTCTACAAAAGAAGTCTAAAACTAACCCCACCAGATTAGACAAGTTGCAGTCAGAATGGCCTGTCTTCGACGTTTTGGCCTTTGCCGCCTGGCTTTTATTTTTCTTTTTTGTTCCTCGCCAAATACCAGTCACCATCTACCATGCGAGGCCTTTTTAAGGTATTTTTTTTCCCTCACTCAGTAACGAGTTATCTATTAATGGCCGCCGGAAGGGAAGGAGTGAGCCGGAAATGGGAGGGTCACGTGACATGCACTTCCGCCAACTTCCCGATTCTCTAAGCTCAGTCACCTTCCATTTCCTTATCTTCCTTCCAAGTAGGAGGTCGGTCTTTAAAGAGGAGCTCGTTTCTGAAAGTAAAGTATACCTGCACTGTTAAATAGAATAAGCCTTCAGGGAATTTTACCACCCAGTAAGGGGGCTGTGATACTTGTCTGATGCAAAGCTTCCACCTTGAGAAGTCTCTGAGTTTAATTGATTTAGAGTCGCTGTCCCACACAATCTCTTCCCAAATACAGATCTTATAACTTTTAGCTTCCATTAGAATATTTAGGTTTCCTCTTCTACTTTGTCCTTTCGGTAGGGGCTTGTGATTTCTTCAACACAGGAAGGTGGGGGGAACACCTCTTACTCAGCCATGCTCCAGAAAACAAAGTGAGGCTGGTGACTTTGCACAGTCCTCCCTCACTTAAATCCAGTTTACTTGCAAATCATGGCATCACCTTCCTGCTGTCTTATTCTTTCTGTTATGTGCTTAAAAACAGGGTCTGAGTGGGGGAGGATTTTGAAAGCAACGATCAAGAAATATTAACAAGAACTATTGATCCCTTGAGGAGACTTCACTTTTGAGAGATCATCTCTCACAAGATCGTTTCATCCATTTCCCTCATTTTACAGATGAAAGAAACGAAGTGACTTGTCCTAGATAATTTAGATACTTCTAAGATGTGTATTGCCAACATAGGGTATATCTGTGTCAAACATGGGTTTGTCTAAAGGTGGAAGATATTAATAGATATCAGAATCTCACCCATCTGCAAGGGTGAATTCGATTCATGACTGAAGGGCAACAGGAAATTGCAGCATATAGGCTGGCCACTCTGCTCTTAACAGAAGGGATACCAAACTAGAACATAGGGAAAATGATTTTTTGGGTCAAGTTATTTTCCTAGTTGTTACCTCTTAAGGCAATGGAGTACCCCAGCATTATAGCCAAAACTTTGTCCCTTCTCACTAAATGGTAGTTATACAAAAGACCATAGCAGAGTTTATAACAAACAGATAAAAAGATAATAAAAAGAAATCAGAAGTTAAACAGATTAGAATATACCAGACAACAGAGTGAATGAGCTCTCCTATTGAGAGGTATGGATCCCAGCTGAGCCATCTCAACTATGGAGAAATTCCCCAAAGAGTCCAGGAAAACTGGAAATAGAGGGCTAGTTGCACCATTGGCTCCTTAATACCTCGGTCACTTCCTGAAGTCTTTTCTTTCTCTTTTCACTTTTCTTCCCCATAGGATCTGGAACCACGTGTTCTCTAAGAAAGAAAGGCCATTCATTTCCTAATGTCTGAACAAATTCCTCATACAGGTTGGCTGTCCTTCCTTCTTGAAGAGGACCAAAATGACATCACTGTGCTAGAGCCAAGTTTCAGTGTGTCCAACTGTGGCTCATCAGACCGATATAAGCTTGGAATATTCTACCGTAGGTTGGGCACAAATAGTCCATGTGAACATGTTGGGTCTGTTCTCTAAATCTGCATATCTTGAGTTTCTTTCAAGGTATTTCAATTCTGCTTTGCTCATAAAGCGCAGGACCTTCTCTGATGTGGGCACGCCATGCTGGGTGGTCCTGTGACAGTGTCTCCCATGTCACACAATCAGTTCCAAAGTTCTTAAGAGAGACCTTTAGAGTGTCCTTGTATCCTTTCTTCTGACCACCATATGAACACTTGCTCTATGTGTGTTCTCCATAAAATAGTCTTTTTGGCAAGCGTACATTTCTTTGCTTGTACTTTACTTTTGATGGAATTAAATGCTGTCTTTTTAGAGATGGATGAATTGTCCTGCTAGTAAACCCTGTTGAGTTCTCATTTTTCATTTAGCAGCTTCTGAATTTCCTCACCATTTTCATCAAACCAGTCTTGATGTTTTCAAGTGTTCTGACCTATGCGACAAATCTCTGAAAACTGCCTACTCCTTTTCTGCTCCACTGCTGCCAACTGTGTGTTGGCTCAACTTTCCCTCCAAGTTATCAACAAACTGTTCCTAATCAGAGAAAAGATCTAATTTGTTGACTTTAATTCTTCTGGTATTCATTTTGCCTTGGGGAGAACACTTTTATTGAGTGTAAATTTAGTCTTGGAGATGATAAGTCTATGATCAGTCCAGCACTCTGCACCACACATTGCCTTTGTCACTCTCACATTCTTTCTGTCTCTTCTCCTTACAATCATAGTCTATTAAATGTCAACGTTTGCTGCAAGGTTGTATCTATGAAGTTTTATTATGTTAGGTAAATGGAGGACAGTGTTGATGATGAGACGGTCATGAGATGCACAAGTCTTCAGTAGTAAATGACCATTGCTGTTGCTGTTTCCAATTCCATTCCTCCCTAGGACTCCCTGCCAAGTCTGGTAGTCTGAGCCTACTATAGCATCACCCAGAATTATAAGCTTGTAAGGGTTTCCTGGTCTTCATAAAATTTTTCTTTGACCTCATTGAGGCTCATCGTGGTGGGAGCATAGGCACTGATGATGGTGACATGACATTTTCCTGCAAGTGGCAATCCCATTGTCAGCCTGTTGTTCACTCCTTTTTGGTATGCATACAAGCTTGTTGACTGGATTAGTTTTGATTTCAAATCCTACACCAGCTTCACTGCACTCCCCTTCACTTCAGCCACTCCAAAAAAACGTGTATCCAGCTCCGGCTTCAGTAAACTGGCCTTCATTTGTCAGCCTTGTTTCACTCAGGACTGCTATTTGGATGTGATACCTGCTGAGTTCTCTTGCAACAAGAGTTATTCATCTTTCAGGTCTGCTGGATTTTGTGTTGTCTATAAGTGTGCACACATTCCATGTGCCAAAGGTTAGTGGAATCGTCTTTGCAGACATTTTTGTACATTTTTTGGTGTTTTGACTACATAGTGGGATCCCTGCCTGCTCAGGGAATCAAGCCAGGGTTGATTTAGCAGACCTTTTCTAGCCCCTTCCTCACACCAGGAGGTGAGCAGTGTGATCCTTAAAAGACTGCTCAGATACCCAGGGGGGCTGCCGAATCCTACTGCTGCATCCAATGAGCCGACCCTATGGCCTTGGCTACCTGTGTATAGAATTGTGACTGTAATTCCCAGTGTATCCACACCTGCTGCTTCGACACTTGCCTGTTACCATTGGACTTTGAGATAGGTAAAATGGTAAGGGTGATGTCATTTGATTCGTGCATAAATTGAATTTAAGTGAGGAAGAGTTGCACAGTCATTGGCCTCACACCCTCCTCCAGAGTCATCACAATCCAATGGCAGAACACAGTCAAGATGACGAGTGGATGATCTTGGCATCTTCCATGTCTAACCAAGGTCTAAGTGCTCCACAGCACGTATGTTAGCCACCTTCATGGCTATTGGAACAAATTGTTCCCATATGCCCATTCCAACAGGGGAAGTCTGCCCTGTAGACAACCCCGTAACTCACCAACGGGTTTGAGACCCCTTGGTTACCCTCAACCTGGTTTAGCCCATCTGCTGAAACAGTTTACCAGGGTATGGCCCCTCTGCATGCTGCAGCTTCTTGGAGCTACAGATGAGAGTAAGGTGGTGCAAAGAGCCCTGAAAAGTGCTTGGCAGCCTTCACACCAGAGGCACTAGTCTTCCCTCAGGCACTCAACATCTGAATAATCCTTTCCACCAATTATAAGAGTCTTATGCAAATAGACTAAGCTTGAACCCCTGATTAACTTCAGTACATCTGCTATCTCATCAAGGTAGGCCTTCTCTCCATTGATTCAGATTGTGCATCCTGTTCAGTTGAACATCCTATTCAACTCCTGTCCATGCTCAGTGTAGATCCTAAATACTACATAGCTGTTTATGCTATGAAACTTGGCTATGCCCTCCTGTAATTACTTTATATGAGGTTTCCTTAACATTTTAGGGCTTCCCTTTAGATTCCTTAATATTATGTAGTTACCAAATGAATGTACAAACTTTGCAGAGTTATCCCTCACTCTTGCTACAAGACTGGCCCATCTTTTTTTTCTGGTGATACAGTGATATGATGACATTTAAAAATATGTCTTCTGTGCAGTTTTTCCTTGGCAATGTGATGTAAGCTTGATCATGGTTACCATGAACCTCCCCACTGCCCATTGGGTGACCCTCAACTGTAATTATTTAGTGAATGTTGTATTCCATTTCTTACAGACATACAGTATTGCTGGAAGTATGTTATTAAAAATCTGGGTTTGGGGCAGCTAGGTGGCACAGTGGATAGAGCACTGGCCTTGGTGTCATGAGCACCTGGGTTCAAATGCAGCCTCAGACACTTGACACTAGCTGTGTGACCCTGGGAAAGACACTTAACCTTGATTGCCTCCACGAAAGAAAAAAAGAAAAGAAGAAAGGGAAAGAAAGAAAGACAGGCAGGCTTTTGATGCAGGGTGTTGCAACACTCTGACCTGGGCCTCCTCTCTCTATATTCTGTTTTAGTCACCTTGCTATCATTACTCTCCTACACTACTCTCCACGCTAAGCCTTCTCCCTCCAAAAGAAAATAAAAGCCGTCTCTTAAAAAAAATAAAAAGGTACAGCCACACAAAACAAATTCTTACATTGTGTCTAAAAATTCATATCTCATTCTGCACCTCTAGTCCATCACTTTTTGTGTCAAGAGATGGTCCATCATTGGTCTTTTGAAATTTTGACTGGTTCTGTAGTCTTTTTATTTATTTTATTCTTTAGTCTTATCTTTCTTTACAATGTTGTAGTTATTGTATAAATTATTTTCCTTGTTCTCACTTTATTCTGTATTAGTTCACAAAATCTTCCTAGGTTTTTCTAAATCCATCCCATTTTTTCATTTCTTATAGCACAGTAATATCACATTACATGTTATACTATAATTTATTCATCCATATTTCAGACTGTATGAACCTACTTTGTTTCCAGTTTTTTACTAAAACAAAGTGTTATGAATATTGTTGTACATATGAATCTCTTGGCTATACTCTTTCAATAGCCAAATTGTTTTCTCTGCTTCCAGTCTCTCCCACCCCACCCCCTATAAGTGATCCTCTATACAACCTGCAAAGCAATCTTCCGAGAGCAAAGTAGTTAAACCAGGGGTGGGGAACCTACAGGCTTGAGGCCACATGTGGCCTTCTAGTGCAGCCTTGGGTGCAGCCTTTTGACTGAGTCCAAATCCTTTTATTGTGTGACCCTGGGCAAAATCACTTAACCCCATTGCAGTAGCAAAAAAAAAACAAACACAAACCAAAAAACCTTTTATTAAGGGGATTTGGTCTGTGAAGTTTGAATTCAGTCAAAGGGCTGCACTTGAGGACCTAGAGGACCCCACATGGCCTTGAAGCCACAGGTTTTCCACCCCTATTAAACCAAGAACAAGGCAGCTGAACAGAATGGCTGAGTCTCTCTGGCCTCTAATTCTTTTTTTAAAGCTTCCCTCCCCTCAAATCCTATACCTGTAGTTCAAGCTACCCAACCAATCCAAAAGATTTCTTTTCACAATGTGGTTAGCAAATTGGTACTAGAAAAAATGTCTACTCACTAACAGGTCTGTCCAAGGAATTTCCATTATCCATCACCACAACTGGAGCTAAAGCAGGCTTTCCAGGCTCTCTTGCATGGTAAAATTGCATCAGTAGAGCATGCTGATGCATTCTGTATTTTTGTTTGTCTGTTTACTTGGTTTTTGTTTTTGAAACAATTTCTTTTGAACAACATTAAACATCAATACAAGTTGAACTTGCTTTGCAACTATTGACTTTTAAATACATGAATTTCTACTTATAACATGTCATAACAAATTTTCACTCCTTCCAAGTTTTACTAATAGATTTATGCATACTTTTTTGTTATTTATCCATTCATTCCCATTCACTTTTTAAAAAAATGCTTTATATGCATTATCTCGTTTGATCTCATTGTACTATTTTACATTTTTATAGTGCTTTAGTTTTCTTTTTAAAAATTCTCTCTCTCTTTTACTATCCTGAATGGGATGTCCCAGTGAAGACTCCTCAGTGTAATTAAGGTTTGGGATAAGGCTGAGTGGGATGAGGGGTCCCCTTAGAAGAATAAATAGAAAATGTATTAGACTCAAGGCAGGCATAGCAGCCTGACAGGCCTAAGTTTCGATTTACTAGAAATCACCTGATTTACGGTAATCCAGCCCCAGGTGCCCCACCCCCCATGCCATTGTTCAATAGTTAAAGTTTGCCAAGCCTGAAACTCCTGAAGAAGCCCCCCATGTATCTTGTTGTTGGTCATGGTGACCTGGCTATATAGTACAGTGTCTAGCTTGACTGCACATCATTAATTGCTTCTTTGGTATTACTTCAGCAAACTAAGAAATATAGATATGTATATTGTGTTCATTGTTTTGTTTTCAGTTTCTATGGTACATTGAGAATGTGAGCCAAAACATTGGCCAGTTGGTAGGAGGGGGGAATTTGCCCATTAGGGCTATTTAATCTGGTTCTTTGCTCCTGTACTCTATCTCTCCTCATCAGATCATCCTGGTGGAGGGACACCCAAATCTCAAGATTTGAAATAATAATAATAATAATAATAATAATAATAATAATAATAAATTAACTTTCTGTTTCTTCTTGGATACCTCTGTGTTTTTTAATTTGAGTGGCATCCCACACATGTCCTCTTAATTGAACAATTAAAACAAAAATCCTCACCTCACAACTAGAAATAATCCAAAAAAACCCAATTCCTACATATAGCACAAGTGATTTTCAGTGGAATTTCAGTCAGGTGAATTCCCAGGCCGTTGAAGCATATTTTTCTGTGTCTCTTAAATAAACATCTTAACCTTTCATAACATATAACATGGTGGAAGGCCATGTTGTAGTATTTAATTTGGGAACTTCTCTAATTTTGAAATAATTCTGCTCAGCATATCAATATATTTATTATTTCATCATTTCTTCAATGGAGACAAGTTTTCCAGATCCACTAGAAGCAAAAAATTCCCAAACATTTTTGAGTTGATGTTTTATAATCTGATGAAGATGCCAGTATCTTATTGGTTCATCTGGACTTTTTCTGACAATGGTTTTGGTGTAGCCTTCAATGAAAACAGTGAGTTTCTTCAGTAAAAATTTCCTTTCTCCCATTCTCTGGTACTTTTGTCTTTGTTTTGTCTTGGCCATGACAAGCATACTTTTTTTCTCTAGCCATGATTAGAAGTTATTTTTACTGTTCTTATAGCTATTCTTCTAGCTTCAAGAAGTCCATGCTTCACTGTGGAGGACTTAATAACAACATTTTCAGTCTTTATTGTTTTCTGATGGCTAATTAGGCTGTTTGGTAGCAAGAGTTTATCAGTTCCTATTATTGTTTTTAATTTTTGACCACACTTTACTTCACACTTTGGTACAACTAATCCTGTTTCATTATGGGTTTAAATAATCAAGGAAATGCTTTACTTCCTGGTACCAGCAGCTGCTGCAATATCTCTTCTATAACTGCAATATATTTTTTAGGAACTATAACTTTTCCATGTTTCCTTTAATTAATACCCTTTCTTTAAAATCACATTATAAACAGGAAAATAGAACAGTTTGTCTATGGCACAAAATCTAGCTTCAAAATGACAGAGGACCAGCTAAAGGTGGGAAAACCAGCTCAGTTTAGTTTCAACTGGTTATGGTCAGCCTTTCTGAGTTAGCCTTGTCTTGGTAGAAGCACATAGGTATGACCATTACCAGCACAAAATGAAATCATCTAAAAATGACTGCTTGTCCCAAATAATTCACACTTGACTGTAAGCTCCTTGAGGGCAGGAACTGTTTCATTTATGTCCTGACATATAGTATGTGCCTAATGCATGTTTAATATTTTGACCTTCCTGTACTCTGTATTTACTAATCTGGTTATTGTCCTCTCCTTCTTCTTTAACCCACTCTGGTCTTATACTGAGGAAGAGTGCCCCAATGGCACCAAGCTCACTCTTGTTTTTTACCTTTTTAAAAATGAACCTTCAGAAACAATACATCTGTATTTTGGGGACATTAACACTAGTATCAGCTAATTCACAATATTAACTATATCATGATACAATATATGTCAAGTACTTTGTAACCTTAAAGTACTAATAATTGTGACTTGTTATTGTTTTATTAATAGTGTTTTACTTTTATGAATATTTGTTGGGGCAGCTAGGTGGGGCAGTGGATAGAGCACTGGCCCAGAAGTCAGGAGGACCTGAGTTCAAATCCGGCCTCAGATTAAACACTTGAGACTTACTAGCTGTGTGACCCTGGGCAAGTCACTTAACCCCAATTGCCTTAAAAAAAATTTGTTTAACTTTTCTCCTGGGAATATGACAGTTCCAAAACAAGCAAGAAAAAATATAGTTAACTTAATCCATTTTATAATTTGTTGCTCCTTTTTGAGGGGATGAAGCATATATGTATGTGTATGTTGGAATGTGCTTGTAATTTGGCCAAAATTCTGTCCCAGGGGCCTTTGTGCAAAATCATCAGCAGTTCTCACAGCTACCTTAGCCAGAAAGCTGTGTCAAAGGAAACCCACAACCCAGTGGGCCAACGACATTGCCCTCCTGACATTTCAATCACTGATGCTAATTCTGACTTGCTCTTGTGCTACTGATGTTTTTAAAAAGTAACTATGCACAACATCTTTATCTTTTTTTAGGTCAGGGTTCCCCAATATTTAGTGAAAATGAACTACTTTGGGGCAGCTAGGTAGCATGGTGGACAGAGCACCAGCCCTGAAGTCAGGAGGGCCTGAGTTCAAATCCAACCTCAGACTAAACACTTGACACTAGCTGTGTGACCCTGGGCAAGTCACTTAACCCCAATTGCCTTAAAGAAAGAAAGAAAATGAACTACTTTTTAATTTCCCTGAAATCTTGAGATCACTGGCCTTGTGGGAGGCAGATGAGGAAGAAGGGAGGAGAATAGTTGTCAGGAAAGTTTCTGAGTAGATTGGAGGTCGGATGTTACTGAATACTATAATCCTGGACACACTGGCAAATCTTGGTTGAGGGAGGGCAGGTTGTGGTAGAGGTAGGTGGTAGTAACCAGTATGTATGGAGCCCTACCAGATAAGGTTTCTAGATCTAGTGGCAGATCCTGGTTAAAGGAATCCTCTCTTAAGTAAAGGTGATCAGGGTTTTAAAGTCTTCAATTGGATCCAAGTAACGATGGTTTTCTTTTATCTTCCCCACCATATATGCTGAACCTTTTTCAATTGGTGTAGTTGCCAAGGAAGTGCCATGACTTTGTGGTATCTATTCCTGTCTAAAATTTAAAATGTCTGGAAAGTGAACTTAACTCCTACAATAGTTTGAGTAGCCAGTGCTAGAGGTAATACTGATATCTAAATAGTATCTAAAACATGGAGGTACTGGGAAACTGGGCAGCTAGGTGGTGAATGGTGCTCAGTCTGGAGTCAGGAGGACTCATCTTCCTGAGTTTGAATCTCAGACACTTACTAGCTGTGTGACCCTGGGCGTGTTACTTAACCCTGTTTGCCTCAGTTTCCTCAACTGTAAAATGTGCTGGAGAAGCAAATGGCAAAACCACTCCAGTATCTTCACCAAGAAACTTCCTAATGGGGTCAGGAAGAGTAGGACACGACTGGACAACAGCTGAGGACTTCATAGATATCTTGTTGTTCAGCTAGCACTTAATCTCTACCCACTTAGATACTAATTTTAATAAAAAGGGTGGGAGAGTATGTGGGTTTCTGAGAGCTTCTTCACTCTCTAAAGGGTCATCCTATCCCTCTCTGGCCCTAGAGGTCCTAAGAAATAACAAGAGCCCTCAAAGTCTGCAACAGAATCAATACCATTGTCTCATTTATCCAAACACAAATTTAACTACTTTTAAAGACTGATATTTAAAGAATATTTCTTTTGACTAAAGTTTAAAATTCTATTAAATTGTATTCCCATCTCTGAATATTTTGTTCACAATCAGGAGCCTTAGGGGAGTATTCAATCAAAAATTTAAGTCCCTATAGGATAGAGTGAAGGCTCTGGAGCATGGGCTGTGGAGTCAGAGGACCTGGGTTCAAATTCCACCTTTTATACTTGCTACCTGTGTGACCTTGGGCAGTCCCTTAACCTCCCTGATTCCTGATATGTAAAATGAGGGAGTTTGACTCGGTGGCCTCTTAGGTTCCTTCTAGTTCTAGATTTATGATTTTGTATACTTGCATTAGGTAACTTTTCCAGTACTTGCTGACTAACTGTCATTCCTGTTTTAATTTTTTTGCTCACCTCTTTTTGATCACTCTCAGAACTGATGTTGCACTTTCTTTTAGGTGGTTGGACATATTCAGCTTTCTTCATTTTAACCTGAGATTCCAAAGTGAACTCTTAAAAGCAGAAGGTGAATGTCAGCAGGTAGCATGGTATAATAGAAAGAAAACTAAATTGGGTACCAGAAGATCTGGGCTAAATTCCCAATTCTCCCACTTGACAAGTCCTGAAATTTTGAGAAAATGGACCTTAATTTCCCTATCTGCAAAATGAAGAGATTGGGCTAGGTGATATCGCAAATTCCTTCTTTTTCTAAAGTTGTATAAGTTTATGATAGCTGCTAAATGGCAGGAAGAAATCTATGGGAAAAGAAACTTTTTTTTTAATCAAAAAGGAAAATTTAAAAAGTATTAAAATATGTAAAACTTGATAGTTATAAAATGTTTTACAATCATCATTACTAATTTTGACATAACAGCATGAAAAGTTGATATGATATTTATTGCAGAATTCTTCAGTCTCATTTCAATAGTAACAAACATTTATATCATGACAAGCAGTGTGATGTAATGGTTAGAAGAAGAGAGCCTTAGACTCCTGGATTCAAGTCCTGTCTCTGACAAGT
Source organism: Phascolarctos cinereus (assembly GCF_003287225.1). Classification (NCBI taxonomy): domain Eukaryota; kingdom Metazoa; phylum Chordata; class Mammalia; order Diprotodontia; family Phascolarctidae; genus Phascolarctos; species Phascolarctos cinereus. Next base: position 573,185,134 of record NW_027555847.1, read on the forward strand.
TATTTTCCCTCTCAATACTCCAGGCAACTCTTTCAGATGATAAATTTACAGGCTGGTTTCAGGTCTGCATTCAGAGGTGAATTCAATGAAATCCATAAACTGGGATTCCCTGCCATTCTACTCTGTTCCCAATCTCACTGGGTGATAATGAAGCTTTGAAACTTGTAGTCTATTGTGGAGTTACCCTACCTTGCCTCACAACATTTTTATATTTATATCAGGTCAGGCTGTATAGTAGAAAACTCAGACCTTGCCTTTTTTTTTTTCCTAAACTACACTCTACTTGTGAAAAAGTATGGAGATGAGGAGAGCACAAAACTGAAAGTTTGGTTTATATTATCCAGACTTCTTCAATCAGATTGCTATATTTGCTTGAGCAAAACACCAAGCTTTTAGTAAATTATATATTTGAACACAAGTTTTGTGAGTAGTTGTAAAGCCATTTACTACTCTCCAAATCCTCTTTTTCCTCTAAATAAATTTTCATTATTCTTAACTTCACCTTTAAAAAAAAACTTCAGCCTTTTTCTTATTGGTTGATTCTAAGGAATTTATGCATGTTCTTTCCAGAAGGGAGAGTCTCCTTTTTTCCTTTCTATATATATGTCAAATAACTACAGACAATTGTTAAAAGAGCTCTCCCTTCGGGCCACACCATGATTGAGAGGCAAACTCAGGAAATAAGACAAAAGGAGTTTATTGCAGCACACCAAGGCAGCAGCATTGGGTAGGCCCAGCCCTGAATTCAAACTGCCCAGTGCTTTTACAGGAGTAAAAAACTTCCATATAAGGGAAAGACAATCTTGATTGGTACATATTTGTACCAATACGTGGTACACATGAGATGGGATTAATGCAGGGGTGGCGAACCTGCAGCCTTGAGGCCACAATGTGGCCCTCTAGGTCCTCAACTGTGGCCTCAAGGCCATTGGTTCCCCACCCCTGGAAGTGCTACCTCATCTCCTCTGCTATTACAGCATCATAGGAAGATGAAAGTAGTGCTAAGGAGTTGGAATTATTGCACATTAGGCTGCCCCTTCCTGCAAGCTGACTGGCACCTACCCCAAAGAACAGGCAAGGTAGAAAGATGGGGTCACTCTGACTGACTCAGCAGTAATGGCTGTCTCTGAACAGCCTGAATGCAGCTGGACAGGTAAAGGACTCTGATCTCAAGAGATATAGTTCAGACAGCATACTTCACAATGAGTTGCACAGTTGAAAAGGGCATTTACATACATTTCTTTCAATTTACCCCCATCAGGCTAATCTTGGCTTACAGATATCAAAGTATTGAGAAGGTCTATTCTCTGGCAGTCATAGAGGGCTCTGGCTAGCTTTCCAACAGTGGCACCTTTGTTGCCTTCCCTCATCAGCCACTTCTGGATCATCTGGTAAACCTTTTCTCTCAGTCCATCTCGATCATAATCATGGTCAATTTCTTCAATCTGGGGATCAGTGAAGCCCAACCTTCGGGCACAGTTTTTCCAAATCCTTCCAAGATTATCTCTTACTGGATCCAGATGTTTATCAAGCAGGCTAGTGGTATCTCCTACCAAAGGAAAAAGAAAAGCATCTAGATATAATATTCTAAAAAAACAAATTCCTATGCCTCCTAAAATTGATAATCATGCTAGGGTCAAGGAAGGGGGCTGGACAGTTGATCTCTGAAGTCCCTTACAGGTTAAATTTAGCATTTTATGATGCTAAGTGTGCTAAGGGTACAGAGTTTTATGTCAGAAGGGAGAAAGGAAATGCATTTTATTTCCAAATTCTCCCTTTGATCCCAGAAAGATTCTTGAAATGTACCATCTCCTGGATATAGAGGGGAAGAAAAATGCTTTTACTTTTCTTCAAGTTATCCTGTACGTATCTTGTTTGCATATGGTTGTTTGCATTTTGTCTCTCCCAATTAGACTGGGAGCTCCTTGAGAGGAAAGACTGTTTTTAGCCTTTCTTTGTCTCCCCACAGCACCTAGCACAGAGTAGGTGTTTCACAAATGCTAGCTGACTTGATTTGACTTCCTGACTTTTTCTTGTCTGCCTAACTGGATCAGAGAGGCCTTAACCATTATTGTCATTCATTCTTTACCTCTTTATTCCCAGCTTGGCCACTCTCTTATTCAAAAGATGCATAGCAGAGTCAAGCAAAGTTAGGAAAAGACGTCTGTGTGCCCTAGACAAGGTTAAAAATCCCTACTTCCTATACAGGCATACCTTGTTTTGTTGCGTTTCACAGATATTGTGTATTTTACAAATTGAAGATTTGTGGCAACCCTGGACCAAGCAAATGTTTCAATGCCATTTTTACATGTGCTCACATCATGTCTTTGTGTCATACTTTGATAATTTTCGCAATATTTCAGATTTTTTCCTTTATTATGTCTAGTGATCTTTGATGTTACTACTGCAATAATTTCGGGGCACTACAAACCACAAACTTAATTGATAAATGTGGTGTGTGTTCTGACTGTTCCACTGACAGGCTGTTCCTGTCTCCCTCTCCTCAGGCTTCCCTATTCCCTGAGAAGAAACAATATTGAAATTAGGCCAACTAATAAACCCACAATGGCCTTGCAGTGTTCAAGTGAAAGGAAGAGTCAGTCGATGAAGCAAATGTCAGTGTTGTCGTATTTTAAGAAATTGCCCCAGCAATCTTCAGCAGCCACCACCCCAATCAGTCAGCAGCCACCAGCACTGAGGCAGGATGCTCCACTAGCAAAAAGATTACCCCTCACAAAAGGCTCAGATGATGGTTAGCATTTTTTAGCAATAAAGTATCTTTTATTAAGGTATGTACATTGGTTTATTTTTTTACAACTACTACTATCATGCACTTAATAGACTACTGAAGAATGAAATATAACTTCTGTATGTACTGAGAAGTCAAAAAATTCTTCTGACTTGCTTTTTTGAGATATTTGCTTTATTGCAATGATTTGGAACTGAACACACAATATCTCTGAGGTATGCCTGTATATGATGAGACTACAGTCTTTGAGCCTTCACTCTAACATACCTGACTTAAATCCACAAAATAAATATGTTCCATAGAAAGTAGAATTCACATTAGCAACATACGCATTTAGAAAAAGGAATAAGAAAAAGTATCCCTTATTCTTCCCTCGCCTTGCTCCTTGTAATGTTGTGCTCTAAATGTCTGCCTACCTCCCCTTTCTCTAGTTCCAGCTCTGGAGTTGTTTATCATGGCAGAAGAATCCCCTCATGGACACATTTACTAGGGCTATACCCACTTTTCGTGATGCATTCAGGGCAATGAGCAGACTTTTTTTAAATTTTAAAATACTATGCTGGATATTTCATTTTATTTATTACCAGCCTAACATCACCATACTGCAAGAAAGAATCCAGCCCCAAGTCTTTTAAGCTCTAGGGATTCAGTTTCTTTAGGAGATGAAAAATAGAGATGAAGACAATAATATTCCCCTAAAAGATGTCTTAAGGACTAGTTAGAAAATCCATTTGTAAAAAGTTAAATTCTTTGTAACTAATAAACTACTAAATATTCTGTAAGGCACAATATGTTCCTGGAGGCCTATGGCCACAAATGTATCCTTATTTCTAATTTTCCCTATCAACAACTCCTCTTCCCTTCCCGTCCCCTGTAGTTTGTGTGTTTCTTTATTCTTTCTTTCCTTTGGCTCTCACTTCCCCAAGTCCCCTAGTTTCATTCTGAACTGTCTATTCTGTCATTTTCTCCCATTAAGCAGCTGGTAACTATCTGCCACTGTTCTTCCCCTTCCCCCCCCCATCTCTCTTGATTCTTACTGAGCCAGAAAATGGGCCCTCTCAAGGGTATGAATACTGTAAGGCTCCTAAATCCCTTGGGATCTCTTTTGGATTGTCTTTTTTTTTTTTAATGAATCCAGGCCCAGAACCTTTTCTGTTTCCTTTTTAGAATCTCTATTTAAAGAGGGTACCTAGGCCAGTCACATCTCATTCCTCTCTAGGGAGCATTTTGACTACAATGCCTCAGTTCTTCATCTGGAAGCTCCCCCTGGCCATGGAATTCATACATTGATCACACCCTCTGACTGGATGACTCCTCCCTGAACCTCTATTTAAGGCGTCAGCCCAGTCACATTCCTCTCCAGGCTGCACTCTAGATTTCCTTTACCAATGCCCAGGAACCTTTATCTGCCTGTCCATCTTCCCCTATTAGAATATAAATTACTCGAGGGCAGGGATAATCTTTCTATTAGTGTTCCCAGTACTTAGCACAGTGCCTGTCACGTGTATGTTAAGTGTTTAATAAATGCTTGTTGACTGATTGACTTTTGTCAACTTCATACAATCTGTGATGAGCCAAAAAGTAGCATTTTGAATGTCAAAGCACCTAATGCTGTAAGTCAACCAGCACCCTATTTCTGTTCTCCTAGAAGCTGGTCTGAATCTGAGCAGATGTCTGAAGGAGTTCTCTGCAAACCAATTTGAGTTAAAAACAAACAAACAAACAAACAAACACCTAGAACATCAGGTTAGTTTGGGGATTGTTCTATGGCCTGGATACTACTTGGTGAAGGTCCAGTTTTTGAAGAACTTGGGCTTAAGAACACTAAGTTGTTGGGCAGGCAGAAGAAAGGGGAGAGGAAAATAAGGTGAGTATTAGAATTCCGTCCCTCTTGAAAGAGAAAAAAACACAAGTTATTGGGAAAAGATTTCTTCAAAGAGTTATTACCAAATATACGTAGATACTTGGATTCTGGCTCTTGCTGAATGTTTGTAGATGTGTTTTCAACAGGCAGGCTTCTATCATCTAACACCATGTAATTGTTTCCAACCTGAATGCCAGTACTGTTGACGAACTTACATCTTATTGAGTCTTCTAAAAAGATACCAAAATTGGGGAGATGAGGAGGGAGGGGAAAATGAACACAGTTAAATGAGTACAATTCTAAAGTAAGCGGAAAAGCACAACATGGGAAAATGTTAAGTCTAATTAAATCAATTTCTCATTCTGTATAACTGTCCCAAAACTCTGTACAAATACCCTGTAGCCAAGTTTCTCAGCAGTTAAGTTTCCTTTACCATCATCACTTTACTAATCATATCATTCTTAAAACAGATGTAGAAATAGGAAGGCAAAAGTTTGAAAAAGTCAGTAAAAACTTAGCTTTAGATAATGTTTGGCATGTTTACCCTGTGAATTTGAGTGAGCATCTAGTGAATTTCAACATTTATCCTTGGTGTCCTGACTGAAAGTAATAAGGACAGTCCAATAGGATTATTTTTTTTTTTTTTAGAATTTTTCTGGGGGGCACTTGGGGTTAAGTGACTTGCCCAGGGTCACACAGCGAGTGTCAAGTGTTTGATCTGAGGTCACATTTGAACTCAGGTCCTCCTGATTCAGGGCTGGTGCTCTATCCACTGTGCTATCTAGCTGCCCCCCCCATAGGATTATTCTTCAAAGTACATTATGTTGTATCATCTCTTTAGAACACCAGCTATGACAAGTTCTCTTGATATTGATTAGGCATTTTGAAAAACGTGAAATATATGAAGTCTTCCACTCCTCTCATTTACAAATAAAAAAACAGGAAGGAAGCTATCTTCTTAAATTTCTGCAACCCTCTCACAAACCAAAATATCTTTATGCTGCTGCTTTTAAATTTGTTATATCAGAAACCACTTTTAAGGATGGCAAAGTATTAAAGACAAAGAAAAAGAGGTGTTTGAGTTCGGAAGCAGGATGGAAAATTATTTCCAATAGGCCAAGCTGACTATAAAATAGATACTGTTTCAAAATCTATGCAATTTGGCATGATTCAGAGAATTGTATAGCAAATAAACTCTTAGGCAATGTCTTATCAAAAAAAAGCACTCAGAATACCACAGACTTTAGCACACGAGCAAATTAGAACTTGGAGTCCACTGTGATGGAGCTCTGATTGAAACTTTTTATGGTATAGAGTTGTTTGCAATTGTCAATGTCTTTTCTACATGACTTTCTTTTAAACCCCCTTATTGCTACCATTTAAAAGTACAAAATACTTAATTTCGGCTCTGAGGAAATGGTTCTCAGTACAATGGTTCTGAGATGTACAAATTAATGTTCATATTATTCTTTCAAAGACTACAAGAGGCAGAATATGAGGGGTACAATTGGGTGCCACTTAATGGAAGCCATCAAAATTTCTAAGGAAATACTGGCAAATATTTGTTGAAAAATGAATATTAAATTAGAACCAAATCACTTCTCCTGAACACAGTCAGGATCTATTGTCAGCCCTATAATTGTTACCTAGGGCTGTTGTAGGTACAGAAAACGAAGGAACAAAAGAGAAATTCTTTATCATGGGCTCCATGCCTTTTTCTTGACCTGTATAATGATAAAAAAAAAATTAACTCTTATCCTCACCTTTAGTAAACAAAAATAAAACAGAAAAGCACAACAAATTCTTTCCTATTTGTTATAGTTATATTTTAAAAATAATACTAACATATACTTCAAGCTATAGGAAGAGAAAAATATAATGCCAGCTAGTAAGAAGTAGGTGGCTACCAAGGTTCCTTCTAAAGCTAAATATACAGTTCTGTAAGAATATGGGATCAAGCATTTTTAAGCCAAAGCCTTCCACAGGCCAAAGAAAAGCCTAGTCTGGAGAAATAATAAAAGCAGTATTTAGCAAGTAAGTATTTACAACTATCCTCTGGACAGGGGACAATTTTCTTTTTTTAAAATTTATTTTCTTTTATTAATTTATTTTTAGTTTTCAACATTCACTTACATAAGCTTTTGAGTTTTAAATTTTCTCCCCTTCCCTCGCTACCTCCCTTCCCAAGACAATGTGCAATCTGATATAGGCCCTATGTACACATTGCTATTAAACATATTTTCACATTTGTCATGTTTAAAGAAGAACTAGAACCAATAGGAGGAACCACAAGAAAGAAGAAACAAAACAAAACAAAACAAAACAGAAGGGAAAAAAAAAGAGCAAATAGTAGGCTTCAATCTGCATTCAAACTCCATAGTTCTTTCTCTGGATGTGGATAGCACTTTCCATCATGAGACTTTTGGAAATGTCTTAGATCCTTGCATTGCTGAGAAGAGTTAAGTCTATCAAAGTTAGTCATCGCACAATGTGGCTGTTAGTGTGTACAACTTTCTCCTGGTTTTGCTCATTTCACTCAGCATCAGTCCATACAAGTCTTTCCAGGTTTTTCTGAAGTCCACTTGCTTATCATTTCTTATAGCACAATAGTATTCTGTTACATTCATATACCCAAACTTGTTCAGCCATTCCCCAATTGATGGGCAACCTTTCAATTTCCAGTTCTTTGCCACCACAAAAAGAGCTGCTATAAATATTTTTGTACATGTGGGTCCTTTTCCTATTTGTATGATCTCTTTGGGATACAGCCCTAGAAGTGCTATTGCTGAATCAAAGGGTATGTACATTTTTATAGCCCTTTGGGCATAGTTCCAAATTGCCCTCCAAAATAGTTGGATCATTTCACAACTCCACCAACAATGCATTAAGTGTTCCAATCTTCCCACGTCTTCTCCAACATTTATTATTTTCCAGTTTTGTCATGTTGGCCAATCTGATAGGTGTGATGTGGTACCTCAGAGTTGTTTTGATTTGCATTTGTCTAAGCAATAGTGATTTAGAGCATTTTTTCAAATGATTATAGATAGCTTTAATTTCTTCCTCTGAAAACTGCCTGTTCATATCCTTTTGACCATTTATCAATTGTGGAATGACTTATATTCTTATAAATTTGACTCAGTTCTCTATATATTTTAGAAATGAGGCCCTTATCAGAGACACTAGTTGTAAAAATTCTTTCCCAATTTTCTGCTTCCCTCCTAATCTTAGTTGCACTGGCTTTGTGCAAAAACTTTTGAATTTAATGTAATCAAAATCATCCATTTTGCATTTCAGAATGTTCTCTATAAAATAAAAGAGAACTTAAAAAAAAACCTAACTAAATTTAACAGTTTCTTTTACCCTAGTAAAAGTTTTACAAGTTATTTTGAAGGGGGGGTTGCATATGGGAGCTGGTGGAGTTGCCCTAGCAATGTGACCCAGTGATTTAGTGTATCCTTTTTGATGATTGTCATTTGTAAGCTTTCTCCACTTTCAAAAAATGTGCTTAGAACTCTTGGAAATTGTCACTTATCTTTGTCCACAAGATATGAAGTAAGAAAATCTTGAATTTTCTAAAGTAGGGGTTTTTCTGATCCAATCTTTCTGGTGAACAATTTGGAACTCTGCCCAAAGGGCTATAAAATTGTGCATACCCTTTGATCCAGCAATACCACTGCTAGGACTATATCTCAAAGACATAAAAAAGGGGGAAAGGGACCTATTTGTACAAAAATATTTAGTAGCAGCTCTTTTTGTGGTAGCTAAGAATTGGAAATCAAAGGGATACCCATCAATTGGGGAATGGCTAAACAAGCTGTGGTATATGATTATAATGGAATACTATTGCGTTAAAAGAAATGACAAGCAGGATGATTTCAGAAAAACCTGGAAAGACTTATATGAACTGATGCATAGTGAAGTGAACAGAACCAGGAGAATGTTGTTCACAGTAATGGCAATATTGTTCAATAAAGAACTGTGCACGATTTAGCTATTTTCAGCAATGATGATTCCAAAGGATCAATAATATAGCATACTATCTGCCTTCAGAGGAAGAACTGATATTTATTGAATATAGACTGAAGCATGCTATTTTTCACTTTCATTTTTTTCTTTATTCTAGTCTTCTTGTACAAGATGACTAATGTGCAATTTGTATAATCTATATCTGATTGTTTACCATCTTAGGGAGGGAGGGAAGAGGGGATAGAATTTGGAACCCAAAACTTTAAATAAAAATGTTTAAAAATTGGGGGCAGCTAGATGATGCAGTGGATAGAGCACCAGCCCTGGAGTCAGGAAGACCTGAGTTCAAATCCAGCCTTTGACACTTGACACTTACTAGCTGTGTGACCCTGGACAAGTCACTTAACCCCATTGCCTAGCCAAAAAAAAAAAGTTTAAAAATTGGGGAGAAAAAGAAAAGAGAAAAACAGTAAAAAAAAAAAATAAAGTAGGGGTTCTTAACCTTTTTTATGTTTTATGGATCCCTTCGGCAGTCCAATAGAGCCTATGGACCTCTTAACAGAATAATTCTATTAAATGCACAAAGTAAAATACATTGAATTACAAAGGAAACCAGTTATATTGAAATTATTGTTATTGCTATTGTACAGTTATTTTTAGACCCGTTTGACTCTTTGTGACCCCATTTGGCTTTTCTTGGCAAAGATACTGGAGTGGTTTGCTATTTCCTCCTCCAGCTCATTTTACAGGTGAGGAACTGAGGCAAACAAGATTAAGTAACCTGCCCAGGGTCATACAGCTATTAAGTGTATGAGGTCAGATTTAAACTCAGGAAGATGAGTCTTCTTGACTTCAGGCCTGGCACTCTATGCACTGTGCCACCTAGATGCCCTATATTGAAATACAATTATCACAATAGATCTTAAAAAGCAAATAAGTTAAGGGACCCTAGATTAAGAACCCTTGCTTAACAAATGTTTCTTGGACCAAAATCCAATTTTCCTCACCCTAAGTAGTCAGTTCAGGGTTCCATGTACTTGGTGTTTGCCAAATGTTAAAAAGACAACTGCTTCCCCACGTGCATATGAGCCACAATAGAATCAGTATCAACTTTACTTTCAGGAAACTACTAGATACAGGAAAGAAACAAATAAAAGAATCCAAATCAAAAAGGTGGACTGATTACCTATTGTACTGAATGGGAGAGTTGGCATATTTGCTCCTGTGGTAGACTCAGGCACAGACATTTTAAAGGGGGTGGATGCAGTGCTTAGATTTAGTCCATAGATATTGTTTGTTCTTGGATATGTTGACCTTGGTCCAAAGACTTGATGGTTATTCAACTGCGGTACTTGTAGAGGGGGAGATGGCTCTACTGGTTGCTGTGATAGATTGCTGTGATTGTTTGCATTGGGAGGACAAGAGCTCCTCCCAGAAATGAAAGTATTCTGATAAAACCCATGCTTCTGAGGCTGAGCAGACCCTGCTCTGAAAGGGTCATAGGAGACTCTTCGTCTCCTTTCTTCTTCTCTTTTAGCTGCAACAGATCTAGTCTGACTATTTGTCATCTTATCCATCCGGTTGCCAAAGAGATGGTAGTTTGCTTCTTCCTGTAGCTTGCTTTGTAGGCTCAGGGCGGCCTCAGGAAAGGCCTCACTCTCCACTGGCTGGTTCTCAGGGTAGGGAGCAAACATGGACTCATCGATACAACCAGTCCTGAGTTCCTGGGAGCTATGGAGTGAATTGGGCTGTTCTGTAGTATGGAAAGAAAAGTATTAAATGAAAGCATCTCTTGATACATTTTTAAAAAATATGGTATATCTTAACAATGGCATAAATAATAATAACTGATATTTATATAAAACTTTAAAGTTTATTTAAAGTTTTATTTTATTTAAAGTGCTCTACATACATTATCTCAGATGAATCTTACTGTCATTATATCAGTGAACCTTACCAAAACATGGAAAAATTTGAAAACAATTACAAGAAATCTATGAGCCTCTTCTTTCCCTTAGGAGTTACAGAGATAATAAATGATAATCCATATGCAGGAGGAAGGGTACAATATAAAGAGCCATTTATAAATAAAAGTACCCCAGTTAAGGGAGAAATGGCTAGGAATTACTTCGGCTAATCATGATAAGAGAAAGGAGGAAGCTTACCTTAATTATTGAAAAAGGATGTGTTGAAAGGAGAGAGAGGAAAAAGTTGTGCTAAACTTTATATTGTCATGGTAAAGCTGAAACTTCTTATGATAAAACTCAATGATTTAGGTTAAAAGTTCCTTTTTATAACCATCAGGTAATTGATAATGAAAAAGCATCTTTTCACCCATTGTTCTAAATAAATATTACAATGTTGCACCTAGATCACTTATCCTCCTTGTAAACCCACTTCACAAGCATTTCTATGAACAGAAATGATGTGTTTCCTGCATATAACATGTATCCTTTCAACTGTATTAGAATGTAGCTATAGAATGGTTTTAAAAAAAGAAAAAAATTGTGCAAATATCTTTATAATCTTAGTATTTTGTGCCAGCTAAGTGATGGTCATCTGGAGCCTGTCCTCTTGGATGATAACAAGAAGCACAGCAAGAAAGGAGAAGTGTGGCAGGGCCCAGAGGTTAAGAAAGGGCAGGTAAGGGGCATGAAGCCCCATAAGATGGGTTTGGGAGGATTCTGCTTGCCTTATAAGGCCAACAGCTTTGATACAGCCCTTCTGGCTGAGGTTCTTGTGGTCAACATTTTTTAGGGAAGTCGATAAAGGGAGGACTGCTATCATATTCTTTGTGAACTGGTAGCAATTTTTGTGAATTTTGTGAATTGCAAAGTTCAGCTATGAGAATGGGAGGAGAGAAGCACCTGTGGGCAGCAATAGGGCACATCCTTCCCAGTGGTCATTTCTGTGCCATCCCTTTGGGAATAGTGTCAGGAGAATTATCCTGTCCACGTTCCTGAGAAGTAGGAAGTCCATATTTTCTGTCACTCAGCAGTCAAGCATATAGGAAGAGGAGTTGTGATGAAGACATGTGGCCAGGGTCTGTGGATGCTATGTCATGGGAACACTCTCTTGGAGCCAGTCTCAAACTATGAAGCGGTGTTTATTCCACTGGTGCCATTACCCTGGCTGTCAGAGGTTGGGGAGGCTCTGACAAATGGGAAGCTGATTTCAGCTTGTTCCACTCCCTAACACCACAATTCTAAGAAGCAGCAGTGATGATAGGAAGGAGGTAGGAAGTTTAAACACTTATCGTCTATGCCATATATTTGGCATTCAATCGCATTCTGCTTCTGATAACTCTTATGTTTTTACTTAAGGTTTTGTGTATAGAAGAAGATTACAAAGTCTTTGAGGGCAGAGAACAACTATTACATTTCTTTTCATCCTGCCGGAGAGCTGTTTTACCAATAGATGTTTGTTAAATGAATGAAAATACAAATGAAGTGATTTGCAGGTATCCTGGAAGTTACCTGAATTTGTTCTGCTTGGGGGCACTGGTACTGAATCAATCTGGAGGGACTGCATCCTTTTCACTACTTCATTTGGAGCAGGATATGCTTTCTATAGAAAAAGCCGAAAACAAAAAGCAGTGCTTTTGCAAACAGCAAATATAATCCAGTTGTGGAAAACACAAAATCATATGAATTATGACATTTGCAGTCTGAGATGGGAGAGACCTTTACCATCATCTAGTCTAACCCATTTCTGAGTAAGAATACCATATACAGCATCTCCAACAAATTATTATCCAGTCTTTGCTAAAAGACTTCTACTGATAGACAATCTACAACCTCCCAAGGCAGCCTGTTATGTTTATGGAGAGTTCAAATTGTCAGGTTTTTCCTTACATTATGCCTAAATTTGCTCATTTGCTCCTAGCTCAGCCCTTCATAACCAAGCAGAACAAATCTAATCTCTCTTCCCTATGACAGCTCTTCAGATACATAAGATCATAGGATGAAAGATTCAGAGCTGGAAAGGACTTGAGAAGTCATCTAGTCTAACTCCATCATTTTACAAATGAGGAAAGTGAGACCCAGAGATGTTGTGAATTTACCAAAGTCACACAGGTAGTAAGTGGCATAGTCAGCATTTGAACCCAGGTCCTCTGACTTCAAATTAAGACATCTTAAACATATCTAACATGTCACCCCTAAGTCTTCTCTTCCCTAGGCTAAGAATTCCCACTTCTTTTGTCCATTTCTCATATAACATGATCTCTAGGACCTTCACCATCCTCTGCATGGCTTCACATTTGTCACCCAGAAAGGAACACAATACTTGAGGGTTTGGTCTGACCCAGCCCTGAGGCAGGGCTGTTACCTGCCTCATTCTGGACTATTTATCTTTTCACATAACCTAAGACTTCAGTTGTTTTCTTGGCCACTACCATTCCACTACTTATTTATATTAAGCGTACAGTCCCTAACTCCCTTGCCCCCGATATTTTTCACAGTCAGTTACATGATGCCTAACTGGTACTTATAAAGTTGATTTTTTTTTAATTGCAGGCTAAGACTTTACATTCATCCCTATTAAATTTCACCATATTCTATTTAGTCGATTGTTTTAAACTGTCAAGATGCTTTTGGATCTTGATTTAGTCATTCAACATGTTAGCCAGGCCTTCCATTTATTTCTGTGTTACCTACAGACATGGTAAGTGTGTCATTTATGCCTTCATCCAAGTCATTGATAAAAACGTTAAATAATATGGGAGCCAAGGAACCATCTCTGGATATTCTAATAAAGATCTCTTTCCAAGTTGACATTGGACCTCAAATAATAATAATGATAACAGCTCACATTTATGTGGCATTTTAAGGTTTGCAAAGTGTTTTCCTCACAACAACTTTGTGAGATAAGTAGGGAAATGTTATTTTCTCCATCTTACAGATAAGAAAACTGGCACAGAAAAGAATAAATGACTTACCCAGGTTCACCAGGCTAGTAAATGTCAGAGTAGGAAGTTGAACTCAAGTACCCTAACTCTGAGTTCAGTCCTCTCTCCACTACATCATACAACCTTACGGTACTTTCTGGCAGTTCAGCACATTCTGAATCCAGCAAACTATGCTATCATCTAGTCCACTTCTTTCCATATTCTCCATAAAGATAGCATGAGAAATTTTGTAAGTACTTTGTTGATATCTAGAGAAACTGTATTTATAGCATTCCTCTGACCTTAAAAATCCCATCAAAAAATGAAGGTTGGACTGACAGGATTCTATTCTTTTTTTTTCTTTGTTTTGTTTTTTTTTGGTGAGGCAATTTGGGTTAAATGACTTGCCCAGAGTCACACAGCTAGTAAGTATCAAGTGTCTGGTCTGAGACTGAATTTGAACTCAGGTCCTCCTGACTCCAGGGCCAGCGCCCTATCCACTGTGCCACCCATCTGCCCCTACATAACTCTATTCTTGATGAAGCCATGCTGATACCTATCTGTGATCACCGCTTCCTTTTCTAGATGTTCACTAACTGTAACTTCAGTAAAATATTCTAAAATTTGGTCAGGAATTGAAGTGAAGCTCTTTGGTCTATAATTTGCAGACTATTCTCTTCCCTTTTTTGAAAATTGGGACAGCATTTGTCCTTCTTTAGGCCTGAGTACCTCTTCTGTTTTCTACCATCTTTCAGGGATCTCTGGCCATGGCTCAGCCATCACAGCTACCAGTTCTTTCAGTACCCAAGGATCTAGTTCACCTTGGTCTGGTGACAAATTCATTGAGAGCAACTAGACGATTTATCGTCCCTCTACTTATCTTGAGTTTCAACTCCCTATTAGCCATTTTTCATTCTATCCTTTCTAGTCCAAAGATTATTCTCTGGGACAGAGAGAAAACAGAAACAGAGCAAAAGTTGTATAATTCTTCCTACTCTTAGCTTTCCCTTTCCGTTTTCATTGTTCCATCCACCCTGACCTGAGGAATCCTCATTTCTTCTTTGATCCTCTTTTCGCCATGTAGAAAAAAAAAAGCCTTTTGCTTTTTAGCATAAAAAAATTAATCGCTTTGTAAAAGAAAAACAAATGAAAACTAGGCAGCTAAGGTTAATTTTTGTGGCCACCAAGATGAGGTTCTTGGAAAAACCACAGAAACAGTAATGCTGTGCTTCCCTGTTGTTTATGTGTAAGCATTCAAATATGTGACATAAATGTCCATTTTTGAGCATCCACTACCCTACTTACTTTTAAATTCTTCACATCTTCTTCTACCTTTTCTTCAAATTGTTCAGTGTAGAAAGGTCTGAATTCTTGGTCGATATCTGTGGAAAAAAATTTTTTTTAAAGTTTTAACATTTTTTGGCACAAAAGTAAAAAAGTTGATTTGTTTATAAAGTGAAATGACCTTGGAGTCATTTAGCTATGAGAAATAGCAAAAAAAAAGGAAATAGTTTCTTAATATAGAAAATTAATAAGAAAGTTGCTAATAGGATAGGCAGGAAGTACAGCATGCTAGAAGGCTCTAGGAAGCCAAGGATCTTGGGTTGCTATAGTATTTCCCAGCTTCCCCTTCATAGACCAGAGCAGACTGACTCAGCACTTCTTATTTTGATTTGAGTGGGTTGGAACCTGTGGATCCTTGATGGTGAAGCATCACCAATGGCATAAATTTGAGTCTAGAATGCACAAAATGATAATGTTCAATGTACAAAGGCAAAGAGAGTGAGGATTAAGAGTCCTAGGGGGACAAGTGACAAGGGAAGTCACTCAGGCTTAGGGTATCTTTGACTCTTCCCTCCTTTTCACTAATTAGTTGCTAAGTCTTGTGAATCCACCCCTCTCCCTCCAATTTTTCTTGGATCCATTCTCTCTTTTTTATTCTCCCTGAAATGACTTTCCCTTCCTTAGGGCACTTCCTGCCTCAATCTCTCCCTTTTCCAACTCATCTTTCTCTAGCTGCCAAATAAAATTCTCATTATTGTATTGCTCTGATCATTACAAGTCCTCTGCTCAAAACCTCCACTGGCTTTTCATTGCTTAATGATTAAAACCAATATTCCTCATCCTGCCATTCATCAGTGTTCATCACTCTTTACAATTGAGTTGTCATCTTTACAAAGTGAAATGCTCCTAAAGAGCAGTTAGAAAAAGCAATAAAATGAAATAGTTCTTTGATAAAGAGAATTAATAAGAAAGCTGATAACAGGCTACACAGGAAGTACAACATCCCAAGAATCTCTAAGAAGCAAAGGATCTTAAGTTGCTACAATCCAATATTTTGTAGCCTCTGGCCTCAGACACTTACTTGATGTGTAACCCTGGGCAAGTCATTTAACCTGTTTGTCTCTGTTTCCTCATCTATAAAATGGGGATAATAATAGTTCCTACATTCCAGGGATGTTATGAGGATTAAATGAAATAATAGTTGTAAAGTGCTTAGCATAGTGCCTGGCACATATTACAAGCTATATAAATGTTAGCATTTATTATTATTATTATTATTAGATATTCTCTACAATCTAGCTCCACTTTTCTGCCAAACAGGACTACTCACTGTCTTTAGTTTTCCTCCTGCTCTCTCCCATTTCCCTGCCTTTGGTCATCCTCATTTGCCTCCCTGCTTCCTCTCTTTTTGAAAGCTTCCCTTCTTCCATGTCATAACTCAGGTACCACTTTCTCAAGGAAGCCATCTCTGATTCTCTCCCCACACTCCTCTACCCCCCCAACAAGTAAAAGTGAACTCTTTTCAAATTTATCACAGACCTCTGGAAATCTCATATTCCTTCTATCATAGTTTCTGTGTATATGTGTCTCCACCCCTCATTAGGTCCTATGTTCCTTGAGGACTGGTTCTATGCCATTTTGTATCCTTAGAGAAAGAGCAATCATTTCAGCTCCTTCCCTGCTCCTCTCTTTTATGCACATCCTTGTTCTAAACTAAACACACACATACACAATACAATGCTAATATGAGATTTGCCAATAAGCCTGGTCCTATAAAGCCTGCACAGAATACATCAACTTGCTCAGAACACCTTCAAAGAATTTTAATTGGCCTTGGCCTCTTGCTTTTTTGGTAGGGGCCTCCACTCATGAACTGACTTCTTTGTTGATGGTGTTGGGCAAGAGTCAGTGCTATAAAGGGGAGAGGCTTTGATCTGGGAGTCCTGAAGCCTAGTCCAATGCTAAGCTTTGCAGCTAATCCATCACTGGTGTTCAGAGAAGCAAAGTGTTTCAAAAAGTCAAGAAAGCAGGCCTCCTGAACTCCCAGACCTTGGGTGTCTTGCTCTCTTGACCTTCTGAAACTCACAAAGGTCACAGCCCCCAACTTCCTTCACCTAAAATGAAAAAGAACAAATACCACATCAGGCAAAGAACTCAAACCTATATTTCTAGGCTACTGAAGAGACAGAGAGAGAAAAAAAACCTAAGGCCTCTCCTCTTATAGCATTGTCTCCCACCCCAATAAATAGGAGTCAAAGCAAGAACAGAACTCCAACTGAGACAGCAGGAGGCTGAGGGCGTCCGAGGCTTTTTAGAAATGGTCCCAGTTCTACAACTGCATCCAGTTAAATAAGCTACTGCCCACCATGTGGTTAGCAGATAAGGATCAGTCACGGAATGTTCATGTATGCTTCACGGTATCTCAAGGCACGTCAATTATACATCATTGTGATTTTCTGGAAGCAGGAACTGCAGCCCCTCTCCTGGGCAATTAGATCAGCTGAGCACACTGATGTACATTATGTGCTGACTTATAAGGACTGCACTTATTAGCCAGTCACTTGTTAAACAAACGTTAGACAAACTAGAAGAAGAAAGAGAGACAAAAGATAGAAACAAAATATTTGGCTTTGTTGTGAGTGCTTTAAAAAAAAGTTGCTTGAAAAGATTTGGAAAATCAATTTGAAACTATCTAGAATTTAGGACTTGATTTTTCTGAGCTCCTATCAGCAGCATCCCTGAAAATCTTTATAGGGTATAGCTCAGGCTCATAAATATCTTACCTCTAAAGGTTGGCCGTTTGTCTGGATTTCCATTCCAGCAGCGTACCATGAGGTTAATAATCTCCTTTGGACATTTATCAGCGATTTCTCCCACATTTGGTCTGTTTCCATTTCCAACACATGTTATTATCTGCTGTTCACAAATAGCATCTGAAAGGCAAAGATAAGCTTCATCACTGTCCTTCTTTATCCAATCTCTTTTCATAGAAGTGCTCTCCAGCAAAGGAAAATATGTAAACAAAGTTCTTACTTTTATCTGTACTAGGGATTACCTTTAGTGTTTGCAATGGGTATAATTGTTAGGAGAGACAGAAGAGACTCTTTTTTTTTGTTTTTTTGGTGAGGCAAGTGGGGGTTAAGTGACTTGCCCAGGGTCACACAGCTAGTAAGTATCAAGTGTCTGAGGTTGCATTTGAACTCAGGTCCTCCTGAATCCAAGGCCAGTGCTCTATCCACTGTGCCACCTAGCTGCCCCAGAAGAGACTCTTTTAACATAGAGTATCCCTTAGTTGTAAGGGATTTCATAGGTCATCTAGTCAGGGGATGAGATCCCTGAAGGCTTCCAGCCCCCAGCTATACTATTATCACTTGTCTTTCCTTCTAAGTCCCTCAAAATTTAGCTGGAAGCAATGGTTTGTGGAATCTCTATAACACCAACATTTTATTTCATATCCCAACCTTTCCCAACTTTCAAGGGACTCTTTCACATTCTTTACCTGGCTTACCAGTCTATTCCTAAACTTCCATCCTCCTCCTTGGTAACTTCAATATTTACACTAATGACCCTTCCTGAGATTCATCAATCTCTTCCCACCTCCACTCCACTACCTCCTAAAGCTGCCCATTCTGCTTCTGAATAACTGTTTTCCTTACATGAGGGCCATTTAACATCTACCCATTACACCTAGTTTTGCTCTTTGAGGCCAAGGAACACAAACCTGATCCTTCTTTCAGGTAACAAGCCTTTAAATACCAGAAGATGGCAATCAAATGCTTCTGCAGCTTCTTTTTTCCCTGGCCCTAGGGTGAAGATTCCCCATTCTCCAACCAATCCTCATATGGCATGAACTTGTGCCCCTTCACTATCCTTTTAATCTCCTCTGGATGTTTTCCAGTTTCTCAATGACCTTCCCGAAGTATGGTTTCTAGAACTGAATACAATACTCCAGTTGTGGCCAGACCAGAATAGAGTGGGTCTATGACCTCTTTTTCCTTGACACTATGTCTCAAAGTGCAGCATAAGATAATGTTAGCTTTTTTGTTTTACTATAATTCATTAAAATCTCCAAATCTTTTTGAGAGGAACTGCTGCCTAGCCTTGACTGCCCCATCTTGTACATGTTAAGTCATTTTTGGAAACTTCAAAAAAAACCAAAACAAAACATGCCCTTAGCTTGTTCTACTTAGTTGTTGTTGTTTAGTCATTCAGTCGTGTCCAACTCTCTGTGACCCCATGGACCATAGCACGCCAGGCCCTTCTATCCTCCATAATTTCTTGAAGTCTGTCCAAGCTTATTTTCTTTGCTTCCACGATGCTATCTAGTCACCTCATCCTCTGCTGTCCTGTTTTCCTTTTTCCTTCAATCTTTCCCAACATCAGGTTCTTTTCCAGTGAATCCTGTCTTCTCATTATGTGGCCAAAGTATTTAAGCTTCAGCTTTAGTATTTTACCTTCCAGTGAAGAGCCAGAATTAATTTCTGATTTTATCTCCTTGCTGTTAAAAGGATTCTTAAAAGTCTTCTCTAGCACTGCAATTTGAAAGCATTGATTCTGCAGCATTAGCTTTCCTTATAGTCCAACTCTCACAGCCATACAGTGCTACTAGAAAAACCATGCTGTTGTTCAATTGTTTCAGTCATGTCTGACTCTTCAGGACCCTAATTTTGGTGTTTTCTTGGCAAAGATACTGAAGTTGTATGCCATTTCCTTCTCCAGCTCATTTTACAGATGAGGAAACTGGGGCAAACAGGGTTAAATTACTTGCCCAGGGTCACACCGCTAGTAAATGTCTGAGGTCTGATTTGAACTCAGGTCTTTCTGACTCCGGGCCAGGAACTCTCTCCATTGTGCCACCTAGCTGCCATGGAAACATCGTAACTTTGCCTTTGTTGGTGAGGTGATGTCTGCTTTTTTAATATGCTGTCCAAATTCACTATAGCTTTTTCCAAGGAGCAAGCATCTTTTAATTTCATGGCTGCAGTTGCCTTCTACAGTGATCTTTGAGCCCAAGAATATAAAATCTGATACTGCTTCCATTTCTTCTCCCTCTATTTTCCGGGAAGTGATAGGACTAGATACCAAGATTTTTTAGTTTTTTGGATGTTAAGATTCAAATCAGCTTTTACATTCTCCTTTTTCACTTTCATCAAGAGGCTTCTTAATTTTTCTACCTGGTTTCATATACACACATATATGTATGTATATATGTACACATGTGTGTGTATAATTATATTATAAGCTTCTCAAATCATGGAATAGTTCCCATCCCATCCCTCCCCCCCCACCAACATTGTAAATTCAATTAAAAAATACTGTGAAATGGTAATCGTGTCTCTATTCAAAGTCTTCCAGTAATGGGGAAAATCACTACTCCCTATGTTAAATATGCCTCATAACCAACTGAGTATTCTTCACTAGGGATGGAAAATTGAAGGCAAGTTCAGCTGGTACAGGCTGGATTTAACCAAGCTTCATTGTTCTGGTACACATTATGTGTGGGCTTTGGAAGAGTATGAACCAAAACCCTGGTCCATGACATCCATGAGCATCTGTTTGTACCCCAATGACAAGGGATGGAGACAGGCTCAAACACCATACATGCCACAGGTATACTGCACCTTCTCTTTACATCTTATTTTTTACTCACTCTCACCACTATATCCAGACCAGTTCAACCCAAAAGCTAAATCACCCTCTTCCTATTATTTGGCACCCCTAAAAAGTTAGTTTGCAGTTCCCAAACTATCAATTTCCACTAATTTTAGCTGTTTTCTGCAATAGTAGGAACATCTAATGGGAGGGTGTTTCATGGTGCACCTGTTTTCCCTTCCACCTTTCCTTCTAGATTGTAAGTTCTTTGAGGACAGAAACTGGCTTATACAACTTTTTGTCCTTCAGAGACTAGCACAGCAGTTTACTCAAGCCGTGTTAAAAAAAATACACGAAGCCCCTTTGGTTGAAGACTTTAAGAACCCATCCAGGGTTTGGATGAAGCATTAGGATTATTAGGATTTCTTATCAGTACTATGAATCTTTTCTTTTTAGCCTGAGTTTGCTTTAAATTGTAATTGATTTTCCAAAGAAACATGAGTCTTAATTTCATAGGACAATTTGGGTTAATCATACTATGTTCTCCCACATATCTTACTTTCATATGGTTCCTTGTTGGCAAAAATTGCCCAGAGCACTATGGCAAAGCTGTACACGTCTGACTTGTCAGTGGGCTTTGCGTTGATGTCGTTCAAGTGTTCTGGGGCCATGTACAATAGGGTGCCAGCATTTGCCTTAGCCACAGTACTCAGGCAGCCAGCGTTCACCTTAGCAGTGGTATTTATTTTCCTCTGCCTGTTGTTTTCCTCTTTAGTCAGTTTGCTCCAGGTCTTAAAGGAGGCAACACCAAGATCTGCTATCTGCAAAAGAGAGCAAAACCAGAGATCAGACCGCAGGAGATATAAATGAGGTAACTTTGGAAAGTGATCACTCCCTCTTCAAGTTTTCTTATAATATTTTGTTTGGCTATCTCCTTCATTCCTACTACGTTCTACCCAATATATAGATATGTACATGTTGTATCCCCCACTAGACTGTAAGCTCCTTAAGAGCAGAGATTGGGTCATTTTTCATCTATGTATCTCCACTGCCTAGTATAATGCCCTGAACACAACAGGTGCTTAATAATTGTTGTTGGATTGACTTAAAATGGGAGGTACTATGAAATCTTGCAGAAAACTTTGATTTTATCCAAGTCATTACAGACATACATGAATTTTTAGATGAATATGGCACATATGAGTTGTTGTTTAATTGTTTTTCAGTCATGTCCAACTCTTCATGACCCTATTTGGGTTTTTCTTGGCAAAGATACCACAGTGGTTTGCCATTTCCTTCTCCATCTCATTTTACAGATGAGGAAACTGAGGCAAAAAGGGTTAAATGCCTTGCCCAGGGTCATACAGCTGGTAAACGTCTGAGGTCAGATTTGAACGCAGAAGAGGAATTTTCCTAATACCAGGTCGGGCACTCTATCCACTTCACCACCTAGTTGCTATGGTATATGGGGTATTCAGGGAGTACTAGCACCTCAGGCATGAGTGCTTGCAGAGCCCTTTTAAAGGCTGTTCGTCCACCTTCACCCAAGTCTAACCTATGGCTCCAAGAAGCTGTAGTATGTGTATCGGCCACCCCAGCCCACATCCTGTGGTAAACCGTTTCATCAGAAGGGCTGAACCAGGTTGAACAGTCCTCAAACCTGGTAGTGAATTAGGGAGATGTCTACCCCAAGCATGTGAAAATTTTCCCCAGAGGAATGAGATGAGAAACAATTTTTTTCCAATGGCCACAAAGGTGGCTAAAACAGGCATTGTGGAGCACTTAGAGCTTGATCGGCATTGAAGATGACAAAGTCATCCATTGCATTCTGGGCCATTGCCATTTATCTGGACTTTTGTCCTGCCACTGGACTTCAATGACTGAGGAAGAGAGTGAGGCTGACTTTGCATAGCTCTGCCTCACTTCAATCCAATTCATGTGCAAGTCAAGACATCACCCTATGATGCCACTGGTCCTTCTTGAAAACAAAGGACAAACAACATGAATTTTAAAAGAAAAAAGATAACATTCAGATGGCAAATTTAACTAGTAAAATTACAAAAAAAAAAGTCCTGACTACCTAAATAAAAGTTGTCTGCCAATAATAAATTACTAAGTTTTATGTCATAGATTTAGAGCTGGAAGGGATGTGAGAAGACATCTAGCTTAATCTTCTCATTTTAAATATAAAAAAAATTGAGGCTCAAGGAGATTAACTGGCTTGCCTAATGTCATACAGGCAGTGAGTGGCAGAGCTGGGATTTGAACCAAGATCCTTTGGTTCCACACTTAGAATACTTCTATACCACACTGCTCCACTGATTTCTCAGGAATCTAGAAATTTCTCTGGAAATGTCCCTTAGAAATTTATTTCATCCTTTTGGTCTTCTTTTATCTTAATTTCTATGAAAATTTCCAAAGCAGCTGTAAAAAAGCTAAAGGCAGTTTTTGATAGGATCAAAGAAGGGATAAAAAAAAACCCTATTAAAATTTCCTATTTTTTCCTTTTGTGTTGTTCAAAAATTTCTAGGGGCAAGGAAAATTTTCCTTTTGAGCAGACCTCCTCTCTGAGTAGCCAGCAGATAGTGAACTAGGGATGTGTGCTTTATATTTCCCTCAAGTAATGTCCACCGGTCAGTTAGTGCAAACTGTTCCACATACCCAGAAGTTTCATTCAGCAAGAGACACCCTGAGGAGAGGGCCATGACACTCCTTGTTGTGGAGTCACTGGCCGGAACCTAAGGGAAGGAAGGAGGCAGTAAAGAAAATACAGAGATCAGAAAGAAAACACAAAAAAGGGAAAATAGGAGAGAAAGACTAAAATGTATAAATGGGAGCAAATCAAAGGGAACAATTTTATCTCTGGTTGGGGGAATCCATATAATTCTGGTGTGAACAGAATAAGACTACTAAATGTTGCTCTTAACCTGCAATCAATATAGAAAATAGTGAACATTTCATCCCCCAACTCCACAATGCTGATCTTTTTTTTTTTTTAAACTATTACTAGCACCAGTAAAGGGTTGAGCAGGTTGTTACCCAATATCCTGTATACTGACATTGCTCTATGGCACACAGAAGACCCATGCAGATCAGAGTGGACAGAATGCAGTAAGTACAGAGAGTGATCCCAGCTCCATCATCACCTTAACATGAAAGTCGTCATCCACAAGGATGTTTTCCGGCTTTAGATCTTTGTGAATTACACCCTCTCCATGTAAGTAGCACATTCCTTCAATGACCTCTAAAATGATTCTCCCTTTCACAGACAAGGGGATACTAGTCTAAAACAAAAAATAACAAAGAATTCTAGTGAGTAAAGGAACAAAAAGACAAGACAGGGCAATAACCGTCTCATGAATCAGCTCTTTGGAGAGCAGAGCACTAAAAAGGATGCAATTTAATCACTGAGAATATCCCTTTAGCAGCATCCTGAAAATGTAATTTTTTGCTTTTTGCTACATTCTTATAACCATGGTAATAATAAAACATTTCCACTTTCCTTGAAAAATTTCTCTAAGTTCAGAAGGTGACACAAACAAGGCAATTTTGTTAATACCATATTAAAATTACTATATACTTTTTAAAAACTACATGGTTTTATATAAAATAATGCATTTTGATGCTTCAACATGTTTTTTGATGGTTTTGCATACAATCTTCTTGTTCTTTAAATACTGAAATTTTCACATTGATTGAATGTTATAAAGACCAAAATTTTTTAAAGTTTCTCTATGGAATTTCAGAGCACAGATCCTGTATCACATCCATGTAATGCTGCGTCTATGTTGTTTCATGGAGACAGGACTGGAAAAGAGAGAGAGTTAAACCTTTAAAATAATAATAAAAGTTAACATTGGTATGATACGTCTCATACAATCTTATTTAAACCTCACAATAATATTGTGTGGCAGGTGCTACTGTTATCCCATTTTACAGCTGAGGACACTGAGACTCAAAGAGGCTATATCACCTTCTCATGGTTACCCATCTAATACGTATCAAACTTGAATCCAGATCCTCCTGACTTGAAGTTCAGTGTTTTGTCCACTACACTATATTGCCTATAGAGAGAACAAGGACATAGTGTGGAAGTGGTTTGATCTATAAAAAAATAGAGGTGTGATTATAAAAGTATGCGACTCTTTCTTTTTTTTTTCCTTTGGCTAGGCAGTGGGGTCAAGTGACTTGCCCAGCATCACACATCTAATAAGTGTCAAATGTCTGAGGCCAGATTTGAACTCAGGTCTTCCTGACTCCAGAGCCGATGCTCTATACACTGTACCACCTAGCTGCCCCTATGCAACTCTTTCTTTAACAAACATGCCAGAAAACCTGAATTCCTTTCGGTACATTCTTATCACCACAGTAATAAAACATTTCTACTTTCCTTGAAAATTTTCTCTGAAGTTCATTCAAGTCACTATCGTCCCTTTCAAAGCAGTTATTTTGGGAGACTATGCACATACAGTATTCCAATGATGCCTGCAATTACTCCAAACGTTATTGGAACTTCTGTTTTGGGATGAGAGCCGGTAGCATTATTCTTTTGCCTACCCTTGGGTGTGAACTGTGATTTGTTTTTTGAGGTAACAGCTAAAAGTGCTCCAGAGCTAATTTTAGTGAGTGAGGTGAGCAATCCCTAGCTTTTTTTGTTTGGTACTTGTTTTTGTCCAAGGTGTAACTATAAAGCAATAGGGCTGGCCTTCTCATGTGACTTGTAAACTGGATCTGAAGGAGTTCCAAAGCAGCGTAAGAAGGGGCAACATCAGTGAAACCAGTTAGTGTAGAGCCGCCCTCCTCCAAGATGATGATCAGTTACCAAGTCACGGCAGCTCCCCCTCTGCAGCGTCTCTTGGGTGCATCTGCCCCTCTGTCTTCTCACTGCCACTACAGATATGATTGCAGTAGCATCCAAACAAGACATCCTACTTCTGCTTTCTTCTCCTTTCTCCCACTCCCACATTCCGTTATATCCTTCACACAACTTTCAAAATAATAGAAAAGAGCTAGTCTTGTCACTCTTTAACCAAAAAAAAAAATCCTCAGTAGTTCCTTTTTTTTTGTAAGGAATAAAGTTCCAACTCTTTTGGGTGGTATTTAAAGTCCTCCACAATCTGGCACCAACCCATTCAGATTTCCCTCACACTACTCCCCTTCATATACTACGTGCTAGAGCTCACCCGCACTACATTCTGTCCCCCAAAACACACATGCATTTTCACTATACCTCCGTTTACACTATTTCTTAGTCTTGAAATCTCTCTCCTTTACCTACCTCTTAAGTGAATTCCTGCCTATCATTTAACATCCAACTCAAAGGCCATCTCCTCTATGAAGCCATTCCCGATCACCTTCCCCTCTGTCGGTAATGACCATCCCCCTGTGGATCTCGCTTTATTTTACGTCCCTTCAATGTGTGTATCATGCATTATTGAGCATTATAGTAATCAGGATATGTCTCATTCCCTTGCTAGTATATCAGTTCCTAGAGGGATTGGGACCATGTCAGCTAAACTTTGTCACTCCTTCAGTACTTGAGATAGTACCATATATACAACAAGTGTTTTCTAAATGTTGGCTGAATTGAAACGTTTGCTAAAAGTCAATCTAGTTTCTTTATGGTTACAATTCCTATACCATACACTGAAAAGCAATTTTCAGAGAATTACATGTCATATTCTCAATCAACTTTAAGGAATATATAAGTTAGGGAACTAAGAGACAAAAACCATAAAAACACCTTCAAAAACATAAACCGGAGAGGGGTGATAAGTGGCTCGGATTTGTCAACTATCTTTTCTTACCCCGATCTCATCCAATTGGGTTGCCAGGAACAAGTAAGGTTATATATTTGGCACAAAAGAAGTGGTCCTTCATTTGGTTTATGGCATGACATTTGTCATGCTATTATATATTTTACCCAGTTCATCTACATCTCATCACCATAAGGTTAGCCAACAGGTGATGAAATTTTTGGCCATGGTATCCCATAAGACATTAAGATGGGTTTATTCACTCTATTGATAGAGAGAAAACCCACACCAAGAAATCATGTTTCAAAGAATCAGAGGATAGGTTTACATTATTAATAACCTAATAAATATTTACAGAGCCCTTATTTTGTATAAGGGCTTGTACTAGGTAGTGAGGCAGTGTCTGCCCTCAAAGACCTCATAGTTTGGCTAGGCAGGTAGGTATATGCCCACAAA
The DNA here is from genome assembly GCF_003287225.1 of Phascolarctos cinereus. NCBI lineage: Eukaryota > Metazoa > Chordata > Mammalia > Diprotodontia > Phascolarctidae > Phascolarctos > Phascolarctos cinereus. Next base: position 573,211,689 of record NW_027555847.1, read on the forward strand.
AAAATAACAGACAACACAATTTAGTACCAAATGGACAATATGGGTAATATGTGACATGGGAGTTTTGAAGAGAGAAAGATCACTGTGCATTTGTCAGAAAAGTTTTCGGGGAGTTTTTCATAAGTGAATCCAAAATATTTGTACTTTTAAAGACAATTGTAGTTCTAAAATCCTATAGGTGAAACTTTATTATTAAGGGGAAAAAAACCTCCAAACTTGAGAAATTTCTAGGCCAACGAGTACGCAAAAAGACATCAAAATAACCATAATGGAAAATCAGCTGCAAAAGCTCAACCACATTGTCTACAAAAGTTTGTGTGTAAGAAGCTCTTTACTTACTGTCTTTAGCACCTTCATTAGATTCCCCTTTTCCATATACTCCATTACAAGAGAGTAATTCCCATCTTCTAAAATAAAGCCTAGGAACTTCACTACCCGATTATGCTTCAGCCTGTGCATGATCTTCCCTTCTTCAAGGAGAGCGGCATTATACCTGTTGGAGGGGAATATGCCAATGAGAATAAGTGCTATGGTGTCCCAGAACAGCGACCCTGTCATCAACAGGAACTGGACATTGTTCTAGACAAAGTGGCAGAGCAAACACTTTCCAAAACCACTGTGTAAAAGACGATAGAAGAAAACCTGCTTTCATTGTTATTCGTTGGGTTAAACAATTCTTTTCCTGTGGCTCCTATGAATGAGATGAGAAATATGAAGGAGGAGAGAAGTCATCTATTAACTTATTTGGGGAACTATATCAAGTCCTAAGGTCAAACTTTACTACCCCATAACACATGCAACTCTTATAAGCCCTCTCTGTTAGACCAGGGATTCCTAATCTAGGGTCTAGTAACCCCTTAAGGGTCTGTGCATAGATTTCAAGAGGTTCATGAACTCAGACAGGAAAAAAATTACATCTTTATTTTCACTAGTTTCTAACTAAAATTGGGTATTTCTTTCTATTACAATTAAAAAATATTCCAAAAAAGGGCCCATCAGGCTTTCCTGGACTGCCAAAGGGGTCAGTGGCACAAAAATGGTTCAGAATCCCTGCATGAGAAAGTCAAACTTCTTGTCAATGAATTCAAATGAAGGTAGTATTCCTCCAGAGGTTTTTTTGTACTTTGAGAGTTCTCTTGTACCTTGAATATACTTTGCTGATTCTCAGGTTTAAGGCTGGCCCTTGGCAGAATTGTGAAAAAGTAGGTAGTTTTTCTTTAATAGCCACCACTTCCTTTTTTCTCCTTTCCTTCCTCATTTTACATGTCCTCTGCCCTCTGCTGCCACAGGCCTTGCCTATTAGACAGTGAAAAATCCTCTTGGCAGTGAGATAATATTAAGATGTAATTTCTCATTGCTCCAAAAGTGGTCTGCATTTTTAAAAGGGACTCACAGGAGAAGAAGTGTTTAACCCAAAGGAAAGAATCTTTAATGGTAAAGTGTAACCAGCTAGTAGGGAGATACATTTGAAGAGAAAGATTTTCCAAGTGTCTTCAAATCATACTACATAGGAAATTGGCTGCTCTGGTTACAGGAAAAGCCAGCCCTACATATATATGTCTATCCTATGAATATGACCTACTGTCCTCCAACAAAGCTTCACGTGTGAATGAGATATGAGGCATAGAAGGATAGAGGCTAAGCATGAAGTCACTTGGGAGACCCTATCGTAGCCCACTATGTCTTTTCTGAACCCCTATCAGAAATACAGCTCCTATTTTAAAAGTAAAAACAACTTCCTCTAGGCCTGTATGATAACTGGCAGTGTAGCATAATAGACAGAATGCTAGATGAAGAATCAGGAAAACCTGGGCATGAATTCCAACTCAGACACTTCTAGGCTTTATTCTTCTGGGATAAGTGATTTCTCTCTAAGCCTCAGTTTCCTCTTCTATAAAATGGAGATAATAATAGGACTTACCTAACAGAGATGTTGTGAAGATCAAATGAAATAAAATACTTTGAAACCTTTTAAGGGCCATATAAATTTCAGCTATCATTCTTTTAACCATTGTTCAATGACTTCCAGTTTATATAAAAGGTAATTTTGCTGAGCCTCTAATTCACAAGCATTATAATAAATGTACAATTGATAGAAATATAGATACTAGCCAGTTAGACTTGATACAGTGGTCAGATTTAAAAGTCTGTTCCTAATTAATAATAATAACTAACATTTAAATAGAGCCTACTAGGTGTCAAGCACTGTGCTAAGCACTTTCAAATATAATTTCAGCTGTGTGACCTTGGGCAAGTCACTTAACCCCATTGCCTAGCCAAAAAAAAAAGAAAAGCAAATACAATTTCAGTTGATTTTTATGACAGTCCTGGTGCTATCTGGCCAAAATCTAAAAGAAACTAAGTAGTAATTCCAGAAAGCTCTCCTTCTGTCAGTACCTTGGGATGCTGTGGAACTATGGAGAGAGTTAAGAGAACAGATGGAGTGTGGAGGTTGGGGTGTGAAGGTACAGCCTCAGAGCCAAGGAATACATTGAGAGTTGAGAGTAAAAGGTTTAATGGGGCAAAGAGACTGTGTGCCTTTGGCTTCATGGGGCTTGCTACAGACCACTTTCTCCAATATCGCAACTCTGCTCTATGCACAGTAGGACTTGTGACCTAATTGACGGTATCTCTTAACTTCTCTGCCCTCATCTGTAAAATGAGGGGGTTAGATTACATATCCTCTGAAGTCCCATTCATCTCTTCCTCTGTGATCCTATGATGTAGGTGGACAGCCAGGTGGTACAGTGGATAGAATTCTGGTCTTAGAGTCAGGAGGATCTGAGTTTAAATGTGGCCTCAGACACTTACTAGCTGTGTGACCCTGGGCAAGTCACTTAACCTTGCTTGCCTCAGTTTCCTCACCTGTAAAATGAGCTGGAGAAGGAAATGGCAAACCACTCCAGTATTTTTGCCAAGAAAACCCCAAATTGGGTCACAAAGGATCAGACACCACTGAAATGACTGAACAACAACAACATGATGTAGGTAGTGTAGTGAACAGAGTGCTAAACTTAGAGTCCCAAAGACACGAGTTCAGATCCTGCCCCAGATACTAGCTAGCTGTGTGTCCCCACAGACCTAGTCTCTTAACTTTTCTCAGCCTCAGTTTCCTCATCTATAAAACACCTACTTCACAGGGTTGTTGTGTCAAATGAGATACTACATGTACTTTGCAAACCTTAGAATACTACATAAATGCTTACTGTTATTATAATATGATTCCCCATGCAGTATATACCAATATGGAGTACGCAATGACAAGAGCTCAGCAAACAGCTGTTTGTGTCTTAGTTTCTGTTTCAGAAGGAGAATGCCTAATGCAGAAAGAACTATTGCCCAATCACTTTATCCTTTTTATTAGCTTTTTAATAGTTTCCATGAGTTTAGGGCTTTTAATAGATTTTTTTCCCTCCTAGAGACACAAAGATTACTCGGAAAGAGCAACCATGGTTTAAGGAAGAGATATATAAGCTCAATTCATTAGAGAGATTTTTGGAAACCCCTTTCCATGTACTTCACAGACTTTCCATTCCTCTTTGCATTCTAAGGGAAATAAAGTTACAGTTAAACTACAGATAATCTTGCAGCCTATAACACCAGTTGAATGATCCACAGGAGCTATAGCTATGTCAAAATTCATGTAAATATTTTGTAATAGTGTTTGAGTTACAGAATCTCAGAGGTGGAAGAACCTACTAGGATAAACTTGTCTATTCTTCCACTTAAAGCAAGGATTCAATCTAAGAGATCTGTGACAGATGGCTTCCTAGCCTGAACACCTCTTATGAGAACTTATTACCTTGTGAGGCAGCTCAGTTGCATTTTCTGGAAATTCCACTCTTTGGAAACTTCTTATATTGACAGCTGAGATCTTCCTCCTTTCTATCTATTGGTCCATTTATCCCTAAGCCTCATTTCCCTATTCTTCATTCTCACTGTAACTTATAATCTCACCACCCTCAATCAACCCTGCTCTAGCTGTATTCTCTTTCCTTCCCAATGGTGACCCCTGAGTGAACCAGTTCAATTCTTTATTCTGCTATATTCTTGAAAACATTGCTCCCTTGTTCTATCACTCACTACTCGTGTGTGACCAAATCCAAAACTCCTACCACCCATTTCCTCCTCTCCTATTCATGTGCTACTGAACAGAGCTAGAGAAAGGCCTGAAAAGTGTGTAGCCCTCCTACAAATTTATTTTATCTAATTTCAACTAGAGATCACTACAGAAAGACAATCTTTTAACTCCTCCTTAATTGAATCCCCATCTCAATCTCCACTGAGTGTCCCATAGGCATGTCAAATTCAGTATACCCCTACCAAAATTCACTACTTTTCTACCTAACTCTACCCCTCTCCAAACTTCTCTATTTATGTTAAAGGCATCACTATAGTTCTAGTCACTCACATTGATAACTTTGAATATTCATTCTCAATCATTCCTCATATACAATTAGTTGCTAAGTCACATCAATTCTTTCTCCACATCACTAGCATCAGTGCCATCCACTCTCATGGCCGCCTAATTTAAGGCCCTTATCACCTCTAGCTTGGACCACACAATAGCCTTTTAAGTGGATTACTGACTTCTGTCACCTCTCCAATGTATCCTTGACACAGCTCACAAAATAATCTTTCTAAAGCATAGGTCGCATGTCATTCCCCTGCTCAAGAACATTCAATGACTCCCAATCGCTTCTTTAACAAAATATAAACTCTCTAGCTTGGAATTGAAAGCTCTTCATAATCTCATTCCAAATTCCCTCTTTAGGCTTAGTTAACGTTACTCCACTTCAGGTCCTTTACATTTTAAACCAGTCTATTTATAGTACTCCAAATTCAACACCTCATCTTCCATCTCTATAGCTTTGTGGAGGCTGTCCCTCATTTCTTGAATGCATCTGTTTCTCACCACTGACTCTTAGAATTCCTGGCCTCTTTCAAGGCTCAGCTCACAGGATGCCACTTACAGGAAGCCCTTCCTGATTTCCCCTAGTTCTTTCTCATCAAATGATCACAAATATAATTACCTATTTCCAAATTTTATCCCCCTGGTAGAGGGTAAGCTTCTTGAGAACAGGGACAATTTTTAATTTTGTCTAGGTAGGTACTTAATAAGTGCTTTTGTCTCTCTGCTCAAGCCTTTTACAGTATTTCCTACCTCCATTCTCTCAGCTGAGGACTTTCCTTCATACCTCACCAAAAAATGAAGTCATTTACCTTATGCCAAAGCCAAAGAAGAGATGCTTACATACCTCTTTACTCCTCTCCAGAACTCAAAGTTTGTCTGTCCTTCTGGGATGGGAAATAGCCTAATCACAGTTCCCTTCTCAGAAGCAGTGGCAAGTTTGGTACCACTTGCATCAAAAGCTAAGGCTGCTAGGGGACTATCATGAGCTGGTATCATGTCATCGGCCCTCAATTAATGGTGTCAAAGACTTGTACTTCCCCAATAGTTGCACTCCCAGGATAAGCCAAATAACAATTATCATTGTTTATTGACAGCACACACAGAACCCACAGGGTTAAGGGGAGTTTCCCTAATTGTATGCTGTACCTTCATATCATGAATGTTGTGTATGTATAGATATTTTTCTAGGCATAGTCAAGCTCTGCCTATTCAATCTGAATGCCAATATGGTATTGCAATAGCTGTAATTGCATATTTCAGTCCCCTTCTTAAAGTGGCAGGCTTTTAGCTTTTGTGGAGCTTCTCATTTCCCTCCTCCTCTTCTCATCTCACATCCTCCTGACATCATCTCCCACTATCTCTTCTTCAGTTCAGTCTCTAATGAAGAAGCTGCCCTTCTCCTTATCAAGTCCCAGCTATCACACTCCCCCCCCCTTTAATTTTCAAGAACTCTCTAGGTGTTGGCTCCTTCCCTTCTGCCAACAAACACAGCCATGTCTCTTTGGTCCTTAAAAAATTAACAAAAAACCTACAAACACACTCTCACTTGATCTGCCTATCTCCTCTATATATTTTTCTCTCATTCTCAGCTAAACTCTTTGTAAATTTTATCTAGATTTGATCCTGCTGCTTCCTCTCCTGTCACTCTTTCCTAAACTCTTTGCAATCCAGCTTGTGACCTCATTATCATTCAACTGAAACTCCAAGGTTGCCAGTGATTCCTTGATTGTCAGATCAAATGGTCTTTTGTAAACCCTCATCCTTTTGATCTTTCTCTAGCATGTGACACTGTAGACTACCTTCTCCTCCTAGCTACATTTTATTTTCTGGGTTTTTGTGATATTGCTTTGTTGTTTGTCTCCCACCTATTTTGATCCTTCTCAGGCTCCTTTCCTTCGTCTACTATTAACTATGGCTATCTCCAAACCTCTGTCCTGTATCCTCTCTCTCTCTCTCTCTCTCTCTCTCTCTCTCTCTCTCTCTCTCTCTCTCTCTCTCTCTCTCTCCCCCTCCCTTCCTTCTCTATCCCCCTCCCTCACCCAGTCATTTGGTGATGTCATCAGCTCCCATAGGTTCAATTATCTCCTATATGCGGATGACTACCAGATTTATATATCATCTCTATATTCTGTAAGCCTCACTCAATATATCCAAAAGAGATCTAATTATTTCATCCTTTTTCCCCAAATCTACCAATCTTCTGAACTTTCCTAATACTGCTATGTATACCACTGTCTTTCCTGTTCCCCAGGTTCATAATCTCAGTTCATCCTCAAGTGGTCACTCTTGTTCACCCCATATATCCAGTTAGTTGCCAGATCCTGACATCTCTGTCTCCATAACATCTCTTGAAACTGTTGTCTTCTCTTCACTTATACAGCCAACCCTCAGCAGCTCAACAGCCTCCTAATTGGCCTCCATAGTTCAAGTCTCTTTCTGCTTTAATGTATTCTCCACATAGCTGTCAAGGTGATTTTCCTAAAGCGTAGGTCTGACCGTGTAACCCTTACCTCCTTTTGCAAGTCAAGACACTACCCTGTGATGCCTTTGGTTCTCTTCCATGATGCAGGATGAACAACAATAAAATCCAATGACTTCCTGTTACTTCCAGTCTCAAATATCAGTCAATTAGTTAAAAAGCATTTACTAAGTACCTGCTTTGTGTCAGATAACTCATCCGGTTTTTAAAGTTCTGGCTTCTTCCCATATTTCCAGTTTTCTTAAACATGAACCAATTCCTTGCACATTGCCGTCTAACCAAATTGACCTATGTGCTGTTCTTCATATGAAATGCTCCATCTCCTCATCTCCATGTCTTTGTCTGGCTGTGCCTCATGCCTGGAATGCTCTCCTTCTTCATCTCTGATTTTTAGAATCCCTAGCTTCCTTCCAGACTCAGACTAAGCACCATGTTCTTCAAGAGACCTTTCTCAAACTCAGCAGCTGCTGGTGCCTTTCCTTCTAAGGCTACCTTGTGTTTACTTTGTATGTATTATACACACACACACACACACACACACACACACACACACACACTTTGCATATATTCACACATACATACACACATATATGCATACATATACATAAACACATACGTACATACTTATACCCACATATACACCTGTTATCTTCCTCATGTAAGCTTCTTGCAAACAGGGACTGGTTTTTTTTGTACCCCCAGGACTTAATGCAATGCCTGGTATATAGTAGGTGTTTATTAAATGCTTGACTGATGGATTGTTGGATTGGATGGAGAAATCCCCCTAAAGGCTAATAAAAATTCTCCATTTAAGGTGTACATGTTAAAGAGATATCAGCCCATCAAGACTGGATTGTCAGGGCCTGATATATATTCATAATCAATTCCTTTCATTTAGAATTCCTATGGGGGGCAGCTAGGTGGTGTAGTGGATAGAGCATCGGCCCTGAAGTCAGGAGGACCTGAGTTCAAATCCGGCCTCGGACCAAACACTTGGCACTTACTAGCTGTGTGACTCTGGGCGAGTCACTTAACTCTCAATTGCCTTTAAAAAAAAACCAACCCAGATTTCTTATGGAAGAACTTTTGCTCAGAAGAGCTAGTCTTTTGAGATGGTAAAGCTGTTAAAGGAGAAATCCAAGAAGCAATGTGGTATAGTGAGAAAGAGTACTGGCTTGGAGTCAAGAGACTTGGATTCCAGGTCTGGTTCTCTCACTTTCTAGTATGTGTGACCTTGGTAGAGTCATATAGCCTTAGGTTATTCATCAATAAAATGGGGGGAAGACTATTATACATGAACTACCTATTTTACAGAGTTGTAAGGTTCAAATGTTTGCAGAAGGGTTTCGAAAAATTTAAAACACAATAGGAATACCGGGTATACCTTACTGGGAAAAAGAAAGTAAAAAGAAAAGGAAAAGAAGTATTTTTTTTAAAAAATAGCTCTGTTGATACCAGAAATATTACTGGCAGCCATAGTGACTTTACACACAGGTGCCACAGGGGCAACTAGGTGGCACAGTGGATAGAGTGCTGGGCTTGGAGTCAGGAAGACTCATCTTTCTGAGTTCAAATCTAGCCTCAGACACTTGACCCTGGGCAAGTCACTTAACTCTGCTTGCCTCAGTTTCCTCATCTATAAAATGAACTGGAGAAGAAAATGACAGACTACTCTGGCCAAGAAGACCCCAACTGGGGTCATGAAGAGTTGGACGCAACTCAACAACGACACAGGTACATTACAGCATTGTACATCTCTTTCACAGATAGCAAGACTGTAGGACTATATCCTGACTCTGGTTAGGGGCTCAGCCATTTATGTTTGGCTTGCAGTCCTACTCCTAACATCTGAGTAGATTCTGCAAGTCCCCCATAGCTGGATGTGATAGGTGCAATAAAGCATATAAAGACAGCATATGGAAATATTAGAAAAATTCCTCCCATCCTCAGTCTTTCCTGAACAAGCCAGCTTACCATCTATACTACTGGTTTCTTAATACCAGCCATCCTACAAAGATGCTTGCCTAGGTACTATGAGAAACAGCGTGATATTAAAAAAAAAAAGTAGTGTGTACTAAAGAGTCAAAAAACCTGGGCAGTCTAGTCTCACATCTTCTACTTAATAGCCATGTGACTTTGGGCTTGTAACAACTTCCCTGAGTCTCTAGTTCCTCAGCTATAAAATGGGAGTGATCATCTCTGATTTCCTACTTCATAGAACTGTTGTGAGGGTCATGTGGGATAACATATGTAAAAACACTCTGAAAACTTCAAAGTGTTACACAGATATAAAAATTCATTTATATGTACCTTGATAGTCATAGCAGCCACTGATTGATTTTTGTGTTTTTTTTCATGTGGGCCAATTAAAGAAGGCCCTTCACCCAAAGAAGAAGGGGGGATATGTAGAAAGAGAGAGCTAGAGTAATTGTGGAATATTTATGAGTGCATTTCTGTACTCTAAAGAATTCTACCAACACCTGGTGACTGTTTCATTAAAACATAGCTGGAGTCTTCTGACCCTAAATGTCTCATTCAGTTTTTTGTGCCCAGAACATAGTAAGCTAACTTAGTACATTCTCAATCTCCCTATTCTCTCTCTCTCTCTCTCTCTCTCTCTCTCTCTCTCTCTCTCTCTCTCTCTCTCTCTCTCCCTCTCTTCATATTCCCTCTGTCTCTTTCTCTCTCTATTCTTTCTGTCTCTTTCCCCCTACTCTTTCTGTCTCTCCCCCTTCTTTTTCTCTCGCTCTCCTTATTCTCTCTCAATCTCTCTCTCCTTATTCTCTCTCTTGTTTCTCTGTCTCTCTCTCTCTCCCTCTCTCTTTTCCACCCCTCCATTCTCTCTGTCCTTCCCCCACCCCAATATAAAACTGTACAGCCTCTAATAGCTGTGGGCCATCTAGTGGACAGGCTATCATCTAGATCAGGGGTGGGGAACCTGCCACATGTGTCCTTGAATTCTAGATAGATGAGACTTTCATTGGCCAGACAAATATGGGAAGCTAAGTGGACCAGAATATGTCTTGTATCCTAATTGTATGAGTAAGTATATGCATGTTACTTATATATCTTTCAATAAACCCTAAAATTACATGAACTGAATGATACTTTATTCCTAAAACCCTGATTTGACTAACACATTTTCTCTCTTTCCACTGAATCTCATCATGCCAACTTACTCAGTACGCTTGGGTCCAGTGTATACATTTTTCAGGATCACAAGGCCATGGCTTCTATGAAAACACAAGGATACCATCCCAAACCCTCCACTGTCTATCTGCTCCTTCTCTAACAGGTCATCAGTTTTCATCTCCATGTCATCCAAAGACATGTCTGCTTCTCTTTTAGATGTACAGTCTTTTGGAAAATGTAGTTCTTTGTCTAGCATAATTCTGACCTGCAAAGAAAGCAGAAAGAACCATTATGCTTGTATATTTAATAAGCATTTTCAAGGGTGTATGCTTTGTGCTCCATACTGCCCATACTATTTTGAGCCCTAGGAGGCTCCGGTTTCATTCTTTTTTAAAAAAATTTAATTTATTTTCTTTATGAATGGAATAGCCATAGGAGACGGTCCATCAAGTGCTTCAGGCTACAGAAGGTCAAATCCTGCTAGATGAGGAACTTAAAAGAGAGTTCCCACAAGGTTCTGATTTTGTTTGAGTCTCTCTTCCATCTGTGAAGAGGGGGAAGTCACTGGAAGGTTTCCCAGAATAATCATAAGCTGACAAGAAGCTGGGTTACTCCCTGATCAAAGGATATTCATTGAATGGGCCCTATTTACTTAGAGTGCTCTATGAATGCTAGCTATTACTTCTCTTCCTTGCTCCTTATCAAGCTAGGTTTAGGAAACACAAACAAATATTTTCATATAAAATATTCTGACTTTGTTCTTTGCAGAGAGATTCTTGTAAGAATGAACGAAAAAGAAAGAAAAGATGAACGAGTGCTCTTAGGTCCACTGCCACATTTTAGGTTATGCTCATATGAGTTTATCCTTATTTTCACTGCTGCTGATAAAAAATAATAATAATAGCTGGCATTCACATAGGATTGTAAAGTCTGTAAAAACCCTTTACATACACTATCTCATCTGTTCCTCACAACAAGCCAGTGAGGTGGGTGGTATTATTATTCCCATTTTACAGATGAGAGTACTGAAGCTCAGAAATATTAAGTGGTTTACCCAGCAATTAAGGCAGGATTTGAACAACCTGAGCCTGGCTACCGACGACCCAGGTCTTTCTGACTCTGAGTGCAGTCTTCTGGTTACTAGGAAGAAACAATTAAAAATTAGACTTTAAGAATATTTCTAAAGAGAAGGAAGTTTCCCAAGTCTTGTGGCAAGAAAATTCTTTCTTCTGTCCAACTTAAATGTTCCATTCTGTGGTTTAGGCCAATTTCCTCTTCGTGTGTTTTGTTCTCAGTACAGGTGGTAAACAATTGGTAACTATTTTTATAATAACCATCTTGTATTTAAGACCACTCTCTGGCCCAAATAATCAGTTCTAACAACTTTCAGACATCTTTTTGTGTGTTTTTTTTTATCATTTAGATTTACACTCTGGACCCTCTCCATGTCCTCCATATCTAAAAACAGACTGGGCTTCTAAGTGCTTTACAAATATTATCCATTTGGCACAATGGATGGCACATAGTAGGAGCTAAATAAATGCATATTCCCAACCCCCACCTCAGAGGCTACTTTGTCTAACCTATGTTTTAATAAGAATCTCTTCTAATTTTTGCCTACATTGAGGAAAAACTCACTACTTCCCAAGGCAGCCCGGTCTATTTTTGGGTAGATTTAAAAGTTAAGGTTGTTTTCCCTTAAAATCACTCTGCGGTCTTTTTCTCTGCAACTTCATCTGTGGATTCTAGTTCTGCCTTCTGGAAGCAAGAACAAGGCCTCTTCCACACTCCAGCTCTTCCAGTTCCTAAGGACTGGCATCCTTAATTCTTCTCTTTTCCAAGTTAAATATTTCCTTCAAGAGATGCTTAAGTCTATATCTCAATTTCCTGTACTATTCTGGCTATCCTTCTCTGGACGCCCTCCACTTCATTAATACCCCTAAAATGAGGCCCCCAGATCTGAACAAAATACTCAAACTCTATCCTAAGCATAGTGGTAGATTATCTGATGTTACTTACATTCTAAGCTCTTAATTGTACCGACCAGCTGAGCCAAAGTTTTCTTTTTGTACCTCCAGATCTGGGGAATGAGAACAACAAAACAAATGTTATCTGGATCACTTCTTTGTGCTTTAAAATTTTTTAAATTTATTTTATTTTTAATTTATGGAATAAAACAAGCATTTCTATAACATAGTAAACTGCAAATCTGTTAGGTACAACTTGCTATTCCTTTTAAATATATAGTAAAGTTATCGTGTAATTTTTTTTCCTTTTTTTTTCCCACCTACCCCTACATGGCTACCATTAGACACACATATGTATATATATGTAAAATCATTCTATATATACTTTTACTCATCAGGTCTTTCTCTGGATGTAGATAATGTCTTCCTTCATATGTCCTTTGTAGTTAATTTGGGTATTTATAATAGTCATAATGACTTAGTCATTCAAAGTTGTTCTTAAATGAATATTGCTGTTACTGTATATAATGCTCTCTTGGTTCTGCTCATTTCTTTGTGCTTTTGCTTAATTTACTCTGAAAATCATGGAAACTTGAATTCCTTCAGAATCCAGATTCATTAAGTAATTACCAGGGTCATGTGTTAATGGATTTTAAGTTCTCTTGTTAGAGACAAGGACTGTTTCTTTTATTGTTTTTTTGTATTCCTAGCACTTACTACAGTGCCTGGCAAATAGTAGGAGCTTAATAAATACTTGTTGGATCAAACTGAATTAGAGTTTAATAGATTACCTCTGCACAAGGTATGTCTAAGTCATACCTTCATTGAGGTCCTTTCCCTTCTTTGAATAATATTTCTTTCTAGAGAAGACCATAGCAGAAGACACGGGGGGGGGGGTAATCAGGAGAAAGAAATTTGCTAGAGAGCTGAGCAGTAAAAAGTAAGGGATCCCCTCACAGATTTGGAAATGCTATCCCACTTCTCCCTATCCACAAAAAAGAAAGGAAAAAAATAGAGGAAGAGGTCAGAAACATATTTTCAAAGATTATTTGAAGAAGGGGAGAAACTGGGGCTTTATCTATTGACTGAAAAGCCTCACTAACCTTATTACTGCCCTGTTGCCCTAGAATCCTAGAGCCTATCCAAACTCTGCTATCATTAGGTTAGACTTGTGAACATTCCCAGATGAGCCCCACCTACCACCATCCCTGACAATGTGGGTGAGTGATCACAGTTATTAAGGCCTTCTCTCACTAACTCTACATACTGGCCTAGGCCCACCTGTCTGGAGCCTTGCCCTTTAAAAAAGGCCTACTCAGGCAGAGACAACTCTTCTCTTTAAGCCCAGGAATCTGATTCCTATCCCAGAAGCTTGAACTATGGAGATAAATTTACCCTAGGGGATCAGGAATTCCCCAGGCTTCCTTAAGCCATCTTGGTTCCTACATAAGGCATCAGAGTGGCTGCTGCTCAGCCCCGTCCCCGTTCCTTCCCCTTTCTCCCAGCTTAAGGCCAGAGGCTTGAGTTAGGAGAACCAGGGGCAGAATAATTCAGTTATTCCCCATGCCACAGCTCCACCCCTTCCCAGAAGAATACCTAGCTAGGAATCAAATTTAAAAAACAAATTTCATAACTTCCAAATATGACTATGAATATGACTTTCATAACTTCTAAAACCTCTCTGTACTCATCTAAGCGTGAATGTCTCCCATCATTTTCCCTCCCTTGGTGTTTCCCCCCAACCAATCCCTAGGGAAGAAAGCTACTCCTTCATTCTGTCTTCTTCATGGTGCTTGGCCAGGTTCCAAAGGCTTCACTCTAACCCCCTCAACCCTGTCTGAGCCAGGTTAGGAACAGAAGGCTCCCTCCCTAGGTCTGTTTCTGTCTCCCCTCCCTAACGAATCTCCTTCCAGGCAGCCATATGCAGTAGGCCTCATCTCCCTCCATCCTCCTACCTCCATCTGTGCTGGCCAGGGAATGAAGGACTCTTTCCCACTTCAGCACATCCGAGGTGGAAGGTCTTTTCCTCCCTTGGGCCCCTGACCCACCTCGGTCCCAACTGTGCCACTCAGGAGCTACAGAGCTCACCACCATCTTAGCCTATTAGAAGCTGGCTTCATTCTTTAGCCACTTCCAAGCTTGGTCAGGGGAGGAAGGGTTTTCCATTCTCCCTTAACCCCTCCCCTGGCTCTTCTACTTGTTCAGGGTCTGAAAGTTCCACCCCACTTCTGCCCCACCTGGGCTGGCTAGGGACAGGTTTTTTCTCCCTCAGCCCCATCCACTTATACCTGGCCAGCACTTTCCTTTCCTTCTTTCAGATGTTCTGCCTTTTGTAGCAGCAGGAAGACTCATAGCCCTTTCAGTCCCATAAGTCTCTTGGACTCTACCGGTACCTTCTCAGAGCCTGATGACCTCTCTCTCCTTCTAGCCCCTCCTATACCAACCAGGGGCCCCAACCACATTGGGCCAGGTAGTGACAAGAAGCCTTTCTTTATTTCAATCCCATCAAAAGAAAGCTTCAGCTTCATCCAGAATGGTTACTGTGGAAGGGAAGAAGAACCCCTCTACCCTGTCAGCCCTTTCCCTGTCTCTTCAGGAGACCCTCCTATCCTGTCTCACCCTCCTATCCAAAACCCTCCTCCTAGTACACTACTCCTGTACCAGCAGTTCCAGCTTATAATGAGATCAGACCAGTTTGTTATCCCTCCACAAAAAATATTGAGTGGTACATTTTTAAAAATTTGATACAATAAAGAAATTCTCCAACATAAAAGGCCTAAGGGATAAAATCATTCCAGAAATACAAGAAATACAAATTTATGGATGGGATGGGAGAAGTTCCATATGATAAATTAAGTTGGATAATAGTATACTGAAGGAATTAAAGGAGTTTCAACTAATTAAAAAACACACACAAGGAAAAATAAAAGAACAGTTAGGAAAAATGTAAAATTACATCTAAGGATAAAGAATATTAATAGGATGGGGACAGAGATCTGACCTGAGATTTCATTGATCAGGAAATTCCCAGATGAGCAAACTCCCTCTACCAAAGCAAGGTCTCTAAAATGTATAGTCCTAGAGAGTTACTAGAGCACTGAAATGTTAAGTGACTTGTCCTGGATCACAAAATAAAGGAGGATCTAAATAAATAGAAAGACATTCAGTGTTCTTAGGTCAGGTTAATACAGTAAAAATGACAATATCTAAATTAATATGTATGTTTAATTCAGTATTCATCAAAATACAGACTGGTTTCTTTATGGAACTAGACAAAATCACCAAATTGATATTAAAAAAACCAATTAGATAAGAATATTATGGGTTACACTGAAGAAAAAAGCTGATGAAAGAGGTCTAGGATTCATTCACTTGCTAAATCATAAAGCATTTTATATCCATCTATCTATCCACTATATTAACTGTCAGGGATACAAATAGAAAATATGTAACAATTCCTAGCCTCATGGAGTTTACTTTCTATTGAGGAAAATAATCAATAAGCATATAAGTAAATATAAAATAAAGTAATTTCAAAGGTAGGAAAGGGAGACACTTGTAACTGGGAGGGCAGTGACTAGGAAACACCTTACAGAGGACATTGGCACTTGAGTTTTATGGCAGTTAGGGAGTCTAAGAGATTGAAGTAAGGAAGGAATATGTTCTAGGTAGGGGGACAGACAGCCTATGAAAATTAAGAGAGACTGGAGAGAGAATGTGATCTTTAAGGAATAGCAAGCATATGCCAGTTGGCTGGCCAGTAGAGTGTATGGAAGGAAGGAAGAAGGGAGAGTCAGAGGAAGGAAAGAAAGAAGGAAGGAGAGAAGGGATGAAGGAAGGAAGAGGGAAGGAAATATAGAAGGAGGCGGGAAAGAAGAAGGGAAGAAGGAAAGGAAATCAGCATTTATTTAGTGCCTACAATGTGCCAGGCATTGTGCTAAGTGCTTTACAAATATCCTCTCATTTGATCTTCAAAACAACCATGGCAGGTAGGTGCTATTATGGTCTTGATTTTGCAGTGGAGGAAACTGAGTCAGACAGGTTAAGTGACTTATTCAGGGTCACACAGCTAGTTAAGTGTCTGAGGCTGGATTTGAACTCAGTCTTCCTGATTCCAGGCCAATTGTTGTATGCAGTGTGCCTCCTAACTGATGTGTAATAAGCCTTGAAAGGCAGGCTGGAGCTAGATTGTGAAAGGCTTGCCACATAGAGGAGTGTGTATTCATCCTAGCAGCCGCGGAGAATCACAGCTTTTTGATTAGGAGTCAGGTCTGTGCTTTAGGAGTATCATTTTGACAACTATGTGACATCAGAGTCTTGAGGCTTGCTGATTCAGCTAAGTGAAGCTCTCTGCTTCTGAGTTGCCCATTATGGTCCAACAATCAAGCATCAGAGCACCTGGAGCTCCTAGCACTGTTTTGTATCAGGGCAACCAAAAAAATATCAAAAGCCTGAGCCATTATTTTCCTGAACCAATCAAGTCTTAAGGATGGTTTCAATACCTTTTAAGGAAACAAAACCCAACCAAAAAACCCCCCAGCTTAACTTGCATGGGATGTTGGGGGGTGGTTAGGATATTGCTCTCACCATAGCTGTCAAGTATGCCAACTATCCAGGGAAACCATTTTTTCGAGA
This sequence comes from Phascolarctos cinereus, assembly GCF_003287225.1. Lineage (NCBI taxonomy): Eukaryota > Metazoa > Chordata > Mammalia > Diprotodontia > Phascolarctidae > Phascolarctos > Phascolarctos cinereus. Next base: position 573,228,316 of record NW_027555847.1, read on the forward strand.
AATGTACCAGCCACCCCCACCAAGTGCCACCCATAGGGCAGGCAAGCCAGCCTAGCTGAAGCCACAAGGATCCCTGAGGAAAGACAGGATGCAGCATGTACCAGGTGTGCCAAACAACCACTGCCATGACCACTATCTCCCTGAGAACCCTGATGAAATCATTTCAGGACCCTAAACTAGCCTTTGGAATAGCAATGTTTCCAGTCAAGTGCCCACAGCCATCCTCCTGTAAAGTAATATCTATATGTAGATGCAGCTTGGCCATGGTACTGCAGGTACTGTGGCCACAGTTACTGAAGACTCAGAAAAGAAAGTTTTTGCCACCAAAAGTCCTTGGCAAAATTTGATGTGATTTTATCAGTGTAAGTGACATTAAAGAAGAGACATAACCATTTGTTTTGCTCTAAACCCTAAGGATAGTGGGACCTTTCTCTCTGACTTGCAGCTGAAACCTTCCATATAGATTGTCTCTCTCCCACATTACAATGTGAGCTCTTTGAGAGTTAGGACTGTCTTACCTTTCTATTTGTATCTCCAAGGCTTAACACAGTGCTTTGCAAGAAGTAAGTGTTTAATAAACGTTACAATCCTTAATTCATTCATGATCTCCCCTTGTCCAAAACACCAGGGGAGATTGTCCAACATATCCCAAACAGAATTCATTCTTTCCCCCTAAACCCTTTCCTCTCTCCAACTTTTCTCTTATCAATGAGGGCACCACTATCCTCCCAGTTACCCAGGTTCACAACTATGATGTGAACTATTGACTCTTCATTCTCACTCATCCCACATATCCTTTCTGTCGTCACATCTATATCTAATCATTTGCCTTCTTAATGAGGGGGATGAAGAGGGAGGGAGGAAGAATTTGGAACTCAAAATTTTAAAAAACAAATGTTTAAAAAAATTTTACACTAAATTTAAAAAATAGTTAAAAAAAAGAAAAGGAAAAAGAAAGAAATGACAAGTAAGATGCTTTCAGAAAAACATGGAAAGACATATATGAACTGATACTCAGTAAGCAGAACCAGTAGAATAGTGTAAAAAGTGACAGCAATATTGTACTATGATCAACTGTGAATGACTTAGCTGTTCTCAGAAATACAATGATCAAAGACAATTCCAGAGGATTCATGATGAAAATGTTATCTACCTCCAGAGAAATAACTGATAGAGTCAAAGCAGATCGAGGTACGCTTTTTTTTAAGCTTTATTTTTCTTGAGGTTGTTTCTTTTTTGGTCTGTGTTTCCTTTTACAACATGACTAATATGGAAATGTTTTGCATGACTGCACATGTATAATCTATATCAAATTGCTTGTCTTCTCAATGAGGGGGAATGGGAAGGAGAGAGAAGGAATTTGGAATTCAAAGTTTTACAGAACAAATGTTAAAAATTGTTTTTACATGTAATTGGAAAAAAATGTTTAAAATGAGCACAGCCCAGAATGACACGTAATAATAAGGAAGTAAGTAAAAAAAAAAGTTATTAAGCACCTTCTCTGTGTCAGGTACTGGGCTAAGCACTTAACAAACATTATCTCATTTGATCTTCACAACACCCCTGGGAGTTGGTGCTATTATTATCCCCATTTTATGGATAGGGAAGTAAAGCAGACAAAGGAACTTGCCCAGGGTTACATAACAAATAAGTGTCTGGGGCCAAATTTGAACTTGGGTCTCCCTGACTCCAGGCCCAACACCTTCTCCACTGTGTCATTTAGGTGCCTCTAGGCATAGAATTTTTAACTGGAAGGGACTAATCCAATATGATTCAAAGCAAATCAGCAAGCATTGATTATGTGTCTACCACATGCACAGCACTGCGCTAGCTGCTTCAGATACAAAGATAAAATGAAAACATAATCCTTTCTATCAGAGTTTACATTCTACTGAGAGGCTACACCAGGTAGAGAGAGAAGCTAGCAACCAGGGGAATCAGGAAAGGCTTCCAGTAGAAGGCAGCACAGGGAGTGAACCCTGAAGAAAGCCAGAGATTCGAAGAAGCAGAAATGAGGAGGGAGTGCGTGCATTCTAGGCATGGGGAGGCAGAAGATGGAATGATGAGTTTCGTGAAGAGCAGGCAGGTCACTCTGGCTGAGACATAGAGTGCATAAGGAAGAATAATGTGGTGCAGTGGATAGAGAGAGCACTAAACCTGGAGTCAGGAAGACCTGAGTTCCCATCCAGATTCAGACACTAACTAGCTATATGACCCTGGGAAGGCCACATAAGCCCTCTCAGACTCAGTTTCCTCATTTATAAATGGGGATAATAACAACACCTATATTACAAAGCTGTTGACAGCTAGGTAGCTCAGTGGATAAGAGTGTAAGGCCTAGGAGTCAGGAAGACCTGAGTTCAAATCTGATCTCAGACATTTACAAACTGCGTGACCCTAGACAAGTCACTTGCTTGACAATGAAATCATTAGTTTCCTGAGGCTGCTACCTGCTAAGTTTTGTACATCAAATTGACCATTTGCCATGCTTGTTCACTGTGTAGGACACTAGGGTATGCTGTCATTGAAGACTGTGTTTCAAGAGGTTTCTAAGAAAGAATTTATAAATATAACATGTTTCTGCCTTTTTCTGGGAAAAGATAGTAGAAGATCTTGAATACTAGGCTAAGTAGTCTGGTCTTTATCTTTTAGGAAATAGGTAGTTATTGAAGATGTTTTAGCAGGGAAATATCATGATCAAGAAAGATTAATCTAGTGATTTGAGAAAACAATCTGGGAACAGGGTTCAAGATGATTTACAGGGGACTGTAGAAGTAGACCAACAATTTAGGGGACTACTAAAATAATAGAGGTATATGGTAATTCAGTCCTTGTCTATGTTTATGGCATTGGGAACAGTGTGTTAGTGTCCCAATTTTCCCACATCCCCTCCAATATTTGTCACTTTCCTTTTGTCATACTAGACAACCTGATAGATGTGGGGTGGTACCTCAGAGTTATGTTAATGTGCATTTCTCTAATCAATAGTGATTTACAGTATTTTTTTTCCACATTATGGTAAATGAGTTTTTAGTTTTTTAAAGGAAAGGATAAAAATAGTGCAAATTAAGAATTTAAAAATCAGTAAGCATTTGCTTTGTCCAGTCCCCTAATCTCAACTTCTGCCTTGTAATGACTATTGCTTTTCAGGGCTTGAAAGACCTCCACAGAATTCTGGGAAACGGTGAATTTGCCCCCGGATTACTAAACAAGGATCCTCTGATCGCTACGTTTATGATTTAAATTAATGAGATAGCATGGTATAACAAAGAGCACAGGACATTAGATTGAAATTCTGTATCCTCTGCCACTTATTAGCTAACTGACTTTGGGGCAGTCACCTAACTACCTGAGTCTTGTTTTCTTAATCATATAAAACGAGGCTAATAATATTTGTACTACCTGTCTCCCAGGGTTGTTTTAAGGATCAAATAAGTAAAATGTTGCATATAAGGATAGAAGAGTCTTGGAATAACAGAAGGCTGAACATTGAAGATTTGTTCCCTTCCTCATGAGTGGGAATAAATGAGTGAAAGAAAGGAAGAAAGGAAGGAAGAAGTAAAGAAGGAAAGGACAGAGAGAGGAAGGGAGGGAAAAAAGGAGGCAGAGAAGGAAGGAAGGAAAAAAACAGGAAGGAGGGAAGGAGAAAAGGAAGGTCATTTATAAGTACTTACTATATACCAGGACCTGTCTAAAATACAAACAAGGAAGGCAGTCTCTGCCCTTAAGAGCTCGCATTCTAATAGGAGAAGATAACACATACAGAGGAGTAGTGGCTGGGAAAGGTGTTTTGGTCTGGGAAGTCACAGGGATGGTAAATAGAGTAATAAATAAACATTTCCCTTCCAGGAATGATATTGTTGAATTGATTACTGTTCTCAACCTAGTTAGAAATTAAATTAGACTGCTCTCCTTTACATAATAACTCCAAACTCCAAAGTTCAGTAGCATATCTGTCTAGAAGCAACTGTTCTCTTGTCAGTGCAAAATGAGTTGCCAGCCTCAGAGGGCTTAGATCTACCTACCACTTTTGTAAAGATTTCTGCTCTTATGAAAACAATGCTCCAACGGGGTCTAGAAGTTACCATGCTAGAAATAGGATAAATGTGCTCTGAGCTTTGCAAGTCACATGACATAGACCTATAGAGCTTTTTCTTCTACTCTTAAGAATCTAATTAAGAGATACAGGAAGGCAGACTTTGACATCATTACTATCGATGAAAATAAGATAGAGACTGGACCTGTGCTTTCATTGGACTAGGGAGTTCCAGGATGAGGGATCTCCCTCTATCAGTATAAGTAAGCACCCTTCTCTCCAATTCATAATCTTTGAGAATTGCCTAGAGTACTGAAAAGTTTGTGACTTGACCAGTTACACAGCCAGCATGTAGGTACATGTTGGAGGTAGGGCTTGAACTTGGATCTTCCTGGCTCCAAGGCCAGCTCCCTGTCTACTATTCCAAGGTACCTCTCTAAGCAATGAAATAAGAGTATAAATATCAATTGTTTTCTTAATAGTTGACGGAAAGAAGAATGGAGGTTCAAGAGGCACAACATGTGAGAAGCACTTGTAACTGAAGCCCACTTGATCTTAAAACAGATTGGAGATGCTTGGTTAAACCTCTGAATGCCAATGAAATGAATTCAAAGCCACTCCTTCAGGACTGAACATCAACATGACATGGATTCTATATGTGTATGGCAGGAAGTTGATAGTTGTGTATGAGACTGTAGAAATGATTAGGATCTAAAAGGCAGTGGTTCTATAGCTTAATATCTTAACTAACCCCTTGTCTAAATGAAATATTCTTCCAAAATGTATCTCATGTACTACTGTGACCTTTAAAAATGCCCATATGGGATACACAGTATTTACCTTCTGAAGGATAACACTAAATAGTTGCTCCCCAGTTTGGAAGTGGTCATCTTTGAGTAAGCTCAGCCGGTAAAAGATAGGGGTTCATTTATTCATTCCCCAAATGTTTACTGAGAGCAGGACTTTTTTCCTTTCAATTTTCAACCTTCCATAACTCTCAAGCACTATGGAAGATGCAAGGATGAGTAAGATACAGTTTCTGCCCTCCAGTGGCATGTCAGATTCCTGCTATTTGGTAGCCAGAGATTACTCGAGCAAAGCATTTTGTATAACTGTTTGTCACTGGTCACAAAGGGAAGCTGCCCACAGAAATGTGTATCCACTTCTGCAAATGTCCTTCGCCACTTTGGCCAGAAAGACAGTTAAAACATATGCTTTATAGAAGTAGCAAAATAGTATACACAAAGACTGCAAGAATGGAAACAGGAAAAAAAAAATCAAAGACCACAAAACAACCAAAATGGAATGATGTGAAATTATAAAGACCAAGATTGGCACCAGAAGGAAAATCTATGAGAAAATATCCACCCCTTGCTCCACTTCTTTGAAGAAGTAGGGGATTATGGTTGTGGAAAATTGCATATAATGCCAGATTTTTCTCCCTAATGTAGCAATTGCTTTTGCAAAAAAAAAAAATTCCTCTTTTAAAAACTATTTTTATAAGGGATAGCTTTCTAAGAAGGGGAAGGGGGATACAGAAGGAAACAGAGGTTATATGAAAACAAAAGACAGCAATAAAATCTATTTAAAAACAAAAAGGAAAATAAAGAAAAAATGCATGCTTTACTTATGGGAGGTCAGTAATGTCATCTCTGCATACCAAAAATGATATTGTTTTATTATGGAAAGCAGAATCAAGAGAAAGGGAGAGATAGAGATACAAAAGGGAGAAGGAAGGGAAGGAGAGCAGGAAGAAAGAACCATAGATCACTCCGGATAGAAAAAAATCACTGAAAAACTTTGTACGCCCAATCTTTTATTATTTCTCATTTCCTTATACTTTCAATCTCAATCCTACATTTGTATAACAGGCAACACTTCCTCCTTCTCAATACACCATATCTATCTATCTATCTATCTATCATCTATCTATCTATCTATCTATCTATCTATCTATCTATCTATCTATCTATCTATCTATCTGTCTATCTATCTATCTATCTCTCTATATCTATCACCATAGTTGTCAACAAGCCCTTGCCTACAAGATCTAGTCAATGTCAAGCTGGTATAAACTCCAAACAAAGTTTTTATTAGTATGTATCCAAGACCCTTGTTTAAATTCTAAGTCTCAGAGCAAAACCTTGAAAACAAGTTTTTTCCAGGCTACCATTCTAAGAAAAATTCTTATCTTGTTTTCTTCAGGGGCCCCTCTTTTTGTTGGACCCTAACTCTACAGGGACTGCTGACCAGTACTTAGACTTGACAAATAACTGCCTTCTGTTAAGTTTTTTTTAAACAATCATTTTATTCCTTTCATGCAACTTTACCCAATACATTGTTATTTTAGTGTTTAGAACCACATGGTAAAGTTGTTACTATGTGGTATTCAGAGCTTTACCAAAATACTTCCATTTAATTTTACCAGCCTGGTTCCATTTTTTCCATCAACTGGGGAATAGTAGAAATGAACTACACATCTAAATTTAATTATATTTTGGGATTGGCTATGATCATAATGCCCAGGGCCATCCCTACAGAAGATTTCAGGGGCCTGAGATAAATCATATCCCTCCATACTCAGCATTTTTATACAGGTAAAAATGGGTTTAAATGATCATAGAAAGCTTTACAGGGAGATAAACCATCCCGGAAATACAAAGCTTTGATAGACAAAGGGAAGTCTAGTATGTCTTAATCAGATCATATCTGGAGTATTAAGTTGAATTATAGATAACATATTTTAAAAGAGACTGCAAGCTAGAAAAAGGACGGCAACTAGGATGGCAATAGAGAGATAATGCTATATGAGCACTGATTAAAGAAGCTGGAGACGTTTAGCTTGGGGAAGAGAAAACTTAGTGTGGGTAGAGTTGGGGCATGTTTTTAAGTATTTGAGGGGTGGTCAGGGAGAAGAGGGATTAAACTTGGTCTGTGAAATGCCAGAAGGCAAAACTAGGAGCAATGGATAAAAGTTCTGAAAAGAAAGATTTAGGATGAAAGTAAAAAAAGAAAAACAAAACGAAACAAAACACCATTTTCTAAACATTAGAATTATACCAAAGTGGAATAGGCTGCCTTGGCAGAGAGCAGTAAGCCCTTACTAAACACCTTCAAGTGACTACCCAGTTAGGAATGTTATAAGAAAGGAGTCTTATTTGTAGTATAGGGGCTATAATAGAATCAAGGACAAGAATCTAGGACCCCAGATTTAGACTCTGAAAGGACCTCAGAGGACATCTAGTCTAATGTATTTATCTTACACATGGTAAAACTGAAGCCCAGGGAGGTTAAGAGATTTGCAGAAGGTATCGCAGTTAGTGTCAGAAGACATGGGCTGGACTAGAAGACATCTGAGTTTTCTTCCAATTTGGATTCTGTGATCCTATTAATTATTTAATTTGTTGTTGTTCAGTCATTTTTCAGTCATGTCTGACTCTTCATGACCCCATTTGGGTGTTTTCTTGGCAAAAATACTAGAATGGTTTGCCATTTCCTTCTCCAGCTCATTTTACAGATGAGGAAACTGAGGTAAACAGGGTTAAGTGACTTGTCCAGGGTAACACAGCTAGTAAGTGTCTGAGGTCACATTTGAACTCAGAAGATGAGTCTTCCTGACTTCCAGGCCTAGCACTCTATCCACTGTGCTACCTTGCTGCCCAAAATCATTTAATATAACATAATCAGAAAGCAGTTAATAGTTATAAGTTATTTTTACAACATTATCTCATTTGAAGCTCACAATAATTTTATGGAGTAGGTATGATCCCCTTTTTATAGATAAGGAAATAAAGATCAGAGAAATTAAGCAAATTGCCCAAAATAAGTGGTAAAGCCTGGACACAAGAGTTCAGGTCTTCTAACTCTCCTGCTCTTTGCTCTTTCTACTTTGTGGTCCAGTGGATAGAGCACTAGAGTCGGGAAGAGCTGAGTTAAAATCCGGCCTCAGACACTTATGAGTTTATGACCCTAGGTAAGTCATTTAATCTGTATTTGCCTCAGTTTCCTCATTTGTAAAATGGGGTCAATACTAGCATCTCCCAGAGTTGTGAGGATCAAATGTGATCATAATTGTAAAGTACTCAGCACAGTGCCTGGCACATAGCAGGTACTATATAATTGTAAGCCATTATAATGCCATGCTGCTTGTCTCAATACTTTATACATCAGGAATACATGCTCAGACCTTCAAGGACACTCCTTTCTTAAAATCTTTCATCAATCATTTTTTGTTTATAAATATTGTTACTTATATTTTTGAAAGTGCAAATTCCAACGAATTATTTCATTTACTGTATTTACAATCCCAATACCTGGCACATAGTAGGCACTTATTAAATGCTTGTTGACTGCTTCGTTGATCCCTACATCTCAGTGTGTGGACAAAGGGATAGGGATAAGGATCAGATCTATTATTTCATTGGAAGAGGAAACTGCATCTATCAATGCAGGTCGGCACCTTCTCTCCAACTTAGAATCTTGGAAATACTTGTACAGGGTCATACAGACGGTATGTATCACAGGAGAGACTCCCTGCTGCAATCCTATTTTCCTCAGCATCTCCATTTTGCAGATGAGGAAACTGAGGTGGGAAAGAACTAAGTGACTTGACCATGGTCACTCCAGGTATTCAGAAGTTCATTTGATATCTCTGTGCCCTAGTTTCTCCAACTGCAAACAGAATAATAAGTGGGGAAGAACAGTGGTCTATGATCCTGTGAACCAAACAGGGCCAAAGATTCTAATTTGACTCATAACAACTTGCCATAACTTTGATTGTTGAGTAAAACACTCTAAGTCAAAACTGCGGTAGAAATTCTATTGCTAATGCCACAAGTTATTAAAATAGCCAATAGAACTTTAAACAATTATGTATCTCACATATATAAACGGTGCAAAATAAGGCCAAGATAGTACACAGAAAGAAAACAGTAATAATTCACTTTCCAAAAGCAAAATGTACTTATATGGAAGAGAAGAAAAGGTCGGTTATATCAGAGCATCTATTTGATTTTTGCCTAAAGCCTACGCAGAGGCTATCTATTGGGATTGTGACTTAAAGCATTTAAGAACTAGCTTGGACCACACCTTCCGTCCCACTCCTTCCCCACTCCTCTCCCTCTCTCCACCCCAACCTTCCCCCGAAGTTACGGCACGAAGCCTCTACCCTTCCCACCCCACACCCACCCCTACTACCCACACATACTCTCTATTGATTCCTCTACTCAACAGGAAATGTCTTGGGACGCCCACAGTAGGATTCAGTTGTTTTCTTCCCAAAGTCAAGTAGGATAATATGGCGTGGACAGCTTCCTCAGTCAGCCCTGGGAGACATAGCTCTTCCATCTACACTTCTGTATTTTATCAATATAGTCTCATACGTGTATTTCTATGTAGAGGAAGAAACTGAGACAGGCAGACACAGGCATAGAGACTGAGTTTCTCTATATTAAGTACTGACTCTCACACGAGAGAACCTGGCTTTCTCAGACAAAGCCTCTCAGGCAAGGTCAAGTTCACGGCCAGAGCGCTCAACAAAGCCTTTCCACCCCAAACAGATTAGACTATGGGCCGCCGCTCCTGTCCACCCGACCAAACCCACAGCCTTCCGACACAGTCCTGCTTCACCCCGGTTTCCAGGAAAGAGGGGAGGTAACCGTCTAGGTAGAAGGATCGGGACGCACTTCGAGGGCTGTCGGGTTTGTCCCTTTGTCTGGTGACCAGCGGCCTCGGAGTGGTCCCCGTCCAGACCAGGAAGGCAACAACGGCGAAGGATTTTGCAGAGAAATTCGCCATTAACGAATCAATCAGGCAGGCTGAAACCGCGCAGTCGCAACTTGGGGTAAAGTTAGTTTCTTTTTCGGGGCAAGATAAACCTCTCCCCAGCCCAGAGCGAGAAGGAAGTGATCCGGAGCGACCCCAGAGCCCCGTCCATATAAACTCTGGGTTTGCAACTGCAGCAAAGAAGGGGGTCAAGTCCCAAAAGAAAGAGGAAGGGTCTGTAGGGCCCGGAGAAGCCCCTGCAAAGGCCGACTCTGGTGCACGCACGTCCCGGGGAAGGCCGTCCTCGCGACCCCCCCCCCCCCGCTCACCTGGCTTTTCCAAGGGTCCCGCAACTCTGTGACAGCTGGTGACAGCGGGGGGCGCCTGGCGGGGAGAAGGCTGGCCCGCCTGCAGAGCGCCCTCCAAGCCTGGGAGCCACAGACTATAGGCAGGGGAGACTGGGGTGGCGATAGGCAACAGAATGGAGGAAAAAGAATAGGGAAATCCGAAGGATGCGCCACACTTCGTCGAGTCAGACTGAGCGGAGTCTGCCCCCACTCCGGCCTTTATATAGCTGTCTGCCCCTGTCATCGTCACATAATCCTCGGCTTGGGTGGAACAGAAACGGATCTCATTTACAAATCGGAAACATCTATTGCTAATGCCTTGTCTGATACAGAATTTATTTTCTTCGCGGTCCACCACTGAAAACAACACTGTAAAACCACGTAGGTAAGTAGTATAAAATAAAGACCAAGAGGCTGGTAGTACACAGAAGTTAAAAAAAAAAAGTACACAGAAGTTAAAAAAAAGTAGCCTTCTTTTACAAAAAGTAAAATCCTCCTACCATGTAAGAAAAAGGAAATATGTCATTTATATCAGAACTTCAGGGTGATTTTTGTCCAAATTAAATGTTCTAAACCTTTGGTGCCGTGTACTCCTTGGGCAGTCTAATGAGGGATGTGGACCCCTTCTCAGAATAATGTTTCTAAATGATAGAAGGAAATGCTGAGTTTCAGTTAGAGGTTAGTGAAAATCAAGATGCATTCTTCCCCTATCCAAGTTTGTGGACCCTCACAAAACTATCTGTGGACTCCTTAAAGGTCCATGAAAAATCTCTGGTCTAAAGGTTAGATGGGTGGATGCTACAGGTGATCTCTTTACAAACCTCACAAACTCTGGCACAAATATTTTAACTAACTTTACTGGTTACTACTACAACAACCATCAAAAAAAAAAGATTTGGGAACTATGTTGGACCATGTGTCTTTTCCTCACTTGTCCCCCCAAAGCACAGCCTCTACCGCCACACTTCCCCAGTTTCTCTTTCTGCAAATGCCCCACGTTAATGGGAAGTGGCTTTAGGTCTGCCACTAAGTGCAGCAGAATTCAGTTGCTTTTTATTTTTAAATTGTCAGAAGTTGAAGTAAAATATTACAGCAATATGAATTTCTCTGATACTAATAATGTAATGTATGAGTTACAGCTATTTCGCATAATGGTGAGAATATTAGCATTAAAGACTGCTCTCTGTTTCAAAGGGAAGTTTGTGGTCATTAAAATAACTACAATTTCCCAATAGCAATCTAGCCTACTCTTTCTCCTTGTTCAGTCTTGGGTCTTGTTCCTGGTCTCTTTGTAGTGTTTATTCAAGATTTACATGTATGTCTGTGTGTGTGTTGTGTATGTGTGTGCCACTAAGATTTATCTTTGCCTAAAAATGGAAATGGAATCCAGTTGGACTCTAAATATCTGGTAATATACAATATACAAAAAATGATAATACAATAAAAATATGTTGTGAGAAAAAGTTACAGGGCCTCTCTTTCATTTTTATTGAAATTTTTATTTTTTTACTCTATTATACTCTAGCTTCACTATCCTCTCAAGTAAAATTAGACCATAATAAAGATTTTAAAACAAGCACTATGTGCTTTCTTCTCAATTAATATCCATTAAGCTGAAAACCTAGGACCTATTGTTTATACTTTAATTACTTTAACTTTAACTACTTGAAAAAACAATCAAAGAAAGCCCTTTCCATTTGCCATAGATGACCATATTGCTTTATTCAGCTCCTACTTCATAAAAGACCATCTACTATCCTTGTAGCTGGGAAAACCTATATCCCTAAAGCAGAGCTGCCCAGCCCTGACCTCAGGTAAAGTTCTTACGGGCATACTACTCTGCTTTCTGCAGACCAACAGTTCAGATTTTAGTGTTGCAGTATTTAAAAGCAATTCACTCCATACCACATGTTATTTTCTTCCCTTTGGAGGGGCCACACTGCCTTGTTATGGGATGATGATACGGACCTGATCCTGCCATACTAACTTTGAATCAATTTTGATGGATGATGGATGGATAGATGGGTGTCTATTCATCAACATCAGAAAGGGTTAGGGACTGGATCTGTGATTCTGTTGCTACAGAAAATTACTAGATGAGCTTTATAGATCATCTCTCTAGTTGTATAGTGTGCCAGCCTCTAACAGGAGCAAAATAGCATGTGGTATAGATCAAATTGCTTTTAAATACTGCAAAACTGAACTGTCTGTGTGCAGAAAGCAGAAGTAGAATGTTAAGAACTTTGCCCAATGTCAGGAATAGACAACTCAGCTTTAGGGATGTGGCTTTTCCCAACTACAATATCATATGGCTCATTTATGAAGTAGGCGCTGAAAGAAGTCATAAGGGTAACTATGGAAAACAGATGTGGCTTTTTTTTTTTCAAGTGGATAAGGGAACAACAGGTCATAGGTTTTCATCTTAATTGAGAGAGAAGAAAGCACACAGTGCTTGTTTTAAAATCCTTATTATGGTTCAATTTTACTTGAGAAGGTAGTGAAGTTAGACTATAATAGAGTAAAAAAATGAAAATTTCAATAAAAATGAGAAGTTCTGTGCTTTTCTTCCCCCCTCACCCCACTGTTTTTATTGTATCCACCAGATACTTATGAGTCTAACTGGATTCTACTTCAATTACTAGTCAAAGATAAATCTTCTCAGTAGCACGTAGAATAACAGATTATCTTCGTATATACTCTTTTCCAGTAATGTTTTAAAAACCATCTTGGCTCTGGAAAAGCCTTAATGCATATGATTTAAAATCACTCTGCAAATATAAATATTACTTTTTCCAAGGCCCTTCCACAAGTGCCTTGACTAGTAATAACTATTAAGAACTTGAAAATTAGTTTTATCTTAATGCTACTTAAAGGGCATGGAAAGAGTGCTGGACTAGGACTCAGAGGACCTGGGTTTGAATTCCAATTCTGCTTCTCACCACCTTTGTGACCTTGGGCACATTTACCCTCTTTGGGTTTCAGTTTCATCAATAGTAAAATGGGAGCCTCTGATTGAGGTCCCACCCAGCTCTCAATTTGTGGTTTTAAAGTCCTTTCTAGCATTAAATTCACGAACTTGTCTATTGCCATACCAATTGCCATTTCCAGACTCACAACAAAGGAGTTTTTTGTGTCATAGAATGTTAGGGCTGGAAAAAGAGTATTTGGTCCATTGTCTTCCTTTTACAGATGAAGAAACTGAGATTAGGGAGGTGTTTAATGTGGTGGTGAACACCATCTCTGATAGCACACAAACACCCACACAGTGTACGTTCCTTAAAGAGAAGGTGGTGTGTGTGTATGTTTGTATAAATATTTATATAGTTACATAAAGGCACATGTAGTTACATATGTGCTGTCTACCCACTGCTCTATCCTCAATAACAGAACGGTGCTAAGCATTTTACAAATATATCACTTAATCCTGGCAACAACCCTGGGAGGTAGGTGCTATTTTTAGCCACACTTTACAGATGAGGAAACTGAGGCAAACAGAGACGACATGACTCACCCAGGGGTCACACACAGCAAGTAAGGTATTCTACTTAGTTGTATCTTTACACTTCCCCCTTCACTGCCCATTCTCCATTTGCAACTGAACTGCCATTCCCCTGGTATATCTCAGTGAGGCTGACCAAGGGGAGCCCCGTCCTCTGGGTATGTGTCACCCACTGCACTTGCTGCCAGCCCCCTGAGGTGGTGGCGGGGGGAGAGTTTTGGTGAGCTGCTTCTGGAAACCTGTAAATGAAGGGGAATGGAGGGGCCCTGCCCCAATTCGTACCGTGTCATGGTATGCTATCCACTTACTGCACTGCTGAAGGTTAAGACTTTTGATTGGCCGCTGAGCTGAAATTGAGTGTGTGTACAAAAGCCTCCCAGAGAGGAGGCATCAAGCCACATCAGGAGACAGCCCCATCTCAGACACGGGCTTGCCTAGGAGGCCTCTTTACTAGTTTAAGGAAGAGAAGAGTTATCTGCTTAAAGACTGACCTAACTTGGGATGCTGGTGCCCACACAGTCCATTCAGGTTCTCCATGTTGGTTGCAGATGTTGGACTGTGTGAGAGAGCTGCCTTTCTTAAAGGGGACGCTGCTCATTTCTCCTCTCACCTTCCAAAAACTGTTCCTAGAACTTCTAGGTCTACCTATTTTAAAAGAATATCAATTGCAGACTCTTACATTAACCATTTATTCTTTTTTGTGTTGTTTTTCAGTTGTGTCTGACTCTCTGTGGTTCCATTTGGGATTTTCTTGGCAAAGATACTGGAGTGGTTTGCTATTTCTTTCTCCAGCTCATTTTGCAGATGAGGAAACTGAGGCAAACAGGGTGAAGTGATTTGCCCAGTATCACATAGCTAGTAAGTGTGTGAGGACAAATTTGAACTCAAGAAGACAAATCTTCCTGACTCTAGGCCCGGCATTCCATCCACTGTTCTACCTAGCTGTACCTAACTAAAATATTATAACATTAAAATATATTAACTAAAATATTATTAAATAATATTAAATATTAAAATATATCAGCAGTGCAATAACAACAAAATATGGAAGGCCTCAGATTCACTTTGTAGCTTTATTAATTATAACAGATTTTCTCCAGAGCATTAGTGACTCACAACTTCAAAAAAAGGGTAAGAACACAGAGCATAACATAACATAAGATGTTATTATTCAAAGTACCAGGAGGGAGTGCAGTTTATCGGCTTCTCTTTCCAGATGGTCTCCAGTCTCCTTGCCCAAGAAGCCACCATCTCCTTTCTCTTATCTTCTGATGTGTATTCGGGAGCAAAGCTGACCTGAGGGGCCAGGACTTTGAAACCACAGAAATGCAACACACCATGCTAGACTCAGAAAGAGAGAAAGGAATTGATCAGAAATATGACCCATTACATTTCAACTCAGTTAAAAACCTCACAGGAGTAACATGAGGGAGATAATCAAGCTCTGAAACATTAGTAGAAGCAATAACAGCAACAACAAAAGCCTCTTTAAAATTATAAATTCAGGGGCAGCTAGGTGGCACAGTGGATAGAGCTCTGGCTTTGGAGTCAGGAGGACCTGAATTCAAATCCAGCCTCAGACACATAACACTAACTAGCTGTGTGACCCTGGGCAAGTCACTTACCCCTGACTGCCTCACCAAAAAGTAAAAAAAACAACCTTATAAATTCACAGAAAATAAATCAACAGCCTTTTAACCTATAGACACAGGGTGTGGTAAGTCAGAAGTCTAATCAGCAATTAATATTTACAAGTTTTATTTTATAATTCAAATATGTATCAAATACTTCTGGGGGGCAAAGTAGATTAAGAGCCTAGTGGTATCTGTGAGAACAAGATTGGAATGTGTGGTAGACTAGATCGATGGTTTCAAACTTAAATTGAAACAGAGGCCACTAAACCATATATAAGGATCCCTATGGGCTGCTTATTGACCTAGAAAACCACATATTAACATTATTTGATTTATTGCATTTTTATTTATTTTGTTAAATATTTCTCCATTACAGTTTAATTTGTTTGGGGCAGCACTCAGGAGTGTTTTGGGCCTCATATGGCCCGTGTGTGACACCTCTGGTCTAGACAATGCTACAACTGGATAGAGTGGGGCCCACTGACTGGCCCCAAAGAATAGTCATTAATGGATGGATGTGAACTTGGAAAGAGGTTTCTAATGGAATGCCTCAGGGATCCATCCTTAGCTCTCTATTGACATGTTTATTTTTAATAATCATATATTTAATATTTCAGAAAAGTTTATTTCTTTGAAAATCAATTAGTAAGTCATATCCACACCTGTAGCTGCATATGACTCCGAGTTTGGTAAATCATTGAACATCTCTGGGTTTTCTCATGAATGACAGGAATGGACTTGATGATTAATATGGTCCATTCCAAACTGACATCCATGTGAATAATCATCTTGTGTTCTTGTGTAGTCCAACTCATATCACAACTTGTAACCAAAAGTTGAGATGCTGCTTCTGTCTCAATTCCACTGAAGCAGTGTTTCCCTTTAGCCCAAGTTCAGAGGCTAGCTTCTTTACCTTGAGCAGGATGTGCTGAGCCTGGGTGATGCTGCCAGGCAAATGTTGCCCCAGGGCCCAAGGCCATTGCTAGGGGGGCCCATGCTATAGAGGGTGAATTCAGAGGTGAGGAGGGGCGGGTGAAACTCTCTTCTTTTATGAGAAGGATTAACAGATACCCTCTTGACTCAAGGGAAGGGAGTGGGAGAAGGTAGTGACCAGGGTTGTACCGAGGTGTTTCAAAACTTCTTAATGATCGATCACAAGACTTCCAGAATCTGCTAAGATGTTTTTAGCTGTTCTAACTTTTCCCTGTAACCTCTATGAAGGAGGATTCAGGGGTGTAGAGGGAAGGGAGTAAGTAAGCCTCAGGGAACCAAAAAGCACCTGCAGTTTTCCCAATTCCTAGTGCCAAGAGAATTGATAGAATTGGGCACATGCTTCCTGATAGGGTGTCTGTCCTTGTCCTCTGCTGCAGAAGGTGTACCCAGGTCCATGGCCTCAAACCAAACCAGTGGACTGAGAATCTGAGAGCATCAGACTGAGTGTGAGACAGCCTTGTAACTGTCTGTCCAAAAAGCACCTCCAAGCCTTCCTAGGTGACTGGAGAATGACCCCAACTGCATGGCAAGAAAGAAGTGGGGGGAGGCTTACATACCTTCTGGTCTTGGCTGGAGAAGAACTGCTTAACTTGGAGTTAAGCAGCTTCCCCATACAGGCCACCAAAATGTTGAGGTTTAGGGGTGCTGGGACCCCAAAATCACAATCCGTGGTCCTGCGTAAAAGAATTCCACCCAAGCCTTCTTTCATCCAGAGACAAAGTTTATTAAAGATCCACCATACTGGCCAGACTCTTAAGGAATCTGAACATTTGTGAGCTATTGGCTAGGTTCTTAAGGAATCTGAGCAGTGGACAGATTTTAAGAATTTGAGCCTATTGACATGTTTACCAGTGATTTGGACAAAAGCATTTTTTTTTAGAAAAGAATAAGCATTAATTAACTGATTGATTTTTATCTTTATAGACCTAAACTATGCTGAAAGTTGCCTAGAATAAGAAAACCAATTAGTTTGTTGATTGCCAAAAAGCATGTGACCTTCTTACATATATAAGATCCTTTCTTCTCTTTTATCCCTCCTCTCTTTCTCTCTGTCTATCCTTATCTTTAGATTCATAAATTATTCATCAAATATTTATTAAGCATCTAATTTACTTTTTCAATTCCAGATCTGCTACTGAGTGTAAACACTCAATATATACTTAGCTGATTGATATATTCAGAATTTTCTAACCTAATTTTCCATTCAGTCCCTTGAAGAAAATGACTATTTCTCTACTCAGACAAGTAGCAGGAGGTGACTTGAGATAAGAAGACAGTGATATACAGTAGTAATATTATGTTTACCTGTAGGGGCCACAAGATGTATTTAATATCTCCACTGAGACCGGTTTTGGAGTACAATTCGGCATCACCCCCAGTGGTGAATGAAACGAGGGCTAATTTGTTCTGGAATTGCATACAAGAAAAAAATATGAAAAACTGATTTTTCAAAAACATAGACATAGTAATAGAAATACTAGCAGCAATTCAAGCTAAGAAGTGTGTCATATTGGCTTTCTAAATTTTAGTTGGTTTGAGATCTTCTTCCCACCCCTTGGCTTCCAAGAAGAAAAAGGATAAAATGAAAATTCTACCATCAAGGATATTTTCTTTAGAGAGAACCAGCAGTAGAAGCTGTGATGACAGCCCATGCCAGGTACGTGTAATAATACAGAAAGGGGAAGTTCGAGCTCAAATCACTTCAATAAAACTATGACTATGACATTCAAAACTCCAATATACATACAGGCAGTGGTGTGCTGGTAAGTATTTAACAACCAGCTCTCTGGGACAAAATGTACCCAACAACATACTTTTTTTTTTTGATGAAGCAACTGGGGTTAAATGACTTGCCTAGGGTCACACAGCTGGTAAGTGTCAAGTGTCTGAGGCTGGGTTTGAACTCAGATCTTCCTGACTCCAGGGCTGGTGCTACCAACAACATACTTTTAAATTCAATTTTCATTATTAACATTTTCTTCATCACTTTTGAGTCTAGATCAGTGGTGGGGAACCTGCAGCCTCTAGGTCCTTGGGTGCAGCCTTTTGACTAAGTCCAAGTTTTACAGAACAAATCTTTTTATTAAGGGGATTTGTTTTGTGAAGTTTAGATTTAGTCAAAGGGCCACACTTGAAGACCAAAAGGGCTACATGTGACCTTGAAGCCACCTGGGGTCTAGACAATCAACAAAATCATAAATCATGCTCTGATTTGTAGTGTTTGCCGATTTCTGTGATGTAAATGCTGATTGTGAAAATTTAACAACCAGCTCTTTCAAGCCAGTAGGAGCTGACTTCAGCACACCTCTGCCTACAGGTACACATAAATATATTGCCTCTCCATACCAACACAAAGCAATGATAGAATGTGAAGAAATTCTATGACAAGTGCCCAGGCACAGAGGGTTCAGTGTATCTGATTAAAATTGACAATGAGGGGGCAGCTAGGGGGGCAGTGGATAGAGCAGCGGCCCTGGATTCAGGAGGACCTGAGTTCAAATCCGACCTAAGACACATAACATTTACTAGCTGTGTGACCCTGGGCAAGTCACTTAACCCCACTGCCTAGCCAAAAATAAATCAATAAATCAATAAATGAATGATTTTGACATGAGGCTTGGTATAGTTTCTTCTCTATAGAAATTTCAAGGGCTTTTATAATGAAACACAATTCAACTAATTGAAGTAAATAGATTTATTTTGATGGCAGAACTTTATTAAATATTCAGAGTATCACCCTCATTCTTTTTGGTGTTATAGAGCTTTCTGGTATGTGTAAGTAATGTGTATATCTGTATGTTTATGTAGTGTGTATGTGTATGTGGTATGTATAAGTGGTATGTATATGGTACATGTTTGTGTATAAGTTGTGTGTATGTGGTGCACATATATGTAAATGATGTGTGTGGGATGTGTGTATGTGTAGTGGGTATAGTATTTGTGTAGGTGAATACATATATTTGTGATGCATACGTATATATGTGCTATGTGTGTGACACGTATGTGCATGTAGTATTTATGTGTATCCGCATGTGCATGTGGTGTTTGTGTGTGTATATGTGGTATATATGTGTGCAGCATGTTTGTGTGTCTGACTATACTGGATATGTAATTTAGATGAAAGACTGATAGGAAAATGCCACCCTCTCTGGCCTTTGGACTGACTTCCCACACTCCTGAAGCCTCCAAAAGTGACTCAGGGCTGCCCGGCCAGCCACTCTCTCTCAGCCATCTCCAGCTGGAGGGGGAGTCCCTTGAAGGCAGGCGCCCTCCCCAGGCAATGACTTTATAGGTTTTTCATTTCCTTTGTTGAGATCTGTGACTTCACTCCTGTAGGGCCTCCACCTACCGATGCACACTGGCTCTCACTCTGCCACTCCTGGTCTTGGGGAGTTGACTAGGGCCCTATGAGTTTAAGTGATGTGCTGGCTGGGTTCCTGCGGCCAGTGAGTATTAGAGCTGTGCCTTCTAGACTTAGTGCTTCCCAACTCTCAGGCTAGCTCTCTACCTGCTGTCTCTTTTGTAGAAATTTTGCATCTCCTTCTCTGTGGGCATGCCATTGCCCTCACCTCCTCCCAGTAGACTGTGAACTCCTTGAGAGCAGGGGCTGTTGGCACAGATGGCACATTAGACCACCATCAAAACAGCTCTGTGGACAACTTTCCAGAATTTCAAGACTATTTCACAGGCCCCCTCTTTACAACTTTACAACTCCAGAATGTACTTCTGTGTCAAATGAGATATGGGTGTCTTACCTCAAGACCTGAACGAGGCTTTCTTTTTTCTTAGAGTAGAAGAAAAATTTTAATTAATTCAATTCAACAAATTTAATTAAACAAACATGAATCAAGTTCCTACTGTGTTCAATCTAGGAGCAGAAGGAGGTAAAGTAGGTAAGTCACAGGAGGATTGCTGAGGAGTTATATGTTACTAAGTCGGGTCTTAAGAAAAGAGGCAAAACAAAGAGATGAAAGAAAGAGCCAGCAGACCTGGGTTCAAGTGATGACTCTGATACACATGGACTGTGTGAGCCTGGGTAGGTCTCTTAACCTCACTTGGCAACTCTTTAAGACTCTAACTTTAAGGGCACCTAGGTGGTGCAGTGGATAGAGCACTGGCCCTGAAGTCAGGATGGACCTAAGTTCAAATCCAGCCTCAGACCAAATACTTGACACTTACTAGTTATATGACCCTGGTCAAGTCACTTAACCCCAACTGCCTTAAAAAAAAATTTTAAAAGACTCTAAGTTTCAAAGAAGATGCTGATCTGCTTTGGTAGAAGGAGTCTTCTTATAGGGAGGTCCCAGTTCCAATGAATTCCCAGTTTCAGTGTGAAAAAGAGAAGTTATTGTAAGCTCTTTGAGGGCAGGGCTTATCTTTTGCCTCTTCTTCTTTCCCCAGTACTTAGAAAGAGTGCTTGGCAATTTATGATAAATGTTAATGATTGATTGATTTGGAATTTATATTTATTACACACCTGTTTATCTACTATTCTGTTCTAATTATGTCATTGTGTCTTAGCATGGACAACTAGGAAGACCTGAGTTCAAATCCTGCCTTATTCAAGTTCTTGCTGTATGACCCTGGGCAAATCACTTGACTTTTCCCAGCCTCAGTTTCCTCTTTTGTAAATAAGGATTTATAAAATAGCACCTACCTCACAGGGTTTAGTGATCATCAAATAAGATGACATATGTCGAGTGCTATATAAATACTACATATATTATTATGATTATCATTAGTCAGTCAAATCATTGACGGGAAACTTGGTCCAACATGTTAGATCATGAATAGGTGACCTTTCAACAAGTTATACAGGCTTAGTCTTCACTTATTCACTCTCATTTATGGTGGTATGTTCCAGTAATACATTTTAAAGTCTGTATTTTAAATTGTCAAAACTCTTCCTCGTTAGTGGGGGTGAAGTGGGGACAGTTGTCCTTCAAGAGTAGGGGTGGGGAATGTTTAGGGCTCACTATATTCTATTATATGAGGCAGCCCCTGAACTTGAAACTGGATCAGATGAGGGTGGGTCAACTCCACTGACCCAGCTGATCCTAACTACCATCAGAGGTCCTTGGGGACAGAGCTGCAGTAAGAAAGGAGCCTCAGGGTAGGTGATGTTCCATTCCGGAGGTCGGAAGCCAGTCTGGGTATAGGGAGGGAAGGAGCCTAGTTAGAGTCCAGCTGGCATTTGTGTCCAGTTCTGGGGACCTTTTGAGGGGGCACCCAGAGAAAGGAGTGACTTAGAATGTACAGAGAGAAAAGCTGGGTCTTTGGAGACTGGAAAGAATGAGTAAATAATGAATGGGGAGAGGATCCAGTGAGCATGTCCAGGAGAGAGTGGTCACGATGACCAGTAGATGAATTCTATAGCAACTGTAGATGGGGGAGTTCTACCAACATGGCGAGGAGGGGAGTAGAGACAGTGGCTTGGGTCCTCACTTTCCTCCTCCCTTCATGAATGAGATGATCAGCAGAGTAAGAGGAGGGGTGAGAAGCTGTCAGATTTTTGTCTCCTAAAACTTTCTGAGCTCCGTCTAGTCTACTTTGGGAAGAGCACCTAGTGGAGAAAGGGTGACTGAAGGATGGTGACAGTTCATTAGAAAAAAAAAACTTTCTTTGTGGTGGTAAAGAATTGGAAATTGCAGGGATGCCCATCAGTTGGGGAATAGCTGAACGAGTTTTGGTATATGGTTGTGATGGAATCCTACTGTGCTATAAGAAATGAAAGCTCAATGCTCTTAGGCATAGAAAGACTTGTATGAAATGGTGAAGAGCTAAGTGAACAGAAACAAGAGAACACTGTCTACAGAAACAGCAGTATTGCCTGATGAATGACTTTTTGAGTGAATAAGTCATTTTGGCTATTTTGAGTACACAAATTAAAAATAAAGGATATATGAACAAAGATGCTATCTGCATCTAGAGAAAGAACTGATAAAATATGTATAGGTTAATTTTGCATATATATATATATATTTAAACACACACACCTATTTGTGTCTCATGGTAGCCATTTCTAGGGCGGAGTGGGGGGAGGGAAGAAAAAAAAGGAAAAAATTTACAAGATAACTTTATTATATATTTGAAAGGAATAGCAAGTTCTACATAATAGATGTGCAGCTTCATGGGCAATTATCTTTTTTATTATACTATGTTATGGAAATGCTTGTTTTATTCAATAAATTAAGACAAAGATAATTTTTTTTAAGTAAAAAAAAAGAGACCTAGGGCACGTCTTCAAGAACCTTAGCAATAAAAGGGAGAAGAGATGTGGGAATGTAGTTCAAGGTGGAGGGGAGGGAGAGGTCTTCCCCTTTTGAAACAGGAGGGAAGGAGAGGTTAATGAAGACTGAGAATAGTTTTGATGTGTAGAAACAGGTAATTCAGGGAATTCGTGTTATACGATTTCAATCTTTTCAGTCAGGTAAAACCCTTTAGGACGGTGGTGAAATAAAAAAAAAAAAAGGATTACCAAGCAACAGAGAGGGCCCAGTGATAAAAATAACAGGCCTTTGGTTGAAAAATCATATGTAGAAACCTATAGTGTCAGGCCTTGCTTCAAGGGATTGCGACGATAGCATATTCCACTGAACTTACCTGGAGGAAGCCTCTATCAAAGCATTCTGGAAAATCAAAAGCAAATCCTTGGCAAAGGACTCTGTCCATCCAGCCTTTCATGATGGCGGGCACGCTGAACCAGTACAAGGGAAACTGAGGAAAGGGAAGAGGAAGACCTTCAGTCACAAGACAGAAATAAACACTTCAACTTAGTAGGAAATTTGTACATGGCTCATTATTTTATTCTTTAAAATATATTTTTATTTATTTCATTAACTATTTCCCAATTACATGTAAAAATTTTTTTTAACATTTATTTTTAAAATTTGAGTTGCAAATTCTCTCCCTTCCGCTCCTTCCCTCCCCTTTGAGAAGGCAAGAAATATGATATCGATTATATGTGTGAAGTTATACAAAACATATTTCTATATTAGTCATGTTGCAAAAGAAAACACACACACAAGCTAAGAAAAATAAAGTAAAAAAAAGTAGGCTTCAACCTGAATTAGTGGGTATGGCCCTGATAGAGAGGAAAGAGGGCCGGGGAGTGGGAGTATGGGCAGGAGTTTTAGGTCTCATTTTTATAGGTTTTTGGGGAAAACAGACCAACGCTTATCTGTGTCGCCTTGTTCATTAACATATCAAAATCATCTCAAAGTTATTGGTAAAACTTCAAAGTCATCGTCCCAAAGTTATCAGTATCTTTTTGATAGTCTGCTGATCTGGAGCTGTGAATGTCTGGATTTTGTCTAGAATTTACATTTCACAGGACCAGAATTTTGACAAGAAGTGCCTAGATAGTTTCCCTTTATTTGGCACATGTTAATCAGGATGTGAATTTTAGTTAATAGATGAAACAATTCGTAAATTATTCTCTTTTGATATTTGGGACAGTTTGTATATGACTTCAGGATCCCCTTTGCAATCTTATTTCCTGTTAAGAGGTACTTACTATACTGATTAGAGGTGGTCAAGGGGACTAGAATAAGATACGATTGAACATATGGATTTTGGAGAAGCATTACAAACAGGCTGTCCTTAAACACTAATGCAACAGCGCTCCACAGTATCCACAAGAGGGAAGTACTTCTACATGCCTTTCCAGGCCCAGGCCCCTCCTTTGCCTTTAATACAAGCAAGGCTTGCTGGGGAGTTTTGGTGTCCAACTCTGACTCAGTTATTGTAGTCAGCAAACGGGTTGATGAATTTCTGTCTTTTCTGTCAAGGTTACAATCATAGCACATAAGTCTGCGTCTCTTGTCCTAAGAGCATTACTGTAATTTGTTTTAAATGAGCTAAAGAATGTGGGGCTTCCCAATTAATAAGATCAAGGGATATGAATGGGCAGTTTTCTAAAAATTTTTTTCCAATTACATGTAAAAATTCCTAACAATTGTTTTTTTTAAAAAATTCCGAGTTCCAAATTCTCTTCCTCCCTCCCTCCTCTCCCCTTTCCCTGAGAAGAAAAGAAATTTGATATAGATCACACATGTGCAGTCATGCAAAACATATTTCCATATTAGTCGTGTTGTGAAAGAAAACACAGACCAAAAGAAAAAAGTAAGAAAAATAAAGAAAGTGAAAAAAGTATACTTTGATCTCCATTCAGACTCCATCAATTCTTTCTCTGGAGGTAGATAGCATTTTTCATCCTAAGTCCTTCAGAACTGTCTTGGATCACTGTATTGCTGAGAATAGCTAAGTCATTCATAGCTGATCATTGTATAATATTTCTGTTACTGTGCACAATGTTCTCCTGGTCCTGTTCACTTCACTTTGCATCAGTTCATGTAAGTTTTTCCAGGTTTTTTTGAAAGCATCCTGCTCATCATTTCTTATAGCACAACAGTACTACATCCCAATCACAACCACAACTTATTCAGCCATTTCCCAATTGACAGACATCCCCTCAATTTCCAATTCTTTGCCACCACTAAAAGAGCTGCTATAAATATTTTTGTACATACATATCCTTCTGCTTTTTCTTGGATCTCTTTGGGATACTGACCTAGTAGTAGTATTTCTGGTCAAAAGGTATGGCTGTGCAGTTTTATAGCCCTTTGGGCATAGTTCCAAATTGCTCTCCAGAATGGTTGAATAAGTTTACAACTCTACCAGAAGTGCATTAATGTCCCAATTTTCCTACTTCCCCTCCAACATTTGTCATTTTCCTTTTCTATCATGTTAGCCAATCTGGTAGGAGTGAGGGGGTACCTCAGAGTTGTTTTTATTTGCATTTTTCTATTCAATAGTGATTCAGACCATTTTTTTTTCATAGACAGCTTGGATTTCATCCTCTGAAAACTGTAAGGAAGATATCCAAGCTATCAATAAAAGCTTGGAAAAAAAATGATCCAAATCACTACTAGAGAAAAAGTTCCACTTCACATCCCTCAGAATGGCAAAGCTGACAGAAAAAGGAAATGGGAAAAGGCAGAGGATCTATAGGGAAAAAAAAGGCACATTAATGCATTATTTATAGAACTATAAATTGGTTCAGATATTCTGGGAAACAATTTGGGACTATGTCCCCAAAGTGACCCAGTCTGACACACAAGTCTATACCCCAAAGATATCAAATAAAGAGGAAAAGGATCCATATATACAAGTAGATTTATTTTTGTGAATTTTTGTAAAATTTTGTAGAATTTTGTAAAATTTGTAAAATTCTTTTTGTGATGGCAAAGAATTAGAGACTATGGGGGTATCCATCAATTGGGGCACACCTGAACAAATTATAGTATATGAATGTGATGGAATACTATTGTGCTGTAAGAAAAAGGATTACTTCAGAGAAAACATGTCTGAACTGATGCAGGGTAAACAGAACAGAACCAGGAGAACAATTTCTATAATAACAACACCCTAACCATAACTTAGAAAGACTTAAGAACTCTGATCGATGCAATGACTAACCAGGACTCTAAGGAATGATGAGGGAAGCATGTTAGCCACCTCCTAGCAGAGAAGGGACCGACCCAGGGTGCAGATGGAAACATATTTTTTGAACATGCAGGAGTCGATTTTGTTTGACTTATGTACATTTGTGACAAGGGATTTGTTTTTCTTTGTCTTTTTCAACAAGGTAAAATGAGGTGGGAGGAAGAGAAAATAAGATTTTTATTTGTTAAAAAATAAAATTTAAAAAGTAAAACATGTCGGTTCAGGATTCTGGGAAGCAGCGATTAGTGTGTTAGGGAACCTGTGCAAAGTGATAAGGAGAACTGAGGCAGCTAAAGTTAGGGATGGGCTGTGGTCCAATGTGGAAAGAGCACTGATGTCAGAGGACCCTGCTGCCAGAGTACTCTCTGGGCATAATTTCATTGGATTGTGGAGTTTAGAGCAGGAAGGAACAGCCCCCTCATTAGTCAATAGTCTATAAACATTTATCAAATACCTACTACCTAAGTGTTAGGGATACAAATAAGAAAAAAACAAAACACAGACCCTGCCTTCAAGGAGCTTACAATCAAAGGGCTAAAGACAGTTCACAAAAGGAGGCTGAAAGGGGGAGAGGAGTGAAAGAAACTGAGGCAAGTGCCTTGCCCAAGGTCACACAACTAGCATGAGGTGGGATTTGAAATCAGATCACTTAGTGCCCTATCCACCACACTGTATTACGTTGTTTCTTCAACTAGAAAATGATGGCATTTGACTAGAAGACCCCTTTCTGTCTCTAATGCTATAGCTCAGGAAGACTTGCTCAACTGTGTGGCTATTTTCAGTGAAAACATTTTTCAAACTCAATTGTCCAGATAGACTTTTATTTGTTATTATTCAGTTGTTTTTCAGTTGTGTCCAACTCTTTGTGACCCCATTTGGGGTTTCTTGGTAGAAATAATAGAGTGCTTTGCCATTTCCTTCTCTAGTTCATTATACAAATGAGGAAACTAAGGCAAACAGGGTGAAGTGACTTGTCCAGGATCACACAAGACAGTTAAGTGTTTGAGGCTGGATTTGAACTCAGGTCCTCCTGAATTCAGGGCCGGTGCTCTATCCACTGCACCACCTAGCTGCCCCTGGGACAGTGCATTTTTAAGAAGGAGAGGTTAATTAAGGTTGAGACTTTTCATTAACATTTTGCCTTGGTCCCAGAATTTAAGCTTGTGATGTTGACTACCCCAACTCAATTTACCTTCAAAGACATAGTCTTTGAGGCAGTGACTTCCTAAGTGGTGCCCTAATTTCTGGCATGAACCCACACCTTGTTTTATGGGTGACTGGGCCAGTGAAATTTCTAATACCAAGAAATATTACCTAGAAGTAAACTATTCACTGGGAGAATCCAACTCAACATATTTTATCAAAGGAAACACTCACCTGAAATATGATTAAATCAGCTTCTTGTACCTTCTTTTGCTCTTCAATCACATCACTAGACAGAATCCCCTTCTTATATGCCACATGTGCTTCTGTGCCATAATTGAAAAAGTCTGAGTTATTCAAAGGACCTGCAGAGGAAGACACCAAATTTAGTTATTCAAAGAAATCTAGTTCCAATGATTTCCCACCAACAGACCACAGACCTTCCATAACAGACTGGAATTTAACATCCTACCCCTTGGAGAGAAGTCTGATGGGGTGCAAAATTAACAGTATTAGGGTGAGTACAAAGATCATTTATTGTGGCCATGTCTTCTAATCTGGTATTAATCCTTGAGAGTTAAGGACTCATAGCAATGGCTTGCCTTGAGTAGTAAGACCTAACTAAGGATTGGCTGGCAATCATAATCTGAAATTTAAGGGTCCTTGAGGGAAAGAATAGTGTTTTTGCTGTTTTTTGAATCTCAGGGCTTAGCACAATGCCTGGCACACAGTAAGTGCTTAACAAATGTGTTCATTGGGGCAGCTAGGTGGCGCAGTGGATAGAGCACCGGCCCTGAAGTCAGGAGGGCCTGAGTTCAAATCTGACCTCAGACCAAACACTCAACACTTACTAGCTGTGTGACCCTGGGCAAGTCACTTAACCCCAATTGACTTAAAAATAAATGAATGAATGAATGAATGAATAAATAAATAAATGTGTTCATTGGCTGATTAATAGTTTCCTCATTTGCAATATGAGGTAGTAACAGGGCTGCTATCTAAATCAGAGGTATTGAACTCATGGGACAGCTAGGTGGCTCAGTGGATAGAGTGCTGGATGTGAAGTCAAGAAGACTCATCTTAGACACTAACTATGTGACTCTGGGCACGTCACTTAACTGTAAAATAAGCTAGAGAAGGAAATGGCAAACTGCTTTAGTATCTTTGCCAAGCAAATCCCAAATGGGATCCACAAAGAGTCAGATACGACTGAACAGCAACAAAATCTAACTTATAGCCTAACGAGCAGGAAGCTGGCAGAACCAGATTAAAATGTAATTCAGAAATGTTTAACATTAAAAAAAATACAATACAACAGGGATAACTTGTGGTTTGCTAAGTCAATAAGTATCAGGCAAGGATCTATTTCTATTTGAGTTTGACACCTCCAATCTAAGTCACAGAAATGTTTT
The DNA here is from genome assembly GCF_003287225.1 of Phascolarctos cinereus. Classification (NCBI taxonomy): domain Eukaryota; kingdom Metazoa; phylum Chordata; class Mammalia; order Diprotodontia; family Phascolarctidae; genus Phascolarctos; species Phascolarctos cinereus. The sequence continues at coordinate 573,256,650 of NW_027555847.1, forward strand.
GAGTAAAGCGCTATTCCTCTTCAGATGTAAGCTATTATACTATCGATTCAGTCCCTGATATGAGACAAGGCAGATCAAATGACTAACATGAACTTATAGGGAAACCCCTGAAAATAATTATTAAAGGCTGGCATCTCCTCTGACTAGGGCAAGGATTTAGAAACATGGTTTGGTAAAGCCTTTGAATCCCTTCTCCAAATGAGGTTTTTAAACGCATTAAATAAAAGTACATAGGATTACAAAGAAAACCAATTATGTAGACATGCAATTATCAAATATATATAACTATATGTTATTTATGACATAAATAATATAAAAATAGTTGTATACATATATAATAAACTATATGCTATAATATAGAAACACTTATATATAATGTAATTGATAATGGTATATTAATATATGAATGAGTATATAAATTTAAATAAACATATATTGATAATATATCATCTCTCTCTCTCTCTCTCACAACTGAACAACCACTACCGAAGAGGTGAAGACTCCTCCCACCTCTGGGCAATACGTGGAGGGCTACATCAGCTGCATAACTTACCTGTTCCCTAAGCCATTAACTAACTTTACTTTTCAGGGCTGGTGCTCCTGGAACCTGATTAGATCCTTACAACTTAAATCCTATCCCTTCAATCAGAGAGAATTTTGGGAGCACTTTATAACCCACTACCCTTCTTCCAATGCCTGGCATTCACCAGGGACATCAATCTACATGGCTACCTTTGGATATGTAGAGAGAAACAAAACTACCACCTTAAAAAGGTAAGTTATGTGTTGATTGATCCAATGACTCACCTGTAAAATCTTTCTTTGTGGCCCTGGGCTCAAAGTTCATGGCATAGAGATCAGACACAGTGACCTGGCAGCCCTGACTGCTCAGCTCAGACACTGCTGTATCCTTCAAGGATCCATTCATAGACTTGGGCTCCTGATGCGCATAGACTATGAGGACTCGTTTCCCTGGGTCAGAGAGTGAAAAAAAAAAATCTCCCTTGAGAAATGGTCCGGTTCTTAACAACAGCTATGGGACACAGAGAAAGTGTTCACAAAAGCATCAGATATTGAACCCAAAGTTTTAAAAACACATGTTAAAAAAAATAATTGTTTTCACATACAACTGGGAAATAAGAAATACAGGAAATGGGGTACAGAAATCTATCCTGCCCTACAGGAAAACAGAAGGGGAAAAGGATAAGAGAAGGGGGAGAGAGCTAGAAGGGAGGGCAGATTAGGGGAAGGGATACACAGAATGCCATCTTGGGGTGGGGGGAGGGATGAGATGGGAAGAAAATTTGGAACTCAATCTTGTGGAAGTGAATGTTGAAAATTAAAAATAAATAAAGAAAAATTAAAGAAAAAAACAACCATCAGATACATGAGTAATATATAAAGCAATAAGGCTTTTATTACGGTATATCTTTACTCACTTAAGGGAAGCTTCAAGGCATGAAACAAAACATGCAAGGCTGTTCAGTGATTAGAGCGCTGAACTTGGGAGCCAGGAAAACCTAAGTTCAAATCCTGCCTCAGACACATAATAGCTGAGTGACCCTGGGCAAGTCACTTAACTTCTCTCTGCTTCAGTTTCTTCATCTATAAAATGGTGATAATGACAGCACCTAACTTACAGGGTTGCTGTGAGTTGCTTTTCAAATCTTAAAGTGTTATATAAATGCTGGCTATTATTTAACCAATGGCCTGTCGGTGACAATTTTATCCAGTCACACTCAAAGCACAAAACAAGTACATTAGATCTCCACCGTTACATGGATGATTAACATAAAAAGTTAAAAATACAATGGGTCAAAACCTATCTAAGGTTCATTTTTCTCATCTGGTAAATGTACTGTACTAGATAATTTCTAAGGTGGTACCTTTGACCCTTGACATGGAAATTATGCAAACAAATTAATCTAAGCATTTGTTAAATGCCTACTATGTTTAAGGTGCTATGCTAGGGTCTCGGGATAAAAAGACAAAATGTCTCAAAATATAACTATGTATTATAATAATCTGATATTGTATGTCTAGGGTATAAGCTGGGTTTTAGTCCTATTGTCTAATACCCGGGGGTGGGGTGGGGGGGAGAAAGGGATTCTACAATAATCACTCACCAGTACGTGAAGTTGAGAGTCAGGAGTCATAGAAATAACAGGAATAATAGCTAACATTTATATGACGCCTACTATAGGCTAGGCACTGTTCTAAGTGCTTTACAATCATCTCGATTTAGCCTTATAACAACCTGGGAAGTAGGTGCCATTATTATTCCCATTATACAGACGGGAGAACTGACACAAACAGAAATTAAGTGACTTGTACAGAATCACACAGCTAATAAGTGTCTGAGGCTGGATTGTGAACTCAAGCCTTCCTGATTCCAAGTCTGATGCTCTATCCACTGCACCACCAAGCTGCCCAAACACAGAAGCTGAGAGTTCGAGACTAATCCATATGGGAAGAGAATCCCTATTCTACTCTACCAGACAAATGGTCATACAGCCTTTGTTTGAAGACCTCCAAGGAAGGGGAATCCACCACCTCTTGGGCTTTTATTCTACTTTTGGAGAGCTCTAACTGGGCGTGGGTACGTATATTTTATATACATGTATGATACATATAACATATAAAACACACACTTAGAACATATGCATATATGCATGTGTGTGCATGCATGTATGTGTATGTATACATATTATATATACACACATATATAATATATATATCTTGTTATATATACTGTTTTAGGAAGGGATATGTATATATAGATAGATGTGTATATATATATATATAGTATATATAGTATGTATATATAGATAGATGGATAGTTAGATATGTGTGTGTGTATATATACACACATATGTATATGCATAAACCCTCACACCTTCCTAACAAGTCTAAACTTTCTTGCATTTTCTGCAAGCGCTTCTGGTTCTATTTTCTGGGGCCAAACATGACAGCCCTTCAAAGGAACAGAAAGGGGGGGAAAGCTCTTCTTTAGCACCTGCTACGTGCCAACCATTGTGCTAAGCACTAATATTATCTTATTTCATTCTTGCAATAACCCTGGGAGGTAGGTGCCATTATGGTCCCTGTTTTATAGTGGAGGATTCCAGGGTTAAACAATTTGCCCAGAGTCACATGGTTAAGTGTCTGAGGCTGCATTTGAACTCGGGTCTAACTGACTTCAGACCTATTGCGCCACCTAGTTGCCCTGCCCTTGGCAGGGTCCTTCTCCATTTCTATCTCTTCTTCACCAGACTTGGATTCTGACCCTGAAGACGCTGTGGGCTCTGATCACTGAGATTATCCAGGCCTCCTCTGCTTTCTGGTCATCCCCACTCTATGCTGGGTACACCTCTAAGTGTGCCCTCCCCTTTCCCCTTTATGTGTGGTCTCCCCAGCCAACCCCTCCCCCCTTTAGGATGTTCAGATCTCCTTAAGGACAGGGATCTAGTATTTGTACTACTATTTGTAACCCCAGCACTGAGCACAGTGCCGGGCACAGTAAGTACTTAACAAATACTTCACATATTCATCTGCATCATAACCAATTAAATAATAATACCATTTTTATGCTACTTTAAAGCTTAGAGAAATTATCTCACAATAGCCCTGACAAAATAGGGGGTATTCTTTGCCCCATTTCACACAAAAGAAAATTGAGGCTTCAGAGAGGTTATAATTATCACTATTCCTGTTAGCTGACATTTATATGGGCTTTAAAGTTTGCAAAGCTCTTCAGGGATATTATATCATTTGATTCTGTTGAGGCAGGTGCTCTTATTATCATCCATGTGGACAGTGAAGTTAAAAAATTTCCCTTTTCTAGAAAGTGGGTTAAGAGAGTTTTCTAGGGCCATACTGCTTATAAGGGTTAGATAAGATTTTAACCCAGGGCTTTCTTCCCCATCCCAAGTTCACTGCTCATTCCAGTACACCAAGCCGCAAAGGGCCCAAGGACTGGGAGGTTCAGCTGGGTTCTGCAGAGCCACAGCTTAGAACATCCTTCGGACATCCACGGGAGAGTTGGTTTTGGCCCATGGGGTGCTCTTCTCAGAAATCCTTATCCAATTATCCTTTCCCACAAAAGGATGAAGTAGCTGGGTAATGTGGGATTCTCTACACCTCCAAGCAGCCTGTGGTATAGGGAGTGATTATCAGAGGATGACTGCTTAAGTTAGAGCCAGGGGTTCCTGAGGCTAAAATATTAAACTCCCAGTTTTCTGGTTTGGGGCTGAACTCTGATGAGAACACACACAATTAAGCTGCTTCAGGCCACAGAGCATATATTTATGAGGAGGGGAGGAGAGGGGAGGAAAAATAAGAGTTATTCTAATTCCTAATATTTTTCACCTTAACTCTGAAAAAAAGGCACCTCTTCTTACCTGCCATTGCCTGGGGTAGAGGATCCTCCATCGACATCGATGTCGTCCCACTCATGGTACAGAAAAGGACCCTTGCAAACGGTTACAGGTCAGGCTGAGGATGCCCTGCCCACACCTTCACCCTGCACGATTTTGAGGAAGATAATGGCCTGGAAGGGGAGAAAAAAGGGGGGGAGGAGCATGTACTCATGGAGAAGGAACCAATAGCAGTGGAGGATGAGGATAAGGAAATGCTCCTCAAGTGATACAATGTGGCTGGTGGGTTGCTGGCGCTGGGAGATGCGGGTCCTGGGAGAACTTTTAGGAGATGGAGGGGGGAAGGGGGAGAGAAGGGGGAGAGAGAGAAGAGAGGGGGAGAGAGAGAGAGAGAGAGAAAAAGAGAGAGAGAGAGAGAGAGAGAGAGAGAGAGAGAGAGAGACAAGAAGAGAGAGAATGAAGAGAGAAGAAAGAGGAGAGAGAAGAAAGAAAGAAGAGAGAGAAAGAGAGACAAGAAAGAAGAGAGAGAGAGAAGAGAGAGGAAAGAAAGGAGAGAGAAGAAAGAAGAGAGAGAATGAAGACACAGAGAGAGAAGAGAGAGGAGAGAGAAGAGAGAAAGAAGGGAGAGAAGAAAGAGAGACAAAGAAGAGAGAGAAGAGAGAGGAAAGAGAAAGGAGAGAGGAGAGAGAAGAAAGGAGAGAGAGAAGAGAGAGGAGAGAGAAGAGAGAAAGAAGGGAGAGAAGAAAGAAAGAGAGACAAGAAAGAAGAGAGACAAAGAAGAGAGAGAGGAGAAAGGAGAGAGAGAGAAGAAAGAGAGGAAAGAGAAGAGAAAGAGAGAGAGGAGGGAGAGAGAGAGAGAGAGAGAGAGAGAGGAGGGGGAGGAAGGGACAGAGAGAGAGAGAGAGAGAGAGAGAGAAAGAGAGAGACAGCAGGAGAATTTCCTCACCCCCCCCCCCAGGGTGTCTAAAAGCTTCCAAATTGAGCAATTAAGCGGCTAACAAGGCCTCCTTGACTCTACATAGGGTGAGAGTAGAGATAAGGGCGGGTGACTCCTCCTCTCTGAGTTCACGGGGATCATCAGATCTCATATTTCGATCAAGAAGTGACCTCAGAGACCATCTGATCCTCCCATTCTGTAGATAAGGAAATCAAGGCCCAGAAAAGGAAAGTGAATTGTATGAGATCACAGGTAGAAAACAGCAAATGTGGGATTTGAACCCAGATCTCTCGATTCCAATCTAGAGATCTTTCCACAGTATTGAAATCATGGACCCTTGCTGAATAATCAAGACAAAGCCTTAAAGCAAAACAATACAAAACAGGGCTTTAAAAATTAAAAGGAAAAAAGTAGCTAATCCATTGTATGTTTTGGGGTGTTTGAATGACTAGCAGCCTAACCTAAGACCAAGCCTTTGGAGCTCTGATGACCTTGGAGCCAAGATTTCAGCCAGCCCAGAAGAAAGCTGGGAGAAACCAGGGGACTGGGACCCAAGCCTAAGGGGGACGCTGGACTTGGAATTTATGACTGTGCTCTATAGAAATAAGCTAAACTGTGAACCTAATCCCCTTCCTCTCCTCACTGCCTGTGGTAGTGTAAGGAAGGAGAGGGATTATACTTCCCAAGTGTTGGGGGGAGGCATTTGTGCATTTATGATTATGTCCTTCGAAGTAAATATTTCTTTATAAAAGCTAAAAATACATAAACAAAAACCATAGATGAACAAATAAGTGGATGGATAGATAGATAGACAGACAAACAGACAGAGGCTTACTGAATCAAATGGAAGGATGGGAGAAGCCACAAGATGAAGAACTGAAAACTGAAGCTTAAGAAGGCCCAGTAAAAACAGAGTCAGTCAGTGAACAAGCTTTTTATTAAGTGTGTCCTGTGTGCCAGGCATTGTGCTAACTGTCGGGGATACAACGAAAAACAAAAACAGGCCCCTGCCCTTGAGGAGCTCATATTTTAACCAATGAGACAAACTTGAAAATAACTAGGTACCTGTAAGTAATCCAGGGGCAGCTAGGTGGCGCCATAGTGCAGAGAGAGCTGAGCCTGGAATCAGAAAGCTCTGAGTTCAAATGTGACCTCACACACTTACTAGCTGTGTGACCCTAGGTAAGTCACTTCACCCATTTGCCTCTGTTTCTCATCTGTAAAGTGAGCTGGAGAAGGAAAGGGCAAACCACTCCAATATCTTTGCCAAGAAAATCCAAATGGGGTCATAAAGAGTCAGACATGACTGAACAACACTGAAGGAAAAGACACCACAAAAGGTAGGAGGTGTGATTTGTGCTGAGGTTTAAAGAAAGCCAGCTAAACTACCCCATGGAGGTGAGAAGAAAGCACTGGAGGCCTGGAGGAGAGCCAGTGCCCAGGAATAAGGACAGAGATAGAGGGTCATATGCAAGAGACGGTAGGTCGGCCACTATAGTTAGATCATAGGGTATGGAGGGGTGTGTGTGTGTGTGTGTGTGTGTGTGTGTGTGTACATATATATACACATATATACATACATATAAACACACACAAATATATGTATATACTGATTCTGTGGCTAATTAGTTCAGTGGGTTAGCATAGTGTTACAGGGATCGTGACCATGAGATCAAAGTGATTTCATTTTTATGGGCCTCTATTTCCTCATCTGTAAAATGAAAGGATTGGCCTCTTTATCGTCTAAAGTCCTTTCCCACCGTAATATTTTACAAATCTGTGAACCCCATATGGTCAACTTTCTTTTGTTCCCCAGACAGAATGTATACCCCATTTCTCTCCTTCATAAGCAATCTCAAAAAATAACTGATCACGAATGGCTGAACAAATTTTGACGTAGGAATGTAAAAGAATACTATTGCACTATAAGAAATGGCGAAGGGGACCGTTTCAGAGAAACCTAGGAGGACTTGTGTGACCTGATGCAAACTGAAGGGGGCAGAACCAGGAGAACAATTTATACAATAATAAAGACAATCACATTTTGATAGACATAAGAATTCTGCCAATGCAATGACCCAGAGGACTGAGGCTCCCCTTATTTCTGATGGGGTTCCTCTGAGATTTTCTTCAGTTTGTCTTAGATATCTATCTTATCTGTACATAGTTGTTTGTATGATATCTTTCCCTTTATATAATAAGGTCCTTGAGGGCAGAAACCGATCTTTGTCTTTCTTTGTTATCTCCAGTGTTTGTAGAATGCCTGGCATAAAGTAAATACTGAATAAACTTGGATCGATTTGGCTTGACTTGATGGATTGAATGATCGATCATGTCTCTTGAAACTCTAAATTAATAAGGATCATAATTACTATACAGAAACCAATCCTTCCCCTACTGGAAAAATAACTCAAGGCCCATGCCCTCTAGAATGTAAGTCTGAATCATCATCTTCATTTATGAAATTCAGCATCTAACTCATGATATAAAAATTAGGCTTTTTTAGGAGAAGGTTGGGGAAGGTCATGTAAAAACAAAAGATACCAATAAAAATTAAAACAAAAAAATTAACACTTTGATAGTTAATCATGAGCTAACACAACCAAATAACTGTCAGAGAATTGGTATGTACAAAGGCATGTAGGATCCTAAGGTCAAGAATTTGAAGTTCTTCACTTCAGGTCTAAAAAACCCCCAAAGGATCCATGGATAGATTTCAAGGAGTCTTTGACCTTATATGGGGAAAAAAATTACATTTAAAAATTCGCATTGCTGTTATTATCCCCATTTTACAGATGAGGAAACTGAGGCAGACAGGTTAAGTGCTATCACCTTTGGTTCAGTGGCAGGAGAAAAGTATTCAATCAGTGCAGCCAAGTATTTGTCGAAGCCTACTTGGCTCTGAACAGTGTAAACTCCTCAATAGCGTAGAATACATTTCATTTTTTTTTTTGTGTATCCTTAGCCCTTGATGAAATGCCTTATGGGTAGGTGGTAAACAGAGCCAGAAAAATAAATATGTACTATGACTACAACAATGTAAAAGAAAAAAAAAACATCACAAGAGAAGTGAAAAAGAGGGGCAGTTAAGCGGTACAGTGGATAAGCACCAGCCCTACAGTCAGGAGGACCTGAGTTCAAATACAGCCTCAGACACTCACTAGCTGTGCCCTGGGGAAGTCATTTAATCCTGATTGCCTCCAAAAAGAGAAAATGAATACTGAAACAAAGGATAGAGATGATCACAGAGGATAAAATGGATGGTGTCAATTACTTAAAGTTAAAAAGATTTTGTTGAAACAAAACCAATGCAGGTTAACAAAGTATTTGAAAAAACAGTTCCCTTTTTTCTTTTTATTTAATTCTGACCTTAACAAACAGGAAATAAAATGGGCACTACCACATATATAACTGAAAAAAGAAATTGTACATGAAACTATACAATCCTTTTTTTTGGTTATATATATTTATAGCTTGCTTTTCTTTTAAATTATATAATCAGTTCATGTTGTAGCTTTCAAAGCTGTCTTGCATGTCCATGCTTCTCTCTGGCCTTCTGTGCTCTTCTCTGCATTTAAGAAAAAAAGACAGAATAGGTAGTTTCTCAATAGAAGATAAAAACCATATGAAAAATTCTCAATCAATAATAATTAGAGAAATGCAAACTAAACTCTGAGATTCCAGCTCATAACCACTAGTGATGATAATGATGTGAAGTCGTGTGGTGAAGATGGTAAAGATTGGAGAAGATGTCAAAAAAGGAAAATGACAATTGTTGGAGGGGCTGACGGAAAGCAGGCACACCAGTGCACTGTTGGTTGACCTGGGAATAGTTCTAACCATTGTGGAAGGTAGTTTGGAACTGTGTCCCCAAAGTCACTAAACTGCTCCTTTGATCCAGCAATACCATTACGAGGCTCATACTTCTAAGAGATCAAAGAAAGAGGACGTGGGTATATAATAATAATAGTTAACATTTACTGGAGAAAGAAAAGGAGAGAGAGAGTAATTGGAGAAGGAGAATTTGGAGGAAAGGAGGAGATAGATACAGAGGGAAAACAAGCAATGTAAAAACAAAAGATTGCAACAAAAACCCATGCTTAAGAAAATAAACAGTAAAGCCCTTTTTATAGTTAAGTAATCTTCTGACTGCTTTCAGGCATGCTGTGTGTGTGTGAGAGAGTGTGAGTGAGTGTGTGTGTGTGTTGTGTGTGTGTGTGTGTGTGTGTGTGTGTGTGTGTGTGTGTGTGTTGGGAGGAAAGAATGCGCATTAAACAAGCATTTACAAGGCACTAGACTTACCAGCACACAAGAACAGCAAAAGCTGCAATGCGAAAATCTGCTTCCTGCTGCGAAGACTTCCACGCTCACGAAGCCTGGTATCCTCCCAACCAGGCATTGCCAATCAGTGGGCGGGTTTCTGCAGTTTCCTGGGTCAGCGTTGCTCCCGGTCACTGTACACCACGGCACCACCAGCCTTGCTTGTGAAAGGCTGAGAAAGGCGGCTGAGGCTTCCGTCTTGTTGCAACTAGTACTGTCTGAAAACTGATGCCAATTCTCAGACACTGCTGCCTCCTTAGCTTCCCAGCACAAGGGAACAGATCGATCCCGATCGCCTCTGTGGCCACAAGGGTGCTCAGATAACTGTCCTTGCCTTACCTCTCTTTTGAGCACTGTTTGAAGAGACGGGGATTTAAGGCTGCCTCCCTATAGTCATGCTGCTTGCAGTATGTTAATTTCACCTCCTTTTCTTTAAAATCCCTACTAAGTTTACTGACCAAATATTTGCTAGGTAAATAGTGGAAATAAGAAAGAGAGAAAGAAAGGAGTAAAGAAATTAAAGAAACCTAAAGATATTTTTATTTAGTCAAAATAACTTGATTCTATGCCCCAGGATCATAGACCTCAACATTTAAGAATCCTAACCAGGGCTGATCTCTGGTATCTAGCATGGGGCAGGTTGGCAGGTCGGGTACTTACGGTGGGAGAACAATCTACCGCATCGGAGTGTAAGGTATCCAGATAATGATGGCCCTACAACCCTTGGTAGCAGGGCAGTCTGGAGTGGGAGCAGACCAGTCAGAATCAGGTGCTTAATACTTGTGCTCTGATTGACTAACTGACCTGTCAATACAAAGACAAAGGCATGCTTATGCTTACTCACCACACTTTTTAGGGTAGGCTGGTAAGTCTACCTACATGAGGATTTGGGAAACAGGAACTGAGCGAATCATACCGAATTCTACTTCTAGCAGCTGGCTCCGCCCTGAGCCAACAAGGGTTCCCCCCCCCGCACACACACACACACACACACACACACACACACACACACACACGCGCGCGCGCGCGCGCACACACACACACGCACACACACACACGCACACACACACACACACACACACACACACACACACAAAAGTGAGCATGCGTACTCTGGGTCTGCATCCACTGTGCTTATGCCTTTCCTCAGGCCCTCCGCCTCTCCCCCTCCCCCATTTACTTTTCCTTATCAGCTAAGGGACGCAATTCGTTCGAAGCAAAGGCATTTAATGAACTTGCCTAGTGAAAGTAACGTGTAACCAAGCGCCCCCACAAGACTCTGGGCTTTCACAAATTAGTTTCAATCATAGGAACCTGCTCTTAGAAGGTAAATTTTTCTCTTTAACTCACTGTTCCCACCTGGAGTTGCTACATTCTTTACAAAAATGAAGACCTAAATAATCTGAGAAATATTAATTTTTCATGGTTAGATCGTGACAATATAATAAAAATGACAATACTACCCAAACTAAACTTATGCATTCAGTGTCATGTCAATCTAACTACCAAAGAATTACTTTATAGAGCTAGAAAAAATAGTAACAGAATTTATCTGCAAGAACAAAAGATCAATAATCTCAACAGAAATAATAATTCCTTCAACAAGTATTTATTAAGGATGTACTATTTGCTGGGTGTATGGGAAAGAAACAATTCCTACTGGCAAGGAGCCGACATTTTATATATATATATATATATATATATATATATATATAGATAGATATATATATATAGATATATAGATATATAGATATATAGATATATAGATATATAGATATATATATATATACACATATATCTCACAAATACAAACTGAATAAATAAAATATATGCAAAGCAATTGTGAACAAGGTAGTTTTAGAGGGAGGGCACTAGCAGTTGGAGGGATCAGAAAAGGCAGAAAATGTTTCTTGAGCTTCATCTTAAAAAGAAGTCATAATGAAAAAAAGTGAGAAGGAAGAGGCCTAACAATTTCAAATTTCAAACTATGCTGCAAAGTAGTAATCAACAAAACTATTTGGTACTTGTTGAAAAAATAGTGTAACCTGAGATTCAAGTGTATTTGCCTAAGACTCTTCTCGTTGATGGAGACTGATTACTTGATGCTCTGATGGCTCCATGCCTGTGTGAGGGGTGAGAACTTTGGAGATGAGAGATCCTCGTTCTTCCAGCTGCTAGCTTTAAATCAGGAGGGACTAATAGTTCTAGATTCTCTTTAAGGAAAGGTTCTTGAAGGGAGAGAAAGATTCTGGGAAAAAGTTGGCACATAGAGGAGGCAGCAGCCATGTTCCTATAGCCAGTTTACTATGCTAGGGATTTTAGAGAATTTCTCTTTGGTAAGATCTGAGAATCTTTCTTTCTCCTATAGTTGAGCTGAGATATTTTGCTCATTCACTGTGCATATTGTCTGATATATTCTAAACTGTATACTTCTCTACTATCTGTTTGCTATTGGCTTGGATAAATGGGTTTATTTGCTATTCACTGTGTATCTTTGTGTAATTGGCATTTGGTGATAAGAGTGTTCAGCCTTTGGATATATAGTTTGGGGACACTCCATCTCCATTAAGGGATAGTGATTAAGAGCTCAGTTTGAACCTTAAAATTATTTTCCCTAAAATTTTTTTTAAGGGGGAAGCTAGATATAATCCTAGCCTAGCCCAATGTCCCTTCTCTCCTAGGACAGCAGAGTGGCCAGCCTTGTATCTTTAATCTCCTGTTTCCCTTGTGGCAGGGATCAAAATCTGTCTTGGAGAGGAGTAGGCAGAGGAGATTCTAGAGACATTTATTCATAGTATCTAGATAGATCTATGTGGGCACACACATGACTTACATGGGCAACACATACATGCCCTACAGTAGAAAGATTGATCAGTGGAACAGATTAGGTACATAACACAGAAGCAAATTAATATAGTATCATAATGTTCTGTAAACCCAAAGACCCTGACTGGTAAGAACACAATTCAACAAAAACTGCTGGGAAAACTAGAAAAAAGTCTGGCAGAAATCAGGTTTGGACTAACATCTCATGCTATACATAAAGATAAGGTATAAATGGGAACATATCTTCGATGTTATATTGTAAACAAATTAGAGGTATGAGGAAGGAAATACCTTTCACAATTGTAGATAGGGTAAGCATTCATGACCAAAGGATAGAGGGTATTACAGAAGACAAAGTGGATAATTTTAATTGCAAAGAATTAAAACATTTTTAATATATAAAATCAATATAGTTGAAATCAGAAGGAAAAAGTTAACTGGGAAAAAATCTTTACAGCAAGATTCTCTGATGAAGGTCTGATATTCAATATATAAAAGGAACCAATTCAGATAAGAATAAATCAGTTCCTTAAAGATAAACAAAGGATGTGAACATGCATTTCTCAAAGAAAGAAATAAAAGCTATCAACAATGAACTTTTAAAAGTTCCAAATTACTAATGATTAGAGAAATGCACATTGAAACAACTCTAAGATTCTGCCTTACACCCATAAGATTACCAAATGCTGTATGACAAAAAAGGAAGCTGATAATTGTTGGAAGGGTTGCAGGACAACAGGCACACAAGATTTATTGATGAAATGGGAAAGAAAGATGTGAAATGGAAAAGATTTCTATAGTGTTCTCTTCTCATTATTAGTGAGGTGAAATCCACCAGGTTTGAACTCTAACACCTGAGTTAACTAATGTGAGTGAAGAGGTGGAAATGGTAATCAAGCAAATGAAATCATGCAAAATGGCTGGAACTGAAGAGATGCAAATAGAGGAAATTTGACCTTGACGCAACTCAATGTCCAAGGCACTTTAGGGACAAATTTTCAGGTTAATCTCACAGAGAAAAAAATTTCAGAAAAATGAAAAAGATCACAGTTTCTATAGATGTAATCCAAAAAAGGTAACTCAGGAAACATCAGTGACAATTAACCCATAAATTGTCTCTCTGTTATTTTAAAAGAATTGATGCATAAATCAGGTGTATACATTATGAACATGTGAGAAGGGAACAGGTTCACAGATAATTCTTATGGCAGACCACACCTTCTTAGTCACTTAAAGGTATAAAGATGTGTTTATCCTTTACTAATTACTCTTTAAAAAGTATTTAACTCAAGTTAAAACATAGTCTTAAGGGCTCTTCCCCAACAATAACTCTCAATGCAAATATAAAGATTAGACAGACTCCTTAGCCGCTTGATAGATGCACGCACAGAGATGATCTTTTGATTGATTGCCCATCTCTTTCGAGTACTAACAAGAAGGCACATGCTTGCTAGAGGTTCTCCTATGTCATGGAGAATATTTTGGACAGAGTTCAAATGGAAGAGGAGTTCTCTCTATATACAGAGATATTCTACCAGATGCTCTAGTTTGGGGGAGTACACTGACCTCTGTTGATTGACTCAAGCCCTGGAATGCTTGAGAGCCTTTGCAATGAGATCTATGGCCACTAAGCAAAGATTAGCCTAGGAATTCACATGAGAAAAACTATAAGATTGAATTATATGAATTAGATTATTATATGACATTGATTGGGAAGGCCATTGAGTTAGTCTATCATTATATTTATTTTCAATAGATAGTAGATGAGCTACGTCCAGAGTGTGAGAGGAGAAGACTAGATTACATTGGAATATTAAGCTTTTTTCGATGACCTTGAGCTGCCCCTTGGCAATACGGCATATGTTTTAAGCATCAGTATTTGCCCAGTAGAGGCAGCTAGGTGGCACAATGGATAAAGCACCTGCCCTGGATTCAGGAAGACCTGAGTTTAAATTTGGCCTCAGATGCTTACTAGCTGTGTGGCCTCAGGCAAGTCACTTAATCCTGTTTACCTCAGTTTTCTCATCTGTAAAATAAGCTGGAGAAGGAAATGGCAAACCCTACCAGTGGATAGAGCATCGGCCCTGAAGTCAGGAGGACCTGAGTTCAAATCTGAACTCAGACAAAACACTTGACACTTACTAGCTGTGTAACCCTGGGTAAGTCACTTAACCCCAGTTGTCAAAAAAAAAAAAGCTCTAGATACTATGCTAGGTGTTGGAGACAGAAGGATGAAAAAAGAATGAAACAGAACTGCCCTCTGAGTGCTTACGTTCTCTTTGGGGTGGGGGGAACAACACATGTACATAAAATAACAAAGATATACCAAGTAAATATAAGGTCAATTGGACAGGGTTCATTAACAGCTGGAGCGGTGTAGAAAAGCCTCATTTAGGAAGGCAGAACTCAAAGGGCCAGGGATTCCAAGAGGTAAAGAGAGTGCACTCCTGTGATGGACAATGGTCTTCGAGAAAGCCTAGAGATGTAGAGAGGGCAGTACAGGCTGAGTAACAGCAAGCAGGTCATTAAGTCTGGAATCCAGGGTGAGGGAAGGGGAATGATGGGAGACAGGGACCCCAAAAGTTAGGGTATAGTTAAGATTGAACTTCTGGTGTTTGGGGAAGGAGTTTGTTCAATATCCAAAAGATTGGAGAAGGAAGGGACTCCAGAGGAAGAATGAAATGCACATTCTTACTTAGACAAGGCCAATATGGCAATTTGTTTTTCTGAACTGACTGACTATCTATCTATCTGTCTATCTATCTGTCTGTCTGTCTGTCTGTCTGTCTGTCTATCTATCTGTATGTATATATATATATATGCATGTATATGTATATATATGTTAAGTGATTAATCCAGGGTCACATGTACACATATATATGTTTTTATATGTGTGTGTACATGTATGTGTGTATGTATGTATATATGTTAAATGATTAACCCAGGGTCACATATACACACACATATATATACATACATACATGAGAATGGGCAGATAGATAGATAGATAGATAGATAGATAGATAGATAGATAGATTTGTTACAAGGGAAGACTTTGACTTGGGTTGGTGGGAATAGGTTTGCTAAGTTAGTGGGTAGTGATACATATATTCTCACCCTCTTCTCCAAAAGCATTAATAAAACATTTTTTAAAAAAATGAACCCAAAAAATGCCAAAGCAAAACAAAATGAACAGAAGAGAGCAAAAAAGTATAGAAGGTGACATAAATAGAGCAGTTTTGTTACTACCTTATTAACTTATATGTCTAGAACATATATGTATATTTTATATATATGGTATAGGTATAATATATATGTACGGTGTCAGTGTGTATATGTGTGTGAGTATATCTATGGATGTCTCAAATTAATATATTTTCAATTTGCTTACTCTCAGGAACACTGAACTATGTTTTTTGTTTGTTTTGTTAAATGTTTTGTTTTTCAAACAGTTTTGTATATATACTTTGTTTTTCAAACAGTTTGTAGACACTCCCACACACAAACACTCCCACATATAATTGTTGAGAGACAGTATGTCTTAGTGGATGAATTGGCCTGAGCTTAAAAGGTCTGGTTTCCAATCCCATCTCTGTCACATATTGACTGTGTGACCCTGGGTAAACCACTTAGACTTTAAGTTGCAAATAAGGAGCCACCCTGAATGGGTAGAGGGAGATTCCCCCCCAGCCAGGAGTTCCTCATACTAATGAAATCACAGGTTTGATCTCTATACACACACACACACACACACACACACACACACACACACACACACCCACCCCTTAAAAAATTGCATATAAAAAAGTTCACGGTTCATTATATAAACCTCTTTTTGTATATTAAAATATGTTTATTAATGATTAAATTCACACATGCAAAAGAAACTTTAGAGCATAAATCAAGAGGTACCGTAGCCCCCTAGTGGCTCAATCGTCATATTGCACCTACATGATGCTCAGTACAAAATTGTGGATTGTCTCTTAATCTTGCCTAGACCATGGGAAAAGTAACCCGTATGTGGGTGAACTCTTTGCTGTGAGAGGTCCTGAAGGGACCTTCTGGGAATGAAAGAGTATATGTACTCTCTAGTTTTGTCTCACTCATCTTAAGCTGGGGAAGGAAGAATGGATGATCTTGGTCCTTGGGGCACATGGGGTAGAATGGGGCAAGCTTGGGTGGGCACTGCAGTGTGTGTGGGGGGTGGGTGGGAGGGGGAAGAGAGGTTTTGGCAGTCAGAAGGCGGCACTGGGTTTTGTCCCCTTGGGGAAAGTGGGTCCAGAAAGGGAAATGGGAAGGTCCCAAAGGTGAAATCTGTTTACTCTGACATTTTCTTTAGGGCTGTCCCTGTATATATCCTCCTCGTAGTTTCTACTACTAGTTTGTTTCTACTAGGAAATTTCTACTTTTTTTCCTGACAATTCATTTATACCAATTTGACAAGTATTTATTGGTTACCCACTGTGTATAAGACATTACTCAGGGCTCAAGGAAGATTTTTTTCAGTTGTTTTTCTTTAAGGCGTCTCCAATCTAGTGGGAGGAGGAGAGGGGATGGGGAATAAGAAAGATAAACAACCAGCTCTTACGTAAATAAAAATGTGAAAACTGCAGCTGACCACAGTACTTTAACCCTGCTAGCAGAGATTCATCTCTTTGGGTCTTCAGCTTTGCCGGCTGTGAAAATCTCCTGCTGAAATGCAAATCTCCCTGAGAAGAGATGTATAAAGTGATATTGACAGCAACCAGGAGCTATCCAGCTGAAATGAGCTCCAGAGTTACAGATCTTACCAGAAGTTAATCCAGGGCTGTCCCAGACTATCCTATGTAGCACCTGTACCCCAAGCTTAAGGCCTTGGTGGATATCTTGTCTTGGGCTATTTTCCAGCCCATTTAAGCAATTTTCCTTCAGAGCGGGTGGCCCATGGAGTCTGCATTGTAAGACTGCTCTCCAGTTATGTTTGGCGGCTAGAACTTTTTTTTGGTTGTCATTAAGTATGGATCCTTTCTGACTCAGGAGAGACATTTCTTTTCTTCTGTGTCTCAAGAGACAGAATTCCTTTGGGATTATTCATTTTATGGTTTCATGATAAATATTTCTAAGTCCAGTTCTGAGGCCGCATCCATCTCCACCACTAGATGGCACAGTCTGTACACCCTTTAGACTAGCAAATACAGCATTGGGCAGGGGTGGGAGGAGGAATGAAATGGTCAGATCTACATTTTGGGGCATCTAGGTGGCACAGTGGTTAGAACCCTGGGCCTGGAGTCAAGAGGACCTGAGTTCAAATCCAACCTCAGATACTTATTAGAAGTGTAACCCTATCACTTAACCCTGTTTGCCTCAGTTCCCCCACCTGTAAAATGATATGGAGAAGGAACTGACAAATCATTCCAATATCTTTGCCAAGAAAACCCCAAATGGGGTCACTAAGTCTGACACAACTCAACAACAACAACGATCACCACCACTATTTTAGGAAGGTCCTTTTGGTGGCTGAGCGGAAGTAGTGGGAAGAGACTTTTGGCAGGTATATCAATATGCAATAGTCCAGGTATGAGACCATGAGGGCCTTTCCTAGGCTGGTGACAGTGTTAGAGGAGAGAAGGAGATCTATGAGTTATTAGGCAGGTAAAGTCAGTAGATCTTGGCAATACATTGGATATGTGTGACCCTGGACAAGCTCTTAGTACTCTAGGCGATTCTCTAAGTCTGGATGGAGAAAGTGCTGACAACCAATGGTAGAGGGATTTTCCTGTCCCGACCCAGAGCCCTACACTCCTACACAAAATACTCTGTAGCTAATCCGTATTAGAATGCTGTATTTGCTAGTCTAAAGGGTGTACAGACTGTGCCATCTAGTGGTGGAGATGGATGCGGCCTCAGAACTGGACTTAGAAATATTTATCATGAAACCATAAAATGAATAATCCCAAAGGAATTCTGTCTCTTGAGACACAGAAGAAAAGAAATGTCTCTCCTGAGTCAGAAAGGATCCATACTTAATGACAACCAAAAAAAAGTTCTAGCCGCCAAACATAACTGGAGAGCAGTCTTACAATGCAGACTCCATGGGCCACCCGCTCTGAAGGAAAATTGCTTAAATGGGCTGGAAAATAGCCCAAGACAAGATATCCACCAAGGCCTTAAGCTTGGGGTACAGGTGCTACATAGGATAGTCTGGGACAGCCCTGGATTAACTTCTGGTAAGATCTGTAACTCTGGAGCTCATTTCAGCTGGATAGCTCCTGGTTGCTGTCAATATCACTTTATACATCTCTTCTCAGGGAGATTTGCATTTCAGCAGGAGATTTTCACAGCCGGCAAAGCTGAAGACCCAAAGAGATGAATCTCTGCTAGCAGGGTTAAAGTACTGTGGTCAGCTGCAGTTTTCACATTTTTATTTACGTAAGAGCTGGTTGTTTATCTTTCTTATTCCCCATCCCCTCTCCTCCTCCCACTAGATTGGAGACGCCTTAAAGAAAAACAACTGAAAAAAATCTTCCTTGAGCCCTGAGTAATGTCTTATACACAGTGGGTAACCAATAAATACTTGTCAAATTGGTATAAATGAATTGTCAGGAAAAAAAGTAGAAATTTCCTAGTAGAAACAAACTAGTAGTAGAAACTACGAGGAGGATATATACAGGGACAGCCCTAAAGAAAATGTCAGAGTAAACAGATTTCACCTTTGGGACCTTCCCATTTCCCTTTCTGGACCCACTTTCCCCAAGGGGACAAAACCCAGTGCCGCCTTCTGACTGCCAAAACCTCTCTTCCCCCTCCCACCCACCCCCCACACACACTGCAGTGCCCACCCAAGCTTGCCCCATTCTACCCCATGTGCCCCAAGGACCAAGATCATCCATTCTTCCTTCCCCAGCTTAAGATGAGTGAGACAAAACTAGAGAGTACATATACTCTTTCATTCCCAGAAGGTCCCTTCAGGACCATTTCATTCCTCCTCCCACCCCTGCCCAATGCTGTATTTGCTAGTCTAAAGGGTGTACAGACTGTGCCATCTAGTGGTGGAGATGGATGCTCCTCCCACCCCTGCCCAATAAATGCCAGTGGCTCCCAATCACCTCCAAGATAAAATAAAAAATTGTTTTTGGTTTTCAGAACCCTTCGCAAAATTGTTCTCCTCTTCCCTACCTATCCCTCTTCCAGTCCCTTAGACCTTTTTTCCCCTCCCACAAGTACTCTGAGATCCAGTGATACTGGCCTTCTTCTTGAACAAGACACTCCATCTCCATTTTCCAACTCCTGGAATTTTCAATTGCTGTGTTACTTGCCTGGAATGCTCTCCTTGATGGCAGGAACTGTCTTGCCTTTCTTTGTCTCTTGCTGATTAGCGCAGTGCCCGGTATGTGGTATACACTTAATAAATGTTAATTGACTTACACAGCTAGTATGTGTCAGGCAAGAGGGCAACCCAGTTTTTCCTGGCTTTAGGCCAGTTCTCAGCTGAAGCCCTCTTCCTGTTATAGCTGGAGAAATCCAGCCTAAACCCTTACACGAACTACATTTTGTACATGGGTTCCATTTTAAAAAACCAAAATAACAAAAATTAAATTCTAGAGAGAGAGAGAGAGAGTTAACACTCTCTCTTCAGTAGGTTGAGTGTAGCAACCCTCCTAGGCTCAGGGCCTGGCAGGATCCTAGAGCTGGGAAGAAGGGTGGGACCTGGGAGGAGGAGGAGAAGGAGGAAGAGGAGGAGGAGGAGGAACAAAAAGAGGGAACAGAGGAAGAGGAAGAAGAATTATTGTACACTTATTGAAGTTGAGAGGTTTTAAGAAGCAAGGGCCACACAGTAGATAACAAAAGAAAACTTAGAAGAAAGCACAGAAAAGCTGGGTTGCTTTGAAAACAGTGTGTGGTATTCATTACATAGGTTTTTTAAAAAAGCAAATAGTCGGAAATGGAAATATATTGTTTTATATTGAATCTTCTATGTTCTGCTGTGTACATGGAAATGTCCTTTTTTTTTTCTTTTCATGTTTTGAAGTTAAGTTTAAAATGAATAAAAGATGTTTAGAAAAGAAGCAAGGGATTTTGAAAGAAAAATTTTAGCAGATTTGTAAAAGAAAATTGCAGCAGAACTACAATAGGGATACAATGCCTTATAGGGAATTTATTTTCCATAGGTGACCTGGTAAGGAAGGTCAATGATCCTCCAGGAATAAAGACAAGGGATTGGCTTTTGGAGTCAAAGCAATTTCAATTCCTTCATTTTTGACTAGGGTTGGCCCCTTTGGAATACATTACTGACAGGAAGTGCTCAGGACTTTTCCTATTCCTATTCACTCCGCAAATAAATGCTAGTCAATCTTCATTTACTTCTACAAAAGATTTCCCCTCTCCTTTCTCAGCCTCTCCCAGATCTTAGATAAATTAGTGGAGTTTTAGATCACAGATTTAAAGCTAATAGAAACCTTAAAAAGCATCTATTCCATCCCCCTTCAACTTACAGATGAGGAAACTGAGGCCCAGAAAGATTAAGTAACTTCTCCAAAGTCACCCAGGCAGTAAATGGCAGAGCCATGATTCAAACTGGAGTTTGCTAATAACCAGATGTTTGGTGGCGCAGTGGATAGAGCACTGGGCTTGGAAGAAGGAAATTCATCTTCCCAAGTCCAAATCTGGCCTCAGACACTTACCAGCTGTGTAATACTGGGCAAGTCATTTAGCCCTGTTTGCCTCAGTTTCCTCATCTGTAAAATGAGTTGGAGAAGGAAATGGCAAACCACTCCAATATCTTTGCCGAAGAAAACCCTAACTGGGGTCACAAACAGTTGGACATGATTGAAAAACATCTCGGCAATGGCCAATGTTTAGTGGTAGACACACTGCCTACAGATATTTCTTTGTCTTTTCTGAGCAATAGCCAAAAGCCAAGAGGGAGGAGGATAGCTGTTGACACGCATTTACCCTTCAGCTAGGAGGCCTTTTTCTTTAAAGGGTCTGTCCCAGCCTTTTAAAGTACCCTTTCATGAATAGGAGAATTCCTTAGCAGCAGGTGTTCTGGAATAGGACGGGTATGAGAATGTAGACTATGACCCCCGTTTCTGATTTAAATTATGTCTTTTCTCCCCACTCACTTTTCATTTGTATTTATTTTTTATTCTACTTATAGCTGAATATTTGTTCAACTTAGTCATTGAAAAGTATTTGTAACTCCTTTTATAGAAGCTGGTATTTTTTAAGCATAATTGGAAATGTTGCCTCATTTAGGTAGCTTAGGGTTTCAATTTTCATTTCATTTCCCTACTCGCTTTCCCACATCGGTGTGATTAATGAGTTTGCATGGACACTCAACACTAGCATCATCAGAAACTGTGTATATGAGAGAGGAAATGTATTCTTTCAACTATCTGACACAGTTTGCTCTAAAACCCAAGGTCCTAGGCCAGCATCCTTTCCTGTTCTCCTGGCTCTGCTTCTGACTCCCGACTTTGCCATAGTGTTTCAGCTGTCTCCTGTCCCTGGAGAACATCCCTCTGCACCTGTGACCCCTTTTCTCATTGGTAAATTCCTTCCAGAACATCTGTTTTGAGGAAGGGCTCCCAGCTAGCCTTCTTCCATTCCTCTCCTAGCTCTTTGTGTTTCCACCAGATTTTCAGAGCTCTTTAATATCTTACCCTGTTTGAATGAAAGCTCCTTTGAGGCCAAGAACTGCCCTTCTTTTTGCTTCTATTTCTCCCTCTGGGGCTTAGCACAGTGCCTGGAGCACCCTATGTTCTTAACAAATGCTTGTGGACTAAAATCCAAGAACCAGATTTCAAGTTGAAAGAGATGATACCTATGAGATCTATTCTTATTTAAGTTCTAAAAATGTTGTATAGAGAAAAAGCAAAGGAGGGTGTTTGGAAGTATGAGATTGCAGAATCTAAACTCAGAGCTGATTTTTCTTTCTTTCTTTTTTTTTTTGTATTTGTTCCTCTTCTTATACTTTATATGCACCGGCTAACATCTGTTTATTCTCAAACTACCTTCATCAACAGCTGCAATGCAATGGGAGAAAAATTGTTCCAAGAGCCAAATACTAAGAGGAACCAGTAAAAGCTGCCTGGAAAAAAATAATTTAGCTAAGCTAATTTATATGCCCTCTACTAGTTTCTTCCACCCAGGTGGTTCTCCATAGGCAGAGGCTTTTAAAGTTATTATAAGTTACTAAAAAAAGGTGAATTAGGGAAAGTACCATTGAGTCTCCCACCTATTTTTCCACCACCTACTCCCAAATCTAAATGTTCTCTAATCATCTTTTTAAAAACCAGAGTATTTCTTTGAGTGAATAGGCGCTTCCAATCTTACTTTTCCATTTCTTCCTATTTGTTGAGATTATTTCATCTTTATTTGCTTCTATTTCTGTCCAGTCTGGATAGCCATCTTGGTTTTCTTTTGCTCCTCATAGAATCATAAAACTAGAGAACTCAGAGAGCATCCAACCCAACCCTCTCACTTTACAGATGAGGAAACTGAGGCCAAAGAGATTGAGTGATTAACTCAAGGTCATGTAGTAAGCAGATGGATTGGGATTCAAACCTAGGACGTTTGACTCCAAATCCATTGCTCTTTCTACTACATAAAATTGCCTCTTATCCTCTGGGTAGTAGAAAATGTGTATGTGTGTGTGTGTGTGTGTGTGTGTGTGTGTGTGTGTGTGTGTGTTCAGAGATCAACAAAAGAGCTAAAGAGACCTTTGGATGACAAGTAATTTTATTTTCAAGCATGTAATGAAAGCAGGAATTGTAGTATAATGGAAAAGGAATGGAACTGGCAGGTAGAAGATCTTGGATTTTAGCACAATTTTTATCACTAAACTAAACTGGGCCTCAGTTTCCTTCTTTGGGAAACTGGTAAAATGATGGGGTTGGACCAGATGACCATCATCCCCATTTGAGGGAAGTATAAGTTCATGATTTTATTGGTGAGCAAACTCTGTTTACTAATACAGATTGTCAACTACTAATACAGCTTATAATTTTAGAGGGCAACTTGGGATAGGGTGGGGTGACGGTGGTACTGAAAAGCTAAGTGACTTTTCCAGGGTCACTTAGCCATGTATTAAAGATGGGACTTGAGTCTAGGTTTTTCTGATGCCAAGATTGTTTTTATATCCATAACACCAAACTGCCTAGACCAGCAGCCCTCATCTCTGAAACTAGCAGCCTTCACTGCTGCCTCATTGAATCTGTCTCTTTTTTCAAGATAGAGCGCAAATATAACCTTCTACAAGAAACCATTCCTGATCATCCCCGCCTCCAGTGGCTTCCCTCCCAAACAACCTAGTGTAACAGAGAGAATAAATACAAGGTAGTTTAAGAGGGAGGGTTCAAGCTTAGGCAGCACATGGGGCAATGGGGTAACTCATAGCTCCTAGTCACTAGAAGTCCCTTTCTCCCCTTCCTGGTGGACTCTAGAAGTTCTCTTTGTGCATGATATAGCTCATTTTCTGGAGTTCTTATGGAACCATGAATCTATGTCTATTCTTGGCTTCCAATGGAGAAGCCAACATCAACTGCTGCAGTGATTTTGGCTAGGTCACTAATGGGAAGATGGGAAACCTTTTGAAGTTCTCTAGACACTTTGAGGCTTAAAAGGTCATCTGGACAAAAGGGATGGGGGCTGAGGGGAAGGAGGGAGAGAGGAAGGCCTAAGCTAAGCCAAAATTAAGGCCTTTCCCCTGCCCCAAACAGTTCCTCCACAAAGATTTGTGTTGTTGTTGTTCAGTCGTGTTTCAGTTGTGTCTGCCTCTTCATGACCCCTTTTATTTTTTGGGGGTTGGTTTTTGTTTTTGGGGTTTTTTTTGGCAAAGATACTGGAGTGGTTGGCCATTTCTTTCTCCAGCTCATTTTACAGATGAGGAAACTGAGACAAACAGGGTTAAGTGACTTGCCCAGGGTCACACAGCTAGTAGATGTCTGAGGCCAGATTTGAACTCTTCCTGACTCCAGGTCTGGCACTCTATCCACTATGCCACCTACCTGCCCTCAAGGGTCTTACTGGAGCATCAGACTACCTCCAATCTCTAGAATAATTTTGTTTCTCAACTAGCTGGGTATTTTATAGACAACTTATTAGGCATTACTATGTTTCCTCAGCCACCTGGAATATGATTATTTTTCAAATTATTTCAAGGACTTTTCACATTTAATCTAAAGTCTAATATTGAAACTAAAGCCTGTGATTGAGACTAACTTATCGTCTTCACCGTTTAAGGTACTAGGCCATCTTACCACCTACTTAAGTGGACTGACTTTATCGAATTACTCCATCAACATCAACAACTCCATTACATCCTTATACATGTGTCCTTGTTATCTCTCCCAGTAAAAAATGTAAACTCCGTGAGTATAGGGATTGTTTCATTCTTTATATCTATATCTCTGTGACTAGTATGGGACAGCTAGATGGTGCAGTAGATAGAGTGCCAGGGCTGGAGTCAAGAAGAGTCATCATCCTGAGTTCAAATCCCACCTCAGACACTTACTAGCTCTGTGATCCTGGGTGAGTCACTTAACGCTATTTGTTTCGGTTTCCTCCTCTATAAAGATGAACTGGAGAAGGAAATGTCAAACCACTCCAGTATCTTTGCCAAGAAAACCCCAAATAGGTCACTGTGTACTAGTACTGTGCAGTAATAGATGCTTATTGATCACTTCTCCAACTCCAACTCCATTTTGCCGAAGAGGAAACAGGTCCCAAGAAGTTAGACATCTTACACCAAATCACAAAGCACATAAGGGAAGTAGGTAGCATTTTTAAGCTACCAACAGCATTATCAATAAATACATAAATCAGTCCAACTTTAAGTATAATTTTACATAGATGTTGAGGTAAGAAAAATAATGAAGACAAAGAATCAAAATTTTAGCGCTGGAAGAGACTTTCAGGACGATGCAGGGATTTTTCTGAAATCACAATTTATGTGTAAATTTTGGGGAAAAAAAAGTTTTGCCCAGAGGTTATATCTCTCACTGAAGGATGTGTCTGAAGTTATGCTTCATTTTAATGTGCCTTGTCTCATTTTCCAACAAGATTAATTAACAATGAAAACTATTGAGCATAGAAGGATTTACTGGCAGACATGGTTCTCATCTCCTTCATTTATTGGTAGAGGAAAAATATTCTAGTTTTGGAGTTAGAGGCCTCAAATTTGAATTCTGGCTTTGCTACTTAGTAGTGTGACCCTAAAAAAGTCACTCTTCTTTTCTAGGCTTCAGCTTCCTCATCTATAAAGTGAGAGTTGGAACAGATGATTTCTGTGTAGCTAGGGGGCTCAGTGGATAGAGCACTAGGCCTGGAGTCAGGAAGACTCATCTTCCTGAGTTAAAATCTTGCCTCAGATATTTACTAGCAATGTGACCCTGGACAAGTCACTTAACTTTGCCTCAGTTTCCTCATCTGTAAAAGGAGCTGGAGAAGAAATGGCAAACTATGTCACTATCTTTGCCAAGAAAAAATGAGGTCATGAAGAGTAGGATATGACTTAAATGACTGAACAAAAACAATACACTCCTATGGGGAGGAGTAGCCTGACCTACAAAAAAGAAAGGGACTAATAACCCAGGCAAAAAGAAAAGTAAGTGCTCAGGCAGCCTGCTCAGCAATATAGAGCAAGCCACCACACACACACACACACACACACACACACACACACACACACACAATTTCATCTCTATCTCTGTGCCTCTCAGTTGACAATTTTCCACATCTAGAATGCACTCCATCATCACCCTCTGCTTCTTGGAATCTTCAGTTTCCTTAAAGACCATCTCAATTGCCACCTGCCTATGATCTCCAAAACTGTTCATGCCCTCCTTCTGCAAACTATATGGAGCCAAAGCAGTGTGGAGGAATCATGCAGAAAGCCTCCTGCTTATACTGTGGTTCTGAAAGCCATTCAAAATGACAACCAAGACCAGTGAGCTTCATTTTTCTTGCCTTCTCGTTCTCTCTTTCTCTCCCAAGAGGGCAATTGCTCCCTTTGGAACCTGGTGTTTCCCCAGGGTGTTGAGAAATCATTCTTTTTTCTTAAAAGTTTGTTTAATCTTTTGCTCTTAAAAATTTACTTTGCTTTCTCAAGAAAGTAAACGTGATAAAACTGTTGATCAATGAATTACTAAACAGCACGTGCTATTTGTTCAAATACATCATTGAGACAGGACAATTTGGGAACAGCAGGAAGAGAGTCTAAAACTTCCATTTTCCAGAGGGCGGTTTCTGTCTGAGGACTCACAATTAATGGAAAGAGTTCTTGATTCATTTTCTTGTTTCATTGTCTTCCTTCCTTTGTTTCTTTCTTTCTTTCCTCATAGGACAATGATGGTAGAGTCCTGACCAAAGTTTTATGCCCCTTTCTAAGCTCCCTTCCAATATCTTCTCTCTTATATTTCCCAAGTATCTAATGTCTCCTGCTGCCCAAAGACCCAACCAAATACTCTACCCAAACAGAACACAAGTTCTTTACTCCAGACTTCACCCTCAGCAGAATTGCTATTCAACTCCTTTGGCACTTTTTAGTGTAAAATATATATAGTGTATAATATAGTATAAAATAGTCATATGCTAAAATGTAGTATAAAATACTTTAATCAGCTTATTTTCCTAACCAGCTGAAAGTCCTCCTACTCCTAACCTACTCCTTAGCCCTCCGAGGGTTTCTTTCTTTGTTGACCCAAATGAACTCTTAATTGGTGGAATTTCAGGGAATGTGAAAAGATTTTCTGAACAGTAGTACTTTCCCTTAAACTATACCATACATACTATTGAACTAAGGAGGGGGAAGGATAAAGACAGCCACAGGGTGGATACTGAGGTCTTCTCAAGAATCTTCTGAATGAAGCTTAAGGCTCACACTGTCCTGTTTAAAATCAATTTCTCAGTAAAGGGAGATAACTCCCACTGCAAAAAGGAAGATTGACTTCTGTAAAGACAAATGAAACTTGGGTCTCTATTTACTCTTAGTCCTGACTCTCCATGCCTAGGATCTGGGGCCACAGTTATCTCCCGTGGGAGAAAGGAAGAGGTCCAATCATTATGGATTCAGTTCCCCTGTCCTCTCCTTCAAAAATTAACCCCAGAAATTCTCAGCCCGAATGTGTGAAACATCAGTTGAAACAATATACATTTACTGCTGTCTATGCCCAGTTGCTAAGTAGACTGTTATGCAAATTATTACAAGCATATGATTAATTGTTATAAGGTTTATTGGGTTCTTGACATTAAATCCTGTATACTAACGTTCATGCACCCTGAGAAGTTGCTCACAGCTTCCAAAGATGAGAGGAAACCTTGCATGCAATACAAAATGTTATTATTCAAAGTGCCAGGAAGGAGTGCAGTCTGTTGGCTTTTCATCTCAAATGGTCCCCAGTCTCCTTTCTTTTGTCTTCTGGTGAGTGTTTAGAAGCAAAGCTGATCTGTGGGGCGAGGACTTTGAAACCACAGCAATGTAATACACCGTGCTAAGTTCAGAAAGGGAGAAAGTAACTAATGAGAAATGGTACCCACTGCATTAATACTCAGCTAAAAAGTCAAAAGGAAGTAATAAATAAATTACTCTTTGAAAATAATTAATAAAACCAAAATCTTTAAAAATTAGCAATTCACAGAAAACAAATAAACTGTTCGTTAAAATAAGGATATTGGATATTGTGAATGAGAAGAAGTCTTTTGGACAACTGGGACTTACCAATCCTATTCCTGTAATTCAGATATCTACAACATTTCCAACCAAAATCATTTGAATCCAAACATATCGTTGTGTACGATAGTCAGGGCAGTGGCTCTGGAGTCAGAGGACTAGTGCTCAAACTCTGTTGAGTTCACTGAGAGTTGCTTAATTTTCCTGGGCTTCATTTTCTTCATCTGCAAAATGAGAGGGATGGGCTTTTGAGGTCCCTTCAAACTCTATACCTATAGTCCTATGAAATTAATTGGAATTAATTATGCAGATTAGTTAATAGATTGAGTAGAAAACACCCCATCTTTCAGAAAAAGCCTCATTTTGTGGCACCTTTCTGAGAAGACATATCCTTTCTGTATTGAACTGACCATTTGCCTTTGTAGAAAATATGATCTCTGTAGCAATTCATGTCTATTCCTTCATGTCTTCCATCAAGTTTTCCCTAATTAACTCCACTGGCTCTCATCATATTTCAAGTGGGTGCGTCCCCTAAGACTCTGTCCTTTTTTTCTCTTTTCTATAAGAAATAATGAACAGCAAAATAAGCAGAACCAATAAAATATTGTATGCAGTAACAGCAATATTGTTTTAAGGTTTTTTTTAATTCAATTTGAGTGAATAAGTAATTTTGATTATCATGAATATATATGTTTAATAGGAATATATATGTAGAGCCTATATCAGATTGCATGCCATTTTGGGGAGGGAGGCAGGGAGGGAAGGGGAGAAAATTTAAAACTCAAAAGCTTATGGAAGTGATTGTTGAAAACTAAAAATAAATTAATACAAAAAAATATTACTATAAATACCCAAATTAACTATAAAGGACTTACAAAGAAAGACTCGCTATCTACATCTAGAGAAAGCACTGATAAATAGAAATATGTATTGAATAATTTTACATAAATAGACCTATTTATGTCTAATGGTAGCCATCTCTAGGGTGGAAGGGAAGAAAAAAGAAGAAAAAAAGAAATTTACATGATAACTTTATGTATTTAAAGGGAATAGCAACTTGTACATAATAGATTTGTAGTTTCACGTGCAATCATCTCTTTTATTATTATATTATTTCATGGAAATGCTTGTTTTATTCTATAAATTAAAAATAAAATTAAAAAAGAAGCTAATCTCATTTATTCTTGTGAACTCAATTACCCACCTTTAAAACAGATAATTTAAAAATCGATATAGCTAGTCCGACAGTTCCACATTGCCCTACATTGCCAACTGTTTCAACATGTCCAAAATTAACACCAGCTTCTCCCCTAGGTCTGCCCAACTTCCAGATTTCCCTGTTTATAGTGAGGGCAATATCCAGGTTCAAAATTTCAGTCATTTCTAAATTCTCTCTCCCTCCCCTTCTCCCCTCCTCCCACTCCCCCGTCTCTCTGTCTCTTTCTCCCTCTCCTTCTTCTTCTCCCCATCTCCCTCCCCCTCTCCCAATCTCCCTCCCCCTTTCTCTCTCTCTGTCTCTCTCTCTCTCTCTGTCTCTCTCTCTCTCTCTCTCTCTCTCTCTCTCTCTCTCTCTCTGTCTCTCTCTGTCTCTGTCTCTGTCTCTCTGTCTCTCTGTCTCTCTGTCTCTCTCTCTCTCTCTCTCTCTCTCTCTCTCTTCTCTCTCTCTCTCTCTCTCCCCCTCCTGATACCAAATCCTGAGTCCTTGAGGGCAGGGATTGTGTTTTTGCCTTTCTTTGTATCCTAAGTGCTTAACACAGTGCCTGGATCACTGTAAGCAAATGTTTGTTGACTGATTAAATCTTCTGTATCTATTCCCATTTCTCCATGCACACTCTCACCACCCTAGTTCAGAACCTCATATCTTCTGATCTCCCTGACTTCAGTCTCTCTCCTCTCCAATCCATCCTTCATATAGTTGCCAAAATAACCCTCCTAAAGAATCTTCCTGTCTCCACACCTGACACTCTATCCACTGCCCCACCTAGCTCCTCCTCAGAACCAGGTATTCTGACTCAAAAGCCAACAAACTCACTACTATACCAAACAACCTCCCTACAGATATAGAGGCAATTTTGTCACCTCACTTTTCAGTATTTCATCACCTTTCAAGATACTTAATAAACATCTGTTGAATGAATGAAAAAGAAAAAAGAGATATTCCAGGGCCAGAGTGTTTTGAAATTTTATCAAAATGTGAAAATGGTAAACTGGTGAACCAGATCATATACTCAAGGAAATGGCCTCTTTCCTTCCCCGTTGCCATGACCCACTACCAACCAGAACAACAAACTGCATTTCTATCACTAACTTATTTTCTCTTCTACCCAGCCACTCTTCAATACAATCAAAGAACTAAGACACTAAATGATCTAGAATAACTAATTAGGAATCTTTGAGCCCATAGTGCTTTGCACAAAGTCGGTGCTTAATATGTGGGTTGAATGAAATTGGATTGGATTAGATAAATGCACTTGCTATGCAATCTGCAAATCATCATACCCTCCCTACTCATTAGCTTTTGTCAAATCAGGTAGTGAATCTTTACTGAGTTCCCACTGTGGACAGATCATTGTTTTAAATAATTAAGTAAACAGAAGTGATAAAATTTAAAACACAGAAGTCCTGATCCCTACCCTCTCCTTTAAAGAATCTGTAGGGCAGCTAGGTGGTGCAGTGGATAAAGCTCCAGCCTTGGAGTCAGGAGCACCTGAGTTCAAATATGACCTTAGAAATTTGACACTTACTAGCTGTGTGACCCTGAGCAAGTCACTTAACCCCAATTGCCTCACCAAAAAGCAAAAAAAAAAACCCAACAAATACAAAGAATCTGTAAACATAACTAATGTGGAAATATGTTTAATATGATTATACATGTATGACCTATATCAGATTGCTTGATGTCTTGGGGAGGGGAGGGAAGGGGAAAATTTTGGAACTCAAAATTTTACATAAATGAATGTTGAAAACTACCTTTACATGTAATTGTAAAAAAAATATTCTTAAGGAAAAAAATAAAGAATCTGCAATGAGATGGATAAGAGAGTATACAACTATAAGAAAACAAATAACCAATGTTACAAGAGTTTCATTTCTAAGTTCTCCTTGGGGCCCTCCTATTGCTATTCTATTATAGTGAGGTCCATTGGCAGCTTGAATAAATGAATCCCCCTAGAATTGGTCCCAAGATAGAACACTGAGGTTCTAATTTAAGTACCTAAGTGCTGAGAGAAAGACTAATTAAATATAATCCAACATTTGTCAAGTGCTTACCTTGCATGAAAGTCTGTGCTAGGCATTAAAAGATACAATTTTTAAAAAAATTTCTTCAAGGAATTTATATTTTACTGGGTAAAATACACCCCGTACAACAAAAGTATGATTTAAGGTAGGAAATGATTTGGGAAAAAAGAGGAGAGACCTAGACAAAAATGTTCTGGGGAAAACTGAAGAAATATCTAATCCGGAGAACAGGGATGGCACCTGAGCTGGAAGGAAGGAAGCACTTGAAGAAAGACAAAGATTATAAAAGGCAGAGATGAAGAGGGGATATTTCAATGTATAGAAGACAGCCTGTGTGCATGGCCATGGATGACATGTCACATTCAGGGAACTGGTCATCCAACTTGAATAGGACGTAGGATTTGTGAAGGCAGGTAATGTGAAATAAGACCGAAAAGGAAGGTTGGAGCGCAATTAGGGTTATGGAGATCCTTTAATGTCAACCCAAGGGGTTTCTGGCTTATTCTAGAGGCAACAGAGAGCTTCCCAAGGTTTTTGAGGAGGACAGGACATGACTGAAATGACTGAATGATGATGAGGATGACAAGAAGAAGAAGAAGAAGAAGAAGAAGAAGAAGAAGAAGAAGAAGAAGAAAGAAGAAGAAAAGAAGAAGAAGAAGAAGAAAAAGAAGAAGAAGAAGAAGAAGAAGGGAATGATCAGGAAAGGCCTCTTGTAAGAGGTGGCTTGAATTGAGCTTGAATGGAACCAGGAATTCCAAGAGGCAGGGAAGAGGATGAAGAATTCACACAGGCAGGGGCAGCTAGGTGGCGTAGTGGATAGAGCACCGGCCCTGAAGTCAGGAGAACCTGAGTTCAAATTCGGCCTCAGACCAAACACTTGACACTAGCTGTGTGACCCTGGGCAAGTCACTTAACCCCAATTGCCTAAAAGTTTAAAAAAAAAAGAATTCACACAGGCAGAAGATGGAATGTTGTATACAGGGAATGAGTTAGGCCAATTTGCTGGGCGTATAGCATATGGTGGAGCAAAGCAAAATTAGTTGAGAAAGATAGGTTGAAGCCAGATGGTGAAGGGCTTTAAATATAAAACAGTGGAGTTTGTGTTTTATTTTATAGGAAATTGGGAGCCAGTGAAGTCTTTTGAGCAGGGAGGTGGCCTGTTCAGACCTATGCTTTGTCGATATTAATTTTGTAGCTCAAAGAGTTGGCAGATATGATTGCTGAGTCTCTGTCAATCTAAGATAATGGAGAATGTTTTGTTGTTGTTTGGTTGTTTTCAATTGTGTCCAACTCTTCATGAGCCCATTTAGGGTTTTCTTGACAAAGATATTGGAGTGCCTTGCCATTTTCTTCTCCAGCTCATTTTACAGATGAGGAAATTGAGGTAAACAGGGTGAAGTGACTTGCCCAGGGTCACACAGCTAGTAAGTGTCTGAGTCCAGATGTGAACTCAGAAAGATGCATCTTTCATGCTTGTTTAAGGGAATAGAAGTCCTGCCCTCAAGGAGTTTACAATTTACTGGCGTAAATGACAAATACACAGATGAAGTACATGCAAAGCTAAGGTGATGATGAAGAGAATATTGGAGGGGGGTCACAGAAGGTTTTACAAAAATAGTGACAATTTAGTTGAACCTCGATGGAAGGAAGCAATTTGTAGAGCTTGAAGGGAGGATGTTTAACCTGAGGGTTAGGAGGACATGATAATTGTGTTTCAGTATTTGAAAGGCTGCCAGAGGCAAGAGGAAGGGATAGAATTGTGCCACTTGGCTCCATAGAGCACAATTCAGAGCAAGAAATGGAAACTGTAGAGAGGGAGATTTAGATTTTGGAATAATTAGAATTATTCAAATGTGGAAAGGGACTACCTTAGAAGGTTGTTTGTACTCCCTCATTTGAGGCCTTCGATTTTCATATTCAGTGGTACCATAGGCATGGATCATAGATCCAGACCTGGAAGCCATCCCACAGGTCAGTTAGTCTAACTGCTTTATTTTACAGATGAAGAAACTGAGTTCAAGTGACTTATCTGAGGTTATTCAGGTAATGTGAGAGGCTGAATTTGAAACCAGGTCCTCTGACCTCAGGGCCAGTGCTCTTTTCTCAACTGTGCTGGGTTGGTGATGTTATAGAGAAGTCCTTTTAAGGATCTTCCAACTCTCAAAATCGGTGATTTTGTGACTTGGTAGGTACAAGGCACAGTTCTAGGTCTGCAACTAGTGAGTGTGGAGTTTCAGGTCTGGCAGCTGAGTGAACTCTCACCAAATACTTAGTGATCACTGGGTTGTACAGTTTTCTACAGCAGCAGATGAAATGAAGTAAAGGAACATATGGTACTAACCAAGTATTTGTGTTTTACCTGTAGAGGCCATAAGATGTATTTAATATCTCCATTAACTTCACCTTTGGAAAAGATCTCCACAGTCCCAGCAGTAGTGAATGAAAGGAGGGCTAATTTATTCTGTAATGAAAGAAAATGAAGGTTTGTAATTTTTTAAAAGAAATTTTGGTTAGAAACAATACAATAAATTTAAACTTGGAAGTGGACAGTTATTCAGGCTCCTGAGCTTTCAGCCGGCTTGGGATTCTTCTGCTTACCCTCCCCCAAGTACCTTAAAAAAAAAAAAAAGCAAAATGGAAATTTTAAAGTAAAGTATCCTTTCACTGGGGAAAACCATACGCTGATGCAGTGGTGACATGTTGCCAGGGTGTATATACTAATATGGCAAGGGCAAGTTCATGGTT
Organism: Phascolarctos cinereus; assembly: GCF_003287225.1. Lineage (NCBI taxonomy): Eukaryota > Metazoa > Chordata > Mammalia > Diprotodontia > Phascolarctidae > Phascolarctos > Phascolarctos cinereus. The sequence goes on from NW_027555847.1 coordinate 573,290,743, forward strand.
AACTCACTTACTCTCTCTATCTATCTGTCTATCTGCCTATCACTGCCTATCATCCATCTATCTATCTATCTACTTAGAACATCTCTCTGTGTCTGTCTTTCTATCTATCTGCCTGTCTATCTATCGCTGCCTATCTTTCTGTCACTGTCTATCCGTCTGTCTGTCTGTGTATCTATCTATGACCATCTGTTTGTCTATCACTGTCAATTGTCTATCCATCTGCCTATCTATCACTGCCTGTCTATCTATCAATCACTATCTGTTTGTCTATTACTGTCTTTCTATCACTATCTATCATTGTCTATCTGTATACCATTGCCTATCTATCTGTCCATCTGTCTATCACTATCTGTCTATCAGTCTACCATTTGAGACCATCTCTCTCTACTTGCCTGACCTAGAAGTGCTGTAGCCCCTCACAGGCCCCATCACGTTACTAATTGGCATGGGGGCTTTGCCCTCATCTCCTTTCTATCTGGGTCTGGTTTGCCCTTCTTCAGGGAGCCTGGTATCCTCCCACCTTGACGTTGGGACCCACCATTTTGATACCAGACTTCACAATTAGGGATAGAAGAGTTTGAGGCCTGCCTGTTGAGTAAACTCTCAGCAAATACCTGTCGATCAATGGACTGCAGAATTGCTAAGCACACTTAAGGTCAGAACTCCATAGCTAAATTGATCCACCAACCTCAGCCTCCCCAGGGGCAAAGGTTACATGTGTATAGCACTACACTGGCTTTTAACTCCCTTTAGTAAAAGTCTGAATGTGACATTTAGATCTCCAATGTACGTACACAGGCCCCAGTCCCTGGATAAGTTAGTCTACTTATTTTGGGGGCTCTTGCCTAAGGGCCTAACCCAGTTGATTGGTGACAGTGTGTGCAAGCTAATCCACTTAACCTACTCACAGATATACATAAATATTCTAGATATATGTATACCTGTGTATATCTTGACATACACAGACGTAGCAAGACCAAAAAGTGATGATACATAAAGAAATATTCCATGTGCCCATGCTTCAAGCAGGAATTCTGACTACAGGGAGCAATATAGTCTGATTAAAATTGACATTGGGTGCTCAGTCTATTTTCCTCTATATATGGAAATTGCCGAGACATTTCAAATAAAACTCAATCCATGTAACTTAAATAGTTTTCTTTGGTGATAAAGATTTGTTAAGTATGTACTGTATCTCTTTCCTTTCCACTATATGTGTGAATTGATTCAAAAGATAGAACCAGCACACCAAAAATATAGTGTGTGTGTGTGTGTGTGTGTGTGTGCGCGCGCGCACGCGTGTGCGGTGGACATATAATGGAATTTCAGAATTCCACTAGAGCTATTAGCCAGTCTTTAAAATGTGGCACAGTAGATAAGAGTGTCGGACCTGGAGTCAGGAAGAATCATTTTCCTGAATTCAAATCTGGCCTCAGACACTTACTAGCTGTGAGACCCTAGGCATGGCACTTAAGCCTGTTTGCCTCAGTTTTCTCATCTGTAAAATGAATTGGAGAGGGAAATGACAAACTATTCCAGTATCTTTGCAATGAAAACCCCTCATGGGATCACAAAGAGTCAAATACAACTCAACAATAACAACAACAACGACAAAAATGTAGCCAGACTAGGTAGGACAGTGTTGAGAAACAAGCACTGGCATGATGGACTGGGAGAAGGAGGGGCTGGAGGTTGAGATGATGGGGAAGAAAAAGTTCAATAGGAGAGAAAGCAACGGGAGAAGTTGGAGGAAAAGATTATGGTCATAAAGAGAAATCTCAGAATTCAATACATTGGACCTGAACAGTTCTTAGGGGTGCTAAGTCCTAAGTCACTGCTGCCCCGATGTGGAGCAGAGCTGGAGGACATTGGAATCTAAGAGGAACTGGAAGGACAGGCGCTCTAAATGAAAGTAAAAAAACCAAAACAAATTCGGGAGGGAAGACTACGAATTTGGCATAGGTGTCACTGAAGAAAGGAATGTCTTGGAGAGGCGGCATGGTACATTGGATAAAACACTATACTTGAAATTAGGAACATCTGGATTTAAATCCTTCCTCAGACATACAAATTGTGTGCCCCTGGGTGGATCCTTTATTCTCTTTGAACTTCAATATCCTCATCAGTAAAGTAGAGATAATGATGCTATCCCACAGAAGTGTTTTCAGGACCAAATGAGGTAATGTAGACAAGGAACTTTTGCAAACCTTAAAATACTATGCTGAATGTAAGCTATTATTATCATCATTATTTATTAATATTATTAATGATTTTAGGGATATAAGAAAAAGGGGGTATCATTAATTGCTTTGAACATGTCGATATCCTTGCTCTTTAAGAAATACTTTGAGCACAGCAGAGAACAAAAGAAAACTTACAGGGAAGCAAAGAAAAAATGGATAGCTCTCAACACGACTCATAGTATCTATTGCATAGGCTTTCTTGAAATGGAAATTTATTGCTATGTATTTTGAATATTCTCTTATGTTCTGTTGTGCACATGATATGGTTTTTTTCCTTATTTTGTATTTAAATTTTAATGTTTAATTTTATATGTTTTTTTCTTTTCTTATTATGTATTTAAGTTTTTGAAAGATTAAAAAATAGAAAAAAAATACCTAAAAATATGTAGTTTACTTGGTGCAAGCTGGATCTCACGTCATGACAAAGAAGCAAAAGCTACTTCTCATCTCCAAATGAGGAAGCCAATCAAATAGAATGGAAGAAGGTACCAAACTTTCCAATTCTGAGCTGGTTTTAGACTGTTTTAGAAACCTGCGCTATATTAAACCTTCCTTCCACAAATGACAAATCCAACATATTCCACAGCACATACCTGAAAGAAACCTTCATTAAAGCATTTGGGAATTCAAAGGCAAATCCTTGGCAGAGTCCTGGGTCTACCAGCCCTTCATGATGACGGGCACACTGTACCAATACAAAGGAAACTATAGAAAGGAAACAGAAAGACACTCAGTCAAAAGTCAGAGGTAAATGTATCTCGAATGAGATACATTTTTTTAATCTCTCTAAATGTAAATGGGGGGGGCAGCTAGGAGGTGCAGTGGACAGAGTGTCAGGCCTGGAGTCAGGACAACTCATTTTTCTGAATTCTGATCTGGCCTCAGACACTTATTAGCTGTGTCAACCTGGGCAAGTCACTTTACCCTATTTGCCTCAGTTTCTTCATCTGTAAAATGATCTGGAAAAGGAAATGGCAAATCACTCCAGTACTTTTGCCAAGAAAACCCCAAATGGGGTCATGAAGAGTCGGACATGACTGAAAAACAACTGAACAACAAAAAATGTAAATGGATATTTAAAAATTACTCCTATTCTCCTCAACTAGTTTTTTTAAATTCAACATACTTCTTAAATAATTTTGTTTAATTATGTAAAAAATTATACTATTAAATGTTTACAAATTAAGTCTTTAGGAGTAGTAAACTAAATATTAATCATTAAAAAATGCTTCAGCAAAGCACATGGTATACTTAGCTTCATCGTGAATACATTCATTTCACAAAGATATTCTTTGTCTAAAAATATATTCTGTCTAAAAGCTTTGTAGATGAAATGACATTGGTTTTCGTTTTAGAATTCTTGAATTAAACACACTTTTTTGGAGGCCTTCTAGTCCAACCCAGAGAAAGAATTAGAGATGTTTAATTTAGGAAAGAGAACACTTTGGGACAAATATGATAGCTGTCTTCAATAAAGGAATTAAACTTTCTGTGTTTTATCCCAGAAGGTAGAACTAGGAGCTATGGGAGAAGTTACAAAGAGGTAGATATAGGTCTGATTTCAAGAAAAGCTTCTTATTAATTAGAGCTAGCCAACAGTGGAGGCAGTTAGGTGGTGCAGACCCCATTGGGGGTTTTCTTGGCAAAAGTACCAGAGTGGTTTGCCATTTCCTTCTCCAGCTCATTTTACAGATGAGGAAACTGGGGCAAACAGGGTTAAGTAATTTGTCCAGGGTCATGCAGCTACAAAGTGTCTGAAGCCAGATTTGAACTCAGGAAGATGAGTCTTCCTGACTCCAGGCTCAGCGGTTCTACCCTCTATTCCACCTAGCTGTACCTGTTACTATTTTTAGGACCCTTTTATGTCCACGTTTACAGGTGGTTACCTCTTAAACATTAAGCTTTGTCTTTGCATAAGACATAGATTAGAATGTATTAACAAAGGCGATTTATGCTTTTGCATCGACATAAACGAAAATTTTATTGATATATTTTTTTCCCTCACCTTCATTTACTCAAATTTCTTTCCTACCTCCCACCCTCAATATCCCTGATAATGAAGGGTTAAAAAAAGAGAGAGAGAGAAAAAGGTAGCTCAGCAAAACTTCCCGAGACTGATTAGCCAAGCTGACGGTGTAAGCCATATTCCCACACCCAGGTCGATGCATTAATTTTTAATATACATGTGAAATTCCGACTTGGTCCAGAATGGGAAAAAAATAGCTCTCGGCAGATCTTTCTTTCAACTATGTGTTAACCAAGAGTTGCAACAGACATTGATGAAGCAAGCTCTGCCGTGTCCACAAGAGGGCAGCACTTCCACAATTTTTTTTCTGGCCCTAGCCTGTATTCCTGCTCTTTAGAGAGCCAGGTGTGCAAGGGCATATACTGATGTACAGCTCTGACTCTTTGGATTTAATTAGCAGACGGCTTTATGAGCCTCTCTGACTTTTCCCATCAAGGTTACAATCACAGTTCAGGACTCGATGTCTCTTGAGCTCACAGCTTTACTCAAAATAGTTTTAAATGCACATGGGGCGGAATGTTTGGTTCAGGACTCTGGGAAGCAGCTGTACGTTGGAGATATTTCAGGCTTGGTTCCAGATCACCGCAATAAAGAGAAAATCACGATAAAGCAACTTGGTTTCCCTGTACATATAAAAGTCGTTATTGTTGTTCAGTCACGTTGGACTCTTCATGACCGCATCTGGGGTTTTCTTGGCAAAGATACTGGAGTGGTTTGCCATTTCCTCCTCCAGCTCATTTTGAAGGTGAGGAAACTGAGGCAGACAGGGTTAAGTGACTTACCCAGGGTCACACAACTAGTGTCTTAGGCCAGATTTGAACTCAAGTCTTTCTGACTCCAGGCCTGATGCTCTTTCTACTCTACCACCTAGCTGCCCATATAAAAGTTAGGTTTACCCTATACTGTAGTCTATTAAGTGTGCAATAGTCGTATGTCTTTAAAAATGCACATGCCTTAATTTAAAAATATTCTGTTGCTAAAAAATGCTAGCCATCATCTGAGCCTTCAGGGAGCTGTAGTCCTTTTGCTGATGAAAGGTCTTGCCTTGATGTTGATAACAGCTGGCTGATCAGGGTGGTGGTGGCTGAAGATTGGGATGGCTGCGGCAAGTTCTTAAAATAAGACAACAATGAAATTTGCCACATCAATTGACTCTTCCTTTCACTTGAACACTTAGGATCATTGTAGGGTTATTAATTGGCCTAATTTCAGTATTGTTGTGTCTCAGGGAATTCAGGGGTCCAAGGAAAGGGAGAGAGGCAGGGACCGCCTGTCAGCCTGTCAGTGGAGCAGTCAGAATACGCACATTTATCGATTACGTTTCCTGTCTTATATTGTCCTGACTTGTGGTGCCCCAAAACAATTATAATAGTAACATCAAAGATCACTCATCACAGATAACCATGACAGGTATAATAATAGTGAAAAACTTTGAAATAATTGCAAGAATTACCAAAATGTCACGGAGACACAATGTGAGCACATGCTGTTGGAAAAATGGCATCTATAGAATTGCTTATATAGTAGGGTTGCCACAAACATTCAATTTGTAAAAAACAAAAACAAAAAACACAATATCTGCAAAGCCTCAATAAAGTGAAGTACAATAAAATGAGGTAGGCCTGCATATGTGACCCTTACATAAGTTAGACTTCAAAAGTACAGTGTGCTGAAGTGAAAGGAAGAGTTGAGCCAATTAATCAGAAATGTAGAACAAAGGAAGACTTTTGCTTCCATGGTCCAGCTAATAATTTAGGTGAAAGTATTTTTTCAACCTGAACTGTCTGGATAATTTCTTTTGTGGGCCTAACTGGTAGCTGCTACAGTCTTGGGGACCCGTAAGATGAAAGGAAACTTCAGGGTGTATAGAAGGCATTTCTTGGACCAGTGGGAGGAGTACAGGACCCTTGATTAATATTTTGCTTGGGACTCCAAGATTCAAATTTATAATAAGGAAGACATCAATGCTCTTTCCATTGGTAGATACAACTTTTGAAGAAAAAAATTCAGCCAGTCAACAAGCATTTATTAATTGCTTACTATTTGACAGGTATTGTGCTATGCTGATAAAGCTTATATAACTCATTAAATAGTGCTCTGATATGTGCTTGGGTGGCTGGGCTAATGAGATTTCAAATGCTGAGAAATATTACCTAGAAGTACTTACTCCCTGGGAGAAGCCAGTTCAACATGTTTGATCAAAAGAAAAACTTACCTGAAATATTACTAGATCAGCTTCCTGCACCTTCTTCTGGTCCTCAACCACATCACTGGACAGAGATGCTTTCTTATAGGCCTCATGTGCTTCTACAACATAATTGAAGGATTTTGAGTTGCTTAGAGCACCTGTGGAGAAATTCAGTAGGCCTAATTATTCTTATTCCCAGTAACTTAAAGAAATCTGGTTCTAATGATCTCCTTAAAATAACTCACAGATGCTCCCAAAAGACTAGGAACTAATATCCTTCTTCTAGCGGATAGCTGTGATAGGTCACAAAACTGATAGTGCTACAGTCGGTCAAAGACCATTTATTTGGTCAAAGGCCAATGCATTTTTTTTTTGGTTTTAGCTGATCTCAGCTATGTGACAGGAGGAAAGAATTCTGATTTACTTACACCAGAGGTGTCACACTTGGGACCTACCTGTTGGTCAAAACCCAACCCAAGTTAGATTAAAATGTTAATGTTAAAATTAAAATTGGAAAATGTTTAACAAAATAAATAAAAATACAACATAGATGATGTTAATTTGTGGTTTTCTGAGTCAATAGGCATTTTGCTACAAGGATCTGTTTCTGAGTTCGACACTAGTGATTTACACTAAGGTTTGAATGACTGAAAGTTTCCTCAGCACAGATGCTGCCCCCTCCTGTATCCCTAGAGGTTTATATTTTCACAGAGAGGCTTGTGTAAATTTCAAATTAATTGAATTTTACTCATTGTGATGGTGTGAAATATTTCTGACAGCCTAGTAGAGAAATTTTTAGGCAAGAAGGTATAAAACCAGCCTGTTTTCAGAAGGACTGAGCATCTGTGTGGCCTGTTGTCTTTTCCCTTCTCTCTCCTCTCTTTTTCCAGGCTGACTAGGAGAAATGTTCTCCAGACAGAGATCCTTTAGTCCCTCTGCTTTCTTTGAAGGCATCTTCTCTATCCTGTCACTCAGTTCTTTGGCCTTCTTCAGATTAGACTCTGATTATCACTTACAGAGCAGGTCCTGGATTTGAACCCAGGTTATCTGATTCAGAATTCATTGTGCTTTCCACCATTCCAGCTCTAGTAAACCTTCTAGGTAAGGACCGTTTCATTTTTGTCTTTGTATCTCCAGCATCTAGCACAACATATGGTGCATAGTATGTGCTTGACAAATACTTTTTGATATGTTGATTTTTTTAAAAAGAGAAAATTTGAATTGTGATTTTTCCAAGGACATCTCCCAACCTATTGCTTGGGAAAGTAATCTCCCTCATTCCCCAACTAAGAGGTGTTGCCTCTGGGGAACAAGGTAGGATTGTAGAAGCCAAACTGTCAACACCCAAACCACTAACTGAACAGTTTACAGAGGCTCAGAGTCTAGGAGTTGCTGTTCATTTCATAGCATTATCTTAGAACTTTAGAAAAATTTTAAAATATACAGAAAGAAAATTGGTTGCCCCTTGTTTCAGTTCTCACTCTGTAGTCATTTGAGACTGAAGTTGGTGGATCTCTTGAGAGCACCTTAAAAAAAGTAACGACTTTTGGCTTGAATCTACCACTCACCCACAATATCTTTCCTTGTGGCCCTTGGCTCAAAGTTCACGGCATAGAGATCAGACACAGTGACCTGGCAGCCCTGACTGCTCAGCTCAGACACTGCTGCATCCTTCAAGGATCCATTCATAGACCTGGGCTCTTATGCACATAGACTATGAGGACTCGTTTCCCAGGATCAGAGAATGAAAAGACAAAACAAAACAAAAAACAAAAGAAAAAACTCCCTTGAAGAACAATTTTTCTTTTTATCGCAATTCAGTGAAGAAGGAGAAAGTAATGACATTTCTGTAGACATTAGGCATGTGAAGCAGAGAGATGAAAATACTTCATGAATGATTGGTTGGGACAGTTTGATTTGTAATCAGTCTTCATACAAAAGAACTTCCTTCCTTCTTTACATTCCCTTCTTCCCTCCTTCCTTTCACTCTTCCTCCCTCCCTTCCCCGTTTCCTTCCTTCTTTCCTCTCTTCCTCCCTCTCCCTGTCTTCTTTCCTTCCTTCCTCCTCTCCTTCTTTCCTCTCCCTTCCCTTCCTCCCCCTTTTCTTCTTTCCTCTTCCCTCTCTCCCTCCTCCCTTCCTTCCTCCTTCCTTCCCTCTTTCCCTCCTTCCTCCTTCCTTCCTTCCTTCCTTCCTTCCTTCCTTCCTTCCTTCCTTCCTTCCTTCCTCCTTCCTTCCCTCCCTCCTTCCTTCCTTCCTTCCTTCCTTTCTTCCTTCCTTCCTTCTTTCCTTCCTTCCCTCCTTCCTTCCTTCCTTCCCTCTTTCCTTCCTTCCCTCCTTCCTTCCTTCCTTCCTTCCTTCCCTCCCTCCCTCCCTCCCTCCCTCCTTCCTTCCTTCCTTCCTTCCTTCCTTCCTTCCTTCCTTCCTTCCTTCCTTCCTTCCTTCCTTCCTTCCTTCCTTCCTTCCTTCCTTCCTTCCTGCCATTTGTAACTTGCTGTATACCTATCCTATCTCTCTTATTGGAATGTGAGTTCCTTAAGAGTCTAGACCACCTTTTTTGCCTTTCTTCTAATTCCCAGCATTTAGCACAATGCCTGGCATATAATAAGTTCTTAATAAATACTTGTTGACTGGCTGATTTAATTGGTTTAGGAAACTCCCTCTACCAGTGCAGATTACAATTTACAGTTTTAGAGAGTTGCCTGAGGAAATGAGAAGTTAAATGACTTGCTCACGGTCCCACAGCTAGAATGTGTTTTTTCCGTACTCAGAGGCTGCCTCTCCTGCTTTCCCACCCTGCCTTCAAATTTTAATCTATTTCTTGTAAAAGCTTGATATGACATGGTTTGCCTATTGGGTGGGTTTTTTCTCTATGGTCCAACATTTGTGGCAACTGAGGTTAAGCTGTTCCATTCATGGTTTTGAGTTTCCTGTTCAGAGTAGAAAACCCAAGAGAACAAACATAAGACAGCTGAAAAGGTAGAGTTGTAAGTCACTCAACTAAGCCCAGAGGTTGAGACACAGGAGTTACACTAATGATTAATATTTAACCTTAACTAAAAAGAAAAAAGCTGATTTTTTTACCTGTCATTTCCCAGAAGGGTGAAGCCTTTTTTCCTTTCGGAAAATGTTATTTCACCTCTTTAGATGTTATATAGAAGAGATCTGCTGGTGACAATGGATGTTAAAGAGAGCCTCAACCACGGGTGGGGCAGAACACTTAGCCTCCACCTTGATTCACACAATTTTGGGAATGCATTACTTCATGGAAGAGAAAAGTCATGTGCTCAAAGAAGAGGCACCAATAGCAGTAGGGGGTGGGGATAGCTAGAGCTTATGAAACGATACACTACCTGGCTAGTCTTCTGCTGCTGTTTGAAGGCAGATGGAGAGTCTGGGAGACATTTCTAGAAAATCAGAAGAGAATCTGGGGGAGGTGGATTGCTTGAGCTTGAGCTGAGCTGCAAAGCCAGACGGTTTCCTCACTAAGTCTGGTATCAATGTGATGAGCTCCTGGGAGTGAGGGCCTACCAGGCTGCCTAAGGAGGAGTGAGCTGGCCCAAGTCAGAAAAACAGACCAGGTTAAAGCTTTGCGGCTGACAGTGCTGCGATGGGTCTGGGGAGGAAGGGAAACCTAGTCTTTAAAAAAATTTCTTTGGAAACCTTTTTTTTTTTTTAAGAAAGTAGAATCTCAAGACGGATGAGGTAGTTTTAAATGGTTATTTTAAATGAATCCGTTTCTCCAGATTGTACTCCAGAGTATGTGAAGAATTTAGAGATGTGACTGGGGAACAGTTGTCAGTAATTTGTGATATATTCTGTAGAATGGTAGACTGGAGATGGAGCAAAGTACTGATCTTTAGGAAAGAGAAATAATCGTCTAATATTGTCCACACCCAAGACAGATCATTAAACCATGATCACAAAGTTCATAAGGAAAACACCATTTGGAATGCATAAATACTGAAGAGTGGAGGGGAAACAGAATCCTTAGGTCACTCCAGGCCCCAAATGAAAACCGAAAGTTTAAAGGAGAAAATGAAAGGGCAATGATTGCAGTTTTATTCATGTTAGAATTGATACTTTTCCAGAGTGTTACTAGGGAAAGGGACCTTTTAATCTGACGTTTCTTCCAAGTGCCACTTGATAGTATACAAATGAGTGGTGAAACCAATACAGTTTGAGTATTTGATATTTTACATAACAGATTAATTACTAGACACACTCTCACTTCCTTTTATCTCCACCAACAATTTACCTCTAAACCTGGAGTCAGGAAGGCCTCAGTTCAAATCGAATCTCATCTATTTACTAGCTGGGTGATCCTGGGCAAGTCACTTGACTTCTGTTTACCTTAGTTTCTTAATTTGTAAAATGGGGATAATCAAAGTACTTACCTCCTAGGGTGGTTCCGAGATTAAAAGGAGATAATATTTATAAGGTGCTTTGTAAATCTGAAAGGACTATGTAAATTCTATTTATTATTATTATTTATTATTACAATGGTAAGTAAAGGTAGAGTACATTACCTATGCAATTTATATATCATTTTACTAGTACCTACTAGGACAGTTTTTTTTATAATTTATGAGTTTGGGAAGAAAACAGAAAGGAAAATCATCATTCCTATTTGCTTGTTGCTTTTATGGTAAGTGTCCTCCTCCTTAGTAGCCTACTCAGTTACCATTCCTGAGGACCATGGAGAGAGCTTCCAGCTCTGTGTGACTCATGGATGGGATGAGTCCCCATGCTTGGCTACTGTACTGGAAATTTATGGATAGGCTACTTAGGCCTTTCATATCTTCCTGGCTACTCAGTGTTAAGTTCAACTTTGAGCGGTCAGGAGGGTTAGGTAGGAAAGTGGCCCCCATCTAGCAGCAAGCTTTGAGCATGTTTCCTGCTTAGACCTTGGATGGGACCACCTCTCTCTTTTTTGTCTCCTCCAGCTAGGTGACAGAGCCGCAGTGTCAAAATGGATGAGTCCAGAAAATCTTGTGGATTTTAAAAAGTGAGGAAGTCCTGAGAGGCTGGCCAGACAGAAGCTTCACAGTCAACCAGAGTGATCTGCTATAGTTGAAGTCATGTAAGAAAAAAGGCAGGAGAAAGATGGCCAGAAGGATGATCAGAATTGGCTGTCTGGGCAATGCCCAGTGGTGAGATAAAGTAAGAAATTAGCAGTTGGAGTTGTGCCCCAACTGTTCTATATTCTGGTAAAGCTTAAAATGTTCCCCTCCCAAATTCAATTCAACTCAGTAAACATTTATTAATTGCCTACTACATACCACACACTGTACTAAGAACTGGGAGTACAAAGAGGCAAAAGACAGTCCCTATTCTCATAAATTAAGATGTAGGGTCTGTTGAAGTCATTCTGTTATTGCACACTGTGATTCATATTTTTATCATTATTATTTTTTTGGTGAGGCAATTGGGGTTAAGTGACTTGCCCAGAGTCACACAGCTAGTGAGTATTATGTGTTTGAGGCCAGATTTGAACTCAGGTCCTCTTGACTCCAGAGCTGGTGCTCATTCCACTGTGCCACCTAGCTGCCACCTTCCCTCCTTTCTTAATTTGTGATCATTCATACTGCAGAGAAACCTTATCATTGCTACAAATGTGAAAAATCCTTCCAGCCAATCACAGAACTTAGTCAATATGAAATGTTTCATACTGGAGAGAAACCTTATCAATGTCATAAATAAGGAAAGGCTTTCCATCTGTACAGACAACTTATTCAATATCAGAAAGATCATATTGGAGTGACCTTATGAATGCAGTAAATGTAAGAAGTCTATCTCATGAATCACAACTTATTCATCATCATAAAATTCATTCTGGGAAGAAACCTTACATATATGATAAACACGAAAAAGTCTTCCAGTGGATAATATAACTTATGGTACATTAGATAATTCATTCTTGAGAAAAATTTTAGGAACGAAATATAGTTGGGGATGCCTTCATCTAGAAAACTGGACTCATGTACCATAGTACAATTTACACTGAAGAAAAATCTTATTAATGTAGTGATTCTGTTATAGCTTTCTTTAAGAATAATGAACCTACTCAACTTCAGAGGATTCATATTGGAGAGAAACTTTATAAAGTCATGTGAAGATAATGTTCAGCAATAGAATTTCAGTCAGAGTACATACTTTCCTGAAAATTTTAGTCTTTAAATCAAAAAGAAACTATATAAATTAATCCAAATCCATATTTTCCACATGGTATGTTTCAAATATTTACATTTCTTAAGTTTCCAAGCAACATCTTTTCCTCCCAGTAACCAGTCTTACAGCTGATGATTTAGACCAGAGATGTTAAACTTACAACCCACTGTGTGGTTAAACCAGAATTAATTAAATGTTTAACAAAATAAATAAAAATACTATACAAAAACAACAACTTGAGTTTGTGAGATTTTTAAAAATGGCATTGGAAAGTTGCAGCTAGCCTTTATGTGGCATAAAACCAGAAGCTGTCTGCAAACCAGCACTGAGTAGCTGGAGGAATATATATATGTATCTTTATAAAATTTAAAAGTCATTTCTCAGTGGATCACACAGCCTTTAAAATCACTTGCTCTACCACGCTGTTTGTTACACTATAATAAGTATCTTAGATTAAAAGGAAAGTTACCTTTTCTGAACATATTGTGTTTGAATCAAGCAGATTCATCAGTCTTTAATTTGCAGCTGCCCAACTTTTATTAATATTTAGCTTCATTAAATAAAGGATTTGAAATTGAAAAAAATAAAGGGTCAGATGAGTCAGCATCCATTCAAAACTATAACTCACAAGTCTCTATTGATTTTTCTCTTTTACCAGACCAACCAGAGGATGAATTAGTTCACAGAAAAAAAGTATTTAAAACAACATTGCAAGATAAATAAAGCAAATCCCTCCATCTGTGTGAGAGTACATTGTCCCCCCAATGCCCACATCATTTGTAGGAGAACGGCATGTGTACAAGGAATAAGTGTGGCCAGGGAGCAGGTGAGGGAAAAGGTATATGTATAGTGGATACTATAGTCAAGGCAATTGATACTCTTAGGGCTATGTCCTGTCTGTCTTCAACATAGCCACATGCTGTGTTATTTGCTGTCCTTTAGGCTTCTTGGGTCCCCCTGCTGGTCTGTTTCTTTTGCTTTACTGCTTAGAAGCTGGTCCTCTAGTCCTGCCCCCTTCTCCTTCTGGACTGTTCTCTGCTGGTTATTCCATTATGCTGCTTTCCGCTGCTGCCTGCTGGCAGTGCCCTGAATCTCTGCTGCTGTGTAGCCAAGGGTGTCTTCACTCTTTTTAAACTCATAGTCTCAGGAATAATTTCAGTTCTTTTGTGAGTTAGACCCCTCCAACTGCGCTTAGTCATCAAGCCCCAGGTTAAGTCTGTGTTTTGAACTCTTCTTCTGCCTCAATTTCCACTCCCTGAACTCAGTCTTTTAGACTTGGGGTGAGTAAATGAGTACATTTCTTTTATCTCCCATTGTTTACCTGGTTGCTCATCTGAGTTCATGTAAATTATCCTTGGATTTTCCCTTTGTAAGACATGCATGGAATGGATAATCTTTATTCTGCCTGACTAAGGGCACCAGAACTGTTGCTCCCTCTACTTAAATATGATTGTAGGGTGATAGAATATACTATTAGTTTATTATATATGTATGTACACGCATATCTACTATGTGTATGGTATACCTTACCTATTATACTACATATAGCATATACACATTATAGATTATACTATATAAAATATAGTATAATCTATATCATATATAGTATAATATAAAATATAGCATAGTATATATCAAATAGTATACTATATATCACACAATATGTTATATAATATATAATAGTATTATACACTATTATGATTAATAAATATGTCATATACTATATGTTATATTGTATCTATTATCATAATTAATGTAACAATAATACTATACTATAGCTATATATCATATATACTATACTCTCTCTCTCTAATACATATTATATATATATTTTCTCTTTTATCAGACCAACCAGAGAATGTATTAGTTCAGAGAAAAAAGTATTCAAAACAATATTACAAGAAAAATAAAGGAAAAAAAATATATGTATATACTGTATCATATATAACTATGGGTAGCTAGGTAGCCCAGTAGATACAGTACTGGTCCTAGAGTCAAGAAGACTCATCTTCTGAAGTTCAAATCTGGCCTCAGATACTTATTAGTTATGTGGCCTCGTGCAAGTCATTTAACTTTGTTTGCCTCAGTTCCTCATCTGTCAAATGAGCTGGAGAAGGAAATGGCAAACCACTACAGTATCTTTGCCAAGAAAACCCCCAATGGGGTCATGAAGAGTCAAACACAACTGAAATGAATGGACAACAACAATAACAACATATATAACTATAATAATGAATATTAATAACAAATGCCAAATAACCAACAAGTGAAGCAAATACTGAGTAAATTGTCAACAAAATCTCCTAGCAGAAATCATTTATATTTTAATCAAATAGGGAAAAAATATTCATAGCATACACTTTGACAATATAAAATTAAACTAGTGGTTTATTGTTTTCTTGCTAACATTTCTATGATAAATTTTAATTTCACATATCATACAAAACCCCACTGTCTTCATAATTATATTCCCTACAATGTCTCACCCCCTAAAACAATTAAACAAAACAGCAACAAAAAAATGACATGCAATCCTTTGCTTTGATAGCTTATTATTTATTAAGCGAAAGACCAGATGTGTTCGTTAGTACTGATGCTTATGCTATCAGTTTGTGTATTGCTATCAGCAAATAAAGAGATGCTTATTATTTAAAAAAGAATAAAGTTAGTACCAAAGTTGTCAAGTAATGGTAATTTGCCCAACTACCAAATAGCTCTGGGGTTTGGGATTTTCCAGTTTTCAAGTTGAATGGGAGAGGAAGAGATGCAGAGGTAAGCTAAGCCCAGGGGACAAGATCATAGTCTCAGTTACCTGCTTGTCTTACTTTACTCCTAGAATTTTCATGTACAGATTAAAGCTAGTTCAAAATTCAAAAGAACTTTGGGACATTTTCTTTTATTCAATAAATTAAGAAAGGTGGGAAAGAGGGGAAAACATTTATATAGCACTTACTTTGTGCCAGGCACTATGCTAAATGCTTTAAGAAATACTTTATCATTTCTATCATTATATCATTATATATCTTATCAACCCTATAAGGAAGATGCTATTATTGTAATACTTATTTTTCAGTTGAAGAAACTGAAGTTAAGTGACTCATCCAGGATCATATAGAAAGTAAGTGTCTGAGGCCAAATATGAACTCAAGTCTTTTTTATTCTAAGCTCAGTACTCTATCTATGGAACCACCAGGTGCCTCTAGGTAGACTGGAACCAGATTGTGAAAGGCTTTGAATACCAAACAGAGCGTTTTGTATTTTATCCTGGAGGTGGGAATTGAAAAGGGGAGTGAAATGGTTAGACCTGTAATTTAGGATTATCACTTTGGCAAATGTAGAGCACAGATAGTAAAGAGAAGAGATGAAGCCTGGAGACCACTTAAGATGCTACTGAACCTGGACGAGGATGGTGATTATGAGTGGAAAGAAGGGGATGGTTAGTGAAAGGTCCAGCTGAGTTTGTGAGAGGTCTAGCCTTCATTAGTTCCCTTTGCTTCCTTTTCAGCACTCTCCATTTGAATATCTTCTTCAGGAATAGTGTTGAGTCAGCTTCCAACTTCTAGAGAGAAGATAGAGGAAGCCAACCCCACTTCAGGTTACTGAAGGAAAGGACTCTGGGAAGAAATAAGAGGAGCCAGTAGTCTCTATCAAGTCATTATTCCCGGCTAGCTAGACTAGAGATTTGGGGGGAATTTCCTCTTAGAGAAACCAATGGGTGGAGCCAAGATGGCAGAGGGAATTCAATATTTCTGCTGAGCTCTCCCTGCCCAAGCTTCTAAACAACTTTTTAAAAAAAATGCCTCAAATCAAATTCTGAGTGGGATAACAAAACAAAAAAGTCTCAGTATCTCATTTCTCCAGCTCAGGACAGCTTAGGAGGATGAATAGAGAAGTCTGTCTGTGGGCACTGGGATAGAGGCTGGCTTGGAACAAGTGTGGAAAAAAGCAGCATTGACTGTGGGGCCTGGAGGAGGTCACAGCACCCACTGTGGTGGCAACAGCCTGGCAGTAACAACACTAAGAGAACTCAGTACCTAAAGATGGTAAGACTAAGCAGGTGTGCAGATGAGAAAGATGTTACAGAATACACCTGTAGTAGTACTGGGCACAGGATTGAGAACCATCTGGCAGCTTTATCATCCACTACCTAGTTCCCAATTGCAGTTCCAGTGTGGGAAGGAGAGATTGTAGTCTGCAGTCATGAGGGAGCAGAGGCCCTAACTGGGTAAGGACCAAAATGTAGGCAAGGAGGATAGTGACCAGAATTGTCCTAGGATCACCCCATCTTGTAAGCACTGAAAATCTATAGGACCCCAGATCTAGCCACATAAACTTAGGCTAGCCATCCCCTTCCCCTTCCCCTCCTCCTCCCAGAGATTAGCAAAGCCCAACTCTAACATAAAGTCCAAAGTCCAGAAATAGGCTGGAAAAATGAGATGGAAACAACAACAACAACAAAAACAACAACAACAACACTTGATTATAAAAATCTTTTATGGAGGCGAGGAAGCTCAAGACAAACTCAAAAGAAGACAATAACTTGAAAACATCTATAAGCAAAGCCTCAAAGGGAAAAAAAAAGCATATTGGATACAAGCTCAATAAGAATTACTAGAAAAATTTAGGAAAAGCTAAAGATTTTTAAAAAGAGCAAAGAATGACTTAAAATAAAATAAGAACAGTAGAGGAAAAATTGGGGAAAGAAGTGAGAACAATGCAAGAAAATTATGAAAAGAGAATTATCAGTTTGGTAAAAGAGGTACAAAACCTCACTGAAGAAAATAACTTCTTAAATTAAAATTGGCCAAGTAGAAGTTAATGACTCCATGAGACATCAAGAAATAATAAGAACAAAGTCAAAATAGGAAAAAAATAGAAAGCATAAAAAATAGAAGAAAATGTAGAATATTTCATTGGAAAAAAATGACTGACCTGGAAAATAGATTGAGAAGAAATAATTTAAGAGTTATTGGAATACCTGAAACCCATGATCAAAAAAAGAGGATAAACATCATATTTCAAGAAATTATAAAGGAAAACTGCCCAGATACCATAGAACCAGAGAGTAAAGTAGAAAAGGAAAGAATTCATTAATCACCTTCTGAAAGAGATCCCAAAATGAAAACTCCCAGGAATATTATAGCCAAATTCTAGAGCTCCCAACTCAAGGAGAAAATACTTCAAGTAGCCAGAAAGAAATAATTCAAATATTGTGGAGCCACAGTGAAGATCACACAAGATTTAGCATCTACCATTATAAAGGAGTGGAGTTCTTGGAAAATTATATTCTGGAAGGCAAAGGAGCTGGGAATACAATACAATATAAATAAAATTCCCAGCAAAACTGAGTATAATCCTTCAGGGGAAGAAATGGATATTTCATGAAATAGAGGGCTTTCAAACATTCCTGCTGAAAAAAACAAAGCTGAATAGAAAATTTGACATTCAAACATAAGACTCAAGAGAAACACAAAAAGCTCACTACCCTCTGTTGCTCGGTGCTTGGGACAGTCACAATTTCTGCTGTCAAGAAGGAAGATTATCTGATCAGCTCATTCATATTAAATGGTTGGAACCCAGGAGTGTGCCAAAGTAAGTTCAAACCAGCTTGTGAGTGAGAGCAGATTATTAAATTTTTCATGTGAGCATTTATACCTTGGATCAGTGGATTAGCAAATTGTACAAATCAGGGCTTGCTCTGTTGTTTTGATGGTTGTCTAGACTTAAGAAAATGATGGAGATGATATTAATAATGTAGACTAAATTTAAAAGTGTGTCATATACATTCTCCCTCGTCCCCAGAGAACTGGTTGTTAAACATTTACCAGCACTCCCCTGTCAGAACCTATCATGTATTTCCCCTTCCATGGGAGTACACATTTAAATCAAGTCTACAAGGACTTAATACAAAGGAATGACTTACTAAGGGTGGGATTTTAGTCAGAGAAGTTTCCAGGAAAGTCAGAGAGGTTCCAGGAAACCTCTTTAATGATATCATAGTGAAGGCTACCTTTGTATTAGTTCAAGGTTCTATTACTTTAACCACTCCACAAGGTAACTGGACACATTTTGAAATAAAGTGATCACTGATTTTTCTTTTTTTAAGAAGAGGATGGTTGCAAGAGATACTGTGAAGGTAGGAATGATAAGATTTAGTAATTGATTGTGTATGAGGGGAGAGGAGAATCAAGAATAACACCTACATTACAAACCTGGGTGAGTAGAAGGATTTTAGTGTCCTTGACAGAAACAGTGAAATTAGGAAGAAGGCTGAGTTTCTTGTGAAAGATAATGAGTTCTATTTTGAACATGTTAACTTTTGAGGTGTCTATTGCGCATCCAGTTGAGAGAAGCATATGGGAAGATGAGAAGTATAAAAAGAGCAGCCAGTTGTTTTGATGGAAAACATAGATAAAAAAAAAAGTATGGTGAAAAGATACACCAGAGGGAGCCAAAGAATTATGGAAGAAATAGGTTCTTTACTATGAAGACTAATAGCACCTTAGCATCATTCATTCTAGGGGCAGTGGAGGGTAATGTTGGGGGAAGTCAGGGCATGGAGTAATTTGAGTATATTTTATGAATTATTGCCCCTAATAATCAAATCATCTTATGAATCATTGGTGGTCCTGACATTCTGGGCTGTTTTTGTTGTGTCTTTTTTTTTTAATCTCCGGTGCTTTTTCAACATAACTTTGTTTGATAAGACAATTGCTTTCAAGCCTGTTAATGCAACCTAATTATACTAGCCTATCCATGCCTTTCCGTAAAGTTAGATAGTGGCAGTTCTGTGATCTAGACTTCTTATCCCATGGACCTAATACCCTTTATGTTGCCTCAGTCAAACTGAGACCTGCTAAAGACCTTAGCTTTAAAAGGCCAATTTCTTCCTTCTTTCCTTCCTTCCATTCCATCTGGGGCCTTCTCCAGTCTTCCTAATGTGTAACTGGACACTAGACTCAGATGGTGGTGACTTTGCGCTGCCCTCCCTCACTTAAATCCAATTCATTTACTTGCATGATATCAACAACTCTTTCTTTTTTTCATTCATTTCTTTCTTTTTTTACTTCCTTTTTCTATTTCTATTATCTGTTAGGACCCCAAGTTTTGCCCTTTGCAAGGACACTTACTAACATTTGTGGAAAATGGTTTGAAATGGAACTAATTGCCCTTTGGGAAGGGTGGATGATAACTGTGTGCACTAGCCCAGAACTTCAGATTCACCCATGACAAACACCTTAAGTGGTCTAGCCTCCTATGGAGGCCCCCCAGGCTGTTAAGGCTGTGACTATACAAATGAGTAATAATGTAAATGTGTCATTGAAATTCCTTCGTAGTCCATAGACACTATGACCCAAATGAGTGGGGCCTGGTTAATTTTCTATGAAATTTGAAGAGTGAGAAAGAACATTTTGGTCTTTGCTGCTTGAGAAGAACTGAGAAAACAGATTCTTATTACCATGGAAATTTACCCCATAAATTAAGCTCAACTGCTTGTGAAATTGATCTCTAAACTCTTTTCGCTTAAAAGTTTTATTGGTGCTTTTTGATTTTTACTTCAATCATTTCCTAATAAGTCTCCCTCCCCTTGCAATGACCACTCTATAGTAACAAAGAAAAATACTTAAGTAAAACCAACCAGCAAATTGACCACACATATACAACTTTTTCCACCCCTAACCCCTACCTTTCCAGGAAGAGGAGGGTCCTGCTCTCCAGGACCACAATTGGTCATTGAAATGAATGAGTTCTTTGTCAAAGCCTTCCATAGCTACACCACCTTTTTCTCACTGCTTCTGAAAAGGTAGTTTTTTTGTTCCAACTGCAGTGATTTTTTTCATTGTGCTTTGCTTTTTCACCTTTCCCTAAACTATACCCTCTACCCAGAATGCCTCCTACTTATGCTTCAAGGACCAGCTCATTCATATACCACTTTTACAAAGCCTTCTCTAATGACTCCGGCATTCGGTGATATCCAACGACACTTAGAGTCAGTACCACACAATTAACACATCTGATCCTTTATTATTTCGTGTATGATAGGTTTAATTTTTCATGCAGACTGTAATATTATCTCCTTTAAGGGCAAAGACCCTGTCTTAGATTTCTTTTGCATTCCTCCCCTCTACCCCCACCCCCACTTTCTACCAAATTGGACAATGAATGTTGTTTGATTGATAATGTCAAAGTGTCATACCAGGTATTCTCTGGTAGAGCCATTCTCTACATGAATGCTGACAAAAATGAAGCAGTTGGGAGATTTTCTGCCTCTTGACAGGTGCGGTGACTCTATGTCTCCTGGGACTGGCTGCTAAGCCTGTGTTCTTTCTTACTTGGACAACTAGGAGGAAGAAGTAGATTCACTCAACAGCCTACCTCCTGCGTGAAGAGATGAGGCAGGGCCATTACTATCTTTCTGGCTCAACGCCAGTCCCCTACACTTCCCAAGAGGGAGCCTACTTGTCTCATTGAATTCTACTATTACAGAATCACAGAAACTTAGAGGTGAAAAGAGACCTTGAAGATCATCTAGTCCAATCACCTAATTTTACAGGTGATAAAATGAGGTCTCACCCAGAGAGGTTGAGCATGTTGTTAAAGTCACATGTTGGCACTGCTATGATGATCTCCAGACCAAGAATCAGAAGACCTAGATTTGAATCCTGGCTGATGATCTTGGGCAAATTGTTTAATTTCACTAAATCTTATTTCCTATTCTGTAAAGTGATGGTACTGTATACTCTATCCATATCATAGGAGGTTTGTACAGGGCTGTGCTGGAGCCAGCTTAAACCAGCTTGAGCCAGTTCATGAGAGCTAATTATTAAATTTTCAATGTGAGCATTTACAACTTTGGAAATTGGAAAATGCTACAAGTCAGAGCTTAATTTATTGTTTCGTTGAATGTCTACACTTAAGAAAATGATGGAGAAAATATTTATGATACAAATTAAACTTAAAAATGTGTCATGTCTACATTTTTTTCCCCTGGAATGTTGATTGTTAAGCATTTACCAACACATACCTATTTGTTAGGCACATGCCTTGTTAACTATATAAAGCACTATAAATGTAAACTATTATTAGGTATTGTAATTGTAGAGGAGCAAGAGGAAAAGGAGAAGAAGAGTTGGAACACTAATGCAAGTTTTTCCTCTGCCAGTCCTGTCTTCCTTCTGTTATCACTCCTCTTACCTTAAGGGGTTTGATACTTAAGGGAAAGATTAATGTGTTAACATTTAAAGTTACTATTTAAGTTTGTCCCAAATATGGCTAATATTTTGGATATCTCTTAGATTGTCTCACCATCACCCCCAACTCAAGACCTTTCTCTACTCTCTCAGGCAGGACCTCCCTCTTATCTTACATCTGTCTGCATATTCAGTCACACCTGAATATTCTTAAGAATATTCAAACTTAAATATCTATCGCATGGGCACCTTTAGCAGCAGAGGAGGTGGCTTCCCCTGCTAGAGCAGAGGGCATTGGAAAGACAGAGTTCTGAAAGGGGAAACCCCAGTAGGACCATGTGTATTGCTGAGGGTGGAGTAAAGGGAACTGAGGGGTGATGAAGAGCTGGCCTTAACTCTGAATTTCCCACTATTGCGCTGAGGTATGTTGAGTGCTTAGGGAGGATTGTCAATGTGGACATAGGCACAGGATGAACATTAGGCCAGATCATTTCCTATTGTGCTCCTAAACATCTTGTCTCAAGAAGAACTTCATTTTATTTTTATTTTTTTAAATAATACTTTATTTTACCCCTTAATTACATGTAAAAACAATAACATTGATTGGATTTTTTTAAGTTTTGAGTTCCAAATTCTATCCCTCCCTCTCTTCCCTCCCCCTCCCCATGATGGTAAGCAATTTGACATAATTTATACAGGTACAGTCATGTAAAGTATTTCCATATTAGTCATTTTGTACTAGAAGACTTGAACAAAAAGTAGGAAGGAAGGAAGAAAGAAAGAAAAAGAAAGAAAGAAAGAAAGAAAGAAAGAAAGAAAGAAAGAAAGGAAGGAAGGAAGGAAGGAAGGAAGGAAGGAAGGAAGGAAGGAAGGAAGGAAGGAAGGAAGAAAAGAAGGAAGAAAGGGAGGAAGGAAGGAAGGGAGGAAGGAAGGAAGGAAGGAAGGAAGGAGGAAGGAAGGAAGAAAAGAAGGAAGGAAGGAAGGAAAAGAAGGAAGGAAGGAAGGAAGGAAGGAAGGAAGGGAAGGAAGGAAGGAGAAAGTGAAAAATAGTGTGCTTCAGTCTATATTCAGACATCAGCTCTTTCTCTGGAGGCAGATAGCATTTTTTCATCATGAGTCCTTTGAGATTATCCTGGTTCATTGTATTGCTGAGAATAGCTAAGTCATTCACAGTTCTTCATCATGCAATGTCCTGGTTCTGCTCACTTCATTTTATATCAGTTCATGTAAGTCTTTCCAGGTTTTTCTGAAATCTTCCTGCTTGCCATTTCTTATAGCACAGTAATATTCCATTACAATCATATACTACAACTTGTTCAGCTATTCTCCAATTGATTGGGCATCCCTCAATTTCCAATTCTCTGCCACTACAAAAAGAGCTGCTATAAATATTTTTGTACAAATAGGTCCCCCCCCCTTTTAAATCTCTTTGAGACACAGACCTAGCAGTGGTATTGCTGGATCAAAGAGTATGCACGGTATGATAGCCCTTTGGGAAAAGTTCCAAATTGCTCTATAGAGAGCTCTGATGGCTTTAGAGATACCTGGGTAGAACTGTATGAACTGATGCAGGGTGAAGTGAGCAGAACCAGGCATAGTTCCAAATTGTTCTCCAGAGTGGTTGTATCAGTTCACAACTTCACCAACGGTGCATTAGTGTCCCAGTTTTCCCACATCCTTTCCAACATTTATCATTTTCCTTTTTTGTCATATTAGCCAATATGATAAGTATGAGGTGGTACCTTAGAGTTATTTCAATTTGTATTTCTCTAATCAATAGCAATTTAGAACATTTTTTCATATGACTATAGATAGCTTTGATTTCTTTGTCTGAAAACTGCCTGGTCATATCTTTTAGCCATTTATCCATTGGGGAATGACTTGTATTCTTATAATTTGACTCAGTTCTCTATATATTTGAGAAATGAGGCCTTTATCAGATATACTTGCTATAAAAATATTTTCCCAGTTTTCTGCTTTCTTTCTACCACTTTATTTTTTAAATTAATTTTTTCAGTCAATAAGCATTTATTCTCTCTCTCTCTCTCTCTCTCTCTCTCTCTCTCTCTCTCTCTCTCTCTCTCTGTCTCACATCCTACCATCATCACTAATTGAAGAAGAGAAAAACAAAACCCTTGAGATAAATATGCATGGTCAAGCACAACAAACTCCCACATTGTCCATGTCCAAAAAATATACGTATTCATTCTGCCCCTTGTGTTCATCACCTCCCTGTCAGGAGATGGGCAGAATTCTTCAGTATCATTCCTCTAGAATTGTGCTTGGTCATTGTATCGATCAGAGTTCTTAAATCTTTCAAAGTTGTTTGTTATTTGTTAAGTGTTGTTAGGGTATAAGTTGTTCTCCTCACTTCACTCTGCATCAGTTCATACAGTTCTAAAGCCATCAGAGCTCTCTATAGATACCTTGAATGTTGCCCAGGATTCAGTGAGGGAGTAGGGGAAGATGAAGGCCTGAGCAGATGTTTGAGCCACCCACCTCATTGTGGGGCAGCTAATGCTGAATAGCAGTGATAGTGACAGATTGGAAGCAACAGTAGGAAGTGTCCCCTCAGGTGCATAGGTGGGTCATTTCAGTGTTGGGATAAGGGTTAAACTTGGGTGAAAATGCAGTAATACTATCAACCAGAAAGTTTGAATTGGCTAGTCCCTAAGACCTCTGGCACCTGTAACATTCAGATTGTATGATTCTATGACTAAAAGTGAATTGTTGTGTTCACATCCAAGTTTCCACCTGTCAAAAAGAAAAAGCCAAAATTCTGTTGGGTCCTGCCACTTCAAACCAATGAACTATTGCTGCTCACAAAGACCTCTACGATGAGTTGGGTTTACATGTATTTGAGTGACTGAACAGTTCTAAGGATTGTCTTCAAATCTATGAAATCATTAAACCAGCATTATTTCCTTTGTATTTCCCCATGCTCCACAGTGTTAAGAAACAACTTCTGGAAGAACCATTGGAATGAAGATATATCTTACCAGTGCTTGGGGGTGGAGGGTAAAATTTTCTATTTCTTTCAAGTTTCTGCCTTGCTTTAAGATTCTCTGACCGTGAGTAAACTTAAATTAATGGTATGTTAGGTGGATTGGTACATTCACATAACTCGGACTGTTTTAGAAACAATGACTATGGCAGCAACTTCCACAACGCCCATGCCAATTTCATTCTACTTATTTGTCTGATATTGGTATAGCCACTTTCCAGTTTACAAAGTACATTTCCATCCAGTCTCTTATCTGATCTCCCACAAAGAGCCTGTGACGTGTACTGAGTAGGCATCATCGTCCTCATTTTATGGAGAAGGAAGCAGGAGGAGTTTCACAGAAGTTAAAATACTTGCTCAGGGTCACACAGCTATTGTTCTTTTCAAGACTAAACTAGGGTCAAAGGGAGGAGAAAAGTAAGGCTGAATTTAGACTAACTACAAGACCCAGAGAAAGTTAGGTAGAAGGCAGTGGGTCTGAGGTGACCACTTTGGCCAGTCAAATACTAGAATGTGGCAGCTAGTTCTGCTAAAGTTTGGAGTAGATAGATAATTAAGTGAAGGTCATTTAAGGATGATTATGCACTAACATAAAGGCCTTCTGTACTTCAGGTTACAAAGAAATATTGATTTTATAGAAAAAAACCACACCAAAACCCTCTATGCTGAGGGGTGGCTGATTTGACCGAGTTGTGGTTGGTAAGTAGCCAAAGGAGACTTCATTACAACCTTTTACATCTATTGGTCAGATTGGCATTCTAGGTTCTGGCTGATTGAATTCTCTCATGTTGAGGTTTGCACCTAGCATTCATATACTTCTTGCTCAGGAGGTCAACCACTGGGTGGAAAATACAGAGTGAAGGGCTTGCTGGGAATGGAGTGACATCACTCCATACTATGACATTAGTAGGCGGTGAATGGTAAGGGATGAAGTTTATTGACTAA
Source organism: Phascolarctos cinereus (assembly GCF_003287225.1). NCBI lineage: Eukaryota > Metazoa > Chordata > Mammalia > Diprotodontia > Phascolarctidae > Phascolarctos > Phascolarctos cinereus. Next base: position 573,316,509 of record NW_027555847.1, read on the forward strand.
ATCAAGGCATAGAGTCAGAGATGGAATGTTATTATTCATTATGTCCTAGCCTATTTGGGGCCATTTAATTAAATTTCACAATTTAGCTCTGGGAAAATTTATTAATGCCTTGTGCATACAAGATAAACATACGCTGAGTGAATAAATGAATAGATGAATAAATATCTCCCTAGGGAAATTTTAACTCAATATGCATTTGTTACTATGTGATCAACACTATGCTTGTTGCTATGGAGGAAGTTAGCATCAATATATGGCATTATCCTTGTCCTCCAGGATGAGTCCCCACTGGGGAAAGATAACTCACATAGGTGAAACTATGAGGGCCATATGGATAAGTACCTAGAGCATCTTACAGTTGTAGTCATTGCAATTTACAGAGCACTACCACAGATGATATTTTACTGAATCCACACAAATAACCCTTTGAGATGGGTTGGGCAGGTATGATTCTCCTCACTTTCCCAGAGTTAAAGTTTTAGTGACTTGCCCAAGGTGATTCACACAGGTAGTAAATAGTAATGTCAGGATTTGAATCCAGGTTTTCTGACACCAAATCCAGCCCTCTTTCTATTATGTTAATTAATCATTAAGTATATATTGAGCACCTACTATGTGCCAGGAATGTGCTAGGTTGCTGAGGATATGAAAAATGAAACAATACCTACTTTCAGGGAGTTCATATTCTATAGGTCTCAAGGGCTTTCTGGAATACCTAAAGAGATAGATTCCCATGAACTAACATATCTATACTTTCTACTTCCTGTAGTTTTAAAAATTGTAGCACTTTGGGGTATCCCCACTGCACCAGGTCCCTCCTACACATTGATAGCATCTACTTCCCTGAAACAATGTGACCATTCTCCCAGATCCACCACCACTGAGAGAAATACCTTGCTTGTTTCAAAAAGTTACTTCCTTAATGTACATCTGCAGGGCTCTTCTTCCTCTCCCTCCCCTTGTTTCCTTTATATAGCCTACATTTAAACCTTTTTCATGCACATTGACAAAGTTGAGAAATTCCCCCCCTCCCCAGCCCCCTTTTAAACTGTGGCATGATTCAGCATCCTTCTGATCTTTTTTTTTTTTATTCCGAATCTGGAGTTTTTCTTGACCTTTTTTAGGGTCCTAACTTGATGGGCCTGTTCTGCATGACTTACTGTGACACAGGAAGTGGCCTGCATGATTAACTGCAGTGGGGTTTCAGGCCCTTGTTCTTTCAAGAGGGCATTTTTGATTAATTTATGTCTTTGGGGCCCTTTGCTGTCATTTATTCACTCTGGTCTCAGCTTTGCCCTGTCTGCCCTGTCCATCTAGGATGGATTCCTCTTGGAAAGTCTTTGACCAACTTCCTGTTACGATTGTGGAGAACTCTAGGAGAGAGCTGTCAGCTTTCTGTAGTGGCTAGAAGCCCTAGAAAAGCTTCAAAGGGTAGGTGAGCCCTGTGACGAGAACAGAGGGCTTGGCACTGATCAGCACAGGGCCATGGGCTTCATGGCGTCACTTGTCCCTGGTCTTGGAGGCCTGCCAAGGGCACCAGCTGAAGAGCCCTCACTACCATCCAGGCTGATTGTCCTCCCCAACAGCTGGGGCCGCATAGGACTTCTGACACCCATCGAGATACCAAGTGATGTCTCTGTGCATGTCAAAGCCATTATTGTTCTAGAAAACCTCAAACCACACAAAGCTTAATGAACAAAGGCTAGTTTAAATTCCATCCTGTAGGTTCCTTATCTCATGTAAAAATCAGTTACTAGGTATAAGCTGCCCATCTCGGGCCCTTGGGTTCTGTAGGGCTAAATGCTCCCTCTCAAGAGGAAGGAGTCCAGGGCACAAAGTCAGATTTAGGCATTTAAATATGTAGATGGGTCTTGAAAGATGGGACAAATTTGGATGGGATAGAATGGGGAGGAGGGGAGAAACTGGATGGAGATTAAATGGATTGAATGCATTGTGATATTTTTCCTTTGAAATTTGTGAGGCCATGGAGGTGCTCTCCTAGGCTCCAGAGAGAAATATCTTCCTCTGCATCTCTCCATGATTCTCCAGGGTATCCTGTCCAATTTCTGCCAGAAACAGCTGTTTCTAGAATAAAGATAAAATGAGTCAACGTGAAAAGCACTCTGCAAACGTAGAGCAGTGTGTGTGTGTGTGTGTGTGTGTGTGTGTGTGTGTGTGTGTGTGTATTTGTGAAAGGATGGGCAGGATGAGGAGATAACTTAGGCTCAGTTTCTGCATAATAAACCCAGTTGGGGTCCCTTGGAAGAAAATCGACTGATATATCAGCTACTATTAACAAAGCAAATTACGCAATTGGCTGGGTAATGATTGTATACAACCTCAGTTACCTGGAACATGGCTCGAGACTTAAAAACAGGCAAAAAGGTCTCTGAAGGGCTAAAACGGATGTCAAAAACTTGGCACTAAAATGTATTGATTTTACTCAGAGGAGGGTAAATATACTATCTCAGACCATGTTTAGTCTTATTTTCTATACATTTCTGACAGGCTGGCTAATAATAAAAGCTCCAAGTCTACTTCACTCTCCACTATGCAACCCAGGTGCCTACACCTTGCTGTCCATTTACAAGGTGTTAATAAGTTCTTTAGTTAAACTTGATGGTGGCCCTTTAAAAAAAAAGACACATTCTTAAGAGGGTGAGTCAAAGCAATTAGAAGCAACAAATTAGAAGGTGTAGGGTGTGGGATGTGGGGGTAAGAACAGTTACTGAGAGGCACACTCACAGTATCCAGAAGTAACATCAAATAGCAAGGGAGGTGACCAAAAAACAACCTCCATAAAAAGCAGACATTACAATGGCAGCCTGGGGCCATTAAGAGTTGGTGTTCACAGGTATACACCTGTGCATCTCCAGAAGAAGGCATCACTTTATGACCATTCTATAGAATGCTTCATTTCCTAATAATGAATTTGAGTCACTAACATAAGTGAACTTTATTTAAGAAGGTATGAAAGTATGTAATATTTAAAAAATATTTCTACCCAAAATGGTTTATACATCCATCCATCCATCCATATGTATATTTAAATATATAATAATATATTTAAATGTATATATTTTAAAAGTTTTGATGCTTACAGAGATATATTTCAATTATCTGTAAAACTCACTTTGCTGAGTTGAGAAAAGAGATTACCTTAGAGCTAAGAACAGATAGCAAAAAAAAAAGAAAGAAAGAGAAAAAAGAAAAAACAATATTAGTGCAATTCCAGACTTTGTCCAAGTTGGCTTTTGACAAACTTTCTTAATTTTGTATGCAGCAGTGAAAACAACTTTCAACTACACTCACCACAGGAAAACAGTTGTAACAACCAAAAATCAGTATATTACACAAAAACCAAAGTGAATATGGCTGAAACTAGGTTATGCTTTTTAGGTTCATCTCATCTTTGGATATATTGTTGAGTAAACAGCAGCAAGTAGATAAATCAATAGCAAGGTAAAGTCAATCCATTCTGGAATAATCCATTCAATGCACCAGCCTGGTCTGCTCACTGGTCTCTGCTGGCAGCAGCTACTGAGGATTAACCTTTCTAAAAACCATTAGAATTCTGTGGGGAAAAGGGGAGGAAAAAGGGGTTGGAATGGCAATTTTTCAGTATATATAGATATATCTATATCTATATATATAAAGACCTTAATTTCTTGATTAATACCCTCGTTTCCTAACTCAAGTTAAGAGGTGGTGGTTGCTCTATTGTCAAATTGTGATCGATGAGGTGCCAGATGCAACCCCTGGTGCGTGCCTAACACTGAATGAGAGTAGGGGAGGGTACAAAGTGCAGGCAGTCTCTTATCACCTCATGTCTGGTCTATTGCAATAGCCTTCTGAAGGTGTCTTACACACAGAAGACTCTTAATAATTGTTAGCTGACTTGATGGAGAGATAGAGACTTATGTGGTTGGCTATTAGGAACTAGGGAAGGCTCCCTTCCTTCTCCTCTCTTTCTAAACCCTCTCCCATTTGTTGGCCGGGGTGTGAAATTCCAAGGTTTATCACTGCTGGCATATTAGTACTTTTATAGATTCCCTTCCCTCATCCACCTCTCATAAGCACTTGTGTCTGAGCATGGAAAATGGGAGCACACCCCTCCTCTACTGCTTAGCCATGGTAGCAGGTGGCCATGATGTAGTGTGAGAGTTTGGTTAATTGGGGCCTTCAAAATAAGGGGATAGGCAGAAATGGGCTTAGAGAATGGAAGAAATTTGGTAAGGTATTCCACTTTAGGCAAAAGGCCAAGGAGAACTCTCTAGAGTTCATAAATCATCTGATCATAGCTAGAAGAGCCCTCAGAAGCTTCTATTACAATTGCTTCTTTTTACAGATGAGTACAAAGAGTCTCAGAAAAGTTAAATGACCTGTTCAAGGCCACATAGGTCCTTGGTAATGGAGCTGGGACTTAGTTCCTATAATTCCCGTTTCTTTCTTTTCATGGCCCTGCTTCCTCAAAAGGGTTGAATGTCTTTCACAATGCTGAAATCATGGGTCCTTGAACTATAATGATAATAAGGGAAACCTCAGAATTAGTCTCTTCAAATTGTCCTCTAACTAATCCCAAATAATTTGTTAGTGTAGAATTATTGCTAGAGGCATTTGGAATTTTCAGTAAGAAGCCCAGGGGCCTCTAGGGAGCATCATTTGAAGTTAGGGGGGAAAAAATTCTATCTTCTAGGAAAGTCCCAAGATCTGACTCATCTTCAATGGTGTTAAAAGCTATAATCAATAGGGCATTTGTACTTTCTACTTCTCTTCCCATTTTCTTCCTGTGAACCAGAATTATTTAAATGAAGAAGTAAAACTCCTTTTTCCTCTCAGATTTTTTTGGCATTCAACATTTATATCTAGGCTATTTATCCTTCTGGTCTTTGTCTTCAACCTAGGTTGTGGGCAGCTTTCTCTATGAATGACTGAGCTTGCACCTGAGAGGCAATGCAATATAGTGGCCACAACATTAGACCTGGACTCAGGAGAGGCCTAGATTTGAAATCCTACCTCTGACATTTAACTAGTGTTTCCACAATTGCATACTGAATCAGTGGGAAGTGAGGACACACACAGAATACACTAATAGAAAGGCAGACACTTTTATGTGGTCGAAGTGAGTCATACGCCTGAAGGTGCAGGGCTCTGAGAACCTTTCTTTTCTCAGGATGTCCTTATACCATGGGAACAATATCTTCTGCTGGCTGAGTCGCTCTGCTGCAAAGTTCACATTGCCAAAGAGGATGAGGGATGAAGAGGAGAGAGAAATCCCCTTTCCACAGAGCCAAGAATATTCTCTCTCAAGGTCTGGATTCTTTTAGCTCTCTTCTCTGCTATCAGAGGTCAGACTCCTCAGAAATGTCTCCTGCGTTGACTCACTTGCTTGAGAATGTCACTATCAAGCTCAACTAAAGAACTCACTAACACCTTCTAAATGGATAGCAAAGTGTAAGCACCTGGGTTGTGTAGGGGAGAATGAAGTGCACTCGGAGTCAAGAGAACTAAGTTTGAAACCTGCCTCACGTACTTACTAGTTGTGTGACCATGGGCAAGTCACTTAACCTCTGGTTACCTCAACTTCCTCACTTGTAAAATGGGGATAATAACAGCAACCAGCTCATAAGGTTGTTGTGAGAATCCAATGAGATACCATGTGGAAAGCACTTTGGAAATGTTAAAGTGCTATATAAAGGCTAGATTTTATTTTAGACAGTTTTGTGTTACTTTGAGATCTTAACGCCTTTTTGTCTCTTTTACCTGCCTGTAATCTTCTGTGATTTCACCAACTAGGCTAGGGGAAATCAATTGGGGAGGGGGAGAAAGGTATAATGATCTCCTCTGCTTCCCCCGTACAGTCTCTCCTTCACCTCCCTAGGTAAAAATTTACCGACCCAGTGAATCAAATGAAGTGCTTTAGGTGTATTTATCCATAATACCAATACTGTACAGCTATGTGGCTGGGTTTGAGGTGGCTCAAGCATGGTTCTTTTGAATATCTTCCCTAGTGTCTTATACTAAAGAATCTCAGAAAAAGGAAATATAGCATAGTTCCTAGATAATCTGAAAATAATTTTTCTTACCTGGTGGTCTATAATCAGTGGGCCTGGAAATTATGAATACCTCAAATCCTGTACTAAATCACAATTTTATAAGTACTATCTTTAGGAATTTCAGTTGGCTTTTTGCAGCTGAACTTTTCTGTGACAAAACTGTAATACTAATATCTTCTTTTAGTCTGCTTTCACTCTGCCTCCTGCTGCTGAGACAGTAAGATTTAACTTTTTCAGTGGTTTCTACAAAACACTTATTGTGTGCCTGACTTTTTTTTAAGGATGCTTTCTTATGTCTTTCACATCATATTTTGGGATGAAGGCATAGATGTAAACATTTTGACTCAGGTCCCTTCTTTCTTCCATTAAAATACAAATAGATGCTTTAAATGGTTCCATTCTATATAAAAATAATCAATCAAGGGAAAGAAGCATAAAAGGGAAAAACTCAAACCCCCATCTAAAAAAAGCCATTTTCATATACACAGCAGAACACAAAAAGAAGGTTGTACATGAAACTGTGAATCTCCATTTTAAGCTACTTGCTTTAAAAATACGTAAGTTCCACACATTGCTTTCTTTTTATTTTTAAATTAATTTTATTGACATATTTGTTTCTTACTTCAACAGAATTTGTCCCAGTACTCCTCTTTCTTACCCTTCCCGTAGAGCCATCCTATATAACAATCTTTTTAAAGAAAAAGAGAAAAAAGATCATCAAAACTAATCAATACATGCATAGAAAAAGTCTGGAAACATATAAATGTATTGTACCTGTGGAGTTCCAAACTTTGCAAAAAAGTGGGGTAGAGATATAATGGATTCAAGTTGCATTTTTGGATATGGCCGTTATCTGGTGTCTTCTCATATCTCCATGAATTACTTTCAAAACTTCTCCTAATTGTCTGTGCTTCCTTCTGGAATTTCTTCTGTTCTCTTTTGTACCTTTTAAAAATGTTTCAAAGACCTTCTTCTCCTCCTCCTCCTCCTCCTCCTCCTCCTCCTTCTTCTTCTTCTTCTTCTTCTTCTTCATCTTCTCTTTCTCCTCCTTCTCCTTTTCTTCTTCTTCTTCTTCCTCTTCCTTCACTTCTCCTCCTCCTCCTTTTCCTTCTTCTTCCTCTTCCTCCTCTCCTCCACTTCTTCCTCTTCTTCTTCCTCCTCCTCCACTTCTTCTTTGAAGTAAACAAACCCATGACAAATGAGCAGAGTCAAGCAAAACAAATCCAGATAATGGCCATATCCAAAAATGCAACTTGAATCCATTATATCTCTGTGAGAAGGAGGAAGTTAATGCACTTTATCATAGATCATCTGAAGATATGGTCAGTCAAAGTTATTTTTCTTTGCAATGTTGTCTTTGTAAAAATTCTCCTGGTTCTACTTACTTCTCTGCATCAATTCATATTTCTCAGGATTTTCTGAAGTCATCTCTTTGACTTTTTGTTCCAGCACAATAATATTCAATTTATATATCATATTAATGTGTGACAAATGAAAAACTCCAAGAGACAGAGTAATTCTGGGTAATTAGTGGTCAATTGATTAATTAAGCTAGCTGGCAATCAATAAGTTGATGGTCAGTGGTTTTTCTGGGCAACCAAAGACAAAGACATAGAGAACCTGAAAGCCTTAAATATTTTTTTAAAAAAAGGAATGCCCCCTGACAAGTGAAACTCAATCCTGATTGGTGAACATTTAATGAGGAGGTGGACTAGAAGCCTTGAAGTCTTCCTGCTGAGAATGTGGCTTGATCATGAACTCAGCCACCTCCAGCAATCTGAACAGGGGAATCCATCTCCATCCAGATAACTTTGACTGGTTTTGTCCTTCATGACCTGGGTTACCCTAAATTCTAATGAAGCAGTATAAGGACAGAGGCTCTTTTCCCCAGGGTAGGAATTTGCCTAGACTGGATTCTGTTTATAATCTAAATAGAAGTAAGGCCTCCTAGTTGGCTGGGGGTCCCTCATCAATCAGTCATGTCCTTCAGAAACAGACTTTTTCCTGGGGCTACAACTTAAGTGAGGAAATAAAGTAGAAAAGACTGTGTCCCAAATCAATAATTGGTTATTAATATAATAGTAAAGTAATTTCTCTCAAATGTTTACATCAATATACCACAATTTGTTTAGTCATTCCCAATTGATGGGTCCCCCCAAGTTTCTGCATGGTCCCTTAGACTGAAATAGTTAGGGAATATCTGCACATCCTCAAAGGACTAGTTTTCTATTGGCCAGTCTACCCTATTACACATTTAATGCCAAATTAGTTGCTTTGGGGAAATAGAAATTAAGGGATTAGAGGATGTTAATTGGTACAGTTTAAACAAAATGCTTTCTCCTCCTCCTCCTTCTCCTCCTCCTCCTCTTCCTCCTCCTCCTCTTCTTCTTCTTTATCTTCTTCTTCTTCTTCTTCTTCTTCTTCTTTCTTCTTCTTCTTGTTCTTCTTCTCCTTCTTCTCCTTCTTCTTCCCCTTCTCTTTCTTCTTCCTCTTCTTCTCATCTTTACTGTTTTACTGTAGTTTTCAAATCAAATTACCCCAAGTGGGAGGTGGTGCATTTATTAAGTATCAGCTATCTGTAAGTTTCTGTACTAATCCTGTTCTAATCTTTTTCGTTGGGGAGGAAAGAATTTGGACCTGTGATTTTATAGACATGCAGAGCTCTTAGTGTGGATATTCTCTCCATGATGCAGATTTTTGTCAAGTAATCTGTAACTTATGGTCTTAGAATTGCCTGGGGGAAAACAAACTAATTTCCTAAGTATTTGAAGTCTAGAGTTGGTGGATAGCATGCTGGATTTGGAGTCAGAGGAGACCAAGGATGGAACCCTACCTCTTATACTTGCTGTGTGGCCATGGGCAAATCTAATTTTAAATTTCTTCATCTATAAAATAGGAATAATAACATCTACCTCACAGAATTGTTGTGAGGTTCAAATGAAATAATATATGAAAAGTACTTTGCAAAACTTTAAGTTAAATTATGTTATATCATATAAGATTTTTTTTAGTGTTAATTATAGGGTAAGGACCCATAGTGAATAATTGGATCTAACCAACTAACTTGGTGTTGTTTGTGTAATAGGGTGGAGGAACCAATAGGGGGCAGGTCATTTGAACACGTACAGATATTGGATTACTAGGAATGGCACCAGGTGGTATGTGAAGAGGGATTAGTGACCTAAGTCAAAAAAGCTGGGTTTTAGGCAAAGTCTTCACCCTTCATTTACTGCTCTGCTCTTTGGTGGATGCTTCCTGAAGGGAAGAAATCTCAGCAATGCATTAAAATGGTACACTGTGAAAAAGAGAAAGGAGGTAGCCCAGGTGTATAATACCATTAATCATCTTCTGAGTAATGAAAGTGGCTGCTTCAGTAGCCCCTGGTATCTGTTTCAAAGTGAGTAGTCCCCAGCTTTGATAACAATTGCCCAAATGACTCTGACCCAATCTCTGAGAACCCGAAAGTACTACTGAAATAGCATGTATAGACCTTGATAGTGGTAAATTAATCTGAATTAAGTCAGTAATGGTTTATCTTACCACCAATAACCAAAATTTGTAAAGTGTCCTTTGCTGGTGGCACTCAGGTATTTCTTACAAATGCCAGGAAAATAGCACACAATTAAGCATTTTAGACATTATTCCCATTTGCTTATGACAATACTAGAGGAAACAGAGACAAATAAGTAATTTCTGAGGCCAGGAAGTAAATTGTTGGCCCAACTAACAGGTCTTAGTGAGTTCTATTGAATTGAATGCTGGGTCAGGAAGACTCTTCCTCTTGAGTTCAAATCTGGCCTCAGAAATTTATAAGCTAGGCAAGCCACTTACATACTAGGCAAGTCACTCAACCCTGTTTGCCTCAGTTTCCTCATCTGTAAAATGAACTGTTCTATTGAGAAAGGACTGTCTGGCATTAATGGTTTACATTTATTTTCTGGGTCCTGAGAGTAGACCAAGGGCTCCAGGATTGGCAAACACGCTGCAAATGTGGCCCCCTGAACTGAACACTGTCCTTTATTTGATAGATTTCTATATTGAAGTTTGACTTCCTATTTGCCTGGGTTGCTTTTAATTGTCTCTATGAAACAATTTTGAAGAGATTTTCCCTGAGGGAAAAAGGTCCTATATTCTCTACTCTGCTTTGTAGGCCCTGGAAAATTGATTGTCCTTGTTAAACTACAATAAATCTTTAGGTTATTGGGGAATAGAGAGAAACCATCTCAAATTTATGTGAGGGAATCAGAATACTTAGTTTTGCTGAACAGAAATTAGGTTCTTGGTCTTCGATGGGGGGCAGCGGATTTGAGATAGTTGGGGAACAGAGGCAGAAGCAAAATCAGGCAGGTTAAGGTGAAGGTAGGATTGTGACGAAGATGGGATTTTTGATGAAGACATGATTTGACAAGCAGAAGTCAGGTCATACGTACTGGTATGACTAAGGCTATAAAGGTATGGTCTACAGAGATAGGGGTCACAGCAGTGATAAAAGGTAAAAGTGATAAAAGACAAGAAACTGAGTAATGGCCTTAAACCAATATGAGTATCGCTGAGAAAATACTGTTGGAAAGAAGCCTTAACTCTGAAAAATACTAACCTTGCAGTAAGGTCATAGATTTAGATTTCTTTTCTTTTTTCTGTACTTTTCTTTTCTTCTTTACTCTTTCTTTCAGATTGGATTTCCCTATCTCATAGAGTGGAAATGCAGCAGCCTGTCACAGGCCCCATCCCATTACTAAACAACAAAGGAGCCTTGACTGGCTTTATGTTCCTCCTCTCTTAAACAAGCTGGTGTAGTGCTTCTAGGGCTATATTCCAAAGAGATCAAACAAGTGGGAAAAGGACCCACATGTACAAAAATATTCATAGCAGCTCTTTTTGTGGTGGCCAAGAATTGGAAATTGAGAGGATGCCCATCAATTGGGGAATGGCTGAGCAAGTTGTGGTATATGAATGTAATGGAATAGTATTGTGCTATAAGAAATGATGAAAAGGCTGACTTCAGAAAAACCTGGAAAAACCTGTATGGATTGATGCTGAGTGAAGTGAGCAGAACCAAGAGGACTTTGTACACAAAAACAGCCATGTTATGCGATGACTATATTGTTAAACTGAACCCTTCTCCGCATTACAAGGATCTAAGACATCTCCAGAGGCCTCAGGATGGAAAATGCTGTCCACATCCAAAGAAAGAACTATGGAAGTCAAATCGCTATCACTTATTTTTACCTTCTGTCGAGTTTTGTTTCATCTTTCTGACGGTTCCTCCTATTGGTTTTAATTTTTACTTACAACTTCACTAATGTGAAAATATGTTTCATGGGTATGTAAATGTAAAGCCTATATCAGATTGTGTGCCGTCTTGGGGAGGGTGGGTGGGAGGAAGAGGGAGAAAAATTTTCAACTCAAAAGCATATGGAAGTGATTGTTGATAAATCAAAATAAATAAATAAAATAATAATAATTAAAAAAAACCAAGCTGGTGGCCCCCTCCTTGAAGTTCTATTGTCATCATCAAAGCAGAAGAATGCAATACCTCTCAAATCAGCTCATTTCACCTTTGGTTAGCTTGAATTATTAAGAATTCTTTCTATATATCAAGCCTAAATTTATTTTTCTGTAACTTCCACATGTGATTCCCAGTTCTGCCTTCTGGGTTTTAAGCAGAATAAATCTGGTCTCTCTTCCACATGTCAGCCCTTGAGACACTTCCTCCTAAGTCTTCTCTTATGTTCTCTGAACACAATCTTCATCATTGTGGTTGCTCCCCCCTTGGAAGCTATGTAGTCTAGCACTGACTTTCCTACGATGTGATGCCCAGCACTGGTTGCAGGGCTCCAGATGTGATCTGATGAGAGCAGAGTCCAGTGAGACTATCTGGTGTTCTTGTATTAGATGCTCTGAATCTCTAAATGAAGCTTATGAGGCCCTCTTATTTGGAAGCAGACCAAGTTTATCAGACCAGCTCAGGACCTGAGGCAGATCAGGTCTGACTTCCTGAGAGAAAGAAAACCTAACCATTGGTACCATACGAAAGTGCCTCAAGAAGCAATATTTCCTATCTCTGAAGCTCTTCAATCGGAAGCTAAATGACCATTTATCAGTTGGGAGAGAATCACACTTTGGGCATGGGTTGGGCCAGTTGAACACTGAGGTCCTAAGATTCTATTAGTCTAATTTCAGAGACTATCTTCTTAACCACCCAGAGACTCTCAATGTCTATGTCTGTGGGTAAGGCTATCTTGTCTGTGTGGATAAGTGTCCTTCTAGTGGTTCATGCCTCCTTACTGGAGTCTTCCTCTCCTCTGGTCCTGCAGAGTGGTATAGTAAAGAGGGCACTGGAGTTGGAGTCAGGAAGACCTGAGTTCAAAACCCACCTCAAACATTTAATGTGGTGTGGGACCTTGGACAAATCACTTGACCTATCTCTGCTTCTGATTCCTTAAATAAAGGATTTTGAGTTCTAAGGTTTTTTTTTCAGCTCTACATCTTTGATTGTGGAGCCCCATAACTCTTTGTGATGGGTTGAATTTCTTATAGGGGGATTTCCATCCCAGATCTTGATACAGGGAAGCATTGTTCATAACTTTCTCTCCATAGCATCAGCTGTGTGTGCTTATAGAGAATGCTCCAATATGCCACCAAGATGTCCACTGGGGGATAGCTGCCCCAGTGGACATCTTGGAAGAGGAGTAAGATCACAAGGATATGGTTAGCTGCCTGATGAACCCCAAAGTGGGCTTTGGAGGCCTCAAAGTTGTGTAGGCCATTTACTTTTTCTTCTAGCTATAGAAGCAACTTTTGGATTTCTAAGGATAGTCACAAAGTACATGGAGCTTCTACCTCCATGTAGAACATCTGGGGGCAGATGTTCCAATGCCCCCAAAACAAAAAAGTGATAGCCATGTTATTGCTGCTACTTTGACACTTTCTTGCTCTAAGAGTAGTGGAGAAAAGTATAATAGGTTAGCTGGTAATTTAAGATGGATAATTTTTTGGAGCTCAGCATTCACTCGCTTCTGGGGAAGAAGACTTTGGGAATATTCCCAGAAATGGAAAGGGAGAAAATGAACCCATAATTGCAGCCAAAGAGATATGGAGTCTCAGGTGATTAGAACAGGAAGGGATCTTTGAATTCATGTAGTCCAACCCTTTTATTTTACAGATGAGGAAACTGAGACCCAGAGAGGTCAAGTGATTTGCTCAAGGTTACATAGCCAGTGAATGGAAGAGTCAGGATTAGAATAGAGATCTCCTGACTCTTAATTTGATGTCCTTTCTGTGACATCTAACCGCTTTTTCATTCCTTAGGGCAGATGTTTTTATCAGATCCTTTCTGGAGAGGAGGTTTTGACGTGGGGGCATAACCAGGAAAGCATAAAGGCACTGCATACATGAAGGGGAGGCCACGGGGATTCCCCAACCTGGGGGAAAGGGCACAGAAAGGGCAGGCAAGGGGCACCAAAGACAAACTTCTTTTATTTCATGATTTCGCCCAGGGCAAATCGGCTATTTAAACTGCCAGTGTCTAATTACTTGATAGATCCTCTTGGATCTAAAAGCCCTGAAGAATCATCTAATGAAAAGTCCAGAGGTTCAATTCTAAATGCTTTTTGGCACCTCCTAGGACCTGCCTTCTCAGGTGTTTCCCTGCCAGAAATGCCATCATGTGGATGGCTCATCTCATAGGTATAGTGCTTTGTTGTTATCATTATTATTATTTAATTATTATTATTTATGTTCCCATATCAGGAACATAAATCCCATAATGGATTTTTGGTTGGTTGGTTTTAGTGTTGTCTTTTTCTTCTTCTTCTACTGCTACTGCTGCTGCTGCTATTACTACTGCTGCCTACTACTTACTACTACTACTACTACTACTACTACTACTACTACTACTTCTGCTACTAATTCTACTACTACTACTTCTACTATTACTACTACTGTTACTAGCTAACATCTAACATTTACATAGTGCTTACTATGTGCCAGGCACCAGGCTAAAGTGCTCTCCGATTATTATCTTATTTGATTCTCACAACAACCCTGGGAGGTAGGTGCTGTTATTATCTCCATTTAATAGATAAAGAAATGGAGGCAAATAGAAGTCAAATGACTTGCCCAGAGTCATACAGCTAGTAATGATCTGAGGCTGAATTTGAAATCAGGTCTTTCAGAGTCCAGGCTCAATACTCTCTATACACTGAACCACCTTGCTGTCCTCGCTCAGATACCTGTAGCTACCTCGGCTTAGATGCTTCATCAGGTGGCTAGGTTGCACATTGGCAAGAGTGCTGGGCTTGGAATGTGGAAGAATGAAGTTTGAATCCTTCCTCAGACATTACTTAGCTGTGTGACTCTGGGCAAGTTGCTTAAGTTCTCTCAGCCTCTATTTCCCCATCTGTCAAATGGGGATAATAATAGCACTTACTTCATAGGGTTTCTGTGAAGATCAAATCAAATACTCCCTGAAGTACTTTGCAAAACCTTAAAAGTGCTAAAGCACTATATAAATGTTAGCTATTATTCAGTTCCCTTATCAGGAGATACATTTCCAAGAAGACGTATTTTTGGTTTGTTTCAGTGTCCCCTAGCTAACACCTAGCTCTGATGCTTCATCATGGCCAGGAAGTGACGTTGGTAGGGGGAGCATAATCTCTGGCAGGTCTTCCCAAGCTGGAAAGATCTCAAGTCCATATAGTCTCTATACCTGTGATCTGAGGCTTAACCAAACCTCGTTTGGAGCAGCTCATCATGCCTGCTACTTGGGACACCTTTCTTGGTCGGGTCGGGGTGATGATCTGCATTGGTGGAGGGAATACCTATCTTGATGAAACCACAGAATTTCTCATGTTTCCTTCTGGTACACTATGAAACCAGCTCAGCCAACTACTCTATTCACCTCTCAGGAGAGCCTGTGAGTCATTCTTCCACTGAGTTGAAATTTCTTCTTCTTTTTTTAAGATTAATTAATTAATTAATTTTTAGTTTTCAACATTCACTTTTATGAGATTTTGAGTTCTAAATTTTGCCCCTCCCCAAAATGGCATTAATCTGACATAAGTTATACACATACAATCATATTAAACACATTTCCACATTAGTCATGTTGTGAAAGAAGAATCAAAACAAAAGGGAAAAACCATGAGAAAAAACAAACAAACAAACAAACAAATGAGAAAATAGTGTGCTTCGATCTGCAATCAGACTCCATAGTTCTTTCTCTGGACGTGGATAGCATTTCCCATTATGAGTCTTTTGGAATGATCTTAGATTATTGTATTGCTGAGAAGAGCTAAGTCTATCAGCCATTCCCCAGTTGATGGGCATCCCTTCCATTTCTAATTCTTGGCCACCACGAAAAAAGCTGCTATAAACGTTTTTTTAACATGTGAGTCCTTTTCCCTTTTTTGTGATCTTTCTGGGATACAGACCTGGCAGCACTATTGTTGGATCAAAGGGTATGCACAGTTTTATAGCCCTTTGGGCTTAGTTCCAAATTGCTCTCCAGAATGTTTGGATCAATTCACACGAGTTAAAATTTCTTTATGCCTTTTGCTTTCATTTGTAGTAAGGATGTCAATATGGCTGTGGTTCAAGTACTTTAATAATGTATCAATTTGAGTTAATCCTTCTAGCCATTTATTGACCTATCAATCAATCAGTACCCATTAAGAGCCAGGTGGGGCAGCAAGATGGTGCAGTGGATAGAGCTCTGGCCTTGGAGTCAGGAGAACCTGAGTTCAAATCGGGCCTCAGACACTTGACACTTACTAGCTGTGTGATCCTGGGCAAGTCACTTAACCCTATTGCCTCACCAAAAAGCAAAAAAAAAAAAAAAGGCAGGCACTGTGCTGGGCAATAGAAATGCAAAGACAAAAACGAAACAGCTTTTGTCCTCAAAGACCTTAATTCTATCGTACACATATATCTCTTGGATAGATGCTGAGGATGGATGACAAACTGAGCCCAGCTATGGAAAGGAGAGCAGGATAGATGTTATTTGGGAAACTGTGCAGCTTTCTAGCTGTTGTTTGTCCTTCATTCTCAAAGAGGACCAATGACATCAGCAGGGTGATGTCTTGACTTGCAAGTGAATTGGATTTGAGTGAGGCAGAGCTTTGAAGAGTCATCAGCCTCACTCTCTCTTCCAAAGCGATTGGAGTCTGGTGGCAAGACATAGGTCAGGAGGACTGGTGATGGCTCCCAACTTTCTAGCACATTGATTATGGAATACAAAATAAAATGTCTCAGTACACAAAGGGCAGGGGGAAAGTTAAATTTCATGTGACTATGAGCCTTTAAAGCAATGGTCACAGGGTCATGTACTCTGTATGTCTTTCATTCAGATACTAGACACACTCATAGATCCAGGTTAAATAGGCGGCCAAGTGAAGAGTGTTGAATTGGAGTCAGGAAGACAGATACCATTAACTGTTGACTTTGACTTTGGACAAGTGATTCAACCTCTTTGAGACTCAGTTTCCTTTTCTGTAAAATGTGAACAATAATAGCACCTACCTCCTGAGCTTGTTACGAGGAACGAGTGAGTTAATATATGCAAAGTCCTTTGCAAACATTAAAGAACTATACTTATTGTTGTTCAGTTGTTTCAGCTGCGTCTGAGTCTTGGTGACCCCATTTGGGGTTTTCTTGGCAAAGACACTGGAGTGGTTTGCCATTTCCTTCTCCAGCTCATTTTACAGATGAGGAAACTGAGGCAAATGGGGTTAAGTGATTTCTTTAGGATCACATATCTAGTAAGCATCTGAGCTTGGATGTGAACTCAGGTCTTCCTGACTTCAGGCCCAGCTCTGTATCCACTGTATTACCTAGAAAGAACTATGCAAATGCTAGCTATTATTAAGTGACCAATGTACTTGAAAGCTCCTATAGTTTCCTATATCAGATTTTGTTCTCCTCCTATCTGAAGCTGGACCCAAATAATTTTAAACTTCTCCCTGACCCAAAAACTTGCTTTTCTAAGACTGTTCATGTAGTGGAATTATCACGACGTAAGTACTGTTGGTGATCATGGTTTTGATGTAGAAATTTAGACCTTGGATTTCTCTGTGTCTGCCCCCTTAATTCCTTTAATATGCTATTCTGCCCAGATTTCCAAGTAAGACCACAAGTACTTGAGGAAATAACACTGTGTATCCACTTCATTTTGATATAGGTGAAATCCAAAGAAAATGCACATCAAGGGCAGTCTTGTAGGGAAAAACATTTCACAAAAGAATAGCCGGTGGGATGGAAAGAGCAGAAGTCTCACTTTGCCTTGGGATGGTGGGTAGTTTATGGTGTACACATGTACGTGTATGTATACATGAGTCTCAGGCCATTTTAAAGTACCACCGGTTCCTGAGTTGATCCAATATGATATCAGTTATTTGTCTGTTTGTTTTGCACATGATAACCATGGAGGAAAATGATGGGTAGAGGCAATATTGACTTACTCCCCTGGTCTGCACGATGAAGTTACAGAGTAGATGAGAGCATTCTGTACAGCCTTCAGTGCAAGGGAAGGATTTCAAGACTAGTTGTGATGCAGGTGGGTGGAGAAGGATCATAGATCATTGATTCAGGCCTAGATATTGCTTTAGAGGGCAAATTCCCTCGTTTTCATATGGTTCTAGGTTGCACAGTGGGCAGATAGATGGCACAATAGCTACAGTGCTGGACCTGGAATCAGGAACCCCCAAATTCAAATCTAGCCTCAGACATTTACTTAACTGTGTGACTCTAGGTTAGTCATTTAACCTCTGTCTCAGTTTCCTTATCTGTAAAATGAGGATAGGTAATAGTACCTACCTCCCAGGATTGTATGAGGATACAGTGAGATGATATTCAAAAAGTATTTAATGTTTGCTATATTTTATTATTGTTATATGCCATATAGCATATATTATTATTATAGCTATTATTACAGATGAGGAAACTGAGGTCCAGAGAAGTTAAGTCTCTTGCCCAAGGTCACTCAGGAGGCAAGTGGTGAGCCAGGATTTGAATCCAGGTCCTCTGACTCCAAATACAGAATTCTCTATACTACTTTGTGGCAGAAGGGAATTCCCTTAGGAGAAGAAAAGGAGCCCCTCCTTTGCAGAATGAAAAATACAATGATTCATCAGCTTGTAAACAGTTACGATCTGAACCAATCTTCAAATCTTGATGAGTTTAGTAAAAAGAGAAAGGGAAGGGGATCACATGTATAATGAAACCAAGCCATGAATAATGAAAGTATCAGTTACCCTCTTGTTTCTAACTGAATTCCCCCTTCCTGGTACAGGTTACAGCCTCGTGTTAGCAAAATGAGAGAGCCGGGGAGGCTGTGACTGAGCCCATATATTGCTCTACCATTTAAAATGTTTCTCCATTAGGAAATCTGTCTTCTGCAATGAGCACTACTAATAATACAGCTGTATATGAAACCACCAAGCCATAGCTTGATGTTAAGACTTACAATTCTCTGCTAATTGCCAATCTTCTGCCGATGTTTTCCCCACTGCCTTCTCCCTCCTGTCCTTATTCCCAACCCCAATCTCAGCTCCAGTTTACCTTCTCTATGTAACCTTATGGAAAGATGGGACTCCTCCCCTCTACCCTGTGATAATTAAAAAGATTGGAGAGACATAGTTTCTGGGTAATTTAATCATTTTATTAATAAGGCCAGCAGGTTATTAATAAAACGATGGTCATTTGGCCGTCTCTCTTAGACCAAAGACAGTCAAGGTGACTGGTTTACAGTTTATATAACCCTCAAAGAGTAGGTGTTCAATGAGGGGCTGAGAATGACATCATGTCACCCTTGCAAAGAGAAATTATCTCTATCCTCAGACTATCCCCAGCTATCTAGAGAAAAGGATCTGTCTCCATCCAAGCTAGAGTAGAACACAATGGGCTTCCCCACCTTAGATTAAATTCTTTGTAAAATTGGGTGGGGTCTGACCAAGATTGAAGAGAGTTGAATTCAATCTTATCATCACTATTGTCCTTTAAGAGACTGAACTCTTTTTTTTTTTAGGCCTTTGGGGTTAAGTGACTTGCTCAGGGTCACAGAGCTAGTAAGTGTCAAGTGTTTGGTCTGAGGCTGTATTTGAACTCAGGTCCTCCTGACTTCAGGGCTGGTGCTCTGTCCACTGCGCCACCTAGCTGCCCCAAAACTGGACTTTTAAAGAAGGAAGAAGGGAAGAGCTCTGAATTTCCCCAAATTATGAGTTATTAATAATCATTTCTCTCAACACTAACCTCACCTCTTCCCTATCCCCTAGAGCATTAATTGCCCCCTCATTTTGGCCCTTGATTGTATTTCCTTTTAATTGTTCTCTTAATCACTTCACGTATGTCAGTCTTGGCTCTGCAGGTACATTGTAATCTGCTTAAGAATGTGGGGATCTCCTTGGTAAGAATCAGTAGGGTATGTGGAAAAGCCCACTAGACTGAGAGTCCAAAGATTTGGGGGAGCACGAGAGAGTCCCTGCTCTTCCCATCTCCTCTGGAGGTGGGGAATCTTTGGCCTCAAGGCCACATGTGGCCCTTTAGGTCCTCAAGTGTGGCCCTTTGACAGAATCCAAACTTCACAGAACAAATCCCCTTAATGAAAGGATTTGTTCTGTAACACATGGACTCAGTCAAAAGGCCATACCCAAGGACCTAGAAGGCCACAGGCTCCCCACCCTTGTCTATGTGATGATAGCAAGTCACCTCACATTTCTCAGTCTCAAATAATCAATCAGTCAATCAACGAGCATTTATTAAGTGCCTACTATGTGTCGGGCAGTTCCTTAGGTGCTGGAGAACATAAAGACAAAAGTGAAACAATCCTTGCCCTCAAGAAGCTTACATTCAAGTGGGAGAAACAATATGATCACACACAAGTAGACATAAATACAAGGGAGTTTTGGGCAAGGATGGGGAGGTGAAGGAGGTCTGAGGATGAGAAAAGGCCTCATGCAGGTGATTGAACGGAATTTTGAAGAAGGTTAGACAGCTAGGTGGCATAGTGGATAGAGAGCTGGGTCTAGAAGACTCATCTTCCTGAGTTCAAATTTGGCCTGAGACACTTACTAGCTGTATGGCCCTGCGCAGGTCACTTAGTCCTGTTTGCCTCAGTTTCCCCATCTGGAAAATGAGCTGGAGAAGGAAATGGCAAACCACTCCAGTATCTTTGCCAAGAAAACCCCAAATGGGGTCACAAAGAGTCAGACACAACTGAAAAAATGACCAAGCAATAACAAGGGATTTGAAGAGGTGGAAGTCAAAAGGGGTACATTCCAGGCATGGGAGACAGACTGCAAAGACAGGAAGGAAGAAGATGGGATGTTATGTATAAGGAATGGGGGAAAAGCCAGTTTGTAAAAGGAACATGTAAGTCTGGAAAGGTAAACAGAGGGAGCCAGTAGAGAAGGGATGTGACTTGGTCAGGCGTGGCTTCCATGTTCTCTTCTGTAAAATGAGAGGGCTATGAGATCATAGGATCCAGATCATAGATTTAGAGCTGCCTTCTTGTCCCACCCCTTGTTTTAGTGCTGAAACAAATGAGGCCCAGAGTGGTTAAGTGTGTGCCAGAGGACAAACAGCTAGAACATAGCAGACCTAACATTTGAATCTATGTTCTTTAACTCCCAAATTAGTGATTTTTCCAGTGATGATCTCTAAGCACCTTCCTTGCTCTATCATCCTGTGATTCTGCAGCCATTAAAACAATTAGCACAAAGTATAGTCTATGGTGTTCCCTTACTGAATTGCTAAACAACCAAGCCCCCAGCACTAAGAATGCAGGGAGACTAGCTCACAAAATCTGCAAGTTATTACAATGATCAGTTTTCTCTAGGAGAACATAAACAGAGTGATGAGCAAAAAACATGCAGCAAACAGCACCCAGTGATGCCTACGAGATTATTCCATGGTGAAGT
The DNA here is from genome assembly GCF_003287225.1 of Phascolarctos cinereus. Taxonomy (NCBI): domain Eukaryota; kingdom Metazoa; phylum Chordata; class Mammalia; order Diprotodontia; family Phascolarctidae; genus Phascolarctos; species Phascolarctos cinereus. The sequence goes on from NW_027555847.1 coordinate 573,337,480, forward strand.
CCACAGCGTCCCAAAACATGTTTTTTATTGAGCTATGAAAAGAATTTGTTATGATTTCAGAAGGTCTTATTTTGCTTAGATTTTTTTCCCTTTCACATCTAGATTTCACAATTCAGTTTGTTAGTTACAAAAGAGTTTCTTTCAAATTAGTAAAAAAGTGAGTAAGAGAACTTATGTGGGAGAAAGTGTGGTGAGAGTGCACAGTGTCCTCCCATATAGATTGTTGAAGTATGGAGCCAGTGGTTTCTCATTTTCATGACTGTTACGGGTTGGAAGCCTGAATAAGCAGACTGTTAATTGGGAGTTAGGGTTCTCGGTCACTCAGTCTGATTTTTCTCTTCCCAAGGTGCCTGGGGGTGGGGGTGGGGGTGGTAGTGGTGTGTGTGTGGGGGGGTGTTTTGGGGTGCGGTTAGGGATGGTGCAGAGTGAGAAGATCTACGTCTTTGAGTGCCAAAAGCATATTCTCCCAGGCCTTAAGTGGACAAACTCTCTCCCCCTCCTAAAGTCACCCCAATGCACAGCACTTAAAAAATGACTTTTATTGAATTGGATTTGACTATTCTGATGCTCAGTACAACCAATTTTATCAAATTAATTGAATGAGGTTGTTTGAGTGTTTAGGGGAACATAATTAATGAATATCTTGCTGCTAAGTTTCCATATGGTCCCTGGCAGGAAACTTGTCTCCCTGCGCACTTACTGTATTTGTAGGAAAGTTATTGTTGGGCATTGCACAACCACCTGCCTCCAAAGCAGAAAGGGGTAAGAGGATTGCCTAAATGTAGCAGAAGTCTTGTAGAAGAGTTAAGACCTGTGTGGAGGGGAATTATTTTGCCTTGCTTAAATAAACTTCCCAAAGACAACAGCCTGCAACACAATTGGATTTATGAGAGTCTCTTAGACATAGGGAGAAAGACTCCATCCAGTGTGAGAGCTACTTACAAAAGGGTAATAATGGGCTGTTCTTTCTACATAAAAATAACTGAGGACAAGTCACTTAATCTATCAGTGCTCCAGGCAATTCTCTAAGTATAAATTGTGCAGCAGGTGACAGTTGTATTGGAAAAGAAATATTCCCTCTCCTTTATACAAATGAAAACAGAGGTTCATTTGTAGTTGTTTTGCTGGGTTTGTTTCTTTTTTCCATTTTGAGAAGATACTGTTGACCCATCATTGGGCTACCATTTACCATGCTTCCAGATGTGTCCAGGTCAACCCCATTCCCATTAAAAAATTTGTTTGACCCTATCCCAAATCTTCCCTCCCCCTCATAGGCAAACTCCTAGAAAAGTCACTTCTGTTTGTTTTCTCACCTTCCCTTCACTTCTCAACCCCCGACAGTTTGATTCTGGTCCTCATCACTCTAATGAAATTTGTTTCTCATCTTTTGTCTTCTTTGCAGCATTTGACATGGTTGACCACCTTCTCCTGCTGCATACTCTCTCCTCTCTGTTTTTGTGATACTGTTCTCTACTAGTTCTTTTCCTACTTGTCTTATGCTCTTTCTACATCTCTTTTGTTTGATCATCATCATAGCTTGTATCTGAACTTTGGGTCTATCTTTGTTTCTGTCTCTGTCTCTGTCTTTGTCTCTGTCTCTGTCTCTGTCTCTATCTCTGTCTCTGTCACACACACACACACACACACACACACATATTCTCTCTCTTTTTCACTTTCTCACTGACTCATAGTCTCTCTTAGTCTCTCTCTCAGCTCCCATTATTTTAGCTACCATCTCTATGCAGAACTGCCAGATCTATCTATCTAGTCCTAGACTCTTTCCTGATCTCCAGTTCTATGTCACTCACTGCCTATTGGACATCTTTACCTGGATGTCCCATGGCATCTCAAATACAATATGTGCAAGACAAAATTCATTAACTTTCCTTGCAAACTCTCCTCTCTTTCTCACTTCCCTGTTTCTTTTGTGGGCACCACCATTCTTCCAGTCACCCTGGTTCTCAATTTTGGTGATATCAACATGTATTCTTGGAGTCATCTTCAACTTGTAGTTTCATTCACCCCTCATATCCAATTAGTGATGAGTTTTATCTGTTCTGCTTCCACAGTGTCTGCTTCTCTCCATTTACATCGCTACTATCCTAGTTCTGACCCTCATCATCTCTTGCCTAGACTATAGGTTCTCAAAGTGTGATCTGGGGTGAATGAGTGAATGAAATGCCCATTGAGTTCTTTTGTTCTATGTAGAAATAATAGATTTGTGTCTATTTATCCCTAGGAGATAGACACAAGTACCATAGCTGAAGTGTTCCTTAGATATTATCCAGTCCTTCACTTTACAACTAGGAAGCAGAAGTAGAGAGAAGTGACTTATGTAAGGTCACCTTTTCTCACCCAATGATTGTTCTGACAAACAGCACACATTGTAAGAAGAACAGTCTGACCTCTGGAAATAGTCTGTGCTCGTGCTAAGCCTGAGTTTCCCATTTCTAGTCATGGCTTCTCAAGCCAGAGAAGGAATACCATCACTTCCCTTAATTGGTAATAATGTGCCTTGTTTCATTTTGGCAAGGAAAAATATCATCTAGGCTCTAGCAACTGGAATATAGAAGAAAGAAAAGACAGGCAAATTATTAACAATGATACTTGAGAGTGTTTCTTTTCTCCCATAGGGCTCCAAAGCAATATGAATTGTATTTAATTAATTTGTTTTAAGGCAATTAGGGTTAAGTGATTTGCCCAGGGTCACACAGCTAGTAATTGTCAACTGTTTGGTCTGAGGCTGGATTTGAACTCAGGTCCTCCCAACTTCAGGGCTAGCGCTCTATCCACTGCACCACCTAGCTGGCCCTTAACAATTTTTACACCTGTACTGTGCACTCATGTTGAATTGAGTCTTAGATGACTTTCTAAATATAATTTTAGAATGACTTTGCAAATAAAGAAAAACCAGACCCATAGTTTTTTCTATGTTTGTTGTTGTTGTTTTAACTAGCCAGGCCACCCAGTTTACACAACAGTGTATTTTAGTAAAACAGACAAATAAAAAGTCACCACTACTTTTATTTCCCGTAAACCTATAAGGAAAGCACTGTAATTTTCTATATGAAAACTGTTCTGTAAAAATGTTTCAAAATGCTCAGTGCCTCTACATTTTAGGAGTTTGATACATTTTTGCTGAATATTGAAAACCAGATTTAAAAGAATTAAAAGGGAGTTAGTTATAAGACTAGATAATGAGCAATCTTTAGCAGAAGGCCCACAATAAGTTAAGATTACATCGAATTTCACAATCACATTGAGCTTTTTTTGTGTGTGTGTGAGGCAGTTGGGGTTAAGTGACTTGCCCAGGGCCACACAGCTAGTTAGTGCTGTGTGCCTGAGGCCAGATCTAAACTCAGGTCCTTCTGACTCCAGGGTGGGTGGGTGCTCTATCCACTACCTGCCCTGATGTTGAGCTTTCTAACTATAGCAGGTCTTAGCTGACCTACAGAAAGACATCATTTCATACACCAAGCACAGGTCAAGGGATACTGGCACAACTGACCAACGCTGCGACACATCTGGCTGTTGAAATAGAAAGAATAATAATTGTTTCAGGCAGTTATTCAGTACAAAGCTTGGCTCATTGGAGTGACTTTTTTCTTTTTCTACTAGTTTCGTTGATGTCAGCCCCTGAAGGGCTTCTCAGGAATTTGTTCCAGTTCTCAAGAAGATCATGAACATTGTCCCCACCCCTGGTCCCTGCAGAGGACAAATACAGTTCTCTTCCAGAATGCGAGTAGGAAGTGCAGACCCATGCTCAAATCCCCTAACTAAAAGGAATGAAAGGGGAAATTTCCAAAGGATCTCCAAATGCAAGTTTGCCTGAGTTCCTACAGTTTTCTCAAAGAAATCTCAGATAGAAGGCTGTGGGTTCCCAGGCTTGTTCAATGTCATATCTTAAGAGTTTTATTTGTACCAGCAAGGGCTGGCATATTGGTTCTGTACTGACTCAAGGGAAGGGGGGGGGGGACATGTGATCTTCTGACTCAGCAGTGACTCTTCCTGTAGTATCTCTATAGGTGAATCTCTCACCCTGCAGATGTGTTCCCACATAACTTAAATAGCAAGTACCCACTTAGTATGAGGCTGAAAGTCCTCTTATCTCAAAATATCTTCCCCTTGTGGCACTATTAGAATGCTTGAAATCCCTACTTACTCATTCATTTGGATGAGTGGACTGAAGGTGCCGGTTGAAATGTATTATTTTTGTAGAGAGGTCACAGTTCTACCAATCTACTTCCTGTATGACTACGGATAAATCTCTTAATCTTCCTGGGCCTCTGTTTTCTCATGTGTAAAACAAGAGGATTAGACTAGATGGCCTCTAAAAACTCATTGATTTTAAAATTTGTCAACCTATGATTCTAATAGTCTAAGCCCATCTTAGCCTTTAATATCTTAGCTCAAATTATTTTATCAAACTGATAGCTAGTCTTCTAGTAGGATTCTGAGGGAAGAATCACAGAAAAGGTAAGTTTTCATGTGAAGAGTTATGGAAAGGGGCAATAGAGAGGACTGGAGCAAAGGAAGTCATGACCAGGTGGAGCAAGTGCCTTATCGGTGGGTCCCAGGAAGCTGGGGAAGTTCTATGAGAGCACCAATCACCTGGAGTACAGAGATGGAGATGGAGAGAAGCAAAAAACAAACACAGCCTACTCCCCATAGTGTTGGCTCTACCAATGTGGAGTTAACAGACAACCATGGTATACTTGAATAAGAATGGCTTTAATCAAAGAATCTTGCATATTTTTTTTTGAGGAGCCAGAAAAAAAAATGTTTGGAGTCCTTGACTTTCTGATGGCAATGAGTGATTGGGCAGGAGTGGGAAGGGACAGGCACTGTCACAAAGAAGAGAGTCCCTCTTTCTCTCTCTCTCTCTCTCTCTCTCTCTCTCTCTCTCTCTCTCTCTCTCTCTTCTCTCTCCTTCTCTCTCTCTCTCTCTCTCTCTCTCTCTCTTCCTCCCCTCCCCTCTCTCCCTTCCTCCCTCCCTCTTTCTCCTTCCCCCTTCCCCACCTCTGTCTATCTGTCTGTCTCTCCTTACACCCTCTACATTGACAGGGAGCCCTACTTGCAGGACCTTTTCCTTGGGTCTATTAATCCTAACTATAGAACTCAGAGGTGGGCTTGAACTGTAGGCCATGACTTCTTAGGATTCAGTATGCCATGATGTGGGGGTGGGGCCACAGGTGGAAACTGACTCAAAGGGTGATCCCACAGACTGTTATCCTTGCTATTGGACAGAGCCAGAACCTGAATTCTGAGGTTCCCATGTAAGGTTTGGAAAATACACCCTCATGAGTTGTCATCCATGAAAAAATTTGAGCCTTCCCTGTTTCATATCCAACGTGACTTATCACAAAATAAATATCCATTGGCTCTAGGAGAATTTTTTTTCCTGTAAATTTGTTTTATAAAAAAGTATATTAAAGAGTGTCCCTCTCTGTGTCCCTGTACATTGCGTCTTTGAAAGTTTCCATTCTTGTTACCCCTAGCTCTAACTTGTTTCAGAAGTCTCCCAGGTGGCCTGGAGGTGCAGCTTTGGATTTCCTAGAGTGAAACAGATAATAGATAATAATTGTAGATAAAAATAATTAGATAATAATATAGATACCAGTTTTAGATAATAGATATAGATAATAATTTATGTAATTAGATAATAATTTTTGATAGTAGATAATAATTGAGATAATAATTATAGGCACAAAGCTCAGGATCCTCAAATGAAGGAGCAAAAACCCTATTGGCCTCCATCAGCTCTCTCAACATCCTCTGAATTGGAACATAGGATTTAAAGTTGGGAGAGAATTTAGAGATGCTCTAGTCTAGCTTAACCCAATCCCACTCTATAAATGAAGGAACAAAGGTTTCCGTTTCAGAAAGGTTAAGGAATATCTAAGATCTCACAGTAGAGAAGAGCAGAGCTAAGGTGGCAATCAAGGATCTCTGACTTCAGATCTAGTCTCCTTCAACTATACTCCCTAGAGGGAGTATATGATTAACAGGCAGGAACCCCACCTGTTCTTAAGTTGCAAGGAGAAATAGTGTGTGTGTGTGTGTGTGAACACACACACAACAAACATATATACACATATGTGTATATATGTATGCATGTGTGTATATGTTTATGGATGTGTGTGTGTATATATGTATGTGTGTGTGTATATTATATATATATATATATATATATATATATATATAGCTAAGGATGCAATTTTATCCTTTTCTCTCAACTCTACAGAAATGAGCAGCAGATGAGAACCCTGGGAGACCTTTCCTCTGCTTCAGTGAGGAGCTCTGTCTACCTCAGGACCAGTACAGAAGCACCGTAGCCAACTGAGACTTCAGAAAATGCTACAAAGAGTAGGACAACTTTTACAAAAGTTGTTGAAATGGGACTTCCATTTGTTCTTTGCTGCTAGTTTTCTTTTTTCCAATTTTTAAAACATTTTTATTTAAAGTTTTGAGTTCCAAATCTAATCCGTCCCTCCCTCCCCTCCATCCTCTCTGAGATGGTAAGCAATCAGATATGGGTTACTCATGTGCAATCATGTAAAACATTTCCATATTAATCATTTTGTACAAGAAGACTAGAATAAAGAAAAAATGAAAAAGAGTGAAAAATAGCATGGTTCAGTCTGTATTCAATCAATATCAATTCTTCCTCTGGAGGTGGATAGCATTGTTCTTCACAAGTCCTTTGGGATTGTCTTGGATCATTGAATTGCTGAGTTGTTCATCAAACAATAGTGTTGTTACCGTGTACAATGTTCTCCTGGTTCTGTTCACTTTAGTATACATCAGTTTGTGTAAGTCTTTCTAGGTCTTTCTGAAATTATCCTGCTTGTCATTTCTTATGGCACAATAACATTCCATCATAATCACATACCATCACATATTTAACCATTCTCCAATTGATGAGCATCCCTTTGATTTCCAATTCTTTGCAAAAAGAGCTGCTATAAATATTTTTGTACAAATAGGTCTCTTTCCCTTTTTTTGAATGTCTTTGGGATTTGGACCTAGCTACTAGTTTTCTAAAGGGGAAATTCCTTTTTTTATTTTTTAGGCAATTAGGGTTAAGTGACTTGCCCAGAGTCACGCAGCTAGTAAGTGTCAAGTGTTTGGTCAGAGGCAGGATTTGAACTCATGTCCTCCTGACTTCAGGGCCGGTGCTCTGTCCACTGCGCCACCTAGCTGCCCCTTTGTTTTTTTGGGTTTTTTTGGCTGGACAATGTGGATAAGTGACTTGCCCAGGGTCACACAGCTAGTAAGTATTATGTGCCTGTGGTCAGATTTGAACTCAGGTCCTCCTGAATTCAGGGCCGGTGCTCTATCCACTGTGCCACCTACCCTCCCTGGGAAATTCCTTTTAAGACTCACATATGGGTGTTAAGGCCTGTAAGTGCATCACTGCCCTGGGATATAGGGGCCAAAAAGGGGACTGATGAAGATGGCAATAGCATATTAAAGTATCCAGAGTGCTCCTCTCACAATGGCTCTATCAGGAAGACAGCACAAGTTGCTTTATTCTGATTTTACAAACAAGTGACTTGCCCAGTTTGCATGACTAGTAATTGCCAGAATTGAGATTCATAGAAATGGAGATTTTGACGTGGCTTCAAAGAGGAAAATGAGGCCGTGAAAAGTTAAACAACTTAGACAAGGTCACAGAGGCAGTAAATGACAGAGCTGGGTTTCAAATCCAGGTCTCCCCCACCTCCACCCTCCATGTTTAGCATTCTTTCAGTGATGACACAATCCATCATTTTAATTATTCCCTCTCCTAGGAATCCTAATGATTCTCCTCTTGCTGTGAAATGAACAATGGACTTGGAGTCAGAAAATGGGTTCCAGTAGCAGGTCAGCCATCTACTAACTGTATAATTTTCGGTAAGTCCCTTCACCTCTGAGGGGCTGTTTTCTCATTTACAAAAGAAAAGGTGGGCTCCAAGGCCCCCTCCATCACTAACATTCTGTGATTCTGGAATAAATAAGTGGGCAAGAAAAGAGGAATCTAATTCTTTGCCTTTGATTTGAGGTACTCTGGACTGACTCCTTAGAGATTTGCCAGGAAAGATGAGAACCATAAGCATCACCATCTCTTCCCTTCGCCTCTTCCAAGTCCAGGAAAAGAAATTGGTGGCATCAGCATGGTTGCAGTTCCTTCCCATGGGCTATGGCTAAATGTGAAGTGCAGACAAGTGTTCCATGACCAGAGAGCCGCCTATAGGTAACATATTAGATTTTGAGCTCTTTGAGAGCAAGGACTTTTTTCAGTGTGCTATTATAATATCCCTAGCACTAAAGATAGTGCCTGGCACATAGTAAGTGCTTAATAAACACTTTGCTTAACTTAACAATGATTGTGACCTAAAAAAGTCTGTGGCCTTACTGTTGCCAAGGTTACTGTATTTAAGCAAATAAAAAAAATAGAACTGTGAGCTAAGCAACTGAAGGGATTCAAAGGGGAGGGGGACTCAAAACTGGGAAGAATTTTTTTTTTAATTTTTGGGTCCTGTCCTTGGACCTAGAGCAGCTGTGGTTTTCACTGGCACATCATCTGATAACCCTGAACCTGTGACAGTTACTTACTTTGTGGTTATCATTGACCTGCCCTTAAAGTGCTAGGATAAAGAGTTAATAGTGAAAGGTTGGGGGAGCACATGCCGTCCACAAGAACAGTCTTGGGTACTAGTGATACTGTAGATGGCTGGATACATAGATGAGTATAGAGATGAGTCTATAAAGACCTGTGGTGTAGCAGAGTCCAGGTCTTACACTTACTGCATGACCCTGATTCTCACCTTTCTGGATTGCATTTTCCTTCTCTGTGAAAATGAAGGTGATGCTAAATTTCAGTTAGAGGTTAGTGGAAAAATAAAGCTGTAATTTTTATTTACCTTAAAATGATATGTAATATTTATTTAAAATCATCAGCAATCGTTATCTATAATGGAGATAAGCTAGAAGCCTTCCCTATACAATTAGGGATGGTGTAAGGATGTCCATTATCCCCTCTATTATTTAATATTGTACTAGAAATGTTAACTATAGCAGTAAGAGAAGAAAATGAAATTAAAGGAATTGGAATAGGCAACGAGGAAACAAAACTATCACTCTGCAGATGATATGTTATACTTAGAAAATCCTAGAGAATCAACTAAAAAGTTACTTGAAATTATTAACAACTTTAGCAAAGTTACAGGATACAAAATAAACCCACAGAAATCATCAGCATTTCTACATATTACCAACAAAGTCCAGCAGCAGGAGATAGAAAGAGAAATTCCACTTAAAATAACTGTAGACAATATAAAACACTTGGGAGTCTACTGCCAAGACAAATCCAGGAACTATATGAACACAGCTATAAAATACTTTTTACATGAATAAAGTCAGCTCTAAACAATTGGAAAAAATATTAATTGCTCATGGGTAGGTCAAGCAATATAACAAATGTAATAATTCTACCTAAATTAATCTATTTATTAAGTGTCATACCAGTCAAAAATTTATTTTTAAATTTATTTTAAAAAGCTGGGAAAAATAATAACAAAATTCATCTAAAAAAACAGAAGTTCAAGGATATCAAGGGAATCAATGAAAAAATGTGAAAGAAAGTGGTTTAGCTGCATCAGATCTCAAACTGTATTATAAAGCAATAATTCTCAAAACAAGCTAAGAAATAGAGTGGTAGATCAGTGGAATAGATTAGTTACAAATTACATTATAGTGAATGACTATAGCAATCTAGTCTATGATGAATACAAAGATCCAAGCTTTTGGAATAAAAACTCATTATTTGACAAAAACTGCTTGGAAAACTGTAAAACAGTATGTCAGAAACTAGGCATAGACCAACATCTCACCCCATATATCAAGATAAGGTCAAAATAGGTACATGTTTTACACATAAAGGGTGATACCATAAGTAAATTAAGAGATAGTGGAATAGTTTATCTGTCAGATTTATGGATAAGGGAAGAATTTTGGACCAAAGAAGATATAGAGAACATTATAAAAATGTAAAACAGGTAATTTTGATTATATAAAATTGAAAAGTTTTTGCACAAACAATGCAAGCAAAAATTATAAGGAAAGCAGAAAAGTGGGGCAAAAAATTTGCAACTGGTATCTCTGATAAAGACCACATTTCTCAAATATATAGATAACTGAGTCAAATTTATAAAAATGCAAGTCATTCCCCAATTGATAAATGGTCAAAGGGATATGAACAGGAACTTTTCAGACAAAGAAATCAAAGCTATCTATAGTCACATGAAAAAATGCTCTAAATTACTATTGATCAGAGAAATGCAAATTAAAACAACTCCGAACTCACTAACTAGCTGTATGACTCTGGGCAAGTCACTTAACCCTAATTGCCTCACCCCCCCCCCCAAAATGGGAAAAAAACCCTCTGAGATACTACCTCACACCTATCACAGTGATTCATACGATAAAAAAGGAAAATGTTGGATGTTGGAGGCAATGTGGGAAAACAGGGACACTAATGCACTGTTGGTGGAGTTGTGAACTGATTCAACCGTTCTGGAGAGTAATTTGGAACTATGCCCAAAGGGCTATACAACTGCATACCCTTTGATCCAGCAATCCCACTGCTAGGTCTATATGCCAAAGAAATCCGAAAAAGGTGGAAAGTACCTATTTTTTGGTTCAAAAATATTTATAGCAACTTTTTGTGGTGGCTAAGAATTGGGAATCAAAGGAATGCCCATCAATCAATTGGGAAATTGCTAAACAAGCTATAGTGTGTGATTGTAATGGAATATTATTATGCTGTAAGGAATGACAAGCAGGATGACTTCAGAAAAACCTGGAAAGACTTACATGAACTGATACATAGTGAAGTGAACAGAACCAGGAGAACAACAATATTGTTCGATGAAGAATTGTGGATGACTTAGCTATTCTCAACAATACAATGATCCAAGACAATCCCAAAGGACCAATATGAAGCATACTATCTGCCTCCAGAGAAAGAACTGATATTGCTTGAATACTGCCTAAAACATGCTATTTTTCATTTTCTTTCTTATTTTTTTCTTTTCAGTCTTCTTGTACAAAATGACTAATATGGAAATGTTTTACATAATTACACATGCATAACCTATATCTGATAGTTTACCACCTCAGGGAGGGGGAAGGGAGGGAGGGAGGGAAGAAGGGATAGAATTTGGAACTCAAAACTTTAAATAAAAATGTTACAAAATTGAAAAAGAGAAGTCACTATACCTCTCCAGGCCTGTTTCCTTACCCATAAATGTTCGGGGGTTGGATCTGATGATTTCTAGGGTCTCTTCTAGCCTTAAACTTTGATCCTGTGACTAAAGGTTTCCTCTATCTCTAATTCACAGAATGAATGATGCATGTTGTTGTTACTCAGTCATTTTTCAGTCATGTTGAACTGTTTGTGACCCTATTTGGGGTTTTCTAGGCAAAGATACTGGAGTGGTTTGTCATGTCCTTCTCTAGCTTGTTTTAAAGATGAGGAAACTGAGGCAAATAAGGGTTAAGTGACTTGCCCAGAGTCACACAGCTAGTAAGTGTCTGAGCTTGGATTTGAACTCAGATCTTCCTGACTCTAGGCCTGGCACTCTGTCCACTGTGCCTTCTAGCTGCCCATTTTATGATTCATATGTCCCCCTAATACAAATTATCCTCCCAAATAAGTAAAAATGAATGAGCTGTAACAGTAGATACATGCAAGTACTTATTTACTTCCATGGCCAAAGGATCACAGCATTTTAAATTGGGGGGGTGGGTAAATAGTATTTTATTTTTTTCAATTACATGTAAAGATAGTTTTCAACATTCATTTTTTATAAGATTTTGAGTTTCAAATTATTTCTCCCTCTGTTCCTTCCTTCCTCCCGTAGATGGCAAATAATCCAATACAGTTATATATGTGAAATCGTGGAAACATATTCCACATCAGTCATGTTGTGAAAGAAGAAACAGAACAAAAGGGAAAACCCATGAAACCAAACCAAAACAAAACAAAACAAAAAAAGGTTAAAATAGTATGCTTCGATCTGCATTCAGACGCCATAGTTCTTTGTCTGGATGTGGATGGCATTTTCCATTATGAGTCTTTTGGAATTGTCTTGGATCATTGCATTTCTGAGAAGAGCTAAGTCAATCATAGCTGATCATCACACAATGTTCTCTTGGTTCTGCTCGCTTCACTTAGCATCAGTTCACCTAAGTCTTTTCAGGTTTTTCTGAAATCATCCTGCTCATCATTTCTTATAGCACAATAGTGTTCCCTTATATTCATATACCATGACTTTTTCAGCCATTCCCCAATTGATGGGCATTCCTTCAATTTCCAATTCTCTGTCTCCACAAAAAGAGCTGCTATAAATATTTTTGTACATGTGAGTCTTTTTCCCATTTTTATGATCTCTTTGGGATGCAGACCTAGTAGTGGTATTGCTGGATCAAAGGGTATGCACAATTTGGTTGCCCTTTAAGCATAGTTCCAAATTGCTCTCCAGAATGGTTGGATCAGTTCACAACTCCACCAATGCATTAGTGTTCCAATTTCTCCACAACTTCTCCAACATTTATCATTTTCCTTTTGCATATTAGTCAATCTGATAGGTGTGAGGTGGTACCTCAGAGTTGTTCTAATTTGCATTTCTCTAATCCAGTGATTTAGAGCATTTTTTCATATGACTACGAACTTTAATTAATTTGCCTGAAAGCTGCCTATTCATATCCTTTGACCATTTATCAGTTGAGGAATGACTTGTACTGTTATAAATTTGACTCAGTTCTCTATGTATTTGAGCAATATATTATCAGGCCTTCACTTGCTGTAAAAATTGCTTCCCACCTTTCTTCTTGCCTTCTAATCTTGGTTGCAATGGTTTTGTTTGTGCAAAACCCTTTTAATTTAGTGTAATCAAAGTCCTCCATTTTTCATTTCATCATGTTCTCTATCAGGATCATAGGATTTTGAGGGATTTTAGATATCACTGCTCCACTGCATCATTTTTGGGCATCATATCTGTGATATGCCCTTCTAATGGCATAGGAAATATCTAGAGGGAAGAGATTTTCCCAGATTTCTAAGTGATCGCTCAAAGTGAATTGAAGTCTGACTCCCCTTGAAAGCACCGTATTGGACCAAATATTCAGATCTCTGTGAAAGAAAAAAAAGTAGGTACACCAAGAAAGATAATATTGATTGTATTATTTACTCAGGTTTTATGTTTGCCAGATATTTTTTTGGAGGGATGGTGTGAGGAAGTATATAGCCTATAGTCAGATTACTATTGTAACTTGGGTTTGACTGCTCAACAGACTAGCCAGAGACATGGTTAGAAGTAGTTTTATTAGAAGAAAGGATCAGAGGCAGCTAGTGGATAGACACCAGCCCTGGAGTCAGGAGGACCTGAGTTCAAATCCAGCCTCAAACACTTGACACTTGATAGCTGTGTGACCCTGGGCAAGTCACTTAATCCCAATTGCCTTGCCAAAAAGAAGAAAGAAAAAATCAACAAACCTGACCTCCCTGAGGTCAGAGACAGTTTCATTTTTGTGACTTTGCTTTCTCTTTTTCTAATACAGTGCCTGACATATAGTAAGTGCTTAATGATTACTCTGGGTGGATGTATTAATTGAATAATATTCTGCAGTAGACATATCAGTCTGAAGTGTCACAGTTTCCAGCTGTTGTGAGTTCATTCTGAACCTCTGGGACCTAGTAATACTGAACAAACTAAAACAGGGGGACCCTGGGTCTGATATGGCTGCTGATTATAACTGTTTCAGCAGAACTCCCAGCTCTAGCAATTAGGCATCAGGTGAGGGATTCCCTTCTTTTTAGAAGCCAATCCCTCCTAGTTACAGCTGAGCTGACTACACAGACAGAATTTCAACCAGGAGGGGCCCATCTGTATTTCCTCACTGAGGAACACATCTCATTTTCTCTGGCTGTGGGAAAACCAATAACATTGCTTGCGTTTACTCAAGATGTCTAAACTATGCCCCCCTCCTATCCCCCTTCTTCTGTGCTGGGCCTGACTCAGGCCCCTGGAAGTTTAAGTTTGATATTAGAAAAATATAAGACACTTGTAGGTCATTCAACACTTAACAAAATGAGGTTTATGTATTCCACAAGGATAGGCATTGCAGATGCTTCCAATCGATTGAGCTGAGCAGAGCTCCCGTTGAGATCTATCATCCAAGCATATGAGAGGCCCTCCTCATGGCTGCTGTTGATTTAGGTCTTTACCTCAGTGGATCTGCCAGAGCCTGTGCTCTACTATCACAGGTAGACATTCCATGCTATTCTGCATGGTGTTCAGATGGACATCCTACTGCAATAGGATTTCAGAAAAGGCCCAAAGATTCTTCTTTATATTTTTTATCTTTTCAATTTTTATTTTTTTAATTTTCTATGTATAATTACTATACAATCTAACATACAATTAATATATTTAACCTACAAATCTATTAATATGTAAATTGTACTGTCTCTTCTAAATATATTTAATGTACAATAAATGTAATTTATATATATATATATTTGAGATTGTTATTTGTCCTTTGTTTTCAAAGAAGATCAATGACATCGCAGGGTGATGTCTTGACTTGTGGGTGAATTGGATTTAAGTGAGGCAGAATTGCACAAAGTCAGCTTCACACTGTCTTCCAGAGTCATCAAACTCCAGTGGCAGAACAAAAGACAGCCAATGGCCCAGGGTGCAGGGAATGACCTTGGTGTCTTCAGTGTCTGACCAAGCTCTAAGCACAGCACCTGCTTCAGTCGCCTTCAAGGCTGTTGGAATAAATTGCTCTCATCTACCTGTTCTGCTGGGGGGAAGTCTTCACATGCTTGGGGTAGACATCCCCCTAACTCACCAATGGGTCTGAGGCCTGTCAGTTACACTCAACCTTGTTTAGCCTGTTTGCCAGGATAGTTTGCTGGGGTGTGGCTGCTGTGCATGCTACAACATCTTGGAGTCAAATTAGATGTTTATTATAAAATTGTGAAATTTTGTAGCTGTTGTTACTACACACATACACATACACATGCACGCACACACACACATACACTAGAGCTCTTACAACTGCAAGGCAGGTGTGTTTATTATTCTAATGAAATGAAACACAAATTAAAGATGTCGCTATTAGTCAAGAAAACCAAAACACTCATGTGTTTTTGTTTTTTTTTTTAATCACTGAACAAGTAAGACTAACTCATGGCCCTGTACTGAGTAAGTTGTTATAAGATTTGGTTTTCCTTTCAGTTCAAGGAGGAATTGCCACTTACCTCAGTGAATAGGCTCTCTCCCCAGCTCTCTCTCTCTCACAGATAGATATACTCTACGTATAATCACATGTAAATACACACTCATAGATAGGGTCGGTATCTGTGATTTCCCTGCAAGCTGACAAGGAGCTTCCTGTCTCCTCTGAGGCAGGTTGGCCCTTTCTTGGCATCTTATAGTTTTAAGGGGCTGCCTGGATCATGGGGAAATTAAGAGCTTCCTGGGGTTGTGCAATCAGTGTATGTCAGAAGAACGCTGTACCTTTTAGGATTGGAGTGGTGTATCCAGGAGTAGCAAGGAATTTATAGAAGTGTAGATCGACATCATGACACAGTACAAAGGATAGCGGACCAGGAAATAAAGAGATCTGAATTCTAGTCTTGGCTTTGTTCTTTAGGAATGGTGGTGCAACCTTGGACAAGTCCTCTCTCTAAGTATCTCAGACAACATCATAATCTTTGTGCTCCGTTACACAGGTTGTTGTGAGGATTAAGTGAGATGATGCATTTGAAAGAACTTTCATTAACTAAAGCACAAAATATGTGTAGGCTATTATATTTATATATTACATTATAGCGTATTATATCATAGCATATTATATCCTATTTATAATATGATATATAATATTATATTTATATATATTTACAGTGTAATTCTTGGGGGGATCTGGATCTGTGATTTTTGTAGGTGTGGGGGCCTCCTGATGTGGAAATTCCCTCCTCTGATGCAGATGGGCAACTCTAATTTATAGTCTGAGAGAGTTAGTGCCTAGGAGTACAGAGAGGATAAATGACTGCCCATGTACTCAAAGACAGTGTATGTTGGGGACAGCTTGAGCAGAGGTTTTCTTGATTTCTAATTATTATGGTTTTGATTTCTTCTGTTTTTCTTTTTCTTTCCTTTCCCTCCCTTCCCTTTCCTTCCTACTTTTCCTTCCTTCCTTCCTTCCTTCCTTCCTTCCTTCCTTCCTTCCTTCCTTCCTTCCTTCCTTCCTTCCTTCCTTCCTTCCTTCCTTCCTGTTCAATGGCCAACAGCTGGATCTGGAATCAGAAAGACCTGATTTCAAATCTAATCTCAGTCACTTACTGGCTCTGGGACCCAATTCAAGTCACTTAACATCTGACTGCCTCAGTTTCCTCAACTATAAAATGGAGATAACAATAGCATTTACCTCCCAAGATTGTTGTGAGGATCAAATGAGACAATATTTGTGAAGTGCTTAGTACAGGACCTGGTGCTTAGAAGACACTCCATAAGTGTCTTCCCCCCCAATCATTTGTTCTTGTCTGTCTTTCTCAAAACAATACAATTTCTACAGAGAATGTACTTTTGATTGGACAAGGGAAGATGGCTATTTTGTGAAACTAGTAGAACATTTACAGACTATCAGAGCTGAGAATATAGAGCTTATATATCATATAATGAAATGTTTTAAAAGAAACTGCTGGAATTAGTCTCTCTCTCTCTCTCTCTCTCTCTCTCTCTCTCTCTCTTTCTCTCTCTGCATACACACACAATTATTTTTTAATAAAGCAGAGAAATGAGGCAATCATGCAGATTATTTTAGAGAGAAGGCCATTCACACCTCACTTTGACCTCAATTATCTATTTTAGGTAAATGCATTTGGGTTGCTTTGTGCCTTTGTTACCTAGATAATTGTCTGAGTTTCTCACTTTGTGTATTTATGATTCTATATTCCTGATAGCATGGCTATCAGGAAAAAGAGAATGAGTTTTATATACAAATTGTATTAGTGAAATTGCAACTTAATTTCCATTTGTTTTATTTGTCCTATTAATTCACCATCTACTCTCCTAAGTATATAAAAGTAGGAGGCAATATAAAAAAAAAATTTCAACAGACACTTGCTTTTACTTAATGTATCAACATTAATTAAATATTGTTGATAATATCTACAAAGTAATCAATTGATGATATCTATCAAAACACCTGTGATTTTATTGGTGTAAACAGAGATCATGTGCTTTAGTAGATGGTTTCATGAATTACTGTGAACAAAAATAATAATAAAAAATTCACCTAATGGCCAACTTTCCAGTGATGAGTCTCTATGAACTGAGCTAGGCTGGTTATATCACTGGGTTTATGCTCAATGCCCTTCCAGAATGGCAGGATCTGCCAAGACTTGTACTCCACTGGCATAGCTTTCAAGAACAAGGTAACCTCAGTTCCATGAGGAAATGTTGGCATAAGGCGTTCTGATAATGACAAAAAAACCTCTCAGGTTAAAAATGTTTTTCTTGCTTGTCTTTTTCTTTCTTTCTTTTTTTCCAAAGGGATACAGGGTGAAGAATTAGTGATAGAAAAAAAATAAAAGATCTACTTGCCATTTGAAAATCAACTTATGGTAACATCACCCAATCTTCTTCTAGGCCAATATCCCAAAGCAAATAAAAAGAGAGGAAAAGGACAAAAATACATGTTCAAAAATATTTAAAGTAGCTGTTTTTGCAGTAGCAAAGAACTGGAAAGTAAAGGGAAGTCCATCAGTTGGGGAATGGATGAATGAATTGTGGTATATGAGTGTAGTGGAATACTACTGTCCCATAAGAAATGGTGGTTTCAGTGAAACCTGGGAAAACTTTTATGAATTGATGCACTTCATACGACATCAACAGTACTCTAAAAACAAATAACTGTGAAAGACTTATCAACTCAGTAACCAACCATGATTCCTGAGGACAATGAAGAAGCAAGCTACTCACCTCCTGACTGAGAGGTAATGAACTTGGAGTATAGAACCAGACTTTTTTTTGTTTGTTTGGATGTAGCCAATATGGGAATTTGTGCATCTTTCTTACAAAGATTTTCTTTTCTTTTTTTCCCAATGGTGAGAGAAGGAAGGGAAGAAAAGAAAGTCAATTTTTGTTAATTAAAAAATAAAAAGCTCCCCTAAAACATTACATGGTCTTCCAATCCCTCTTAATTCTCTAGGACTGTTGAAGACTGACTAAGCTCATAGGATCAAGAAGGATGAACACTGACAAAAGGCCATTGAATTAAACAATAAAGAGATCATTGGAGACCTTAGAGAGAGCAGTTTTAGTTATTTGTTAGGTACAGAAGCCAAATTGCAAAGGGTTGAGAAGTGATCAGGAGGAGTGAAAGTTGAGACAATAAATGTAGAGAGCTTTTTCTACAAATTTGACTGAGAAAGGGAAGAAAGACACAAGATAATATCTTGAGGATAGGGTAGGGTCTAGTGAAGTTTTTTTTTTTAAGTTAGGGAGACCTTGGTGTCAGTGGATAAGGAGAGCTTGAAAGGAGAGACGGAAGTGGAGGGGTTGATATAGGCAAGGAGAAAGGCCACCCCATCCTCCATGACTGGAGCAAAAGTAGAGAGACTGGAAGATGAAATTTAGATACTGTCTCATTTTTGTATTTGTTTCCTGAGTGCTGGGAGAATACCTGACACATAGTAGGTGATTAATAAATTCTTGTTGGTTGATTGAAAGGGGCACTTTGGTATAATGGAAAGAGCGCTACACTGGAAATCAGAAGACTTGGGTTGGTCTCTCTAAAATCGCTTATCTCTCTAAATCTCCATTTTCTCATTTAATGGGTATAACAATTTCTCCTCCATATACCCTTATAGGATCATAGCTTTAATGCTGTAAGGGATAGGAGAGGTCATTTGGTCTAACCCCCTCATTTTATAGGCAAGGACACTGAGGTCCAAAGAGTGGACCCGCCCAACGTTAACGAGGTAGTAGGTAACAAAGGCAGGATTTGAACCCAAATCTTAACTCCCAAATCCAATGATCTTTCCATTTTATAATTCTACCTTTCTGTGTGGTTATTTTAAGGATCAAGTGAGATAGTGTCTAGGAAATGCTATGTAAACTGTGAAAATGTTTTAGAAATATCCATATGGTAGACAGCACTTCTGTTTTTGGCCTGTGAATTGTTTGGGGAGCCTCAAATCCTATATTGACCTCATCTATGTGATAGCCATATATTCATGACTTGCATCTTACTTTTCTGCTTAAATTTGCATTTTCCCCCCAAATTAGCTTTTATCCTTGCCTGACTTTCCCATCAGAGAAAAGCATAAATAGCTTCTCCTCTCCTACACTCTCCTCTGCTTCTCTAACCTGACTCTATTTTTCTTTTCACCTACACCTTGTGCAAGGCCAGAGAGGGAAAACTTCAGTTGGAAATATGGTCCAAGCCTCTTCCATCCTTCCATTTTCATTCAGTTAAAATAAACCTCAGTTATTGTCTGCACTTTTCTGCTTAGCCCCTAAGAGGTATAAAGAACTGTCCCCTGAGTGGGGTGGCCTTGGAACATTTGATGCTTGAGTTGGTGGTCCTTACTGCTATTGAGCATTCCTTATTGCTTTTTGATGGGATCAGCCATGTTGTCAGTAATCACAGTTTTAGGGTCTGGGGTGATTATGCATGACTCTTTGGGTTGCTAGTTCAAGGACTGCAGTGAACTTCACTTTCTGCTTATACGGTTATTGGTTGACACTTATTCTTGAGTTAGTTCAGGACAGACCAGTAATTCAGATTCAGAACTGGAACACAATGAAACATTTTTGCTCACTATTTTGATAACTTTTTTCAGTAGAACGGTTTCCTTTGCAATTCTATGTATTTGATTTTATGTATTTAAATACATTATTCTGAGAAGGGATCTATAGGCTTTGGCAAATTGTCAAAGGTATCCATGACACAAAAGAGGTTCAGAACCTCTGCCCTAGACAGACTCAAGTCTAGATACAAAGATCTGAGTGACTTGAAATGCCCAAATAAGATGGGGCATTTTGGCAATGTTCTAAGTTTTAGCAGAGCAAATGGATTTCCTGAAGGGTAGTTGGAATTCTGCCCTGGCTTCTATACACCAATTCCCCACAAGAGACAAGGAAGATACATCAAGGGTTCAAGCCCTAATTCCCTGGATCAAACAAATCCTGAAGATTTTTTTTGGCCCTTTAAAAGGAAACCAGCCCAGTTTACATAAAGCTGATACCCCTTCTACCACACCTTTGTATCCCTGCAACATGAATCTCTTCTGTAGTCACTTTCTCTGCTTCTTAATTCAGAGCTGAGCTCTGGTTGACTTGTGCATAAGGCTAACACAATCAATGATGATGATGATGATAAAATGGTGTCAATGGCAAAGATGAATTTTAAAGGCAAAGTAGGAGGCAACATAAGATCAACAGACCCTCCTACTACTGCTCTAGAATTGAACAAACTTTATTCCAGCCCATGTCCAGACCCACAGTTCCATTACTGAACCAAAAGCAGACCAGCATCTGGAGTGGGGCTCTTGGGTTGTAACAAAAATAGTTGCTTCCTTTGTTACTTTCTAGTCTGAGTGTGTCACAGTGTCTTCATAGGTAAATTGCCAAAGGTGTCCTTGACAAAAATGGTTAAGAACTATTAGGCTGGTTGATCTCTGGGTTCTTTTCCAGCTCTAAGTCATAGGCTCCTATGAATGGGCAAAGAAAGATGGTGTTTCTTCACTCTGAATTCCTATGCCATATGTCTATATCACTCATTTTTGACACTGTCTGGAATCTTATGAAACTCTTGACACTATGATAATGTGATCATAATGTTATAAGTAGAAGGAACCTTAGGAGTCATCTGGTCCAATCTTGCATTTTACAAATGAGAGAATTGAGGTCTAGAGAGAAGTGACCTGCCCAAGGTCACACAGGTCATAAATGGCAGAGCTGGGATCAGAGTTCAGGTTTTCAGACTCCGGATTTAGCCATTTTACACTGTACCACATTGATGTGCTATCTACTTAGGTATGGTGGGTTATCGGCAGCAACACTGGTGTCTCCTTTGGTATTACAAATCTGACTCTTGGTTCTATCACTCCGGAAAGAACCTGGGAGTCAGGACCTAATCCTTTCCCCAGGTTAGCCATTCACTTCCTGTGTGATTTTGAGCAAACCACTTTCTATTTGTGTTTGTCTCTTTCTATGTTGGAGCTCCCCACAAGCTAGTGTTTGTGAAACCCTCCTGATGGAGGCACCAGATAAGTGCATAGTGACTGTGCTTTGAGAGCTCTCCCATAGATTGTGTCATGAGGATGGATTCTATTGTTTAGTAGAAGGCTGCTGAAAGAGAAACAATTACTAGAAGGGTCCTGCTTCTCTAGGAAGCTAGTCTGTACTCACACACACACACACACACACACACACACATGTACACATGCACACACACACAAAGAGAACAAGATCCTTGAGTGCTAAACTAGTCTGTCACCAAGTACTAAATTTATGGAGCATATCCCCCAGAGGTCCTTGGGATCTAGATGAAAGGGGAAAAAACCCCCAAAACCATTGCTACTTTTCCCCTTGCTTAAACTCTAATAGGAAAACAAATATGAAATGTTCAGGGGTAAACTTGATAATCATAGGTATTTTAATGTGTGTATGGGTGAGTCTAATACTGTGTCCATAGGTCTGAAAAGTTAGTTTGGGAAAGTTTTCTAGAGGATATAGATTGTGTCTGGTGAGATCATTGGATTAAATCATAAAAGGTAGCCATGGAATAATGGACTTAGATGGTCTTGGAGTTAGGAAGACCAAAATTTAAGTCATGACTCTGATATACACTGACTGTATGACCCTGGACAAGTCATACCTTCTCAATGCCCTAGGTAATTATTTAAGACTATTAACATGCAGAGAAGGTGCTACCCTGCACTGGTGGAGGGAGTTTCCTTATGGGTAATTCTTTCCATAAGATGAAATTCCAGGTCCAGTAAGATAAAACAAAACAAAACAAAACCTCACCCCTGCTTAGCCATCTTTCACCCTAACAACAGTGATATTTTAATGGTTGACATAAAGGAAAACAATTTCTCCTAGGCTGTTAAATTGATTGACCTCACTCTCCCCCAAACCATTTGAGTTTACCATGTGGAAAAACCTGATTGGCTGATATTACCAGCCCTGACAACAAGCTTATTTAAAAATCATGGTCCCTGTTTAGGAACGGTACATGGGGAGGTATACTTTTCTAGAAATAGCTCATCTGCATCATATTGAGTCCATCCGAGTTTCTTGGTGGAGCTTTGTACAAAAATAGGCTGAGGGTGAGGGGACTGACTAATATCTCTGGCTTGAGTCACACAGTCCCATGGAATCAGTAATGCAGAAGGTCCATCTGAGTTTCTACGGAAGGAACTTAAGGTGTCTGCTCAACTTCCTCATGAGTCTTTGGCACTCTGAGCCATGCCATC
Organism: Phascolarctos cinereus; assembly: GCF_003287225.1. Taxonomy (NCBI): domain Eukaryota; kingdom Metazoa; phylum Chordata; class Mammalia; order Diprotodontia; family Phascolarctidae; genus Phascolarctos; species Phascolarctos cinereus. The sequence goes on from NW_027555847.1 coordinate 573,360,023, forward strand.
TGAGAGAGTGGCAAACAGCTACTGGGTGGGTTCCATCAGTAACTTTCAGGATGGCTAGGTGGAGTGAGAAGTAGAGGAGGGATTAGTTCAGACAATAATGTGATCCTAAAATGTCCTGTATCTTCATTTCTGCCCGTTAGTTCTAGGAAGTACTGGTACCCAGTTGAGGCTTATTAACAGCTCTAAATAGATACTTGCATCTAGTCACAAAGGCTCTTTAGGGGCTTAGTGACTTAAAATTACTGCCATTAGATCTGAATGGGACCTCACCCTACTTGGGAACTATTACATTGCTAACCTAATACCTGACATCCAAGTGGCATAGGCTAGCCCTAGGGATATATTGACCCAGGTGTTTTGAGAGCAATGACAAAACTCACCTTTCCCTCTTTAATTTAGCTAAATCTAGTTGGAGATAGGGCAGGTAGCCAGGCCTGGAGTCAGAAAGACCTGAGTTCAAATCTTGCCTCACACACTTACTGGCTGCGCAGCCCTGGGAAAGTAACTTTACCCTGCTTGCCTCAGTTCCTTGTCTGTAAAATGAGCTGGAGAAAGAAATAGCAAACCACTTCCGGTATCTTTGCCAAGAAAATCCAAATGGGGTCATGAAGAGTTGGACGTGACCAAAATGACTGAACAACAACAATATTATCTCCACAAGGGAGAAAGACACAATATTTCTGGGGCTGGGATCATCCTTCATTCCCAGAGTGTCCTGTTGCCTCAACTTTCCAGGAAGGAAGATAGGAATTAAAGATGGTATAATTCTGAGTCCCCCAAGAAGAAGCCTTTTTTCTAGGTCACTGCCTCCCTAGACCCAAAAATGTAGCTCCTATACAGAAAAAGGGATAAAGCAGGGTGGTAGCTAGGTGGCACAGTGGTTAGAACACTGGACTTGGAATCAGGAAGACTCATTTTCTTGAATTCAAATCCAGCCTTAGACACTTACTAGCTGTGTGACTCTGAGCAAGTCACTTTACCCTGTTTGCTTCAGTTCCTCATCTGTAATAATGAACTGGATAAGAAAATGGCAAACCACTCTAGTACCTTTGCCAAGAAAACCCCAAATGGGGTCATGAAGAGTCAGACATGAGAAAAATGACGGAACAGAGTTGGAGGTGGGTGAGTGTTGGAGAATAAACATTTATGCAGTGCCTACTACTATGCACCAGGGGCTTTACAAATATTATCTCTTTTCAGCCTTACAGCAACCCTGAGAGGTAGGTGTTTTTATTATCCCTATTTTACAGTTGAGGAAACTGAGGTAAATAAAGGTTAAGTCACATCACAACTAAGTGTTTGAGGTTGCATTTAAACTCAGGTCTCCTTGACTCCAAGTCCAGTATTCTATCCTTTGTGCTGCCTAGCTTCTGCCTCACCTAGTTATGGTTGTACATACTATTCTCCTAACTCTTAATTGCTTGCTGGGAACCACAAGGTCCTATCCAGCTTTAGAGCTATAGTCTTCTGTTTCTTGACTGTGATTCAGACAGAAAAATCAGAGCTCAGATCCAAAGTGGGCAGCATAGTACAGTGGAAAGAACACAGCATTTGAAGTCAGAGAACATGGATTCAAATCTCATCTACGATACTTATTACCTGTGTGGGCAAGTCTCTTAATCTCCCTTGGCCTTATTCCCTTATGTGTAGTAGGGGAATTAGACTGGATGGAGGCTGTGGTCCTTTCCAGCTCTAGCTTTACCATCCTATTCTGAACACTTGGGTATTGAGCCCCCTTTCTCTTTGCCACCTGTGGCACCCCTGTGGTGGCTCTGCTGTGTGACTTCCTTTATGGCAGCTGCCCTTCCCACCTTCTAAGAATTAGTGCTTCATTGGCAAATTTAGAACAGTCACCTTACCTCCCACGGCATGCAGATTCTTCTCTTATCCTTGGGATCATGGCTCACTCAGTTCCAAGACATCTTGCTGAGCAAAAAAGGTCACTGCCCCATGTTTCACATCTTTTCTTTGATCCAATTGCCCAATATGGGAAGATTATCAGCTCTCCTACAGCCATTTCCTACCGTAAGTCATCTTTAATTCTGTATATATATATATATTCGAATATTGACTCCTATGTTTTTTCTTTTTTTCTTGATAATTAATGTTTTTTAAAATTATTTTAATTAATTATTTTTTAGTTTTAAACATTTACTTCCATAAGATTTTGAGTTTTAAACTTTCTCTCCCTCCTACTAATGGGAAGAACCATGAGAATGAAGCAATAAAACAAAACAACAAAGGAAAAGGAGAGCAAATGGTATGTTTCCATCTGCATTCAGATTCCATAGTTCTTTCTCTGCATGTGGATAGCAATTTCCATCTTGAGTCTTTTGGAGTTGTCTTGGATCTTTGCATTGATGTGAATAGCCAAGTCTGTCAAAGTCAGTTATCCCACAATATGGCTATTACTGTGTACAATGTTCTCCTGGTTCTGCTCATTTCACTCTGCATCAGTTCATGTCAGTTTTTCCAGGTTTTTTTGAAGTCTGCTTGATCATCATTTTTTATAGCACAACATTATTCTGTTACATTCATATGCCACAACTCGTTCAGCCATTTCCCAATTGATGGACATTCCCTCAATTTCCAATTCTTTGCTGCCACAAAATGAGCTGCTATAAATATTTTTGTACATGTGGGTCCTTTTCCCATTTTTATGATCTCTTTAGGATACAGACCTAGAGGTGGTATTGCTGGGTCAAAGGGCATGCACAATTTTATATAAGTATGGAAGGCATAGAAGGCACAGTGGAGTAATGGGATTTAGAAGTGAAAGGTGCCTTAGTTCAAACCTCTTATTATCTTGATGAAGAAACTGAGAATAAGTGGGTTACCCAAGATGGCCTAGGTGCTGACAGCAAAAGTGGGAGTCACACTCAGATCTTCTCACCTAAATTGAATGCTCATTCCATATGTCTACCATACTATCTACCCATTGAATGGTCCAGTAATTTAGTACCAACATTGCAATGAATTACCTATGTTACCTGAAATCCTCTTGGGCAAAATCATGTCAGAGGTCATAGAGAATTATGCCAGTTTGGACCTCTCTCTCTCTCTCTCTCTCTCTCTCTCTCTCTCTCTCTCTCTCTCTCTCTCTCTCTCTCTCTCTCTTCTCTTTCTCTCTCTCTCTCCCTCTCTCTCTCTTCTCTTTCTCTCTCTGTGAGAAATGGCTTGGCTATAGATTAAGGTTAAATTAATTAAAATTCCAGCAAATGAGACTAAATCACGAAGTACATATTAATATTTAGTTTTTTCTTTGACACCTTCCTTTTGTGTCAGCACTGACCAAAAGTCCATTGGGCCAATTTGGCTAGTCCTCTATAAGGACCATCTTTCATAGAAGATGTAAAAATAAGGTCCAGTTGGGGTTGTGAGAAGCCCATTGGTTTCAGTTCACATGAATTTGGGGCAAACATAACTAAAGGGTTGGCCTCTTATAAAATTTCAATCCTCAGGGTTTCAGTTTGACTTCGGAGTACATTTAAACCTGAAGAACAAAGCAAACCGCACACAACCAGGTGAGTTTCATTGTCTAAACCATTGAAACTCATTTGGATCCACCCTCTTAAGGTGGCAGGAGTGTGTCTATACCCACATCCCAGTCCCTTAGCCTCCAACGTCTCTCGCTCTATGCCCTCAGACACCTAAAGATGACAGGGATGTAAAATATCTAGCATTCATCACTTGGCTTTCTGATGCCCATCTTCTGTCCCAGTCATCTTCGAAAGGAGCACCCCAAGAAAGAAAGTTTATTGTCAGGGTTTTTCAGACCATGCTCCATGTTTTCTTCGAAAGCAGATTTCACAATTGAAGCTAGATTTGGGGTATTTTTGTGATACTACTAGATTTCTGAATTTGGTTCCTCTCTTTTCTCTTTCCAGATTATACTCTCATCTGCAACCTCTAATGGCCCTTTGTTTCTAAGTATAATCTAGGACCAGGCCAGAAATCAAATAGCACAAAATGTTGCCATATGCAGAAAATGCAATCCTGTTAACTCATCCTAATCCAGATAAGGAGCAGAAAAAAAGAGTCTATGAATTTTCATTTTTGAATATAAAGGCTATCCAACTTAAAAGGGTCTGAAAAAAAATCCCACAATGAGCATGCCATAGCAAACCATGATATCAGAGTGAATATGAATCATATGTGTGGCTTATTAACCTTTTAGAAAGATACTCCTTTTGAAGCTACAACTCCTTTTGAAACATACTAGCAAACTTCTAACAATCTATAGTTTCTTATTCTAAGAAGTAACACAATATAATGGAAAAGAGTGCTTGAAAAGAGTCATAAATTCTGGTTTTTGAAGCCTGATCCCACAATTTATTAGCTGTGTGACCTTGAGTAAGTCATGTCATTTCTCTGTGACTCAGTTTTCTCATCTGTAACATTAGGAAGCTGGATTAGACAATCTGTAAAATACTTCCAGCTCTGACATTCTGTGATTCTGCCATGCGGAGGAAGGAAGGCCTAAGGGTAGCAATCTGAAGATACTGATTCAGCACTCATCTCATCTCAGACATGATTTTAAAATATACCTTGCAGGCATGACACACACTTAGCATATTTTGTAAAAAGTGTTTTCCCAGGTTAGCTAGATGGTGCAGTGGATAGAGCACTGGCCCTGGAGTCAGGAGGACCTGAATTCAAATGTGACCATAGACACTTACTAGCTGTGTGACCCTGGGCAAGTCACTTAACCCCAATTGCCTTGCCAAAAAAAAAAAACCGAAACAGTGTTTTCCCTTCCCATCTTATTGACTCTTTGTGGGGCCATTCCATGTGTTCCTACAGGTGACAGCTCTGGATGAGGGAGGTTGCTAGCAGATTTCAGCTGAGAAATAGTTTCTCATGTGCTCTGGGCCCCTCAGTTGCTTACTCACTCACTCACTCACTCACTCACTCACTCTGATGACTATGGAAGATGGTGATTATATTCATTTTGATACCAGCATAACCTATATGTGGGAGGATGAGATTTTAAAATATACACATATTTGCAATGTACAGAGATATATACATACATATACTTATGTGTATATGACACAATCTTACCACTGGGAGTAGGATCACATGATTAGTAAGATGGTAGAGTGGTTGGTTATGTGTAAACTTCAACTTTAAAACCAGATATTGAGTAACTAAAGTTAAATCCAAAAGATGAGAAGATAAAAACACCAAGTAAGGTAAAAAAATCACTAAAAAACATCAAAGAATTTAAAAACTTGTAAGTCTCACTCTGTATCCTCACCTCCCAACTTATTTGGCATGGTGGCAAGGAGGCTGAGGACATATAACATTAAGTAAGGTGAGGTCTATGCAGAAGTAGAAGATGGAAGAGCCAGAGTATAGAGGGAAACCAGAGACAAGTAACTAGGAATATAAAAGAAAGGTTGAAAGGTTATAAGATCAAAGAAGAAAGTCTAAGTAAAAATCTAGTTTTCGAGCAGATAAAACATCAGAGAGGCTCATAAAGACAGGAGGAAAAGTAATTGAAAATGCAGAAAGAAGCCAGGTCACAATGATAAGTATACAATGAAAGAAAAGGAACTGAAGTTTCCTGATGTAAAAAAGAAGATTCTGTGATTGATCAAGATCACATATCACCACCAGGGAAAATTCCCACTCTTTAACTTCCAAGGCATGCAATAATGAAATTTTGAAATTTCAATAATAAACAGCAAATTTTGAAAAGACCCAGAAGAGCTTCAGCTATGAAATAATGTCATTCATGTAATCCAGGAACACTCCATAGGCAACAGAATCACAGAAGACAATGGAGAAATATATAAAGAGGTGCTTAATAAATTATATTCCAAAAAGCAAAGGAGCTTAAGCTACAACCCACCATAACACACCCTGAAAAGCTGAGCCTGATTGTGAATGAAAAAAGGTGACCCTTCAACTAAAGAAAGGCATTTGAAATCTTGGGGGAACAAAAGAAAGATGAGGAGAATAAAGGGAAATCTTGCACTGGAATGGAAAAAAAAATGCCCAAAAGAATGTTAGAATGTAAAAAGTCTTTTCCTGCTCCCCATTTCCTTTTCTCCCATAGCCAGAAGAAGAGTATGTCTATGGTAAAAGGTAGAGGGTTTATCTGGGGAGTTTAATATGGGGAGAATTAGTACATCAGGAGAATATCTTCTCCAAGAAGGGTCTGAATCCCTCAAGACTACATCATATCCCAGGAAAGAGGATTTTGAGTCCCAAAGGCACTCAGCACCCAGGGTGGTAAGACAGATATAGGACAATGATAACATAGCTTGGTCTTAGAAGTGAATGATCATGATGGGAATAGGCTCAGGATGCAGAGTAACTTCTACCATGTAATATTGCTTCCACTCAACATTGCTTCCTTCATGAAATGATGTTTCTTTTTATTTTTTTTAGCTAGGCAATGGGGTTAAGTGACTTGCCCAGCCAGGGTCACACAGCTAGTGTTATGTGTCTGAGGCCGGATTTGAACTCAGGTCCTCCTGAATCCAGGGCCTGTGCTCTATCCACTGCGCCACCTAGCTGCCCCTATGAAATGATGTTTCTAAGAATTAGATACAATGTAAAAAAGGGGGCAGGAAAGGATAAGATCCACAAATGTAGTAAGAGAAATAGGACAGAGAGGGAAATTCAAATTTGGCACTTCAGAAACTCTTCCCACTTTAAAGACTCAGAGAGTTAGAAGGAATAAGTAAGAGGGTAAATAGCCCATAACATGGAGAAAATAATTAGGAAAGGACCAGAATGGCAGAAAAATAAGAAAGAAGAAAAATTTCTTGAAAAAGGGGAGTTGCAGGGGAGGAGATTTTTGAATCACATTCTTAGCTGGACAGGAAAACGGAAGGGTCCAAAGGAAGAGAAAAAAAAAGGAAAAGAAATAAAAAACCTCTAACAATTTAAATAGATTCAAAGAACTTAGGATAGGAGAGAGAACTTAGGATAGGAGGGGAAAGGGAGAGTTTATAGGAATAGATTGGCATCTAAGTAGGGTAAGTAAAATTAATCTCAGGGACAGAGAAAAGGAATAAAGATCAGTACAAAAGAAATACATGGAGAAAAACATGAACCTGATAATCATAATCTTAAGAGTGAATAGATTTAACAGTACAATTAAATTAAAGAAAGTGGTGGAATGGACAAGAAAACAAATCCCAGCAATTTGTCATGCATAAGAAACATATCTAAAAATAAGGACATACACAGAATGAAAATGAGACAATGGATAAAATTTACTATTTGTCACATAATTTCCCAAAAGAAAGAATTCCAGTTATGCAATTCAGACAAAGAAAAAGTAAAAAAAAAAATCATGATGTCAAGAGATTTACTTAAGGCAAACATATTATGCTTAAAGGTAGCATAGGCAATGAAACAATATCATTGCTAAATATATGTTTGCATACATGCATGCAAAATAGCGTGGCATCTAAATTTATAAAGGAAAAGTTAACTGAATTGTGAAAGTACATAGAGAGTAGCATGACAATTTAAGGAGGCTTTAAAATTCCCCTCTTAGAATTAGATAAATCTAGATAGACAGGTGATAGATCAATAGCTAGACAGATAGCTAGATAAACACAGAAGAAAATATAAACCTGATTTATAGCAGCTCTTTTTGTGGTGGCCGAGAAGTAGAAATTGAGGGGATGTCCATCAATTGGGGAATGGCTGAACAAGCTGTGGTATATGGGTGTAATGGAATACTATTGTTCCATAAGAAATGATGAGCAGATGAACTTCAGAAAAACCTGGAAAGACTTACATGAACTGATACTGAGTAAAGTGAGCAGAACCAGGAGAACATCACATACAGTAACAGCAACATTGTATGATGACCAACTTTGATAAACTTAACTCTTCTCAGCAATGCAAAGATCTAAGACAGTTCCAAAAGACTCATGATGGAAAATGCTATCCACATCCAGAGAAAGAACCATGAAGTCTGACTGCAGATCGAAGCATACTATTTTTTCTCTCTCTTTTTTTGTTTCTTCTTTCTCATAGTTTTTCCCTTTGGTTCTAATTCTTCTTTACAACAAGACTAATGTGAAAATATGTTTAATATGATTGCACATGTAAGCCAATATCAGATTGCATGCTGTCTTGGGGAGGGGGAGAAAATTTAGAACTCAAAATCTTATAGAAGTGAATGTTGAAAACTGAAAACAAATAAAAAAATAAAGAAAATTAAAGGAAAAAAGAAAATATAAACCTGAATAAATTATTAGAGAAGGTAGAGCTGGAAGATTTATGTCATCTTTTGAATGAAAATATTGAATTACATACATATTTCTTAGCAGCCCATTATACCTTTAAAAAAATAGAACATATGCTAGGGTACATAGAAATTACAATGAGATGTAATAAATCAGAAATATTAACTACATTCTTTCCAAATCCATAACACAGTAAAAGAAAAATTAATACATGGAACATAAACCAAAGATACAGAACCAAATGGGAAGTATCATCACCAATAATGATTGAATCAAAGAACAATTCACAGAAATAATAATGTGAAAGAGAACAACAATGAGACAATAATGAAAAAATTCTGAAATACAGCTATACCAGTATTTAAAGAAAAAAAATATGTCTGAAAACACCGGGATAGGCACTGGACCTGTAATTTCATTGGTAGAGAGAAATGCCTCTACCAAAGTAGGTTGGGATCTTTTCTACATCTAATCATCTTGGAGAATTGCCAAGAACACTGAGAAGTTAAATGACTCGCCCAGAGTCACAAAGCTGTTGGGAGTCAGAGGTGGGACCTGAACCCAAATCTTCCTGGCTTCAAGGCTTGTGCTCTAGACACCATACCACATTGCCTCTTTAATGTTAATGCCTTGTTTATGTATGAAAACATACATTGACAAAATAGGAAAAGAGAGGATTAATGAACTTAATAAGCAATTTTGAATAGTAGAAAATGAACACATAAACCCAAAATAAGCACAAAAGGAAAAATTTGAAAATTAGGGGAGAAAGAGATGAAATAGAAAAACAAACAGATTATACAAATAAACAACAGCAAGAGATAGTTCTTTGAAAAAATGAACACTACTGATAAACCGTTAGCTAAACTAATAAAAAATAAAGACAGAAGAAAGTCAAATTACAAAAAAAAAATTGGAATCACAAAGAAGCAAAAAAAAATGATCAGGATCTGGTATACACAATCGTATATTAACAAATGGAGAATTTAATAGAAGTAGGTCACTATCTACAAATATACAAAATACCCAAATTAATGGAACATGAACTAGAGATCTTAAAGAACTTCAACTTAGAAAATGAAATTAAAAAGGCTGTAAAAAAATACAAAACAACAAACTATCAGGGTGGGGAAGGAGGAATAGTACTAATTCAGATAAATTTGTAGGTCAAATCTATCAAACATTTAAAGAACAATTTATACCTAGCATGCACCAACTATTCTCAAAAATTGAGAAAGAAACTCTTTTTATGAGACAAATATGATCCTAATATCCAAATTAGGGAAAAAGAAGTTAAAGAGAGAACAATGGGCAAAAGTCACTAATTCATAACGATTCAAAGATTTTAAATAAAATACTACCAAAAAGAATTATGGCAACATATCCACCAAATTATTCTCTGATAAATCTGCATTATGCTAAGGATGAAAGAAAGGTTCAACATTAGGAAAACAAGTAATATAATTAATCATGTTAAAATATATACCCAGTAGATTCAGAAAAATTTTCTGACAATAAATCTGATAAAAGGTATATACCTAAAACCAAAACTAAGCATTATTTACAATGGGCAAACACTAGAAGGTTTCCCAATGAATATAGCAGTAACTTAGGACCTCTGCTTATACTAACAATAGGAATAAGAAGTAAGAAAGCAATTAAAGGCCAAAACTTAACAAAAAGAAATAAAATTTTCCACATCTATAGACAACATGATGATTTACTTAGAAAACTTCCAAGAATCAGTAAAGAAACAAGTTGAAATAATTAGCATCTTTAAGATGCAATATAAATACACAAAAATATCCAGCATTTTCATATAGCAATAACAAAATGCGGGAAAAAATTATAGCAAGAGAAATCATATTTAAAATGATTATACAATGCATACAGTATCTGGGACACAAAGACACTCATTGCTTTAATAAATATAATTACAAAACATTTTAAAGAAATAACAATTACAAATAAATGGAGGGGTATTTATTGCTTATGTCAGTATAATAAAAATGATGATATTATCTAAATTAATTTACATATTTAATACTACACCAGTTAAACTACCAAGGGGATACTTTAAGGAGCTAGATGAAATAAAAAAGATCCAAAACATCAAGGCAAATAACAACAACAATAAAAAAAGGTAGAAACCAAAGAAGAATAACACTTCCAGACCTTAAATTACACTATAAAATGGTAATCATCAAACCTATTTGATATTGGGGAAATAAAGCAGTGAAGCAAATATCCGAATAGTTAAACTTAATAATCCAGGATTCTAAGACCTGGGAAGAATTTCCCATTTGTCATAAATGTTGGGGGAAAAGGAAAGAGCTTTGGCAAAACATGAGTTTCAATGATCATCTTAAATGAGATACTACAATAAGTTTCAAATGGATACTCAATACATTTTAAAAATCACCTGATAAAGAAATTAGAGGAAAGGGGATGGAAGTGTCTTTCACAGTTATGGCTATGGGGGAAATTATTTTTTCCTTAATTTTTATAATGCCTTTTATTATTACATTACATAAAATTTGGACTATATTGCTTCCCTTTCCCAATCTATTAAGTTATTCCTTGTAACAAGGCTCTAAAAAGAAAAAAGAATCATTAGCTGTGTGACTCTGGGCAAGTCACAACCCCAATTGGCTCACCAGAAAAAAAAGAAAAGAAAAGAAATATGAAAAAAAAGCAGTTTGGCAAAACCAAACAAACCCTTACATTTTTGCTAGGAGGAGATTATATTAATATTTCTACTGCTGAGGAATCTAAGGCCTCCAGGAAACATCTTCTAGTGTAAAAGAACTCAATGGTAGAGCCAATGGAAAAGCTAGGATATGTACCCAAGAACCAGTGGATTTAATCAGTCTTTCCTATGCTGCTTGGGAATGTGTCTTCTGCAATGTTTTTGGGAGGTGGAATTTTGCCTTTCAGGTAATTGTACTCTGAAGCAATTGTTTACCAAGGCCTCCAGAGGCTTCTCTAAGATAGGACAAACCAAGGTGATCACCTAGGAACCTGATTACTTAGTTGGGGTTGAGCAACAAAGTCTTTAATTCTGTTCTGAAGCTGATAGAGGAAGAAGTCTATACAGTTATATGGAAGGAAAATTGCTGATGAAAAGAGAATCCATATATAAGACCTCCCTGACAGGAATCCCTCAAAAAATGGAATTCCTTAGGATACAGTGGTTTTGGTCTATAAAACCTGCTAAAGGTTTGTGGGTTGTTGTTGTTTTTAATAAAACGGGAAACGTCTGCTCTAGTTTGGAGACACTTCAATGTCACTAGGCATATTTCTCTTCTACCATGTACTTTGGGGGCCTCAGCTCCATGGAGACCAGGAGGCTGATTGGTAATTTAGAGAGGCTGTGAGCATGGGGATTAAGAAAATGGTGCCTTCCTATACAGGCTAAAATGAAAACCTACTGGGTCACTGTCTTTATATCCTTTGATGCCCAATACCCTCTCCTGAGCCCATATCCTCTCCTCGTCAGCCTAAATACCACCAAGGGATTTTGAAAGACTTCTTGGTCACAATGTTCTTTATCCTTTCCCAGACACTTTCCAGGCTGCATATTACCATTTTGTGACATCCTTCTCTTCTCCTCCTCCTCAGGGATACTGCTGACACAGAGCAGTGGATTACATCCCTTAAGGTAGCCCTCAGAGCAACTACAGAAGGGTTTTATCTGATGCATAACTGTTACTTTATGGTGGGCTTAGTTGTAACTCCCTTTTGTTATGGCAGTGAGTGAATTAACCGAAATCATTCGTCAGGAATTGCTTTGATTAAACAATGTTATTGTTTTGTTTGATTTAGATTTCATTCATACTAGTCAGAAACTTCAGATAAGGCCAAAGGGGATATTGAGCTTATTTCATTTTCTAGAATGTCAACTTTTCATGAGTAAAGACAAATATCTTGTTTCCTCTACCCATAAAAAAAATGTTCATTTAACCTAAATTTGTGATTCCTTAATTTGGCAAGTGTGGACACTCCCTCCACCAAAGCAGATCAGCAACTTGGGTACTAAGAGGTAAAGTAATTTGCCCATGGTCACATGTATATGTCTAGTATGTATCAAGGCAGGTCTTGAAACCTGGGACTTCAGACTCCAGACTCCATCTATTCGCTATACCATTGCTGCCTTTCCGGAAAATGAACAATAGTCACTTTTAGGGGGAAAAAAACTCTCTCCTGAGTGACTTGATAATTTTCCTTTGTCTGACTCATTTTCTTTCCAGCTCTCATTTTCATTTGGTGGCTAAAGATGTCACAGGGCAGAACAGAGAAAAATGGAGAAACTACATAGTTATACAGCTGCCTCCCCTTCCCCATGATGTTGAATGACCCTCCTACACATTCATATGCTTTAAAAACATATGACATATTTAGTCATATTATTCGTTTTCTATCCAGCTCTCACTTTCATTTTAGGGCTGAAGATGTCATAGTACAGAATAGAAAGGAATGGAGAAACTTCATCGTTATATAACAGCCTCCCTTTCTCCATGTGGTTGAATTTAAATGCTTTAAATTTCCATTAAATGCTTTAAAAATATGACATATTTAATTATATTACACATGGAAAATTAGACCTGGGTTTATTACTTAGTTGGGGTTGAGGAGCAAAGTCTTTAATTCTGTTCTGAAGCTGATAGAGGAAGAAGTCTATACAGTTATATGGAAGGAAAATTGCTGATGAAAAGAGAATCCATATATAAGACCTCCCTGACAGAAATCCCTCAAAAAATGAAATTCCTTAGGATACAGTGGTTTTGGTCTATAAAACCTGCTAAAGGTTTGTGGGTTGTTGTTGTTTTTAATAAAACGGGAAACGTCTGCTCTAGTTTGGAGACACTTCAATGTCGCTAGGTATATTTCTCTTCTACCATGTATGGAATAAGTCTACGCATCTTTCTCCAGAATCTTCATAGGAGTGATATATATCTCAACCAGCATCTTCTTAGGATCTTACTTAAGTAGCCATGCTTTTGTTGTGTTTTTGTTTGTTTGTTTGTTTTTTGGCCTGGCAATGGGGTTAAGTGACTTGCCCAGGGTCACACAGCTAATAAGTGTTATGTGTTTGAGGCCAGATTTGAACTCAGGTCCTCCTGACTCTTAGGGCCGGTACTGTATCCACTGTGCCACCTAGCTGCCTCCAGTAGCCATGTTTTGGAGGTGTGAAATCATACTAGCCCTGAATTTTAGACCTGTAAGGGGTGATTGATAATTCAAATGGTGATCAATTAGATGAGGTGAATTACCCAAGGTGATATGGCTTCTCAGGGACACAGCTGGGACTCATTTATAGGTTCATTATGTCATGCTAACTCCCATTTCAGTCTGCTTGGCCAATGAAGCCTTTCAAAGCACGCTTTTCAGGTAACATTTTCTAAAACTAGATCCTTCTAGCTAGTTTTTGAAGCATTGTCATCTTTGGTTTCATTTCCTAGATTCTGACTTAAAGCCAAGAGTCCACACCTCTATAAATGTTTATTTGTTATTTGGCAAGAACAAATGGGAACACAACTTGTAATGCATATGTCCAATTCTACTGGAATGGGGACCAACTTTCAAGACATTTTGGAAGGTCACCAAAGTTGGACTAAGGCATTTGTTTAATAACTAAGATAGGCCATCAGCACTGTCCTGTGTTAGCACATAATTCTATGATAGAAAACAGGTGTGAAATGGAAATGAGGGCCAGGGTGACCAAAGAGCCTTTGTACTACTGAGTAGGGAGTAGGTTTAGAAAGGTCAAGGCCCATATCTGACTCTCACTTCCTCTTAACTGGGGATGTTCTTTCCATTGATTGTAAAGATAGGGGCCTGGTTTCTTTCCTTCTAGTTATTTATTTATTTAATTAGTTAGTTAATTATTTTTCTCTGCTCCCACTCTTGCTGTCATCCCTGTCCTTCTCTGCCTCCAAACAATATACTCTTAGGGAAGCCATCTGTACTTAATCTTTTCCACTTAGCAATGCTATCCTCTCACCTCATCCATCTATCACCAAGAAAGCAGAGTGTGGGAATGGGGCTACAAGGCCAAGAAAGGGAGGTTTAGCCTTCAGAACTTCTACTTAACACTATCTTCAACCTCTGAGCATCTAAAAGCCCCCAGAGTGAGAAACTTTGCTCCTGGGATTCTCATATATGACAGGATTACAATATATCAGGCCATCATCTTTATATTTCTTATGCTGTGCATTAGTTAGAGGAGACACAAAGATGAAGATCTGGTTTATAATGTCATAAGTTAGGCTCCTAGGGCAAGATTTCTCACGATGGGAAAGGAGGTAGTTTTATATAACACTTTAATTTCGATTCCATTTTCTTCCACTTTGTAGACCCCTGGTTGGAAAATGAGAGCTAGAGGACAGAGTCATCAGAGGAGTTAGGGTTAGTCTTGGAGCCTGTAAGATTTTGTACTTGTTAGAACAGTTTACCATGCAAAGATAAGCAGGAAAAAGGCTGAGACCAGCAGAACACTAGAAGCACATTTTCCATTATTGGTTTAAATTCTTACTTACCTTATACGAAATTTCTCTAAGGCCTGTCTAATTAGGAGAGCTTTGAATCACTCAGTGATTGAGCATGTAGGTTTTCTAGAAATGGATAGATAATATAGATGTATTTTTTTACCCCACGCAAGGTAAGCACTCACACAGAAGTCCAAAAAAGTGTACAAGGACACTCCCCAGGTCTCTCTGAAGAACTTTGGTATTGATTGTGAGACATGGGAGCTGTCATAGGACTGCTCAGCATGGCGTGCCCACGGCAAAGAAGGCACTGTGCTGGAAGAGCAAAGCAGGACTGCAATAGCTCCAAAGGAACAAAAGATGGGCAAATTTAGAGACACCTTCATCGCTAATGCTTATATGGAATATTTGTGCTTGATCTGTGATAGAGCCTTCTGATCAACCACAGTCAGATGAACTGTACTTTGATCCCTACATCACGATGTCATTTTGGTCCTCTCTACGAAGGATGACAATGAGAATAACATAGACGTACCTTGAAATCATGCTATCGTTGAGTCTTTAGGAACATTACTGATCACTCAGTCATCAATCAGTTCATCAACAAGCATTTATTAAGTGCCCAGGTGCCATCATAGCATCGTGCTAGGTGCTAGGGATATGAAGGCAACTTAGTTGTCTTAATACCCCGGCCAAAGCTCTCTCATTCCACCAGGCCATACAATAGATTAATGCTAATGGCCAACGGCTTCCTTTGCCCATGGTGTTGTTCACAATACTTAACGCTTATTTGGGGGGGAAATGTGAATGAACAGTACTAGATTTACACTGCTCATCCACCTTGGGTGTCCACTTTCACCCAATTCTCACCCGAGGTTCCAAATAGCTGTTGTATGCACCAATCAGGAGAGCAGACCTCAAGACACGGTCATCCCCTGGGGTAGGCAAGGCAGTGGAGAGGGAGGGGGAGGAGAAAAAAACCACATAGCACCAAGAGCAATGCTATATCTAGCAAGTACTTAGTGATCTTAATAACTATTTGTTGATAAAGAAAAAACAAAAAAGAAGAAACTGTACCACGTGCAGCAGCTATACTCTAGTAAACTATGTTGGCAGACAGGCTAAACCAGGATAAGGGTAACCTACAGGCCTCAAAACTGTCAGTGAGGTAGATTCCCTAAGAATCTTGCTTGTTCTACTGGCATTACAACAAACCTTGTCATTTGACTGGAAAAACACTGTCAGTGAGTTAGGGAGGTGTCTACTCCAAGCATGGGAAGACTTCCATGATGGAATGGGAGATTGAGAACAATTTTTCCAACAACTATGAAGGCAGCTAAAACAGGTACCGTGGAGTGCTGAGAGCTTGGTCAGATATCAAAGATGCCAAAGTCATCCGCTGCATCCCGGGCAATCCCAGTAGTCCTGGCTTTTGTCTTGCTCTGGACATCAGTGATTCAGGAAGAAGAGTGAGGCTGACGACTTTGTGCAACTGCCTCACGGAAATCCAAATAACACACGAGTCAAGACATCATCTGTGATGTCACTGGTCCTCTTTGAAAATGAAGGACCTGGGCAGCTAGGTGGAGCAGTGGATGGAGCTCCAGCCTTGGAGTCAGGAGGCCCTGAGTTCAAATCCGACCTCAGACACTGGACACTTAGCTATGTGACCCTGGGCCAGTCGATTAACCCTGATTGCCTCACACACACAAAAAAAAAGGCAAAGAAAATGAAGGACAACACTTAACCCCATTGCCTAGCAGGGGGGAGAAAAAAAAGAAAGAAAAAAGAAAATGAAGGGCAAACAGAAATAACACCAAGAGAGACTAACAGGTATAATTAAGTAGTGGCTAGCCAATAAGTCCAGTTCTTTTGAGCCTGCACATAGTGCACCAGCATGAAATCCCCATTGTAAAGAGGATGGGGAGCTTGCTTCTGGGAGAATCATAATGACAAAATGGAAATGCCTTGGAGAGACTTTGGAGCATGCATAGATACTTCGTAACTAATTGGCTGCAGTTGTAGAACTGGAACCAGAAGAGTGTTCAAAAGGCCTTAGCCTTGGCCTCTCCTTAGAATTCCTTTAAAATTTTTTATTTGCCAACAGCATCTGGTGAGAAATGATGTTGTGTACTGAGAGGCCTTGTAGCTCATGTAGCTCATGAGAATGCTACCTTTCATTTTAGGTAAAAGAAATTAATCTAGGGATTTTGACCTTGTGAGTTTTGAAAGGTCAGGAGAATGAGCCATCTGGGAGTCTGAGAGTCAAATCCATGTCAAGATTTGCAGCTAGCCCAGCATCAATGCCTGGAGGACTGAGGAGCAACTTTTGAGCAGCCCAGCAATGGCTGAGACAAAGGACTCATTCAGCAGTGATGAATTCAGCAGTATGGTCACGAACTTGGTGGGATTAAAGCTACGTAGAAACTGCATCAAACCTGAGTCCATTCTCCTCAGAGAAAAAAGTGGGGTTTAGGAGGAGGGCTTATCTCTGAGGTTTGGTTGGGGGCGGGGGATGTTTATGCTTTTGTGCTTGCTATATCTTTGAAATAAATATCCCTATGTAAAAAATAATCGATGCAAATTGGTTAACCGGAACAGGGGCACTAATCACTGGTGGCTAAAAGTAGAGGGAATATACCCCGCATAGGAACTTGAGCCAATGGCATTAGTGAAGAAACACCCCAATACCTCAGGGGTACCCCTAGAATATTGAGAGGGGATGTAATCAGCCCTGCTCTGGGACAATACGGCTCCAGAGAGTACTTGCTGCACAAGTTACAAATTTCCTAGTTTTTTCTCTAATTGCTACTTTCTTGCAAAATCAGGGAATCACGGAATTTAGAATTAGAAAAGGGACCTTCGATCTTGTCTTGTTCATCACTTTACAGATGAAGAAACCTAGGGAAGTAAAGTGATTTGATCACAGTCACACAAGTAATAAGGAATAGGTCTGTAATTTGAACATAAGCCTCCCAACTGCAAATCCAAAGTTATATTGCCTTATGATTTGTTAAAAACACAGCGAAGTAATTTGAGCTGGGGGAGGGGAGAATCATCCAAATTCATTTCATGCAAGTCATTGATCAAGCAATAAATGAAGAACTCCAAATGTCAAATCCAGATCCTTTGGCGTCTTTGAAAAATTGTTGTTCAGTTGTTCTCATTTGCGTCCAACTCTTCATGACTTCATTTGGGGTTTTCTTGGCAAAGACACTGGAGTGGTTTGCCATTTCTTTCTCCAGCTCATTTTACAAATGAGGAAGCTGAGGCAAACAGGATGTAGTGACTTGCCCAGGGTTACACAGCTAGTAAGTGTCTGAGGCCCAATTTGAATTCAGGAAGATGAGTCTTTCTAATTCCAGGCCTAGTACTCTATCCACTGTGCCATCTAGCTGCATGATCTTTAAAAAATTAAATTGAATTAAAGATCTGTAACTAAATCACAACTACACTCATTTAAACTTGTATCATCAAGAAGAATGGTATTTCTCACTCATGAGAAATTCCAAATGATAAAATATTTTGAGCTTTAAGCATCAACTTATAAGAAATCCTGTTTTCTAGTTAACTTTCACTAGGTCACTTCCTTTTCCCACTATTTCTTATCAGGCACCAAAATCTTCTGCCACTGTAACACTTCTTCATGAAAGAGGCTATAATTCAAAGATAGCAGCAAATTAGTCACAGCTAAAGGTAAGCCCCTTCCCCCTTCTCTCCCCCCCTCTTTAGGGAAGTACCTCTCTCTCTTGGCGAGACCCAGGAAGCACTTTAGGGCTTATTGGAAACTTGAGTCTCTTCAATGAACACTTACTAAGTACCTACTGTCTACACGGCACTGGGATAGGTGTTGGGAATAAAAAATATGGAATCTCTCCTCCCCCATATACAGAGTTCTTGCCCTTGGGGAGCTTATATGTATTTAGAACTGAAAGGGGCCTTAAAGATTATCCAGTCCAAGCCTCTCATTTTACAACTGAGGAAATTTGGACCCAGAAAGGCTAGATGACTTGCCCAGAGTTACAGG
This sequence comes from Phascolarctos cinereus, assembly GCF_003287225.1. Classification (NCBI taxonomy): domain Eukaryota; kingdom Metazoa; phylum Chordata; class Mammalia; order Diprotodontia; family Phascolarctidae; genus Phascolarctos; species Phascolarctos cinereus. Next base: position 573,378,757 of record NW_027555847.1, read on the forward strand.
GATAGTTGATGGGAAACCTGGAATTTGAACCTGGATCCTTTGACTTCAGATCCAACATTCTTTCCACTTGGCCCCACAAGGCCCCTCACATTAGGACTACGTATAGACAAGTATGATGCAAGCTGATTGATAGGAGTAAGGAGAAATTCAGATTAAATTCTTTATGAAAATTTGAGAAGGGAGTGACCACTTTAAGCTGGTGGGATTGTTGTTTGTCCTTCATTTTCAAAGAGAACCAGTGATGCCACAGGGTGATGAGTTGGCTCTAGCACGACTTGGATTTAAACGAGTCAGACTTGTACCAAGTAGTTGACCTCATTCTCTCTTCCAGTGTCATCCAAGTCCAGTGGCAAGACAAAAGTAGGGGCAACTAGTGACAGCCCCAAATGCATTGGATGTCCTTGGTGTCTTTGATGTCTGACCAAGCTCCATGAAGTCTGCTTCAGCCTCCTTCATAGTTTTGGAACAAATTGTTCACATCTGCACGTTCTATTGGGAGATGTCTTCACATGCTTGGGGTAGACACCCCCAGAAGTCACTTATGGGTTTGAGGCTTGTCAGTTATCCTCAACCTAGTTTAGCCAGTCTGCCAAGGTGGTTTTATTAAGGTGTGGGTGCTACACATGCTACAGTGTCTTGGAGCCACAGGAGCTAGTGGGATAAAAGAAGTCTTCAGACCTGAGCTCAAATCCAGCCTCAGACACATGACACTTACTAGCTGTGTGACCTTGGGCAAGTCACTTAACCCCATTGCCTAGGCCAATAAAAAAGGAGAGAGAGAAGTCTTCATAGAGTATCTGGAAACAGATCTGGAATTTGAATGAAGGGAGAATTGGAAGGGGATAATGAGGTAGAGGGATTTTCATGTATACACAGAGATGAGCAAATGCAAGAAAAGATTAGCTATTTGCTAACAGTACAATTTTGTTGGAACACAGGCTTATTTAAGAGCATCAGGACATAATTAGGGTTGGTCATGGAGTGGCTAGAGCCTGACCTGTCTCATAAATCAGAGAAAAAGGAAAAGGACCTATATATACAAAAATATTTATAGTGGCTCTTTCTGTGAGAGCCCAAAATTGGAAATCAAAGAAGTATCCTCTTATTAGGGAATGGCTAAACAAATTGTAGTATATGAATGTGAAGGAATATTATTGTGCCTTAAAGAATGATGAAATAGATTTAGAGAAAGCTAGGAAGACCTCTGTGGACTGATGCAGAGCAAAGTGAGCAGAACCAGAACAATCTATACTATGATAACATTATAGGTAAAAACAGCTTTGAAAAATTTTAGATTCTGATCAATGCAATGATAAACCATAAATCCAAAAGAATACAGATGAGACACACTCCTCACCTCTTGATGAAGAGGTGATGAATTTAAAATGCAGTTGAGACATATTTTTACATATGACCAGTGTGGGAATTTCTTTTGTCAAATGATATAGCTATGCATATGCTTTATATTTTGTTTTTGTTTTTCTTCAATTTGCTCTTTGGAGTAGGGGAGAGGAGAGAAACAAATTAATGAAAGAAGAAAGGAAAGAGAAAATAAAAGGAAGGAAAATGAAAGGAAAGGAAAGGAAAAAGAAACCGGCTCATGGTGAATGAAGTGTGGCTGTAGAGCTGGTATTTTTCAGTGGAGCGCCCTTAAAAATCTGGAGTGGGAAGTGTTTACTTCTCTGTCCTCTGTATGTATATTGGTCACTGGCTGCAATCAATTGCCTTTTAGTGTTGCTTTATTGTAGTCACTAGGTGTGTTGTTCACTTGCTTCTGCTTTCTCTGTACTGCTTCAATTTATATATTTTCCCCTAAGAGCCATTCTTTCGCCTGAGATAAAACCAATAAACAAACAAATATCATTTAGGGGCTGAGACAGCAGTGGCACAAGGAATTACAGGTACAGTCATTTTGGGGGGACTTATTCCCTCTGACATTCATTTACTACCGTTTATTTATTCTCCAGTAGGACGACATCCTCTTTAGTTGCCAATTTTTGGCTACTACAAAAAATTTCTTTCCACTTTTTTTTATTTCGTTAGAGGTATAGGCCTAGCATTGGTATAGCTGGGTCAAAGGTTATACACATTATAGTAACTTTTTGGTCATAGATCTAAATTGCTTTGAAGAATGATTGGACCAATTAATTCATAGCTCTACCAACTGTGCACTATGAGTATACCTATTTTTCCACAGACCCTCCAACATTTTTCATTTTCCTTGTTTGTCATCTTTGTCAGTCAGGGTGTGAAGTAGAACCTCAAATCTGCTATTATTTGTATTCAGCTAATTAGTAGTGGTTAAGAGCATTTTTTCATGATTGTTGCGAGCCTGCCTTTGAAAACTGCCTGTTCATACCCTCTGACCACTTTTGGAGAATGGCTCTTAGACTTATAAATTTGAATCTGACTAGAACCCTTATTCCAGGGGTTTCAGACAAGGAGCGGTTAGGGGTGATTGAGGAAGTGGGCTCATGAAATTCAGAGAAGATGAACAGAGAACTAGGCATCCAGCAGTTGTCTGTGGACTACCATAGGGAGCAAGCATAATACCTAGATGTTTTTGTCCTAGGGTAAAACTTTGGTCATAGCCCCCACGTTAAAGCTCTAACTTTCATATTTCTGTGACTTCCTCATATTCATCATAGCTTACAGTGCAGTAATATTCTATTAAGTATCTATACCACAATTTGTTCAGCCAATCCCCAGTTAATGGCCACCTACTTTGTTACCATTTTTTTTTTGCATAAAAAGGGTTGCTAGGTATATTTTAGTAGATGAGAAACACCTTTTCCTGCCTTTGACCTCCTTAGACTATATGCCAATGTAATAGGATTGCTGGGTTACTAAAAACAATTTAGTAACATCTCACATAGTTTCGAATAGCTCTCCCAAGAATCCATCAGTCCCACTACTAGGCCCATGACCCTAAAAGATCAAAGAAAGAGAAAAAGAACCAATATGTTCAACATATACATACATGCACATGCACATATATATATATATATATATATAAATATATGTCTCTTGATTGTATAATACATATTATATATTACAGCTGATTAATATTAATATATTATCAATGTTATTTAATATCTTATAGAATATACCATTATATGTCACATTAATAGGATATGAATATTCATAATATACTATATAACATTTTGTTGTATATAGTATAATTATAAATATAACAACTATATAATACATGAGTAAGTAGTTATACATAGTTATATATAATTAGCATATTATATGACATTTATATATAAGATATATTGATTATATGACATTATATACAGATAATATATTACATGACCACATATAATATAAATAAGGACACATTGTATATGTGTATATATGATACATGTCATAAATGTCTTTTTTCTCTTTGATGTTTTGGGAGCATAGACCTAGTAGTGAGACTAATGGATTCTTGGGAGAGCTATTTGAAAGAGAGAGAAAGGGAAGGAGAGAAAGAGAAAGAGAGAAAGGGAGAGATAGAGAGAGGTGGGGGGAGAGAGAGAGAGAGAGAGAGAGAGAGGAGAGAGAGAGAGAGGTGGGGAGAGAGATAGAGAGAAAGAGAGAGAGAGAGAGAGAGAGAGGGAGAGAGAGAGACAGAGAGAGAGAGGGAGAGATAGAGGTGGGGAGAGAGATAGAGAGAAAGAGAGAGAGAGAGAGAGAGAGAGAGAGAGAGAGAGAGAGAGAGAGAGAGAAGAGAGAGAGAGAGAGATTGAGAGAGAAGGAAAGAGTTTTTGCTACTGTCAAAGAACTAGAAACTAAGGAAGGTGTTCATCAATTCGGGAATGGAAGAACAAGTTATGGTACATAAATGAAATGGAATATTATTGCATGATTAAAAAATAACAAAAAGAACAGTTTCAGAGAAATTAGGGAAAACTAGTATGAACTGATGCAGCATAAAGTGATGATGACTGTTGATGAAACAGGTTATCTCATGATAGGCAATTATGGCCTTTTGCTTTTGAATTTTGCAAGTCTAGTCTGTTCCACTGTTCTACCTTCCTATATTTTAGCTGGTACTAGAGAGTTTTCATGATTTTTTTTAACAATATGATTTGAAATCTGCTCATTATAAAACCCTACCTTCCATTTTTTTTCATTTTTTCATCAAGATTCTAGATTGCTTGCTCTTCTGTATGAATTTTTAAAAATTATTTTATTCAGGTTTTGGCTGCTTGATTATATGATATTAAATCTGTAAATTAATTTAGGTAATATCATTATTTAAATTTTATTAGCACAGCCCAATCATGGTTAATAACAACTGTCTTTCCAATTATTTGTCTTAGTCTCTAGAAACTGTTTTGTAATTGTAGTCATATAAATCCTAGTCCATAGGTTGTCCCAGGCCTGACCTGTTTTGCCAGCAAATATGGACCAGGAGTCATTTGGGCGGTGCTCATTTCATCTGAGGTGAAATATAAAATGATAATTAGTTGTTCCACAGACTGCTTTTACATTCTGATGAGAATCAGCCTCCCAGCTGCTTGTTGTTACCATAATTATAAGGTGTTACTAAAAGCTGTTAATTCTATTGATACATGCAGTGATTCTTTCATGCTTAGCATTTATTTCTTTTTAAAAATTCCATTTATTTTAAAAATTGAATCTCTCTATCTTTCCCAGGTAACGCATGGGCTTAATCTACTACTAATTGACCTGCTCTGTTCCTAACCTGGGTTGCTTTGCCGTTAGGAGAGAACTCTTGCACAACTGACCATTACCCTCAGTGGTCCCAGAACCTTGGATTTTTAAGAACTAATCAGGTTACCTCCTGAGTGTATCCATCTTGAGGTTGCTCCTTGATCACCTACTTAGGAAAGGAACTACAAAAGAGGCAGCCCAAATCCAGGCACAAGTTTGTCTAGGCAGAAAGGGACTCACAGCCACATAGACACTGGGTTGGAAGTAAGCATATTTGTCTTTCTGTATCCAACCTTTGTGATGCAGTTAGCTTATGCAGTATTGTCCTTATATTAGGAATACATATTCTGTGGTTATTTTGAGTGAATGTCTTTATCTACCTTTCCTGTTGGGTTTTGTTGGTAATAAACAAAAAGGTTGATGAATTTTGTGGTTTTATTTTGTATTTTACTATTTTAGAGAACTTACTGTTTCAATTAATTTTAGTTGAATCACTAGGGTTTAAGTAAAGCATAATATTATCTGCAAAAAGTGATAATTTTGTTTCTTCTTTGTCTGTGCTCATTCTCTCAATTTCTTTTTCTTGTCTTATTGTTTAGATAAAACTTAATAGAAATATATCAAATAATAATGGTGCTTTATTTCTGGCCTTATTGTAAAGTCCTCTTGTATTTCTTATAGACAATGCTAGCTCTTGGTTTGAGATAGATATTGTTCTATCCACTTATTTGAGTCAGACAGTAAGCATTTATTAAGCATCTACTCTGTTCCAGGTGCTGTATTGAGAACTAAAGATACAAAGAAAGGCAAAAGACAGCCCTAGTTCTCAAACCATTATTCACAGTCTAATTGGGAAGACAACTTGAAAGCAACTATTTAAAGACAAGATGGTGTTGTTCATTCATTCAGTTGTGTCTAACACATTGTGACTCCAATGGACCATAGCACACCAGGCCCTTCTGTTCTCCACTATCTCCTGAAGTCTGTCCAAGCTCATGTTTATTACTTCCATGACACTATTTATCCACCTCATTCTTTGCCATCCCTTTCTTTTGCCTTCAATCTTTCCCAACATCAGGGTCTTTTCCAATGAGTCCTGTCTTCTCATTTTGTGGCCAAAGTGTTTAAGCTTCAGCTTCAGTATTTGTCCTTCCAATGAGTAGTCTGAATTATTTTCTTTAAGCATTGACTGATTTGTCCTCTGTGCTGTCCAAGGGACTTTCAAAAGTCTTATCCAGTACCACAATTCGAAAGCATCAATTCTGCAGTGCTCAGCTTTCCTTGTAGTCCAACTCTCACAGTCATACATCACTACTGGAAAAACCATTGCTTTGACTATATGTACCTTTGTCGGCAAGGTGATGTCTTTACTTTTTAGTATGCTGCTCAGAATTGCCATCCTTCTAAGAGGCAAGCGTCTTTTAACTTTATGGCTGCAGCCACCATCTGCAGTGATCTTTGAGCCCTAGAGTATAAAACCTGACCCTCCTTCCATTTCCATAATAAATTGAAGATAATCTTCAGAATGAAGAGACTAGCATTAAGGAGGATCAGGAAAGGCTTCTTGTAGAAGGGGGGGCTTGAAGGAAGCCAGTGAAGCCAGGAGGCAGAAATAAGAAGAGAGAGAATACAAGATATAGAGGAAGCCAGTGAAAATACCCAATGTTGTTGGGACATGGAATATTTTAAACCAGTGTCACTGGATCACAGAATACACGATGCTGTCCTTCATTTCAAAGAAGATCAGTGACATCATGGGGTGACGTCTCAACTCTCCAGTGAATTGGATTTAAGTGAGGCAGAGTTTCATAAATTCAGTAGTCTCACTCTTTCTTTATCCAAGTCCAGTGCCAAGATAAAAATCAGGATGACTGGTGATAGATGGGGATGTAGTGGATGACCATGGTGTCTTGGATGTCTGATCAAACTCTAAGTGCTCCACAGGTGTCTTCAAGGCTATTGGAACAAATTATTCTCATCCTCCCATTCCATTGGGGGAAGTCTTCACATACTTGGAGAGGATATCCCCCTAACTCACCAATGGGTTTGAGGCCTGTTGGTTACCCTCAACCTGATTTAGTCCATCTTCTGAGATGGTTTACTGGAGTGTGGCTGCTGCCCATGCTATAGCTTCTTGGAGCCACAGAAGAGAATTGGGTGAATCAGGTGGACGCAAAAAGGTGGATGAGTGGCTCTGAAAAGGGCTTAGCAAGCCCTCACATCAGAGGTGCTAGTCCTCCTTGAACAACCCATACATCCCATAGAATAGATGATAGGAGTGAGGTGTAAGAAGACTGGAAAGACAGGGGGGAACCAGGTTGTGAAGGGTGCTGAATGCCAAACAGAGGTTTTTATATTTGATCCTAGTGGTGATAGGAAGCCACCCAAGTTTATTAATCAGGGCACTGACATAGTTGGATCTGTGTTTTAGGAAGATTAACTTGGGGCGGCTAGGTGGTGCAGTGGATAGAGCTCCAGCCTTGAAGTCAGGAGGACCTTAGTTCAAATCTGGCTTCAGACACTTGACACTTACTAGCTGTGAGACCCTAGACAAGTCACTTAACCCCCATTGCCAAAGCAAAAAAAAAAGATTTATTTAACAGTTGAACAGTTGTGCTGGGATGGGGAAAGGCTTGTGGCAGAGACCAACCAGTAATCTGTTGCAATAGTCTAGGTATGGACTTGTTAACATTTTCTTTTTAAACACAAATTTGTTGTGTCTCGTTCAAATCATTTTCTTCATGCATTCATATCATCTTGTAATCTTTGTAATTTGTGTTATTAATATGATCACTGCAGCTCCGTATTGGGTGACTAAACACATGGTAACGAAATGAAAACATAAACTAAATGCTTTGATTGTCTGCATAGCCAGAACTGGGTTAGAGGAGAGCAACCGAAAGGCATGACTTCCCCAGAACTTCACCCCTCTCTTGGTTTTACTTCTTCTGGCATAACATTATTCTGGTGAGAAACATTGCTAGAACCACAGAGGCCTCAGGCCCTTTCCATGTGAGGCCATCTAGGAATACAGACCTCTATTTTTTGCCTCTTTTAATTTACTTGTCTTGCTTCTAGATGAAGGAGATGGAGGGTTACAGCCTTATAAGTTTCGAAAAGTCACTAAAATGAGTCACCAGGAAGTCTGGAAGTAGATTCCTTGTCAGAGTCTATAGCCAAGCCAGTCTAGCTTTGAGTCTCTGAGAAGTAATGAGGGACTGGTTTGGTGCCCAGTCGACTAACTAGTAGCTAAGAGGAAGACTCATCCAGCAGAGAAGTAGTATAGGGATGTGAAATTAGAGGGGCCAATATGATATAGAAACTGTATTATGTCTGAGCGTACGCTCCCCAGAAACATATGTAGTATAGGGAGAGTGTATGTATGAAATGTTGCTGTTAGGAATGCTTTTAGTGCTGTTCTTGCTATATCTTCAAAGTAAACTTCCTTTTATAAAAGCTAATTGGTCAAATAGAACTGTGATGCTAATCACTGGCAGTTAACATTGTAAAAGGAAAGGGAACACATTAGAATGGAAGTGTGAATTGATAGCATTAGACAAGGACATCTCCAATCTGTTATGGGCACATCTAGGAGAGATATAGCTGGCCTAGCTCTAGGAGAATGATACTCATTCCCAATGTAAATAAAATAAAATTAAAAAGCTGCCAAGTTTTAAGGTCCATAAATAAAAATAGTTCTTACAACACGGGGCAGCATGAGCCAGGCAAGACAAAACTGCTACTGCCATCTTGACCACCATCTCTCTTCAGATCCCAGTAGAGAAAATGGAGGACCTTGGACCCAAGAGCCCTGGGAATAGCAATGACTCCATCCCAGTGTCCTGGAAATCAACCTTTGTGGGGATGGCACCCCGGCAAATACTCCTGCAGGTGCAGCACCACAGTTACTAAAGACTCAGAAAAGTGCTTACACCACAGTGCTTGGCACTATCAGATGGTTCATACCAGAAACTGATTATATCAGTGGAAATGACATTTTAAAAGAGGTATCACCATCTCCTTTGCTTTGCCCCAAGGACCATGGGACCTTTCCATCTGACTTGCAGCTGAGACCTTCTGTTTGTGTTATCTTCTTCATTAGAATATGAGCTCCTTGAAACCAGAGACTATCATGATGTGCTTAGCACGGTTTTTTGCATACAGGACATGCTTTATAAATTTTTTTTTGTCATCCATTCACTCAACATAGTCATTATTGCTACTGATTTGTGTTATGTGAAGGAATGAAGTAACATAAGAACTATGAAGCATATTTTAACATCGTTTAAGTTAAGCAGCTAATAATCTCCCCTAACTCCCACTATTTATATTTCAAGAGTGAGGGGCATCTTGGCTTAGTGGAAGAGAACAGGCCATAGAGTCAAGAAGACCTGGGTTCACATCTTATCTCTGATACATCCTGGCTGTGTGACCCTGTACTAGTCACTAAACGTCTTTGTCTTTGTGGCTATTCTCTAAGATTATGAGTTGAGGAGGTACCTGCGTTGGTAGAGGGACTTTCTTCACTACAGAGTTCCCTGTGCCATTGAGATCATAGGCCCAATTCCTATCCCATGTTTTAAGCACTGAATTTTTAAAAATTTCACTATTGTATCCTATACATAAGGCCAATAGCCAATATTCCATATCTATCTATCTATCTATCTATCTATCTATCTATCTATCTATCTATCAATCATCTATTTATCTATCTATGTATCTATACCAGGAGCTATTGAGGAAAAAAATTCCTTCCAAATCTATCCCTTCCTCGTCTCCTCCCTACAGCCTCTCAGTTAGAGATAGGTGCTACATGCATGTTAGATGCTGCTATATTTTGTCAAGAGGAAAAATGAAAACATCTTGCATGTTTTCAGTCCTTTTAAAATTTCTGACATTGTTAGATAGTCCATCTTTTTCCTAGTGTCTAGACTCTGACATTTTGCACTTCATGAGACCAGTGGTAGAATTCTAGGTCAGAAAGCTGGAAGAGACCATAGAGATTATCTAGTCTAAACCTTTCTTTTCCAGATAAGTAAACAAAAGCTCAGAGGAACCACTTTACTCTGTTCCCCCTCAGTGCCTTGGTGTGTAGCTCAGAAAAGTCATTTGTGCCTTAGTTTCTTCAGCTATCAAATAGAAAAAAAAACTAATAGTGTCCAAGTAAGAATAAAAATCAGACAACAGACAGGATGGCTTTGAAATGTGTTATGCAAATTCAGGTTATTATCATCAAGTGCCTTTAACTGGCAGCTGGTCAGAACCTGAACTAGGGGACCTTAGATTGTCTCTAGTCATGCTGAAGGTGATTTCCTCCCTCTGAGTCAGTTCTTAACCAGTAACTTGGCTTCACATTAGAGGGGGCTGGGCTAATACAAGACTAGAGTTTAGGTGAGACATATCACCGTTATTTCTTTAGAAATACCATGGTACTTTCCGTCACAGAGAAGGAGGCTAATTCCTTCCCCCTAATACTCCATCATCATTTCAACTGGTGGGGATGGTCTTCTCCAGTCTCTGGGCCAAACAGTGTTACTATGTACTGGATAGAAAACCTCTTATCTCCTCTTGACTGAGGCAAAAATCCTAGCCCTCATCTTTCTACTGGGGGTTAAAGTCTGGCCATGTCATTGGGTGTCTGAAATGAAAGGCCTTATACACCGCCCGGTTTGTTTAAATAACTCCTTGTAGAGTAATTAGATTATACTTAGTGTTTCAATAAAATAGAAATAACTTTCAAGAGAGGAGGTAGTGAAATATAGTGGCTAGACAGCCAGCCTGAGAGTCAAGATGACCTGGATTCAAGTTCCACCTTTGACATATTCTGGTTCTGTGATCCTGCATAAGTCATTAAGCTTCTCAGAAGTCCTAGAGACTCTCTTACAACTGTAAGTTGCAGAAGATGTGCTTATCTGCATTGGTAGAGGGAATTTAATCACTGACAGCTCACTCAAACAATAAAGTCACAAGTTTGGTCTAAAAAAAAATCTCAACAGTTTCCTTCCTTCCTTCCTTCCTTCCTTCCTTCCTTCCTTCCTTCCTTCCTTCCTTCCTTCCTTCCTTCCTTCCTTCCTTCCTTCCTTCCTTCCTTCCTTTTCTTTCCTTCCTTCCTCCTACCTTCCTTTATTCCTTCCTTCCTGCTTTCCCTCCCTCCTTCCTTCCTTCCTTCCTTCCTCCTTCCTTCCTTCCTTCCTTCCTTCCTTCCTTCCTTCCTTCCTTCCTTCCTTCCTTCCTTCCTTCCTTCCTTCTTTCCTTCCTTCCTTCCTTCCTTCCTTCCTTCCTTCCTTCCTTCCTTCCTTCCTTCTTTCTTTCTCTTTCTTTTGAACTTAAATTTAGGCTGTTACATTGGATTCCAAGGGCAGTTTTATTTTTTGTTTTTAAAATTGAATTGACCTTATCTTACTTAGGCATGTGGATATGAATTGGCCATCGAAGAAGTGTGTATTTAACTAAATAATTTAGTTTATTGTTGTCTTTCTTATGTTTTTCCTCTTTTGGACGCCACATTCAGAGTAGCCATACAACTTCCCTTTGGAACAGACTTGCCCTTTTTTCTACATTGACCAAGCTCTTAAGATTCTTGACCAAGTATTACCCAAAATAGGAACTGGATGTGACTCATTGACCATACAAATTAGAAGCAGTGGGAGTATTGGCTATATCCACTTCTGATAAATCTGCTAAAATTTCCACAACTTTTATTCCGGGTCTCTGTTTATCACACGGTACTGATTTTCTTTGGTAAGGCTCCAAATGGCTCCTTCAATTACTTGTAATTTCTAAAAGTTGTTCTCTTGTTCTTTTTAGCCAGTTCCCACAGTCTTGCTTCTCATCCTTCTCTGTGACATACTTATCTGGGTAGGAGTTTTTATTTTTTTCCTTTTTCTTAGAATTCTGGGGATTCCTAAATACATAGAGAAGTGTTTCTAGAGACTGAAAAAAACACATCTCATTGGTGAAGCTAGAGGCAGACTTGGCTTTTCCTGTGTCTGGAACAAGTTCCAAGAATGTATAGTCAAGGGAATAAGGTTGGTTGGGGCTGGTGGGAGAGGGGTGGAAGGATAGAAGTTTGAATGGGGGAAAGGGCGATGAAACAGTGGCAAGACCTTACACCAAGTACAGAGAAGGTGCTTCAACCCAGCAACAGATTGCTCAGCTTGAAAATCTGCCCTGCAAGCTAATGTCCTCCAGTCTTCCCAAGTCCTACAGAAATCCTAGGAAAAAAATTCAAGTTGAAAGACATTAACATAGACTTCTTCTGCTCCTAGAGGCTTCTTACTCATATGACAATTCTCTCTCACCCCCCAGCCTCTAACTTGTATCAGACCAAAGTGAACCCTTCAACTGATAGACCCCCTGAAAGATTTAAAATATTAGGCACAGGAAACAGGTGCATCATTAAACTAATAGCAGTTAGCAAATTTCCCCCAGAATGAGAGTGAGATGGATGTTGCCTGATTTAAGAGAAGTCTGTTAACTCAACCATCTGGTCATTAATTTAAAATTGTCTGGTATTTTATATTCAGCGGGTTCTTATATCTGTGTGTATAAATGTATGCAGACAGACATTCTACCTCTAATCCTGGGCCCTGGGAACCTCCCATTTCTAGTTCCACCCAGAACCATCACATTGCTGTTCTGTGGCCATAATCGTAGTCTCCTTTCCACCTCTTGCCCTGGGAACAATAATCCAATCAGACAGTTGTTCTGTGGTCTACTCACTGTCCTTTTGACTTCTTTGACTAAAATAGCTCTTCTTACCCCCCATTCCAAATGTGCTCTTTCCCTTTTAGAATATAAGCCCTTTGAAGGGGCTATCCTGCTTTTTTGTAGCTGTATCCCCACCTCTTAACACAGTGAATGCTTAGTAAATGACTTTTCATTCTCTCATATGTATCCATATCTATTTATCAATATCTATATCTATGTATATGTGTGTGTTCTACAATCACTAATGGCACATCCAAGAAAAGTGAGAAGGAGAAGCTCAGGAATTGTTGTCAAGATTACATCATCACCACTTTGGGACACAGGGTCCTCACCTAGCCCTATTATGTATAGTGTGCTTAAGAGCACAAGCAACTGATAGTACAGTCTATCATGCAAGACTTTCCCCAGGGACACACACAACACAAGAAACACAAATATAGACACTTAAGAAAATCTGCCCAGAGTAACTATGTTCGTCAGAGCTACAAGGCTCTCTTATTCTCTGTCTTTTCAGCAAAGTCACACCACAGTATACAAACCAGTATGCTGCAGTATACAAACTAGGTAAGGAACACAGAAGAGATGTCTGAGACAGCTTTGCTTTTACATGTGACTATCTAGCCTCAAAGAGGTAGAGAGAATGATATGCATCTTCAGATTATGAGCAATACTGTCAGTCTTCCTGCCTTGTAGAACAACTGTTTTGCCTCTCTGGTTATGGCAGAATACATAAGCTCTGGGTTCTCTCTGACAAACCTGTGCATGGACTACCAAGTTGGGCTCCCAGAGAGAGGCTACTACTTCTTCCTTCAGGGTTTTAGGGGTAGCTCCAGGGGTTTGGGGTACCTTCCCAATAGTATCATTCATAGGCCCCCATCCAGAGTGTTCCCCCAATAACAATCACCAATTAATATTTTCCCAACACCACTTAACCAGTTAACACCAATATGTTTATTTACTGAGATATTTGCTGAGAAGGTAAAGTGAGAATCATGGTAGAACAACCCCAGACCTGAAGCACACTATCCTCTACCACCTCCATCCCTGAGGAACATAGGCTCCAATTTAAAGTGGTTGCTACAAAACATTCCTACCATCAAGTTCACTTGGGGGGGGGCATAGATGAGGGATGAGTCATTCTTTTACTTTGTTTGCAGGACACAGTGTCTCAACCATGGGGAGGATTCACTTCAGGACTGGGCCAAGGAGGTGCTTTTCTCTGCTGCCTCCTCATCATAAGCGGCCACTTGCTTCTGCTACCAGCTCCAGTTACTGATGAGACCTTGGTTAGCCCTTCTGACCTTTCAAAACTCACACATTTGTAGCCTAGTTCAGTCCATCTCCAATACTCACTCACCTAACATCAGAAGAGAGTAAATGCAACAGAGGGTTGAAGAAATAGAGGTAGCTTGCATTTATGGTCACTTGGCAGCCAGGTGGAAAAATAAGGCCAGCTGGCAGCAGACATGGCAGGCTGCTTTAAAATGGCAACATTAATATGCAAGGCTATTATGAAGTCCACGTGAAATAATAAATATGAAAGTACTTTGTAACTGTACTTTATAAAGGTATACTATTCACAATGTATATTTGTATACAACTATACACACATGTATTACAAATATGTATTTATAGAAATATATTTATGTGTATATATATATATATATATATATATATATATATATATGTACATGTATATATGCATATATATGAGGGCAGCTAGGTGGTGTAGTGGATAGAGCAGTACGCCTGGAGACAGGTAGACCTTAGTTTCATCTGACCTCAGACACTTGTTAGCTATGTGTCCTTGGGCAAGTCACTTAACCCTGTTTGCTTCAGTTTCCTCATCTGTAAAAAATGAGCTGGAGAAGGAAATAGCAAACCACTCCAGTGTCTTTGCCAAGAAAATCCCAAATGGGGTCACAAAGAGTCAGACATGATTGAAATGACTGAACAACAAAAATGTGTATATATACTTATTCTTGAATGCTTTAAAAATGATATAAATTCTGCCCTGTATTTTTTTCTGTGTGGCTGGTATGATATAGTCAGTTTCGCCAACTTCATCTTCTTAGGTGCTGTTTGGAATTCATCATACCAATACATTGAGTACTGAGGTGTTTCAGTGAAAATGAGTCCCACTGTTATCAGTAGTGATGATAACAGGTAACAATAGAAATGCTGGCAAATCTGTTCCATTTTTCAACTATTTGTTATTCTATTTCTAGAGTAAGCCATATAACAGGCTTTTCTCATGAACATTGATTGTCTTTCAAAGAGATTGGTCTGGGGCAGCTAGGTGGCACAGTGGATAGAGCACCGGCCCTGAAGTCAGGAGGACCCAAGTTCAAATCTAGCCTCAGACCAAACACTTGACACTTACTAGCTGTGTGACACTGGGCAAGTCACTTAACCCCGATGGTCTAAAAAAACCCAGAAACTTAAAAAAAAACAAAAGCAAAGATTTTGGTCTAGCAATCCTTCTAGGAAAAAAAAACAAACAAGTAGACCAAAAAAAAATGTTTATTACCCAACTATGACATGTAGTCATATAGAGATGGGTAGTCCATTATTACTGCATACAACTTTGGCACTGCAGATAGATAGACAATGAGATGGGTCTTGAATTGAATAGGAAGAAAAGAATAGATTGGCTTATAAAGGGAATTTGTGCAGTGCTTTCAACAGTTCCAAGATACTTTGTGACACAAAAAGTCATATCCTTCCTGAGATGCTAAGTGGCTGTGAGTACTGTAATGCCACAGACTCCAAGAACAAAATTGCAAGTGAACCATGGGATAATGGTAGGTTGGTTGTAGCATATGGTCAATGGTGACTTGTATGTGAGAAGATGAATATATGATAATATGTGTCTGATATTATTTAATGATAATATGTAACCTAACTCTTCCTGACTCCAAGTCCAGGGCTCTATTCATCATACCATGACAAGAAATAGGTAATTAGAGAAGGAAGTGAGCTAGTTACCTAAGAAATATTAACATATTTGGGCTTTTAATATTTTGGGTAAATATTCTGTGGAGGATTTATGGAAAGACTTAGAAAAAAATTTATTATACAGGACAAGAAAAGATGGATGAGTTATGACCTGCACCATTGGATCACATTGATGAGATAATAGAGCTATTCATGTAAAGTATTTATGTAAAGTATATCTGTATACATGTACTTGCATGTATACATATACTACATATGAATATTTAAAAAACTCTACTTTTGGGAAATTTCCGTGATAATTTAGGATTAAATATAAAATACTTTTTTATTTCAGTCCTTGAGACTCGTTCTAAAACAATTCATTCAACTAAACTCATTCTAAACTCATTCTTCTATCTCGGTAAGTAGAATATACTGAGACAAATTCAATTGTTGTTTGCTGATTTAGGACCATCATTTTGAACATTCATTTGTATTATAATTGTAGAAAGTGTATGCACTTGGACTGAATGTGGATTTGAACCTCTCCCAAATCCCACTGAACCCCTATTTAATTTGGTTACCTTATTTGTCTTGGGTCCTATCTTGGAAGTTGTTTTTTTTGGGGGGGGAAATCCCCATCGTGGATTCGTTTTCTTGTGATTTACCTCCCTTTGCTAAAAGTGGATTTTAGACAAAGAAAAATCTGATTGAGAATTATAATTGGTTGTGTTCCATTTAATTTTATTTTTACTAAACCCACCCACCCACATGTGTACATGTATATATTTACATATATAGTCTATACACATATAGAGGTGTGTGCATATGTACATCTCTCTCTATGTGCGTATATTTGTGGGGGGAAGGTATACACATGAAATCAATGATGAGGACAATTTATAGCCACTGGCATAGAAAGATGATGATTCTTATTCACTATTAATACGAGATGCTATATGAGTTGTCTAATAGTAGTTGTGTGTTGTGTTGAATCATCCCCACTCTTTCACCAGCTCCCTTTTGTGACTAAAGATATACATTTTCAAGATGGCTGACCAGGGTTCTAGGCATATGAGTACAATACATACTCTTTTTCTTCAGAAAGAGAATATAAGTTCCTTGGGGTCAGGGACTGTTTTGTTGCTGTCTTTGTATCTCTAGTGCCTGGCATATTCATAGGCATTTCATAAATATAACCTTGCATTTGAAGAGATCCCAAAGCTCCTTTAGTGGTTAGCTATTAACAAGGTACAATGATTCAAATTTCAACAGAATTGAGAAGGCAGAGTTTTACATTTCCTTCCTCATTTCAACTGCTTTGAAACAGGGAAATGCATTTTCTCCTCTGAAAGTCAATCTCAAGTTTCTTTTCTTTCTTTCTTTTAAAATAGCTTTTTTTGTTTGTTGATGGTGAAAGCCACATGCCAGGCACAGCCCAGAGATGGAGAGACTAGAAGCTCCATTAACAAAATCTTATCTAAATTGGGCAGGACTGAGTTTGGAAAGGAGCCATGTGAAGAGAAGGTATCCAAAAGGAGTAGGCTTGAACATTTTGGCACTTAACTTCATTTGTTAAAATAGAGTCCTCAAAGCACAAAGCGTAATTATGTTAGCAAAATAATTACCTGGCTGTAAAGTGAAGGGGTTGGACTAGATGACCTCTGGAGTCCCTGCCAGCCCCATGATGATCCCATCAGCCTGTGCCCTTTACCACTGCAATGGTGAACTACTACAACTAATGTTCCCCTAAAAAATTTCTGTCACAAATTAGCTCTATGATCTTTGGCAAATTAGTTTAGTTTTCTGGACCTCTGAATATTAGTTCCCTTATTTGTAAAAAGGGTATACTGGAATGAATTATCTCACAAGACCTTCCCAATTCTAATATTCTTTTATCTCTCTTGACCAAGGAACGGTCTCTTTGGATCGCCATTTCTAATTTATTGTTAATCTCCTCTCCATCACTCTTGTAGTACATTTGTTAACAGTTTAACAGAATCAGAGTCTTAGATGTGGGTTTTAGAACTTGTGATCCCCTTCCATCAAATATCAGAGTCAGTTAATTCTTTGATAAGAATTCACCTAAGCACTTTGTTGATTCAAAACCATCCTCATTTCTGACTTTCTTAATCACTATCACTCAGCTTTTGTTTTGCTTCTTAAGATTTGCTTTCTTCTTGAAATCTGTTTCAGAAAGTTTGAGAAATCCACCTGCCTGACAATTTAGAAAACATGGCAGGGGGGTGGGGGGGGACCCTGAAAAAGAACCAGTAGCTACGACTTCATAACTGAAACTGTCAGGTTTTGGTGTGTCACCCTGATATTGTAAGCCACACACAGGAAGCCCACCTTCATTTCTATAGTGTTTGACTCCAGATATTATCAATGATATTAAATTACTCAGGGCTGGCACCATTTCTAAATATGTCTTCATCTATCAATATGCATCATTCTCAGATATTAAAAGATTAAGGTGACTTTCATTTTCTACCCAACATTGACAAATCCAGTACCTATCACAACAGGTTAAATCATAATATTCAGCTAAAGTTATTCGGAAATTTCCTGAAATGTCTGTTTAGCCAGGTAATTATTTTGCTGGCATAATTAGGCCTGGTGCTTTGAGGCCCCTATTTTAGCAGTGAAGTTGGAGTAAACCTGCTAAAATGTTCAAACCTGACTCTATTTCCCACTCCCTACCCACCCACTGGAATGCCTTGATAGCGGTATCTAAAAGGATTTTGATATTCACTATCCCTATGGTTTCCATATTCTTTAAGTTGCTCACAGATAAAAAAAATTCTAACTTACCTGATGAGTCAAAACCAGGAAGTTTTGACATCTTTGATTTGGAGGACCTTCAGATGTCATTCCGTATGGAGCACTTATCAGTACTTTATCAGCACTTTCTAGTTCCCTCTTTGGTACCTGGGGAAGCACAGCTGGGAGGATGAATTTGCTTGTGTGCATGACCATATGGTTAGTTTCAAATGTATCCTGACTTGCAAATCCATTTTAAGAACTTTCTTAGTTGATATTTTGGCACTTAATACTGAAATAGATCTGTAATCTCATCAATATTGCAGGTCTTTCCAACAATGCACAATCTATCCATGTCTGTTCATCCTATGTGACTCTTATCCATGTTCCTCCCAAAATTCACCACAGATGGTCCACCTAACATCCTGGAGTCCCTCTTTACTGTCTCCCAACATCACAAGGGTACCAATGGGGGACTCTGTCTACTTGTCATTCCTTACTCTTGCCATATGACCAGGCCATTTTCTCTTCCAAACATAAAATTCCTTGATGACTTCCTTTATTTCTGTCCCTCTTCAGAGTTCCATGTTACTTCTATGATCTGTTCATGCTCACTACACACCTTTCCATTGTCTTCTATATGATGTCCATCTTTAGTCCTTTGGATACAATGATGTTCCACATCTGGTTGCCATATAGCAAGAATGGTAAACTTCTAAACAATTTTTTAAATGGGCTTTTGTATTTATGGGAAGCTAGGGGTCCATCAAGGGAAGGAGGAAGATAAGAGAATAAACATTTATATAGTTCCTACTATGTGCCAGATACTGTACTTTAGCAATATCCCATTTGATCACCACAATAACCTACAAGGTAATCCATTTTACAGTTGAGGAAACTGGGTCAAACAGAGATTTAGTGAGTTGCCCAAGGAAACACGGCTAGTAAGTCTGAGGCTGGATTTGAACTTAGTCTTCCTGACTTTAGGTCCGACCCTAATCATTGTGCCACCTAGCTGCCTAGATAATAACTTTATAATTTCCTGAAAGGAACTCAACCCACTCTCCTCCACACAGTCCTGCTGTGATGTCTCATTGTAGTGTGGAGATTCCCCTGAGTTCTCAAAGGATAGGCCAACAGAATATAAAACTCTAGCAGATTCTGCTGCCGCAGTGGGAGAGCTTTGAGAGTGGCCTCAGGAACAGAAAAAGTCTGTTTTGTGAGAACATCTAGTTAATCATGGAAAGCCAGATCACAATTAAACTGACCACCTGGTGAGGAAATTATCTTAGCCATGGCAACCCACGAAAGGAAAAAAAAATTAAATGGCCTTTAGTCTTGAAATTATGGATTATAAAAATACTCTCCTGAACTGTATTACAAGTAGATTAAAAATAGCAGGAATAGGGGTTAGGAATAGTAGTTGTAGTTTTTATATTTAACAGTTGAATTATTTCAGCCTTTTGAGACGTGTCAAAGGTGATCAAACAGAAAGGCAGGACAACATAGTAGAATACATTGATCAGGCTCTCCTAGCATAAATAGGACAAGAATTGTGATGGCAAAGGCTGCCATTTTGTGTCCTTACCTTTCTGGGGCTTTCTTAAGGCTTTGAAGTCTCTCCTGAGGATGATTTCCCTCCCTTCTCACTCTCAACCCCTTAAAAAAAAAAGACCAGGTATGGTCTCAGAGGTCTGACCTTGGTCAGGGTCAGTATCTCTTTTTGGCTTAGTCCTGATCCTGGAGTTTTATACTAAAATAAAGCTTCAGAATGTGTCTAGGTTTCCCCAAATGCGGACACTAGGATCCCCAATTCCTGAATTGGCCCTCAATGTGTAATATGCGTATCAAGTGTGAGACAGCCTTTATTTTGCCCAATACAGAAAATGGACAAAAAGGATTCACAGGAGCTTAAGAATAAGTATAGAAACATAAAAGATTTATATATCCTAGTTTTTTTCTCTTTGGAAAGTAAAGATATTATAGGGCTGCTTAATGAAATTCCTCTTTACCATCTACATGCACTGTCCAAAGCAACTGACAGCAACCTCATGGAGGGTTGACAGGGTCTAGATCTCTTGCTTCTTCACTGCCCCTTTCCCACCACCAACTATATGGGCCATGTTGATATTTCTCTTTCTTCCCCAGGTATTTAAGAAACTCTTTTCCCTTTAGGAGATCTGGTAATCAAACACTCACACCAAGACATTCTTGAACTCTGCATTGCCTGTGAGAGAATCACCTAAGGCTAAGAAGATCGGTTTTCAAGAATTCCATTTCTAGTTCCATTTCTGCCACTGCTTTTGGAACTTTGAGCAAGTCAATCATCTTCTCTTGACCTTGGTTTCCTTATATAGAAAAATGAGTGAGTTGTAATAGGACTTTTCCAGGTGAAAAATTTTTTGGTTCTCTGAATGACTGCTAATGAAACCATACCTTGTATATTGCAAATATGTAGTCCCCTAGAAGTATGATGGCCTTACTCAGTGTTGGGAGTTGTGGTGGGAAAACATTCTTATAACCATTATGGGATGAACCACAAGAAAAATGCACTCCATTTATGTTGATTTTTAAAAAAGGGGAGCTGAGACGAGCAAATCAAGGTTTTGCACTATAAATCACTGTCAGGGAGTAAAATGAATGCTCTCCACAGATGGCTACTGGGTAATGCTTTGTGATAAATCTTAGTGCTGACCAACTTTCTTGGGATGGATGTGTATTTTCTAATAAAACATCAAACAACAAGGAAGGAATAGTATACAGTCATCTTTTTTAGTATTCGTGACCTGGAGGTCTGGCTGAGAGAGCCTCATTTTCCTGCAAGAGCATCGACATCATCTTAGCAAGGAAGCAGCTGAGACAAATGGTAGTTTGCTGCTATGCAGAATGAAGAAGCTCCATTTCTGAGGAAACGTTCCCAGTTAGAACCACAGAATGGTAGAGCTGCAAGGGAATTTAGGAGTCATTTTGTTCAAATTCATCATTTTGCAGACGAGAATACTGAAGCCCTAATGGTTAAGTGATTTGCCCAAGATTACCCAGTGACAGAGTTCAGCCTGGAACCCAAGCCCCTTGACTCTCAGTAATCTTCACAAATTTAATTTTTGAAATATGATGAATATCATATGTGCACTTAACATGTTACAAGGAACACAAAGTATGTTGAAGCTAATGTCAGCAGTGAGGAAGAGCTTATAAAAATTTTATTAATCAAAGTTCAATTCAAGAATTTTATGGCGTAAGGTCCTATGCCTTGAATTAATGATATGAAACTTTTGACTAAATTGTGATTCCTGTGCATGGAAAGATCTTCCTTCTTTGAAACACAGAATCATAGAGTTCAAAGAAATTTCAGCAGTCATCTATTCTAACCATTGCCTGAAATGTGAATTCCCTCTACAACATTCACAAGGGATGATCTGGTCTTTACTTGAAGACCTGCAGAGGTGGGGAACTCACTATTTATCTAAGCAACCCATTCCATTTCTAGGTACCTCTAGTTGTTAAGTTGTTCCTGGAATCAGGAAGACCTGAGTTTAAATCTGACCTCAGACATTTACTAGCTATGTGGTCCTGAGCAAATCACTTAACCTGTTTGCCTCAGTTTCCTCATCTGTAAAATGAGCTGGAGAAGTAAATACTGGAGTGATTTGCCATTTTACCAAACCACTCCAGTGTCTTTGCTAAGAAAACCCAAAATAGGATCACAAAGAGTTGGACATGTCTGAAATGACTAAACAACAATTGTTAAGAAGTTTATACTAATGATACTAGTCCTGTTGTACTCTGACCAAACAACATATGGGATACTGTGCTCAGTTTTGAGAATCACGTTTTAATGAAAGAGCTAAAAAACATCTAGAGGAAAGTAATCAGGATGGGCTAAGGACCCTTCCGGGAGCCACAATTTAATGAAAAACCCAGAGAAGGATAAAGGACTAGTCCATGCTTAATCAGGATTGTTTAGCCTACAATAGAGAAGACTTGGGAATAGAGGTGTCAAGATAACAGTCCTCAAGTGTTGTGTAATACATATAATCTTTGAAGTAATATAAATGGGAGGAATGTGATGTGCTGGGAAGATCACTGGCTCCGTCATTAGAGAATCTGAGTTCCATTCACCTCTGGTACTTACTACCTGGATGATCTTGGGCAATTCTCTTAACTTCTCCGGGTTTCAGTTTCCTCATTTATAAAATAAGAAGATTGAACTAGATGGGAGTCTGAGGGCCCTTCCAGCTCTAGATGGGTGTCTGAGGGCCCTTCCAAATCTAGATGGCTGTCTGAGGGCCCTTTGAGCTCTAGATAGATGGAATTATGATCCTGTGGAAAAACAATGGCAAAAGTGAGTGCTGGGAGATTGTGATGACCAAGCATGGCCCCAAAGAAGAAATATGAGAAGGTACCAGCCTGACTTCTTAGCAGAGATGGGGACTAGGGGCATGAAACAGCATAAAATTGGCAGACTTTCCTTTAGCAGATGTATAAGCACTTTCATCTCTTCTGTATGCACACTTCTACCCACCCCCAGTCTATTTTCAGTTTAAAGTCCTCCAGTTCAGACCTTCAGAAACATTCTTCATCTTATGTTATGATCTAAAACTCCAAGCCTTGTTCTCTGGTACTAAACCCCTTGTAGCTAGTCATTTCCCGTATCATCCTTTCTCTTCTCAAGTTCATGCCTTCAATTGGAAGCAGTGAGGAAAATGCCACCTGTGTCCTCCAGTGCTGCCTTCATCTTCAAAATATCTAGAGATTCTTTCCAGGTTCCTTTTAGTTCGAACATGTTTTGTTCCTACATATATCACCAGTAGTGAGTAGCGATATGATAAGTGTCTCAAGGCACTCTTTCACATTCAAGATCTGGTTGACTCTCAGCCTTTTCTGGAACCTTCTCTACCCTGTTGGAGTCACCATCTATCACAAAGCTTCTCTTCTTGTGGTAGAACAGATATTTATGCTACTGGTGCCACCTATGGATGCTTTTTATTGTTTGTATAGAGATTTAAAGACATATCCATTAGCTAGCACTAATGAAGACTAGC
The DNA here is from genome assembly GCF_003287225.1 of Phascolarctos cinereus. NCBI lineage: Eukaryota > Metazoa > Chordata > Mammalia > Diprotodontia > Phascolarctidae > Phascolarctos > Phascolarctos cinereus. The sequence goes on from NW_027555847.1 coordinate 573,401,877, forward strand.
ACAAAAGACTCTAGTTTCAACAAATAAATGATTATTATTGAAAATGAAAGTATAAATAAGACTATTAATTTGCTAATTGATCTTTCCTAGCTTAGATTTGGTCTGATCGTTAGCCTATGTACTCTTTCTTTACACACACACACCTCAGCATAGTTTTTTTTGGTGGCTATTAGTTAAATTAAATTTAATTAGTTAAAATTAATTAGAATAAATAAATATTTACTGAGTATTCCTTCAAGAGATGATCATTTAAAGAAGACAAGACTACCAAAGTAGAGGCACAGACACACAGACACATGAATAATTTATTGATTGTCCACAATATTCTGTGAAAACTCACATATTGATGCTTCTTAAGATAGATGAAAGTATTACAATCCAGATCCTACTCCTTTGTCAAGGCAAAAGAAACTATATATTGAAATAATACTGCTGCTTTATCTTAGCTGGAAGGCCAAGAAGCAATATTCAATTCAATGGAAAATTTGACAGAAGAATGTTCTAAACTTAATCTCCATCTGGAGCTCTTTTCTATCTGAACTAAATAATGATTGATTTATAATATCCATACCCTTGGGTTGCCTACTGGGTAAGATAATCAGCACAATGGATCCATGATTGCTCTCTCCCCAGGTCACTGATTATTGATAAAGGTTAAAGAAAAGGCACAGACTGTGAGATTCTATCATAATTTGTACAGAATAAGAGAACTGCAGAATTCAAAGGGGTCTCAGAAGTCATCTAGTCTAACTACCTTCCCAATGAAGAAATAGTCTCTATGAGTTTCTTTGATGTCATCCAAACTTCTGATTGAACAATTGAGTGATGAATTAATTGCTTTGTCAGGAAGACCACTCTAAAGATGAATGACTTTAACTATTAGATTATTATTTAATTATTATAAATTGTTTAATACTTATATCATTATTATTTAATTATTCTTCTTCCTTATATTGATTGTAAGTCTGTCTCCCTATAATTTCCACAGCTACTGTGTCTTAGACTTAATTTTTTGCTTCCCTTTTGGAGCCACATTGAATCAATCTCCATCATCTTCCCGTATGGCATTCCTTCACTTGAAGATAGCCGTCATGTTTCTCTTTAAATCTTTTCTTCTTCAGACTAAACATCTCCCCTTTTACTTTGGCCATTCTTCACAAGGCAGTTTTCAGAGTCAGCCTCCTGGTCTTCCTCCTCTGAATGTGAGGTAGTTTGTCAAAGGGTAAAAAAACAAAGCAAATAAATGAATAAACAAATCAAAAAACTCACTGACTTGAGAGTTAAGAGGCCTGTGTCCTAGTTTCAGCAGGGCCACCAGTAGTGATCAAGTGTCACCTTGAGCAAATCACTTATCTTAGTTTTATCATCGAAATTGAGGGTGATTGGGTGATTTTTAAAGTCTTTTCTAGCTTTAATGTTCTATTTTCTTCAATAAATATTTGGTGTGATTGGTTAATTAGGTTCTGGAACAACTATCTGAACCAATCTATGTCCCTCTTCAAATTGTATTAAATTTCCTGACCTGGTAATGTGCAATATCCCTCCCCAGAATGTGAGCTTGGTGAAGCCCAAGATTGTTTCATTTTCCAGCCCTACACAACATGTTGTTGTATTAGTTAGTCATTTTTTAGTCATGTCTGACTCTTTGCGACCCCATATGGGCTTTTCTTGAAAAAGATACTGGAGTGGTTTGCCATTTCCTTCTCCAGATCATTTTACAGATAAGGAAATTGAAGCTAACTGGGTTAAGTGCCCAAGGTTACACAGCTAGTAAGTATCTGAGTGTAGTTTTGAATTCAGGTCTTCCCGACTCTAGGCACAGCACTCTCTCTGTTAGGACACCTATAATAAATGTTTAATTGAATTGAACTGAATTGAATTGAACAACAGTAGCTTTTCCTGGGTGGCAGAGTGGAGTCAGGAAGAGATGCATCTTTAGCCCCTATGAAGAAATAATGGGAGGTGAGGTGACTCAACCCACAATTCAGTCGTTTTTCAGTAATATCTGTTTCTTTCTAACTCCATTTGGAGTTTTCTTTTCTTTCTTTTTTTAAAATTAATTTATTTGGAATTATCAAAAATCACTTCCATAAGCTTTTGAGTTTTAAATTTTTCTCCCCCCTCCCTCCCTCCTTCCCTCCTCAATATAGCTCAAAATCTGATATAGGCTATACATATACATTCCTATTAAACATATTTTCACATTAGTGATGTTGTAAGTAAGAATTAGAACCAATAAGAGGAACCACCAGAAAGAGGAAACAAAACACAACAGAAGAAAAAAAAATAGCAAATACTATGCTTCGATCTGCATTCAAACTCCATTGTTCTTTCTTTGGATATGGATAGCATTTTCTATCACGAGGCCTTTGGAGATGTCTTAGATCCTTGTATTGCTGAGAAGGGTTAAGTCTATCAATATTAGTCATTATACAACGTGGCTGTTATTGTGTACAATGTTCTGGTTCTGCTCACTTCACTCAGCATCAGACCATACAAGTCTTTACAGGTTTTTCTGAAGTCCGTCTGCTAATCATTTCTTATAGCACAATAGTATTCCATTATATTCATATACCACAACTTGTTCAGTCATTCCCCAATTGATGGGAGTCCCTCGATTTCCAATTCTTTGCCACCACAAAAAGAGCTGTTATAAATATTTTTGTACATGTGAGTCCTTTTCCCATTTGTATGGTCTCTTTGGGATAGAGCCCTAGAAGTGCTATTGCTGGATCAAAGGGTATGCACATTTTTATAGCCCTTTGGGCATAGCTCCAAATTGCTCTCCAAAATGGTTGTTCATTTCACAACTCCAACAACAATGCATTAGTGTCATTTGGAGTTTCCTTGGCAAAGATACTGGAGAGGTTTGCTGTTTCCTTCTCCAGCTCATTTTACAGACTAGGAAACTGAGGCAAATAGGGTTAAGTGACTTGCCTAGTGACACAGCTAGTAAGCTAGTAAACGTCTGACTTCAGATTTGAGACTTGGGGAAGACCTTCCCTTAAAAAGGCCAAGGTCTCCCACTACATCTAGGGCCATTGCCTATCTAGGACCATTGACCTAGCTTTCACCACTGGACTCTGCTGACTCTGGAGGAGAGAGTGAGGCTGATGACTGTACAACTCTGCTTCACTTCAGTCCAATTCATTTGCAAGTTAAGACATCACCCTGCTGATGTCATTAGTCTTCTTCCTCAGTGAAGGTAGAACAACAACAATATCTTTGTTAGTTCAAACCCAACTGCATACACTTTCTAGCTGTGTGACCCCAGGCAAGTCACTTAACCTTGTTTGCCTTAGTTTCCTCATCTGTAAAATGAGCTGGAGAATAAAAAGCAAACCACTCCAATATTTTTGCCAAGAAAACCCCAAAGGGGTCACAAAGAATCTGACACGACTGAACAACAACAAGGCTTTTCCTGGGATACATCAGGTAGAAAATTGTTCTTTTTAAGCCCCAAGAGTATCGTTTTTAGTTATGGAGGCTGTAGAAACAGGACCAAGCAATTCTCATAACTGGGTAGGGAAAAGTTGTGTTTATATATAATCAGGCTTTTTTAGCTCCTTGTAATCTCACCAATCCCTGCCGGTTTCTTTTGAAAGTTTAAAGGTTTCTTTGGAAGAGTCTCATAATTGTCTGGCTCTGGGGGAGGGGAAAAGGGAAAGAGGAACAAATACCATCAAATACAACTTTAGCTTAGAAATAAGAGTACATTTCAGTGTGTTGGCTTGGCTAGCCTTTTCTTATTTATAGAATGTCGCATGTGTGTGCATCCTTTCTATTTCAGCCCACTTTGAAAATATTGCCCACTGTACCAAAGAATTCCAAAACATGGCATTAAGATGCAGTTGGCCGTAGATTCACCTCCTTACATAACACAAGGGGCTGTGCTCATAGGGTTCTGGTTTTTAAAAGGGAAAAATGGAAAGTCCTATTATTTCATCCCTATGCTGTAAGGCAGAAATGTCTTCACATTGAAATCAAAACCATCTTCAGTGTTATCTGAGATAATCAGATAAGAATAAGACCTGAGTGGCAGAAGATGAGGGCTTTTAGGAACAATTTACTTATCTGAGAATAGTTCCAATTCTATAGACACATCATGTAGGCAGGAGGTGGCAGATCGATAACTAATATAGCCTTGCCATGTTAGCAGAAGTCAAGGAAGTCTTCCAGCATGTCAGGTGGACTCCCTGTAGAAAACTTATCGGAAGACATGGGCAAGAGTAGCATATATGGACAGATTTGCGATTGGCATTGTTGGGAGGAAACTTCTGATCAGAACCATCACAGGTCCATTTGAGTATTTTGAATATCATGAGATTTTGGAAAATGAATGCCCAACTCTATACTGTACTGGGCTAGGCTCATTTTGTTTCATGGGTAATGGCTGAGTGGTCTCCATGGGACCAAGTAAAGGCTTCCAAGTTTGGAAGGCTGAGAAAGGGAGGAACTTATTGTACATTCAGGGAGACACAGTCATAGAGGGGTAAGCTGATCCCAGAAATCAGGAATAACACAGGGTGGAGCTGAAGAAACAGAAACAGTGTTGACTACAAGGGCAAAACCAGGAATTACAACCCGGACCAAAGGGACTAATGGAGGGAGGGGGAGAGGAGAAAGGGGTGTAGGGAAATATGTTGGACTAGAGTAGTTTAATATTGAACTAAGGAATAAACAAACCACGTGACTTGACAAAGAGGTCTCTCAAATTTTTGTACTAGCTTGTTCTATGGGAACAAGCCTATTTTTATTTCTGACTTGAGCAGCTGGCTCCACCCTTCAGCTCCCTCTGAATTCCTTCAGTTGGAAAGCTCCCTAGGGCACCTTCTCTACTGTCACTGGAAGCAGCTAACTTTAAGTTGAGGGGCGGGGATGGCAGGACGACCGAGACTCTCTAATGAAGTAAATACTTCCTTTTTCTAGAAATCTCGTTTCCTTTTCTCTTTCTTTTTACTTTTTGATATAAGGAAAGGTTCTTAGGCTGTCCTTGTAATTTTCAGATGCCTTCCAGTGAAAATTATCCAAAGGAGATAGAATTATACTCTTAACTGACATGTTTTGGTAGATATCAAAATGTATTCTTCTCTGAAGACAATATGGTTCTGGCTTTTCTTGAATCAATATTTCTAGCTCGAGGATGGGAAGGTCAATCAACCTTCATAGCATTTCATTGGAAACCAGTATCTTCTTGATATTAACAGATCACCCTCTGGTCTCACTCAGTAATTAGGTATAGCTACTTCTTGACCATCATTCACACATTAGATTTGTAATCCCAGTAGTAGGTGGTGAAAATATCATTCAACACTTAACTCTTATTCCTAAATTCATTTACAAAAGAGGCATATATATATATATATGTGTACACGCACACACATTATATATATGTATGTATGCACAATGTATATATGTAACAAAAAGCGAAAACGTTGGGAAAATGCAAGTTTTTCAAGTGACTACAAAACATTTTGGAAATAAGATATCTTGAATAATAATTAAGGAATAATAATTACTTCTTCTCTCTGGAGAAATATAGAACAGTGCAGTGGAAGGAGCAATGAACTTGGAGCCTCAATTTGACAAAACTTGCTTTGTCATCAGCCTGGCCACAATGTGTACTTCCAGTTACTCCCATAGTCCTTTGTGGTCATCCTTGCCATTGGAATGATCACATAAGTTGACCTCAAGAACCTACTCAATGTCCTGCTTTTCAAACACTATGCCTCCTTCCTACAAAAGTGAGCATATGACTTCACTAAAATGACCACATTTTAGGAAGCTTTCAGGCACTTTCACCTTTGTGTTTGAGTTCAAGGTCTTTATAGCTACAGAGATTATTGCTTTTTCTTTAATCAAGTAAAATGAATTTTTAAATAGACTTATTTTTAGATGCACAGATCAAAATTGATTAGATAAGTATTATATGTTTTGGAGCGACAAGGTCTGGTTTGAATCCCAGCTCTTTAACTTACTACTTGGATGAATTTAGGGAAGTGCCTTTACCTCTGAGCCTCAGTTTCCTCATGTATAAAATGGGGAAGTTGGACTGGATCAGTGGTGTCTGACTCAAATAGAAATGCAAATCAGAATAAGAATCCCTGTAACTGCATATTGACCTAGGTTTTAAGACAATGGACGTACATGGACAATGGGCCCCTGTATATAGCAAGGTTGTCCCCAACACGTAGGCATGAGGGTGCAGTCATTGTCTTCCTTGTCATGTGGCTTAAAGGGAAGCAGAATAGACATCTCTAGATTCTTTTCTCCACTTTCTTCTCCCAAGGAGACATTAATTCCTGCCAAGAGAAGAAGCAGGAAGTTGGGGCCATAGGCCACCACTTTGCTCTCCTCAGAGAGGGGGAATACCAGAAATATATCTAACTGCTCCTTTAAATATTATGCAGGGGTGGAGAATCTGTGGCCTTTGAGGCCATATGTGGCCTTCTAGGTCCTTGGATGGGGCCTTTTGATTGAGTCTAATCCTTTTATTAAGGGGATTTGTTCTGTGAAGTTTGGATTCAGTCAAAGGGACTCAATTGAGGACCTAGAGGGCCACATGTGGCCTTGAGGCTGCAGGTTCCCCACCCCTGGGGGATGTGATCAGGTTCAATCTAACTTCTGATTGTTATTTCATTATTAGGGGGAAGGTGCATGCCAAGCTTTATATTCAAAGCTTGACCCTTTCCCACCAAATACCAGTTCTATAATGAGCACACACAATTATTTAGCAAAGAAAACCCATTTATTCAAATCAACAGCAAAATAGATATTAGAGAAGGTGTAGGTAAGAAAATATATACCTGATAATACTGAGTGAAGGAGCTCTCCCGTTGGGAGTGAGATAACTCAGCTCAACTGAGAGAGTCTTAGATCTCACCCAAAGGGAAGTTCCCCAAAGTCCCTGTCATAGCAAATTGGGGATAGGGGCATGATGGAGATTGTCAACTCTTCCTTCAGCAACCCGAAGTGGAGTTGGCATCTTTCATCTTTTCTCTCAAAGCTTGAAGTCAGAAGCACCAGAAATGATTGCGGAGAGCCAAGTGACCTGACGAAAACTGAAGGGCTCTCTTCTCTCCTACTCTTCATTGATCCTCAGCCCCTCAGAAAGGGCAGGGCATTCATCTGCACCAATATGGAGAGAGTCCCATACCAATAGGCTTTGAGACTGGGGTATGTAATGTCATCTATATTTTATTGTATTTTTATTTTGTTAAATATTTCTCCATTACATTCTCCATTACATTGGTATGTTTGATACCTCTAGGCTAGATAAACTGGAAGGTCCCTCTTAGCTCTAAATCTGTGATCTTTTAATGGACCAAGCCAGAGACCAATCCTGGACTCAGTTTGTTAGATAGAAATGATGCTAGCTACATAAGTTTTTTGAACATTAAAATAAGATTTCTAACTTTATCCACAGGGTTTAAGTGAAGAATGATGAAAATAATAACAATTAACAAATAAAACATAATGAGTTATTAAATAACAGTGCTACAGGAAAAGAAATGTTTTGCATTGTTTCATGAAATTTCTCCTGGGACATTACAAACTCTTTAACCTTAGAGTCTAAGGAAACCACCCTATCTCCTCCTACCTCCACCCTAATCCCTCTACTCCTCCCCCTCACCTAGGCTAATCTTAGAGCACTGAAAAGACTAAAAAAAAAAAGAAAATAATAATCTCATTAGGCAAGGCTCTCAATTTTTTGCTTACTGACAATATTGTGAAGAGATGTTGCACGTGTCAGGGGAACAATTCTTTGTTGGGCCAATTTTCACTTCAAGGTTTGGGGCTTTCCCTGCCTGCCTCATGTATGTCCCTCACTTAAATACTTCTGCTCCACTAGGCACCCCTAGCCCCCTCGACCAACACAGAGAAGGAGAAGTGGGCTTCTTAAGTGGTCAGATGTGCAGAGGTGCAGGTGTGTTAATACATGATGTCATCTCATTGCACTGGAGAAGTTAAAAGGTCACCATTTAGCTGTCCAATTAGGTTAGGGAGAAAAAGCAAAAGGCAGCTTCCCACACCAGGGGAGAAAAAGGCAACATCTGCTCACATAAGCCCGTTTTGTCAGATGCCAAGATATTATATGAGTGTTGGTTCCACTGAGTATGAGGATGTTGTTATGTAACTGCAGAAGCTCCCCATTTTTCAGTCTTTGGTAGCTGGAGGAATTATAGGTACTCCAAATTCTCCGAGGCCTTGCTGGCTGATCACCCCCAGGAGGGTGGGAGTTAATAAGGTCACAGGTCTATCCAACCAAGATTTATAATGATGCAAAGCAATCAATCAGGCATGGATTGATACTTTTTGACAAAACTAGGGAGGGGCAATTGGAAATTTGTCTCAGGACACTGGAATTTAGAGAGTGCTGGCAATTCTAATACTCCTTTAGCATCACAGAAGCAACTGAGTTTGTTTAGTTTAGTTTGTAAGAATAAGCAGTTAAACTAGGAAACTACCAAATACTTCCTACTCCTTGGTGACCACATACTAAGTGAGCTCCTCTTTGTCTTAGCAGCAACCTTACAAGGGAGCAGGGTCTTTCTTAACAGGGAGCAGCATCCCAGGACTCTTTCCCCTAACAGAGACTGAAGTCCCACCTCAGCCCCAAACTGAATTTGTCATGGAAAGTTGATTCGAGGTCATTTTGCACTTCTTGCCCCAGGTGCTGAAATTTCTAGTCCATGTGTTAAAAGTTATATTGAATCAGTGTTGGGGGGAGGTTCTGGTGGGGAAGTGACTCATTTTGGTGATTCTGGGAACCCCAAAATGTCAGAGTATAGGTCAGTATCAGCCTGGAAGGAATTCAGGTACTCAAATGGTGTTCCAAGTCTAGTTGCAGTTTGTTGTAACCCAATAGAAGCAGTAAGTGTTACTAATGAACCTGCAATTTAACGAGTGAGGCTGATGCTTATATACAAAAGGACAGTGAAAAGGATCTGGATGGGATTTAAGGAGTGGTTAAGTAGTGTGGAGTGCCATAGGTGTAACAGTGAAAGGAACCTCAAGTAGGCTAATTCATGATCTAGGTGGGATTCAGGAGTGGTTGGCACATGCAAGTAGTCTGGGGAGGGCCAAGTGTGACAGTGAAAGGAATGTCAAGTAAGCTAATTAGGAGATCTAGGTGGGTTTGAGGAGTGGGCCAAGTGCTTTGGGCAGAGATGCCTGTGTGATCTGGGCTGCAGAAATCTATGGGAAAATTCAGGGACTGGGTTGCTTTCAAAGTCATGGTCTTTTCTTTTTAGGGGTACAGATCCCATCACCCCATGAAGAAGTAGACACAAAGTCTGCAGCTTTTTGTATTACCTGATCTTCTTCATTTACTCTTACCTGCAAATTGTCACATTCTTTCAAAAAAAATTTTTTTTTAGGGCAGTTGGGGTTAAGTGACTTGCCTAGGATCATACAGCTAGTGTCAAGTATTTGGTGTGAGGCTGGATTTGAACTCAGGTCCTCTTGACTTCAGGACCAGTGCTCTATCCACCGTGCCACCTAGCTGCTCCATATTCTTTCTACCTTGGGGAAAAACTGAGATGCAGAAGGGTTCAGCCTCTTCTGCTGAGGTGGACCTATCCGAATTATCTTAAAGTTAGCAAATAAGCTGTCTCCACCTTGAAGCCATTGCTGATCTTCAGTGATCAGCCGGTCAGTGTGCTGCTACCTTGACTTAGGATAAAACTCCTTTTAATTCTCTTTGTCCTGAGTTTTGCCTCATTAATCAGGATGAAGAGCCCAAATGAAGAATTTTTCTTTCCACACAAGGCTTTGCTTTTGAACAAAAGCTCTTGGGAAACCCAAGATACAAAGGCAGCACAATAATAACCAGTCCTGGGCTCTGCAAATAGGAATTCTGGTGTGTTGAGTCCAAAGAGAGCTTTTTCATTTGGATACAGTGTAGCAAGAGCTATTTGTAAATTATTCCTTTCCTATCCTCTTCCACAGAGGTAGCATGGTGCTCTGGAACAAGGGCTGCGTCTGGAGTTAGTAAACCTCAGTTTGAATCCTGGGGTCTGCCACTTACTAACTAGTAAGTGATTTGACAATGGCTAAGTAACAACCTCTCTGGGTTTAGTTTCCTCATGTACACAATAAGGGAATGGGAATACATGACCACTGGTGTACCTTTTAGCTCTTAATAGCTGACATAGATATTGATTCACAATATCAACTTAAAGGAAGAAAGAAAAAATGGCTTGGGTTATTCCAAAAGGCAGTGGAGAGATCCTGGGATCATTACCAAGTAAATTCTTAGTCTTCAAACGTGGGAGGATCATAGGAGTTCAGCTCATCAAATTCGGTAGAGTTGGACTTGTAATCAGGAAGGCCTGAGTTCAAATCCCAACTCAGACACATGCTAGTTGTGTCCCCTGGGGAAATCACTTACCCTCTCTCAGTTGTAGTTTCCCCATCTATAAAATGGGGATAATAATAGCACCTACCTCCCAGGGCTGCTGGGAAGCTCAAATGAGCAAATGCTTAATGGATATTAGCTAATATTAATATTATAGGGCAGCAAGGTGGTACATTGGACAGAGTGCAGGGCCTGGAGTCAGAAAGACTCTTCTTCCTGAGTTCAAATCTGTCCTCAGACACTCACTAGCTGTGTGACCCTGGACAAGTCACTTAACCTTTTGGCCTCAGTTTCCTCATCTGTAAAATAAGCTGCAGAAGAAAATGGCAAACCACTCTAGGATCTTGGCCAAGAAAATCCCAAATGGAGTTACAAAGAGGCAGACTTCCTTCCTTCTTTTCTTCCCGAAAAATGACTGTACAACAACAAAAATATTATTACCTCGTACCTAGTCTATTACAATAGCTTCCTAACTGAGCTTCTTGCTTCAGTCACTCAATAACAACAACAAAAAAATCAATATGCAAATATTTATTGAGCACCAATCATGTGAATAGCACTACTGTAGAACAATTTGTTTTTAAATTTTATTTATTTATTTTTAGTTTTCCACATTCATTTCCATAAAATTTTGAGTTTTTAATTTTCTCCTCTTCCCACTTCTTTTCTTCCACCCCAGACAGTGTACAGTTTGATATAGGCTCTACATATACATTCATGTTAAACACATTTTCCCTTTAGTCATGATGTAAAGAACAATTAGAACTAATGGGAGGAACCATGAGAATGAAGCAATAAAACAAAACAACAAAGGAAAAGGAGAGTAAACAGTATGCTTCCATCTGCATTCAGACTCCACAGTTCTTCTTTCTCTGGGTGTGGATAGTAATTTCCATCATGGATCTTTTGGAGTTGTCTTAGATCCTTGCACGGCTGTGAATAGCCAAGTCTATCAAAGTCAGTCATCCCACAATGTGGCTGTTACTGTGTACAATGTTCTTCTGGTTCTGCTCATTTCACTCTGAATTAGTTCATGAAAGTCTGTCCGAATTTTTTTTGAAATCACAGGTTAAAATGATTGAGTTAATAGCTTTAATAGCGAATATTTATATTTCCATTGCTAATGTAACAGGCACTGTACTAAGTGCTTTACAATTATTATGTCATTTGATCCTCAAAACAACCCTGAGAGGTCGGTGCTATTATTATTCCTATTTTACAGATAACGAAACTGAGGTAAACAGAGGTTAAATGACTTGTCCAAGGTCACATGGCTAGTAAGTATCAGAGGCTAGATTTGGACTCAGGTCTTCCTGACTTTAGGCTTGACACCCTATTTGCTGTTCATTCAAAATAGATGATAATTAATCTTTTAAAAGATCATTTCCACGGATAAAATCACATCTGTTTCTGATTTAAAACTATTCGACAGGGTCAAGGACTTATTTCCTTCTTCTTTCCTCCCACTGTTCTTTTCTTTCTCCCTTCTTTTTTCTCTCCTTCCTTTATCCCTCTGTCCCTTCCTCCCTGACTTCTTCCTTTTCTTCCTTCCTTCCTTCCTTTCTTTTTTCTTCCTTTCCTCCTTCCTTCCTTTTTTCCTGTCTTCCTTCCTTCTTCTCTTATCCCTCCTCTCTCTCTCTCTCTCTTTCTCTTTCTCTCTCTCTCTCTCTCTCTCTCTCTCTGGATTCTCTTTGGTGCACTCTTTAAAAAATATGATATTGAGACTTCTTTTTATGTTTTACACTATTGTCACTTCCCAATATATCCCCACACCATAGAACCCTCTCTTCCTAACAAAGAAAAAGTGTTAAACCAATCAGTCCCCAGAAAGCATATGAACAGTCTGCACCTGTAAGCCACCACCACCTCTCTCTACCCAAATTGGTAAAGAGAGTGTGTCTCTCTGTCATTTTTTTTGCAGGGGGAGGGAAGATTTGACATTGCATATAGTTTGAATTTTGTTATCTTTTGCTATTGCTTTCATTTATATTATCATAACTTCTGTGTATTGTTTTCCTGGTTCCATTTTCTTCGCTCTGCACCACATCATGCAAATTTTACTGTGTTTCTCTGAATTCCTTATATTTGTTGTTTCATATAATGTAACATTATTCTAATACATTCATATACTTCATTTTGTCCAACTATTCCATACTTGATAGACCTATACTTTTCAAATTTTAAAGGCATATATTCATTATAGGACCATCAAATCATAAGAAATGCAAAAATTATATTATTTGTAATCATAAGGATTATTTGATGGAGCATTTGGACAGCAGTACAGAAAAAAAGAAAATTCAAATTCAAAACTCAGGTCCATACTAACACTCCTTTCTGTATTCAGAGAAAAAGGAACTGAGGATTGTAAATGGGTGTTGGGCTGTGAGAGCTAGAGGCCAGTACCAACAAACTTCCACATGAAAGCCCACCTAACCCAACTACCACTGAATTACAAAATGTTAGAATAAAGTCTAATCCCTTCTTTTTAAAGATCCCTTCTAATCCCTCCATTTTAAAGATAATAAAAGGGATTCTATTTGCCTCTGTTTCCTTATTTGTAAAATGAGGATAATAATATCACCTCAGGTTAATATCAACCTCTTAGGGTTGTGAGGATTAAATGAGGTAATACTTGTAAGTGCTTATACCAGTATATGGTACATAGTAAGAGTGATACAAATGTTAGCTATCATCATTATTATCATCAATAATAATTATCATTATAATTGAGGTTATAAAGGTAGAGGACCACCTATAAGTGAGATTGAAATATACTTCTACAGACTGGTTCTGAAGCAGACTTCAAAAGTACCAGGAGAAAAACAATGTTATCAAACAAGGACAATAAAGTGTCGGTATTCTTACAGCATCATTTTCATTTAAATTGATGTGCACTGATCCTCTTTTAACTATCACTGTCACTTCCCTATGACTCCCTGCCTCAGTCCAACAGAAGCCTACAAAGTACTGGGGAGGTATTTAAAATAATCAAGACATTGACCATATCTGACAACTGATGTCTCACTTTGACCTATAGTTCACCACTCCTTTACCAAGAAAAGGGTTTTTTTTTTTGTGTGTCAGTCATCTGAAGTCCAGACCAGCAATTGCATTGACCAAAGTTCTGAGGTCTTTCGATGTTTTCTTTTATGTGTGTGTGTACATTGTGCTGACTGTTCTCCTGGTTCTGCTTACTCTGCTTAGCATCAGTCCACAAAGTCTTCCCAGATTTCCCTGATGTGTGCTGTTTTTTTTTTTATAGCAAAGTTTTTCATTACATTCAGGGGTGCACTGTGTACTGGCAACAGCTCATTGCCGGTTCCTGAGAGATGACTGTTAAATTTTCACTATCACCATTTACATCTCAGAAATCAGCAAAGCTGCAAATCAGTTCTTGATTTATTGTTTTTTGATTGTCTAGACTTAAGAAAGTAAAGGAGATGTTAATAATGAAGATTAAACTTAAAAGTTCATTGTGTCAATTTTTTTCCCCTTAGAGAACTGGTTGTTAAATATTTACCTCTATAACCATGATTCCTTTCTTTCTTTCTAAGTGATTAATTAATCATGTCCAATTCTTTGTGTCCCCATTTGGGGTTTTCTTGGCAAAGATACTACAGTAGTTTGCCATTTCCTTCTCCAGCCCATTTTACAGATGAAGAAACTGAGACCAACAGGGTTAAATGATTTGCCTGGGGTCACACAGTGAGTGTCTGAGGCTGAATTTGAACTTAGGTCCACTCTTTCTACTCTGTCACCTAGCTGCCCTATGGTTACATCTATACAATACCATCTGTTTGACTATTCAACAATCAATGGGCATACACTTTGTTTCCAGTTCTTTGCTACACAAAAATGCTGCCATATTCTTTTACAGGGAAAAGGGACTCTTTTCTCCATCTTTGACCTTTTGGGGGTCTATGCTTGGTGATGGTATCACTGGATCAATGAACATATAAAGGAACTAAAAATTTAGTGCCTTTTTTAGTATAATTCCAAACTTTTCCAGAATGGTTAGACCAACTCACAGTTTCACCAACAGTGCATTACTGTGCCTGTTTTTCCAAAGTTCCGTCCAAGGTCTTTGCCACGTCTACTAATCTAATGGGAGACAAAAACTCAGAATTGTTCTAAATTGCATTTCTCTATTATTAGTGATTTGAAACATCTATTGTTGACAGTGTTGTTGACAATGTGTCTTTCTTCTTTCGAAAACTATCCATTTGATCCATGTCCTTTGATCACTTATCTATTGGAGAAGGGTTATTATTCTTTTATTTTGCATCACTCCCCATATATCTTGAGTATCAGAGCTTATCAGATATTTACTGGGAAATTTTCCCCCATAATTAATGACTTTTCTTCTGCAATGTTTTTGGTCTTACGAAAGTTTTAAAATTTAACCTAATCCTAATTATGTTTTATTTTTATTATCAATGAAGTCCCTTGTTCCATAATGAATTGTCCCCTTACACATAGTTGTACAAGGTACTGAACTTCCTCCATTCTTCCCTAATTTTGTTTTTGATGTGACCTTTTGTATGTAGGTCACATATCTATTTAGAACTTGATTGATATATGGTGTGAGATGTTGGTCTAAACCTAATTTCCATCAAAATGTTTTCCCAGTGTTTTTTGTAAAAAAAAAAGGGGGGGAGTTCTTGTTAGAGTAATTTGTGGTTTTGGATTTATTGAACAAGAGGCTATCAGGTAGGATTGCATCTGGGCCTTACTTACCTAGTTTTTTCCATTGACTTGACTTTAAATTTTTAAACCAGTACCCAGTAGTTTAGAGAGGCAATATGGTAGAATGGATAGACAGAAAGACCTGGATTTAAATTCTGATGCATGTTGGCTGTGTGAAGTAGGGCCAATCATTTAGCCTCATGGTATTTTAGATGCAGCTCTAGGAATCTCAGTTACTGAGATGGTGCCCCCTAAATTGGTGGAGGAAGTTTCCTCATCCTGGAGTTCTGTAGACCAATGAAATCACAGGTCTAGTCCTCATTCTTAATTCAAATGGTTTGCTGATTGCTGCTTTATACTGTTTGAGATCTGGTAAAATTTTGTTCATTGTTTCCCTTGAAATTCTTGACCTTTTTTGTTCCTGTGTGACCTGGGAAAGTCATTTAAACCTCTTTTTGCCTCAGTTTCCTCATTTGTAAAATGGAGATAATAATAGTGTCTATTTCCCAGGGTTATCAGGATTAAATTGGATAATAATTGTAAAGTGTTTTGGCAGAGTGCCTGGCACATTTTTGTTGTTATTCAGTCATTTTAAGTTGTGTACCACTCTTTGTGACCCCCATTTGGGGTTTTCTTGGCAAAGATACTGGAATGGTTTGCCATTTCCTTCTCCAATTCATTTACAGATGAGGAAACTGGGGCAAACAGGGTTAAGTGACTTGCCTAGGGTTGCACAGCTAGTAAGTGTCTGAGGCTAGATTTGAAGTGGGGTCCTCCTGCTGCCCTTCAAGATGTTAGCCTTATATTTATTAAACATCTATTACCAGGGGAGCACTATTTGTAGGGCTTGGCCTCTGCCCTCAAGAAGTCTATAATCTCCTTTTGAGGTAGAGTTCCTCCCCTTCAGCTTTTCTTTGGGTGTCAACTTCCTCTACTACCTTGCATGAACTGATTGAGTGAAGTAAGCAGAACCAGAACAATTTACATAACAACATTGTAAAGACAAACTTTGAAGACTTAAGAATACCTATGAAGAAACTCAACAGAACTGATGATGAAATATTCTGTCCACCTCTTCACAGAGAGGCCATAGACCTCAGGTGCAGAATGAGCCATAGGTCGTTTTGGGTTTTTTTGGGTCCAATTCAAGTAATTTGCTTGGCTTGACTACGCATATTTGTTTTAAGATTTTTTTGTTTCAATGGAGGGAGGGGAAATACGAGAGAGAGAAAAATATTTTTGATTTTTGAAAATTAAATTAGACTTTTTAAGTGGGGGAGAAAATATTTTTGATAATTCAGAAAAATTACTTTAAAGGGGGGAAAACGTTTCTTGAATGGAAATGCCGCAAAGCCATAAAGTTAGTGTGGGGACCCTGGATCCCCACTTAACTCATTTATCACAAAGGGGGCCGTGCAGGGGGATCTCCGATGCCCCAGTCGGGACAATCCCAAGAAAACCCAAGCAGTTTAGCCACAAGGACCCAGGGGTTCTGATTAACACCTTGCTCATTGAGGCATTAATTAAAGTCAGAGCAGCAATTTCTGGTAACAGGCCTCCCTGCATTTCACCAAAGGGGATTTAACCAAAGCAGGCGAGCCAGAAAGAAAAAAAAAAGCCCCCAATGTGGCTTTGCATTTTACTTAGACACAGACTTAGACGTAGCATCTTGTGACCTTATTTTGGGCACCCTGTCTGCGGATCACTAAAGACAGCACTGGCTTCTGCCACCTACTCAAGCCTGAGCTTCACGCATCCTTCCAGGAATGAAAGTGAATCAAAAGCAGCAGCAACACGTTTAGGGCAAGCGCAACTGCGGCGTCTGCGCGATTCAGGCTGTGTGAATGTCACTGCCTCTTCTCCTCCGCTCCCCTCCCCCCCCCCCCCCCATTCCCGACCGAGCTGCTCTCTGGGAGTTGTAGTTCTGCAACTTGGAGCCGAGACTTCGGCGCCTCGTAGAGTGAGACTACAAATCCCGTGGAAGGGAGCGAGAGTCGTGCCGGGGAGGGGTGCGGCGAGGACCGCGGAGAGGTTAAGGGGGAGGTTTTGCTTGACTCACACGTGGGGGCGGAGAAGGGCCAAGCTTAGAACCCATTTCCTGGCAAAAGATCCCTTTAGTTCAGCTGGTCTCCGGCTAGGGAAGTCCCTAGGCGGCCAATCTCCTGGCGCCTGGAGAAAACCAAAAAAGAAAAAAAAAAAAGAAAAAAGTGTAGAACATCTCCCTCTCTATTATTAATTATTATTATTTATCTTGCGTGTAATCCGTTCCTCCTTAGTGCCTCCTCCCTTTCCTGCTTCTCCTCCTCCTGTTGTAACATGCAATTAGCGATCCTGCAGCCACATTTCCAAGGGTGCTAAAGTGCATTTCGCTTATAGCCACCATGGGGAATGGGATGAACAAGGTAATGTACGTTTCTGTTTGTTTGTGCTTGCTTGTTTGTCTGCTCATCTCGCCTCTTTAGGATTAAGAACTGGGAAAGGTGTAGGAAGCCTTGAATCCTTCCTTCTTAGCCCCTTCCCCCTGGTTTCATTCCCCACTCTGCCACCCTCCACCCTGCATCTTCCTCCTTTAATTGTGCTCAGCCAGTAGTCGGAAAAAAAAGCGTGCTTTGCTTCTTCGTTCAGACAAATGTTTGCATTTTTAAGACTGTTGTAGTTTTTTTTTTCCTAAATACTTTTAATATCTGGTTGGGGCCGGGAGGTGGGTGCTACAAGCGGTGGGGAACGGACCTAGGATGAGACGGATGCTTCTGCAAATTTTTTTTTTTATGGGGGGAGGCGGGTAGAGGTCAATGCTGTTGAAAATCCCCCGCCCTCTTGGGAAGGCTTCCCGGCAAACAGCCCCCGGGCGTTTGCCCTGCACGCTGGATGCCTTCTGTGGCTGAGGACCACTTGTTCTCCCCAACCACAGTGCCCTTTTAAAAGCTATTTACACTTGCTGGGCTAGGACGTGGTTCTGACCAGTCCCCAGCGGGAGCGCGGTGGAGCTGAGAGCTTTGTGGTTCCTTTTCTCTTCTTCCCCTCCCCTGAGAGGCTCTTTAAACATCGCCCACCCATCTGATGGGTCATCTGGGCGTCTTCTCTGAGTCTTCTCTGCTGTCATTTCCTTTATTTCCTTGGGTACCTCCCTAACTTCCACTCCCTTAGAGGTTGTTTTTTTTTTGCATGTGTGTATATGTGGGGGGGGTGCGTGCGCCCGTGCCCTTTCCCTCCCCTCCCCCCATGTGCCTGTAGAAGTTGCATGGGACAGCTGCCTATTAGGCTGGTTGTGGGTGGGACTTTTTTTAAAAGACAGCTGCCCATCTTAGAGGAATCGAATTCAGAATCAGCTTTTTGTCCACAGATTGTGCCAGGGTTCTCCACTATGAGGGAAACCTGTTGTCTTCTCCCTACCCCCACCTTCTCCCTATAGCCCCTCTCCATCCTCCGATTGATGACAGGGGCCAGAAAATCGGAACCTTGCTTGCTTTGGTCTGAATAGGACCCATTTTTCTCCGGCTCGGCTCTTTTGTCTTCCGGCTTGTCAGCCCCACCCTGGGCTTGTCCAGTTTCCCCTTGCCCCACCCCTAGGCGGGTGTTCCTCTCTGGTCCTGTGGTCTGGCTGTTTCTTTGAAGTCTCAGGAAGGTGGTGGAATTCAGGCTCTGCTTTTGCTCCCTGGAAGGATTGTGTTGAACTGGTAGCCAGAAATCCCTTGAAAGGAAACGACCCTTTCCCAGTTAGTCTTACACCCCTGGATAAGTGCATTCATTCCACTTTTCACGCGGTCCGATTAAGTGGAAATTGTTTGCTTAGATTCTGCTGCTTTTAACTCAGGGGCCAGCATCCTTTGGCCCATAAGTGCCACCAGTGGAAATACCAAATAGTGGAAAGGAAAAACAACAAATAGGATCCTAGAATGAGAGAAACAAGCATAGAATGATGAATAGCATAAGTTGTCTAAATACTTTAACCTTCCAAACTAATACCTGGTTTCAGAGACTGTTACTGAGAAATAGTGTGGGAAGAAATCGTTTTGTGTATTTGGTCCAGGGTATCATCACCCTGGTTTTGGTTCAAGGATCACGAATCTAAAGCTGGAAGGGACCTTAGAGATCATGTAGTACAACCCTCTCATTTTAAAAATAGAGAAACTGAGGCTCAGGGTTTAGCAAGGTTGAATTTTGAAAGGAGGGTCTTAACCATTCCAAGTTAAGCATCCTTTCCACTGCATCAGACCTTTTTTTTTTCTCTCAGGAGAACAAGTTTAAATAAGACAGGAATACTTTCTCAAATTGGGATATTCTTTATTATGCCTTTCAGTTCTTTGATTCTCTGCTTTAAAAAAAAAAGTGCTGTCACCAGTTTTTGGGATAGGTTAGGCTTTGAATTGATAGTGATTTCATTCTAGTAGACTTTGGGTTCCAGTTTAAAATGTTTCTTATTTGAATTGCCCCTTGTTGCCTCTGAATATTTAATTGATAGAACTGTTTGTTATGTATTAAAATATATACAGATGAAAATGGATTCAGACATTCTACAAGTTGGTAGTTTTAGTCTGTAGTGAACAGCAGGTTTTTTTTATTTGTCCATTTCTTCCTAAACTTTTTCCAAGTCTGTTATTGTTGTTATTACTAATTTTTCCCAGCAACAGCAGCACTAGGTAAGGACAGTCACCTACATTTTGTAAATGAAGACATAGTGATTTGACCACGTGAATAGTTATTGCCCAAAATGGGATTAGAACTTTCATCTCCTGACTCCCTGACAATGATTCTGTTGGTTAGATCTTTGCTTTAGGTATATCAGTTTGGAGACAGTTTGGAGAGGGGAGAGACTGGAGCAAGGGAGACCACTTAGAAGGCTATTGTAATAGTCCAAGTGAGAGACTCTAATGAGTTTAAACTAGGGTAATGCTTGTGTGAGTAGAGAGAAGGGGATGATGGATGAAGAGATTTTGTGGAAATAGGATGAACAAGATTTGGCAGTTGATTAAATTTGAAAGTACAGGAAGAATTGAAGATGACTCTGAGGTGGTGAACCTCAGTGATTAGAACAGTGGTGATGCTCTCAACAGATGCAAGTTTGGAAGGAAAGTGGTTTTGGATGAGAAGCACGATGAGTTCTGTTTAGGACATGTTGAGTTGGAGATGCCAATAGGACATCCTGTTTGAAATGTCCAATAAGCAGTTGATGATCAAGAGAGAGATTTGGTCTGGAAACACAGATTTGGAATGTAGAAATGATAATTAAACACGGGAAATGATGACGTTACCAAGAGACCATATAGACAGAAAATGGAGGGAATGCATTATCTGAATGTATACCATAAGGGTGCTGTTCTCAAGTCCTCATGCAGACTAGAAGTTAGTAGACAACTTCCAGGAAGTGTATTGGTAGTAATAATAGCTATCATTTATATAATACTTAAAGGTTTACAAAGTGTTATACATGTTATCTCATTTGATCCTCACAACAAGAGAGGAGAGGGAGAGGGAGGAAAAGAGAGAGAGATAAAGAGAGAGAGGGGTGTGTTGTTATGATTTGCCCTGGGTCACACGGCTATGAGAGTCAGCAAGAGGCAAGATTTGAACATTTGAACTCAGGTCTTTCTAACTCCAACACTCCATCTACTGGGCCACCTATCTGCCTAATGATTGATCTTGTTAGAAGTATATATTTGCTGAATATCAAGTTTATTCAAAATCTGTACTGTAGGTAAATACAGTACTTTGTGATAACCCTGGAAAAATCTGATAAGACTGTGATAAGAGTTGAAAGTGCATTGGTCTTGGATTCTAATCTTGGCCCAGATTGTATATGTGTGACTTTGAGCAAGTCACTTTGCCTATCTGGGCCTTAGCTTCGTTGGTTATAAAGAGAGAGGATTAGGCTAGATGGATGGCTAAGGTTACTTCTGGCACTAAGTCTATAATCCATCGACCCCTTCAGTCTCTGAGCATCTGCATGTGAGCGGGATGGCTACTTGAGTAATAAAAATAACTCACAACTTTTAAAGATGTGTAGGGCTTCCTTGAAGCAATCCTGTGAGGTAGATAGTTAAGCTGTTTTTATCCCCATTTCACAGGTGAAGTACAGGAGGCTCAGAGAATTTATTTCTCCTTGGTCACATAGTTGATGAATGGCAGAAACACAGGCTCAGTGTTCTTTTCACTCCATCGTAGGGTGGTGCTTCATTCAGTCCGTGAACAAAGACCTCATGGTCCTCTTATTGCCTAGTTTCATTATTAATCCTCCCCAATCATGGCTGGGCATTGCATCGATATAATTCTTTACAGTTGTTAGTAAAGTTGTTTGTCTTTATGGTATTTTTGTGGTATAACTTATCCTCCTGGGTCTGCTCATTTTATTTTTTCCAAATTGTGCATTTGTATAAGATGAATCCAACAAACATTTGGTTTTTTTGTTTGTTTGTTTTGTTTTGGGGTTGTCTTTTTTTTTTTTTTGGCAAGGCAGTTGGGGTTAAGTGACTTGCCCAGAGTCACACAGCCAGTGAATGTTATGTGTCTGAGGCCAGATTTGAACTCTGGTCCTCCTGACTCCAGGGCCGGTGCTCTATCCGCTGTGCCACCTAGCTGCCCCCAGTAAGCATTTGTTAAGCACCTATTGTGTGCAAGGTTGCACACAACAGTTTGTCCCCCCAAAATGATTGCAGTTGTAGTGTTTTTCATCTGTCCAATTTTTGACACATGGAGTGGTTCTGTCATCCTTAGGAAGATTGGCAGGGTGCAAGGCTCTAGCTAGAGTAGAGACAGAGGAGGCTAAGACATCTTTTCTGGTCGCTGTAGTGCCTAATCCACCAGTCAGGAAAACCTGAGTTCTTGTCTGGGCTGATACTTAGTAACTGTACAACATTGGGTAAGTTACTTAACCTCTGTCTGCCTCCATTTCCTCAGCTGTAAAATGGATATAATAATAGCATCTCTTTCTCAAAGTTGTTCTAAAGAAAAAGTGAGGTATTCATAGAAGGTGAATTGCAAACCTTCAAGTACTATTAAATGCTAGCAATTATTATCTTTATTATCCTTGTTATTGTTACTACTACCACTATAAGCATTCTTGGTTTCAAGATTTTCCTGCTGTAGATAAACTTAAAGCTATTTATGAGTCACAGGAAGACACAGGAAGGAAAAGGGACATATTCCTCTTTGTAACTGTCATGGTCCTGTCAGTGTGGCGTCCCAACACATGGGAGGCCACGTGGTATGGTAGAGAAAGTGATGATGGCCCTGGAGTCAGAAGACCTGAGTTTGAGTTCTGTCTCTGTTGCCTACTAGAGGCTGCTTGTTCCAGCGGATAGAGAGCACTGGGCTTAGAGTCAGGAAAATGTGAGTTCACATCCAGCCTCAGACAAGTCACTTAACTTCTGTTTGCCTCAGTTTCCTTAATTGTAAAATGGGGAAAATAATAGCTCCTACCTTTTAGGGTTGGTCTGGGGATCAAAAGAGATGACATTTGTAAGAAGTGCTTAGCACCATGCCTGGAACAGAACAGGCGCTATATAACTGCTTATTCCCCTTCCCTCCCCACTACTAACTGTGACTTTATGCAAGTCACTTACATTCTCAGTGGTTTAGTTCCTTCACCTGTCACTAGTTAACTGGTAAGGTTCCCCTTTACTTTCCCAACTTCTAAGGATGACCTTTGGTTTTTAGTTCCATTCCCCTCCCTCCTTCCTTTCCATTTAAAAGCTTTTTTTTTTGAAAAGCATAACATTAAAATTCTGCATGCGTCAGCTTTGAGATCCTTCTCTGTATTTTTGCAAACCTGTTGGATCTGAGGTCCAGTGGCATCAAGTAATCATCTATAACATGTAATCCTTTGGAGAGACGGATAAATCTTCTTCCTGCATTTATACATGGTGACTTGGAGCTCCCAGGAAGTCGTACAGCCCCTCTTGACTTTGAGGAAGGAAATCCGGTCTTTCTGGTTCTCAGTTTTGTTTATTGAGATATTTTGTAGCTTGTACCTGTTTGGATAGATTATTAGACTTGGTATCCCAGAGCCTCAAAGTTGAATTGAGAATTGGGGGTGGCTGTGTGTGTGCCTCAGATAGAATTGGGGTAAGGGGAATGCAAATATCATCAAGTATGAATAAAAAGGTGGGGGTTTTTTTAATGATAAGCCAGATGTATTTCTTCTTTTTGAAGCACTTGGTCTGCTTTGAACATCTCTGTGAGAGTAGGTCAGTTAATTGCCATATACTCTAATAACGGTATACAGCCTCTGAGAATGGGAAACATTGCTCAGGATTCAGGCATCTGTTGCTAAGAATCATTAGGAAGAGCTCAAAATATTAATAAGTGCTGCCATTCCCTTGGAAGGCGAGTGCCTTCACTATTTATCTCCACCAACCATTGTTTTATAGGGACGAGAACTCTTTGTCCCTTTCTGACTGGTACTGTGTTAGAGCTTCTTCTTTGTCCAGGAGGTAGCATGGGCTAAGGTTTTGTCTCAGCCACTCTCAGGGCCTTGCTGTTTATTTCTATAACGGTCATGGAAGAGTTCTCGAGGTGCCCATACTTAGTTTGGGGGCCCATCTTTTTTTTCACTTCGAGGGCTATTCACTAGCTACTGCTCCAGATTTTCATCCCTCCTCTGGTCGTTCAGTACAAGCTATCTTTCTGTGAGAAGATTGTCTTCCTTTTTATTTTCTTTTGGTAAGGCTGCTTGCATTTACTTGTATAAATAGCGTCTGAGATTGTCACATAATGAGATTTTTTTTTTTGCAGACATTTAGGCACATAGGATCATAGATTGATAGCTAGAAAGGAACTTAGAACTCAGTGATTCCAAAACCCTTCATTTTACAGTTGAGGAAACTGAGGCCCAGAGAGGTTGATCTACTTGCCTAGGTTGACACAGCATTTTCCAAGTTGGAATTAGAATCCAGGTCTTCTTGACTCCAAGTCCAGTGCTGTCACACAATGCCTCTCAACTGATGAAGTAGTGGTGAGGTGGTTTTCTCACTTTCCCTGAGAATGTAAGTTTTAAAAGGTATCTACTGCCAACTGCCTTCATGTCTTTTAGTTTGATTATAGGATCATAAGCTTTAGACCTTCCAGGGATGGGGCACCTGTGGCCTCCAGGCCTCATGTGGCCTTCTAGGTCCTTGGGTGGGGCCTTTTGACTGAATCCAAGTTTTGCAGAACAAATCCTTTTATTAAGGGGATTTGTTCTGTGAAGTCTGGATTCGTGTACTTGAGGACCTAGAGGGCCACAGGTTCCCTCCTCTTGTAGGCCATCTAATCCAGTCCCTTCATTCTACAGATGAGGAAACTGAGGCTTTAGGAAGGATGAGTTACTTGCCCAAGGTCACATAGATAGCAAGTTGCTGGAGGTGTTTTGCCTCCAGAGCTTTCTATCATACCACTCAACTTGATATCTTGTCATATATAGAAGTAAGGGAGCCGTGACCTGAGTATTGGACTGGCTATTATTGGGCCATCATAATTCCATCTCTGACTCTTGAAAGTCTGTGTTGATTTCCCAGTCTGAACAATGGATAATTTCCCCTTATTGGCCTTAATACATGTTTTAGTATGTTTTTAGTATGTTTTAGCACAGCTTCATCTTCTAACAACTTACACTAAGAAATGAAAGTCTTTCCACTGCATATGAAGTGCCCATTTTCTTTTTGCTCTTTCTCAGTTATTTCTTCAAATCTGACTTGCCGCTTCTTTTCAGGATCCCTGGTTGGCTTTTAGCACTTGTCCCTCTGCTCTGATGTGGCTTTGTGTAGTGACCTCCTTGTGGATGCCCATGGATTGAAGCAAGAGAGAAAGTCTAGTCAGTTCCTGGTCATCAAACCCTCCTGCTTCTCTTATCTGTCTGGCATCTCTTGTACCTTGTGTTTTCCTCTTGTAGTGGTTGTTCCTTCATTCAACAAATATTTATTCATTAGCTACTGTGTGCAAGCCATCATTCATAGTTGGGCAGCCCAGTTCCAGCCTTCTGGGAGTTTATAAATCTAGTAGGAGATGAGAGTCGAGTAAAGAGGTATGCACTAGACATTTAGACAGGAGAATCAACAGTAGAGGTGGGGATAGAAACTCCAGGACAGGGCTCTAGCTAGAGAAAATGGCTGAGAGCAGGACCTTGGGGAACTAGCTTTGGGAGCTGGGATGAGAAAAAGGAGCCAGTGGAACAGAAGAGTTCCCTTATGATGTGGCGTTTGAGCTCTCCTAAAGGAGTTGAGAGAAAGGATTATTTTCTATTATATTAATAACCCATTTTTAATTAGGATCCGGGCTTTTTATTTCCTCATTCAGGGACCAGCTCCTGTAGGTCAGTCAACCACTGTCTGAAGGCCACGCTGATAGAGGAAATTGGGCTGGTTTATCTGCTTCTCTATCTTGGGCCAGATTCCACCCAACCAGGAGACCTTACTTCTGTTTGAAGTATAAACAGAATCTAATCTAGGTGAATTCTTGCCCTGCCGGAATAATCTCATGCCCTTGCACCCCTCCATTGGAGTTCAGGGTGACCCAGCTCAGGAAGGAGAAAACCCACTAGAGTGGTCTGGGTAGAGTAGATTCCTTTGTCCGTATTGTTGGAGGTGTCTGAGTCTCATGATCAAGCCACATTCTCAGCAGGAAGAGCCGAAGACTTCTAGCTTACCCCCTCATTAATTGTTCACCAATCAGAGTTGATTTTCACCTGTCAGGGGCACCACCTTTTCTAAAAGTATGTTAAAGCTTCCAGTCTCTTCATGTCTTTGTCTTTGGCTACCGGGAGAAACCATTTACCATCAATTTATTATTAGGTAGCCCTATTTATAAAATGATTATTAATTACCCAGAAACTCTGTCTCTCAGGTTTTTCGTTGGTCACGCGGGCTGGGGTGAGAAGATGTGAGAAGGGAAGATTCTCCAGGTATGGAAGGCAGATTTGGGGAAACAGGGTCAGACATTTGGAGCTGGTAGGGACTTTAAAAACCCAGTGAGTCTAACTTCTTTCAGAGGAGAAAAACTGATGTGGAGAGGTGAGGTGACTTACCAGGGTCACACTGCTAAGTGTCTGAGACATGATTGGAACCTGACCTATAAGATCAAAGTTCTGCTGCTGGAAAGGACCCCACAGGCTATCTAATCCAACCTATCTCTTTAGAGATGGGGAAACTGAGGTCCAGGGAGGTTGTGACTTGACTAGGATCACACAGGTGATAAATAACAGTGAGGACTTGAAACCAGGTTGCATGACAGAGAATAATGTGAAATAAACTTAGAAAAGTAGGCATCTTACCATGCGTTTGATAAAACTGGAGGAGGTGGCTTTTGTTGTTCTAGTAGTGATTCTCTGCATGGTATACTGAGGCAGGGACCATCTTTATCTCATCAGGAAGTCCTGCAGGAAGCCAGCACACAGCATTCAGTGGGTTGAACTGGAATAAAATGAGTGGAGGTTTTCACTTGGAACTAGTAATGTCTGAAAGAGTCTGTGCTGCCCCTGTGCTGACAGGAGGGTGTTGCTGGGATGTCAGGAGGGAAATGTCATTAATGCTGGCATGTTCGGTATGCACTTTAAAAAAACATCATACCATACATTGGAGCTGGAATATTTTTAGCCACCCTAAACTGTTGGACATATATGGATTTGAGAATGCTAGTGAGGTGTGCTGGCAAATCAGAAAGCTTCTCAGATGTGAAATTAAGGGGTGTGTGTGTGTGTGTGTGTGTGTGTGTGTGTGTGTGTGTGTGTGTAAAACATACACTTGGAGTCTTAATTGTATCTACAATCTGATTTTTGGAAGAGTGGAGGAAAGCCCTTGGTGTTTTATGTGACATTCTGCTCTTATGTACCTGTTCAGGGCTCATCTGAATTTCCAGATTCAAGAAAATTGAATGAGGGAGAAGAAAAAGGATTTGGGGAATTTAAGGTGGCAGGATGGGCAGAGAAGAAAAGCCAAGAGAGTTGGGTTAGTAGTAGTAATTTTGAGGGACTCTTGTTAACACCTGTCTTCCATCACCTTGATGAGAAAGGGCAGAGAAAGGGCAAGATAGCCATACCAATCTAATTCCTGTGCTTAGAATAATAGGATGTCAGAGTTTGAAGGGACCCTAGCAGTGTTCGAGTGTAGGATTTCTTGGAGTCCATGAATAGGTGTTAGGAGATCCGTGAATTTGGATAGGAGAAAAAACTTAGATCTTTATTTTCACTATCTTCTAACTTACATTTTATTTTTATTTTTAAAAATGCATTTGTTTTTAGTTTTCAACATTCACTTCTGTAAAATTTTGAGTTCCAAATTTCTCCCCCTCCCCAAGACGGCGTGCAGTCTCATATAGGCTCTACATATACATTCATGTTAAATATATTTTCACATTAGTCATGTTGTAAAGAAGAACTAAAATTAATGGGAAGAACCACGAGAAAGAAGAAACCAAAAAAAAAGGGGGAGGGAAATAATATGTTTTGATCTGTATTCAGATTGGATGTGGATAGCGTTTTCCGTCATGTAACTTACATTTTTATGAATGTTGGCAACAATATTTAGGGGTACGTCAACTTCACCAGACTGCCAAAGAGAGGTGCATGACACAACAAGTTAAGACTGTCTGATCTAGTCCAACTTCCTTATTTTATAAAGGAGAAGATGGATGCCAGGAAGATAAAGTTACCTCGTCATGGTTCTACACTGCTTACTTAGAGAGTTGTCTTCTGACTCCCCGGTCCAGTGCCGTATCCAAAACAGATGCATTTTCTCCTATGCCCAGGGTTGCCATCGGGTTACAGATTTAAAGAGAAGGCCAGAGGATGGTAGCAGGGCCCCCTCTCAAGTTCAAGGTCTTTTCTTGGAAAGTGGATCACCTAGAGGGAAAAAATTGGGAAATAGTGGGGCCATTTCCCTGACCTTTAGCTCTCATAAGTTTGACTGTGACACTTGATCTTCCATAAAGCCCATTGAGTGGGTTTCTAATGGGTCTGAGGGTCAGATCCCAGACTCCTTAAAACACCTTGTGATTAAAGGAGCCATGGAGTACTAGGCCTGCCCCAAGGGATGACTGGGAGCTGATGCTAAATATTGTGGAGCCCAAATATACTCTGAACGACCTCCTTTATCCTTTCCTTAATGCCAATGAACGTTTGTCAACCTTTATCCCAACATTTATATTTTTGTGTGCTTCTCTTTCCCCTAGATCCTTCCTGGCCTCTACATTGGCAACTTTAAAGGTGAGTGCCTGATTTAAAAGAACATTTTAAGGATCTTTATCTGGAATTTAGGGGCAGCTTTCACCTGATGAAGGAAATGTTTTTAAATGCATAAAATGAGATACTTAAGATTACAAAGGAAACTAATTAATGTTGAAATACAGTAATCAAACTTTATTAAAAAAAAAGTTCACAGATTCAGGTTAAGAATCCCTATTTTAGTTACTGCTTCAAATTCCTAGATGCCTATTTTCACCACCGAGAACTTGGTTTTGATGCTAACTCTGCTAGAGGATTTGTTTTACATTGCCTCACCTGCATACTCATTGTCAACCATCTATATTGATTTAATGTTTGCTACCTCAGTCAGTCAGTCAGCAAGTGTTTATTATGTGCCTGTTGTATTCTAAGCCTTGTGCTAGTCCCTGAAGATATAAAGTGAGATAAAGAGCAATTTGTAGTCTACTGGGGATACGATATATACGTGGATAAACACTGGATACATACACACACATATCCAATACGCAGTGATTGGAAAGGGGTTGGTGGGGTGTTGTCTGTCTCTTTAGTTTTTGTTCCTGGATTATAAAATACCCTGAATTCTTGACAATTCCCTAAATCCATGACAAGGACTCATCTTTGCCTTTTTTTCCACACCATAGTTATTTCCATTTAGGGAATTTCCCTTTACTCCCTTTTGACTGAATTTTTGTGATTTGTTGTTCCGATTTTCAGTCGTGTTCTGCCTCTTTGTGATCTCCTTTGGGGTTTTCCTGGCAAAGATACTGGAATGGTTTGCTATTTCCTTTTCCAGCTCATTTTACAGATGAGGAAACGGAAGCAAACAGGAGTAAGTGATTTATCCAGGGTCACACAGCTAGAAAATGTCTGAAGCTGGATTTGAACTTGGGAAAATGAGTCTTCCTGACTCTAGGCCCAGCACTCTATCCACTGCGCCACGTAGCTGCGCTACTTTTGTTATTATTACTATGTTTATCATTACCTTTTTTTCACACCATAGTTCTTTCCTCCCTCTCAATTGAATCTTTGTAAGAACGACAATAATAATAGCTAGCATTTATATAGCATTTAAGGCTGGCAAAGCACTTTATGTGAGTTATCTCATGAAATCTTCCCGACAGCCCTGTGGGCTAGGTATTGTTGTCATCCCCACCCAGTAGGTGTATCCTTACATCCCCACAGTAGAGTGTCCTGGCCATGTATTTATGAAGTTCTTTAGAACCAGAGATGATGTGACTAACAGGGGTGGACTAGATTAAAAAACTCGATAAGGGCATGTTGCCACACAGATTACAGTAAAATGGCCTTTTTTTTCCACGCACGCCTGCCTAGCACACCCCCCTTCCCTCCTGAAGAAGCCAAATATAACCCGGCTAGGGGCGGCACAGTCACTGCTGTTAGGCATTTTTAGCTACTGTTTTAATTTGTGTGCTTTCAGGTTCTTGGAATGATTTTTTTAAAAAAATCATTAGTGTTTTCCTACATAATATTTACTTTCTCCTCTTTACCCCTGTAGACTTCTAGTGCCAACTAATTGGCCTCATAGGGAGTTCGGCTCAGGGAGCTGACAGATGCTAATTGCTATTAGAGCGTATTGTTAAAAATAGTACCGCTTATAATTATTTTTGAATTGTTAACTTAAGCTGTGAAATTCTGAAAAAGCAGCCACGGCGTGGGGGATGCCTATATAGATACCACTGTAGTCTCACTTACTGAATTGTACAGGTAGGGAATTTTATTTTCCTTGGCACTTTATTTGTCCAGACCCTTTCTGCTTCAGGTCCACACTTGTATAGCATCCTTGACATGGTCTCCTTGACTCCAGTCTCTTTTGTCTCTACCCCATCCTGAACACCACCACCAGATTAATCTTCCTGAATCTCTGCTTTTAGCATCTCATTGCTCTGCTCAGAAATGGTGCCCTGTTGCCTACTCAATTCAAGGAGCATTGCTTGAAGCTATTCTGTGCCTTGGGTACTGGGCCTAGTTAGGGGCTGTTGTTTGGTTGTTGTTCAGTCCTGTCTGACTCTTTATAATCCCATTTGGGGTTTTCTTGGCAAAGATACTGGAGTGGTTTGCCATTTCCTTCTCCAGCTCATTTTACAGATGAGGAAACTGAGGTAAACAGGGTTAAGTGACTTGCCCAGGGTCATACAGCTAGTAAGTGTCTGAGGTTGGATTTGAATTCAGGATGATGAATCTTCCTGACTCCAGGCCCATTGCTTTATCTACTTTACCACCTAGTTGCCAGCCTATTTGAGAGCTGGGAGACTATAAAGACAAAAAGCAGAGGATGCCTGCCCTCAGTGAGCTTAGATCCCTGTGAGGACATGTATACAACATCATGAGAACTTCCATTTATATAATGCTTTAAAGGTTTGCACAGCTACCCTTTGGGGTAGGTGGTATACAGCTTCTGCAGTGCACACAGATACGTACACCAAGGAGTATAATATGAGGTAATTTGGGAAAGGAGAAAGCACTTACAACTTTGGGAGGGGAGCGATCAGGGTAGTCTGCCCAGAGGAGGTGGCCTTTTGGCTGGGCTTTGAAGGACCACAAAGATCCAGAGAGAGGGAGGTGAAGGTGCATATTTCAGGTGTGTTGGGGTGGCCTTGATGAATACACACAGGTAGGGATGGATTTTGGAAGTCTGGGGAGCAGTTAATCCTGTTGAACTGAAACATGGAGTTCCTGAAGTGGAGTAATGTGAAACAGCTAAAAAAGTAAATTAGAATCAGATTGTGGAAGGCCCCGTATATCCAAGCTTCTCAGTCTGGGGTGTAAGGCCTGTCACTGTCTGACCTCAACCTACCTTTTCTGACTTCACTTCCCTTATCAGAGTGGGCCACCTTTATGTACCTCTGGGTCTTTGCTTCTGGCCATCCCCCTTCATTTCTCTTTTTGGACTTTCAAAATCTCCCAATAAATGCTATAAGGCTCAGCTCAAATCCTACCAGCTCTGTGAAGCTGTCCTAGCCCAACTTTGTGCACAGCTGTGATTGAGTGTTGGATTGGAGTCAAATGTGTGTTTGAATTCTATCTCAGACAGTAGGTGGGTGACTCTGGGCCGTCAAGACTTCTCTCGGCCTCAGTTTCCCCATCTGTACAATGGGGATAATAACAGTACCTACCTCCCAGGGCTTCTGTGAGGATCGAAGGAGATAACAGATGTGAATGAGATAATGTTAAAGTGCTATGTAAATGTCAGCAATAATTATTTTTAAGTTTATCATTGCTTTTTGTTTCCATGTTAATCCCTTTCAACGGAAACTTTGTTGTAATAATAATCTTAATTATTAAGTTTATCTTTGTGTTTTTTCACACCATAGTTATTTTCCTTGAATCCCTCTCAATTGAACCTTCATAATAACAATAATAATAATGATAATAATAATAATAATCATAGCTAGCACTTAGTGCTTTAACAGGTTTGCAAAGTACTTTATGTGAGTTATCTTATTTAATCTTCACAACAGCTCTGTAAGGTAGGTGCTATTGTCATCCCCATTGTACAAAAGAGAAACTGAGGCTGAGAGAGATTCTGTGACTTACCCAGGATCACACAGCTAGTAGGATTGAAAAATAGACCTTCCTGACTCCAGGCTCTGTGCACTCTTCTGTGGGTACACCTTGCTCTTTTGTAAGAAAGAAAAACAGGTGCAGCTAGGTGGTGCAGTGAATAGAGCACTGGCCTCAGAGTCAGGAGGACCTGAGTTCAAATCCTGTCTCAGACAAGACACTTGACACTTACTAGCTGTGTGACCCCTGGGCAAGTCACTTAACCCGGATTGTCTCACCAAAAAAAAAAAAAGAAAAGAAAAGAAAAAAAAGAAAAACAAAACCAAGTGACAGTGTATACTACATTCCACACTTGAAGTCCCCACTTCTCTGCATATAAGGATTCTTTTGTTTCCTTAAGGAGATCTCTTTTTCTACCAGAACTGAGAGCATTTATCCTCTATCACTCACTTGGCATTTTAAATTAATCATTTACTGCCTTGAAACTTTTCTTGGGTTGTTGTGTTGTCTTATTATTGCGTCACACTTTCATTGTTTAACTTGGTGTTGGGGTGTGTTTCTGTCTGTCCTTTTGTTTCTCTTTATCCTCCTCTTCCCCCCCCCCCCCATTAGCTCTCTGAGTATAAGAGCCAGCACTTTACACATAATAGGTGATCAATTCTAGGTACATTAGCCTGGTCCCTGGCACCTTTCTTCAGCATGCTTACCTAATTGTTACATTCCTTTTCTCTCCCTTTGCTGTCTCTCGGCTTTTCCTAAAAGAGGATGTGGGAGAGCCCTTGAGGCCTGGCATTCTGAGCAGCCTTGGTTATTTTACACTCTTTTCCCGACTCTTCCTTGTCCCTTCTGGCTTAGAGCTCTGGCCCTCTTTGTCATTGGGTAATTCAGAAAACCAGTATTTAAGTTTTATGAAGCATAAGATGAGCCTACTTTATGAGACCACTTTCATTTAGGGACAGCCCTTTAAAAAGATAACCTGACTTGACCTGACTGCATTACTGAAGACTGTTAAGCAAAAATAATATTACAAGTCTATGAGACATTGCATTGCAACTAGATTCATTACAAGAGAAACGAACATGCGGGTGGAACCTTAAGCAGGCACAAAGAGTTTACTATTCGAACAAACTTGGACATTTATGAAATTGAGACAGAGGAGAAACAGAAATCTCCACCTAAATGGGAGTGGCAGGGGAGGAGAAATCATGAATAATTAAGATGGCAAACACTGAATTCTTTTCCCTTAGAAATTACTAGACTATGAAGACAGAATGGTCTGCTTATCTACGACAGTCTTAGCTGCACAAGCAGTTTTGTGCTCTAGTGTAGACTGACTGGAGCCTGTCTTGAATCACAAGAACACACAGGGAGTCCGGTTTGGGGTGCAGACAATAAATTATGTCATTGGGGGGCTTCATCCTTGACCTGTTTAGGCCTCCTGCATACTGCAGGTCCAGTGTTTCTGGAAAATATGGCAAATCAGAAAGACAAGTTCAGGGGACCCCTTAACATTCCCTCCCCTTACCCCCACATTGGTCAAAGGTGACTCCTGGGTACACCAATGACCACAGAGAGTGCACTTGGTAAAACATTACCATGGATTCTACCAAGGATGGCCCCAGTTAGAGTGAGATCAGAACCATTAATCAAACACAGTACAAGCTGTAATAAGAAAGTCCAAAACCAGAGACTAATCTAAAGGGGAAAGTCAAAACAACATCAAGATAATCGAGAGAACTTAGTATACAGATATAGAAAATAAAAGCCAAAAGGATATGATAATGGACATCACTACTAACAAACATTAAGTCGCCTTGAAATTTGGTAACCCTTCCCAGTGTCCATTCAATTAGCCCATTCTTTCTTTGGTCTCAGACATCCCCTGTGGTCATCTGGTCCTTGGCACATCTTTCCTCGAGGCAGTCTGGAAAATATCATGTCCCCAGGAGCAGTACTTCAGTGAACTTCTTTTCTGGTTCCAAGTGACTTGTAAAGACTCCTTGGACATACCTGCTAAGATCTTTTGCAAAAACAGAACTCCATATAAGATTTCAATACTACTCTTGTGGTGAAAACCAGTTGGAACCTTGAAGTTTCAATCTAATCAATAACAAAGCTAAAAGGGGACATTTAAAACAATTTAGGTTGAAAATACCTCATACTTTTTCTGTCTTAATTTAAATTCTGCACTTGTTGTGAACACTGTTAACAGCAAGCTGAAGGGTTGGTGTTAACGCTGATATGTGTAATACATCAGTACTGACAAACTAAACATTTTAGATACCACAAAAGGCAGAACTCTCAAAACCTTTCAGGTTACTGACTTGACCGGACTGCATTACTGAAAATAAACTCTATGAATTTATCTGTGCAGTGTAATTATAGTATTCAACAAAGGGCCGATTCTTTTCTGATTTGACAAGCTAAATACAGTTGGATGTGGTCTGGACTCAAAGGAGCATCATTTCTATTTTGACAGGTGCAGAGATATTGCTAAGAAGTCCTTTATACAACTGTTCCCTCCCCCTCCCCTTTAGCCATTTTATATAGGAGAAGATTGTGAATAGGGACCAAATCAGTGATTTCATTGGTATGGGGAACTCTTGGTTGAGGAATGTCTCTTTACTGGTACATCACCTGAGCAACTTAAGAGTCTTAAGAGAGTTGTCTAGAGCATTGAGAAGTTAAGTGACTTCCCAGGGTCAGCAGCCTGACTTGACCTCAGATCTTCCTGGATTTGGCTATTAGCCGTTGTGTCTGAATCATTAACCTTGATGCCTCTATGGGAGAAGATTCAGCTAGGTGACCCAGAGCTCTGGGCCTGGAGTCAGGAGGACTGGAGTTCAAATCAGATCACTTCAGCCCTGCAACTCACAAACTCATGCCTCAGAAGAACCCTCTGCCCCTCGGGCCTCTCCATCTGATTGGAAAGGGGAGAATTCCTTCCAGAATCTCCATTTAAGGCCTCCACCAAGGCCAGTGATTTCTTCATTTCCTGTCAGACTGCACCGTTCTGGACTTTTCCATCATTGCCTTGTATCTTCTCCTTCCCTCTCCTTTCCTGACCCCATCCGGCTTTCAGAAACTTCCTTTTAAGTATTAACTTCCCCATGAGGACTTAAACTCCTTGAGGACCTGAACTATCTTTTTTGCTTATATTTGTATTCCTAGAGCTTAGTGCCTGACACCTAGTAAGGGTTTAATAAATGTTTGTTGACTTGACCTTTGCCTCAGTTTCCTCTACCGTAAAATGGATGTCTGTCTATCTATCTATCTTCATTTTATAGGGCTGTTGTAATTTGACTCCTAGATCAAATGAGATAATATTTGAAAAGTGCTTAGCATGGTCCCTAGCATATATTAGGTGCTTAACGAATATTCTTCCTTTCCCCACTCCATTTTATTATCATTAAAATATCATGTGGATGGTGGTACTAGGTTAGATTTCCTTCACAGTGGAGTCCAGGTAAATCCCTAAAGGTTTGGCTAGTTGGCTGGTAATCCTTGTTCTTCTTACCTCTTCTCTTTCCCAGCCCCCATCTTGAACCCTCTCTAGGAAATATAGAGAGTCTTGATTATCTTCCAGGGCACTGGATAAATATTTGACTGCCTTCTGGAGGTAGCTCAATGTTGTCCAATGGAGAGCCCACTAAAAATTATAGAATCTTAGGATTGGAAGGGTTTTATAGAAATCAAGCCTCGTGCCCATCTAAGGCATGAGTCTTGTCTGTGCCATCCCTGATAAATGGTAGTTTACCCTCTGCTGTAAGGCTCCCAGTGAGGAAACCATTAAGTGATTAACCCACTGCTTCTTAAGGAAGCTCATTCCTCCTTAGGCTAGGTCTCCAATGGTTAATTATTAACTGTTAATTAAGAAATGTTTGAACTTTATTTGAAATTCTTATGTCAGTCTGAAATTTGCTTTCCTATAATTAGGTTACACTTTTGTGCCTCCAGGGCAAAGCAGAACATGTGGTAGCCCTTCAAAATTTAAAGATGATGATTGCATCATCCCTCCTGCCCACAACCTCCTCCCTCCCCCCGACACATTTTCCAAACCAAACATGCCCAGCTCATTTATCTGGTCCTTAGGGTGACATGGTTTCAATGCTGTCACCAGACATGCCATTGTTTCCCAGATAGGGTCGTGTGTGTGTGTGTGTGTGTGTGTGTGTGTGTGTGTGTGCGCGTGTGCGCATGCGTGTGCTTTCCAAAATGTGCTCATCACTAGATTCTGTATATCAGATGTGGTCCCACCAAGACAGGGTAAAATGGGATTATTTGCTTCCTGGCTCTGGACTTTGTACTTCTGTTAATGAAGTCTAAGATAACATTATCTTTATTTCATTTCATTTTATTTATTTGTTTATTTTGGCGAGGCAATTGGGGTTAAGTGACTTGCCCAGGGACACATAGCTAGTAAGTGCCAAGTGTCTGAGGCCAGATTTGGACTCGGGTCCTCCTGAGTTCAGGGCCAGTGCTCTATCCACTGCGCCATGTAGCTGCCCCTTCATTATTTTAAAATAGCATTATATCACCTTTTTTTTTATATAGCAGCCACAACATACTCATATTGAGTTTGCATTTCACTAGCCATGGATAGATAGATAGATAGATTGATGGATGGGTGGATGGATGAAGAAGAACATTTATTAAGTGCTTTCTATGTGCTGGACACTTTGTGAAATGCTGGGAATACAAACACAAGTAAAAATAAAGACCCTTCCCTCAAGGAACTTGCATTCTAATGGGGGAAGACAAGTAAAAGGGAACAGCAAATGGGGTTGGGGAAAGGCAGGTACCTGTGCAGGGGCATGGTGGAGAAGTCTAGTCTGAAGCAGAATGAGGAAGTGAGCATGGCTGACCCGGACACTTTCTCAAAATGGAGGTTTTAAAAGGCACTCCCCAATGAGAGGAGGGGGTCGCAGGAATGGAGGCCCTCTCTGGGGTGAGAAAACTGCTGGGGGAAATAATGGTGAAGTTGGGAGAGTCAGGAGTAGAGTTCTCATTTCTCTCTCTTCTCTATAGAGATGTTGTAACGGATTTTGTTAAATGCTCCTACAGGAGCAGAACTGTAATAGGCAAAGCAGCCTGTCGTGAGGGAGAGACAAGAGGTAGAATGTACCAAGTAGGTTAAGCTATTGCTATGGCTGGACTACTGTTCCCCCCTCAGGTAGGGATTGAGACAGGCAAAACCCTGAACCTAAAAGCCCTGGCAGTGTTCTCTAGACCTCTTGCTGTGTCCCAGCTTAGCCCCTGCAGCTCGTGTAGAGAGGAGCAAACCTTGAGAAGAAGGACTCATCCTTGCAGCCACCCATCTAACGTCTACCACTGGTGGGGCAGACAAGCCAACCTGGTTGAAGCATCAAGGTCTCCTGAGGGAGAGACAAGAGGTACCAGGTGGGTCAAGCCACCTCAGTCATTACCTCCCCTCTGACCCTGGTGGAACCATTCCAGGATGCTGAGCCCAAGAAGTATCAGTGTTCTGTCCCCCAAATGACTGACCCAATTCTATCTTAGCTCTTTTTTTTTGGCTAGGCAATGGGGTTAAGTGACTTGCTCTAACCACTGCGCCACCTAGCTGCCCCCGTCTTAGCTCTTGTAGCCATTCCCTTGTGAAGAAGGGACCCACTGTCCTTGCCGCTATCAATACCAACTGTGATCTAACGGCCACTGACTGGCAGGTATGCAAATGAGCCTTGAGATCAGCAGCAGCCTTCAGACCACCAGCTTGGTCTCCAGCCCTGCCCTCAAAGGCATAATTCGGGGAAGCAGCTCTTGTGAAAATGTGACCTGGCAGTTTTGTCTGCAGGTGCTGTGGTCCCTGCATCCTCAGCAACCACAGTTATTAAAGGCCCAGAGAAGAAAGCTTTTGTCACCAAAGTCCTTGGCACTGTCAAATGATGCAACATCAGAAATAGATATGGTTTTCATTAATGGAGATGACATTAAGGAAAATGCATTACCATCTGCTTTGCTGTTGCACCCTAAGGACCACTGGAAGTTTCCTTCTGACTTGTAACTGAAACCTCTTGTATGTGTTGTCTCCCTTTATTAGATGTGAGCTTCTTCAGAGCAAAGACTGGCTCGATTTTCTGTTTGTATCTCCACTGTTTAGCCTCTCCTTGTCATGTAGTAATTGCTTAATAAATGCGTTTTCATTCATTCAGCTCCCTGATGAACTAGCCTATTAACATTGTCATACAGTTGGACATGACTTTTTCTTAGTCAACCCACAGAAGTTCAAAGTAATCACCTCTTTATTTTCTAGGTGCTTACAAACCACCCCCTTCAGGCTCTATCCCAGACTTTTACCAGCATTTTACATGAAACTCACTAATTTTCTTGGATAAGATTTGCTACTTCTAGTTCTTTGATAGCTCTCCTGTTGGATAACCATTATTGTTTCAACAATCACACTTGTGATTTCTTTTTGTGGTTACAAGGATCATTCATTTGGGCTAGGTGATATGAACTAATTGAGGCAGCTGGACATTTTCGTAGTCTCCTCTATTCCAATATCTGTTTTTCCCTATCATAAGCAGTCTGAAGATCATTCTTCTTGGTAGGGAAAGTTGAATTAACAAAGGAGCTGAATTTTTCTACCTTCTCATTGTCCTTTATTTCCTCAGCCACTCTAAAGAGTTCTTTCCCTTCTCTGATTTTCCTCTTGGTCACAACACAGCTTTAATTAAGGCCTTTTGTGGTTTTAGCATTTATCATAATTCTTTGCTCATGTTAGGCTTTAGGATTCTTGACACTATTCTTACAGGACCTTGCCATTCTTTTCTCTTCATCCTGTTACCTGTCCTTGCTTCTTTGTCTTGAACAGATCACCTCAGTCATTTTTTTATTCTTCCCTTCCTCTAACCCCCAGCATCCAATCAATTGCCAGATTCTGTTGACTCTACATTCAGTTGATTCAAGAAGTATTTATTGGGTGCCTGTTGTGTGCGTCCAGTTCTGGGCAGGGGGCAGTGGGATAGTGGTAGTGGTAATAAGATACTGCCCTGCTCTCATAGAGTTTAAAGTCTAAAAGAGGAAAAAAGCACAAATGACTGTGTACACAGTGGTATTTGTTAGGTGTAAAACAGAATGCTATTTGTAAATTGCTTAGCAAATTGCCTGGCACATTGTAGGTACTAAATACATACTTCTTCCCTTCCCCCTATATCTACTTCTGTTCCAGCCTTTCAGTCTGCCTCAGGAGTACATCAGCTATTTACCCTAGTGGTCTGTAGTATCTCTACAGTGCCAAGAATGGTACCTTGAACATGGAAGATGTTTTATAAATTTTTTGAGTTGAATATTATCCTCTTACCAAGTACCATTCTATTTCTCCCCCTTTTGATCTTTACCCAAATGTTTTCCACCATGTTTTTCACTTAAAGTTTATGGATTTTCATGCAGGTTACCTGTTCCTTGCTTCTTTCCTTTTACAGATAATCTCAGAGGTGTCTTTGACTCTTCTTCTGTCCATCCACATCCAATCAATTGCCAGATTCTCTTGATTGTACTTTTTATATTCAATTCACCAAATAATACTTTTGTTGTTCGGTATTACCCTAGTTCTTTCCCTAACTAACCTGTTCCTTTAGAGTGAGATGTATTTTTCCATTGTTGAACTCCAGACATGTTGTTTGTCCTGCCTGATCTCTGGTGACATCTGTGAGCTCATATTTACTGTCTCAGGTTAGGATTTCTAGTTCACTTTCTCTATGACCCATAAGTAGTGCTTTGGTGTATATGTCACTGAGACCATGAATGTCATTTTTACAAAACCAGCCTTTCTGATCATATTTATAGTCAGTGACTTGGCACACAGTAGACTCTTAATAAATGTTTACTAATTGATATTATACCTGCTTAAAAGAAACAGGATATGTAAAAGAAAGGAGAGAAAGAAGCATTGTATGTTAAGAGAAAATGCTCATGTGAGGAACTCAGGAACTAGAGCAGAGAGAGCACAAGAGAGAGATTTTGGGAGAAGATCAAGGAGCAAAAAGGAAAGCTGTCTAAAGAAATTGATGTGGATGCATCGGAACTCACAAATCAGCTTAGAGCTTAAAAAAACAGGGTTCTTGCAAGGTCAAGTAATGGAGGATGACTGCCAAATGTGGTGTACTTCTGTAAGAATAGTATCAGGAGTACTAACATTCAAACTTAAGCTAGTGAGAAAAACTAAGGTTAGCAAAAGATTTTTTTAAAAAGCTCATGGTTTTGTGGATAGAGCACTTGCCCTAGAGTCAGGGGGACCTGAGTTCAAATGTGGCCTCAGACAGTTGACACTGGCTATGTGACCCAAGGCAAGTCGCTTAACCCCAATTGCCTCACCAAAAAAAAAAAGTCCTTTAAAAAAAAAGCTCATGGTTTTGGGGAAGAAAGAGAATCAAAAGGATAGGACTCATGCTTAGAATGGTTAAGACACTGATGACAGAGAGGAGATAGAGCTACTTAATTCCTGCTTTCCTTCTGTAATATACCACTAATTTTGTATGTGGATATTTTCTTTCCTGAAAGGAGCAAAAAAAAGACATTTATGTGAGGAATACAAGTCAAAGCAACTTGAGAAACACAGCCCCTCAGATCTGAGTGCTTGAAGAGACACAGAGAGGACTTGAGTGAAAGCATGCCCCTTAAAGTCACATTTACTTAAGGCAAGAACAGCTGCAAGGCATTGTTGTCTATCACCTTATTTACATAGGACTAATTTCAGGCTTTTGAAGGATCCATTTCAGAAACTATAAATCAAAAGAACTATTCGAGGACTATGAGAAAATTACAAGTACATTTTTGTACTTATAGTTTGTGTTTTAGTTGTAAGAGAAAATGAGATGCTGGAGATGGGGAGAATGAGAAGACACACACAGTTGCTGGTTCCTGAAGAGAAAGCTAACTAGAGACTGAAGCAGAGCTACCCCTTGCTATTTGGGGAGCAAAATGGATCAGAAGAGAAGAGTAGCTGCCTCAGGCTTAACTCTAGTAGGCTTTCAAGTTGCTCTAGGAGTTGCTTTGTTTGGAGGGGAAATGGATAGTTGCTGAAAGCTTTTGTTGGAGAAAGCAGAATCCTGCTCTGTGAGGTATGGTTTGGCTTGATTGCATTTACTGCCATGTAAAGTTTGAGAACTGACTGGGGTAGGCAAGCCCTGCTGCTGATTTAGGAGCTGTTCTGATTGGATGAGAACCCTGTAACTCCTGGGAGCTCATTGAAGAAGCAGAATCC
Source organism: Phascolarctos cinereus (assembly GCF_003287225.1). Taxonomy (NCBI): domain Eukaryota; kingdom Metazoa; phylum Chordata; class Mammalia; order Diprotodontia; family Phascolarctidae; genus Phascolarctos; species Phascolarctos cinereus. The sequence continues at coordinate 573,442,842 of NW_027555847.1, forward strand.
TGCTGTGTGAACTGCAGTCTGGGCTTGTCAGTATTGCCGAGAGAGCAGATCTGAGGAGCTTTGCAGTTCTCTCAATCAAGGGAACTGTTTATTGTTGAAATAGCTTCACATTGCTCTAGCAGCCCAAGAATGGCATAGAAGTGGCGTGGTCCAGCAAGGGAGCAGAGAAAAGGAGCTGGTGCAGTATGGGACAGATTTGTCCCAGTATCAAAATCTACAGTCCAGTGTCTTGAACTCTGATGAAAGTTAAAATATGATAAGTCCATAGAGATCGTGATTTTTTTAAAAGCATGACTGGGAGGGTCCAAGAGGTGACAATGTTTTAGTCTACTATATACAATCTAATTAGAGTATATTAAATAATAATCCTGTCACCAGCTCTGCTTACACACTGTGAATTTATTTGAAAACAAACAGCAAGGCAGGGAATGGGAATGAGAAAGGTCAGCTCTTTACTTAGCCCCCCTTAACATTTTTTCAGAACTTGACATCCACCAAATTGAACATCATCTGATTGTATGAGGAAACACTTGTAGGATCATAGGATTTTAGATTTAGAGCTAGAAGTGGCCTCAAAGGCCATCTCCTCCAACCACTTGATTTCACAGATGAGGCTGGGGAAGGTTAAATGATGTGTTCACAGTCAAAGAAGCACTAAACATAAAAAACGGGCTCTGAATCCTGATTTTTTACCTCTAGAACCAGGGGACTTTTCCGCATTTTGTTTTTCTCCAGTGAATAGAAAATTCTCTAGAAAATAGAAATTCTGTGAAGGCAGTGATAGGCTCATTTGCCTTTGAATCCCCTGCACTTACTACAGTACCTGGGATTTGTTGTTCAGTCATTTTCAGTCATGACCAACTCTTTGTGATTCCATTTTGGGGTTTTCTTCCTGACTCCAAGGCTGGAGCTCTATCTGCTGTGCCACCTAGCTGCCCCTCATTTTGGTGTTTTCTTGGCAGAGATCCTGCGCTGGTTTGTCTTTTCCTTCTCCAGGTCATTTTACAGATGAGGAAACTGAGGCAAACAGGGTTAAGTGACTTGTGGAGGGTCACACAGCTAGTTAAATTTCTGAGGCCAGATTTGAACCCAACTCCAGGCCTAGTGCTTTATCCACTGCCCCTCCTAGTTGCCTAGTGGATGCTTAATAAATGTTTGTCGAATTGCATTTTACAGAAGGACTTTTTGTTCTCTCTCATGTCAGAAAAAGATGGTATGCTAAAAACAGTTGCGTGGGCTGGTGTATATGTCACTGAGACCGTGAATGTCATTTTTAAAAAACCAGCCTTTCTGATCGTATTTATAGTCAGTATCTTGGCACACAGTAGACTCTTCATAAATGTTTACATTTATTACATGTTGAAGCTATGACTATGTTGGTAAATTTCATTTTCTGACTTAGAAATGGTATTGAAATTTGGTAATGCAATCATCTTTTTAATTATACCATATTATGGAAATGCCTGTTTGATTCCATAAGTTAAAAATAAGATAAATAAAAGTTTTAAAAAAGGAAAAAAAAACTTGGTAGTAGAGAGGAATGCCTTGCTTTCAAAGATACCATTCAATTCGTGCATTTCTCTAGAAATTTGTCCACTGCTGTTTTCATGCTGAGGGGGGAACCTGCTCGAAACTTCAGGGTCCATGTGTAATTTCTGCACGTGCCAATGATTTGTAGTCTGTGGGTGTTTCAAGACCTTTAAAAAGTATTTAATCGCATTGCCTCTGAATGAGAGTACTAAGATTTGGAGCCTTAACTGAGTGAACAGGATTTGGAAGTATGTGAGGTTTACTGTCATGAGGAAAAAGTATTTACTAATCACAGAGTCATAGAATTTCAGAGTTGGAAGGAACGTCAGCAGCCAGCCAGGTTAAGCTAGTGTATGGTACAGCCGACAAGTGGTCATGTGGCCTCTGTCTGAAGATCCCCAATGAGAGGGAGAACCCACTAGGTTCCTAACCCTGATGTGGGGGCCCATTCCCTTTTGGCCAGCTTCTTTAAGGAGTTTTTCCTGCTGTCTAACCTAAAGTTTCTCTTTGCAACTTCCTAGTTCCTTTGCAACTGCTCCTAGTCGGGTTTTCTGGGGCCAAGCAAAAGAAGTCTAATCCCTCTTTAATATGACAGCTTTTAAAGTACTTGAAGACGGCTTTCATAGCCCCCTTGAGCCTTCTCTTCGGGCTGCCTGTCTGGTGCTGTTGCCTAGAGAATTGAAGTAGTCATGGTGCTTCACTCACCAGCTCAGCAGTACCAATGCAGATAAAGATGTGGACAGAGAAGGGGACAACACCTTTTAAAAAATGACGTGGAAAGAGTTAAGCTGTGAACAAATAGATCTTTGAGATGTGGTGCTGGATTTGGAGTAAGGAGTCCTGCATTTTAACCCTGTCTCAGACTCTTATTAGTTGTGTGTTTGTGGGTGACTCACTGTACTTATTAAAGCCTCTGTTTCTTCACCTGAAAAATGGGGATTATTATACTTGAGCTATTTGCCTCACTGGTAGTGAGGAAAGTACTTTGTAAACTTTAAAATTCTGTAGAAATGTGGTGTTGTTTAGTCATGTCTGATTCTTCACGGCCCTGCGAACCATATTGTCTGTGGGGTTTTCTTCGTACGGATAAGTGAAGTAGTTTGCTGTTTTCTTCTCTAGTAGATTAGGCAACCAAGTTAAGTGACCTACCCAAGGTCACACAGCTAGTATGTGTGAGGCTGGATTTGGACTCAGGTTTTCCTGATTCCAGGCCCAGTTCTCTATCTGTTGAGCTGTCTAGATTCCCCATAAAAATGTGTTCTACTTGGGGTTTTCTTGGCAGAGATACTGGAGTGGTTTGCCATTTCTTTCTCCAGCTTATTTTACAGATGAGGAAACTGAGGCAAACAGGGTTAAGTGACTTGCCCAGGGTCACATAGCTAGTAAGTGTCTGAGGCCAGATTTGAATTCAGGTCCTCCTGGCTCCAGGCCGGACGCTTTATCCTATGTGCCACCTATTTGTTCTTTGTATAGTCAGGGACTTAACATGTGAACTGTTAGGTAGGTCACCCAGTGGATAGAGCAGGCTTGCACAACTGCTGCCTTCGGGTGGCTTATAGCTGGTATGCCAAAGGAGTTCTGGCGGCCATCAAAAAATGTAGAGGAAAACATCCTTTGTACATAGAGGACATCCTTTGGCGCTGGCCGGTGGTTCATAAGCGGCAGGCTGCAGGTTGTGCAGGCCTGAGATAGAGCTCTAGACTTGGACTTAAGTTTATATCTAGGCTCAGACACTAGCTGTGTGATCTGGGCAAGTCACTCTCTGCCTGCCTCAGTTTCCTCATCTGTAAAATGGGGATAATGATAGCACCTCTCCCCCAGGGTTGTTATGAGAATCATATGATACAAATCCTTGTACATAGCGTCATAAAATCTAGAGTTGAAGGGGACCTTCTGGATACTCTAGACCAAGGCTTCTTAACCTTTTTTGTGTCATGGACCCTGTTGGCAGCCCAGTGAAGCCTGTGGACTTCTTCTCAAAATTATAATTTTAAATGAATAACATAAATACATAGGATTATAGGGGAAACCTATTATGTGGAATTATAGTAACCAAAAATTTTCATGGATCCCAGGTTAACTGCTTTAGCTAGTGCAGTGCCTTCATTTTACAGATCAGAAGATTGAGGGAGGCTAGGAGAAGTTAAATTACTTACTTTTGGTCAAGCAGCTTGGTATGGTGTGCCTAGTACCCTACTTTTGTGCTTCTCTTTTGGTTACATCTCTCCCTACATTCACCTTTGTTAGTATCACACCCTTTCAGTGGGGTAAGCTCCCAGAAAATGAGGACAGCATCTGTTGTACTTGCTTGTCTGAAACATCATCTTTAATGATCAGCCTCCGATGACATGTATGTGTTGGAAACCCCAATTAGATCCATGTGATTTTAGTGTTGGATGAACGCACAATTGTCCTTGCTTTGACATGCCAACTGAAAATTACTAATGGTCAAGGAGAGACGTCAGCATGACGGCAATAGTGGCTGGTGGCACTGTGGATTTAAAAAGAGATGTGGTCTTTGTAGACAGCTATAAAGTAAATTGGCATTTGAATTTTAATAATTCTTTAATAATTCAAATAATTCTTGCCATTTACCATCTTGTACCAAAATCCATGACACTGATTTGGTCTTTGTGATGGTTAAAAAGGTTCAAGAGGCATAGTTTCTGGGTAATTTAATCATTTTATTAATAAGGCTAGCACATTATTAATAAAAGGATGGTCATTTGGCCATCTCTCTTAGACCAAAGACAATCATGGTGACAGGCTCATTGTTTATATACTCTTTAAAGAGTAGTTGTTCTTGAGGGGTGGAAGTCAATTCTGACCCCAGTGGGAGGTGGTCTATATCAAAATGGGCTGAACAGTGACATCATGTCATCTTTGGAGACCACTTGTTGCTTTAGGCAATCTGTTCAAAGAATTTATCCCCACCCAAGCCTGAGTAGAACACAGCGGGCCTCCACCTCCACTAACTAGAAAGTTAGTCCAATCTCATCAGCAGTGTCCTCTTTCAAGAGACTAAACTTTTAAAATCAGGGCTTTAGAAAAGGGGGGAACTCTGACTCTCCCCAATCATTGGTCGTTAATAATCATTTCTCTCGTCTTTAAGTGATGGCTACTATCCAAGGTGGGAGAGGAGCATTGTGGCAACTCACATCCTTGCCTCCTTTTTTGTGGGGTGCTCATTTGTTCTGGGACCCAGCAGAAGGTTCCAGTTCCTCCTGCACCTGAGCAGCCTTGATTTCCATGAAAACAAGGTTCTTTTATTTCTCTTTCTTTAAGCTACTGGGATTCAAGGGGGAATGAGGTCCTAGCACCTTACTGGTCCAGGATGCAAATTGTTCAGTAGCCAACAAGTGATTTCACAGTAATTCCTTTGGGATTCTCAGACTGGAGAGTTTCTATTTCTACCACAGCTCTAATGTGACTAGAAGTATAGAATATAGAAGAAACCACATCCCCATGCGGACTTGTTCACTCATGCCCTGAGAACTAATTGCTTGACAGGTTCCTGTCCTTTCCACCTGGTGCTGTTTTATTGTTAGTATTAACTAAGGGTCCTCTCATTAAAAGATAACTACCTGCTTTAACTTTTGAAACATCTGAATTGTCAGTTTGTAGTATTTTAGCAAAATCTCTAATTTACAAATGCCATCTGAAGACTTTGCCTCTCCCTAAAAACAGTCAAGCATTTAATCAGTTTCATCCTTGAAAGCTTGTAAAAAAACTGTAAAACCATACATCAGTTTTTAAGTTGTTTTTCTTTTTTAGAACCAGATATATCCTGAGTACTTCAATTTATGAAGTTTTAAGAGAGCCAAGTTCATATGAATATTTCTTTTATTCTGTCTTGAGCTTTCAAATGAATTGTTAGAAATTGTAAATGTGCTTTGTCTTCTTTTCTTTTCTTTCCTTTTTGGCTGCAGATGCAAGAGATGCAGAGCAGCTGAGCAAAAATAAGGTTACACACATTCTCTCCATCCATGATAGCGCCAGGCCTATGCTCGAGGTAAGATCACTGCAGCCTTGTCCTGTGTGCATCAGTATATGTCTGTCCTTGCCTGTGCGTATATGTCTACATGTAGAGCATGTTTTAAAGCCTTTACTTCAACCATTATCAGTAATGATGGTGAAAACTTAACATTTCTGTAGCATTAAATGTGTAAATCAAAGTTAATCTGTCACACGACTGAGTGCTACAGATTTCTGTCTTCTGGCTGTGAAATCATTAGAAGTGTTAATTCCACCTGGTCATCCTTATTTATCCTCTTGGGTGTTTTTCATACCAAATGAAGTCAGCCTCATAATATTTCCCTGGTGGAGCAACTCTGTTCCCATTGACTCAGTGACAAGGGAGAGAAACCTGGCTCTCAGCACTTTTCTCTGAATTTAAAGCACACTTTAAAAACACACATTTTTGTCTCTTCCAAAGTCGCCTCCTGTGCGTAGTGCTCAGAAAAGCTTAGGCACTTCAGTTTCCTGATCTTTCCCGCTTAGACTCAATTATCCATGGTTGGCATTTAGGAAAAAGGCAATTAAAGGTGAGTTAAAACGTGTCATTTTCCTCCCAGAAGAGGCTGGGGCAGAAGCTGTTATTGTACTTCAAGTGTATCAGGGTAAACAGGGTGTGTCTGCCTGTTGATGTACACTAATTCTAAAAACATTTTCAAGTTTAAGCTGATGGACCGTTTGAACGGTTGGTCCGGAGTAAAATCTATTTCTGTGAATTAGCATTGACCATCTAACTTACAGATGATAGCCACAAAACCATTTTTTTTTAAAGGTATGTGTTGTTCTTTTTTTAGGGTGGGGTGGCTGGAGGGTGGGGAACCAGGAGAGCTTACTCTGAGAATTCTGCTTTAGCCTGTTTTCATTGAAATTCGAATGTGGCAGGAGTTAAGTAGCTTTTGCCTGAAAATTTTCTTGTTTTCTTTAGGTACTGCATCAGAGTTTCTATAAGCATGAAGCTTATCTGAATATAGAGTAATAAATGAGTCTTTAGTTCTCTGTATATTCAGTCATTTTCAGTCTTGTCAGACTCTTTGTGACTGTACTTGGGGTTTTCTTGGCAGAGATACTGGAGTGGTTTGCCATTTCTTTCTCCAGCTTATTTTACAGATGAGGAAACTGAAGCAAACAGGGTTAAGTGACTTGCCCAGGGTCACATAGCTAGTAAGTGTCTGAGGCCAGATTTGAATTCAGGTCCTCCTGGCTCCAGGCCGGACGCTTTATCCTATGTGCCACCTATTTGTTCTTTGTATAGTCAGGGACTTAACATGTGAACTGTTAGGTAGGTCACCCAGTGGATAGAGCAGGCTTGCACAACTGCTGCCTTCGGGTGGCTTATAGCTGGTATGCCAAAGGAGTTCTGGCGGCCATCAAAAAATGTAGAGGAAAACATCCTTTGTACATAGAGGACATCCTTTGGCGCTGGCCGGTGGTTCATAAGCGGCAGGCTGCAGGTTGTGCAGGCCTGAGATAGAGCTCTAGACTTGGACTTAAGTTTATATCTAGGCTCAGACACTAGCTGTGTGATCTGGGCAAGTCACTCTCTGCCTGCCTCAGTTTCCTCATCTGTAAAATGGGGATAATGATAGCACCTCTCCCCCAGGGTTGTTATGAGAATCATATGATACAATTTTTATGAAGTGCTTTGCCAGCCTTTAAGTGCTACATAAATAGCTATGTTAACAAAGAAATTATAAGATGTGCTAGGTTTTTAGGAGAATTAGAACTTAAATGATTCTACTTTCTATTGGATATAGAATCAGGCTCTCATTTCTGCTACTTTACTAGGTATAAGGACTAGGACAGATCACTTTAGTTCTCTGTAGAGGGTTGGTCTAGGTCAGTGGTATCAACCTCATAGAAAGGGGAAGGGGGCCACTGAACCATAAACATATTGACTTAGAAAGCCACATATTAACATTCTCTGTGTTCTGTTATATTTCTGTTTATTTTCTTAAATACTTCCCAGTGACCAAATCTGGTTTGGGAGGCATGGGGACAAGTCAGCCACTGGTTGGCTGCAAAGTTTCTTGCATCTCTAAAATCGATGAACCTGTGTCTTCCTGGATTACATGGCTTTGCTTTGAATTCAGGTGCTGTGATTGCAGTGCCATTCCTAGTCTTAACTGAGAACATTTCAGCATTGTCCCACAATTCCTTTGTCAAGAAATGCTTTTTTTTTTGAAGTAATTTAAGCTTTACTGATAGACTGTAGAGATCCATTGGAGATTTTTGACAAGAAGAAACATTGACATTACCAAAGGTAATTTAACCTGGGAGCATGATAAAGAAAGAACTGAAGGTAGGGAGAGAATGAAGGTAAATTGCAGATGGGTGATAATGTCATCTTTGTAATTCCCTCTCATGGCAGAGGCAATGCAATTTTCGTTTGCTGAGAATAGTTCACTGTCCAAAGAGTAGCCAAGATGTACCGGGGTTATCTGTTTAGTTCAGCTGCAGTGAGTAGCCTTTAAATTCACAGAATGAGGTAGGGGATTTTCTTCATTTTGACAAATGTCAGGAAGATCCCAAAGATTGACCATCTCTGTGGTGTTTAAGAGAGCAGATCAAAGTCTGAGACTGGTCTGTAACTATGCAGGTGTTATTTGGACCCTGAATTACACAATCAGGGAATCTTAGAGCTGGAGAGGGAATTATCTAGTCTATGATAACAGGCAATATGGTGGATATAATGGGAAAAGGGCCAGGTCTGAAGTTATGAGACCTGGGTATGAGTCTCTGTCTCTCTTTTATTAGTTGTAAATCCCTGTCTCTCATTTTCCTGTCTTGTAGGTAGTCCTTATACCTAGTAAAGTAGCAGCAATGAGAGCCTGATTGTATATCCAATAGAGAGTAGAATCATTTAAGTTCTAATTCTCCTAAAAACCTAGCACACCTTATAATTTCTTTGTTAACATAGCTATTTATGTATGTGCTTTATCTGTTGGAGCCTCAGTATTCTTATGTGCGCAATGGGGATAATAATGCTTATAGCACCTACTAAAATTGTGTGGACAAAACCATTTTGTAAATCTTAAACATTGTATAAATTGGAGCTGTTATTATATAACCTCACCCTCTTTTTTTTTTTTAAACAGTTGAGGAACCTAAGGTTACATAGCTGATTAGTGGCATTACTAGGGTTAGAATTCAGATCAGAAAACAGTGGGCTGACTATTTTTTCCCTATGCTACGTATGTTTTTCTCTCTTATTAATATCATGGTCTGTAAAGATGATATCTGCCTTCTTTAAAAAGGGAAGTTCTGAGGTTTTTTTTGTTGTTGTTGTTTATTTCACCCCTCCATTTGAATAGTCTTGTAAAATCCTGGCATCTTGCACGAGCACTATTATTATTAAGCATTTAGAAGATACTCAGTATTTACCAAAGGTTCTCTCCTGATTTTGTGTTCTGGTACAGCACAGGACAGTTAGTCTTATTTTAGAAGTAGGGAAGCCAGGGCTCCAACAAGTTAACTTTAGAAGAAGTGATATGGTAGACTATTGGAATAGAGTTCTGTTGGCTCTAGAGTTGCCAAATAGCATCCGGTCCTGTCTCCAGTGCCAGCACAGGGGTCCTCTGTAATCTCTTTCTGACCCTTATACCATTCCCCATGTCTCTGGTCGGTGAGAGCTACTGAAACTGCTTCATCTGCTGTTGCCACTGCCTCCAAGGTCTGCCACTAGTGTGGCCACCTAACTGTACTCTGGGCCAGCCCCAGCCTCAGTGTCATAGGCCTCTCCTTCTGATCTCCTAAGTTTCTTGGGCTGGAAAAATGTCTCTCCTTGACCTTTGTAGGCTGTGCTGCTCCACAGTGCGAGCTGTTTGGAGAAGAATTCCCCTCCAAAATTGAGGGAGTTTGGCTTGAATATCCTCTCTGCATCACCATCTTGCCTTCCCCTCAAGACTGTTGGGGTAGAGTTCTTTAGCTCTAGTTCTTTGCTTGCCTCACTGAACCATATTCTTGATACTCCAAACCACTGTTCTGGCTTCGGTTTCAAGCTTAGGTACAAAGGCTATGATGTAAGAGCAGAGGTGAGTTAAAAGATGTGCTCAGACCCAATAGGCCCATGATGTCTGGACTGCCTTTTTCTTTTTTGGGGGGGTCAGTTGGGGTTAAGTGAGTTGCTGAAGGTCACACAGCTAGTAAGCGTCAAGTTGTTTGGTCTGATGAACTGCCTTTTTCAAGACCATGGGGTATGGGGCTAGGGCTCCATGTTTTTGTAGGTTTGGATGGGGTTGGGGATGAGTAGTGTAGGGAGCAAGGTGATAAGACAGAGTTCCTTGGGTATCTGATGTTCTTCCTTGAAGTAAATGCAGTACACAGATTACGAGCAGCCCGGTCAATTGGTCAGGAGAATAAATGGGTCAGAGATGGAAAGAGAGAGAACTAGAACCATCTTGCCCACTTCATAGGCACTTCATAAATGTCTCTTTTAAAAAATTGAATTGAGTGTCCTCAGATTCTTCTGGTTTAGTACAGCCCTGCATCTTCATGATTCTGTTGTACCTGGGCCAACTAAGAGATCACAGCCCATCTAACAGCATTGAACGCCATTCATTCAACAGATATTTGAGTGCTTATTACATGATTAATAGTGCCTTGTTGCTGAGGATGCAACGATGAAGCAGCTAGGTTCAGCCAAGAGATTGTGAGGGCCTGAACTAGGCTGTCACAGCTCTGCCTGAAGAGATTCATTAATCTATTTGGATGGGATTTAATAGGCATAATTAAGTGATGTGCAAGGAAGCTCTAGCAACTGGAGAACTAAGGAGTATCCACCAAGCATGATTCTTTCTTGCTTTTGTTGATATTTTGCTTGTTTTAAAATGTGAATTCTATAGAACATATGTTCTGTAGAATGGTGGGCTGTCCAGTTTCACTTAACTTAAACATTGAGTGTCAAGTAATAATACTATGATATTCCCAGGGCAGTAGGGATAGGCCTGGAGATACCCTAGGGATAAGGGATGTCTGAATATCCCTGGTATTCTAAAAAGCTTTCCTATTCATTGACATGCCTTGATTGAGTTCTTATTCTGTGCCCAGAATTACTAGGTGCTGCAGGGGATACCAGAAGATATATCACCAATGTCCCATCCTTATGGGGATTATAACTGTTAAAGAGAAAACTGATTCTTACTGGTTTTCATCCTCAGCTTCCCTTTGCAGTGCTGGCCAGGACTATTATTCTTCTAACAACCTGAGGCAAAAGTGAACCTGGAGATATAGAGTGGTTTGGAACCTCATCACTGTGTCTTGGGTTCAAGATCTGGGCAGGCTTTTTAATGGACCAGTAAAGGATTTGTTAATCTCTTTGAACATAAGGTTAATTAACCATATGTTGTGAGTAGAATCAGGCCCAATATTATAAATAGAAAGGATATTGTAAATATTGCCTTTCCAGATGGGTCTGTCTTTAGGTAGCATTACATAGGCTAGTCATTTAGCCTCCATTAGCTTCCTTAAATGAGAGGATTGGATTTGGTGAACCCTGTAGTCCCTTCTGCCTCTAAATCCATAATTCTATAATCCTATCTAGAATTGTAGATAGATAGAGGGGGGAAATTGGGGAATATAATATTTTACTATGACTTAATAAGCCCCCTCAAAGAATTCTGCACATCATTTCCATCTTCAGGGCCACCCAAGATTCTCCAACAGTATATCCAGGGGGGAGGTAAACCACATACTTGAAAAAGTCATATGGGAAAATGGTATTATAGAATTGGAAGGGACTTGGAAATCATCTCTGCCATGGATTTTTAACCTTTTTTTTTAAAAAAAAAAATATATGCCCCTCTGGCAATCTGACGCAGCCTGTGTATCCTTTCTTAGGTTAATGTTTTTCAGTGCATAAAATACAATACATAGGATTACAAAGGAAATGAATTCTTGAAATATAGTTATCAATATGTGTGTGTGTGTGTGTGTGTGTGTGTGTGTGTGTGTGTGTGTGTTGTATGTATGTGTATACACACACACAAAAAGCTCATGGACCCCATGAGCCCATGGACTCATTTTGCAGTTGAGAAGACAGCCCTGGAGAGGTAACAAGACTTGTCCAGGGTCATAGTTAGTGTCTCCCCAAATCCTAGTTCAATGCTTTTCCAATTCTGTTGTGTATCCTCTGGCCTGATTGTTACATAGGGTACCTAATGTATTCCTGATTTCAAGAGGAGTGTTTGTTCTTCATGACTTGGCTACTAAAAAAATAATCATTCCTCCAGCTTAAACCTTGCTGGGTGTGATGCCTTCCTAGAACATGAGAGTAAATTTGTGTAACCTAGTTAAAGGTGAGTCATTATGAAAATCTGGATTTGGAATTCAAACAAACAGAATTTTTCTTGTATCAAGATTTTCCTTTTCTAAGTAGGAAGTTCAGGGGAAGAAGATGTTGTTTAGTTATTTTTTTAGTCACGTCCGACTCTTGGTAACTCCATTTGGGGTTTTCTTGGCAGAAATACTGCAGTGGTTTGCCATTTTATAGATGAGGAAACCACTGTAGTATTTCTGCCAAGAAAGTTAAGTGACTTGCCCAGGATCACACAGCTAATAAGTGTCTGAGACCAGATTTGAACTCATAAAGACGAGTCTTCTTGTCTCCAGGCCTGGCGCTCTATTCACTTTGCCACCTAGCAGCCCCAAGGACATACAGAATGAAACAGTTATTCCTGTAGAACTGTCTTACCAGTTTTCAGCCATAGCTAGGGCATACAGTTGGGTGTTTCTCTGACATAAAATCATGTAGAGCTAGTTATGGGTCCAGCCTGGGCCGGAGAAGCAGTTTAAGTCTTTTTTTCTTTTGAATTTCAAATTTTTTTGTTTTTTATCATGAAAGCACTTTCCAGGTCACCCTTGAATCCCTTGCCTAGGGAATTGTTCTTTGGAGCACAGAATATCTGCAGTGAATAAATATTTGTCAAATTTGAGTCATTTGGAGACTATAGGATGAGAGAGAGAGAAGAAGGGAACCTTTTGCCTGAGGGATGAAGGAGAAGGCTTCATAGAAGAGGTGGCAAATGAATGTGGGTTTGGAGGAAAGGCAGGACAAACCCAGACAGGGTAAAGTCCAGTAGAGTCCATTGTAGTCATGGGGCATGGGAACAGCATTAATTAAAGATACATAGAGCAGAGCAGGACAAGAATATCAGCCAGGGAATGGCTAAAATGTAGACTATGTGAAGGGGCTCAGTGTAAGACAAAGCTGAAAAGGTAGCTAAGTGCCAGATTGTGGAGAGCCTTGAATGCCAGGATTGAGAATTTATACTTTAATAAGCAATGGGGAGGCACTGATTATTTTTAAATAGAGAAATGATGAGATAACAGCAGCCCACTAGGATAACTGACAGATCACTTGAAAGGCAGGCAACAATTTCAAGATTAATTCCAGACCCTGTGCTATGGAGTTGTTTAGCACTGTTATTCCTTATTTTGAATGTGCTAAATGGTATTTGTCTTATCATAGAGTGAACAGGTGTGAGCATGGTGCTGTTTCGGTCAAGACCTATATCTTGTCACTGGTTTGGGGAATAGTCATTCCTTTTTACCAAAGTAGGTGCTTTTTTGAGTCAAAACCCCACTGTTGTACATGTGGAGTATCATCTGTTGTTTGTTGGTGCAGAAGAAATAATATTGGGTCCCTGCCAGTAAAAGGTTATTCCTCCCCCACCCCCCCACCCCATATGTCTTTCTAATGTAAATTTTTCAGAGTATGTTTCATTTTTCATTCTTTGCCTTTTACCAGAGCACCTGCAGAAAGCTGAGTTATTTACTTTTGACATAATTTTTTTAAAGTATCCTTATTTCCTATGCACTGCTAAGATAGCCATTAGAATGTAAATGTCCATACTGTGGGTTTTCTGGTATCCATAGATAATGTACCCCTATGCAAACCAATGTACAGGGTGTATGCCAGGTTTTGTGAGATGCTGGGTTGAGCTCTGTCATTTTCTTTTGAAAAGTTGGTAACTTATAAATTGTGTAGCAGGAAGAATTAAGCTTAAATAAAAATGAGATGATTTTGACAGTGTCTGTTCTTGAAGATACCAAAAGTAATGTTGCGGTTTTTTTTTCTCTCACTTGGAAGATGGGATGACATGGCCAAAGAATTGAACTTATAAGGCACAAAATCATAAGATCATGTAGAGAGAGATGGAGGGGCCCTCAGAAGCCAACTAGTCTAACATCTTGGTTTTACAGATGAAAAAACAGGACAAGGAAGATGAGGTACCTTGCTCCAGGTCACATAGGTAGTATCAAAGGCATGATTTGAACCTATTTCTTTTGATTGTAAAACCAGTGCTCTTTCTAGAATTTACCAGAATTTAAAGACTTTAGGGAATCTCCTCCCTTCGCCCCCACCAAGGTCTTTATTTAGCGCCTGATTAGTCCTGGGGGTACAGTAGAAAGAACAATTGATTCTGAGCAATCAGAAGACCTGAGTTCAAATCCTGTCTCAAAGGCTTACTGTGTGACCTTGGATAAGGAATTTAACCTCTCTGTGCCTCAGTTTCCTTATTTGTAAAATGAACTTTTTTTATTGGCATCCTTCCCAGTGTCTTTAAATATGCTCAAGTCTCCTTTATCCTTAAAAAAAAAAAAACCTTTCCTCCACCCTTTGGCTCTTTAAGCTATAATGCTATCATTCGCCTCCCCTTCGTGGCCAAACCTCTAGGATGAGTAGTCTGTATTCTTTATCTATACTTGTTATCTCTCTTTATCCCTTTGCAGTCTTATCTGGCTTTCTCCAAACTCTTCCTTCCAAAGATGCTATTAATGATTTCCTTATCACCTAATACGGTTTTAGTTTTTGCCTTTATTGATCCCCTGCATCATTTGGCATTGTTAACACCCCCTTCCTTTTTTTCTTTTTTAAAATAATCTCACCTCTTTTGACTTCTATGACACTCTGGTCTTGCTCCTTAATTTCTTCTGTTCCTTAAATATGCAATGACACTGCCCTCCACCCCGTCGCCCCCCCCCCAGATGCTGTTTTTGACTCTCCTTTCCTCTCTAGATTGTCTGCTTTGATGACCTTACTCCCATGGCTTCCATTATCACTCCTGTGCAAATGACTTCTAAGTCTGACTCTCCAGCCCAGACCTGTCCACTGAGCTCCAACCTCACATGCCTCTGCTTGTCAACATCCATGTATTGGTCATGACAGCACTAATTAGCTTTTCTGAACTTTTTCCTTTCTGCCCAACAAATTCTGCATTGTATCCAGATCTATTCGATTGTAAGTTCCTTGAGGGCAGCGATTATTTCTTATTATAACCCCAGTACCTAGTCCAGTGTCTTTACCACTTAATAAATATTGGATTGAATTTGTTATTATATTGAATTGTTCAACTTACAGTTAATTGAGAGCCAGTGAAGGTTATGGAAAAGAATCATAAGGTGATGAAAGTGGCTGCCTTAGCAAGATTACTTGAGCAGCAGTGAAAGAGATGGATTGTAAAGAGAAGACTTAAGGCAACATTGCAGAAGAGTAGCTACCATAGTCCAAGACTTTCAAGAGGGTGGTTGCAGTAAATATGGATGGATAGATGGATGGATGTGAGAGACCCACTATGGTATCGCTAGTGCCTCTTACACGGTGGGCATTTAATCAATAGCTATTGAATCCAGGGTTTCTTAACCTGGGGTCTGCTAACTTAAAAAAAAAGACAACTATTTCAATATAATTAAATTCCTTTGTAACCCTTTGTATTATATCTTAGACATTTAAGAACATTATTCTGAAAAGGGGTCCATAGACTTCTCCAGAGGGGTTCATGACACAAAGAGGGTGAGAATTCCAGGACTGGAAGAACAGAACCTCTCCATCCAAAGAGGCTTACCAGGAGAACTTGGACAAGAATCACATCAGAGGAGCAGGCATGGATGGTTCTGTTGGAGGAAGTAGCCCCCTTACTAATACATGGCTCCATCCAAGCATCCCCAATTAGGCTTCTTCATTCAGATGACTCAAGGAGGAATTGTTGAATCATACTGTTGATGAGTTGTTTGGACAGAAGAATAGTATTTTTTTTTTAAGAATAGTATTTTAAAGAGAGGTCTGGAGAGTTCAGATTTTCAGAGGTGCTTGAGGAACCATTAAGGCAAAAGTGGAAGGTTTGCATTGTATGGGTGTGCAGAATGCCTGTGACTTTTTCTGTTGTGTGGCTTGGTGAGATTCACTGCCCTCAAAAAAGCCTTTCTCTACAGCCTGAACTCTGTGGCATCGCCAGTGCCATCTCTGCCCTAAAGACCAAAGGCTTGTAGCAGCTTTGATGTGTGTAGGTGAATTTATTTGAAGCCAGCTGAGATTCAAAAGAAATGACTCAAATGGAAATAATGATAGCAGGTATCGGAAGCTGTCTAGTCGTTGCTGTTTCTTGAATTAAGTTGTATCTGAGTTTCTTGTATTCAAGGAGTCAAGTGCATGGAAAGGTTTCCTGTGTCTGGCTACCTAAGGTTTTGAAGAGTAACCTTACCTTGAAATGGAGCACCCTAGTGCTTTCAAAGAACCAGAAGAGACTTTGACCATTGCTCAGGCAGGTTTTCATTCAAGCTGTTCCAGGAGGCTAAAACTCTGTTCTTGAAAAGCTGATTCTTTAAATCGCTAATGAAATAACCAAAGTTAGAGTCCTTTTTGTATTGCCTTAGAGATCCCATGGTACTCAGTCCTTTCTCTCCTGTATTTATATCTCTTCCCCTGTGTCTTCATAAAGCTAAAAGCTCACATTGAAACTATTCCTTGGCTCTGGTACTCTCTGTAATGCCCTTAAAAGTGCATACTGAAAAGGGTAGGATGTGGGTACAAGAGGAGAACGATAGAGTGAATAGTGTAACCTAACACTGATAGCAGCAATGAGCTGGTCCTGGGCAAGCCTTAGCGAGGAGATGGGTCTGAGTGGAGCAGTGGAATGAGAAGAGAAGGTGAGTCAGTAGGAGGAGGCCCACTTTTATTCCTCATATCTTAACCTGAATGAAGGAGGCATGAACTCCATGGCCTCTCAAAGGTCTAACCATGTCTGTTCTAATTGAGCAGTTGGTGGGTGGTTTTGTTTCCATATACATCTAATAGATGCGTGCTTTTGTTTCTTCTTCTATTGACCTCCAAGCCCTTTTCTGTCAGTCTTGTGCATTGGACAGAAATAATTTCCTTGTGGCTGAATAACTCTTAAGCTTTGGGATAGCCCTGGCAGTCAGCAGCCAGAGTGTCTGTGAGTGGGTGGTGTCTATGTTAGAAATGGGTGGAGGAAGGAGCATTTAAAAAGCTACAACCATGGCCTAACCTGAAGCTACTCTAGAAAAATCTCCAAGGATAGTTCCCATTTGACTCCTCTCTGGGTTTCCCCCAATGTAGTCCTAGCCACTCTTGAAGCACTCTAGGTAGCAATGCCTATGGCTAAAACAGCCTTTATTTTATACCCCCCCCCAAAAAAAAATATTGTCAGGTGGTGTAATTATCCTTGCATAATCATAATTTTGGCTCTACATTTATATTAAGGGTCTAAATTTTGACAATTTGGTCCATAGATAATCTAATACACTTTCTGGTCAGTAAAGATTATTTTGTAAATATCATGGCAGATTGTATGTCTTGAAGTTCTGAAGGTGAGGAACATTAATTTGGTAAAGACAGGTATGGAAGTGTGTGTGGAAGGAACTGATATGTTTCTTGATTTGGGGGCTGGAGACAGTGAAGCGTAAAACAGTTAGACACACTAGAATCATTTGGAGAAGAGGGTGGGAATAAGCATTTATTAAGCTCCTACTATATGCCAGGTGCTGTGCTAAGCATTTGACAAATATTGCCTCATTTGGAGTACACATGTTTGCTGAAATAAGTCAATCTCAGTACTTGTGCCGTCCAATATAGAAAATTAAAATAAGCTTGATGCACTCACCTTCCAGATGTGGAGATGGGGTATGATGCCATTTAGGTTAAGTAACAGTGCTTGATGGGAGACCTCCAAACCTACCGTGAATATGATGTGAATAGTCATTGGTTAGGAACCCATGTAGGGCCCATCGCTCAAAAAGTTAAAAGGATTAAATTTCCTGGCCACTTACAGGAAAAAAAAAATTGTTTCATACCTAACCTGGCTTTATTGAGTACTGGTTTATATGATGAATCTGACTTTCACATTTGCTCTTAATCCTTGTACCCAGTAGGTGGGAGCATAAGGGCAGTGTATCTCCCCACATCTGGAAGGGGAGAGAGTTAAGTTTTAATTTTCTATATGAATGGCATAAGTATTTACAATGACTCATTTAATTATTACTTTTACATCTTTCCCCTCTCTGTGGTATTTTGGGTTGTTTGGAAAGCTTGTGGCGGTGGTGGAGGGTAGTAGGCATGGTGCTGTGAGGCCGAGACCTGTGTTTGAAATAAGAAATTATCTCTCTACTTTTTCAGTTACCATCACAGCGGGAACAACTGTGTTAGCATTCATCAGCAGACATGAGCATTTATTTACCAGCTACCTAATGACGACTTTTTGATAGGGTAACTCATAAAATGAGCGGTGAAAGCACGGTCTGACCAAACCTTAGTTTCCTTAAGACCGCTGCACTCCATGTCAACTCTGATTTAGAGTCTTTTTCTTAAGAGCCATCGTGTGAACATTGTAGCCATGTTTCCCATGTGCAGAGAGAGACACAACTTGAGATTAGAGACCACGGGAATGTAGGTGAAGAAATCACAAATTCATGTTCCCATTATGGTGTGGAAGTGGGCAAAAGGAGGTGGTGTGATTGAATTGAAAGAACCCTGCACTTTGATGTCCGGAGGCCTCAGTTTTAGTTCTGGATCTGACTTTGTCACCTCTGGCAAGTTACAGAATTAGAGAATTTTAGGTTTGGAAGCAGCCAGCTTGTCCAACCAAGACACAAAGAAAATCCCCACTTATATAACTTACCTGAAAAGTGGTTATCTAGTTTCTGCCTGAAAAGCTTCAGGAGAGAAGAACTCACTACCTTTTGAGGCATCCCATCCCACTTTTGGAGAGGTTGGGAAGTTTTCCTGGACACTAAGTCTCAATTTGGCCTCTTTTTAATTTTCACCCCGTGCTTCAGATTCTGCCCTCTGAGGCCAAGCAGAGCAAATATAATCCTTTCTCCAAACATGACAGCTCTTCAGATACTTAAAGATTAGTGCTCATCTGCTCTGAGCTTTGTCTTTTCCAGGCTAGCCATGCCCAGTTCGTGTATGGCCTGGACTCAAGGCCCTTTATCCTACTGGTTGTCTTCTAGACATGCTTCAGCTCCTCAGTGTCCTTTTAAAACTGTGGTACCTATAAACTAATGTGGTGCTCTAAATGGATTCTCATTTCACTAGTTTCCTATTTTGTCTTCTATAAAATGAGGGAGGTTCAGCCAGATGATTTCTACTGTCCCTTGTAGATATCATTCTGTAACTTTGCCTATATTTGTAGGAGTGAAATCAAACATACAGGAGGGGATGATTTGGTCAGAATGTCTGTATAAGAACACAGGTCTCTTGACTTCTGGTGTAGGAAACTATACTCACTCAGGAGGTTTTCATATAATTTAAGGTTTTACATTTTTTCATCTGCTTCTACATGGTATAGCATTATTTGGAGATCTGGAGAGAGTAACAGAAGTACAAATTAACATATGTCCCATGTATTTTTCTTTCAAGGAGCAAAGAATGGAAAGAGTACTGGATTTGGAGAGGACCTTAGTTCAAACCCTAAACCTGCATTTGCCACCTAATATGATATTGGGCAACTCACAGTTTCCTCATCTGTAAAATGAGGGGATTGATCTAGGTAACTTCCTAAGGCCCTTTCTGCTCAGTCGTTTTTTCAGTTGTGCTCAATTCTTTTATGACCTCATTTGGGGTTTTCTTGGCAAAGATACCATAGCAGTTTGCCATTTCCTTCTCTGGATCATTTTGCAGATGAGGAAACTGAGGCAGATAGAGGTAAGTGACTTGCCCTGGGTCACACAACTAGTAAGCATCTGAGGTTAGATTTGAACTCATGAAGATGAGTCTTCCTGACTCCAGTCACTCTAAATAAATGATCCTATGATCTCTGTCCCATGACACCCTAGGATTTCTGTGGAATACAGCTCCACAGTCACCCACCTGAGTTGACTTTGCCAGTTGTTTAAATACATTGATACTACCAGCGTTGACTCTGAAACAAGATTTTCTTGTAGCATCAGCACTGGGAAAATCATCTCTGTTAAACTCCACTTGCTTCCTACCTATTTTGAGGCTGCCATTTTCTTCCTAAAATACCTTCCTCCTGGCTCCCCACTCTCTTAATTTTTTTTTTTTGCAGAGTCACAGGATCCTGAATCCCCAGGCAGAGCTTTTTTTGAGCTCTGTGATGATGGTGGAGGCTTCTACCTAGCTGGTGACCAAGGTGGTCTGGGGCTTCCTCCTGCACTGTGTAGAAGAGGATGCAGCTGTAGAAACCAAAAATAGTCTTGTCAGATTTTTTTTAATGGGTCCATCTGTCTGCAGAGAAGTGGGTGGAGGAGGAGAGTGTGTAGTGAGTTGGTGTGTCTTAAAGGGACCATTTTGAAGTCCCGGATTTGTTAGTGATCAGAAGATTCTGGGCATTTCTCCTGTGCTGACCTAGGGATTCTTCAGAGAAAAAAATAGCCAGTACTATTCATGTGATTGTGTTTTGGGAATAAAATAACCTTTACCTGTCATAGTGTACATTGGCTGACATCTTTGAACGTGTAGCCACTTCCCCTTGTTTATACTTATTCCAATTTACATTTTTCCCCTTAGGTTCATTACGTTTCTTTTTCTCTGAACACATTACATTGTCCAAGTTTTCATCTTCTCCGGGGGGAGGAGTACAGGTTGCTAAGCCTTCCTTCCTTGGCCTGGCAGTCAGTGCTTTCTGCAGTCTAACCTACCTTCCATATTTACTTTATACTACTTTTCCTTGATTCACTTGACACTCTATCCAGACTGGATTCACTGCACTCCTTTCTCAGCCTGCCTTTCTGCTTCTGTTGTTGAATCGTTCATTTGTGTCTGACTCTTCATGACCTCGTGGACCCTAGCATGTCAGTGCTGTCGATGGGGTTTTTTGACAAAGATACTGGAGTGGTTTGCCATTTCCTTCTCCAGTTCATTTTATGGGTGAGGAAACTGAGGCAAACAGGGTGAAGTGACTTGCCCAGGATCGCAGCTCGTAAGTGTCTGAGGTTGGATTTGAACTCAGGTCTTCCTGTCTCCAACCTTAGTGCTCTATCCACTGAACCCACGTTGCTGCCTCCTTCTGCCTCTCTACACTCCTGTAAGTTATCTCCATCTATATTTCTACCTGTTGAAATCTCATTCTTCCTTCAAAGCTCAGCTCAGGTGCCACTTTCTCCATGAAGTCTTCCTTGATCAAATACTGCCTCCCACTGAAGGTGATCTTTCCATCTTCAGGATTTCTTATAGAACTTTGCCTAGGTCTGTATATTTGATAGCTCTAATTAGAGCAGGAGCTTCTTGAGGGCAGAGACCCATGTCTTCTATTAAATCAGTTCTTTTTTATTATTAATTAATTTTGATTTATCAACAATGACTTCCATAAGCTTTTGTGTTTTAAATTTTTCTCCCTCTCCCTCCCTCCATCCCTCTCAGTCTCCCTCCCCAAGATGGCTCACAATTAATATAGGCTATACATGTACATTCCTATTAAACATATTTTCACATTAGTGATATTGTAAGGAAGAATTAGAACCAATAGGAGGAACCATCAGACAGAGGAAACAAAACAGAAGAAAAAAAGTAGCAAATAGTATGCTTTAATCTGCATTCAAACTCCATTGTTCTTTCTTTGGCTATGGATAGCATTTTCCATCGTGTGACCTTTGGAGATGTCTTAGATCCTTGCATTTCTGAGAAGGGCTAAGTCTATCAACATTAGTCATTGTATAGCATGGCTGTTACTGTGTACAACATTGTCCTGGTTCTGCTCACTTCACTCAGCATCAGTCCATGTTTCTGAAATCTGCCTGCTCATCATTTCTTATAGCACGGTACTATTCCATTACATTCATATGCCACAACTTGTTCAGCCATTTCCTAATTGATGGGCATTCTCTCAATTGCCAGTTCTCTGCCACCACAAAAAGAGCTGCTATAAATATTTTTGTGCATGTGGGTACTTTTCCCATTTGTATGATCTCTTTGGGATACAGCCCTGGAAGTGCTATTGCTGGATCAAAGGGTATGCACATTTTTATAGCCCTTTGGGCATGGTTCTAAATTGCTCTCCAAAATGGTTGGGTCATTTCACAACTCCACCAGCAATGCATTAAGTGTTCCAATTTTCCCACATCTTCTCCAACATTTATCATTTTCCTGTTTGGCATGTTGGCCAATCTGATAGGTGTGATGTGGTACCTCAGAGTTGTTTTGATTTGCATTTCTCTAATAAATAGTGATTTAGAGCATTTTTTCATATGACTATAGATGGTTTTAATTTCTTCATCTGAAAACTGCCTGTTCATATCCTTTGACCATTTATCAATTGGAGAATGACTTATATTCTTAAAAATTTGACTTAATTCTCTATATATTTTAGAAATGAGGCTCTTATCAGAGACACTGGTTGTAAAAATTCCCAATTTTCTACTTTCCTTCTAATCTTGGTTGCATTGGCTTTGTTTGTGCAAAAACTTTTCAATTTAATATAATCAAAATCATCCATTTTGCATTTCATAATGTTCTCTATCTCCTGCTTGGTTATGAATTCTTCTGTTCTCCATAAATCTGATTAGGTAAACTATTCCTTGCTCTCCCAGTTTGCTTATAGTATCAGCCTTTATATCTAAATCATGAACCCATTTTGACTTTATTTTGGTATATAGTATGAGATTTTGGTCTATGCCTAGTTTCCGTCATACTCTTTTCCAGTTTTCCCAGCAGTTTTTGTCAAAGAATGAGTTCTTATCCCAGAAGCTGGGGTCTTTGAGTTTATCAAATAATAGATTACTATAGTCATTGACCACTGTGTCTTGCATACTTAACCCATTCCACTGATCCACCACTCTATTTCTTAGCCAGTACCAAGCAGTTTTGATGATTGCTGCTATATATATAATAAAATTTAAGATCTGGAACAGTTAGGCCACCTTCCCCTCCATTTCTTTTCATTAGTTCCCTTGATATTCTGAACCTTTTGTAATTCCAAATGAATCTTATTATTTTTTCTAGCTGTATAAAGTAATTTTTTGGTAGTTTGATTGGTATGGCACTGAGTAAGTAAATTAGCTTAGGTAGAATTGTCATTTTTATTATATTAGCTCGGCCTACCCATAAGCAACTGATGTTTTTCCAGTTATTTAGATCTGATTTTATTTGTGTGGAAAGTGTTTTGTAATTGTGTTCATATGGTTCTTGGGTTTATTTTGGTGGGTAGATGCCTAAATATTTTATAATGTCAGTAACTTTATGTGGAATTTCTCTTTCTATCTCTTGCTGTTGGGCTTTCTTGGTAATATATAGAAATGCCAATGATTTATGTGGGTTTATTTTATAGTCTGCAACTTTGCTGAAGTTGTTAATTATTTCAAGTAGTTTTTTACTTGATTCTCTAGGATTCTCTAAATATATCATCATATCGTCTGCAAAGAGTGATAGAGTTATTTCTTCTTTGCCTATTTTAATACCTTCAATTTCTTTTTCTTCTTTTATTGCTGAAGCTGACATTTCCAGTCCGATATTGAAAACAGTGGTGATAATGGACATTCTTGTTTCCCCCCCCCCCGATCTTATTGGAAGTACTTCAAGTTTGTCCCTGTTACTTGTGATGCTTGCTGAAGGTTTTAGGTAGATGCTACTTACTATTTTAAGGAAGCCTTCTAAATCAGATAGTTCTTATGAAAGCATTTTCCGTCTGGATATAAGGCAGTGGCTTTTACATGGAAGATAGTAAGTTGGTGAGTCATTTACAAAGCACATTTCTGCTAATTGAACCCAAGGAATGGAATGTTGAATGGGGAGAGGAATATTGTGACTTGTTAAAGGCTGGATTCCAAAGTGTGTATACCTCAGGAAGGGGTTTAGAAAGTCAAGGACCTAAACATTTATCCTCTGCAAAGTAGACTGTCAGCTTCAGTTCTGTATATCAGGGAAATGCCAGCCCCTCCCCCTGCTTCACAAAAATTTGCCTTGTGAAGCCCTTCCCTTGTGAAGTGCTGAATTTCATTTAGTGGGTAGCGAAGTTTAATGGGAAGAATAGTGGATGGAACAGGGTTGCCCATTTTGCTGCTAAGTGGCCTCATGTCCCTGTGTCTGTATTTTAAAAGGAATTGAATCATCTGCTAAGAAGGGAGAGTGACTGATGCTAATTACCTTTGCTCAAGGGACTGTGGTTCAAAAGAAGTAGAGCCTGGGACTGACTGGGGTTCTTTTTCCACTGACTCACGGGGGATCTTGTGTAATTGATTAACCATCCCTGCATTGCACCCATCCCAATTTTGTAGGTCAGTATGGAGTCTGATGAAGGAATGTATATGAAATACTCTTCCTCACAATTCTTGGTAGAAAGGTCTCCTATGCTAACAGATTATTTCATTAAGCTCTCTTTTTCTTTCTTGTGGGGATGCATTGTCAAGAGTGAAAGAATATAAATTGCAAGAAATAAATTAGGATTTTTGCAATTTTAGTTAATAAGTGATATCACTTTTCTCCTTGGCACCTCAGTAGCCACTGTTATTTGTGAAGTAGACTGAGTAATTTAAATGAGTTTTCCCCAGTTGTAACTTGGAAATTCCTATCTCAGAAGGAGCAGAGTGAAATATAAATTAGCTCTTTTTGTGATTTGTGATCTGAGTGCTCCCAGGTCATAGCAGTCCCTTAAGTGATTCAGTACTTTTCCATTCTTAATTGGTATCTGGTCATGCCATTCTGTTTTGTACCATCTATGAAAGCCTGCAGAGATTCAAGATGAGGGTATTTTTACACAGTAGTTTATCTGTCGTGATCTAAACATGCCCATCATGTCTTCTTGTGATCTTTTCAGGTAGCACTTGGGATTGCTAGTGGTAACAGTTGGGGGCTAAAAATAAAAGACCCTAAAGATGCTCCCCCTGCCCCATCTCCTCCAGCTGTGTTGAGATGTGGAGGATGGTACCTGTAATCACTTCCAAGAAGTAAGTCTCATGTTATTTTTTTTTCAGTCATGTCTGACTCTTCATGATTCCATTTGGGGTTTTCTTGGCAAAGATACTGGAGTGGTTTGCCATTTCTTTCTCCAGCTCATTTTACAGATGAGGAAACTGAGGGAAACAAGGTGAAGTGACTTGCCCAGGGTCACACATCTAGTAAGTGTCTGAGGTCAGATTTTAAACTCAGGAAGATGCCTGACAGTGCCTGACTCCAGGCCTGGCACTTTCTCTACTCACCGCACCACCTAGCTGCCCTATGGGCTCATAAGATCATAGATTCAAAGCTAGAGGGGACATAAGAGGTCATATTTTATTTTATAGATGAGGAAACTGAGCCCCAGAGAGGTAGTGACTTGCCCACTGTCAAAGAAGTAGTAATTGTCCAAGCTGAGATTGGAACCCTTACCCTCATGACTGCAAACTCCCGTGGTTCTGTTATTGTACCATATATTCAGAATCCTCTTCTGCCAGTAAGATGAGACTTATGCTTGGGAAAGATTCCTGGTTTGGGGTGTAGTGGGGCATCTTGATTTGGTTCTTGAGCCCCTCACTGTTTTCTGTTTTGTTTTGTTTTTTGTTTGTTTTGTTTTGTTTTGTTTTTGCTTTCCTATAAGGCTCCCATTTCAACTTTTACAGTTTTCTTTCTTATGTGTATTGAACAGAACTCGTGAAATAATTCTGTAAAATCAGGCAAGCAGGACTGATTGTTGAAACTCTGGCCCTGTTTTCATGAGTCATTAATATATTCGCACTGCAATCCAGAAACTTAACCGAAAGGACAGTAGGGAAGGAGGGTTTTCAGTTGTGTTTCTCTGGTTGGTTTGGACATCCTCCACTGATTCTCAATAACTCCTCACCAACTTGATGAAACCCTGCATGCTGATTGCTCCTACTTTTGGCCTTTCATTGAAATACCCTAAACAAAAATAAGTCTTTGGACCTCCATCTGTTGATGTGACAAGTAAAATACACATCGTTTTTTGAGTAACCTGAAAGAAGCCAACTGGTGTTGGAGGTTTGTAATTTGCATCTGGGCTTACAAATTCAAGCCAGGGGCTAAATCTCCCCACTAATCCTCCCAGCCCCCCAATATTGAGTACCCACATATTTCTTGGAAGTTGTTATTGGTAGTGTTTCAGAAATTTGACAGATGTTGAAAGTATTGGGGTCACGTGTGCTTTTTAAATAAAGGAAATCTATTTGAGAACTAGATTTTGAAAGGTGGTTGTGACTTACACAGTTGAACAATCCTCTTTATCTTCATGCAATGATTCTTGAAAGAGGGAGAGAGAAAATAATATAGAATTTATAATGATGCTTTCCCTTTCCTCATCTGAAAAAATGGAGATAATAATACACTACCTACTCACAGAATTGGTGAAAAGTAAAATACTATAGTCTAACAATAAAAATAATCATTGCTATTATTACCCCCAATATAATGATTCTAAATTCTGTCCGAGTTGGTAGTGCCACTAGTTGTGTTTTTTTTTCCTAATAGGAATAGGTTGTATCATCCTGTTTTCTGTTACTTAAAGGAAACTCAGTACTTAAACATCTTGAATTTTTAGAGCAAATGAATTGGGGTGAGGAGGCTTCTTTACCTTATAGGAAGGTTCACTGCAGGTTTTTTTGAAACAATGGACCTCTGTTGCATTTCTAATTTGATTCAGTTTATGAAACTTTTTTTTTAGTATAGATTTTGTCTAGAAAATGCCTTCCTGTATAAATTGAGACACAGTTATGCTGAAGTGGAGTTATCCAGTGCTAAGGGGTAAAGCCTCTCCGTGGAGCTGCATCATCCGCAGCTCTTTAGAACACAGTTCTCAGGATTGTCCCCTCAGCCTCATTCTCTTCCTCCTAACATTCCACTCGGGTCTTTGATATTGCTTCCTCCTTTCTAGCATAGGCTAAAGCTGTTAGAGCTATTTCTGAAGGTGTTTGTTGTCAGCCTTGTCTGTAATCATCTTCATGTAGTCACTGTTGTTTTGTGAGCCTCTGTTACAGAAGCAAGGTAAGTTGGGGGAAATGTTCTCTTTTCCTAATTTTTAGAAAGTCCCTTTAGCCTCTTGGAAAGACTTTTGCTTGGTGCTCAACAATATTTTCATAGCTCCCTAACTAGCAGTGATATCACAGAGAGTTGAGGACAGTAAATTTCAGAAATTGTACTTGAAACAAGCGAGAGTTACATTTCTTGAGTGCCTTGAAATCAGGATACTTGCCCTGCTTTTTCAGGCTCTCACTGTATGGTTTTAACTGTAGCTCTTAGTTTCAGGGGCAGAGAAAAGAAAAAAACCTTAAGTTTTGGTGGTTACTGTGTTTGTTGAAACAGAAAACTGAAAAAATTAGAAATTTTGAAAATATTGACTTACAAATTACTTTAATAACATTTCGAGAAGGCCCTTCTGTAATTCACTTTCCACTGTTTTCTCTGTTAATATATGTCTGTTGCTACCTTCCAAACCTGACTCAGAGCTGACCTGCTCCAGAAAGCATGACTGATATGACATAGTAATTCATTACCCCTCTGTTCT
This sequence comes from Phascolarctos cinereus, assembly GCF_003287225.1. Lineage (NCBI taxonomy): Eukaryota > Metazoa > Chordata > Mammalia > Diprotodontia > Phascolarctidae > Phascolarctos > Phascolarctos cinereus. Next base: position 573,470,069 of record NW_027555847.1, read on the forward strand.
GGGTCCCATTATTTCTTGATGAGCATTATTGGAGATGGATTCTTTTGTGTTGTTCCTTGGGTATCACATGGACACTCCCCAGGTAGATTATGAGCACCTAAGGATAGACTCTTTTGTACCTCATTCTCATTTCCATTCCCTACTCCCAGTATTTCATATAGTAAAGTCCTCTGCATCAGTTACCCTCCAATCTCAAGATAGCAAGTTAGAACTATTTCTGGTCCTGTCTGTTGAAAGAAAGGAAGTATCTGTAATGTTTTATTTGTATGTCATCGTAAGGACAGCATAGTTCCTTTCCTATTTGTCTGTGGTTGAATAAACATGGAAAATCTGGAATCAACCTTAATATCCAAGCCAAGAACATTGAGAAACAGATTAGGGCAGGTAATGTATTTTCATTTTACTCAAGGGCTTCTTTTAGTTTCTTTTAAAATAAAACTTTATTGATATATTTTATTTTTACATAACTTACATTTCCCAGTGCCTCGTTTCTTCTTCCTCATTCATTTTGTTTCGTGGAAGAAATATCAGTGTGCTGGTATTAGAAATCATGTGAAAGTGAATTAATTGATTGATATTTCTGAGGGACCGCCTCATGTCTCTCAGATTGGTGAAGATGATAAATGCGGGAAGAGATATGGGAAAACAGGCACACTAATATACTTTTGTTGAAACTGTGAACACTCTAACCATTCTGGAAAGCAATTTGGAATGATGCCCTAAAAGCTATTAATTAAGTTGTGGATACCCTTTGATCCAGTAATACTGCTAGATCTATACCTCAAAGAGATCAAAGAAAGAGGAAAAGTACCCATATTTACAAAGATATTTATAGCAGCTGTCTTTATAAGGGCAAAGAATTGGAAACTGGGAGGAAGCCCCTCACTTGGGGAATGGCTGCAAAAGTTATGGTATATGAATATGATGGAAGATGAGAGCTACTGTGCTGCAAGAAATGATGAAGAGGATGGCATCAGAAGAAATCTGGGATGACTTATATGAACTGATGCAAAGTGAAGTGAGCAGAACCAAGAGAACATTATATACAGCAACAGCAATATTGTAAAGATAATCAGCTTTGAAAGACCTTTAGTAGCATTGATCAGCACATTGATCTATCACAATTCCAAGTGATTTATGATAAAACATGCTATCAGCCTCCATATAGAGAACTGATGGGACTCGTAGGGTAGACTGAAGTACATTTTTGGTCTTTTTTTGGGGGGGCCTTTTCTGGAGATTGTGAGTCATATGTGTATATGTGTGTATATGGCTAATGTGGAAATTTGTTGTGCTGCCCATACATATTTGTAATGTTTTTTTGGGTTTTTTTTTTTTTGCTTTTCAGTGAGTAAAGGATGGGGAGTCAGAGAGAGAGAGAGAATTTGGAACTGAAAAATAAAGAATAAAAATGTCCATCCTCTTTTAAAAAAAAAAAAAGGAAAAAACAGATTGAAATCATGTGAAGTAATAAACATCAACACTGTGTACTGAACAGAAAGCTAATACACAAAGGATTTTTAAAGTATAAAAAGTTCTCAATTTTTGGTGATTATGAAATTTTTGGATTATACTAGAATTTATAATAATTTTAAAATTTCTGATTTTTAGGTGTTAACATTCAGCTCATAAATTGGCCAGATTTGATTCTAGATGGGTATGAATTGCAGGCACTGGATGTCCAGCATTAAAAATATTGGCCTTCAGCAGGCTTAGTAAATGAAAAATCTAATCTAAATTCTTATTAATATAAAAAAAAATTCAGAAGTCAGTCTCTCTTTTTCCTTTCCCTCATACCAAGATTAACTGAATCTTTACTGTATTCTATGTTTGTCCTTTCTGAATTAGCCATTAACTGCTGGGTCCTAAATTTCAGAAATGAGTAACTAATGTAGACTTTGTTTTTCTTTTTTTTTTTTGTCTAGGCAGTGGGGTTAAGTGACTTGCCCAGGGTCACACAGCTAATAAGTGTTATGTGTCTGAGGCCGGATTTGAACTCAGGTCCTCCTGAATCCAGGGCTGGTGATCTAACCACCACACCGCCTAGCTGCCCCTAATGTAGACTTTCTCTTCCCCCACTGTTCCGCCTGCCCGGTAACACCAGGGCTGGTATAGTCTGGAGTCTTGAAGGGGTTGACTTTGGGAGGCTCTGATTTAATGACTAAGCTGGGCTCAATGGGCATTCTTAGGCCATAAGCAGTGACTCAAATGTAGGTAGTTTTGACTCCCTTCTCATTTATGTTTTGTACCTATGTGAATCCTCCCACGGGCGCCGCTTATATGTGTCCTATTTGTGCACAGGAAAGACGGGGTCCCCTGAGCATATTACTCAGAATATCTATTCTTTGCCTGATACTGGGTGAATTCTGGCTCTTCCATTTTGACAGAGGGTATAGGTTCAAACTCCAACATTCCACCTTCCCCAAGATTACCACTTGAAATATCATAAAGTTGTAGGTGGAGGGGTGTGTGATAGCACCTATTACTAGCCTGATCTTGGCTATTCAGTTGTGATTAAACATGGATACCCCGGTATTCCCTGCCTTAAGGCAGAAAGCATTGAAAGAAGACTCAGAATGTGTGGGGTTCTTGTTCCAGCTAGGCTGCTTACTATAGAATAGAAACTTGTTGAGAGTAGTTGATTTGTAAAAATTTATGTCCACAACACCTAGGTGCTTAATAAATGCGTTGTTGATTATTAGCTATGTGACTTCAGGCTTACCCTCTTCAAACTCTCATTTACGCAGCCATAAAATGGGCATCAGAATACCTGGCCTGTCCATCTCAGAGGAGTGATGAGGAGCAAATAAAATAATTTTTGAGAAAGTCTTTGCAAACAGAAAAAAAAACCTTGAACAAGTATAAGACATTCCTCTTGTATGGCAGGTGCTGTCAATGCAGATGTCTTTTTCTCCCCCACCCCAACCCTCTTTCCTACTGAAAGTACCTAAAGGAAACCAACCTCCTTACATATTCTTGTCACTTCACTGCGATGTTTCACAATGAATGTTCCTAAGTAGGATTCTTTGAGCTGTCCCTTTCCTCCTCAACTTTTCCCTCTTCTCTTCTTCTCTCCAAATTAAGGCAAATTTTAGATTTTATCAGGATTCAGGGAAGGGGTACAGTTACAATTATCCAGATATTATTTATTAGACATCTTCAGGCTTCATAGCCAGATTCTTGTGACAGGTAATAACAGCCTTCTCAGCTTCTTGTGGAGGTAGTCCATTTGGTACAAATGAGCTGAGTAAACTGGACTTCTCCAGAGGTCCTGGGGAGCAGGGGACAGGGGAGTTTTTTCAACCTTAATTTTTAGCAGTCCTAAGTGTTGTGTATAGTATTTCATATGGAGAAGTGGAGATAATAATGGAGTAATAATATACTACCTACCTCATAGAAATGGTGAAAAGTAAAATACTACATTATGACTAATAGTTATTACTATTGTTACCCCCAATAGAATGATTCCAAATTCTGTCCACCTTGGTAACTCGGCTAGTTTTTTCCAGTAAAAATGAGTTGTATCATCTATCCAGGGAGTTAGGTCTTTGGCCAAGAAGACATTCTATAGTTGCTTGATTAACTTTCCCCTTTTTCCTCAGAAAGTTTAAATCAAATGCAGAAACTGAAGCATAAAGTATTTTTAATTAGATTATTCCTGTTACCCTGCCATTCAAGTTATAGCAAGATACCTTTAATTGAGGCATTCTCGTGAAAACCAGGGGAAGGTATCATTGTCTGTATGCCTGCATGTTTCTAAGAGAGAAGACGGGAGAGAGAAAACAAATGTTTAAAAGGTAAAGTTTTCATTCAAGATTTCCTTTCCTTTCAAGTTTCAGGTTTGTGGCTTTAGTATTTTGAGTCTGGGAGAATGAGGCTGCTAGTTCACTGTCCTACTATCACATTGTAGGGTTGGAGGTACATTGGAATTTCAGACACACATTTCCTATGAAACTAAATGTCATACCGCCCCCCCCCCCCAGGAAGCCTCTGCTGGCTGCTGTTTGCTGTTGTAAAGCCAGAAATACTCTATGAGGAAGGATGAAAGTGCAGGGAGAACATTTTTTCTTTATTTCTCAAAATTGGGGAGAAGCAGATTGGAAGGAATACTCTGGGGAAAATGTGTCACAGAATTCCTAATGGGACAGTGTCCCATCAGGCAGGTGTGGAGAACCTGCCCCACTTGAGGACCTAGAGGGCCACATGTGACCTAGAGGCCACAGGTTCTCCGCCCCTGGCCTGAGGATTTACGGGTGAGTTGGTGCTGGCGTGTGCCTCAAAAGCTAATTAAATATCGCGGAGAAATGGCATTGTATGAGGCAGTGATTGGACTTCCCTGATGCTAAGGATGGGGGACTGGCCTCTTTCTTGTTGGAATGTCTGGTTTTCAACATTGTATGTTTGAGGCATAGGACTTTAGAGTACAGCATCCTCTTTCTCCTGAGACAGGAATCATTCCCAGACCTGTTAGCATGGCCACGGCATGAACCATTGGGCCTCATTTGTATTTTCTTTATTCACACAGAGTTATCTCAGTAACTTCATGATGATAACTTTTTCCACTTCTTGATTGTAGACAATACAGAACATAAAAGTTACAATGTGGGAGGCCTCACGGTTCTGTCTGAGGGATCAGTCAGCGTAGTTTTTTCTTTTGAGGGTTTTAAAGGCTCTTTGCCAACTTTTCCAAAAGTCCTGTCTTCTGAGCACAGCCATAGGAGCTGAGGCTTTGACAACTCAGGTATTATTTTGCATGTTCAGAACTCATTTTAGGAACTCCTTTAAACCTCACTGAAGGAAGCAGGGTAGTCCCTGCTTCCCCTCAGAGATGTGCAGTGTGGCTTCAAAGGGGCATCACAGTGAAGCAGGAATAGCAAAGGGGCTTTTTCCTCAGAATGCACAGTTCTAAATGAATCACTGATTTGGTACCAAAAGCAAAACTAAATATTTAAAAGCTAACAAATTAAGCAAAAGCAGTTTTGATTGTAGAAGCAGTTAAAAGTGATGCTCATTAGCAAAGAGCAGTATAACATAGCAACAGCCCTTTAGTTTAAGGCTCAAAGCTTTTTGCTAATCATTTCCTTTCTTTGGTAATTTTGCATCCTAAATGGGATGGACACAATGCAAAGTGGCACCTAGGGCTTAGATAACCTAATTGGAAACCACTCAGCATTTTGCTTTTTGGTGCAGAGTGTGGATTTGGCAAAAAAGAAAAGAACAAAAAAACAACAAAAAACATTTTGAATGTTTACATGATGGCGTAGGAGCATTTGTTTTTATAGTCATGGAAAATAACCAGGAATATGAATAAAAGTACTAATTTGGTTTGTTTCTTGGCAACAAAATGCTCATGAAAAACTTCTTCTTTTCTGTTTGTTTTTTTTTATTTGACCTGAGTAAATGGTTCCTTTAAATTGTGTGTGTGTGTGTCTGTGTCTGTGTGTCTGTGTGTTTTACAGTCGGGGTAACAATATTGTGTTTTATTCTACAGGGACTTAAGTACCTGTGTATTCCTGCTGCTGATTCGCCCTCTCAGAACTTGTAAGTTTTTCTTGCTACTTTGTGATATTAAAAACTAAATAAATAACTGCAAAGCAATTACAGGTTAGTAAAGCCAAAGGGGATCTTAGAGATTATTCAGATAAACTCTTAGGTTGCAGGTGGATAAAGCATCACCAGTGGAGTCAAGAAGACCTGAATTCAAATCCAGCCTCAGGTACTTAGTAGCTGTATGACCCTGGGCAAGTCACTTAACTTCTCTTTGCCTCAGTTTCCTCATCTGTAAATGAAGCGCTGTATAAATGTTGGTTATTGTTGTTGCTGTTGTTATCATTATCATTATGTGAATCTAAAATATTAATAGTATCAACAGCAGTTATACAAATTTTAATATTCTAGTTTCTATGTTTCACTGTAGATACAAATGGTTGCTGAAGATTATCAAATACTTCCATGTCAGTCAACTTTGATTTCACTCTTTCAGTGAAACTTTTGGGATAGAGAGGCCACAGATTGGACAATAGTTTATGGACTCTCCAAGCTGGCCATAGTGTGTGTGTGTGTGTGTGTGTGTGTGTGTGTGTGTGTGTGTGTGTGTGTGTGTGTGTGTGTGTATGTACACTACACACATGTACATATATAGAGATAGGGATCAGACCTAAGATGGTTGTAGGGATCTCCTGGATGAAGAAACTTTACCAGTGCAAGCAATTACCTTCTCTTTAGTCTTAGAGATTGCCTAGAGCATTGAGAAAGGTAAGTGACTTACCCAGGGTCACATAGCTGGGATGGTTCCTAGCCAAGGCCAGCCCTCTATTCACTAGGCTATACTGTTCTATCAATACACACATACGCGCACGCACCCACACCCACACCCACACGCACGTGCGCGTGCCCTTTTTTTTTTAAGAGAAAAGTGACTAGGATTGCATTGTAGGCAGAGAGGAGGCATGGGTAGGTTAGGAGAAAGTAGGAGAATTTGACCCGTCAGCTCATTTTCACCCCTAACTGACTCTTGGTAGGAAGGATGGCCCATTATCTACCATCTGCCATGGGGGAAGAGTCCAATCATTGATCAAGAGTAATAATCCCCAATGCACATAAGCCCTGGATTTAGAAGGAAGAAAGAGAGGCAGGTTTTCAGAACTTCCCTGGTAACTAGCTGTGCTGAGAAACAGAAGTGGTTGAAAGGGCATGCTGTGTACGGAAGGAAGTAGAGCTCTGGGTTTCTCTGAAGATCATAGCAGTGTTCTGGCTGATGTTTTTGGTGGCTATTTTTAGCCAGCTAGTATTTCTCTAATCTCAAGAGATTCTACCATGCTCATGAACCTAAATCTATTTCTCTGATTTTCATTGTGCAATCTTTGGCAGAATCCCCATCTGTAAAGTGGCCTGAACCTTAGAAGGTCAGGCAGCCATCTCAGGAACTACTAAGGGCATTACTATCTCACATCTTGGCAATTTGGCACTCATCATGATGCATCTGTGTCAGCAGAAAAAGGTAAAGTTCTGTTCAGAACGTTATGATAAGGCAGAAGAGTGTGTGATACATTGTAGAAAGATTTTGATCAAAAATGGTTAAAAAAAAATTTCAAGCCTTGAAGGAGGGGGCCCGTGTTAGCCATTAGGAGAGTTCACTTATATGAGACAATTCATTCAGTGACGATGAACACATAAGGCCAGTGTGTGAATTTGGTTTGTTATTACATGGGTTCAGATGCACTATTTGTCAAATCATGTTCCTGAAACATAAGCACATGCAAAGCCTGATAATCCTATATGGTTCTTTTATTGGGTGTGAGTCCTTTCCTGTCCATACATCACCCACTCACCAGTGATCTAAACGGGTCACGCTGTATCTGATTGCCTGCCTTCCTGCGTAATTCCACCATGGTGGATGGGTGAGAGTTCACATTAGGGTTTCAAGTTGTAGTAGATGGTGTGTTTTATAGCAGCACTGATGGGGGTAGGGTTTATGTGGAGGAAGCATGTGCACAGAGAACAACTCAACAGCTGATTGGTACAACCAAAAAGATTTACTGTTTTCCTTTGAAATCTTGTGTAAACAGATAGTCTTCTGTTTCGGTTGGGGAGGAAGGAAAGAACATAATTTAGCTAATGGAGAAAAGGTAGTTTTTTCATATTATGCATTTGTTAAATTAAAAGACACTTAGTTAAAATTTGAATTTTTTAAGCCGTTAGTAATCAGATTGAAATCACGCACACTGTAGCCTTTAATGCACAAGACAACCATTCTATCACTATTTCCATTCTTCTTGTTATAGAGAGGTTATTGAAATCATTTTAAAACGTTTTCTTGAGGTGGCGCAGTGGATAGAGCACCAGCCCTGGAGTGAGGAGGACCTGAGTTCAAATGTGGCCTCAGACACATAATACTCAGTAGCTGTGTGACCGTGGGCAAGCCACTTAACCCCAGTTGCCTCACCAAAACCAAAAAAAGAAAACAAAAAACATATTTTATTGAAGGTTTTTGTTTTTGACATCAGCCTTTCACCCCGACCAACTCCCCTTTGATTCTTCCCTTGTGGCAAAGAAAAACAATGAAGCAAAACATCCAATAGAATGACCACTTCTGATTGTATACATTCTGTCCCAGTCATCCTCGGCTGTGTGTGTGTGGTGGGGGTGCTGTGTTTCATTATCTGCTGCCTGAGACAATTTTTTTGGTTTGTTTTCATTTTTTCAGGTGATCACCTTTCCTTTTGCTGATCTTTTCATTTACATTGCTGTAGTCCAGTTTAATTCAGTTTATCATTGTTATTATTGTTATTTTGCTATATATGTGCCTGGTAGTGTTAATACATAGCTTATGAAATACACTGAATTTTTTTTAATACCCTATGGAAGTGTTTACTCTCATAGTCTATGTCAGGGGTTAGCAACTACGGCCTGTAGGCCAGATGTGGCCTGCCTGTCATTGTAGGGCCCATGAGCTAAGAATGTTGTTTACATTTGAAAATTAAATTTTATCGTATATTTTTTTAAAAAAAAATTCTGCCTCGCATATTTACTAGCTTTGTGACCCTAGGCAAAGTCGTTTAACCCCTGTTTCCTCATCTGTAAAATGAGCTGGAGAAGGAAATGGCAAAGCACTCCAGCATCTTTGCCAAGAAAATCCCAAATGAGGTCACAAAGAGTCAGAAACAATTGGATAACACCTATCTATATGTTTTCAGTTAATAATGCTAATGCTAATCACAACTGGCATTATATCATATTTTAAGATTTGGAGAGCACTTTACAACTGTAGTCTCGTTTGATTCTCATGACAACCCTATGAGGCAGGCACTATTATTATCATTCCTATTTTACAGAGTAGGAAACTGAGGCTGAGAGGTTATGTGACTTTCCCAGATCTAGTCAGGATTTGAAGTTAGGTCTTTCTGAATCTCAAGTCCATCACTCTATCCATTGTACCAGGTAGCTGCTGATAATGGATCAGTAGTCCTCAGTTGACTCTGAATCTATGGAATGAATACGTTGGTTCACTTGGTAATTACTAGCATAATCCAGACAACATTGGCAGTACATATAATGACAAACACATTAAAGGCATATTTATAAAAGCCGATAAATAACTTTCACATAAGTGTTTGACAAAGAAGCAGCATAACCTTTCTAATGATTAGAAATGCAATAGACATGTTGACATCTATTCCTTGGTCTGACTTCATTTTTCTTCATCATTGTCACATTATCAGTCTCTTCAATCCCAATCTCAAATGAAATGTCAAAGGCTCTTACTCTTTCTGCTTTCAAATTGGAATGAGATGAAGAAGTAAGGATTTTCAGCTTTGAATGTCATCTGATAGTCCCCTTGTTTCTTTTGTCCTGAACTCTTTTTCATCTCCCAGAATTCCAGCAAACCTTAGGCCAAAGGAGATTGTTATTAGACTGGGTGCAACATAATTTGACCTTTGAATATTTGTTTAATGTTGTATTTTAGCTGCTTTTTCTTGGTTCTTCAGCTGTTATTTACTGCCAGGGGAGGGTGATTAATTATCTAAAGGTCGTTTAAGTCTGTGTCTTTGCCTTAGTCCCCAATCATTTCCCCAAGTCTTTCCAGCAACTTAAAATGCAGAAACCCCTGATGACATAACATTAAGACTTCAGGGTTTTACCTCAGTTCTGCCAATATTTTGTTCTTCAGAATCAGGAAATGTGAAAGTTCAAGTTCTCAGAGTTAAATAACCTCATAAACCCAAGTCGGGGGTAGGGGGGAGGACAAGGCAGGAAGAATGTTACAGGAACACCTCATAGCTAAGGAGAGGAAGGAAAGAATGAATTGATGGCTGATTCACAGGCTACGTCTTCCAACTAGCCAGTTGTATGAGTGATTGGATGTATTATTTATTGCGTGATGTAGTAAAGGTTAGGGTGGAGGGGGTGAGACTTTAAGGTTTTAGAAATATTTGCTTTTTCCAACACAAGAAAAGGTTTTATTTATGTAATAACAATTGTTAACATTAACAAGTAATGCTTTAAGGTTTATAAAGTGTTTGTGTGTGTGTATGTGTGACACATATATACACGTGTATATAAAAACTTGTTATAAAACATGCTATATATAACATGTTATATGTATGTGTGGGTGTGTGTATGTATATTTTCATTTGATCCTCACGCCATCCCTACAAGGTAGATGTTTTTATTATCCCCATTTTACAGATTAGAAAGCTGAAAGAGACAAAAATATTAGGCGGTTTTTTCATAAGGCCACATAGCTATTAAGCATGTGAGACAGGATTTGAACTCAGATCTTTTTTGCTTGCTTCAGATGCAGCCAGGTGGTGCAGTGGATAGAACACTATGCCTGGAGTTAGGAAGACCTGAGTTCAAATTCAGCCTCAGACACTTACAAGCTGTATGACCTTGGGCAAGTCATTTAACCTCTGTTTCCCTCAGTTTCCTAAATTGTAAAACAGGGATGGCAATAGCACCTACTTTCCATGGTTGTTGTGAGGATCAAATGAGATAATATTTGTAAAGCACTTAACACAGTGCCTGACACATAGTGGGTGATATGTAAGTACTGTCATCATTATTATTATGCCACAAGTATTAGATTTAATTAGTTACATAAATGTATGTCAGAATATCTCCAGTATGTCATAAATGCATGCTGCATAATGATTTATATTTAAATATTAGAAAGGGAATTTCCCCCCCCCCATGCCCCCTAAGGAAATTTGATTCAATTCAAAATATGAAGTTTGTAGCCTTAGTGTACTTATAACATTTATCACCAAGCTTCAGTAAGTCTCTTAAGTTTTTCAGGGTTTTGTTTATTTTTTTTTCCCACCATTGGTTTAGGTTCTAATAGTACAGAAAGATTATATTTAAAATATTATTTCACAGTGGTTGCTAAGGCAGCATATTTCTTCCATATCTGATGAATTTAATTTATTATCTACAAGATTAGATTATGAAATCCATGAGGGTAGAGACTGTGTCTTATTTATCTTTGTGCCTTCCACTTCAATGCATAGTACCCTTTGTATGGGGTATGTGGCATGTTCAAGGAGGACTAGGGCTTGCAGAGACCTTTTCAGGGCTCCTCACTCTCCTTTGATGTCCACCTTTACCCAACTCTTAGCTGTGGCTCCAAGAAGGCTTCGTATGCACTGTGGCCAGACCTTGGTACAACCATCTCCTCAAACAGGCTAAGCCAGGGAGAGGGTAACTGACCAGCCTCAAAGCTGTCATTGAGTTAGAGGGGCATCTACCCCATGCATGTGAAGGCCTCCCCAGGGGAATGGGCGGATGAGAACAATTTGTTCCAGCAGCCATGAAGGCACCTTTAGCAGGTTCTGTGGAACGTTTAGAGCTTGGTCAGACATCCAAGATGCCAAGGTCTCCACCGCTTCCTGGGCCATTGCATCCTGACTTTTGTCTTGCCCCACTGGATTTGGACGACTCTAGAAGAGAGAGTAAGGCTAACGACTTTGTGCGACTCTGCCTCACTTAATCGAATTCACGCACGAGTCAAGACATCACATTGTGATGTCATCAGTCCTCTTCTGAAACCGAGGGACAAACAGTGCCCAGTGAAGTGTTCTGCTGTGTATCATTTGCAGATGTGATGAGCATGCCATCTGTCTAAGTTAATGAAAATGTTAAAATGAATGTACCCCACAGTGATCAGCAGTAAAGGGAAAAGTCCCTATGTTGAATATACACACTGTATTTTTAAGCAGAATTGTTTGTAGAATAGAACTGGAAGGGAAGCGAATGCCCTTTGACTGGGGAATGGTCAAACCAGTAGTGGCAAATGAAGGTGCCTTAATTGTGAATAATGAAGAGTGTAGAGGTGCCTGTGAAGACTTAATGTAACTGCTATCAAGCAAATAAGCAGAATAAGGAGAGGTAGTTACACAATGACTAAACAACATGGAAAGACTTTGGAATTCTGGTGAATGCAAGTTAAATTGTGACTTCAGAGGACTGGTGGTAAAGTATGCCTCTCCTGTCCGTTGGGAAAGAACTGTGGATTTTGTTGTTGTTCAGTTGTTTCAGTCCTGTCCAACTCTTCCTGACCCCATTTGAGGTTTTCTTGGCAAAGATACTGCCATTTCCTTTTCCAGCTCATTTTACAGATGAGGAAACGGAGGCAGACAAGGTTAAAGTGACTTGCCCAGGGTCACACAGCTAGTAAGTGTCTGAGGCAAGATTTGAATTTAGGAAGATGAGTCTTCCTGACTTCTGGCCCAGCAGTCTATCCTCTGTGTTCCCAAGGGTCGACTTATTTTGTTTACCTGTTCATGTTTGTTATAAGGGAGGTTTCTATTGGCTGGTAAGGGGTAGAGAGAGTCATTGGGAAGTAGAAGTGGTAGGAGGGAGGGAGGGAGCTCCTGTTTTGGGGAGGGAGAGTTGGTGGGTAGTGATAGTAATGCCACAAAACAAGAAGAAAAGAAAGAAAATGAAACATTTTTAAAAATACGGAGAAAAGTGCAGAAGGAAGCTCAGAAAGAGACAGACAAAAACAGGGTGGTTTTGTTATTATCATGTTAAGTTAAATAGATGTTTTAAAAATCAAACCATAAGTAACAGATGTACACACATTTTCCTATGCAATTCCCTTTTCTGTTCATGTTTGTTGATTATTGTCAAGTACATAATGGAAAAAAAAACTAAGGTAAGAAAGGGAATGACCATGATTTAAAAAAAAAAAGGCAGTCTGAACAACTGCTAACCTTCAAGAGAATGGTCAAACTATCGATCTCTTCAGTCACACAATGAAATGTTAAAATCCTTTCACACTTCTCCTTTCAAATTGGACCGAGTTTAAAGGACTCTTGAGTTGCATGGCCCCATGCTGGTCAATGGGCGGCCTCCTTGTGCCTTTTGCATGTGTGGAAGGAGAGCATTAGACTGAATACCCTCGAAGGGCCCTTTCAGCTATTGACCCTGTGTGTTTCTAGTCTTAGCCTCAGTGCCCCTCACAAAGCTTGGCCAAGCCATTTAGGGACTATCCCCAGTTCTGTGAACCTCTGTGCTAGTGAACCAGAAAAGAGAGGGGCCAGGAATACAGCTTATTGTGTGATTTGGGAAAACAGACCTGTCTAAATGAAGCAGAGCCTAAAGGTGGCAGGATCGTCATAGATTTTGCTAGTCTGTGCACCTTGATATTGAACTTCTATAAAAATGTGCTCATTATAGAAAGAAATGCTTGCATTCTCTGGGCAGCTAGGTGGTGCAGTAGATAGAACACCAGCCCTGGAGTCAGGAGGACCTGAGTTCAAATCTGGTCTCACACCAGACACTTGACACTTACTAGCTGTGTGACTCTGGGCAAGTCATTTAACCCCGATTGCCCTGCTGCCGCCCTCCCCCCCTCCAAAAAAAAAATGCTTGCATTCTCTTAGTCTAAAGATAGGGAGAGCAAGCTGCAGCAGAAGATGGCTAGGCAGGGAAAAGACTTGGTAATGTTTTGGTGAGAGAGGAATCAGTAGACATCAATATTTATTGTGTGCTAGGGATGCAAATACAAAGAATGAACCAGCCCTTACCCTCAAGGAAATTATATTCTATAGGGAGAGACATTGTATACAACTTATATATATACATAAATGTATTGAAAATAAGTTCAGGGTAATTTGGTAAACAGTAGCTGCTGGGGGAGGGGAGGGGAATCAGGAAAGGTCTCATTGCCCATCATCTTGACCAAAGTGTTGCCACTGGACCCTGGGGGAGAGAGTGTGGCTGATGACTTTGCACAGCCCTGCCTCACTTAAATCCAACTCACTTGGGAGTCAAGACATCACCCTCCTGTTGTCACTGGTCCTCTGGGAGAATGAAGGGCACAATGGAAGCCCTTCATCCCCTTGGGCCTCTACCTCTGATTGAATGACTTCTTCTAGAGCCTTCATTTAAGGAGGGCAGCCAGACTAGCCATATCTCATTCCTCTCAAGACCACACTCTGGATTTATTGTGGCTCACCCTCTACCCCTACCCCACTTCAGCTTCCTTTTTTGTATTGTCTTCCCTCATTAGAGTGTAAGCTCCTCGAGGGTAGGTACTGTCTTTCGTTCTGCTTGTATTTGTGTTCTCAGTGCTTAGCATGGTGCTTGGTACACAGTAAGTGCTTAATAAATGCTTGTTGGCTAACTCATAGGAACAGCAAGAAAACCACTTTGACTGGACCAGAGAGTATACAAAGCAAAGTGGTCTAGAATGCTGGGAAGGTATGTTGAAGCCAAGTTGCAAAGGACTTCCTATTTGGTTGTAGATGTAATAGAGAGCTACTGAAGTTTAATTTGCACAGTCATACCCTAGTTTTGGAAGATTCCTTAAGTAGCTATAAAAAAAAATGGGTTGGAGGGGGGAGAAACTTGAATCAGGGAGACCAGACAGGATGCTATTTTAGTAATCTGATTGAGAGGTAATAAGGGCCAAAATGGCACCAGTAAAAAAAAAGTGATTGATGGGAAAGATATTGTGGGGCTAGAAGTATCCCAGACTTAGCCCCTGATTGGATGCATACAGTGAGGGAGAGCAAAGAGCCGGGGTTGACTCGGAAATTGTGAATCTGGGTGACTGAAAAGACAGTAGTGTTCTCCTGGGCAGAAATAAGGAAGTTCAGAAGAGGGGAAGGTGTGGGGTGTAGGTATGGGTGAGTCCAGTTTGGGATGTGATGAGCTTGAGATGCGTGTGGGGACATCTTGTTGGAAATGGTGACTACGCAGTTAGTGATGTAGAACTGGACTTCAGGAAAGAGACTAGGGATGTGTGTGTGTGTGCACACATTATGTATTTATATGTGTATATGTATATCAAGACAGAAGAGAGAATGAAGAGTGAGGACACTTTTGACAAATTTATTCCAAAGTTTAAGATTTTAATAGACCAAAAAATGTTGAAAATTATTCTCGAGCCAGATTTGTCAGCTCTCTCGTAAATTGTCTTTATCAAGTCCAGTTTTGATCTTACCAGAAAATAATCTTAAAAAATAAAAACAAAATTTAAAAAAAAAAGATTTAGGTGGCAGAAGGTTTATGTGTTTTACCCAGATTTATCTAGCTAATTGTTTCCGTTCTTTCCTCTGTGGGACTCGTATGGATGGCCACTGTAGAGCCTGAAGGAGGTGTTTCCCTCTAGTGGACCTGGTATCCTCTTTCACGCTCAACTTCTCTTTGCCCTAGAAGTGGGCTGCCAGTGAAGTGAGCCATGAAAAGGGGAACCTTGCATTTAGGCATTGTGCTGGCAGTCTGTGCTTCTGCTCCAAATTTGAATTCAGTAATAATAATGATTTGAGGTCTGGGGTTTTTCCCAGGGTGGAGAAGAGGGGGGGTTTAATGACCATAGCTTGGTCTTATGTCACAGTCTTCCCTGGAAATACCCTGCTCTGAGACACACGAACAACAGAAGTCTGCACCAAAATCATAACGTGATTTCCCATCTCCTGATTTTCTTGGAAAAGGCATTTCTAGGAATGTAGTGCCTGGTTAGGCTAAAATAGTCTGATGCCTTGTGAGTCATAGGAACTTGTTGAACATTTCCCTCCCTAACATTTTCTGTTTGTTGCCTGTTTAGTAGGTCTGGAGAAACCATATAGCAAGTAGTCTTGGCAAAGGGTCCTGACTGTGGGGTCCCAAATGCTGCCTTATATGGCAGCCAAGCAGTGGAAAAGATTCAGAGCTCCACCATGTAGCCTTGGTCACGATACTTTCTCATCCATCATGGTAGACCCACTTGTAGGCTTAAGTGAGATAGTAGAATGAGCATAAGGTTTGGGTCTGAGTCTGAGGGCTGACTGATAGTACTTTGGGTAAATCACTTTGCCTTTCTGGGCCTCAGTTTTCCTCATCTGTAAGGCAAAGAGGTTGGCAAGATGATTCCTCAAGAACCTTCCAGTTTTAATGTGCCTGGGATCTGATGATTTGTCTTTCTAAAAGCCTTCTCATTTCTGGCCTTGGCCAAGTTTAGTTTGTTACTAACTCAGGGAGATGTTGCTGTGTTGATTGTGACATTCCCCCCCCCCCGGGTCACAACATATGAAAGAGGCCTTGACTTTAATACACACAGTACCCAAAAATAAGCTGCTAGAAGCTGGGTTTCATAGTGTGGGTGGTTGGGAAGTGCAGGTGTAAGAACCAGATGTAAGAAATTGTCCCCAGTCTAAGGTTTCAGTAAAAGGATTAGGCCATCGTCATCTTTGTACTTAGATGCTTGCTCCCTGCCTTAGAGTTTGACGGCGCTCACTGAGATTTTGTAAGGCCTGGTCTAGGAACGTGGTAGTGGCTGTGTTTGAGATGACTGCATAATTTTAAACGTGGCCTTGGCATCTGTGCGTCCTTAGGCCCTTTTATTTCTGCTTTAGGTGATTGTCATTTGTTGATTTTTTTTTTGGTGTGTTCTTACATACCCCTTATCATTGACCCAGATCTCCCCTCTACTAGAAAAGTATACCACAAAGAAGGGGAAAGACACTCAGACCTGGAGGTTTGGGGGTGGGGGGCTGGAGGGAGATGATATGAGGTGGACAGGGTGAATGGTAAGGGCTTTTCTGAACAGGAGCCTTAAAGAGCATCTGGTCCAATCTCTTGAATGCTACAGATGAGAAAACCGAGGAAAAATGACTTCCCCCAAGAAGTAAATTAAATTTGAACCCATGCCCCTTTATGCCAATTCCACTGTTCCTCCCCAGTAACTACTGTACTGCCCCAGAGTACAGGGGAGGTGCCCGGGGTGGGGTGAACTTCTCAGCTCTGGATTCCTTCCATGTTTTCTAGCTCATTCTGGAGCTAGGGTACAGGGAGGCAGGCATTCCTCTTTCCTTTCTGAGAGAACTCTGTCTTTTAAAGTAGTGGTTCACACTGAGAGGGAGAGAGGTTCAGCCATTTTCCTGTACTCCTGATTAATGCTTATAACTTTGCAGAGAGCTAAGCATCATTTTCCAGGCCTCTGTTAATGAGAGAATTTGAGTAGGAGGCAGAGGTTGGTTTTTCTAGTTCTACTTATTCTTAGCTCTGCAGCATTCCAGTGTCTGGTCTCCCTGCCTTTTCATTGGCTGGTCCCTACCTGGACAGTGCTTCCTCCTCCCCTCCGCCCCTTAGCTTCCTCTGAGACTCCACCCATCTTAAGCAGGAGATCTTTCCTGATGGCCCAGCTGTTAACTTCTTCCCTCTGAGATTACTTAGATCTCTTCTATAAGTAGTTATTTGCCTGTTATCTCCCTCATTAGAACGTAAACTCTTTGAGGGCAGGTATCGTTTATTTCCCTAGGGCTTGTTCCCCAGCTCAATGCCTGGCACATAGTAGGTGCTCAGTAAGTGCCTGTGGATTAACACTGGAACATCCAGCCTCAGACTTCTACTAGCTGTGTGACCCTGGGCAAATCATTTCACCTTGCCTCAGTTTTCTCATCTGTGAAATGAGCTGGAGAAGGAAATGGCAAACCACTCCAGTATCTCTGCCAAGAAAATCCAATCACAAAGAGTCAAACACAACTGAAAAACAACTAAGGACTGAACAACAATCACCTTTGACTCCAGGTCTCATGCTCTCTTTTCTTTTTTTCTTTTTGTTTTCTTTTTTCTTTTTTTTCTTTCTTTTTTTTTTTGTAAGGCAGTTAGGGTTAAATGACTTACCCAGTCATACATCTAGTGAGTGTTATGTGTCTGAAACTCAGATTTGAACTCAGGTCGTCCTGACTCCAGGGCTGGTGCCCTCAGGTCTCATACTTTTTCTGTTACACCTTGCTCTCAACAAACTGATTCTTACGGATTGGGGAGCTAAGCCCTATGCCTCTTCCCAGAGAGGTAATCGTAGCAGCACAGAGGAATGGCCGTGCTTAGTCTGGGTTATCATATTTGTCACCTTAGGCTTGGCAGTGAGGGTGTGGTGAGCTCATCCACGGGGTTCTTTGTCATAGATTCTGGCTTGGGATTCTGGGGTGGACCAGAAGGACAATGGATACGTTGTTCAGTGGAAAACAGGAAAATAGCATTTAGGGGCTTCTAAAATCCCTGGCACTCTTGTGAGTTCCACAGACCTGGGCAGCTTGGTTCACATTTTTGAGAATTTGAGGTTTTACAAGAAGCTTCAATTAGATATTTCTTTCACTCCGAGGCTGCTTAATTAAACATTGAGATTTACTTCTTCCCTGTCTTGTTTTTTTCTCCCCTGCCCAGGACAAGACATTTTAAAGAGAGTATCAGGTTCATTCATGAATGCCGGCTTAGAGGTGAGGGCTGTCTTGTACACTGGTACGTATATCTACTACCTAAGAATATTCTTGTTAACAAGCTTGTCACTTTTGCCAGTTTTCTGGCCACCTGTTTTTTCCATATAATTATTAGATTGGTTCCTTAGTCAGAGTTTCTACCTGTGCATGAATCCTGAATATTGGGAGAGTAGAAAAAGCCGTGGACCTGGGGGTCAGAAAAACTGTATTCTAGTTCCTGCTTTGCCTATTTAATATCTGTGACTCTGGGCAAAATCATTTAAATGATTGTAAGCCTCAGTTTCATCCTTTTGAAAATTATTAAATTGGATTAAATGATCTCCAGCATTCCTTCAAACCCAAGTAATCAGCTGTTTTCATTTTTGCTATTATCTCCTCCCCAGTACCTGTCAGGGTGCTTGGTACATAGTACGCACTTAACAAATTCTTGTGGAATTAAATATTCTGCTGCCCTTCTCTGTTCCCTCCTTCCCACCCCCTGCCATTTTATACATTTATCTTAATTGATGTTTTCATTCACAGAAGACTGCACCCAGGATCCCAATTGTTTTTCTTTCTGAGCTGTTGTTAGGGATTGTTTTGACCCTTGAGGTTTCATGACAAAAGAAAATGCTCTTTCTAAGCTTCCCCTTAGCATTCCAATAGAATACTTACAGGTACCTATGGATAGTGAGTTTCTGCCCTAAAACTTGAATGCTATTCCTTCTCTCTGCTGGGGAATTTTTGTCCTATATGTAGGTGTTTCGTTTTATTTAGCATTGTGTTACTAAGATACCACTGGGTTATTTTCTGTACATTCTCTAATTATGAACTGTTTTGTTTATTTGTTTTTGATGATTAATTGCATTGCTTTGGGTATTTGCAAAATTTGATTCATTTTACTGGTAGCTACATGCACACACGTGTGTGTGTGTGTGTGTGTGTATGTGTGTGTGTGTGTGTGTGTGTCTATATATATGAAAGGGGGGGGAGAGCAATTATATAAAAGGTGTCAGTAAACTAAGGTGGATTTAACCATATTTTCAAAATACTTTAACTTGGAAACGTGAAAGAACATTCTCAGCTTTATATTGCAGATACTATATACTACATATTCAGACACAGTAATGAGATTGAGTACTATTGTGTACTTTATAGGTAAATAATAGGGGCAGCTAGGTCGCAAGGTGAGCTTGGCCTGGAGTCACGAAGACCTAAGTTCAAATCTGGCCTCCAACACTAACTGTGTGACCCTGGACAAATCCTTAACACCCTGTCTGCCTCAGTTTCCTCATCTGTAAAATGAGCTGGAGAAGGAAATGGCAGACCACGCCAGTATCCTTGCCAGGAAAACCCCCAAAGTGGGGTCAGACTGAAGAGTCAGATGTGACTGAACAACAATACCTGGAAAAAAAGAAATTTCATCATAACTCTTGACCCTTTACCTCCTACATGTACAAAATCATAGCAGTAATGGCTCAACATTTTTATAGTGATTTACTGATTGCTAAGAGCTTTGTAAACAGTGCTCTAGGTATTATATATCTTTTTGCAGATCAGGAAACTGAGACCTGGAAAGGCTAAGTGACTTGCCCACAGTCATATAACTAGTTAGAGTTACAAAAATAATAAGTGTCAGACCCATTTTGTTGAAGTTGTTTAACTTGAACTATAGTGCTATTTCCCATTATTGTTGTTTTCAGTTGTATCTGACTTCATGACCCCATTTGGGGTTTCCTTGGCAAAGATACTGTACTGGTTTGCCATTCCTTCTCCAGCTCATTTTACAGATGAAGAAACTGAGACAAATAGAGTTAAGCACAGCTAGGGAGTGTCTGAGGTTGGATTTGAACTCATGAAGAGGAGTCTTCCTAATTCCAAACCCAGTGCTCTATCCATTGTACTACCTGGCTGCCCTTGCTGTTTCCCATGACCATACCTAATACCATTACTGACTTCATTTGTCAGTTCAGTGACTTTTTCTCAACAGAGCCTTTCTGTCTGTTGAAAGTAGAGAAAATATTTGACACTTCTTAACTCCCATGAGGTAGGAGCTCCACCTGCTTTTGAGATGTCTGGAATGAAGTTTCTATTTAAGAGTAAAATGGTATTTATTAATGAATGAACAGCTCTTTATAAATGTAAACAGTTCCCTCTTGGCAGAGGGTGGTGATTGTAGCTCCACCCTGCCAGAAGAAGAATGATTAAGGCAGGAAGCCAGAAAGCTTTGTTGCTTCGTAATAGGTTCTGGGAAGACATATTTATTAGTTTTTAGAAAATATTTAATATGATGTGACTTAATATTTAATTTAAAAATCAGACTTCAGCTGCCTTTTGATTACGTGGGCAGATGGAAATTTCGATAGAATTACTGAAAAATGGCAGGTAATCAGAAAGTTGTATACTCTTGCCTTTTAGATTATGTTTTTACCTGTATTTGAATATGATTACACCTGTTGGCATGGGCATTCATAATACTGTAGGCAGAATGCCCTCTGAGTCTTGGGATTTAGAATTTAGTCCAGTTTCCCAATCTTACACCCTCACAATCCTACTTTGTACTTGAGATAACATTATCTCCTGGTGCTAAGCCTAAACTGAGCTGCCCCTTTTTGCCTTATCTGTGTTTTAAACTGCCCTGCTGGTAGGAGGAGGTAATTAAATGTTTGGTTTTTAAAAGCCTCTCAGTTAGGAGGTGTGGAAGCTATAGGCTCCTGCCTGTTTATTGACAACATAAAAGTATTTGGATCCATTGAGCAAAATCCCACCCTGCAAAGATGTCTACTGATAAAGCACTATTAAAGCAGAGTTACCCAGTGGAGGCAAAGGCAGAGGTGGTTTTATCTGAGTATAGACAGCAAATGAAGTGTTAAAGCAAGGCAGGGCAGATTCACCAAAGATGTTTGCCAGCATCATGGAACATGTCCTGGCATAAGAAGGATTGGCCAAGAAAAAGAAGGATTCTTTATGGATGATGAAGTTCTCTAAGTGTTCCTCATTATAGATGACATTAATGGCATAATTAGTATAATTATGATTAATAATCAAGTACTAGAATGCTTCAAAGCATACTTAGTGAAATAGTAATATGTATCAGTTTAACCATCCACACTGAAAGATACATTTTGCCCATATTATAAAACTAGATGGGTATTTTATTGAATGAATCTGTCAATGTTTACTATTAAATAAGTATTGGAGATGGATAATTAATTGGATTTGGAGTCACATTACAAGAGAGCGAGTTGTATTGCATTTTAGAAATGGTGTAGATCTTTGTATGATGCCAAACTACTTCCTGTCCCAAAAGACTGTCATTTGTACCTCTGTTCTTCTAGTGATACCATAGAGGTGAGTATCCTGGAATTAAAATGATGTATAAATCAAAAGAAAACCAAAGAACCACATGGTGTGTGTGAGCTACCACATGTTTGTGGACATCAGTGATTTGTGCAAGAGCAGCAGGCAGGTCAGCTGTCCAGAGTAAGAAGGAGAGAAAACAAAACGGCCAGCTTGGGAGGTCCGTCTTGAGTAAATCCTCTGTGAAGAATATTTGGGAAAATTAAAAAAAAAAAAGGCCAGAATGAAATGCCAGGCATGGAAGGGCTTCCGTTTCTGGCAGTGAAGGGAATAACCCATACTAGTGAAAACACTGGTTCTTGAAAGCGTTTTTATAGACTAAGCTGGCTACATTTAATTTGTAACAAACAGTAGCTCTATCAAGAAATGCCTTCAGAAACCAGATACATAGAAATAAAAGGAACATTATCAGAAGTGATCAAGGATGTTGGTATGGGCATCAAAAATTCTTCAATTGGCAAATTCACTTCTGCATTACTTTACATTTCATACTTTCCTCACGCATTTAAATGCTTTATGGTTCATGAACTGCTTAATAACAGAGGCCAAGGAAACAGAAGAGATTGAACAAATTAAGCTAAAATGTTGCTTATTAAATATCAATAAGAAATGGAGAAGAAGCTTCTCTGATTCTAATTCAGATCCTTTGAAAAATAGAATTCTGTGCCTATATCATTTCGGTAATGTATTTGTGGGGCAAAATAAAGCTTACTTGTAAATCTTAGAGAGCAGGACTCCTGTTGCTCCCTCCCCTTTGATTTGTTGTGTTACTGGATTGTTGGTATTAAATTGCAGTTGGGGTCAAAGATTACTGCCAAATTTCAAGGGAAGTCTAAGCTATCAATAATTATATGAAAAAATGCTTCAAATCACTAATACTTAGAGAAATGCAAATTAAAGCAACTCTGAGGTTCTACATCAAATCCATCAGACTAGACCAAAAAAAAAAGGTGAGGAAATGACAGGTGTTGGAGGGGCTATGGAAAAACAGGCACATTGATGAACTGTTGGCAGAGTCATACAGCCAGTTGGTCCCTTCCAAAGTGATTTGGAACTGGTTCACTCAGAGTTACTAAACTCTACCATATTCTTTGACCAGGAAGTATACCACTACAAGATCTTTACCTCAGGGTGATCTAAGAAAGAGAAAAAAGACATATGTACAAAAATATAGCAGCTGTCTTTGTAGTAGCAAAGAACTAGAAATTAACTAAAGGAGTGCCCATCTATTGGGGAATGAATGCCTGAAGAAGTTATGGTGTATGGATGTAATGGAATGCCATTGTACTCTTAAGAAATGATAAAAGGGATGATTTCAGAGAAAACCTGGGAAGATTTGTATGCACTGATGCAAAGTGAAGTGAGCAAAATCCAGACTCCAATTTCTAATGCAACGCTGTTATCAACTTTGTAAAGACAAAATTTTGAAAGACTGAAGAACTCTGATTAATTCCATGATCAACCACAATTCTGGGGAACCACTAAGGAAGTGTTCTACCAACTTCCTGACCGACTCAGAACACAGAAGACATAATTTTGGACATGGCCAACATAAGAATTATTTTGCTTAATTGTGCATATTTGTTATAGAGGTTTCATTTTTACTTTTTTTTTCCCCAAGGGGGGAGATAAGAAGCGAAAATAAATGTTTGTTAGTTGAAAAAAGTTAACATTTTTAAAAAATTCTCCTTTCTCAAAAAAAAATGCAATTGGAACCCCACACATACTTACTTGTTCTTTGCTCTTCAGCCTGGCTGGCGTTTCCAGAAGTGTGACCTTGGTGGTTGCTTACATTATGACGATTACTGATTTTGGCTGGGAAGATGCACTACACATGGTTCGGGCAGGAAGGTCTTGTGCCAATCCCAACTTGGGCTTCCAGAAGCAGCTCCAGGAGTTTGAGAAGAATGAAGTTCACCAGGTAACTGTGGGAGTTTTCTGTGTGTGTCGACTGAAGCCTCTGTTCCAGGGCCTTCTGCTCTTAAAGCTCTGGAAGCATATAATTCTAGGGCACCCTTTGGCCATAGAGATCATCTCTTAGCCCCACTCTTTCATTTTACAGATGAGGAAACTGAGGCTCAGACTTGGGGAAATGACTTGCCCAAAGGCCCACAGAGAGTAGCAGTGACTGAACTACCATGTGATGTCCCTTTCCTGCCTATCCTTTGCTCCTTACCCAATACTTAGAGGGTATTTGGCTTATGGGTTCCTGCAGTGCTCTGGCTCACGTTCCAGCCTGATAGGTCAAGACTTCTTTTAGTAGTGTTTCTACTGCAGTGGGCCCGTGGAATAAAGAAGCCTTGCATGGAGGGTGGAGAGTGGAGTTATGTATGAGGTGAGCCTAGGAACAGAGAGGGTTACAGGAACAGCCTTATTTGTTGCATGGTTTGGAGGATATTCTTGGACCCACTGGAAATGGAAAATCAGTTTATGAAATGGTATTCAGTGAGAACCCACAAGCACATTGACAGTTTCAGACATAGAAAAGTCCTTTTCTTGCAAGCTTATACTAGAGAACCTGGAGCCCAAACAGTTTTTGACATTGAGCAGTCAGCATTTCCGCTCTACTTTGAATTTACAGGGAGGACAACTTGCAGAACATTTCTTTCTCCATTTGCTCCAGGTTTCTCAATTCTTTCCATCCTGTTCCAATCCCCAGGTATTCTACATGCTCGTTTTCTCACACTCAGGTCGTTGACAGTACTGCTTTATTTTGCTTTTTTCAATGACTTCACTCTTAAACCTCTCGAGGATGATGATGATGATGATGATGCTCTCAACATTTTGTTGTTGGAACAGTAGATGGTGCAGCTATTCATCATTCAGTCAGTCAGTCAACAAGCATCGTGTGCCAGGCACTGTACTGAACTCTGAGGGTACAAAAGAAGGCAAAAAAGATGGTCTCTGTCCCTCAAGGAGCTCATCTTCTGGTGGGGAACACACCATTCAGACGATGATATCCATAGAAAATATATACGGTGTAAATGGAAGGTGATGACCTTCACTTTTTACCTTTGAAAGAAAGGTGACCACGGAAGGAAGGAACTAGCCTCTAGGGGTCTTGGAAAGGTTCTCAGAGAGGGGGTGTTTGACATGAGGAGTGAGGACTACCAAGAAGCAGTGGTAAGGATGAGGGGAACATTCTAGGCATTGGTGAGAAGGGCATGGCAGGATATGGAAGAACATTAAGGAAGCCAATGTGGCCTGGCCAGTAAGTACATTGAGAGGAGTAAAGTATCCAAAAAGACTGGAAAGGCAGGAAGGGGGCAGGCTATGAAGGGCTTTAAAAAGCCAGACAAAGGATTCTACATTTGATCTGGAAGTAATAGGGAGCCATTGGAGTTTATTGAAGAGGAAGGTGACATGATCAGACCTGTGTTTTAGGAAGATCACTTTGGCAGTGGAGTGGGGAGAAATAGATGCTGAAGAACAACCAGAAGGCCCTTGGGGTAGTCCAGCCTTGAGATGATGATGGCCTGCACCAGGGTGGTGGTATTTATTTAACAAACATTTATTAAGCCCCTACTACTGTGTGTAGAGGGCACTGTACATGCCTCCCTGTTGCTGTTTGAGAATATCTAAACAATTTGGGCTGTTGGGTTCTCTGTGTGTGTGTGTGTGTGTGTGTGTGTGTGTGTGTGATCGTTTTGTTTTTGAACCTCCCCAGTTTCGGCAGTGGCTAAAAGACGAGTATGGAGAAAACCCTTTGAAGGATGCAGAAGAAGCCAAAAACATTCTGGGTAATTACAAAGAGCAAGCCCGTGCAGAACCACCCCAGCAGAATGCCAGTGGGAGGCGGTGGAATAGCTTTTCGACCTTGCCATCACTAGCCTACAATAACTATACTACAGAGACATAATTCGATGGGATGCAGTCTTCTTCTTCCTCCTCTTCTTCTTCCTGCTTGTTTTTCATATTTTCTGTATGCACTGTGGTATACTGGACCCCTTTGCAGTCCATGTGGTGGTGGGGTGATGGTGGTGGAGGTCTGGTAGTTGTGGTGGGGAAGGAATCGAGGGCTTCTCCTTACTGCAAATATTCGTTCTCTGGGCATCCTCTCCTTGCCCTGCAATTTCAGACTCTCCCCCCAAGTGGCCTCAGTCTTAGCTTGCCTTGTAAAAGGGATACTACTGTGGAGAGGAGGGGTGTGTGCACGCACGCACACACACACACACACACACACACACACTCACACGTGTGTCTGTTGTGTGTACACAAAGGTGTGTCCTTGTATATATGATAATGATTATTATATATGTGTATATGTGTGTGTATATATATATATATACATATATATATATATACATATATATATATATATATATATGTATGTATAATGCTGCCAGTATTAGAATCATGAATAGCCTTTTGTGGGTCCAGGCCTCTATGCAGAAGTATTTAAGCCATTCATTAACAAAACACTCTGAAAGAAAATAGCATTGTATATATGTGAGCTGACATTGAAAAGAACTCAACTACATAAATTGGGGGGCTGGAGGGAGCAGTGTTCTTCCCTGGGAGCCTGGTTTGGGGTGATTTGGGGGTCGATGCCAGAAGGAAAAGGAGTAACGAGATAGAAGAGCATCAGTGGAAAGTGGTCCCTAGAGAAGGTTTGGTCCCCAGTTACCCTTTAGCCAGGGGCCCCTGGAGGGCCAGGGTTTGTTCTGGAGGATTTTAGAGCTATCCTCCAGTCATCCTGGCCTGGTCTAGGTGGTCTTCACATCTTTGTGGGAGGTCAGAGCACTTTTGAGCAGGCTGCTCACTCTGCTGAGTTTTGCTGAATGTTGACTGTTAGATGTTGACCACAAGGCATCATCCTTGTCACCAGGACTACTTCAAAGATTCCTTCATGCGTAGGTTTATTTTTCCCCCTCACTCTGTAATAGGCTTCTCTCAGGATTCCTGTGCATCTGTAGGGATCTGTGTATTGTGTCCAAAGAAAGAGTTTATTAAGCACCAGGACAGTGTTCATTAATAAATGCCTGAGCATTGATTAAGCACTTTGTTTGTACTGTGGACTAGGGAGTTGACCTCA
This sequence comes from Phascolarctos cinereus, assembly GCF_003287225.1. Lineage (NCBI taxonomy): Eukaryota > Metazoa > Chordata > Mammalia > Diprotodontia > Phascolarctidae > Phascolarctos > Phascolarctos cinereus. Next base: position 573,496,649 of record NW_027555847.1, read on the forward strand.
GCTACCTCATAGAAAGTGGTTGGTTTTTTTGTTTGGGCTTTTTTTGTTTTTGTTTTTGTTTTTCAACTGATGAATAGACATGTTTAGTCTTTTTGGGAAGAAAAACGGAAGGACTTCAATGCCTACCCAAGCCATTTGAAAGTTTCTAACTTTGGCTTGAATAATGATGCTTCTGATGGGTCTGTACTTAAGTATTAACGCAGAAGACAGCAGTATATGGGTGCAGGTGTATAACCTCTGCCTTGTGTGCACTTGGGAGCAGCAGTAGACATCATGTGCTGGGTGCTGCTGTCTTCCAGGGGGGTCTCCACTCCCATATGCCAACTCAGATTTTTTTAAGCATGCAGAGCTCCGAGAATGAAAAAATGTGCCTGTCCTCTCCCTAAAAAGATGTTGCAACCCTGTTCCTCTGAATGCCACCACAAAATGCGAAGAGAAATTATCCAGTGCACTGTAGGGTCTGTGTTCAAGGTGAGCCATTTGGGGACAGGACAGAATGGAATGCTGCATTTCTAGATAGAAGCTATTTGCCACAAGCAGTGGAGGAGAGAGATGCTATTGATGCAGTTAGAACTTTGCACTCCAAATAAGAACAAGAAAAACAAAAGCCCTGCCTTTTAAGAGCATTTTTGTCAAACCAAAAAGGAAATTTTATTTAAGTTAGAGTATTGAGTTGTTAGTTTCTAAGTATGTAAATGTATGTATATGTTTTTAAATATCTAGATATCACGTGTAACCCAAAATGCCATCTTAAATAGTGGTTGCCAGTAATACTCTTTCTCCACAGCAACAGCCGGAGTTCTGAAATATTTGACATTACTAAGAAGACTAGTGGACAGTTGAAGATGTCTGCTGGGAGCCATTCTTTGCATACCTGTAGTTTCTGAGCTTCCTCTCAGGGGTGTGGATTGTACTGCCAAAAAACAAAAACAAAAAAACTGAAAATAAAGAACCTGTGGCCGTTTTTTAGATTTCCAGTTTGAAGTGTCTACTGATCTTGCTTAGGCTCTGGTCTTTTCTGATTGAAATGGCTGCTTTATAGTGCCATGATATATGCTTTTAGGAACTGGGGTTACTATTTGGCCAAAAGAAAATTATTTGCACACTAAAAAATTGCTGGATTTAAATTTGGATGATTTGGGAGGCGAGGGAGGAGACAACAATTCAAAGTATTAGATGTGTTTTCCCCATTCTAGTTTCTGGTAGAATGCTGATTGTTTCTTAGACTTGATTTGAATGGAGAGGTTGATGACCTTTGGGGGCTTTCATCCCGTGAGCTCTTTGACACCTCAGAGGGGCACTGTGAAAAGCTTTTCACTCCATTTGTATTTTCTCCATGATGTATGTCATCAGTGATGTGTGTTTAATCAAAGCTCCATGTTTTTATTAATAAAGACTACCTTTCCTAACTTTACTTCTGTACTGTTTCTTCATTGAAGGACAGTCATGTCCATTTTTACAGGTAAGACATTCCAGAATGGGATTCCGGTTGGTTTGGTCATGACATCTTGGAGTTCTTGTCTTTATGTTGTCCCTATTTCTATTATATCTCTTAGTATGGAATCTGTCTGAGCTGTGGGGTATGAATTAATTTCAACTTGGAGTGGAATCCTTGGAAGGAATGGAGAGAATCAGAATAGTAGGACCCCTCTTCAGTACACAAAGGGGTAGCTTAGGCTCCCAGAATTGATTCATTTAGTATGGGTGAACAGTAGTTGCTGAAATAATCCTCCTCATTTACAGTTTTGACCATGCCACTCCCCTGCTCTAAAACAGTTGTTGGCTCAGCCCCCCTTTCCCATAGAATAAAGTAAAAACACCTTGACTAGGCATTTAATGCCCGCGGTAGCCTGACTGGGGCAGCTAGGTGGGACAGTGGATAGAGTGTTGGGCCTGAAGTCAGCCACATGACTCTTCCTGAGTTCAAAGCCTCAGATGCTAGCAGAGTGACCCTGGGCAAGTAACTTTATCTTGTTTGCCTCAGTTTTCTCATCTGTAAAATGAGCTGGGCAAGGAAATGTTAAAGCACCCCAGTATCTTTGCCAAGAAAGTCCCAAATGGTACCATAAAGAGTGGGGCACAACTGAAAAATGACTAAACCACAAAATAGTCTAACAATCTGCCTTCCCAACCTAATTTCATTTCGCTTTCCTCATGCTCTGTCTACAGCAAAACAGACTGTTTCTAGGCTATTCCCTAGTCCTATTCTGTCTGCCACCTCCTTGCAAGTGGTCCCTCATACCTGAAGCTTTCCCTCTCTCCCCATCTCTACCTGCTAAATCCTCCTTCATGAATTATCTCTGTGCAATTTTTGATCCTTCCAGGTAAAAGGGATCTCTTCCTGAATTTTCCTAGAGCACTTTGTCCTTAGACTGCCTTATATTTAACTTAATCCCATGGAGGTTGTGTTCTCCCTCCCTTCCCTTGAAAAATAAATTATAAGCTCCTTTATAGCTGAAGTTGTCATTTTTCATCCTTACATCCCTAGTTCCTTGTGGAACTCAGAATGTACTCTGGCCTACTGGCACGATCATTCTCATTGTATGTGATGTTTTTAAAATGTCAAAAGGTGCCTCCCAAAGCTATGTTTTCCCTTCACTTGTGGCAGCAAGGAGATTCAGTGCCTGATTTCCTCTCCTGGCACTCTCAGGGTCAACACGGTCATTATATCCAAGGCAGGTGAGGCCAGGAGCTGATGGATTCGGGCCCTTGGTCTGTAGGTGGCAGGCTTGATTGATGAATAGAAACTTGTTCTCATTTTCCCCTGAACTCATGGGACCGTAATCCATGGGAAAACTGGCTTATCCAGAGAAATGGAAGGAGATTGGGAATATGCTGATAGGGATGGCACCTGACAGCTCCTCAAGGTGCATTTCTCAAAAACCAAACACCCAAACAACTCTCTAGCAAATTTTGAAATGCTGCTGGTTTAGGTTCCCCAAAGGTATGCTTGGAGCAGCATAGCTAATGATGCTGATTTTATCCCTAGCTACCATAGCATTTGGGGCAGACAGAACCTGCTTTTATGTGGGGGGTGGAGAGTAGGGGGAAGCCATCAAATCCAAGTTCAAATTTGTAGGCAAACTTTACATAGGGAAAGGTGTCATTATCAAAGCAACTGATAAGTTTGGTGATGGATTAAGGTGTCATCACTTTCAATGTGTTTATCTTCTGCATGTGGATGTTGTCATGTAGGCAGCTGCTTATTAATTCAGTTAAAATGTGGTCCCTGACTTAGTTCTGTCCCTGCTAGTCCTAACTTGAAATTAAGTGTCCAATCTATTAGGATCAGTCACTTGCCCTGTTTCCATCACGTTTCACTCCAGTACATATTCTTTGGTCTCTGCCGAGCTTTTCTCTCTGCTTATATATGAAATATTAGGAAAGAGGCAGTAGGGACTCAGTATTGTTTATTGGGAAGAATGTTGCTGGGGAGTTCAGTTATTATAAGTTAGTCTAAATCTGACCTAGGCTTATTGTCCCAAAGCTGTAACACTGTGAATGATTCTGAGGTTACAGACCCAAAAGAACAGCATGAACATTAGCATGGCTGTGGAAATTGGAAGCCTGTGTTCAGGACTAGCCTCTTGGTCCTCAAATTTAAGAGTCTGCTTCACAGTCCATCGTGGCTCAAAAAATGGACCCCTTTCTTAGAAATGCAATATGGTATGATGAATAGAAAGCTGGCCTTGAAGCCAGGAAGACCCAAGTTCAAGTCCCAACACTGAATATATTGGCTGTGTGACTTAGGCAAGTGATGTAACCTTTGTGTGGGCTAATAAGCAACTCTAACAGCAGTTCTTAACTTGGGGGATCATGACATTTGTTTGTTTTTTGTTTGAACAATTTTGATAACTGTGTTTCACTATAATTGGTTTCTTTTTAAACTTTTGTATTTTATGAATTTAAAAACATTATGATAAGGAAGGGTCCATGGGGCAGCTAGGTGGCGCAGTGGATAGAGCACTGGCCCTGAAGGCAGGAGGCCCTGAGTTCAAATCTGGCCTCAGACCAAACACTTGACACTTACTGGCTGTGTGACCATGAGCAAGTCACTTAACCCCAATTGCCTTAAAAAAAAAAAAGAAAAAAGGGTCCATAGGATTTAACAGATTGTCAGATGAGTCCGTGACAAAAAAAAAAAGTTAAAACTACTGCTTTAATTTGGAACTATGCCCAAAGGGCTATAAAACTGTACATACCCTTTGACCCAGCAATACCACTTCTAGGTCTATATCCCAAAGAGATCATACAACTGGGAAAAGGACCCACATGTACAAAAATATTTATAGCAGCCCTTTTTGTGGTGGCAAAGAATTAGAAATTGAGGGGGATGCCCATCAGTTGGGGAATGGCTAAACAAGTTGTGGTATATGGATGTAATGGAATACTATTGTGCTATAAGAAATGATGAGCAGGCAGACTTCAGAAAAGCCTAGAAAGGCATATATGAACTGATCCTGAGTAAAATGAGCAGAACCAGAAGAACATTGTACACAAAAAAGCCACAATGTGCGATGGCTAACTTTGATAGACTTATCTCTTCTTAGCAATGCAAGGATCCAAGACAACTCTAAAGGACTCATGATGGAAAATGCTGTCCACATCCAGAAAAAGAACTATGGAGGCTGAATGCGGATCAAAGCATATTATTTGCTCTCTCTCTTTTTTTGTTTCTTCTTTCTCATAATTTCTCCCATTGGTTCTAATTCTTTACAACATGACTAATGTGAAAATAGGTTCAATATGGCAGTATATGTAGAGCCTATATCAAATTGCATGCTGTCTTGGGGTGGGGGGAGGGGAGAGATGGGGAGAAGATTTGAAACTCAAAATCTTATGGAAATGAATGTTGAAAACTAAAAATGAATAATTTAAAAAGAACCACCTGCTGCCCTGAGATGGTAAGTTGCAGAAAGGATACGGACCAGCCTTGGTAGAAGCAATTTCTCCACTTGTGAGTTCCGTCTAACAAGTGGTTCTGAGGGTATGCTCCAAGGACTCTCTGAGAATCCCCTAAGACCCTTTCTGGGGGATTATGGAGTCAAAACTTTTCATAATAATATGTTATTTGCCTGTTAAGATACTCCTTTTTCCAACTATATACCTGTGTGAGGCCCAATTTTCTACATAGACTTTGATCAAAACAATATATTGAAACAGGTCTAATGAAGAAGCAAATGCGAGGTTCCAATGGTCTTCTATTAAGCCAGTCATTTAAAATGTTTGCAAAAATATGTAAAACAGTGCCACCTTTCTCACTATTTTTTTTATTTGGAAAATAGTCATTTTTCATTAAAAATATGTTGACATGTAATGGGTTTATTGTTATTTTAAATGAATTAAACATTTTAAAAATTTTTTTATCTTCTACTGTGGTAAATATCGATAGATAAAACCCTTCTCTCTTCTCTTTTTTGTTTCTCTTTATTTCTCTTTCCTTTCTTCTAAGGATTCTAAGAGGTAGAGATAAGGAAGGGGTGCATTCCAGAAATAGAAAAGGGCCTATGCAGAGGCATGGAGGGAGGAGATAGAATATTGAGTGCAGGGAACAACTTGAATTAGAGTTATTTTTGTCCTTAGCTCATTCTTCTCTGCTAGAGTATAAGCACCTTGAGTACCGGGACTGTATCATTTTAAACATTTATAAGTGTACTTTTTTTTTTTTAGGCAATTGGGGTTAAGTGACTTGCCCAGGGTCACAGAGCTAGTAAGTGTCAAGTGTTCGGTCTCAGGCCGCATTTGAACTCAGGTCCTCCTGATTTCAAGGCCGGTGCTCTATCCGCTGCGCCACCTAGCTGCCCCCATTTTAAACATTTAAGAAATTTAACTTTTACTGTGGTAACCCTTCTGTCCTTTCTTTTTTCTTCTTTCCTCCTCCCTCCCTCTCTCTGTCTTTGTTTCTGTCTGTCTGTCTCTCTCATTTTTTCTCTTCTTATTTCTCTTTCCTTCTAAGGATTCTAAGAGGAAGAGATAAGGAAGGGGTTACTTGTGGGTATATAGTGAGTACTTGATGGCAGTGTTCATTGAATTGGGTGGGGATTGATCTCAGGAAGCTCCTGAGGTTTCTTGCAGATCTCCAATTCTGAGTCTGTAAATAGGATCTCATTTGGGACATCTGTATTTACCTACCCTCAGAACTTCACAGGACTCTTCCAGTTAGGCATCGCATAAAGTCAGTCCTGTAAAAGAACCTCAGAGATTGCCTTGTTAGGTGCCCTAATTTTATCACTGAGAAAACTGAAATTCATTGTGTCAGCATGAAACTTGTCTCAGGTCACAGGCTCAAGTAGTTAGTGGAAGAGCAGGGACTAGATTCTTGACTGCAGTGGCTTTTTTTTTTGCAATATTTTTAGCTCAATATTCCATTTATTAAAAATTATTTTTTTCTGGTTAATAGTTTTAATTGTACATGGTGTTAGGCATACAATTTTCACTATTTAATGTTTTGCATAAAATCAGTTACAATACACAAGATTTTCAAATGAGACAATACTTATTAAACTAGCTAGTTTACAAGACATCATTACAAAGCTTTACCTGAAAAATACCTTAAGTAAAATTAACATTCGCTGTACCAGTTCCCTCTGATTTAAAAAAACATGAATAGAAATAGACATTTTAATTTTAAAAAATCAAGAAATGGTTAAATAAGTACTGATTAATCAGTTACACTTGAAAGCTTTGTAACATATACATGAGTGCACATTGGATAAAAGTCTGCAAATTATTAATGCAAAATTGCAGTACTCGGATGAACTGAGCTGCTGTCAATTTTTTTTTCCCTCTATGAACTGGAGGTAATTTTCTACATGCTATTAAGTGTTCAGTCTTTAACAGCACATCTGCAGCATTTCCATATAGTAACGTGAAGAATACGAAGATCTGGAAAGAGGGGATGGGGGAGCTAATCAAACTCTGTCATTATTTGGTGAGAAAGAATTATGAAAGAGTAAAGAAAAAAAACACTGTCTTCAAGATTTAAAAATTAAAATTCCATTTTATTGTGTTATATTAAGATCTGACCTCAATAACATGCACAGGGAAAGTGTATGTGTGTGTATTTAAGGCCGTCAGTGTGGTTTGGTAGAAAGTTCAATGGACCAGCAACTAAGAGACTTTGATTCTAGGCTGGAATCAGTTACTAATAACACTTTCACCCAGGCAAGTCATTTTAGCCCTCGTGCCTCAATTTTTTTTTTATGATTTTTTTTGGGGGGAAGGGGTTAGGCAAGGGGGTTAAGTGACTTGCCCAGGGTATGTGTCTGAGGTCAAATTTGAACTCGTCCTCCTGAATCCAGGGCCAGTGCTGTGTCCACTGCGCCACCTAGCTGCCCCCATGCCTCAGTTTCTTTATCTGTAAAAGAGGGGGACTAGCCTAGATGGTCCCTAAGCTCTCTCCCAGGACTGACGTGGTACAACTCTATACTTTTGAGTGATGTTGTAGTACCCAGTAACTTTTTTTTTAAGCTTCAAAGTCATCCTTGGCGTTTAACATGTCATGTTTACAATGTTTAGGTTAATTTACAACAAGCTTTACATGTGTATCCACAGCCACATCCACATAAGCCCACTTGTACTCACTGCACTAAAGAATCTGTTTTTAAAGGGTTACCCTGTATATACCCACATCTAGACCACAAAAATAGGGAACAGATTGAGAACCAAAACTCTGATCCCACGTTGGATGACTCCTCCCATTCTGACAGAGTTATTAATAATCTTATTGAGAATATGCTTTCAACATGCTTGTATTTATATCCTTAACAAGAAATCACCAAGACTTCAGAAGGAAGTTCCTCTTCCCTTTCCTTTTAATGTTCAGGGAAAGGGAGAAATGGAGAAACCAGTTTCCTAGGGGTCTTGGAGTTGGGGTGGGGTGTTTTAGGCATGATTGCTTCCTTTCACATGATAATCTCTAAGTGTGGCCCACCCTCAGCCGTAAGGAAGATATGGAAAGGAGGACAGTGTGGTTTTATGGCTCATCAGAAGGCAGCTGAGGGCTCGACAAGCTTCAGGTATTGGAAATATTTTGTTGCAAAGGTCTAAATGGTCAAACTATTGACCCTTGACTCCACATTTTTCTAGGCCCTTCAGGAGAGGTTATAAGATGGGACTACAACACAGGTTTACCCAGGACCAGAATTAGGCATCTGTTCTACTGCACAGGAATAACCAGCTTATGTAAACAGACAAGGCACTTTTGCAGCTGCCTGTTCCGTGACTCTTTCTCTCCAAGGAACAAGAATTCACTGATCAGCAGACAAACAGCTGCGAGTTTGGGGTTATAGTTGTCCTAGCTCATCATGCAAATTTCAGATCATGAAGAGTTAATGGTATGCACTTGCAAAACTACCTGCTTTTTCTGGAGTTTCTAGTCTAATTATTATGGGCACATCTCTAGCGTTTGTTTTAGCAGGTGTCTTGAGATTATTGGACAATTCTCAGTCTTTGTGTGGTACCCAGCTATTTGCTAAAAAACCTATTAAGTAGAAAAGGCACATTTTGAGGGTAGTATCCTAGATTAATTGGGGGGTGCACTTTTTAAGCTTTTCTATTTTGTTCAGTTGTTTCAGTCATGTCTGATTCTTCGTGATCCCATTTGGGATTTTCTTGGCAGAGATACTGGGGTGGTTTGCCATTTCCTTCTCCAGCTCATTTTACAGATTATGAAATTCAGGCAAACTGGATTAGGTGATTTGCCCAGTCACACAGCTAATAAGTGTCTGAGGCCAGATATGAAGTTAGTTCTTCCTGACTCCAGACCTTGTGCTCCATCCACTGCCCTACCTAGCTGTCCCCAAGCTATTCTATACATTGTCCAGTTTTAAGAAATTTAAGAAATTCTTTCCTCAGATGAACTTTCCCCCAGTCCAGCCCATAACGATGAAGTGCTGGCTGTGGATGAGGCCCAGTGCTAGGTGCTAGGCTATAGAAACTAGGGCAGTTTGGTGCAGTGGAAAGTGTTGGCCTTGGAATCAAGAGACTACATGTGAATCCTGCCTAAGGCACTTATTACATATGTGACTTCAGTTGAGTCACTTTTTCCTCTCTAGGCCTCAATTTTCTTGTCTGTAAAATGGAGTTGAACTAGGTGATCTCTCAATTCCCTTCTACCTTTAAATCTGCAATCCTGTCATTTTACAATCCCTTCAAGGGTGAGTCTAGTGTCCATGATCAAGAAGCATGAGACAGTTTTTAGAAATATGTCACGTTACTATTTGTTTCCCCATTGTTCCAAGTGTCTGCTAATGACCGATAAATAAATGCTTGTTGGCCCCTTGACTTTGTATGTATAGTGTTGAAGTTCCTCATGAACTAGAGACTTGTATAGAAGGACATTGGGATTCATAGGATCATAGCTGTGGAGTTGAAAGGGACCATTGGTATGAGCTAGTCCTCTCCCTCATTTAACAGATAAGGAAACTGAGTCCCAGGGATATTAAGTAACTAGCTCACACAAGGTAGTACCATGTTGCTTTCAATCTTATCTGGGGTCTGTCTTCCCTGGAAAATAGGGGTCACCATCTTAGTCACCGAATCCCCTTCAGTGCTACTTGTGCAGCCTCTGAAAAGTTGCCAGGCTGCAAGTTCTGACTGGAGATGCACAGCTGGGTTCTCTTGGGAAACAGATTTTCCTCTTTTTTTCCTGGGCCTTGAAGTGTCCTCACTCCTTGGAGCAAATATTCTTGGGAGGGAAAAAAATTAAAAGTCAAGGACGTGCTTGGCTTAGGTGACAGGAAACTATGGCCTAAAAGACTTTTCAGCTTCCTTACTAAAGGAATGAGTGGTACACAGCTCTTCTTGAACTGAATTTGCTGGTATGTGTGATGCTTCTTAAATTTACTATTACCTCTGCTATAGAGAGCCTAGAAATGGAACATGCACCATCAGGCCTTTGGCTGCCTGCCCCCTACCCCTTTCATTTTCATCATCATGAACTTTTGGATGAATGCAAATCCAAGAACCACACAAACTTTGACCACTGGCATAACATGCTTATACACATACAAGTAGACTATCCTGTGATCCTATGGCAGGTTCACTATTGGGTTCATTCAATGAGTATTTCTCAAGCACTTCACTGCTAGATGCTGCCAAGAATTTTTTTTACAAGTGTCAGTCCTTCCCTGAAGTAGCCTGCAGTCTAGTCAGGGAGACAGCCATAAGCAAATGGGACATGGAACTAGCAATTCAGTATGTGACTGTATAGAAACGAAAGGCAGAAAGTTTGGAGGATCCAGGAGCACTCTCTGATTGCAGGAGTGGTGGGAGAGACCTTCATAGATGAGGCAGAAATTCTGTTGGGCCTTGAAGGGTAATTAGTTTTTGGACCATGGAAGGAAGAGAGAGATGAGGACCTTCTAGGCAGGGGAAGCAGCATGGACAAAGGTACAGAGGCAAGGATGAGTGAAATGTTTAGTGGTCAGTGAATAGACAGTTTGGCTGGAGCCAGAGGATAAATGGGGTGAGATTGGGAAAGAGGAATAATGGAAAATAGTGAAGGTAAGTAGAAGGTTTTCAATGTCAGAGTGGGGAGTTTGGATTTTATCCCGTAGACAGTAGGGAACTAGTGAAGGCTTTTTTAGGAATCGGTCAACCAACATGGCACAGTGGACTCCAAGCCTGGAGTCAGGAAGAACTGAGTTCAGATCTTGGGCAAACCACTTAACCTCTGTTTGCCTCATTTCTTCCACTGTCAATGAGGATAGCAATAGCACCTACCAGCCGGGGTTATTGTGAGAGTGAAAGGAAATAATATTTCTAAAGTGCCTAGCACTTTATGTAGCCATAGTAATGTGCTACAAAAACACTATTATTATTAATTATTTATTAAGGGCCTACTAGATGCTGTGCTAGATGTGGGAGATAAAAAAGTAAAGTTAAAATGGTCCCTGCTCCCAAGGGGTTTATATTCTATCAGAGAAAACTTACACATAAATTTATACGAAATGTATAAGTCAAATACACAAATACATTCAAAGTGATTTCAGGGAGAAGGAGGAGACATTATCAACTCGGGATTATGAAAGGCCTCATGTAGAAAGTGGCTTGTAAGTTGAGTCTTGAAGGAAACCAGTGAATTTAAGAGATAGGGAAGAGTGAACCAAAGGTGACATTTTCAGAATAATAATTATAGTCAGCATTTATGTTGCACAGTGGTTAGAGTGGCAGGCCTAGAGAGAGGAAGACTCGTCTTCCTGAGTTCAAATCTGGCCTCAGACACTTACTAGCTGTGTGACTCTGGTCAAGTCACTCAACCCTGTTTGCCTTAGTTTCCGCCTCTATAAAATGAGCCGGAGAAGGAAACGGCAAACCACTCTAATGTCTTTGCCAAGAAAACCGCAAGTGTGGTCATGAAGAGTAAGACACAAATGAAATGACTTGGCAACAACAAAATCCTATGGAAGAGGAATTCCGAAAGAACTGGAAAGAACCCCAGCTCATCTAATCCAGTCAGTATCTGGAATGAGAATCCCAGATTGGTCATCCAGCCTTTAGTTGCAGGTCTCCAGTGAAGGGGACCCACTATCCCCCAAGGCTGTCTGTCCATTCGATTTTTGAATAGTTCTAAGGTTTTCCTTACATAGTATCAAAAACTGCTAAAGCAGGTAGACCGCCGTGGTGGATAGAAATCTGGATTTGGAGTCAGGAAGACCTCAGTTCAAATCCTGACTTTAACACTAGCTGTGTCACCCTGGGCAAAGCACTTAACCTCTGACGTGTTTCCTCAAGTCATAACAAGTGAACAAGTTTCCTCATCTATAAAATATGAATAAATAAAAGCATCTACCTCGTAGGGTTTTTGTGAGACTCAAGTGAAATTTTATGTATATGTGTGTGTGTGTGTGTGTGTGTGTGTGTACACATATATATTTATATGTCAGTTGTAACTTTTAACTACTGCCCTTGGGCACCAAACAAAGTAAATCTAGTCGTGAGGAAGAATTCCTTTATATGGAGTGAAAATCTGTTTCCACGTGGTAAAATGGAAAGAACATTAGTTCTGCAGTCAGAGGATCTGGGTTCAAATCCTTCCTCTGAAGCTGACTACCTGGGTCACCTTGGCTAAGTCACATAACCTGTTTGGGCCTCAGTTTCCTCATCTGTAAATGAGGCATTGGACAAGATTTCCTCTGAGTTCTTTTCTATCTGTAGCTGTGTGATCCTGTGACCTGTGGGTCTTCATTGTCCTTGGGGAGTAAACAACAGATAAATCAACCAACAAGTATTGATTAGACACTGTGTACTAAGGGCAAAGTGTGAGACAAAAAGAATCTGTTGTCCTTTGTACTCAAAGAGGACCAAAATGACATCACTATGGGTTTTTTTTTGCAAGTCAATTGGGGTTAAGTGACTTGCCCAGGGCCACACAGCTAGTGAGCATCATGTGTCTGAGGCTGGATTTGAACTCAGGTTCTCCTTACTCTAGGACCGGTGCACTATCCACTGCGCTATATAGCTGCCCCTCAAAATGACATCACTACATTGAGGTCAGTGTACAATGTGTCTGACTATGATTGATCAGACCAATGAAGTCAGAAGGCTCTTCCCAGGTTGGGCACAAATAGTCCCTGTGAACATTTGGAGTGGAGATGGCTCTAAGTTTGCACATCTCATGCTTCTTTTGAGCTACTACAATTCTGCTTTGCTGGGATAGCACAGCACCTTTTATGATGCAGATACACCAGGCAGGGCAGTCCTGTGCCAGTGTCTCCCACGTGTCACAATCCATACCAAAAGAAGAATTCTGACAAGCTGGAGAGTGGCCAGAGGAGAGTGACCAGGATACTGAGATCAAACCATGCAAAGATTAAATGAAAAAAATCAGGCCATTGGGTCAGTCAAGAAACTCTTATTAAGCACCTTATTAAGTGCCAAGACCTGTCATAAGTCCTAGAAAGGCAAAAAACAGGCCTTACCCTCTAGAGGCTCACTGTCTAATGGGAGAGACAACATGAAACATGAAAACAACTATATACAAACAAGATATATGCAGGATAAATTGTTTAGCCTGTAAAAGAGAAGACATGGGGTGATCCATTCATTGTCTTCAGATACTTGAAAGGCAGTTAAATGTGTAACATGGTTACTCTTTTAGCTCTGAATACTCAGGCACAGTGTTGAGCTGTGGTGCCCTGGTAGAGCAGGGCTTTAGCAGAGGGATTCAATATGCTAACAGATATTTTGGGAAACTGTATTTAGGTTGGGAAGGATGAGATACATCTCAACCTTCAGACTACATTTGAAGGCCACTCCCCTATATATGTTGTTTCCTCCATTGGAATGTATGCTTCTTGAGGTCAAGCACCGTCTTTGCTTTTGTATTTATATACCCCATGCTTAGTGCAATACTTGGCCCATATTAAGAATTTATTAAATGCCTTTTGATTCATTCCTTTAGTTCCTGTCAGACATAGAGAACTAGTTAGAGGACTCTAAAAATAGCCTTTATGTCCTTGAAGGTGGCAATCAATGTGTCCCGTGACCTTTTCACCAGACCAAAAACCATCAATTCTTTCAACATATTCTTCATAAAGAATTCCTTTAGTGCTTCATGAAATACCATCAGGCTTTGCTAGTTTCTGTGAAGACTCTACTTTTTCCCTTATTCTAATTTGGCTTTTCATTTTTCTCTCACAACTAAGACTGGTCAGCTGTTTATATTTGATCTCCGTAAAGACAGAAGTGAAAAAGACATTAAAATCCTCTGACTATTCACAGTCCTCTGTTATTAGTTTTCCCTTCCTGTCTATAAAAGGGTGTGTAATTTTCTCTGGTCCTCTTTTTCCTAAGATAATTGAAAAAAATGCTTGAGTTGTTTTTTGATGTCTCTTGCCAAAGCACATCTCATTTCTAGTTTTAATTGTTCGAATCTAGTGATTTGTACCATTATGCTATTCCTATGTATAACTATACCTTACTGTAAGAAACTCAATATGTGAAACTCTGCAATGGCAAAAAAAAAAAGTGTTAACTAGCTCATGTAATAGAATAAGAGTAGAGAATATTTTATTTTTGTCTTTGTGGTGCCTAGAACTATACTTGGCATATGACAGATACTTAATAAATCTTTTTTGACTGAAAGATCAATGTTTATAGAGTGATAGTCAGTCAATAAACATGTAATAAACACCTACTATGTGCTATGCACTATGCTAAGTGCTGGGGATATAAATATGAAAAAAAAAGGCAGTTCCTGCTCTTTAAGAGTTTTTGGTCTAAAGGAGTCTTGTCTTTATAAGAGAGCTCCCTTTAGGACACAGGGAACAAAGCGTTAGAGTGGCCAGAGTGCTGGATTTGGAGTCAAGAAGACCTGAACTCGAATCCCACTTCAGTTTTGCTGTGTAACCTTGGGCAGATCATGTAATCTCATTCAGTCTCAGTCTCTTCATCTGTAAAATGGGTCTGATAATATCATTTACTTCATAGGGCTGTTGTGAGGATCAAATGTGTTTGGCAAGCCATAAAAGCTGTATAAATGTCCTCCCCCTCTTCCTCCTCCTCCTCTTCCTCCTCCTCTTTCTTCTTCCCTTCTCTCTTAACTCTGATCCAAATTATTCTTTTTAAAAGAGAACTCCCCTTCCTCAAGCCATGGTCCTAGCACTTAGTTCTGTGCTAATTTTCATCTGGTGTCTTGGAGCTTCTTCTCCTTTCCCACCCCAGTGTGCCATGACCACTTCCATACATATAAGTCAATGAAAAAAGGTTCGAAAGTTCTGGTTCAGTCAATTTGGGATTTTTTAAAAAATTCTTGACCTTCTTGTAGATAGGAGTGGTTTCTTTCTGACCCTATAGAACTGTCATTTTGCAAGAAAAACCAAATTTCTTAGACATCTTTGCTTCTTACATTAAAAATAATAATAATAATGATAATTAGATAGCTACATTCCTCCACTGAAGTCCTACTCTAATACCTCATTATGGCATAGAAATGACCCTGGGTTTGTAGGTTATATCAACTCTGGCAGATCCTATATCACCGTAAAGGCTTCAAAGAGAAATCATCATCTCATTTATGGTAGAGTATAGAGATGGGGGCAGGCCTGAAGTCAAGAAGACTTATCTTCTTGAGTTCAAATCTAGTCTCAGACACTTACTAGCTGTGAGACCCTGGCCAAGTTACTTAGCCCTGCTGGCCTCAGTTTCCTCATCTGTAAAATGAGCTGGAGAAAGAAATAGCAAACCATTCCAGTATCTTTGCCAAGAAAACCCAAAATGGAGTTAGAAAGAGTTGTACACTACTGAAATGACTGAACAACAACAATAACAACAATAAAGATGGAAGAGACTTAAGCAATCCCTGAATCCGAACCCTTCTTTTTACAGATGAGAAACCATGTCTCAGAGAGGTTAAATGACTTACCTTAGAAAACAAAGCTAATAAGCAGTGGAACCAGGAGTTGAACCCACAAATTCCATTAGTAAGTCTAGTGCCTTTACTCAACATCACCCCAACTCAATCAGCAGCAGAAATAGAAACATTTTCTTTCTTCTTTCCCAAAGTTCACTGTCTTAAACTCTTGTATTTTCCTTAAGCTCCTCAATGTGAATATCATAAAATAATTCTTCCAGATTCTTTATTCACCTATAGATGGATCCATCTATGTCCAACCATCCATCCATCCCTCCATTCATCCATGACAGCTGGTTGGTTGTTGTCCTTCCTTCTTGAAGAAGACCAAAATGACATCACTATGTTAGAGTCAAGTTATAATGCGTCCAACTGGGGCTGATCGGACCAGTACGAGCTTGGAGTGCTGTATGACAGGTCTGGCACAAATAGTCTATGAAGGAGGAATGAATAAATGCAGCAGATGAGGACGGCAACAGCAACAGAGTGACCACGGAGAGACCAGTAAGAAACTTCTTTCTGAATGTACACAAGGAGAGAGGGGAGAAGGGAAGTCTGATGGAGATAACAGTGAAAAGGTGGGCCTGGTGCATTATGGACAAAACCTGCCTACAGGTGAAGCAGTGTTATTTTGTGGGACTACATTACAACATGGGAGGGTACATAAAAGTGAGGAGGGAGACAGAGAGGAATTTCTATTGGGCAAAGGACAAATTAGTGGCTAGCATGAGGGGAAGGTGACCTCTGTGGTCTCAGAAAGAGAAAAGCCTACAGGGGAATAGGTGAGGAGGACGGAGAAGGATTGGGGGAAAGGAAGGAGGCTTTGCTTTGGTGGTGGCAGGTGGTTCTACTGATGAATGCCGCTATGGGTGTAGAGAGATGGTCTGTGAAGATGGATAAAGACCTTACACTGGGTGTAGCCTAGGGAATTTAGTGCTTGAAAAGCCTGCTTGGGAGGAAGGGAGGAGTTTTAACTCCTAAAGGTAGCAGGAACTTGGAGTGGTAGAGCATGGACCTAGAAAGATTTTTGAGGCAACTGGGGAAAAAAAAGGTAACCAGGAGAGGTAGGTTACAGATTCATGATGAATAATCAGGGATATGGTGGGGGAAGAGTCCTACCATGGGACAGTGTCCTCTCTGACACCTGCAATAATTGGCATTGTTCTGGGGGTGAGGCACAATGGAAAAGGGGAATCCATGGGGCAAGCTCTACAGGGTAGTAGCAGGAACCGCCTCGAAGGGAGAGCCTCAACTGGTTACCTTGTGGAAGCATTGATTGCATGAGAAATACAAAGAAAAAAGAGAGACCAGATATTTATTAGCATCATGAATCAGATAATGAGGATCTAGAGTAGGCAGAAAGAGAAGATGGATAAGTGAGAGAAGTCCTTTTTGGAAAGGGGTGCCAAAATGAAATTAAAAAAAAAAACAACTAATGAACAGCATTGCTTGAAGTAGAGAGGGAGGGGGAACCTACTTGACCAAAAGGAAAAAAAGGGGAAGAATTATATAACAAAATAAAGGCAAGGGAGAAAAAGGAACTGATAAGCAAAACTCCAAAGTGGAGGTTTTAGTCATGCTATCTAATAAAGCAAAAACAAACATTCAAAAAATAAAAAGGGGTAAACTAGGAAACTATGTTATGTTGAAAGGAACCACCAACAACAAACCAATATCGATAATAAATGTATATACTCCAAATGCCCAAGCATTTAAATTCATAAAGGAAACGTTATCCAAGCTATAAGAAGACATAGACAAGAATACATTAGTGACAAGAGACTTGATTATCCCTCTCTCAGTTTGGGATAAGTCTAATAGAAAGACAAACAAAAAGGAAAATGTGAAACTGAAAAAAGTGCTGGAGAAATTGGAGTTAAAAGACTTATGGCATCTTCTAAATGGGGCAGCAAGAGATATTTATATGTATATATATACATGTATACATATATTCTCACAGACATATATATATATATACACGTATATGTACATACATACATACATACATATATATATATATATACATATCAGTACCACATGGAACTTTTACAAAGATATTGTAAACAAATGTAAATAAAAATAGTTAATACGCCCTTTATAGACTGTAACACAAGTAGTAATTGGTTCAGGGACCACAAACAAAAGGTATAGACTCAAGTGGAAACTAAAAATGAAATCCTAAATAATAATGCGTCAAAGACCAAATCACAGAAACCATAATTGTGTAAAAGAAAATTATA
Source organism: Phascolarctos cinereus (assembly GCF_003287225.1). Classification (NCBI taxonomy): domain Eukaryota; kingdom Metazoa; phylum Chordata; class Mammalia; order Diprotodontia; family Phascolarctidae; genus Phascolarctos; species Phascolarctos cinereus. The sequence continues at coordinate 573,514,244 of NW_027555847.1, forward strand.
ATGATGGAACAACATACCAAAATTTCTGAAGTATGTCAGTTCTCTGGGAAAAATCATATCCTTACAAATATATAATAACAAAATAAAAAAAAGAGAGGATTAATAAACTGAGTGTGTGCATTTAAAAAAATTAGAAAGTCAGCATATAAACCTAAAGTAAGTACAAAAGATGAGTTATTAAAAATTAGAGGAGGGGGCAGTGAGGGGGTGCAATGGATAGAGCACTGGCCCTGGAGTTAGGAGGGTCTGAGTTCAAATCCAGCCTCAGACGTATAACACTTACTAGTTGTGTGACTTGGGGCAAGTCACTTAACCCCAGTTGCCTCACCAAAAAAAAAAATTGGAGGGGAAATAGATAAATTGGAAACAAAAAAATCCCATAGAAATGACAAATAGAACTAAAACATTGTTCTTTGGAAACACTAATAAAATTGATAAACCCTTACCTAATCTGATTAAAAAATAGAGCAGAAAATCAAATCATTAAAATAGCAAATGGAGAAGGGGAAGTATTAGCTAAGTTAGAATAAATTTTAAAGAATAATCAGAACATATTGTGCAGTTATATGTTAAAACTGAGAACACAGAAGAAACAGCAAAATACCTTCAAAAATATAAAATACTCAAATTCTCAGAATATCAGATAGAGATCTTAAATAATCCAATCTCTGAAACTTGGAATAACTTTCATGATCTAAGAAAGGGAAAATATCAATAAATACTTTTTAAAAAAATTGTTACAGAGTAATGGGTGATTCACCTTCTTTAGAGTTACAGGCATCTGTAGAAGCAGATAGTGCTTGTTACTAAAATAGTTATTAGATTGCTAGGTGCTAATGAGCCCTTAAGACTTTTTGCTATTTAGTGTGGTTAGGTATTTCACCCAAAAACAAGGAGGAAGTTGCTGGTTGCCAGGAAAAGTTCACAATGGTCCAATTCAATGCTTACACTCTGTTTTGTTATTACTAGAGTGTGATAAGCAATATTTTAGAGTTTGTAAGTTTCTCCTGCTTTTTTTAAATCATAACTTTTTCATACCCCAAAAGTCTAGAACAAGGACTTTATAGTATACAGGTTACAGGTGCAAAGACCAAACCCTGCTTGACATCCTATTTATCCATCAACCCCAACCACCTGCCCAGCCACCTCTACCTCTTGTTTTAAAAAACCTATCAAATCAATACTACTATTTGTTTCTAGAAAGAACATGTCAGTTAACATCACTCACCATCCCTGTTACTTCCCAAACTAAACACTCCTCCCGGACCCACCACTCCCCAATACCTGTTGCCTCCTCCTATTAAAATATAAGCTCCTTGAGGCCAGGGACTGACTTTTGCATTAATAACCTTATAACCTTAGTAAGGTGCTTAATAAGTGCTTTCATTCATTCAGGAGGAATTCTCTGTCTCCTGGAAAAAAAAAAAAGGAAAAGTCCATAATTTGCCTTCAGAGTTAGGAGAACTTTAGGTCAATTCAATTCTTTACAAATAAACCAAAAAAAAAATCAGAACAATCACTTCTAGGGTCTAGAGCTGGAAGGTGTCTTTGGGATTATTTAGTCTACCACTCTCATTTTACCCATGAGGAAACTGAAGCCCACGGAGGTGAGATGCCTTGTGAGAAAATCCAGTATGGGAATGTAGATTTTCTGAAACCAATTCTTCCACTGAACATATTACCCCTTTATTCGGTTGCTTGAACAATGCAATACAAGATAATTGAGATACATTAGAAAGAAGAGGGCATTTTAATTCTGTGTTACATGGCAAAGCCTCAGCTAATCCAGCAATGTGTAAGTGGCCTCAACTAATGTCATTTCATGACAACATTGTTAACCAAACCCCACCCAGTCACTATGGACCATCCATCGATGACATTGTTTCTGTAGGACTACCCATTCCCTATAATGTGGTTTCACCAAACATCAAGTTTTTGCAAAAATAATGGGGTAGGTATATAAAAAAAAAGATAAAGTCAATTTACAAATGAAAAAAACATAAATGTGTAGTTCAGAAACTGACATGGTCCTGTTTGTTCCTCGTCAGCTGTAACCTGGTTCTGTTAGGTGAATTTTTGCCTTATTTTACCCAGAACCAGGCTTTTGTGACACTGCTTCCCATGGACATCTCCACACCATGTTTCCTGCATGTCCTCTTTCTCCGTTAGAATGGAAGCTCTTTGAGGAGAGGAGCCGTCATGGTTGATTGTGTTTGTATCTCTATTGCCTACCACAATGCCTGGCACATAGTAAACATTTAATAAATTACTTGTCTGTCTATGAAATGATATTGCTTTGGGGCCCTGTTGGTTTTTAGAGAGCAGTGTCTAGAATTATTTTAGGCATGCAGAATTGCGCTGTTTGAGGAGGAAGCATGCTGGCTCTGGAGTCAGAGAACACGGGCTCAAATTTCTCCTCTGATGTTTACTCCATGTGTGACTTTGGACAAGTTAACCTCTCTGGATCTCAGTTTCTTTATCTGTAAAAATAAAAGGTCTCTCCTCTGAGGTCCCTCTGAGGTCTCTGTCTATGATCTTGTGCCCCCTTTATTTACATTTTAAACCGCGTAGAGAGAAGCAAGCTGGCTCACTGGATAGAAATCTGCCCTGGGACAGCTAGGTGGCACAGTGGATAGAGCGCCAGCCTTGGAGTAAGGAGGACCTGAGTTCAGATGCGGCCTCAGACACTTGATGCTTACCATCTGTGTGACCCTGGGTGAGTCACTTAATCCTGATTGCCTCGCAAAACAAACAAACAAACAAACAAAAACCAGAATGGTGCATATTAAGTCTGGCCCCACTGTCTCAGGGCCCTTAGGGCATTGTGGATATCTGTTTTCTCTACTATCAGCTCAAGCCTCTACTAGCTGTGCCTCCTTCCCATTTTAAAGGGCCAGTGATCAGCATTCCATTTCCATTTAACTATTTAACATTGATGAACTTTTACGAAGAGATATTTACTTCAAAACTCTAGCTGAAACAAACATACAAACATTTCACCCAACCCTTGTTGGGTAACTACTGGGGTGAGAGGGAGGTGGGCAAAGAGGGGGGATAGGTACAATTCAGTTTAGTTCCTCTGTAGAATTCGTGGGTCTCACTAAATTCCTGTCCACAGACAGCATCTCTTCCAGATGAGTCTTTCCACGGGGAACCCAAAGGTCCTCCCAAAGAAGATCACTCTGCTTCTTGGTGCAGATTGATTGGGGTATTGATGCTTGGCTAGCTTTGACACTTGGCCTGGGTGCCAACTCCTGGGTTCCTGTGGCTCACCCTCAGGACCTGTGGTTGGAGACTTCACTCCCTTTACCAGCCACCATGAGCAGAGGGGTCACCCCAAGAATTGAGCGAGGCTGAGATGGTGCCGGAAGTTGACAGGCCCACAGCAGCCAAAGAGCCTTGTCTTCCTTACGTGGCGAGCGGACCACAGCCAGCTACAGAAGGTCTAACGCCACTGCATAGTCGTTCTCTCCAAAGTGTCCCTGGCCTGTCATTAAGATTCTCCCAGAAGCACGACTTCCAGGTCGTTCACGTGAAGAGATATCATCTCCAGTGCTTTATACATGCATCAGACCTCTGTTACACTTATAATAATCTCTTTGAGCTTCAGCTCACTCATCTCTGAAATCATAATTGGTAGAGCTGGAAGATCTTAAAGCTCAGTTGGTCCAATTCCCCCTTTTACAAATGAGAAAACTAAGGGATATAACAGTAATACTGACTTCACAGAAACACTTCGTAAATTTAAAAACAACAGTAATAATAACAACTAGGATTTATATACTGCTTTAAGGTTTAAAAAGAGCTTTAGAAATAAGATTTCATTTGATTCTTAACACAACCCTGGGAGGTAGGTGCCATTATTATCTCCCCATTTTACAAGATGAGGCAACTGAGGCAGACTGAGGTTAAGTGACTTGCCCAGGGTGACAAAACTATTACATGACTGAGGCTGGATTTGGACTCAGGTCTTCCTAACTCCAGGCCCAACAGTCTATCCACTGTCCCTCCTAATTGCCTCATAGTGTTATAGAAATATATGTCTGTAATTATTGTTGGTTGGTTTTTTTTTCCTTCCAGAATGGTATAATTCATAGAGAACTGGGCTCAACGCCAGGAAGAATTGGACTCAGGTCCTGCTTCTGATTCCCTCCTGGGAGGATTCGGATTCATCTGTGAGGCCTGGGACCACAGGAACCCTAGTACAAAAGAAAGCTTCAGAAATTGAGGCAGATGGAGGAGTTTCATTTTACAGGCAGCAAGGTAATATACTAGATAGGGTGTGGGACTTGGAGTTAGGAGAACCTGAGTTCAGATTCTGCCTTACATACTTACTGTGTAACCCTGGACAAGTCACTTAATCTCTGCCTACATTAATTTCTTCATTTGTAAAATAGGAATAATGATGATGATGATGATGATGATATCTACCTCCCAAAGCTGTTGAGTATCCAATGAGATGAAGTATGTAAGGTACTTTGCAAGATCTTAAAGGACTCTGTGAAATCTAGCTATTGTTATAATTATCATCATTATTCTCACACGTATCAATGGCTGGGTAAAGTCATTTAACTTCTCAGCACTCCCAGGAAATTCTCTGTGACTATCAGGTGGAGAGAAGGTGCTGACCTGCATTGGTAAGGGAAGTTCTTCACTGGGAGCTCCCTCTCCCAATGAAATCACAGGTACAGTCCCTATTTCCACCTCTAAGCAATCAAAAGTTATATTTAAAGAGAGGGATAAAAAAAGTAAATCTGGAATGCCTTTAGATTTTTTTAGCAGTTTGGATGAGCACATTGGACAAATATGGTAGAATATTTTATTTTCTATTATATTTTTTACATTTCTTAGTTTTATTTAGTATTTTATTTTCTCCAATCACATGTAAAAACAATTTTTAACATTAATTTTGTTTTTTAAAATTTATTTTTAATTTTCAACATTGATTTATTTTTATATATTTATATTAATATATTATCATATTATAATTAATCATATAATTAATAAAATGATAGTGTATGCTTGGTTATAATATTAATATATTTATATAGGTATGATTTTTGTGATAATATTATATATGTGGTGAATATGCTAATAGATTAGATTTTTATAAAAATCAGAATTCCCTTCACAATATATAACATTTATGACAGTAAATTGACAGGATCTGTACATTCTTCACCAAAGACAGCCACATTGACCTTTGGGGTCACATTTATAATAAGTGACAAGAGCCCTTCTTTCTTTCAATACATCTAGCAGCTGTCATGTAATGACAAACTGTACCTTGCCATGTTTGAATTGTGAGTGGGTGGGGGGAATTTGGATAGTATTTTTTTTTAATAAACTTTTACATGTCATGCAACACGAAGCATGCCTTATCATTAATGTGAATCACTCTGTATAATAAAAGAAAAACTGTTTTATGGATTAAAAGAAAAGCCCATGCTAATTACCTAGCCTTTTCCTTCCTGTTAGTGTTGAAGTCGGGTAACCATGCATATACGTGCTTTTTTTTTTCCATAGACAAACAACCAAAGCTAATAAAAATGGCCCATTGAATTACATCAGTTGTTAACAGACATTGCAGCTGCCTATCTGCCAAAAATATTGTGGGCTGACACCAACGGTCATTTAAATCAAAGGCAGGCTTGGGAATCTTGGCCTTGAATTATCACAGTGCTTAGAGATCTAGGGCTTCTAGCTAAGCACATGATTGTTAGATGGCATTTAGGTTTTCATTCTTCTCCTGTTCTTTTTTTCTTCTTCCTAGCTTCTTTTCATTTGAGTAGAAGGCTTCAGGGAACATGGGAAAATCACAGAGTTGAGTCAGAAGACCTGCATTCAGATCTTATCTCCAAATGCTTAAAATACATACATACATATACACAAATTTCTATATATAAGGTATAGATATAAGTATGACATATGTGTTTTATTGATATTATATATAAGAAAAATAGACAGCAGACAGACAGATAGATAGATAGATAGTAATAGGTATTCTATTAGGAAAAACTCCACTGATGTCTGTTTCCCTTTAAAAAAAATACAAGGTTATATTTATATATATGTATTCCATGTATGTATATAGATATGTCTATTTCTATAACACATAGAAATACATGCACATATATAGAAATATCCAAACATATGTATGTTCATATATGTGTATGTATGTATGCACACACACTTGCACGCACACACACATGCACACACATACATGTATCTTGGATTTTTTTTTTAAAAGGGACACAGACATCAGTTGAGTTTTTCCAATATAACACCTGTATTAAGGTCACAATAGGTTGGTTTTGTTTTAAGGTGTGGGTTTTTTTGTTTTTGTTTGTTTCTTTTGGCAGTTGGGGTTAAGTGACTTTCCCAGGGTCACACAGATAGTAAGTGTCAAGTGTTTGGTCCGAGGTCGGGATTTAAACTCAGGTCCTCCTGACTTCAGGGCCGGTGCTCTATCCACTGCGCCACCTAGCTGCCCCAGGGTGTGGGGTTTTTTATTTTTTCACTTATGCTGATAAATTTCAAGCTAAGAGAACACTAGACCCTAAGTGGACACCTTCTTTGGTGGGGTGGGAGGAGGGAAATCAATACATGTTCCAAACTTGAGTACCTAGTTCTCAAATCTCAGCAATGGAGAACAACATACTCTATGGGGGTGTTGACAAGAATATGGCTAGTAGAATTAGTCAGCAATATAGGGGGTGGGGACGTTAGAACTAAGCTATTTAATGAAGTGAGGGGCAGCTGGGTGGTTCAGTGGACAGAGCACTGGACTTGGAATCAGGTAGACTTATCTTCCTCAGTTCAAATCTTGTCTCAGACACTTTAGCTGTGTGACCCTGGGCAAGTCATTTAACACTATTTGCCTCAGTTTCCTCATCTATAAAATGAGCTGGAGAAGGAAATAGCAAACCACTCCAGTATCTTTGCCAAAGAAAACCCCAAATGGAGTCATGAAGAGTCAGACATGACTGAACAACAACAAAAACAATTTAATAAGGTATTTTTAGTATGTCGTGTGGAAGCATAAAATACTGAGGCCTCAGTTTAAAGTCCTTAGTTTCTTTAAAATTAAGAAACTATATTCTAACAGTGCCCTGGTCTGAAGAGAATCACTTGAATAGAAGACCTAGTCAGTCTCCTTTGAATGGAAGACTTAATCAGTGTCAGGGAAAGATCTTAATTCCCTAGATGAGATCATCGACAGGTTATTGGTGGTCAAAAACTAGAAAAAAACAGTAATAACTTTTGTATAGAGGCTATCACATGCCAGACACTGTGATAAGTGCCTTACAATATCTTATGTTATCCTCAGGACAACCCTGTGAGATATATGCTATTATTTTCCCCATTTTTACAGCTGAGTAAACTGAAGCAGACAGAGGTCAAGTGACTTGGCCAGTGTCACATAGCTACTAAGTGTCTGAGGTAGTATTTGAACTCACTTATTCCTGACTCTGGGCTTGACTCTCTATATACTGTGCCACCTAGCTGCCTATGAGAATGGGAGAGTCTTTGTTCAACTCAGTTAAAGGAGGTTTACCTTGGTTTACTTTGGACCAGCTAAATGGGAGTCTGTAGTTTCTGGAAGACATTTCCTGCTTTGGTCAATTAAATAAATCATAGGATCATAGAGCAGAAAGGTGCCTCAGCAGCCATCAGTGGAGGAAGCTGTATCCCCAAGAGGAGAAGTGACTTATTAACCTTTAATAAGGTACTTTCAGTATGTCACATAAAAGCATATAACACTGACATGTCACACAAGTAGTAAATGTAAGAGTCAGGATTTGAACCTGGGTCTTTGAGCTCCAGAGTCAGCATCGTTTCTTTGAACTTAAGCTGTCTTTGCTTTACGCTGCTGCAGAATCTTGTTTGTTTGTTTGTTTTACAGGGATAGAAACAGTGGCTGGACCTGTGCTGTAGGGAATTCTCACCACTTTACTCCCTCTAGTCGGTTAACTCTGCTGCTTCCCTATGACCCCCGAGATCAAATAGAAAATCCTCCGTTTGGCGTGCAAAGACCTTCATAAAAGGGATCCCTTTTCTACATTCCCAGTCTTCTTACATCTTACTCCTCCCCACCCTCCCAAGACACTCCACCTCCCAACTCTGGGCATTTTCACTGTCTGGCTCCCCTTCCTCCACCTCCCCGACCCACCCACCCCATCCCTGGGATTCTCTCCTCATTTCCACCTTTTGGCATTACTGGCTTCTCAAGTCCCCTGTAAAACTCCACCTTCTGTAAGAAGACTTTCTCTGTCCTCCTTCATTCTGGTGCCTCCTCTCCATTGATTACTTTCCATTTATCTCGTAATTATCTTGTTTAACATATTTGTCTTCCTGCTGTCTCTCCCTCCTTGAAAGCAAGGATTGTCTTTTGCCAGGGCTTAGCATAGTACCTGACAGGTTGTAGGCACTTAAATGCTTGTTGACTGACTACCTGTTTTCTGTAACTGATCGCCTCAGAAAGCTAGATCTAGAATCACCTAGGAACTAGATAGCTTAGAAAACTTTGAGGTTAAATAATTGGCCTGGGGTCACATGGCCAGGGTATGTCAAAGGTGAGACTTGAATGTAGGTCTCTCCTGGCTTCAAGGCCATCTCCCTGCTATAAAATATCATTTTATGGTGCTTAGGTCAGAGGGTATTCTGCTTTGTCAGATCTCAGCTCATCTGAACCTCACTCCACATAGAAATTCTGCTATATTAAGAAATTGTCTCTGACAGATTTTGGCTAAAATACAGTATATAGGTTGTTTTCTACTATACTTGTGCGGAGTTTTCCTCAGCCTGTCTTTATCTCATTGAGACTTCTGAAGTTTGAAGCCTTACCATGCACTCTGGGTGTCTTGGGCCAGTTTTGCTACAGAATTCTGACTCTTTCATATTCTTTCCTAAAATCATGAATAAAGTTTGTTTGGAGGTCAAGGGTTAAGAGAACAAAAATCTAAAAAACAAAACAAAAGAATCCCTTATCACCCAGAGTTACTGACCACGGAGAATCTCGGGGGAGCAAGGAGAAATAGGTCAATATTAAAATGTTTTGTTTCATCTGAAACCAGGGACACGCGGACTGTTGTTGGCTGTTTCTCTCAGGGGTGGATGTGATTGATTCCAAAGGTTGGAACTGAATTATTTCCCTCCTCCCCCCCACCTTGGGGTCTTGTCTCCTCCAGGATTTAGAGCTGAAGTCCTCAGTTCTGAAGCTCAATAACGTAAGGAGAGGTGGATGTGCTCATACTCCGTAAATTGAACGTAGCTATGGGCCCTCCGGGATTTGCAAACAAATAGTGGCATTGCAGCTGCAGCCTAGGAAGCAGGCAGCCCCCGGTCCTGACTCCTCCTTTGCTCCAGTGGGCAGTGATGATTTGGCCTCCGTCCCAAAGCTGCAACAACCCTGGGGCAAAGGAAGTGGCCAGGGGAAAGTCGGGGGAAGTAGGGAGGGCCTAGGGACTGGGACAGTAGCTGTCCCTGCAAGAGGAGAGCAGACGTAACTGTAATCACATTTTTTTTTTTTGCTTCGGAGTGTTTTTCTTAGCACCGTCAACACACCCTGTTTGCATGACAACAAGGCAAATATGAAATAAAAGGTAAAGATCAACTAAACTGAGGGAAGGAGGGGAAGATGGGTGGAAAGAAATTCCAAGGGAAAAGGGAAATAAATAATGAAAGATTTCAAAAAATTTTTTTAAAATAAATTTCCATCTAAATGTGGAACCTCCCCCACCAGTGCAGATGGACAGCTTCTGCAATTTATAGTCTTATAACGTTGCCTGGGGCATTGACTGACAGGTTAAAGATTTGCAGAGGGTCACACAGACTATGAGTTAGCAGAGGTAGCATTTGAACCTGGGTCTTTCTGGCCTTTTATCCACCTCACAGCAAGAGCACTGGTTATGGAGTCCGAGGACCTGGGTTCAGAGATTATTTCTGATGCTGCTACCTGTGTGACCTTGGGAAAGTCACTGGGCCTTTTAAAAAAAATTTTTTTTAAATTGGAGTTAAGTGACTTGCCTAAGGTCATGTAGCTGGTAAGTGTCTGAAGCCAAATTTGAACTCAGATTCTCCTGACTCTAGCGTCAGTGTAAAAATCTATAAAATGAGAGGATTGCAGCAAATGACCTCTAAGATCCCATTCAGTTTCAGCTATGATCTGATGATCATGCCAGGGAAAGGCTGCACAAAGGAGCTTTACATTGGTTCTTGCTTAGATATGTTTTTAAATGAGATTCAGGTGAGTGTCCTCATATTTTACTTTTTTGAAAAAAGCTCTTATTTTTAACTGAATTTGTGTATGTGTGTGTAGGGGTGGTGGGTGGGAGAGAGATTCTGGGAGATAACATTTTGTTCATCTTATCACTCCAAAATTGACTCATAGATGAAGAATGTCACATCACAGAGAGGAAATATTTTTTATTATTTAAAAAAAAGGTTACTATTGACACCAAGAATGTATCTATTGTTCCACATTGGGTGTTCCTCTGGCTCCCTCAGATATTTTGGCTGCCAGCTAAGTTCTAACAACCACTTTAGAGAGTAAACCATAGGCAAAGAGACATGGAGAGAGCCAGAGCCAGAGCCAGAGCCAGAGAGAGACACCCATTCAATTTCAATGTCACTCTTCCTTCCCAAGGCACAAATTGGTGAAGGCTCTCAGAAGCTGCTGGCCCAGGAAGACCTGCTACCTGAAATCCATTCCTGTGTTCATGGTGTTGGCTTCTTTGAGCCAATTCATTGTGGTCATTGTCTCAGTGTTTGGATTTACTTTAGAGACAATCAGTTCTTTAAATGTGTTTTTTTTTCAGCCAAAGATAAGGTTTATTAAAGATCCGCCATATTGGCCAGACTCTTAAGGAATCTGAGCACCTGTGAGCTATTGGCTAGATTGTAAAAATCTGAGCAGTGGCTAGATTATAAGAATCAGAGCCGATTATTCTTTTTAAGTGGAAATCTGTCACTGATAAAACTTGGGAGGCCCTAAAGTACAAATAGGAAAAAAAAAAGTTACATCAGGACAAAATGATGAAATAGAGGGGGGTTGAGGCAGATACTGAACTTCCTCTGTCAAAAAATAACAGGACAAACACATTTTTGTGTTTGTATGGCATGTTTTCTACCAAAGAAGCATGAAGTACTCTTGTCAAAGTATCATGTCAGGAAGACTTTCAGGGTTCAGATTCTACCCAGATACTTGTGAGTTGTGTGACCCTGTGCAAGTCATGTAACCTCTTTGTGTCCCAGTTTCCTCATTTGTAAAATGATGGTACATTGCCTAATGATCCCTAAGGCTCCTTCCAGCTGTGAATCTATAATATGTTCATACCATGTATACTGTATACCTACCCATCACTTGGAACATATTTGGCATTTAATAAATATTTGTTGATCTGTTGAATATCCATATCCCACCCCAGGCATTCATTAATTGTGTGACCTTAGGGTTTCCTGGTTTTATTTGTGTTATCACTGTGTGACCCTAGGCAAGTCACTAAAATTCTCTGGGCCTATTTCCTCTTCTGTAAACTAAGTAGATCAGATTAGATAATCTCTGAAGTCCCAATAGCACTAAAGCTGTAGTCCTATTAACGCTTAAATTTATTTTGGTTAGGTGAAGGAGTGTTCTGGTTGTTTTTTTTTTAAATTTATTTCCAAAGTCTGTGAGGTACTTTAGACACCAAAATTGGAAGGGTAGCATTTAAGAGAACAGAGAAATACATTACAGAAAAAGAATTTTATATTCTCCCCTTCACATAATCTCCATTTATTTTTTGGTTGTATCTAAGAGAGCATGGAAGAGCACTAAGGGAACTGAATTTCATCAAGCCTGCTTCACATAATCTATATTCACGTCACCTGCCCTGTCTCATTTTCCTAGCTGGAACAGACTCCCTCTTGTCTCATCTTCACTGCTGAAATGCTTCTCTTTCTTCAAGGCTCAACCCAGGCGCCATGTCTTTTACAGAGTCTTCCTTATCCCCTATATCAGAGAGTTAGAACTCAAAGGGGCCTTCAGAGGCCACTAAGTCCAACCAACTCATTTTCCAGACGAGGAACTGAGGACTGAAAAGTTGAAAGAAGGCGTTTGTCCAAGGCAGCATAGGGGAGTGATGGAAATAGGATTTGAGTCCTGGTCCCCTATTCCAGAGCCGGTGATCTTTCTACTACATTGCTACAGGTTAAAATGATGTCTCCATGTTATTCATCATGGCATTTTGTTTTGATTACTCCTTTGAATTGATCATATTCTCTGCTATTATAGTTATTTGTGTACCTGTATCTTTCTCTTGCCTCTCCCTCACCAGATTGGAAGAACTTTGAGAGCAGAGATTGACTTATTTCTTCTTTGTTCCCACAGGGCTTACCACAGTACTTTGTACATACTAACCACTTAATAAAATTTGTTTAATTGCAGCAAATTTTTTAACTCTTATTTTTAACTCTTACAGTTTAGACCAGATTCATCCAAGCCTCATCCTAGAGATTTAGGACCCTAATGTCTGAATCAGTCTATTTCTACCTGAGATTTCTGGTCTCTTTTTCAAGGTTTATTCAGATTCTAGGCAAGGAAATTGGGGGAGAGGAGAGGTCCTGTGACAATCTGAGGATTCAGGTCAGCATTACAATAGTTATAGGTTGGTTTTAGGATTCTCAAATTGAATCAGTCCTTCTGTCTCCAACCTAGATTGACCTCTCAGGGGCAGTTCAGCCTTCCCACTGGGGTTAGATCAGAAAACCTACAGCTATATGTACTTTTCCACCTGGCTCTAACTGGTATAGAGTCACCTGAAAAGGTTTTGACTTCTGGAGGTTCAGTAGAGTGCTCTGTGTGTGTGTGTGTGTGTGTGTGTGTGTGCGTGTTGGCAAATGGGGTGGGTAGAGCTGGGATATCAATCACCTGAGAAGTCTGTATTTAGTGAACTTATTCTTTAAAATGGGAATAGTAGTGATGTACTTTTGGAGTCAGTTACCTTCCCTGGCCATGTTGAAAGACTCATTTGGCATTTATAACAAGGTGTCCAGCTCCTTTAGAGTAAAAGTTCTAAGCAGGCAACCTGAAGTAGCATGGGGAGAATGCAGCAAAACAGAAGATGGGGAAGGTAAGAATCATCGAGATTTGCCTGAGTTGCTTGTCTACACAAGCATTTCTCATTCCAGGGTTTGGACTTTTCCAGTTTAAGAATATTTCTCATCTCTTAGAGATGCAGCCAGAGGAGGCCAATCCGAATGGTGAAAGGTCTTAAGTCCATGTCATATAAGGAGTAATTGGAGGCATTTAACCCAGAGAAGAGAAGACTTTGGGGAAGCATATTGTGTATCTGAAGTCTGGCTGACATGTTAAAGAGGGATTGGTTTTGTTCTGCTTGACCCCAGAGGCAGAATCGGGAGCAGTGGGTGAAAGTGGCAAAGAAGCAAACCTAGATTTGATCCCAGAAAAATACCCTAATAATTAGAACAGTCTGTAAGTGCAATGACCTTTGAACTCCCAACTCTAAAATTTTGTGCTTCTGTGGTTCCTGTGCCCCTGCTAGATGTGAAACTCCTCTTCCAGGCTCTAACTGTGTCTTCTAGTCATAAAGGAAGGAATGAAAAGGTGGTAGATGGCTCTCCAGTATTAATATCTTCCTATGTGATGAAGGTCCCCTACTATCTGGGAAGTCATCTTTGGACCTCAGTTTCCTCATTCGCAAAGGGGTTGGATTTACATAATCTCTAAGCTCCCTTCCAGCTTTAACATTCTATGAGCTCTCACTCACAACCCTCAAACTTGGCATTAGCCAAGGGCGTCTCCTTTATATGTGTCCAAAGATTCCATGGTGTTCAACCCCATCCTCAGAGTTTCTGTTCTTTGAGGATGAAGAACAAGGTTTCCCCAATGTGATATGGAGTTGATGGACCCATACTACAGACTCGTAACTTTCCTCATAGCTTATAGCCTTCACTGTCTCTCCTTATGCCCTGTCTCCAACCCCCTTCAGAATGCAGATGCCTGAAGGGGCACACTAACCATCTATATCCTGAAAGGAGCTGGGGAAAAGCCATGAGGAGACACAGTGAGGGCCATGATATGTCTGGTAGAAAAATATAGTCATAGTGCCTGTAATCAAGAACTCAATCAGCAGGCATTTATTAAATATTTATTATATGCCAGGCACTATGCTGTACCTTGAGAATACAAAGACAAAAGGAAAACAGTAATACAGTATAAAAACAATAAGAGGGAGACAATCTTTTCATATGTAGTTATGTAGAAAATATAATATGGGAGGTAAAGGGATGAGACTTCAGACTGGAAAGGTAAGTTGGGGCCAGGTGGTGAAGGCCTTTGAATACCAGAGGAGTTTATACTTACTCCTAGAAGTGCTAGGGAAATGACTGGAGTTAACTGGCTTGGTCAGATCTGGGCTTTAGGAAAATTGCTCTATCTTCTAATTATGATATTTCTAAAACATGTATCTGTTTCATTCCTCTGCTCAAGATGTTCTGGCAGTTTTCTGTCGCCTCTCAAATACAAACTCTCCGTGTGGTATTTGAAGCCCTTCGCAATCTGGCCCCAACCTACCTTTCCAGCTTTATTATATACTTGCTATTTTTTACCCATGGAATTCTATCTACTGTGTTTCCTTGCCTTTATCCAGACTAGCCCCTATCTCTGGAATGCACTCCCTTGTCCCCTCTGTCTCTTAGTCAGTTAACCTGCATTTATTAGGAACTTGTTATGTGCCAGGCAAAAACAAAACAAAATAAAACAAACAAACAAAAAAACCCCACAGTCCCTGCTCTCCAGAAGCATGCATTATTTCTTCTTCTTTTTTCTTCCTTCCCTCTTTTATTTATTTTCTTAAATTAAAATTTCTTTTCTTTTCAGGTCTTTATTCTCTCCCTCCCACTTCACCCCACCCTTGAGAAAGCAAGGGAAAAAAAAACCTGTTACAAACATGTAGAATCAGGCAAAATAAATTGCATTGACTGTGTCCAGAAAAAAATGTGAATCCATCACCTCCATATCTTGAGATAATTGGGAGCAGACATTCTCATTGGGGAAACAACATGGAAAATATCTAGGTACATATGAGACATATACAGAGTATATGAAAATAATCTGAGGGATGGGAGAGAGGGGAGATGACTAGAAAAGGTCTCCGGCAGAAGGTGGAATTTCAGCTAAGTTTTGACAGAGGCCAGGAAAACTAAGAGGCAAAGATGAAGAAGGAAGAGCATTCACAAGAGAAAAGATTCAGTGTGTAGGAGTGAGGCTACATTTCATGCATCTTTGCAAACTATGGCTCTTTCTACCTTTATGCTATTTCTAAGTCCAATAATTCGGGTTGAATTCTGCCTCTCCCCCCTTTATTTTTCATTTCTAGCAAA
Organism: Phascolarctos cinereus; assembly: GCF_003287225.1. NCBI lineage: Eukaryota > Metazoa > Chordata > Mammalia > Diprotodontia > Phascolarctidae > Phascolarctos > Phascolarctos cinereus. Next base: position 573,529,628 of record NW_027555847.1, read on the forward strand.
AGCCAATAAAAGAAGAACTTTTTCTGAGCTTATGTAGTTTAGATCTCATTTCTGAAATTGAGATAGTTCGCCTGCTTTAGCTCAGAATATATCCGTCTGCCTGCATGAAAACATACTCTGTATTTGCACCTTTTATTCAGTGTAATACACAGTATTTAATCACAGGCACAATGCTTCAGTCTTCCAGATTAAGCATTTTTCAGGGGATTCAAAATTTCAATCTTATAGCTCCTTTATAACCTTGTTCTATGTTTTATTATTGAATGGCACACTACCTAATTTGCCATCTTTACTCACTGAGCACAAGGAAGTAAATCACTTGGAATTTGTATCCACAGCAGCTTTCATCATAATCACCTCACTGGGGTCCATGGAGTAAGGGAGGTTGGCTGGGATTCTGCAGAGTGCTCTGTAGAGCCTGTTTTCCTTAGATACTATTGTTAACAGAATTCAGACAGAGGTTTGATTCCTGGTTTCAGGCTCCCCAGGCTGGCAGGACCTGGAATTGCTTCAAAAGGAGCAGGCTTCTCTGGGAAATAGGGAGTAAGAATTTCACTCACCATTACCCATCCAGCCAGATAGCAAAAAGCCAGAGTGGACTATCTCCACTGGATTTTTGTAGCCCTAGAGATGTGATCATGAAGTAGGATTTCCTAAGGATGTAGGCAGGGTGCATGGATGAAGAGGTGCTTTTAAATTCTGGCAGATGCTAGATAGGAAGATGGAGTAAAGGTGAAAGAAACCACTGAGTGTCTGTTGGCTAATTCAGTACTGAAAGGATGGAGAGTTGGAAGATGACTTAGATGTCATTTAACCCACCCACCCGGTGCATTTAAAAATTCTTAAGTAAGTTTTATTGATACTTTCCCCTTTTACATCATAGTCATTTTACATCATGGTGCCTTCCACATCAAACTGTTCCTTACAACAAAGAAAAATTAAGCAAAACCAACTGACCCCTTAACAAAGATAATATATGAACCCTCCACCTGTAGTCCACTCATCCTTGGCCAAAGGACAGAAGTTCATTTCATTGCCTGTTCTCTTGGACCAAGATGGATTATTACATTTGCTCAGTTTTTTGTGTGTGTGTCTTTTAGATTTATGTTATTTTAGCTATCTTGTATACTGTTTTCCTGGTCCTACTTTCTTCCTTTTGTATCAATTGGTAAGTCTTATGTCACCAGCCCTAGAGCTGGAAGGGACTGCAGTGACTACCTATTAGTCAAACATCCTCATTTTACAGATGAGGCCCAGATATGGGACATAAGGGATGTGCTCCCTAATCTAATGGGAGGCATAGGGCAAACAGAGGGAAAAACATAAAAATATAAAAGCAAAGATGAAATCATGCCCATGGCCAATCACGGCTACTCAGATAGGTTTCACTTCTGCTCAGAGGATGGCTATCAGGGCTTGGGTGAGTATAACCATCTGGAAGTTGGGTGGAAGATAAGTTGGGGAACAGTGTTTTCAAGACTGAAAGGGATGTGGTTGAGTAGAAAGCTTTCAGATCTGGAAGATTAGCATGCATGAAATCTTGGAAACAGGAAAGGAGAATTATTTAGAAAGACACAGAGGAGCACCAATTAAGTTTTCATGGTAGAAAAGGTCTAAGCCAATAATTCTCAAACTTTTTGGTCTCAGGATGCCTTTACACTCTTAAAAATTACTAAAGACCCTTAAGAGCTTTTGTTTATGTGGACTATATCTATCAGCATTTTCCACATTAGAAGTGTAAACATCTTAGTGTTATTATGAAAATAGTTTTGATCTTGTAGATTCCCTAAAAGGGTCTCTCAGAGATCCCCAGGGATTCCTAGACCACACTTTGAGAACCACTGGTCTAAGCCATTATGTAACAGAGATGAAGGAGGGTCTAGAGAGCTGGTGATAGAATGTTGGTGAAGACGATCTTTGGAGAGATTTGAAGCCTGTGGTTAGAAGCCTTTGCTTAAATCAAGTGGAAATCGAGCTATTGCAGGCTTCTGAAAAGGGGGAACAATACTTGAGGAAGATGATTCTGAAAACTTTGTTATGATAGATTAGAGGAAGAGAAACCAGCTAGAAAGCTATTATATTAGCTGAAGCTTGATGTGGCTAGGCCCTGGTCCAAAACTGTGGCTATAATAATAACTGATATTTGTGTAACTTTTTAAGGTCCATGACATGCTTTACATCCATTTTCTCAGTTGTAGCTCACAACAACCTTGTGAGGCAGGTACTCTGAGCTTGATTTTTCCATTTTATAAATGAGGAAATTAGGGGCAGCTAGGTGGTGCAGTGGATAGAGCACCAGCCCTGGATTCAGGAGGACCTGAGTTCAGATCCGAACTCAGACACATAACACTTAACTAGCTGTGTGACCCTGAGCAAGTCACTTAACCCCATTGCCTAAAATAACAAAAAACAAAAACTAACTAACTAAATAAATAAATGAGTAAACAAACAAATAAATAAATGAGGAAATTGATACTCAGGTTAAATGCCTTTCCCTTGGTCACACAGCCAGTAAGTGTGAAAGGCAAGATCCTAAGCTAAATCTTCTTGACTTCAAGTCCAACACTCTCTCCAATATGTCACACTCTTCTTATCTAAAGAAAGAGGAAGGGGACAGGTCCAAGATATATTGTAGAATAAGAGTTAATGAAAGAGGAGATGATGATGAGTAAATACTAGAATAAGAGAGCTATGGGGTTAATTAGGATTGTTGGGGTCCTTCAGGTGTCCCTGAAGACCAGGATAAAAAAGAGATTGGAAATGAGGAACTCCCCTGTTGGCTGATGTCTCCTTCCCTAACTAGTGAGCCACTCCCCTAACTAAAAAAGAACAAAAACTCAGTAATACCAACCAAGACATCAACTGTGTTTGACAATATAATTGATATTCTATGCCCACAGTCCCTCACCTGTGCAAAGACGATGGAGAATGTTTTAAGACAATTTCAGCTTGTATTACTCTCATCACCAAGAAGCTCTAAATTGTTATCAGTCTATCTATCTATTTATCCATCTAGTAAGAAGTATCTTCTTTTCCTTTTTGAAATTACATTTTGTGGGACACTAATACACTGTTGGTAGAACTGTGAACTGATCCTACAATTTTGGAGAGCAATCTGGAGTTATGCCCAAAGAGTTATAAAACTGTGTATACCCTTTGACCCGGCGATACCACTATTAGATCTGTTTCCTGAGGTCATCAGGGAACAGGGAAAAGAACCTATGTATTCTAAAGTATTCCTAACAGCTCTCTTTGTGGTGGCAAAGAACTGGAAATTGAGAGGATGCCACTTGATTGGGGAATAGCTAAACAAGCTGTGGTATATGATTGCGATGGAATAATACTGTGCTGTAAGAAATGATGAGCAGGTTTGTTTTAGAAAAAACATGGAAAGTGAAATGAGCAGAACCAAGAGAACATTGGCTACAGTAACAGTAATATTGTTAGAGAAAACTGTAAAGAAGTTACTAAGTAATTCTAAGTACTATAAGTAATCAAATCAAGTACCACCTCCAGAGAAAGAACTGATAAACAGAAGTATGCATAGTATGGTTTTATATATATATCTATATATACATATACATGCATACATACATATATATACATATGTGTGTGTGTGTGTGTGTGTGTATGTATGTCATATGGTGGCCTTCTCTCATGCTGGCCTGGGGGCAAAGGAAGGGAGAGAGACAGTTTGGAACTTAAAATGTAACAAAAAATAAGCAAAATTAGGATTTAAAACAACAAAAAAGGAATTAAAATTTGATATCTCTTGTTTTTATGTTGACTACATTTCCAAATATATCTCTTCTCCTAAGTCCATAGACTAATCCCTTGAAACAAGGAATAAAAGAATAAAAAAATTGGGGGTGTGTGTGTGTAAAGGTCAGCAAAACTAACCCAGCAAAACTAAAAAATCTGATGATGTATTCAGTCTTCCACATTCATAGTTCTCCACCTATAAGAAAAAAGTGGAAGGAAGTACCTTCTCATAACTCTTCTTTGGGGCCAACTTTGTTATTTTCATGAAAGCTTCTTAAGAATGGGGATTCCTTCTTTATATTTGGTCCCCAACATCTAGCATAGTGCCCGGCACGTAGTAGGAATTTAGTAAATGCTTGCTGATTGATAGATTATCATTTCACAGCACTCACAGAACTGTAGAATCACGGAATTTGAGAGCTGGCGGAGACTCCAATGGCCATCTAGTTCAATCCATACGTGAAAGGAATACCCATCCTAACATGGTGGACAAGCAGTTATCTAGCCTCTTCTTGAAGATCTCCCACTAATGAGGGAGAGAGCCCACTGTCTTTAGTTTCAATCATTTTGATTTTGTTGGTCTTTCCTTTATATTGTTGGCGTCAGTGTGTAAGTCATTTTCCTAGTTCAGCTTATTTCACTGTGTATCAGTTCTTAGAAATATTTCCATGCTTATCTGTATTATTATATTTTTTGTTTCTTACAGCCAGTAGTGCTCCATTATCCTAATTTACCACAACCTGTCCTTGGTTCTCTTTGAAAATGGACAAACGACAAAAACAACACACCGCAGCTGATTTGACTGTGCCCCAATGTATGAGCAGCTGCTTTATTTCTAGTTCTTTGCTACAACAAAAAGTGCTACTATCAATCTTTTGGTGTCTGTTTGGCCTTTTTTTTTTCATTGACCTCCTTGGGCATGTGCCTAGTAGTGGTGTAAGACAGTGGCCTAATTTCTGTCCAATTGCCTTTTTGTTTTTCCAGAAATTTTCCAGAAATTCCACCAAATAGAGTTCCTTCCTAAGCAAATTATCATTTCCAGGTTTATTAAGCACTGCATTATGAGTTCAATTCCTTCTGATTCCTTCTTCTTCTTCTTCTTCTATTATTATTATTCTATTATTATAATCTTATTATTCTAGGCCAAGTATATTTGAGTTTAGTCCAGTGATTTAGGTTTAGGATTAGAAGGCACTGAGAAACTTGTGGGCCATAAAATACAATTAAAATGACTTTATTAATAACGAAATATAAAAGGATATAATTTAGGTTAAAAAAAATGCTGTAATTGAAATGAAACACTTACTTCCATCTGCTTCCACATTCAACCCAGCAATTATCTACACTTGGTTATAAAGGTGTTCTTATGGTACAGGAGATCCGCTGAAACCTGTCGAGTAACCAATTCCCCATAGGCTGAGCCTTTTGTGCCTAAAGGGGTTAGGAAGCCAAACCAATAATTCAAGGCCCAACTCCCTAGAGCCAAATAACTTCTGAGAGGAGCCTCCTTGCTGTTCTGTTAATTAACATTTCTATTTTTTCACCAATTAATAATAAAATTGGCTAGCATTTATATAGTACCTACTGTGTGTCAGGCACTATGCTAAGTACAAATAATAACTAACATTTATTTATATAGTGGTTTCTATGTGCCAAGCACTTTACAATTATTGTCTCATTTGATTCTCATAACCCTCTGAAGTTGATATTATCACCCCCATTTTACAGTTGAGGAAACTGAGGCAAACAGAAGTTAAGTGCCTTGTCCAAGATTATAAAGCTAGTTAAGTGACTGAGGTGGGATCTAAACTGAAGTCTTCCTGACTGCAGGCCCAGTGCTCTATCCACTGTACTTCCCAGCAATTTGTTGATTTATGTTTTATAATATAATCTGAGGTCTAAAAGTGCTATTTCTCCTCTTTCCTGCTTTCAAGAAATTATTTTCCTTCAGATTTTAGCCTGGTGACACCACTGGGCTGAAGTCAAAGGGACTTCACCATTCCTTGTCCTTTACCTACCCTCAGGGTTTGCCTTGTCTTCTCAATAGAAAAATCAAGGTCCCCAGTCACATTTGCTCCCCTCGCTCATATTCCTGAAGAGCAATTCTATTTTTGGCTCTAGTCTAAGGAATTCTCCCCATCAAGGTGGGTGGGGATGGTCAGGGGAAAAGAAAAGGTATCCAGAATATAGAAATGATCAGGTATGGAACAGGTAGTTTTATTTCCACACAGAAAAGGGAATGTTAAGCAATTTTTTAAAATCACAGAATGGTTACTGATATTCGCGGCTCATTGAAAGGTTTGCAGTTTCTTTGTGCGGGCTGCTAATTAGCTAGTTTACATTTTACCTCACTGAGTACAGACCAATTAAATGCCAAGCAGATTCTTTAGGGTGGGCACCATCTCTGGTAGTGACTTTTCCTTCTTTTGTATGGTTTTCCTTTGTGGCTATTTCTGCAGCAATTGCTCGGTAGACACTGCCCTGCTTGGGTGCCTGGAAGAGAAAGGTGTTAGCTGCTTTTTAAATATCTCACAAAGCCCTGTATCAAAGAAAGAAGAACCCAATGGGAGGAGGCTCCATTCCAGATACAGTGCCTGGTATGTGGCAGACACTGTGCTAAGTCCTTCCTCTTGTTTGTCCTTCGTTTTTGAAGACGATCAATGACGTCACAAGTGATGTCTTGACTCGTGGGTGAATTGGATTTAAGTGAGGCAGAGTCGCACAAAGTCATCGGTCTCACGCTGTCTTCCAGAGTCATCCGAGTCCATTGGCAAGACAAAAGTCAGGGTGACTGCTGATGGTCTGGAATGGAGGAGATGACCTTGACATCTTCGATGTCTGCCCGAGCTCTAAACGTTCCACAGTGCCTGCTTCAGCTGCCTTCATGGCCGTTGAAACAAATCGTTCTCACTTGCCGTTCTGCCATGCTTGGCGTAGACACCCCACTAACTCACCAGTGGGTTGGACGCCTGTTGCTCACTCTCCACCTGGTTTAGCCCATCTACCCAGCGTGTTTACCAGCGTGTAGCTGATGCACATGCTATATCTTCTTGGAACCACAGGTGAGTGCTGAGTGCCAGGTAGATACCAAAGGTGGAACCGCAGTCCTACAAAGGGCTGGGCAAGCCCTTCCGCCAGAGGTGCTAGTCCTTCTTGAACACCTCATACACCCCTGCTAAGTGCTTAGAAAACAAAGAAAGGCAAAAGGTTGTTTCTGTCCTTAAGCATCTCACACTCTAATGTGGAAGAAAGCGAGCAAACAAATGAATACAAAGCAAGATATATTCAGGATAAATAAGAGACAATTAGCAAAGTGAGGGCACTAGAATTAAGAGGGGTTGGGGAAGGCTTCCTGTAGAAGGTGGGACTTTAGTTGGGGCTTAAGAGAAGTCAGGGAGGTCAGTAGTGGGAGAGGAGGAGGGAAGAGCATTCCAGGGATGATGGGCAGCCAGTGAAAATGCCAGGAGCCAAGAGATGATGTGTGGGTGGAACAGTCAGGAGGTCAGCTCCACTGAGACCATGAGCACATGGGCAGCTTGGACAGTCATCCTTACGCTTCAGGGTTTGTCTGTGGATTTCTGGCTTGAATCTCTTAGACATCATGGCCAACAATAAGCAATCAGAGGATAGCTATATGTGTTCTGAAATGTTTGGGGTGGGATAGGGGAGACCCTTTATCTTTCATGTCCTAAGGCAGCCTGACCTCAAACTTCCATGAACTTGGCTGCAATGCCTACTGATTATGCTACCAGGAGGAGCTTTACTAGACATTTTGTTCCTTCAAATGAATTTTGTTATTATTTTGTCTAATTATATAAAGTATCTCTTTGGTAATTTGATTGGTACAGAACTAAGTCTGTAGATTAATTTAGGTAGCATTTATCATTTAGGTGGCATTATCATAACCAAGACACTAAAAATCCCTCCAATTATTCAATTTATTCTTTATTTCTTTGAGGAACATTCAAAAATTGTATTCATATAGATATTGAGTGTGCTTTGGTAGATTGAGTCTTATGCATTTGGTAATTGTCTTGAATGGTATCTTGCCCTTCTTTTATTCCCTTCTGAATTTTCTTTTAATTGCTGAATAAAAATTTTACTGATTTTTGTGAGTCTATTTTGTGTGTAACCTGTTATTTTCCTGAAGCTTTTAATCGTCTCAGTTTTTTTTTTTCTGATTCCTTACGGTTTTCCAAGCAAATCATGATGATATTGGCAAATAGGGATAATTTTGTCTCCTTTTTGCCTTTCTTTACTCCTTTAATTTCTTTCTCTTGTCTTACTGTTACTGCCATCATTTTTAGAACTATATCAAATAACAGTGGAAAAAGAGGGAATCCTTTGCTTACTCTTGTATTTATTAGGAAGTGATTTCTCGTGAAATCACTAATTATCTAACTCCCTCTAACTTTTCCCTAGCCATCCAATCTCAAAAGTAAAAAATAGAGAGGCTCACAACCAACTACAATATCCGATGTATTTATCATGATCAACTTCTCAGTTTATGGAGAATCTTTAAATGGTGCGTCTTTCAGACTGGAAAAAAAATTAAAAAGAACCTAATGCTTGAAAGGAGCATAAGACTTACCCTGTGGTGCTCCTGGCCAATTTTACTTTTGCAAAACCAGTTCTCGGCACAAGTCTTCTCCCTACACTCTCCAGGGAAGGGAGGGGAAGATGTCCTCTTGAAGGACATGTTGCATGATTGCTTAGTCCAAAGACAGCCCTGGGAATTGAATTGTACACCAGCTAGGGGGTTCAGGGAAATGCAGATGAAATATCTGTTTACTTGTGCAGTAAATGACGGCAATGCCTAAGCAGTACCCTCACTTTCTTCCTTTCTGGTAAACAGCAAGTGTAATTCAGAGATGGTGCTTCAAAGCATTGTGTCTATAGGGATCTTCCTTCTGGCCAGCCTTAGGGCCCTCCACATCCTCTCTCTCAGTGGGCATAAACCCAGAGGCTCCAGTCGTGATAGGCAGCATCTGGAGCTGTCTCCAATAAAGGAAGATTCCAAAAACTTAGAGAATTGAAATTCAGATACAGGTGAGTATCTCTCTTCAGGGCTACAGGCACAGTGTCTAGAGCACAAACTTGGAGTCAGAAAGACCAATTATGTGACTCTAGATACATTATTTTAACCCTCTCTCAGCCTCAGTTACCTAATCTGTAAAATGGGGATAACAATAGCACCTACCTCCCTGGTTTGTTGTAAGGATCAAAGGAAATAACATGTAGAATGTTAATGTGGTCTGGTATATTTTAAAGCATTCTGTAAATGATAACTATCATTATTAACACTGCTGAATTTGAGAGGACCTGGGCTCTGGATCTGGACTCTCTGTTAGAAGGGGTTTGGAGGTCTCTTCACCCCAGAATGACTGTCATGTATGGAAGCATTCTTTATTTTGCTTTCTTTCATGGAATCCACCTGGAAAAGAAATCATCTCAGTTATCATCCCCATTTTAGAGATGAGGAAATTGAGGCTCAGAGGGTGATTTGGCCATGGTCATGCACCTCTTATCAGAGGTAAGATTCAAATCCAAGTGTGACTGATTCCAAGTCTAGAATATTATCCACTCCATGAGGTTGACTCTTGACTTCAAGAATTCCAATCTTGGATCATCAGCTACCTGCTGGACATCTCCACTTGATATCTCATAGACACTGTGCATGCAACATATCTGTTACAAATCCACCCTCCTCCTAACTTCCCTGTTTCTGTCAAGGGCACTACCATCCTTCCAAGTCACCCAGTTTGCATACTTGGTGTCATCCTTGTCTCTTCCATTTCCCCTGCTGCCTTCTGCCTCATAATCAATTAGATGCCAAATATTGTTGATTCTATCTCCACAATACTGACACAGCCACCACCCTAGTTCTGGCCCTCATCACCTCTTCTTATACCATTGCAGTGGCCTCCTAATTGGTCACCTTGCCTCAAGTCTCAACCCTCTAAAAAAAATTCCTTAGCCTGTCCTTTAGAATCCCTCACAATCTAAATCTAACCTATCTTTCTGGACTTATTTCACATTATATCCCTTTATGTATTCTATATTCCAGTCAAATTGGGTTAGTAATTGCTACTTGAACTAAGTCATTCAAATTCTTGCTTCCATAGCTTTGTGCAGATTGTCTGTCCTTTTTTGCTTGTAACGCACTCCCTTCTCACCTCCACCTTTTAGAATCTTTGTCTTCCTTCAGCGTATGCCCCCTCTTTCACTTACAGGAAGATGATCTGATACCCCACCCCCTAAATTATTCAAACTCTCACAATCTCCTTGTATTGATTTATCTGTGTAGATATTGTATACCACCACTGCCCCAGAAGAATTTTAACTCCTTGAAGAAAGAGGATTTCATCTTGGCATCCTCAATGTCGAGCGCAAAGCCTTAAAAGGCAGTTAATAAATACTTCTTGAGTTGAGTGTTTCCTAGCCACTTATGTTCCCCATTCAGTCTGATAATAGCTCAAAATGTCTGCTCACTTGGGTTCGAGAGACTTCTTTTAGGAAAAGTATACCAGCATAGAATGGCAGCTAGGTGGCGCAGTGGATAGAACAGTGGGCTTGGAACCAGGAAGACTCATCTAGTCTCAGACACTAGCTGTGTGACTCTAGGAAAGTCACTTATGCTGAAGGAAACGGCAAACTATGCCAGTATCTTTGTCGAGAAAATACCAAAATGGGGTCACGAAGAGTTGGACGTGACTGAAACACCTCAACGATGACACTAGCATGCCCAGTTTTGCTTTCTTTTTGTTCAGTAGCATCATCTCCTTCTGATTTGCATTGTCCTAAACCCAGCCTCTTGGTTTCCTTTGTTGATCAAGGCTGTTCCCTGTCCTTTTTGTGTGTTGCATGTGCCCAGAAAGTGATAGCCCCTCTCCCTCCTCATTTCTATTTCCTGGCTTTCCTGCCTTCCAAGTCTCACCTAAAATTCCACCTCTACAGGAACACTTTCTTGATCCTCTTAACGATGGTGTCATCCCTCTATTGATTATCTCCGATTAAATCAGGCTTTACCTTGCTTGTACATTCTTGTTTGCATGTTGAATCCCTTATTAGACTGTGAGCTTCTAGAGAACAAGAATTGTTTTTGCCTTTCTTTGTAGCCTTAGTAGGCACTTAATAAATGCTTGTTGACTTTGCTTGCCTCATCACATCCACAGTCATGGTAGGAGAGGTATAAGAGAAAGCCATCAAACTATCTATTAAATATATCTATCCATTAAATTCTTTCTCCCAATAATAATAGCTCACATTTATACAGCATTGGTTCCTGGACAAGCAAATTCCTTTTCTGACCGGTACTATGTAAACCTTTGGCTTCATGTCAAAACTGTTCTTTTTTTTTTTTTTGTGAGGCAATTAGGGTTAAGTGCCTTGTCCAGGGTCATACAAGCTAGTGATTGTTATGTGTCTGATGCCAGATTTGAACCCAGGTCCTCCTGAATCCAGGGCCAGTACTCTATCCACTGCGCCACCTAGCTGCCCTGAAAATTCTTCTTCTTTAAAGGCTAACTTAACTGGTTGTCTACCATTCTACTCATAGAAATTCTCTAAAGAGACCTTTCCTCTGTTCTACACACAAAACACCTATACATAACATCCTTGATATGAACTCTCATTCTCCATTAGCATCCTTCGAAATTCTAATCTCTTCTGTCTTCTCTCAGTTTTAAAGGTTTTTCTAGGAAGCAGAATTTTCCAGTCTTTCATATATTAATTGAATCAGCCAACTTGTCCTGCTTTCTGTACCCAGAGATCATTTACAGACCCCCCCAGTTTTTTTTGTGACACTCCCTTCTAGAGTATCATGACTCAATAAGACTTGTTCCAAGTTCCTTTCTCCCTGTTACTATTTCTTCTCAAAGAAGAAATTCACATTGGCGTCTCTACAATTTCCCTGTCTCCAGGCAGACTGAAAGTACCCCCAAATCTGCTATCATTTGGGGGGAAAGGGGCTTTCTTACACTTGGAACTAACCATGAAGTTCACCTGGAAGGCTAAAATATGGGTTCTAAAATTCCATAATATGACAAGTCATGGTAGAAGAAATAACATGTCAAAGGAAAAGAGAGAAGGAAAGAGAATAGGGTCCATTAGGGAATAATAATAGGCAGAATTTAAATAATATTTTAAAGTCCACAAAGCTCTTTACATATGTTATCTCATTTAATGTTCACAGCAACCCTGTAAAGTAGATATTATCCCCATTTTATAGACTATAATCATCATCGTCATCATCACATTTACACAGCACCTACTGTGTGCCAAGCATTATGCTAAGCACTTTACAAATATTATCTAATTTGAGCCTTACATCAACCTTATGAGGTAGTTGCTATTACTATCCCCATTTTACAGTTGAGGAAACTGAGGCAAACAGAGGTTAAATGACTTGCCCAACATTAGACTGCTAGTACATTTCTGAGGCCAGATTTGAACCCATGTCTTACTTTCTCCAGGCCTAGCACTATATCCACTGAGCTACCTAGCTGCCTAGATGAAGAAACTGAGGCAGACAGAGGTTAAGTGACTTGCCCAGGGTCACACAATTAATAAGTACCTGAGATAGGATTTGGACTCCAAATCCAGCATAGTAGTCTCTCCACTATTATACCTAGCTGCCATTAGGGAACCAACTGTCTCTATTGAGAACTGTTTTAGCAGTCTTCAGTAGGGACAGGGCTATCCTGCCTAATGTAGACTGTTGGATTCTCTGTTAGTTGATCTATAATCATGAAGAACTTAGAATAAGCTATAGGCTGCCAGTAGGAAGGATATCAGAAGATTCTGGTCCCAGAAGGAGCTATAAAAATTTACTTGTACTAGGACATAAAAGTTACTGATAGAATGATGGAATCAGCCAGTGGGAACACCAGGAAATATGAGCAGAGAAGAAATGGAGCTCATACCCCCAAATCACGTCAAAGCCAGCAGCAGTGAAAGAGTACAGTAATACAGTGACACCAATAACAGAGATACAAGTTAGCCAAAGCCAATTTAATATAAATGCATGGGAAATCAGGAAGGGGGATAAGCAAACAAAAAGCCAAAAGCAAATTGAGATCACTTAATAAGGTATGAGAGATCAGGATAATAAGGGGAAATGAAACCATTTTTTCTTATACTATATATGATGCATCTTCCTTTTAAAAAAAACCAAAACATCCAGCCATGCTCCCTCTTGAATTTAAAGGGGCCAAACTCTTGGCTCTCAGAGTTAGGGCATTCTAGAATCGAGGTAGTTATTTATTACTATATAGCATCTTTAGTGAGAGCAGTTAGCATAGTAAAATAGCATTTGAGAACAGCACAGTCTTGGTGTTTATTATAAACAAGGCAAATTCCTTGCTTTTCTTTTTAAATTATATTTTTGTTGTGCTAAATGTCTCTGAAAGAAAGAATGAATGAATGGGGGGAAAAAGCATTTACTAAGTGTTTACTATGTGCCAAGTGCTGGGAATAAAATCTGAAAAAGTGAGACAGTTCTGGCCCTCAAGGGGCTTCCAATCTATCTGGGGGAGAGAATACATAAAAGAAAAGTACACCTTTGGGATAGATGACGTGATCTCCAGTCACCCTTCACCCTTCCAGTCATCTTCCTCTGGTTTTTTTTCCTAAAATGTAATACCCAGAAGTGACCACAGTATTCAGATGTGTCCTGGCCAGGGTAGAGTAAGGTAGAACTATCATCTGTGTCCACTGGAATGCTACACCTCCATTGTAATTGTTCTATCTGAGGTCAGGACATCAAAGGAGTGTCTCAAATGGAGACATTCTCAACTGCGTACATGACAGTTGAACAGAACTCACATTCTGAGAGTCAGCTTCACAGAGGGTCTCCTGCTAGGCAACACACAAATCCTAGTTTATTGTTAAATAACTCCTAATTTTCTTGAAAGCAGCCCGAGACACCTCAGTATGGGCAGCGTGGTTGCTGAGGAGAGGCTACTTCAGTTGAGGGAAACTTTGGTGCTATACATCTGTCCCTGTCATAGAAAGGCCTGAGATGAAGAGCATCATGCTTCTCCTAAAGATAGCGCTTCTGGCACTCAATACCACAAGTGAACTATTCAAGACTAGATTTTTTTTTCGTTTTGATGCTTTTCAAGAGGATAATGTAACAATGACACCCACAGAAATACATATGGATCCACTTGATTTTTAAAAGCGGGATTTCAAGATGAGTAAATCTCAAATTCTGGAACTTGACTTTATTGATGGACCTGAATCTTAATTATTAAAAAGAGAAAGAAACCACAAGGGTATTGGAAAAATCTTATTACAAAAAAAGACGGCTCATCCATAACTTACAGGGTTGGGGGTGGGTGTTAGGGACTTTTTGTTTCAGATAGTAGATGCCAAAAATAGGAAGCCAAGAAACAGTAACAGCCTTACAGAGAAGAGTGGGTATTACATTTAGCAGGAGAAAAGTCCTGGTAAAATTTTTAAGTTCAATCTTCCCCCCTTTTCCAAGTTACATGTTAAACTGTGCAACACATAGGCTGGGCATACTTTACCCAAACAATTTAAAAGAGCAAAACCTAAGAATTTATGCATGCTGCCATGAATAAATCATTAAGAACCATCAGGCAATTTTGGTTGCATATGGCAAAAGTATTTTTTCACAGTCTTAACTTTGAAAACAGCAGGATATGAGCTGTATAATAGTAGCTGGCATGAAGAAAGGTTTACGAAGCACTTAGCACATATTATCTCTTTTGATCATCTCAACATCTCTGTGAGCCAGATGCTATAGGAATTATTCATCCATTTTATAAGTGGAAAGTCTAAGACTTGGGGAGACTGGGACTTGCCCGTGATCATCCAGTGCCTTGGAGGTAGGAAGTCAAGTCAGGTCTCCTCTGTCTCCGATTTCTCTCTTGTTTTCCTCCTACATCCATGCTTGCATTCACCACTGATCTGGGATAGTTCTGAATGTTGTATTTGATTATTCTATTGCTAATATTTGTCACAGGTTTCACGTATCCACTAAGTGTAAAAAGGGTTTCAACATCAAAATAACATGAAAGTATCTTGACTCCAAGTGTAGCTTGTTGTAAACCCTTCTCCCAACTCTCATTTCCACTGATGAGTTAGGTCTCTGAGAGCAAGGCAATATCTTCCCTTCAGGGACCTAGGTGTGTCTTTGAGGGCCTTGGGATTATTTTCTAATACTATGAACTTGAGATCCTATTCTGACAAGTTCTCACTTCTCTCCCACATCTGCTCCTGAGTCTGGACTTTTCTACCTCTACTGCAGTGGCCTTCTCACCAGTGCAAATGACTACCCCTACAGTTGTGCTCCCCCCTCCCCCTATTGGTGAGTACCTACTCAGCTCTTCCATGCAAGGAAATGCCTTGGCCAGTCACAGCCCACTCCTCTCTCAGCTCTACTCCTGATTCTCTGGACCTTCCACCTAGCCTCCAATACCTTTTCTCTCTTCTCCCCTCAGCGCCCTTTTATATGTATCTTCCTGCACTGAAATGCATATTTCTGAAGAATAGAGCCTGTCTTTCTTTTTCCTTGTATTTGTATGCCCAGTGCCTGGCACATGATAGTGCTTGTTGATTTCTGCAGTATCAATCCCCAGTGATTCCCACCATCATTTAATCAGTTAAAATCGATCAGCTTTTACTTAAAGGAATATCTACTGAGAAAATTGTTGTTCCTCCTTGGTCCTCGAAGAGGACCAATGACATCAGGAGGGTGATGTCTTGACTTGTAAGTGAATTGGATTGAAATGAGGCAGAGCTGTGTAGAGTCATCAGCCTCACTCTCTCCTTCAGTCATGGGAGTCCAGTGGCAAGAAGTGGGTCAAGACAATTAACAATGACTCTGGATTCAGTGGGAGACTCTGGCCTTTTTAAGCTAAGGTCAAACCCAGGTCACTGAGAAAGCACAGAAGTGCAAACACATCCTCCTGCTTGAACTGGAGGCACAATCTCCCTTCTACCTTCTTGATCCCTGGGAAGAGTTGGCTTATAGTTAAAGTGGTTGTTACAGGGCATCCACTCCACCAAGTTCACATCTGAATTTGGCACAGCTGATGAATGAAGATGTTTGCTTGCTTGCAGAAACCAGCATCTCTGTGTGCTCCATGTTCATGGCGTGCCTGGCTTAGATCAACCAAAATGCTCAGGACTTTGCTCTTCCTGAAGACTGGCTGCCCAAGATATTGGCATGGACTCTAGTGTCCGGATCCTTCCTGCTCTCCAGACCTCTCAAAGCTCGCAAGGTCACAGCCTATACCTTTCTATCACCAATAATCTTTCGCTGAAGGCAGGAAAGAATAGAAACAACAGGGTCAGAAGCAACAGCAGGACCATGTTCTTTGTGTAGTCCTAGTGGGGAGAATAAGCTATTAGAATTCTCCCTAGCCATTGACTTAAATGGGAGTTAATTGTCTTCTACTTGAATGCAGCCAAGCAGCAAAGAGAATAAGGTCTAGTTTGGGGGGCTTTACATGCTCGGTTCTTGCTCAAGAGCACGTGAGTAGAATGGAAACAGTCATAGAATGCTCACATATGCCTTCCAATTCATGTGAGGGATCTCATCAGGCTCAGCACACTGTATATACTCATGAGGGGAAGGCTTTCATTGGTCACCTCTCCATTACACTTACAACTCTTGTGATCTGGGGACATACAGACTGAGTAAAGGTACCGCTGTCAATTTGCATATTAAACATGAGTCACTTTTTTCTTATTTCTAGATAAGAAACCAAATAAATAGCAAAATCAAAAGGGCAAAATTTAAAAACTGTTCTCAGCAGGTTGATAAATAGCTATTTTTACTATT
Source organism: Phascolarctos cinereus (assembly GCF_003287225.1). Lineage (NCBI taxonomy): Eukaryota > Metazoa > Chordata > Mammalia > Diprotodontia > Phascolarctidae > Phascolarctos > Phascolarctos cinereus. Next base: position 573,546,204 of record NW_027555847.1, read on the forward strand.
ACTATAATCCACAGCCAGGAAGAATAGTCCTCTCACTTTTTCAGATCCTTAGGTATGTCCTGAGGGATAGGGCAGACTTATAAATAATCATTGTTAGACACTGATAATTCACATCTTTCCCAATTTCAACACCATGCTTCAGCTACAATCTCATTCTGGAATTTCCCTCTGCCAGGGCTCTCCTCACTCTGAAATGTTTATCCATCCCTTTGAGTTTCTCAGTGTGGTATGTCCCTCTATCATGCCAGCCCCTTCTCTCATGATTTCCTCTGGTGACTCCATTTTGGGGAGGAATCCAGGCAGCTGGCCAACCTTCATTTCCCTCCCAGATGTTCTTTTTGAACTTCAATATCATGCCCCAATGCAGTAAACTTCTTCTTCAGCTCCCTTGTGGGTATTGCCTTCCCCCACTAGAATGTAAGCTTCTTGAGGGCAGGCACTCTCTTTCTTTTTGCTCATGGTTGTATTTCCAAGCTTAGCACAGGGTAAGTGCTTAACAAATCCTTATTGCCTTACCTTTGATCATGTAGGAACTGCATCAGGTGAATTTCAATATTGGACAATACTGCTCATTGTGGAGTGGTGGGCAGGATGTGAAGCTCTTACCAGTAATGAATTCTGGGCCCAGAGCTGGCCAAGGTACAGCCATTGCTGTGGGGTGATTTGGAGGCAGGGTGTATATATGCTGAGGGTATAGTGTGTGTGTGTGTGTGTGTGTGTGTGTATTTTCCCAGGGGTGTTTATGTAGCTAACATGAGTACTTGGGTGGTATTATAATTCATCTGATCATTCAACCAGTTCCTAATAGACCTACATGTACTATCTATCTGGTCCACATCTTGTTCCTAAGGATAACATGAATGATTGTCAAATGCTTTGCTGAAATCTAAGTCTCCTTTATCTACAGCATTTCCCCTACTTTTACTTTTAAATTGTTGCTTCAGTGTCTAGAACATTGCCCAGAGTGATTGCCAAGTACCTGCTCTTCAATGGCTTGGTGAAATGACTTGGCAATGTCAAGTTGTTTCTAGTTAGGAGTTCTGGCACTACTTATGCAGAGCACGTAATAATTCAAATGGAAAGAAAGAATTGTGAGAAAAATTCTTAGAATACAAGGCAGGAGGAGGAAAAAAAGCAATGGTTGTTTTATAAACATAGAAGAAAATAAATAAGAGAAAGCAAAATGAAACTGTTTGTTTGTGCCATCAGCTTAAAGCATTTGTTCCTGAATTGATTAAAATGTGAGGCAAATTCCCTACATGTCTAAATTACTCTAAGTAGGTTAGGCACTTAAGGAGGACCAATATTTGGTAGTTTAACTGTCTAAAAAAGCTAGAGTTGCTGATCTGAATTGCTGGGGGGGGGTGCGGTGTTTGATACTGGGAGTTTTCTGCGCAAATGAAATCATAAATCTGGACCTCCCCCCAAAACAAACCAAAACACCCCTGCCCATTCCAACCGCTACCATCACAACAAAAGTAGAAGTCTAAAAACATTAATGTACCTCCTTAACTTCCTAAGTATTCTGGAGAATGTTTATTGTTGCATTTTTGCAAAAAGTCTTGCATCAAGGAATCTCAGAGAAACTTCTAAGTGTACACTTATACACAAAATGCACCCTTATCTGAAAAAGTTACATACGTGTACCCTATTGTAAGAAAACCATTGCTTATTTGGATTGCTTTTGAAATTGTCAGTTTTTAAACCATTATTAGTCTCTCTCCCTCTCTTTTTTGATCCAATGTAGGGCAATGGCAAGCTTTTAAACAGAGGCCTTTCCCTTTGAATTCTGACACTTTTATGCCTAGCTTATATGGAATAGAGAAGCAATTTGGTGAGGGGGGGAAAGTATGCTGGGTTTGGAGTGAGAGGGACCTAGGTTAGTTCTGTCATTCTGGCAATGAATACACTTGGATTAAAAAGAATGAAGTCAAGACTGATGGTTAGTAGAGTGGTCACAAAAATACATTTCCTCCCCCCCAATCTTAGAATATTTATAATAACAAGGGGACAATATGAATTTTGACTGATTGTTCTAAGAATAAACTAGAAGACAATTCTTTTTTTTTTTGAGAATTAGAATTCATCTACTTCAACTTCACTCATTGTTTTATAGCTAAGAACAGAGGAGAAAGAAAGTGACTTTACAAATGACTCCTAGCTAGGTATAAGATCCAGGTCTCTTGATTCTCTGTCTAGTGCTCAGATATTGGTTTTGGTTGCTCCATTCAGCATACATTCAGAATAGCATTTGTATAAAAGATAAATGCTTTAGAGCAGACCACAAAGAAAACCTGTTGATTGACAATGAAATGAATAGTTAGGAATGTAGCCTGCTTCAATTCAATTCAACTCAACAAGTATTTATTAAGTACTAACTTATCTAAAGTTGTTAAAGGCTTCTAACTTACCTATGATTACTAAGGGGCATGGTTCATTATCCTAAAACATGATTACATGACAAAAACAGAAATGACAAAACAACCCTACGAGGTAAACAATCCAACAAACAAGAAGACAAGAAGTATTTATTGCTTACTATTTGCAAAGTACATAGGTATTAAAGGAGATAATTCCCTACCCTAAAACTGGTTAAGCTGACATTCAACCAACGAATCACTTAAGCAAGTGAGCATTTATGGAGCATTTATTATGTGTCAGGCCCTAATGGTAAGTTCTACAGAAACAAGGAAAAAGCAAACTTAGTCCTTGGCCTCTGGGAGCTTACATTCTAATGGGGAGGATGATATCAAGCAATCAATTAATAAACATTTATTTACATGATTGCACATGTATAACCTGTATCTAATTGCTTACTGTCTCAGGGAGAGGAGAAGCGAGGGAGGGATAGAATTTGGGACTCAAAACTTTAAAAAAAATTTAAATGTTTAAAATTGTTTTAACATATAATTGGGGGGAAATAAAATATATATTCTATATAATATATATTTATATATTTTAAAAGCTAATAAACATTTATTAAGCACCTACTATGTGCCATATGGGCAGCTAGGTGGCTCAGTGGATAGAGTGCAGGGCCTGGAGTCAGGAAGACTCACCTTCCTGAGTTCAAATCTGGATTCAGACAATTACTAGCTGTATGATGCTGGGCAAGTCACTTAACCCTGTTTGCCTTAATCCAATGGAGAAGGAAATGGCAAACCACTCCAATATCTTTACCAAGAAAAACCCACAGACTGGCTTAACAACAACAAGATATAAGGTAACTTTAGGGAGGACTAGCAATCTGGGGGACGAGGAAGGACCTCCCACAGAACGGAGTTGTTGAACTGAGTCTTGAATGAAGACAAAGTGCCTATGTTTTATTTTTTATCATATCTTTTCTGTTATTTAAAAAGTCATTTCAAAAGCAGGGGAGATAGTAATTCTGCTCCCCGCCCCCCCACCTTGGAATGGAAACTTTACTAAACCAGGTGTTGGATTAAGTCTGTGGAATACCAAAATATCCAGTCAATTGAGTACAAATAAACAGAAATCAGGCAGTTCAAGCAAGAATACAGTCATATGCTTGTTGTTGTTTTGTCTGATACAGCAACCGACTAACTGATTATTATTTTTGTACCTTTTAAGCAAACTGCTGTGGCATTGGCAGACCTAATTCCAGGGTTCCAGTCTTTCTTAAGGAACGATTTACTTTTCTCATTAGCCAAATATGTGTGTTGGGGGGAGGAGCTCATACCTGAAAGTTTTTTTTCTGTCATGGGGGAGAGATTTTCAACATATCTAATGTGATCTAATATGTCTAAGACGTAAAATGTTTGGTGAGCAAATGTCGTATCTTCTCCACTAGCAATTGTCCTATATCTTTGCCCCCTTTTTTTGATTAAACTCCTTGAGAAGGCCATATAGTGCCTAAACTTCCTTTCCTCTCCCTTTCTTTTAAAGTCTCTACAGTCTGTCTTTAAATCTCAATTTGACCAAAACTACTCATTTCACAGTTACCTTCCCAGTTGCACTTCTTGGGACTGGGCTCCATCATGTCCCCACAGCTGGGTACCTTCCCTTCCCTTTCACTTGGTGTTCTCCTTAACTTCAGGACTCTCTCTTTCCTCTTATAGCCAATCTATTGCCAAGGCTTGTTGATTTCCCTTTTGTAGCATCTCTTAAACACATCCCCTTTTCTCCTTGTACATTGGTGCAAACCCTCATCACCCCTCACCTGGACTACTACAATAGCCTCCTGGTTGTTCTACCTGTCACAAGTCTCTCCCTACTCCAGTCCATTCTCAACTCAGCTGTCCAAATGATCTTCCTAAAGCTCACTTACAACCATATCAACCCACCTGAATTCAAGTCACTCCCTACAACTTCCAGATTTAAATATAAAATTCTTTGGCATTCAAAAACATTTGTACTTTTTTGTTCCCTGCATTTCCATCTTTGTACACCCCACCTCACCAAGTACTCTGTGATCCAGTGACACTGGTCTCCTTGCTATTTCTGAAACAAGACAGTCTATCTCTAGGCATTTTTTCTGACTGCTCTCCCTCCTTACCTCTGCTTCTTAGCTTCCCTGACTTCCTTCAAATCCCAGCTAAAATCCCACCTTCTAAAGGAAACCTTTCCTGATCCCTGTAAATGCTGGTGCCTTCCCCCTGTTGAATATTTCTAATTTATCTTGGATGTAACTTGTTTGTATATGGTTATTTGCATGTTATTTCCCCCATTACACTGTGAGCTCCTTAAGATCAGGGACTGTCTCACACCTTTCTGTTTATCTCCAACACTTAGCACAGTGCCTGACACATAAGTGCTTAATAAATGTTTATGGACTAACTTAGTTTAATTTGTTTCCACTTGGACATTATGACAAGGCCAATAGATTCAACTACCAAAATATTTTATACTAAGCATTTTATTATAAAATTTAAAAATTATCTTTATTTTGAAAGCTGGATGAAATTACAAATGAATAAGCCAGAAGATGGCGTTGAAGATTAACCGTGTTATTTTTAAACAAGGTGAACTGGTGCTGTTTGAAAAGCTTTCCTTTAATGACTGTTGTTTTGTACTTTTGAAAGCGGAGGATGTGGATGTGTGAGGGAAATGATGAAACTGACTAAACCTGTGCAGAGAGGACACGTGTATGAAAGGCTGAAACCCTCTAAGAATGATTTTTGTTCCAAATCCTCTCCTTCCTCCTCCTCTGTCACTTTATCAGTATTTTAATGAAAAGAAACTTAACTGATTTAAAAAGAATGGGGACCAAAATCCAAATTGCTGTGGTGATTCTTTCTGAACAAAGATGCTATTTCACAGTTCTTGGCTAGTTTTATTATTTTAAGTTTTGTTAGGCACCCCTACTAGGGAGTGGTCTTTCTCTGAGATGAAAACTGGTTTCCAAGTGGGAATTAGAGTTTAGGGACAGCAGAATACTTGGATAATTTATTCTCCTTCTTGGCTACCTCTGTAATTTAGACTGGGAGGGGCAGTTTGATATATCCAAATACCCTCAATCCACCTTAATTCAGACACGATAGGGCATGGACATTTGACTTGGTATATCTACAGTATGAGACGCAAACTCAAATAGTGGACAGAGGTATGGCTTTGTAGAAGACCTGGGATGAAATCCTGCCTAGGAATGCTTCCTGACCCTGTGACTCCATAAGGCAAGTCACTAAAAAGTTTCCATGCCCCCAGACAGCTAAGACTAATTTACAAAGCAACTGCCAGCCCATATCAGTGAAATGAGTTTCCACAGAAATGAAATCTTAGGTCCAGAGCAAACAACAAACAAAAAGTGTGTGTATATTATGTTCTCCCTCTCTCTCTCTCTCTCTCTCTCTCTCTCTCTCTCTCTCTCTCTCTCTCTCTCTCTCACACACACACACACACACACACACATATTCACACACACACACACACACACACACACACACACACAAGACCACTACTGATACAAAGTAGTATCAATTTAAAGATTCTTTTTTTTTTTGAATTGTGCTACTTCCTTACTTCCACAAATAGGTAGGTTTCTTGGTGTCACTTGGAGGCTGCTGTGACCACTGCTGCTGGCCTTATCATCATCATCATCATCATCATCATCTTCTTCTTCTTCTTCTTCTTCTTCTTCTTCTTCTTCTTCTTCTTCTTCTTCTTCTTCTTCTTCTTCTTCTTCTTCTTCTTCTTCTTCTTCTTCTTCGCTTCTTCTTCTTTTCTGAATAGTACTAATCAGGATTTCCAAAGCAAATCGTGCCACGGTGGTTAACTCCTCATTTCCCTCTTTTAATTCTTAGGGCTAGAACGCTAAATTGTCAAGCGCCACAGCTGGGTGGCCAAGGGAAAGAGTTTACGCCAGAAGTAAACTCTTCCAGGCTGCTGTGGACAGTTCCCTTGAGATCCAAGGAGTTTTCTTAGCTGCTAGGGAATCTGGGGTGGCTAGGACGCAGGGTTCAGTCTTCTCCCTGCAAGCGTTGTACGAATTTGGGTCTCCTTTTTCTCTCCTCCTCCTCCCACTCTCCTCCTTCTCTTTTTTCTCCTCCTCTTTCTCCCTCTTCTCCCCTCCTTTCCCTATTCTTCTTGTCCTCCTCCTCGCCATCCTCCACAACCCCAGCTCATGCTTCTGCACAAAAAGAAGCCAATTCAGTCGCTACAGTGCTTTCCAGATCGCACATGTTTCCCCGCCCGGTCCCCGTTATTAAAATAGCAGAAATTCGTGTAACAGAGCCTCGGTCCCCGCCCTGGGAAGCCGCACCCCCTTCCCGCCTCCCTCGCATTCTCCGCCCTCAGCCCACTCCTCCCTACACCAGCCGTCCTGACCCCTCCCCGCCCCCCTCCTGTCCCCGCCCCCAGCAGGGCTTTCACGCTTCATATAAAGTTCCTCTTTTCCCCCCACAGGCTTGTAGTTTCACCACTTTTAGCTTTGGGACCAACACTAGCTATTTCTTCGGAGGCTGGGGACAGAGGTAAGAGCTGTTGGTCCCGGGAGCCTCTGCCAAGGTGGGAGGGAAGTATTAGCCAAGGAGGTCTAAGGAAGCTTGTGTGAAAAAGAGGGGTTATCCCTGGGAGTCTCAGCTGGGAGGAAGTGAGCAGGGCTACCCCGAAATTCGCAAGCGCTTATTCAGGTCACATGCAGGTGATGAATGGTTACCACTGAACCGCTGTCACGTTGGAGTGTTGCTGGAAGAAAACTCTCACGCTGAGTGAGGATTCGAGACAGAAATCCACGTGTGGGTACGGGAGAGGAGAGGAGAAGAAGAAAGGAGAGGGGAGGAGAGGTGTGATATAGAAACAGAGAGAGACAGACAGGGAGTGACAGAGAGAGAGAGAGAGAGAGAGAGAGAGAGAGAGAGAGAGAGAGAGAGAGAGAGAGAGAGAGAGAGAGAGAGAGAGAGAGAGGAGAGCCGGGAATCACTACAGTTTTCCTAGCAGCGGCCAGGGATGGGAAGGGAACAAGCATTAAACGTCTCCTATGTGGCAAGCACTATGCTAAGCGTTTTACAAATATTATTTCAGGATGCTATGTGACTGACATCACGAGGATAGTTGAAATCTGTAGGCTGTGAGGCTGTAGGCTGTATATTCCTGCGGGGAAATACAGAGTGTCCCCAAAGTCTTGGTGCAATGTTTAGCTTTAAACTAAGACTTTGGAAAGACCCTGTATAAGTACCCTTGCGCTCCTCTGGGCACTTTACTAAAGCTTCACGTGGTGGCTGCTAACGAGTGCAGGAGGCGGAGGCAGGGGGTAGAAATATGGTGAAACAAATACAAGCAGCTACTGGTGAGACCTCGGTAGTTTAATTCCTGAGCAAAGGAGAAAAAAATGGACAGAATTTGAGTTGAGTTGCGGAGAATCTCTGAGCTGCCTTTTCCGGCGCAGTTCGTAGGTGCCTGACGAGAGTAGGGCTCTCCCGTTACTCGCCCTGGATCAGAAGTGTGGGAGTACTCTTAGCTCTGTTAACTCCACTTGAAACAGGGGTGGGCTTAGATGCAGCTCTTGAACTGACACTGCACCTCCATCCTCTCTTTTCTCTGGGCGACAGTGACCAAGGTGGGGTCTGGAAACCCTGTGGGTCTCTTGTAAAGTTACATCAGCTCTTGACTTTGATACTACTCTCATATCCCACCAGCTTCTCATATTCTATCTCTTCTCCCCAATCAAATAAGCCTTCCTAGCTCTCATCTCTAGTCTCGGGACCCTGATCTTTTCCTTATAGCACCGTAGGCACATTTATCTTGGGAGTGATGGAAAGTTAACTACGGTGTAAGGAGAGCGTGAGAGTAGAGGCAGAAGGCGTCTCTAAAGGTAGAGTTAACTTTTTTGCTTGGAAACACTGTGAGGCCAGGGTCGGGAAGAGTTTGCCTTAGCCCCCCATAGCTAGGCGTGCTGGGGGTACGGCTCCCACAAGACGTATTCCCAACTGATGTGGCAAATAAAAAGTCCCCGCGCTCACGTGGGAGGGCATAGCAGGTGTGGAGAGCCGTGCGAAGTCTAAAAGGAGGGTGTTGGGTGTGTTGGGAGTGTGCCCAGAGAGGTCATAACTGGTAAGAAGATGATGCCTTCCAGATGAGGAAACGCGGGCCTCTGATGAGAGAATTGGTGGGGAAAGGAGAGAAATAGCTAGCAAGCCAGAAGTCAAAGAAAGCTGATTTACGATCCCTAAGAGTGCGCACTCAGGGCTTCGGAAGTCCTGAAGGTGTCCGGAGGAGAGTAGTGTGCAAAAGAGTGTAGTACGCACAGTCTCAATTGGGAGAGTTGGAATCCTTAATAAAGCAGAAGCCTCCTTTCTCTCTTGATTGTGGGGTTAACGGGAGGGAGCAAGAGTGGGGCTGAAGAGGCTTCACTGGTGCCTCTGAGCTCCCAGGGTCTCCAGTGACTGAAGGGGCCGGGCTCCTGTTTCCTTATCCCCTCTCTTTAGTTTGGGGCCGGGGCGTTTGCGAGAGGAGCAGAGGCAGCAGCAGAGGCGGCAGCGGCGGCCTCGGCAGCGGCACCAGGGGACCCGGCGCGCGGGGCATGAACTTGGAGGGAGGCGGTAGCGGTAGCGGCGGCGGCGGCGGCAGCAGTAGCGAGTGCGGGATGAGTTCTGTGAGTTGCGGAAACGGCAAACTCCGCCAATGGCTGATTGACCAGATCGACAGCGGCAAGTACCCTGGCCTCGTGTGGGAGAATGAGGAGAAGAGCATCTTCCGCATCCCCTGGAAACACGCCGGCAAGCAAGACTACAACCGCGAGGAGGATGCTGCCCTCTTCAAGGTTGTTAACGCATGGGGAACTAGGAGAAGAGCTGAAAGGGAGGGGGGAGGGCCCTTGAGCTCCCGACCTAGGGATACGCCTTGTCCCCAGGCGAGGGAGCAGGGGGAGAGGGGGGAGGAGGGAAGCTTGCTCTCACACCCATCCCAGGTCTTGCAAGTAGCTCTCCCCCAGTTACTGTTTGCAGTAGCAGGCAGAGGAGGCAGGGGCGGTGGTTGGGGTTGTGGGGCTGTTAGGGGAGGACCCGGGAAATGGGTAGATGTCTGTGGGATCGGAACCCTTAGGTACAGTCCCGGTGGAGACCACATGAGAAAACGAAAAGCTGGTAGCTTTCTGAGGTGTTTGCACAAATGAGGGGCCAAGTCACAACTCCCGAGAGTGCTAGGTGAGCAATATCTAGAAATTAGTGCTGCTGGCCCAGACAGGGAGATCTCCTTCCCTAGGCAGAGGGAGCTGAAGGGCTTAGGTTTAGGATATGAGACTCCATTTGTCCCTCTGTCTCTAATACCTCTCTCTGTTTCAGTCGGTCTCTATCTCTTTTAGGTCTTTCTATCCCGGTATCCCTGTGTGTGTCTCTTAGTCTGCAGACAAAACTTGTTCCATTCTAGAGCAGGTTATATGTTGATCTAATGAGAAAATAGTCTTGCCACCTGTAATGTTACAAAAGCAAAGGAGAGAGTCTTTTCTTAGATTTCAGGTTCCTAAGAGTTTAGACAATCCTTCAGAATGTATTCCTTATACAGACTATCCTTCTTTTCCTGTTTCCTTTTCCCTCCTCAACCCCCCCACCGCACCCCCAGGTCATCGGAGATGAAAAAGTCTTGGATTTTCAGTCGGATGATCCAGGTTCCTATCCGGGAAACCCAGTCTTACTACCTGTGTGACACTTGGGCAAACCATTTCTGACTTTAGTTCCCTCCTGTGGGAAATTAAGCCTCAGTTTCTTTATCTGGAGGGGATGATCTTTGAGGCCTCATCCAGATCTAAATCTCTGATTCTAAGATAATGAAGCTGATTATTTGAATAGATAACCACAGCCTTATCAAAATCCCTAAGCTCTTTAAGCTTCCTTCCTCCATTTTTGAGTCATTTTGACATGTAACTGTCCAGTCTATCAGTCAACCAGGTATTCCTCTTACTCAGACCATTTCTCTTGAGCTCAACAATGATATTTCTCAAAGGAAATAGTGTGCAGAAGTACTACTTTATTTGTAAATCAATACCTCTAAGCAGTTTTTTTTTAATGACCAGCATTTTAATTTTAAGTTTCCCTTCTTAACTTTTCTTCTCAGGCTTGGGCACTCTTTAAAGGGAAGTTCAGGGAAGGTATTGACAAACCAGACCCTCCAACCTGGAAGACAAGGTTGCGCTGTGCTCTCAACAAGAGTAATGACTTTGAAGAGTTGGTTGACAGAAGCCAATTGGATATCTCAGATCCATACAAAGTTTACAGAATTGTTCCTGAAGGGGCCAAGAAAGGTAGGGGGAATTTACTTGCTGTTGTTATTTTTAAAATCAAATCTCATTTTCTTGCATTTTAATCTGTTAACAGTGGAAAAACATTCAGTGCCTTAATTCTATTTTGTCAATTTTTTTTTCCTGTCTTCTTGCAAACTGCCAGTCAGGTTGAAAACTCATAAAGGTTTGGCCTCATTCTTTGAGGCACTAATTTGAGTTTTCTAGAGTATTCTTGAGTGTGATTCCAGTCCAAGATCCTATCACAACTTTCCCCCTTAATCACTCCTCCAAGCCTTCCCCCTTCCAGACTTCCCTATTATGATGAAGGGCATCTCTATTCTTCAAGCTAGCCAAGTTCTCAGCCTGGGTATCATCCTCATCCTTGATTCTTCATTTTCTATTATCTTCTCCCCCCCCCCCCATATCTAACCTGTTGTCAAGTTCCATCGATTTCACCTTTGTCACATCTCTCCTTTGCCTCCTCCTCTCTTCTGACACTGCCACCACCTGGTACAGACCCTCACCACCTCATGTTTTCTCTATTGCTGTAGGCTTTTGGTTGATATCCCTGACTTGTCTCTGCCTACTTCATCCTTCTCTTAGCTGTCAAATTGATCTTCAAGTGCAGGGCTGACTATTTCACCTCCCTAATCAATAAACTCCAGTGGCTCCCTATCACCTCAAGGATCAAATATAAAATCTTCTGTTTAGCATTCAAAACCCTTCATAATCTATCCCTCTCTTACTTTCCCAGTCTTCTTACTCCTTATTCAGTCCCATGTACTCTGATCCAGTAACTCTGGCCTCCTTACTGATCCTCAAATGAAATATTCCATCTCCCAACTTCAGGTATTTTCCCTGGCTGTCTTCCATGCCTGGAATCATCATCACCCTCCTTATGTCTGCCTACTGGCTTCCTATAAGTCCTAGCTAAAACTCCCCCCTTCTATGGGAAGTCTTTCCTGATCCCCCTTAAGAGTTTTCCTTCGTTGGTATTTACAATTTGTCTTGTACATAACTTGTTTGTACAGAATTTGTTTGCATGTTGTCTCCACCATTAGACTGTGAGTTCTTTAAAAGTAGGAAATATTTTTTAACCTTTCTTTGGATCCCCAGTGCTTAGCATAGTGCTAGCATGTAGTAGGTGCTTAACAAAAGCTTATTGATTGACCGCCTGACATCACTCACAGAGAGGCATATTACAGATCCCCTGACATTCTTTCTTTGATCAGTCAGTGAATTACTCTAGTAATGCCATAGGCCACATTTCTGGCCATAACTAGATGAGCACTGGACACTGGGGACTTTGGTTATTCCCAAGAGCCTTTAGTGACTACCTACCACCCAAAAGGCTAAATGAGTTTATTTGCTCTTATGAGTATCCTGCCCATCAATCCTTGTAGGAATCCTTTTCTCATTCACAGAAAAATCTACAAATATTGCTGGCAAATATCTTGTTTGATATACTTTCTGGACTGGATATTTTCTCAGGTCCCTTTTCATTCTGTCTCCAAATTTATTTTTTAACCTTAAATTTTATTATTATTATTATTATTATTATTATTATCTTTAATGTACTATTTCCTCTTTGCCTACATACAAATAGGAGCTAAACAATTGGGCTTGGAGGATCCCCAGATAATTATGAACCACTCTTTTGCAATGCCTGCTCCCTACCCATCACTACAAACTCAGGTGAGTCAATGAATCTTGTGAGAGTAAGTCATAACAAAACAACTAGTAAGTTCAGTTTTTAAAATCAAGCTCGTTGGTTATGTGGTAAGAACATGGAAAAAAACTAACGTTTTTTCATTGACAAAATTTTTAAATTTTCAAATGGTTTGTCAAAGCAACATTGGTTTAACTGATGGTGGGTTTTATAAGAATTATGTTTGATGGGAGCAAGGAAGAGAGAGACAGAGACAGACTGAGAGAGACATAGGCAGAGATTAAGATTGAGTTAGAGAGAGAGAGACAGAGGGAGACAGAGAGACACAAAGATAAGAAGGCGTAAGGAAAGATTGAGGAGTAGAATACCTTTTTTTCCCAATTGATTCTAAAATCTTCTGGGAAATAGGCCTTTTGTTGAAATTTATAACTTAGGAAGAAGTGCTTTATCATGTGAAACCACAGGGCAGCTGATCCTAGCTGGCTTTTTCTAAAGTGAATTACAGCTCTGTTTGATTGAATGTGGTGGGTGAAGGGAGTTAATTTTCCCTGTAGTATTTTTGGTGCCAGAGTTTAGCCATATGATGAAGCTTTGCATAAATCACCATTTTGCCACAGTGCCTTGATTGTATTTTTAAAATATTCTTTAACTTGTCAGTGAGATGAACAGCTCATTCTAAACTTTTTTCCCCTGAAGATAGAATCATTCTTGGCCACCTGCCAAATAAGTGAATCCCTAGGAACTCGGGGAGTATACAAAAAAAAAAGTCCTGTATCAAAATGATGATTTGAGATGAGTTCCCCAAAGCCCTCATTCTTCTCTTTTGATCTGAACAGGTTCCAAACTATATGATGCCCCATGACCGTAATTGGAGAGATTTTGTTCCAGAGCAGCCTCACCCAGAAATCCCTTATCAATGTGCAACTGTCCCTTTTGGACCTCGAAGTCACCATTGGCAGGGTCCTACTTGTGAGAATGGTAAGAAGAATTCCAGTCCTGGTTTCCTTTATCTGCAGTCTGTGCTTTTGGCCCACTGATACTGAATTCACTGATAATGAAACCACAGTTAAAAAAAAAATCACTGCTAGCCTAGTGTTGTCTATCAGTGACAAGGAGCTTCCCCTTTCTGAGGACAATGTAAAGAAAGATTTCCATCTACAAATGCAGAGGCAAGATTTCCATCTACAAATGCAGAGGCAAGATGATTTACTGGACTAATGAATGTCTCTTTACTCTATACCTATTAACTGGACTATTCTCCGTCTCTTCCTTTGTCTCTATTGGAAGTAAAAAAAGGAATATTGATCTTCTGGTGCTGATGATAAGTTAATGTATTAAGATTATGGTAATCAAGTGACACTGAATCTTATCCTAAAGAGAAGCCATCACGTGTTTGGCATAGTAGATTTCTTGAATTCTAAATTTTATTCCCAGCCCTATGATGTGGGCCAAGAAATTCCTCATCCTTTCCTATCTGAGGATTCATGAGATAGTGAGGAAGTGCCAAATAGTTTTGCCTTCAGTGGATGGCATATCAGGCTTAGGGTCAGAAAGACTCATCTTCCTGAGTTCAAATCTGGCCTTAGACACTTACTAGATGTGTGACCCTGGGTCAGTCACATCACCCTGTTAGCTTCAGTTTCCTCATCTGTAAAATGAGCTGGAGAAGCAAATAGCTAACTGCCAAAAAACCCCAAATGGGATCATGAAAAGTTGGATATGACTGAACAACATTTTCCTCATTTCTAAAATATGAATTATTGTAGCTCTCTAAAGGCAATACATTGAGATAGGTAGTGGGCAGGCCTTGGAAAGTCAGAAAGCGCTAGGTTCAAGTCTTGCCTCTGACATTAATAAGTTGTGTGATCCTGGGCAAGTCACTATACTTATCAATGTCTTAGGGAACTCTCTAAGAATATTAGTTACAGATGAGTTGCTGATATGTATTGAGGGAGGGAGTTTGCATGCAAGAGTTCCTTATATTGATGAAATAACAAGGGTGTATCAAAAAAAAAATAGCAGCTGTTGCTTCTATCCTACCTTTGATTCAGTTTACTATTCTAACATTACTGTCTCTGTTGTGACCTGAGTCTCTCTGAGAAAGGTGATGGATAGGACCATAGGATTTTAGAGTTGAAAGAAAACTTTCAAAGTCATTTAGTCCAAACTCCTTATTTTAATCATGGGGAGCCTGAAGTCAAGACAGGAGAAATAACTTGTCTGAGGTGACACAGGTAGCATTGAGTAGTTGAGCTAGGCTTTGCATTCCTGCTTTGTAATCCAAACCTAGTGTTCTTTCTGGCACACCTTGATACTCAAGTGGATTCATAATCTCATCAGTTTAAAGTTTCCTCCAGCTCCATGCTCATCCCAGAAGTTTGCCACAGGGTGTCCACTTGATTGAAACGTTTATAAAATGCATTTATAATGGAAGCACTTAACCTTTTTTGGTGTTGGACTCTTGATGAAGCATAGGGACCCCTTCTTAAAATAATGCTTTTAAATACATAAAAATATATATGATTGTAAAGAAAATCAATTATATTGAAATATAATTATCTACATCAGTATAGTATACCTATATAAAAGCATATAGACACTATATAGAAACAGGTTTATAATTTTAAATTTAGATACATTAAAAGAAAGCCAACCAAATAAATTCAATGGATCCCATGTTGAGAATGCCTAATTTATAAGATCATAAAAATAATTTACTAATGCAAAAATAAAAGATTCATAACCCTATTAAGTTCCAGAGGGGTTTTATTACATTTGGACTAGACCAGGTCATAACTCTTAAGGAGATTCCCCCCAACACTGAAAGGAAATTTCACAGGAGATATTTGGCTCAACATAGCAAAAGCAGCATAAGGAAAGACTATTTGATATAGCACATAGGAAATTCTTAATATAGTATTACAGAGATGAGTTAGCATAATATACTAGAGAATGCTAGGACTTTTAAAAGCCTGTTCTTTGGATAGAAATACTGAAAGAACACCTAATAATTTGCTTCTTTTGCATATTCTGGGACCGTTTTCTCCTATTTAACCAACATATGTTACATTCTGTGTATGTTCAGTCAACCAATAAATTGACAAGTGTTTTTTTAAGCACCTACTATGTGCCTGGCACTATACTAGACACTGAGTATACCAAGACAAAGAATTTAACAATCCTTAGTCCCAAAAAGCATTCAGCTTTATGCTGTTAATTCATTATCATGTGATGTATATTTTGTATCTTATATCCACAGCATTCTATATTCACTTATTTGAATTATTCAGAGGTGATTTCCAATATTGCCATATTCTTCCCATTTTTGAGATGAATAAAGCAAGATTAGAACAACATTCCTGGGCCCCAGGTCTATGTACAGTGGAGCTAGATCTATTAGATTGATAGCCATAAGTATTAACTATGAGACTGTGGTTATAAATACAGGATGTCTCGAAAGTCTTAGAGAAGTTTAAAGCCTTAATAATTTAAAACTGCACTAAGACTTTGGGGATACCCTGTACATAAGGAGAGGGAATGACAGGCAAATCTCCGAAGGAAAAATGAGATGAAATAAATGGAAAGGAATGTCCATTGCAGAGTCTTTCTTTATTAAAAGAGATCAGGATTGTTCCTCTCCTTGCTCAGTTCCCCCAAACTCATCAAAAGCAGGCTAAAAAAAAAGTAAACTAAATATTTGAAAAGTTCCCACTCAGTTTTGCTCATGTCAGAAAGTTCAAAGAAAGTGCAGGGAATTCTTTGGTTCCAGGATCTACATGGCAGAACTTTGGGCTCCTTAGCTTCTTCTCCCCGTGCTGCAGTTTCCTACGAGCCAAGATTTCAACCTGGCACCCTGGACCCTTGTCTCATAGAGCTGAGGTGGGATACAGTCAGCTTTGAGCTTCTTGGGTTCTTGCACTGTAAGGCCCACCATAGTGGGCTCTGTGTAAGGCCTCCACTTTATTTCCCAGATTTATTTTGTGGGTTGGTAGGAATAGCAACATTGCTTCACAAAGATGCGGCCTCTTGCTGCCTTTGACTGTCAGTTAAGAAATGATTTGGTTTTTATTTGTAAATACAGGTTGCCAGGTGACGGGCACCTTTTACGCATGCGCGCCGCCTGAGTCACAGACTCCTGGAATACCCATCGAGCCAAGCATAAGGTCTGCTGAAGCCCTGGCCCTCTCAGGTGAGTGTGACGTTCCGTCAGTCTGTCAGTGTAAGCCACAGAGAGAATGTGGTAAGAGCAGCTATTGCTTGTGTCTCACATTTGTGGACTAATCAGTGAGCAGATCTGTGGTGACTTGAACTTCCCTGAAAAAGAGGACTAATCAATCAATAAATATTTATTAGAAGCCTACTATGTGCCAGATGCCATGCTAGATGCTGGGGATACAAAAAGACGCAAAAAAAGTCTCTGATCAAAAGCTAACAATCTAACAAGGAGACAACATGCAAACAGATATATAAAAAGCAAGCTAAATACAGGATAAATAGGAAATAATTAAAAGAGGGAAAGCACTGGAATTAAGAAGAGTTGGGGAAGCCTTCCAGTAAAAGACGAGATTTTAATTGGGATTTTAGTTTCTTTGAGTAAAGGAAGCCAGGAGGCATAGAACTTTAGTTAAGATTTTAGATTTAGTTTTAGATTTTAGTTCCTTTAAGGAAAGGAAGCCAGGAAGCATAGAAATTCATCACTAATATGGTGCTTTCAGGAAACAGTGACTTGTTACAGCATGAAAAGTACAGTATAGGGCAGCTGGTACTGGCCTCTTCCCTCTTTTCCTGCACATGTATACACGTGTACACATGTGTAATATGTGTACATGTGTATGCTAAAATTGAAACTTGGACTATTGGAAGTAAACGATAAAAAACCAAAATTTTATTAAATCACCCCCCTAGAATCATCTTTCTATTTTCTTTTTTCAGTGACCATTATCTGAATGCAATTCCCTATAGTTTATTATTGTTGACTGCCTTGTCAATAAACAAAAGGAGACAACAGTTGTAAACCATTTTACAAACCTTAAAATACTATGTAAATGTTAGCTATTCTTATTAGTAATAAGAATGACGTGCCCAAGTTTCACTTTTGATGATGCATGAGTGGGCACTTTAGCAGAGTTCATTCTTAGCAAATGTTACTGTAGAGCCTGATTTCTGAACAAGGGCTGACAATGAATGTTTGTTGACTGACTGTCTAACTAGCAAATATAGGTAACAACTTTCATTGTGACGATTATCTTTGCATAACAACTAGATTTATGGACCCCAGTTTCTGTCATTTTAGGAATATCTGATGCAGTATAATTGTAGGCCAACCAAAAAAGTTAGATAACTCCTGTGGATTGCGTTGTGAAGGGATTTGACCTGTACGATTGGTATTAACGTTTGGTATTACTCACCTTGAAACTACCCCCATTTTAAAACTGATGTTAGAGATTGTGCTATATGGGGGGAGGGACAGGGTGAGGTTATTTTTCATAGTGGCTTTTGGACACTTGATTTTCATTGATGGCAGTGTCAGAGCTAAAACGGAAAAGACACCAGAAGTCACAATGACTGAGAATGCATTTTGAGAGGAGGTGTCTTAGGACTGTAAGAATTGTGTATGAGAACATCTGTGTTTTTAGAACTTTCATATTCTTTTCATGGGTGCCCCAGTCTGCGTGGGTGCTAGAGGAGTAGGAAATAAATAGCTATTTATGTCAGTGTGACCTTGTGATAACTGACGTCACTAAATGAAATGAAACCTGCCCCAAGAGTCACCTCCAAAAGGCAACACCTCTTCTTTGTCAGTAGATATTCTGCCTGAGCCCTTGGTGCTGAAGTCTGTCTGCACAAACACATTGAGTGGCAAGCTGAACCAGTTCTCTAGACTGGAGGAAACAGGAAAGTTTTATGGGCTTTGTCTTTGGGAGCCTTCCTTGTCAAGACTGATTTGTGTCTTTTGATTCAATTCATTGAAAAGATGCTCACTTTCCCCACTTAAATATCCACAGCCACTGAATATGTAGTATTGGGGGATCTGAAACCTGTCCAGAGCCTTTGCTTAAGATTTTAAAGAACTCTAACTACTAGGGCAACTTCTTCCCCTTCATCTTGTAAATGTTATTTAGGATCTTTCCTAAATAGGTAAAATGAATAAATTTGCATATCTCACCATCTAAAACATTAGAAGGACTTAAGGACTGTTGTCAAACATCAGTGGACAGATAGATAGGCTTTTAATTAAATTTGTTTAAATGTTGCCTTTAAGAAACATTCCCCCCCCCCCATTACTGGTTAGGTTGCAAAGCATTTGTGGGTATACGATATTTCCTTTCATTTTGACAAAATCCCATTTAAAAAAATCTTCCCTTCCTTTCCTTTCTTTTTCTTTCCTTTTTCTTCTCTGCCTTTCCCTTTCCCTTCCATTTCCTTTCCCTTCTTTTCCCACTCCTCTTCCCCTCCCATCTCATTCATTCCCTTTTTTCCATTTCACTTATTTTCACTTTTATCCAATGATTCCCATAAGAATGCTTGCCTATCACTCTGTCTCGAATGAGATGTGGTACTTTTAGTCCCCCACTTCATGCCTGCTCTAGTCTTTCCACGGAGCATGTCCTCAGAGGATATATCACCCAAAGCTGAAGAAAAGCACAAAGGACAGAGCACCAAAGCTTGGGAAACATCATTCTTTTCACTGGTTGCAGCTGACTCTAGAGTTAGCTCTCTTGTTTGAAAACAAATTCTTGATAATTAGTACAAGACTTGCTATTTTAGAAATATTAGCCCCATCATCAGCAATATGAAAACAAGTTAAATATCCTTTCGGCGAGTTAAAATCTTTCAGTGTGATGTCTGATAGGATGGGCATACAGTACTTTTCTGTTGATACTGACTGTGAAACAAATCTCTCTCTTCAGATTGCCGGCTGCACATCTGTTTGTATTACCGTGAAATACTGGTGAAGGAGATAACCACCTCGAGCCCTGAAGGCTGTAGGATATCTCATGGCCAGAGCTATGATGCCAGTACACTTGATCAGGTTCTCTTCCCCTATCCAGAGGATAACGTCCAGAGGAAAAACATAGAAAAATTGTTGAGCCATTTGGAAAGGGGAGTCATTCTCTGGATGGCGCCTGATGGGCTGTATGCTAAGAGACTTTGTCAAAGCAGGATCTACTGGGATGGACCTTTGGCATTATGCAGTGACCGTCCTAATAAGCTGGAAAGGGATCAGACCTGCAAACTTTTTGACACGCAACAGTTTTTATCAGGTATGCATATGCTTGTCTAGATGTCTGTTAGTGGTATAGCTAGGAGGGAGGTGGCAGTAAGGATAACTAGCTTATCTACACATAGTCCAGAGACCTTTCCTATGACAATTCTGCACCCTGCCAAGGATCATCCAGATTTTCTGGTTCATCTGCCATACCTGTTATCCCACCAAACATTGCCTTGTACTCTAAGTTGGCAGGGGTGGGGGATATGGAAATCCAGATGAAATGCTTGATAGGATGGCCTTTTACATTCTGGTTTTCAACAAATAGTATCCCATGAATAGAAATCTAGGTGTTTTAGCAATATGTTCTCTGAGAGCATATGTAATAATGTCTCAGACCTTTAAATTTCCTAGAAAAATTGTAAAGGTTAGAGTTAGAAGTATGTTATTAATAATGCAAGCTCAGATGTATCATCTTTATGCAACTGCCTTTTGGCACATGGAAACTTGAAATGGGTCTATTGACTTTGACTAAAGAGGGAAATTATTAAGCGTTATTGTTTTGAGTTATTTTTGTGATGCATACATTTACATAGCATGTGTTGATTATAATGGGCTGCTTTTGCAATATACCTTTTGTTATGTATTTGTTAGATTTCTACTAAACTAACTTTCCCAATAACAACTGGTCCACTCTTTTGAAGCCTATCCTAAAGGACTAATTGTGGGGTCTGGGATTGCCCCTTTTGGAGAGGAGAAGGAATGGATAGTAGCTGACCATTGCCCATTTCCTGCCCTTCATTCAACCTTTAATCCCATAAATTTATCATTGATTTCTGGCAGCCCCTCCCTAGAAGTCCTCCATCTTTACATGCATCCTTTGACCCTAGAGGTTCTTCTTACTGACCTAGAAGGTTAGGCAGATGCCAGCAATGCCAGGCTGAGATAGTCTAGGCCTTTGTAGAACCTCTTAAATGCCATTCTCTCTCCTGAAAAAGTTACTATTTTGGTCTTGATCATTTTAGTTTACACTCTTAACTTGAGATTTATTTGAAATGAAAAAAGTACATAGGTCGAGATAAGGATCGAACCTGTTATTTCACTGATTTAGGGAACTCCTGGGTGAGGACGCTTCCTTCATCGGTGTTGGCTGACACCTTATCTGCAGCTTAGAGTTTTCAGAGCATTGAAAAGTTAAAAGATTTGCTCTGGGTCAGATATCCAGTATTTGTCAGAGGTACAACTAAAACCTAGGTCTTGGTGTCAAGACCACTTCTCTATCCATTGTACCATGCTGCCTCTGGTACACGTAAAATAACTGTATTACAGCTCCTGGAAACATTTGTAAAATGTTCTTATAAAATTCACTGGTTATTGCCTGCGCTCCTGTTTTAAGCAAACTGAATTGGGGTTGGGGAAAGCATGGCCTATATTTGGACTTACAGTTTGCTGACCCAGAGGACTTAAACAAGAAGGAGGTGACAATTTTTCTCTAAGGAAGTAAAATGGCAAGGGTACTTAATGGGTGACTCAGTGGATGGAGTAGTCAGGAAGACTGGTGTTTGAATTCTGCCTCAGACTCTTACTAGCTGTGTGACCCTGGATAAGCAACTTCCCCCAGTTTCTTACTACTGTAAGATAAGGAGGTCAGACTCAATGGCTTTGAAGGTTCCCTCCAGCCCTAAATCTGTGATCCTATAAAGTAAACCCTTTAGGTTCTTAGGGGCAACTTAGGCAATACTACAGAACTCTCTTCAGGCCCAGACTTCAGTTGTTCCATTGTGCTCAGTTGAATGGGTACCCTATGGTACTGGAAGGGGAAGGGCGGTAAGCAAAGAAAGCAGCTAAGCCCACGTTTGTGGACCCTGCCTGCACTGGATTCAGAGTGTCAGGATGGCCTCTCTAAAGGTAGAACAAGGTTAAGAGGAAAGGACACCAGAAGTAGGGTCAGAGAGTCTAGGGTCCAATACAGGCCCTCCTTGTCCTCTCTGTGGATCTCTCTTGGCCTCAGTTCCTCATCTTTAAAAACGAGGGGACTAGACTGGGTGATCCTTCTGGATTATTTTGGCCCTCAGGTTCTGCAGACCTGATGAGTGAGGTTGCATAGGATTGGAGATTGGAAGGAGCCAGAGAAGGCTGTGCATTGTGAGCTGGGCACAGCCAGGGTTGGGCTTGCCACAGATAAGAAGGCACTGCCTGCTTCGGTTGAGGGAAGTCACACAAGTAGGGGCTTTTAGCTCAAGAATCCTAAGAAATTCAAGAACATCACTTCTGCCTTCCTGAGTTCCCCTTGAAGTTCCACTCTGTATTTCCTTCCTGTTCTGAGCTTCAGCTGCGTGTTCTCAAGCCATAACCTGCTCTGTACCTGAAAGACTGGTGTATTCAAGGAGTGCGTAGAAGGATTTCTGTAGAAGTTATTATTTAAGCCAATTACCAGAACTCTTTGAGCCAGTTGTGATTTGTTTATACCTGGAATGCTTCCCTCTCAGGGCTGTTGTGAATATCAAAGATCACTGGAGATCGGAGCCTAGAGCTAATAGTGGAAGGGAGTGAGCTTAGAGGGCGCCTAGTTCACCCCCCCAACCCCTTCATTTCAAAGATGAGAAAACTGAAGTCTAGGGGGGATGAAGAGACTTGTCCAAGGTCATATAAGGAATAAGTATCAGAGGCAAGATTTGAATCCAGGTCCTCTGACTCCTGAATCAGAGAATGTGCTTTCCATTATCTAGAAACCTTAGAGTGCTATATAAAGATCAGCCAGTATTCTGATTATTTGTTGTTGTTCAGTCAGTTCAGTCATGTCTGAATGTTGTTCAGTCAGTTCAGTCTTCATGATCCCATTTGGAGCTTTTTTTTGGCAAAGATATTGGAGTGGTGGGATGCTATTTCCTTCTATAGTTCATTTTACAGATGAGGAAACTGAGGCAAACAGGGTTAAGTAACTTGACCTGGGTCATACAGCTAGTAAGTGTCTGAGGCTGGATTTGCACTCAGGAAGATGAGTCTTTTTCACTTGAGGCCAGTACTCTATCTACTATGTCACCTAGCTGCTGCTGCTTCTTCTTCTCCTTCCCATTCTTCTTCTCCTTTTTCTCCTTCTTCTCCTTCTTCTCCTTCTTCTCCTCCTCCTCCTCATCCTCCTCCTCCTCCTCCTCCTCCTCTTCCTCCTCCTCCTCCTTCTTCTTCTTCTTCTTCTTCTTCTTCTCTTCTTCTTCTTCTTCTTCTTCTTCTTCTTCTTCTCCTTCTCCTTCTCCTTCTCCTCCTTCTCCTGCTTCTCCTCCTCCTCCTCCTCCTCCTCCTCCTCCTCCTCTTCCTCTTCCTTCTTCTTCTCATTATTAAATTATTATTATTATTATTATTATTATTTATTATTATTATTAGAGAGCTGGGAGATTACCAGAACAGAACTGAGACCACTCTTCAGCTCTGGGTGTTCAGATGGCATCCACATAGGCAAAATCAAGTGTAGAAATGAGCATTTATCCAGTGTACATGGGTTATGTAGACAAATAGCATAGACCACAAACTCTTCTTTTCTCTTACCAGGCTTTGGGGAGGTTGGTCACCCAGCATGTTGCCTCAGCTTTCTCCTGTCCTGGACTTGTTTCCAGGTTTCATTGAAGTAGTTCTGTTTAGTTTGAATTCTGGAAACAACTGCCTACTCTGACTCTCCATACCCCCGTCTCTCACATAGTCAAGTGAGTTAGCTAGAAACTCTTCTGCGTTTGAAGAGGATGATGGAAACTTTTTTCATATCTACCCATCCAGGATACACAAACTGTAAGGGACAGTCCCCTGAAAGCAGGAACCAGGAGCATCTAGCTGATAAAAGAGGCATCTAGGGCTGTGGCGCATTTTAAAACTATCCTGTCAAATAGATTTGGAGACCTGAGATGTTACCCTTTCCTTAATGAACTGAAACAGCCCAAGAC
Organism: Phascolarctos cinereus; assembly: GCF_003287225.1. Lineage (NCBI taxonomy): Eukaryota > Metazoa > Chordata > Mammalia > Diprotodontia > Phascolarctidae > Phascolarctos > Phascolarctos cinereus. The sequence continues at coordinate 573,569,687 of NW_027555847.1, forward strand.
AGGAATGTTATCTTGAACACCAACAAAGGGAAGATGGGCTGATGTAATAGACTGAGCATTTCTCTGTTCAGTGAGGCTCCAGTTTCAATTATAAGTATTCAGGGAAGGAGCTGCAGGTCTGGGCTGTACTCTGTCTCCAGACGTACTCTTGTGCTTGGCAGCAATAATCAATGGCTGATTGATTACATATGTTGTTCCATCCCACATCACCCTTCTGCTTCAGCAGGTGCCTGAAAATACATTTCAGCCTGAAATGTTTTAGGCATGGTACTTACTAAAAGATGTCCAAAATGTGTAGCATGAATACATCCCAAATTGAATGCAGTCTATGACTCACATTACTTCTTCAGGGTATACCTTTATTTTTCTTTGTAAAGAAATCTTATTTTATATGAGGTCTAAAATGATCTAGACTAAAATGATAATCAGAGGCAGCTAGGTGGTGCAGTGGATAGAGTGCTAGGCCTAGAGGGAGGAAGACTCATCTTTGTGAGTTCAAATATGGATTCAGACAATTACTAGCTGTGTGACCCTGGGCAAGTCATTTAACCCTGTTTGCGTCAGTTTCGTCTTCTGTAAAATGAGCTGGAGAAGGAAATGGTGAACCACTCCAGTATTTTGCCAATTAAACCCCAAAAGGGGTCATGAAGAGTCAGACATGACTGAACAACAAAAATGATACTCATTTTAGGTCAAGGATATTGGAGACCAAAGCAATAATCTGCTGCAGGACTAGGGAAGGTTAAATAACAGTCTGTAGAGCATAGATCCATGCTACCAGCCTTCAAGGGAGACAGGACCTTAGAAGGTCACCCAGACTGTCTCTAAGTTACACAAGGGAGGAAGTTGGTGACTTACCCAGAAGCACCCACTGAGTCACTAATAGAGCTGGAATGAATACCTGGGTCTCCTGCCTGCTAGTCTGTGCACTTTCTTCTGCATCCACTATGCTGCTTCCCAAACAATGAAGTCTTCTCTCTGCCTTGGCTTGCCTTGGTTTGGTCACAGAGTGAAGCTCTGTGATTTATTTGAAAGTAGGGATGGCATTGGAATGCCACAGAAGTGACATGGTAGATAGAGGGAGAAAAAAGCTCAGGAAACATTTCTTTAAATTTTTGATTTTTTTCCCATGGAAAATAAAATATTTTAAAACCTTTTGTAGTTAAGTAACCGCTCTCAAACTATGATGACCTTTATGAACATTATATTCCTTTTGCACTCTCTTCTCTCTCTCACTTTTACTTTCTCCCTTTTTTCTCTTTCATTTTCTTTCCTTCTCTTCCTTCTGTCCCTTGCTCCTTCTTGCTTCCCTCCCTCCCTTCTCTCACTCATTCATCTTAGCAGGTTCACCCTTATTCATCTCTTTTTTTTTTCCTCTTTCAGTACCTTTCCTTTTATTCCAGGGGTATTTAAATACCTTGAGGTCTATGAACTTAAAAAAATTTTTTAAATAATTTTTCAATATAATTGATTTCCTTTGTAATTCTATGCATTTTGTTTTATGCATTTTAAAAACATTATTCTGAGAAGAGGGGTCCATAGGCTTCACCATTGTGTCAGAGGGGTACATGACACAAACAGTGCTATTTTACACTGCCACATCCTTTATGGACACATGCCTTGTCTTCTAGAGCATTATTACTATTAAGCATTTGCTGTATGGCTTGGAAACTTATAGTCAGTGGAGACAGTTTTCTGAATGTCCTTTTTTAATCTCCAGAGTTACAAGCATTTGCTCATCATGGCCGCCCTCTACCAAGATTCCAGGTAGTTTTGTGCTTTGGAGAGGAATTTCCAGACCCCCAGAGGCAAAGGAAGCTTATTACAGCCCAAGTAAGTGACTGGCATTTAAAAATTTTGGTTCCAAGTAAAGAATGAACCATTGTAACTTGGGTAAATAAAATACAGAGACAGAGAGAGAGAAAGAGGAGGGGAGATGAAGGGAGAGGAAGGAAGGAAGGGAGGGAGGGAGAGAGAGACAGGAAGGGGGAGAGACAGAGACAGAGACACAGAGACACAGAGACACAGAGACAAAGAAAGATAGAGAGAGAAACATATAGAAACAGAGAGATATACAGAGAGAGATAGAAAATGATAAATATACAGAGAAAGAGAAAGGCAGAGACAAAGATGGGAGGAGGAAACAGAATGCAATAAACAGCACGAAAAACTAATCTTCAAGGAACTTCACTTCTGTTCTTCGCCATTGTATTGATTCCCTGCATGATCTTAAGGCAGGCAACTTAACCATAGTGTACCTCAGTTGTCCTCATCTGTTTAAAAAAAAATTCCTATCGCATAGAAGTGTACTAGGAGCTGACAATCTGACTCTTCTATGAAATTCTCTATTTTCATTTTGAAAAAATAGTCTAGATGAAATTTCCCAATTAGCCTTTTTCCGTATTAGGTCTTAAAGCTAGCTGGAAGGGATATTGGAGGTCATTTAATTTGACCCCTTAATTTTTAAAGGGGTTTTTAACCTGGGGTTAAAAAAATTTTTTTGGGGATAACTGTATATCAGTATATTTGGTTTTGTTTGTAGTCCTATGAATTTTATTTTGTGCTTTAAAAAACATCATTCTGAGAATGATGAGAAAAGATAGGTTTCATTGGACTTCTAAAAGGATCCATAGCACAGATGGTATTAAGAACCCCTGTTTTACAGATATGGCTCTGAGAAGCGAGGTCAGGCAGAAAAAGAGCAAAGATGAAATTTGGACTTACGTCCTCTGACTCAGTCAGTGGACCCCACCATCTCTAAAAGGATGAATTTTGTAGGTCCCCTTCATCTAGGGAATGATACCCTTGCAATTTTCTCTGCCAGAAAGCTTTTCTGACTTGTCTGTCTGTAAGAGGGAGGTGGGTTACTGGGAATTATTCAAATCAGAATTTTCTCCATATCCCCAATAACTCGAGGTTTTTGTCCTTACAACAAATGCAATAAATGTGGGAAGTTTTAGTTTATTGGACTCAAGCCATTCAGATAATTGCCCCAGTCCTCAGTTTCATTTTACCTGGATATAGGTAAAGTTTCAGTGGCTTGTAAATTTCAAGTCACAGGTAAGAAAAATTGGGAAGGAACCTTAGACTTCATTTAGGCAGTTTATAGTAGGAGGCGCAGAACGAAGAATCACCTTGCTCAGGAACACAAATCTAGACAGTGGCAAGGCCCAGGCTAGAATCCAGGTTTTCTTGGGTCTAGTCTAATACACTTTAAGTCTCAAGAAAGAAGATCATCAGTAGATTCTGATTAGCATTTCATGTGAAATAAACATCTGGATGAATAATGGGGAAAAAGTCAACTATCTGGATGCTTCCCAAAGTCTGTATGTTTTGGTCTTGGGTGGATGTAGACTCAGATTTGCATTTCATAGTGATAGTGTTTGTTAGCTGATTAAGAACAAAGTGCACTTCATGAAGCATTATCACTGTCTTTTTTTTTTAATTTATCATTAAGGTTGAGCCATTACTAGCCAAACAGCTCTACTACTTCGCTCAGCAAAATAGTGGACATTTTCTGAGAGGCTTTGATTTACAAGAACATATTACCCGGCCAGAGGATTACCATCGACCAATTCGACATTCCTCCATCCAAGAATGAAAATGCTGAAAGCAAGTTTTTAAAAATGGCATCACAATGAATGAATTAAGAAGAATAGCTGTGAAACTTTTTTTTCCTTTCTTTTCTTGAGCAACACAGTATTGGGGCAACAATTCAGGAGAAATCTCAACTGGATTATGGACAAGTGATAAGATATGTTAGAATGAAAAATGGACTCATCCCAAAAGGACTCATAGCAGTGAAAGGTCTTCTGGGTTGTCCATTGAGTTATTCTGGTCTCACAAGGATTCTGCTGTCATTGGGAATAACTGGAAAACCAACCAAATAGCATGTTTACATTTACTTAAATGTTATCTTTGATTTGATAATGGCTATTTCTTACTGAAGATGGAAAATACTGCCTTTTCAGGATTGAAATTTGACTAGGATGATATGGCTTAAGCTAGGGCAGCTAAGTGGTACAGTGGATATAGCGTTGTACCTGGAATCAGGAGGACCTGAGTTTAAATCTGGCTTCAGACACTTACTAGCTGTGTGACTTTGGGCAAGTCTCTTAACCCTGTTTGCCTCAGTTCCTCATCTGTAAAATGAGCTAGAGAAGGAAATGACAAACCACTCCAGTATCTTTGCCAAGAAAACTCCAAATGGGGTCACGAAGAGTTGGACACAACCGAAATGGCCGAACAACAACAAAATAGCAAAAGCTATTTATGTGTTCTGAATCTCAGGGAAAATAAATCTGTTCATGAAGTTATTATATCTACATATTAACACATTAATTAGCTCACAGAGAAATTATAGCTCTTGCAGAAAAGTTTTTGACCAGAAGGGAATTATTTTTGGGCATAGACTAACTCAGTAATGGCTCTTTCCATGAGGATCATGGGTTTCATTCCCATAAGCCACCTCTTCCCCTCTTCTGATACCCTCTAGTATCCTAAATCATGGTATAAATTGAGATCTTCCCCTTGGGCTACTCCCATCCCCTCCCCCAGCTTAGAAATGGAGTCATAATGATGGTTAAGATTAGGCGTGTATACTTTCAGTGTTGTGCGGGGAATAGACAGAAATGTGTGTGTGTGTGTGTGTGTGTGTGTGTGTGTGTACAATTTATAAATAGATGTTCAGCTTTTCCTCTATGATTTGAAAAATGTTTTAGTACATTCTTCAAGAAGCAGTTCAATTGCTAAAGGTTTTTACAGCTCGTGACATTTTCCCTCTTGTTTTGCTCGGTTTGTTTGGCTATTAGTCAGTTACCCATGGTTACACTAAAGAGGAGGAGCCTGGACAGTCAATGTGATGACTTGTATTATGAAAATTGATGACAGCATTGAACTTATTGCAAACTCTGAGTTGTTTTTGCTTATGTCTGGATGTCACATCCTTCCTTATACCAATAATTCTTTAACAGAGGTTTGGATTTGTTATGCTTTGTCCAATGTGTAGATGAGGAAATATATTCACAAAGACAACCAGTTCCTTAAATAGTTCTTGCAAATTGTTTAGGAGAAGTGGAGTGTGTATTTCCCAGTACAAAACATGCTTTGGGGAGTGTGGAATACTGGAAAGATTATTGGACTAGGAGTAGGTACATTTCTAGTCCTGGCTACCCCATTTACTGTGTGTGTGACCTTGGGCAAATCATCTCACTTCTCCAGGGCTCAGTTTCCTTATCTGTAAAATGAAGGATGTTGGCTCACTTCATCCTCAAGGGTCTCTCCCAGCTGCAGATCCTTTGACCTGTGCTTTTCTATGTCCTGATTTCAATAATTTTTTGGTAGATGCAAACATTGACTTGAAAGTATTCCAACAGCTAGTGAGTGTATCTGGCCATGCTCTTAGGGGTGTGGAGGTTTTTGTTTTAATGCATTGTAGTGATGTATACATCTTATAGATGCAAAATATTGTGGGGTATATTATCCTATTTGTGTGGAAGGGAACTGGTTCACTATGCTTGTATCTTCTATTATTTGTAAGACAAAGGAAGGTTCATAATCACTCTTGAGTTAATGTCTCTGTTATCAGGATTCAGTCTGTATTTTCTTCAAGGCAGAATGCTCAGATACAAATCAATCCTTTGAAGGTGCTCATAGCATCGCTTTCAGAATTAAGACATATATAATTCCCATTTAATTTAATTCTGAAATCAGACGCTAGATTTCAATAAAAGAAGTGGTTTCAATATGAGGTTTTTAAACCATTTTAGAAATCTATACTCTCACCAGAATACTGCTTTTAGAGTAATGTCAGATTTTCTGTCATTGGCTGAGAATCACTTCCTCTTTGTAACCTTACTGTCTCTCAGTCTGACTTTTGGAAGGAATGGAGGCTGGTATATGGCCTAAAGGGCTAAGATAGGATTAAATGATCATTGAAAACATCAAGATCCTGAAGGGCACAGTTCACTTCATTTATTCATCTTTTCATTAGAAAACCAGGATCAGTAGACCAGAATGGTAGCAGAATCAGTCAGTGGCCATATTGCTGCTGACCAAAAATAATACAGGAAGGAAACAAACATTTTAAAAACATCTACTATGTTCCAGGCAAACATTATCCCCTTTGATCATAACAATAACCCTGAGGAATAGGTGCTATTATTATCTTCACTTTACGGTTGAAGAAATTGAAGCAGGCAAAGGTTAGGTGACTTGCCCAGGGTCACACAGCTAGTAAGTATCTGAGATTGGATTTGAACTGAGGTCTTCTTGACTACAGGATCAGTCTCCCTCCACCCACTGTACCACATAGCTGCCTCTAGTTTCAGGACAGTGGAACACCTTGTTGGGTGAAGAGATGATGAGAGAGAGAGAGAGAGAGAGAGAGAGAGAGAGAGAGAGAGAGAGAGAGAGAGAGAGACAGAGAGAGAGAGAGACAGAGAGAGACAGAGAGAGAGAGACAGAGACAGACAGACAGAGACAGAGACAGACAGATGGACAGAGACAGAGATGCTTTGGCCCCCTGAGGGGGGTAGTTGATTGCTCCCAGGTTTACCTGTAGAATTTACCAGCTGCTGGACAAGAAGAGGCAATATTTTCTGACATATTGCAGATAGGTCAGCTGAGGGAAGTTAGAATTACCTCCCTGCCTTTGGAATATTGCCTCAAGAAAGAAGAGATGGACCAAAATGGAAAGAGAATGATCCAACGGGAAAATTGTAAAGCTGGGAGATTGGAAGGAACAACGTGCCACAGCAGTGGAACATCTGCATGATTGGTACCACATGAATACACATGCTAGTATGCCTGGAGCCTATGTTCAGAATAGTCTGTCTTTCAGACTCAGAACCCTTGGGGTTAGGTTTCTGTTACATGTCACTCTGTGAAATGCCCAGAGGACCACTAGCATTCTTACATAATAAGGGCTTCTTAACACTCAGTGTTAATTCTCCAGCAAACTAGATGTACAGCTTTACCAGTAAGAGGCCCTGGCACAGCTATTTGCTTTAGCAAAAATCCCTTATTTTTCCTGTTCTTAGGCAGAAATATAGTGTGAAACATTGTTAAATTGTGGAGGACTAAAATAATAGGATGACAAGGGGTTATAAGGAAGTAGAAAAGACGAGTGATAATGAGTAAAAGTCTTTACATTCCATCCCATCCTCCACAACCATAGCTTTGAGTTAACAAGGCAGGTGCCAGAAAGTAAGTAATCCAAGAAAGACTTTGTAGTACGCTAATATTTCCGAAACTATTGTTTATGCAATTGCTGTTGTGGAGCTATGGAAAAGTTTTTCATTTTCTGACAACTATCTCTGAATATAATTGTATCATGAATTTTGTTGTAAAGCGATCAGAAAGGGTGGCATTTGTAATATGTGATAATCTCCTATTGTTTTAAATAGTTAATTGCCAATAAAGTCATTTTTACAGATTGATGAATTGCTCTTTTTTTTCCTTAAACAACAAAAAACAAAGTCAGCGACATGGTCTTGATAGTTTTAGAAATACTTCCTACTTCTGTCCCATCCCTTCTGAGAGCAAGTTGCTGCTTTGGCTGTCTACTTCCTTCCTGACTGTATGTGCCCTTGAAATCAAATCTCTTAGTGTTCAGCCAGCCTGTAGAAATCTGCAAAGAAGGACAAGTTCTGGGGGTGGGGACCGTTCTCCTGGAATATGTAAATCCAGCATATAGCAATCTGCCTTTTCCCACCATCCCCATCCCCCTTTCATGTCTGTTTTAAGATGTCTGTTGTGAGCATGTGTTGGCTTTTTTATCACGGAGACTTACTTCTCTTTCCCTCAATAAGCATACAGTAACAATGGAGGGGATGTAGGTTAACCAAACCTTCTTAATGTGAAGTCTAACGTAAAACTGTTTGTGGAACAAAAAACACAGGATGGAGGTGAAATCCCCTTGGCCTTTAGGGTGTCAGCCTGTATTGTTTACAACTTCTGTGAGGGAGCCGGAGGTGGGGAAACACCAGACTCGTCAGGGCTCTTTCAGGAAAGAGACATGCTTGCAGTCACAGCTTCCACTGCTAGGTGCACATTCCCCTTTCTGATGTAAGAAAAAAAAAGGATTTCTCTTTTTTTTTTTTTTTTTCTTCTTCTTCTTCTTCTTCTTCTCTTCTTCTTCTTCTTCTTCTTCTTCTTCTTCTTCTTCTTCTTCTTCTTCTTCTTCTTCTTCTTCAGTTTTATACCATTTATTAACTGAAATGATGCCTTAACTGTACTGTGGAGCTAAGTGGTAGCTGTAGCTTAACTAACAATGTGGAAAGGAAAGATTTGTTGTCATAGACCTTTTATTTATTATTATAAATGTTTTACTCTATATTGGAAACTGGAAGCTTTTGTCAGTGGGGTTTTTATTGACCGGGCCCAGGAACCCCCAAGTACTGGAAGTAGATACCTTGGAGGCTGATAAAGTACCAACATTCATTTCTATTATTTCATTGGCACGGGCACTCCTTCCCTTGACACAGGCCACAATCCCTCTGGGCCTTAGCAGATGGTGTCATTAATAGACAGAGCCAATCAATCAAGTATTTAGTAGGCATATATTATGTTCCAGGCACTGTGTTAGGCACTAGGGACACAAAACCCAAAGCAGTTACTGCCCTCAAGGAACTTACATTCTATAGGAGGAGACAACATGATGATAGCTAACTAACATTTACATAGCTCTTCAAGATTTCAAAGTGTTTTACATATATTATCTCATATTGTCCTCACAACAATCTTGTGCGGTAGGTGTGATTATTATCACCATTTTACAGATGAGGAAACTGAGGCTGAGAGAGGTTAAGTGACTTGCCCAGGATCACATAGCTGGCAGGTTTCTGAAGTAAGATTTGAACTCAGGTCTTTCTGACTTCAAGTCCAGCACACTATTCACTAAACCAACTAGCTGCTTCTGTGTTATAAGCCTTTTATGTGTGTTTATGTATATGTGTGTATATATAGACATTTGTGAATATATATATAAATACACATATCTATATATCTATGTATCTATATACATTTGCAAGCTGAACCCCAAAACTCATTGATTTGGGGCTCTCCTTATTGGGGGATATTAGTGCCTGAAACCTGCTTAAGGAATCAGTTTCTTCAGGCTTCTAGTTTCCAGTTTCGAGAAATTAGATGGATGATGCCAACATCTACTTAAGTTGCTGAAAGTTTTCTGGGAAGGAACAGACATGTAGAAGTTCAGTCATGTTTCCATTTCCAGCGAGCTGCACTGAGAACTTGAGGAATTTCCCCTTGGATGAGATCTGGGTTTCTCTCTCTCTCTCTCTCTCTCTCTCTCTCTCTCTCTCTCTCTCACTCACCGTTCCTCCTTCCCTCTCTTCTTCTTCTTTCTCTCTCTCCCTCTTTCCCTCTCACCTTCTTCTTCTTCTTCTTCTTCTTCTTCTCTTCTTCTTCTTCTTCTTCTTCTTCTTCTTCTTCTTCTTCTTCTTCTTCTTCTTCTTCTTCTCTTCCTCCTCCTCCTCCTCCTCCTCCTCTCTTCTCTCTCTCTTCTCTCTCTCCTCTCTCTCTCTCTCTCTTCTCTCTCTCTCTCTCTCTCTCTGCTCTCGCTCTCACTCTCGCTCTTGCTCTCTCTTGCTTCAACCTATATTGTCTAGGATATGATCATACATATAGGCTTTCTCTGATTTCTGTTTTGCTATTGACTTGGATAAATGGGTTTCTTTGCCATTTGCTATGTATGTTCCGTGAAACAGACATTTGGTAGGAAGGGAGTCAAGCCTTGGACAAAGTGTTTGGGGTCCTCCCCACTCCTTTCCGTCAAGAAATAGAAATCAGGACCTTATTGAATTGAATCTTAAATTTACATCCTCTATAGACTAATAGCATTTAAGGGAGCAGATAGATATAATTATAATCCAATATCTCCTCTCTCCCTGAGGAGACCAGAGACCAAGCTCTGGCCCCAACCTTCTGTTTCCCCTCCTGGAAGGAATCAGAGTTTTCTTTGTAGAAGGGTCAGAGGCAGAGATATTCGAGACAAATCTATTCTGGTCTCTCTGTGAGTCACACATGACACTCCTTACACATTAGCTGCAAAGTCACCAACATTTTTGGGGATGAGCTTCTTCTACTTAGGCTGGTCATTGGACAATGTGATTGCAATATGTCACCAGATCAATACTCGAAGTCTTTCCGACGTGGTAGCCTCTGCCAAGCTTATAACAATGCCTTGAAGAAACCATGACAAGGCATTGATTAGAGAAGGATCTTAGTGAAGGCTAACAAGGTGGACAAAGATGTGCAAATGGAATATCTTTCTATTTCATGTCTAACCTTTCTGTACCTATGGTAACTTGAACTCTGCTAATCAAATGCAAGTCCTGTATCAGTTGATCAGAATGGTTTCAATCAGCTTAACAAATGTTTATGAGCATTTGGGAGGAGCATCAGGATGCTGGCAAATAGTTTTCTTAAATAGTTTAAACCATTCCCAGGTATGACAAAGTTATAGAAAAAGCTCCTCCTTTCCAGTATTTCTAGTGCTTTCTTGAAGCTTCATGGAGACTTAGGTAATTTGTATGACCTGATCTTCCCAGTTCCTACAAAGGGAGAGGGCGATGGGAGTTAGAAAAGCATTAGTGTTTTCACTAACCCCTCCCAAATCAGTGGGAGTTAGTAACCATACTGGGGGACATACTACCATCACTCTTAAGTGCGGAATAGGTAAATGGAATTCAGTCACCCTAACTTGAGAGATGAGGATTAGATAGGTAGTGACAGGCAAGTGAGGAGGTCTCCCCAAGGTATGAGATTTATGCCACTTGATGGGTAGAACTATGAACCTAACGAAAGCAAAAGAATCGGAAATCTGTCATAATAATGGTAACAACATTTATATAAAGGTTTAAGGTTTGCAAAGTGCTTTCCATATTATTTTCTTTGATTCTCACAATAGCCCTTGTGATTTAGGTGCAAACACAGAAGCTGAGAAGTTAAATGATTTGCTTAGGGTCATACAGTTAGTGTCTGAGGCAGGATTTGAATTCAGGTTTATCTCTCACTCTATTCAATGTGCCACTTTATTGTTATTGCTGAGTATTTCTTCAGTCATGTCTGACTCTCCATGACCCTGTTTGGGGTTTTCTTGGCAAGATACTGGAGTGGTTTGCCATTTCCTTCTCCAACTCATTTTACAGATGAGGAACTGAGGCAAACAGGGTTAAGTGATTTGCCCAGGGTCACACAGCTAGTAAGTGTCTGAGGCCAGATCTGAACTCAGGAAGATGAGTCTTCTTGACTTTCAACCTGGTGCTCGATTCACTATACCACCTAGGGCCACTTAGCTGCCCCTAAATCTGTTGAACAGTCCAGGGGCATGTCGGTCACTCATTGTAAGAGCTGTAACACTTCCCTGAGAAGGGAGAATCAGAGAGTAATAACAACAGCATAGTAGCAGTGTGGCTTAGTATTAGGATCTCCAAGATTAATAGGAGTAAGAGACTGGGATAGTATTGAACCCCGTACAGTGTGTGTGAGAGAGACTTGGGGCAGAAAAAGGGAGAAAAGAAGAGAAGGAAAGGGGGAGGGCGGGGAAAGAGGAAAGGAGAGAGAGGGAGAGAAAGAAGAGAGGGAGAGAGAGAGAGAGAGAGAGAGAGAGAGAGAGAGAGAGAGAGAGAGAGAGAGAGAAAGGGAGAGAGATAGATAGACAGAAAGAGAGACACAAAGATACAGAGGGAGGGAGGGAGAGGGAGGAGAAGAGAGAGGGAAGGAGAGAGAGAGAGAGAGAGAGAGAGAAGAGAGAGAGAGAGAGAGAGAGAGAGAAAGGGAGAGAGATAGATAGACAGAGAGACACAAAGATACAGAGGGAGGGAGGGAGAAGGAGGAGAAGAGAGAGGGAAGGAGAGAGAGAGAGAGAGAGAGAGAGAGAGAGAGAGAAAGAAAGAGAAAGAAAGAGAAAGGAAAGCCCAGAGCTGAGGAGCAATGAAGCACAGAACTAACATATAGAGGAGTAAACCCTGACCTGGACCTACCTCCATTGTTACTGTGAGTCTTGTGGACTGTGAAGGTCTGAGATTTGAGGAGCTGGACTCTCTAATTACCACGAGTATTTTCCTTTCATGGAGGGGGTTCAATCCTAGAGTGATGCTATAAGTCTGGAGTATAGATCCCTGAAAAAATCTTTGTGTGTGTGTGTGTGTGTGTGTGTGTGTGTGTGTTTTACTAAAGGGATTAGTTACTTGATTCCCTAGCAACCCCAAGTTCTTTTCTTTTTAAAATGTTTTATTGACATTTTTTTTACATCACCATAGTTGTCCTGAAAGAGCCATCCCATATAACAAATGGCATTTTTTTAAGGACAAAAAAGAAAGAAGAAATCATCAGCATAAGTGTTCAATACATTAAAAAAAAAGCATGAAAACATGTGCAAAGTTGTATGGTTTTTACTTCATTCTTGAAATGGACCATGACATCAGGAAGATGATGCCATGACTTGCAAGTGAATTGGATTTAAGTGAGAGTGGGCTGTGCAAAGTCACCAGCCACACTTTCTCCTCCAGAGCCATCTGGGTCCAGTGGCCACATGTGGATCAAGATAACTTGAGTATTTCCCATCTCTACAAAGGGGTGATGTGGGAGTATCTTCTCATATCTCTTCTTTCACACCATACTTATTCGTTGTAATTTTGCAACGTCTTCTTTGTTTTTTTGGTGCATTTGATTATTTTCATTTACATTGTTGTAGTCATTGTGTATATTGTTTTCTTGCATCTGCTTGCTAGGAGAAAAATATGGGAAAACCTCAATGTTAAGATGGTGCTATAAGTTTGTAATGACAACATAGATCCTTAAAAAAGATAGGGTCCAAAAAAGAGAAAAATGTCCTTGGTAGCCTATGGGCTTGTATTTTAATGAAGATTGTTTTCTATTCTAGATCTTTTTAGCCTGGAATGGTTGAAGGAGAACTTCATATTTCTATACTGGAACTGGAAATAAATAAAATTTAGGTGTTCTAAGATCCTGAACATGAGTTGGGGCAAAATGAACCATAGAGATAAAAATATTTTAGTGCCACAAAGTGTACCCAGGGAAGGGAACTTGAAATATACCTTCAGAAAACAAAACCCCATGGGAGAGAGAATTTGGTTGACTTGCGCTGAAGAGTTAACACCACAAGGACACCACAAGCCCACTTCTGGAGCTTGGGATTAAGCCAATTTAGGATGAAGGAAGGCAGGACCAGGGAAGGAGGAGTTCATTTGGAGTGTGGTGACTGGCAGAAGACATTTTCCATCTGAAATCTTCTTATTTTAACAAATTATTTTAAAATTTATTTATTTATTTTTAACATTCCTTTAAAATTTTTTTTCAGTTCCAAATTCCCTCCCTCCCTTCAGTCCCCCCCACATTGATAAGGCAAACAATATGATATGAATTATACACATGAAATCATGCAAAATATATTTCCATATTAGCCATGTCACAAAAAAGGAAAAACAATAAAACAAAAAAAAATCACACTTCAATTTGCACTCAAGAGTTTATCAGTTCTTTCTCTGGAGGTGGATAGCACTTTTCATCATGAGTCTTTCAGAACTGTCTTGAATCATTGTATTGATCAGAGTAGTTAAGCCTTTCACAATTGATCATTGTTACAATATTGCTATTACTATGTACTGTGATCTCCTGCTTCTGCTCACTTCACTCTGTATCAATTCATATAGGTTTTCCCAGGTTTTCCTGAAGCCATCCTGCTCATCATTTCTTGTAACACAATAGTATTCCATCACAATCATGTACCACAACTTGTTTAGTCATTCCCTAATTAATGGGCAATCCCCTCCATTTCCAATTCATTGCCACCACAAAAATAGTTGCTATGAATGTCTTTGATCTCTTTGGGATACAGATCTAGTAGTTATATTGCTGGGTCAAAGGGTATGCACAGTTTTAGTCCTTTGGGCATAGTTCCAAATTGTTCTCCAGAGTGGTTGGACCAACCTATTTTTCCACAACCCCTGCAACGTGTCATTTTCCTTTTCTGTCACATTAGGTAATCTGATAGATGTGAGATGGCACCTCAGACTTATTTTGACTTGCATTTCTCTAATCAATAGTGATTTAGAGCATTTCTTCATATGACTATAGATAACTTTGATTTCTTCTGAAAACTCTCATATTCGTTGACCATTTATCAATTGGGTGATGGTTCTTATTTTTATAAATTTGACTCAGTTCCCTATACAGTTGAGAAATGGGGCCTTTGTCAGAGAAACTTGCTGCAAAAATTTTTTAACATTACTTCATTGTCTATGATACCTTTTAGCAGAATGTAGTTTCCCTGATTATCTCCTTTAATTAGATCTATTGTTGCTTTTGCTTTGTCTGAGATCATGATTGCTATCCCTGTTTTTTTTTACCTCAGTTGAAGCATAATAGATTCTGCTCTAGCCTCTTATTTTAACTCTTTGTGTGTCTTTAGTGTTTCTTGTACACAATGTATTGTTGGATTCTGGTTTCTAATTCATTCTGCTATCTGTTTCTGTTTTGTGGGTGAGTTCATCCCATTCACATTCACAGTTATGATTACTAACTGTATATTTTCCTTTATCCTATTTTTTCCTGTTTATTCTACTCTTTCTCTTTTTTAACTTGTCCCTTCTCAAAAATTTATTTTGCTTCTAATCACTGCCTCCCTTAATCCTCCTTACCTTTTATCACCATCCCCTCCCCCCTGCTTTTCTCTTATCCCTCTTTCCTCCTACTTCCCTGTTGGGTAAGCTAGATTTTTATACCCACCTGATTATGTATATATGTGTTTTTCCTTCTTTGAACCAGTTCTGATAAAAATGATGTCAAGTGTTGCACACTACTCTCTCTCTCCTCCCCCCCTCATTTCCCCCTTCACTGTAAAAGCTCTTCCTTGTGTGCCTCTTTTATGGGAGATAATTTCCCCCATCCTTCCTCTTCCTTCTCCATTCCCCCAGTGCATTCCTCTTTCCGACCTCTTCAATTTTTTTAGATCATCCCAACATAATCAACTGATATGTGTGCCTTCTGTCTATAAAGACTCCATCTAACTGCTTTAATATTGTTAGGTTCTTAGGAGTTAACATATAACATTTTCATATAAGAATGTAAACAATTTAATATTATTGAGTTCTTGTGATTTCTCTTTCATGTTTACCTATTTATACTTCTCTGGAATCTTGTGTTTGAATGTCAACATTTCTATTCAGCTCTGGTCTTTTCATTAGGAAAACTTGAAAGTCCTCTGTTTCATTAAATACCCATTTTGTCCTCTGAAGGAAAATGCTCAGTTTTGCTGGGTACATTATTCTTGGTTGTAATCCTAGCTCCTTTGCTTTCCAGAATATCAAATTCCAAGTCTTCCTCTCTTTTATGTGGAAGCTGCTAAATCTTGTGTAATCCTGACTGTGGCCCCATGACATCTGAATGTTTTGTTTCACGTTGCTTTGCAATATTTCATCCTTGATGTAGGAGCTCAGAAATTTAGCTATAATATTCCTGGGAGTTTCCATTTTGGGATCTCTTTCAGAAAGTGATCAGTGGATTCTTTCAATTTCAATTTTACCCTCTGGATCTAAGATATCAGAGCATATTTTCCTTTATAATTTCTTGAAACATGATAGCTAGGCTTTTTAAAAATTATGGCTTTCAGGTAATCCAACAGTTCTTAAATTATCTCTCCTGGGTTTATTTTCCAACTTAGTTGTTTTTCTGATGAGATATTTCATATTTTCTTTTTTTTTTCATTCTTTTGACATTTGATTGTTTCTCAGTGTTACAGGGAGCCATTAAATTCCATTTACCCAATTCTAATTTTTAAGGAATTATTTCCTTCAGTGAGCTTTTGTACCTCTTTTGCCATTTGGCCTATTCTGTTTTTTAAGGTGTTATTTCTTCAGTATTTTTTGTGCCTCTTTTACCAAGCTGTTAACTCTCTTTTCATCATTTTCTTGTGTCACTCTCATTTCTTTTCCCAATGTTCCCTCTACCTCCTATCTCTTTCTTTAGCTCTTCCAAGGAATTCTTGTTGGGCTTGTATCCAATTAGTATTTTTCTTTGTGCTTTTAGTTGTAGCTGTTTTCACATTGTCTTCTCTGCTCATAGTAGCTTTTTATGGTCAGGTCCTTTGTTGTTGTTGTTGTTGTTGTTGTTGTTGTTGTTAGCTCATTTTTTCCAGGCTATTTCTTGACTTTGAATTTTATGTTGAAATTGGGCTCTGTCCCCAGCATGATTGTGGTTGTGGTGGGAGATGTCCCAAACTTCAGCCTTTTTCAACACTGCTGCTTTCAGAGCTAGTTCTTGGAGTCTTCAAGTTTTCAGTGCTTCCAAGGTGGTAATATCCTGGGATAGGTGTGGTCACTGCTCTCCAGGTCTGTGCTGAGGTCTTTACCCAGGAAAGGCTCCTGTTCCTCTATAGCCACAAGTGCTAGCACTCCTCCTAGCCCTGAAACAGAGACCTGAGTCCCCGCTATCTTGCAGCCACAAGCACTGGTACTGTTCTCCACCATGGAACTGCAACCCAATAGTAGAGTGGCCAAACAGCAACCACTTGTACATCCAGTGTCAGCTCAGAGTTCCCTGTAATCTTTCCGACCAGTCGTCCAATTCCTTCTACCATCTCTTGGCTGAGAACTCCTGAAGCTGCTGCTGCTGCTGCTATTGCTGCCTCCAAGGTCCACCCTAGCATCACAGACCTCTTCTGCCAATCTCCTAAATTGTCTTGGGATAGAAAAATGTCTTACCCCAACCTTTTGTTGGCTATGCCCTTTCAGAATTTGATTTGGTGTTTTATTTTTAAGTTTTTTGGAGAGAAATATTGGGAGATTTCAGCTGGGCTGTTGCCTATTCCACCATCTTGAGAATCATCTTAATAAATTATTCTTTCTAATAAGCTCAGTTTTTTCTTACCTGCCAAAGGAGTGCAAGAACTGTCAATTCCCCAAATTGTTGTACCCTGGGACAAAGCACCATTACTGTACTCTGGTTATAGGATACTTATAGGAACCTAGGATCATAGATTCAGAGCTGGAAGGGACATTGAAGGTCATTGAGTTGAATCATCTCATTTACAGATGTGGAAACTGAGGCTCAGAAAGGTTAAATAGTTTCTCCAGATCATACAGCTATCAATTATCTGAGGCAGGATTTAAACCCAGAACTGCCTGATTCCAAACCCACTGTGTCTTGCTGTTTCTAATTATTGTAGAGCCTCCAAAGCTGAAACTGGGAGCTCAGAGCTTTAGTATGTAATCCATGAGTTACACTTGTTTATACTACTAGTCTTCCTAGCAAATTCTATATTTAGTCCTAAGGTATTAAATTCTCACAAATTCCAAAATAGTGCAGTTAAAAATTATAGATTTTTTTGCTGCATTTAACTCAGTTTCCTCAAGGCTGTTTGGGACCTTAATAATAGAGTTCTTTCTCACCTCCATATCTATTTGCTTAATAGTTATTTCTCTATCTCAGAAACAGAGCTGTAACTAGGGTGTAATAATCAGGGTGTTCTGCCAGGGCTCTTTATTTAGAGGGCATCCATAACACTTGCAGTCCTGTAGCAGTATAGATGCTGCAGAACTTAGAACTTAGCACAAATAATTAGTTAAAAGAGGGAGCTACCAGATGGAGGCTGTGGTGAGATCTTCCCTAAAACATTCCTATGGTGGCTTTCCGGGTAGTAGCTTCTTGGTGGTGTCCTAGGGTCCCTAGGTTCTCCATCTGTCTTTTCTGGATTGGTTCTGTCTCCACCCTTGCTCCCCATGAGAACCCACTTTGTACACTTGCCCTAGGCTCAATAATTCCTGATTAAGGCTCTGCCTAGGGAAATGCACTGATTTTCTCTAAGACCCCATCATTCTAGTGCAGTGAAAAGGATGCTTGATTTGTGGTCAGAAAACCCAAGTTCAAATCCCATTTCTTTTACTTATTCCTTATGTGACCATGGAGAGGTCACTTAATTTTTTGGGGGGTGTCTCATTTTTCTAATTGTTGGGGGGGAGGGTTGGACTAGATGAGCTTTTCTAGCTATTTGCTCCTACAATGTGTGTAAAACCAACTTGGGCATATGGTTATCTTCACAGGTCCAGATAAAGTAGGGCAACTTCTAGCCTCTCAAGATCTGTTTTAGTACGTCTCAAGCTTTAGAGGAAAGATCTTCCAGCATCTAGCCTGAATTTCTAGCCTCTATTTCTCTTGTCCTCTCAAATAGAAATGGAGCATCTCCACTAGCATCTTCTATAAGATCCCTTAATATTGACTCTAGCCTCAATATTTCAGGCTAATTGGGAGGTTACTCAGTCTGAAATAGTTGGAATTTGCTTAAAGAAATGTATTTAAAAGAAATTGAGTGTATTACTTGCAAAGACATGCTATTAGGTAAGGTTGGAATAATGTTGAAAGATGAAATCAGTAGTAACATGTTTTTTTTTGGGGGGGAAGGGGTCTTGACCCTTGATTTCACTGGTGTGGAAACTCCCTACACTGATGTAGGTTGGCATCTTTTCCACAGCTTATAGTCTTTGAGAGTTGGCTTGTCTAGGGTCACACAATATAAACTCAGGTCTCCCTGACCTGAGCTCTCTATAAATATCTCCAGATTGCCTCTCAACTTCTAACAAGCAAGCTCATCCCAAAGTGCTTGAAAAAAGTTTGAATCTCAACTGGGCTGAGCATTCCCTCACCAACCTTGCTTTATTTGCCAATGATATGCTTTTATTGTTGATACTAAGGCTCCATCTGGAGTCAGGAAGAATTGGGCTCCTCAGAACCTCGCTGTGGGATCCTGGGAGAGTTATTTACACCTGAGATACAAAGAGAAAAACCTGCTGGATTTGGAGCCAGAGGAGCTCACTTGGAATCCTCATTCTGCCACTTATAACCTATTTCTGACCCTCAATTTCCTCTTCTAAAATTGAGGATATTGAACTAGATGACTTCGAAGGTCCTCTACAGCTCTGAATGTTTGAGCCCATCCATGAACATTTCTAAGCCTCCAGTCTCCTCATCAAGAAAATGGGAATAGTAATAGCTCCTACTTCTCAGAGGCATTGAGAGGATTGAAGGAGATAATGTATGTAAGGTGCTTTTGTGAGTAATTATTATTATTATTTTTAGCAAAGGGAAATTTTTGGCAAACTTCTGTGAGAATTGTCCCTGATTCTGAATTAATGGAGTCACAAGATCATAGATACAGAATGCGAAGGCTACAAAGGTCAGCTAGCTACCTCTTTTTTCACCTAACAGAGTCATTCAGCATGCTCAGGTTTGCCTGCCTCCACTTCCCCAAATGGAAATAGGGACCAGAGAATCACTGGCATAGCCCTAAAACATGGGTTAGAAAAAGGCAATAAAACCAAGACTGGATTGATTAGCAGTAAGGCAAGGCTCACTGTCTCTCCTCTTTGATGTAGCTTCCTGGTAGCCTTTGACTGTGTTGACCTGGCTTCCTTGTCACTTTAGGTAGGGGTTGGTAAACTATAGCTTGGCTGTACTTTATAAGAAAGGTGAAATAAAACTTTATTTTAAAACCATTTCTAGCTCCAAAGGCCATACAAAAGCAGGGGGCAAGGCCTCGCTCCCCCACCCCCTTAGTGCCTTCCCTTGGAGACTCTTCCAGTACTTTCTATAGCTCTTGTAAGTATATGGCTCTTTGCTTGTCTCTCTAATTAGAACATGAACTCTTTAAAGGCAGAGACCCTGTGTTGCCTTTTTCTTTCCCTAACGCTTGTTACGACGCCCAGCACTTAGTAATTGCTTGTTGACTGCTTCAGAAACTTTTGCTTGTCTCCTCTCCACGAGCCCATTTCCTTTATTCTTTCCTTACGGGCTCAGCCAAGGAGCCCCTTCGTTACTGGAAGTCTTCAAGAGGAGGCTGGAAGGTCACCTGTAGTGATACAGAGAGGATTCCTGTTAAGGGACCCAGACAGCCTCTGAGATGTCATCCAAGTCTGAAAGCCAGTGATTCTGTGACAAAGATTAAATTCTAGAAAATCACTCTAACCTCCCACTCCATATAACAGTTTGCCTCTCACTTTTCCTTGCTGTGTGTCAGGTTTCCATGGTAACATTTGTTTGTGGAAAGCTCTGATAAATGCACTGCTAGAAAACACATGCTGGTACATATGCACTTTGATAAGGGGAGCAAAAGGAAGGAGGTGCAGACGGGAGAGTGGGGAAGGTGAGGGGGCCTGGGTAATGAAAGGCAGGAGGAGGCCCTCAGTCTCCAAAGGTGCTGTGGGCTTCACTGACTTAGAAAGTAAGCTGGACTGGGGATGGTGGATGTGCTCCCTGGGGTAGGCTGAGGTTCATAGATCCCTTGGGCTCAGGGACTCTGAGATGCCATAGGATGAAAGCTGATGGAGGCACCAACATGGTGAGCCTCCAGGAGGACTCCCAAAAGAGGTTGAGTCAACCCAGGTTGGAAGCTCTCCCAAGGCCTCCATGACCCTACTCTGTCCTTGAGCAGGGAACTAAAAAACATCATTCCTGAAGCCCTCTCTTGATATCACTGAGTGAAATCTTTCCCTCTGCTACTTCAGAGATGTCAACGGATGGAACAGTCAGAAGCTGCCCCTGTTTAGAAGGGGATGAAAACTTCCCTGGAACCCTACCTCGTTGCTCCACCCCTCTTCCCCTGCAGTGTTCCCTCGGGTGTCTTTAGCCAAGCCCTGTGGTTTTAAAGCCCATCGAATAAAGGGTCCCATTGATTTTAACATCAATAGACTCATTTAATTCTTAAATCCCAGCAATGGAACTCATCAACCACCTGTCTTATTCTGGACTCTATACCAGTGGGAAATAGCTTCAAGGCCACATGTGGCCTTCTAGGTTCTCAAGTGCAACCTTTGACTGAACCCAAACTTCCCAGAACAAATCCCCTTAATAAAAGAATTTGTTCTGGGAAGTTTGGATTCAGTCAAAGGGCTGCACTTGAGGACTTAGAGGGCCACATGTGGCCTCGAGATGGCAGGTTCCCTAACTCTTCAATACCATTAATAAATTTAGAGTCTGAGGACCTTGGTTTGAATCTGGGCTATGCTACTTATAAGCTGAGTGACCTCGGTGAAGTCCCTTAACCTTTCCTGACTTCAATTTCCTCAACCATAAAATGAGGAGACTGACTAATGAGAGTACTTTTGAAACCTTAAAGTGTTGCATAAATGTTATCATCATCATCACCACCACCACCACCACCACCACCACCACTACCATCACCACCATGGTCACGATCATTATTATTGTAATGTATCTGGGGCCTTCCAGCCCTTGATCCTAGAACTAACTGCCAAATCTCCTCATGCTGTTAGGCACAGACTACATACGGTTAGACTATTTTAGTATGGCTGGGAGTTCGGCTGCTAGCAAAAAAAGTCCATCCTGATTTGCAAACTTCAAAGAAATTAGTATATCTCTATTTGAAAATTGGTGAATTGTTTCTTTAGAAGTAACTTGCTCATTCATATTAACAGGGCTCATTCTGTAATGAGAAATTGCAGTTTGCTAAAAAGAAAAAAACTCACTCCTTGGTTCTCCAGCTACCCTATCTGTGCCTCCATGGGCTTTCTGCATGGGGTGTTAGAGTCAGTAAGAGCGAAATGCCTCTATGTCCCAGATACTTCACTTTGAAAATTGTGCTCTTTTCTGTAAATGATTTAACTGTGGGACCTTTTCCTGGCAAGCGGACTAAATGAGTGCAAAACTATGGCCTGAAATCAAGCAGTGGGGCTGGAAAATTCACACTCATTTCAGTAGCCTGCATTACTACATGCAGACATACAGCAAGGCTGCCTGTTCAGGGCTTACCTTTCCAGCACATCTCTCATGCACATTCTATCCAAGAAGGCTCTAAGGCTTCCTGTAATGAGCCAATGTGAGTCACTTTCAGTTACACTTACACTTACTTGGGGAGGCATCCCTTGGACTTTTATGACCACCCAGAGCCTTGACAATGTTTGTCTATTTAGACTAGAAGTAGTGCATGGTAGTAATGTACTTTTTTTTTTTAGTTTAGTTTTTTCTTTTTTAAGGAAAAGGGGAAAGAAAGACCCATGTCAGCAAATTTGTCAAGGTCAATCATTCTCTCTCCCTGGATGCTGTCTCCTTTCTGAGCCTTAATGACACTGCTTTCTCCTGGGTCTCCCATATGTCCGATGGCTCCTTCTCAATCTCCTGTGTTGGCTCTTCATCCTTCCCAATAGTGTTCCCTAATTGTGGCTATTCCCCAAGGCACTATCCAAGGCCCCCTACCCTCTATGCTTTCTCTTTTGGTGACCTCATCAGCTTTCACTATAGTGATCATCTCTGTGCTAATGATTCCCAGATCTGTATTTCCAGCTCCAATCTCCACATTGCCAGTTGTCTTTTGGACATTCAAACTGAATCTGAAACTCAACGTGTCCCAAATAATGCTCATGTTATCCAATAAACTCACCACCTTTCCAAAATTTCTCTATTCTTGTTGAAGATCCTACCATTCTTCTGGTCTTTTGCTTGGGTGACCATCCCCCTCTCTCTGAACCTCAGTTTCACCATCTATAAAATGGGATACTTGGACTAGCTGATCTCTGAGGTTTCTTGCAGCCCTAATAGTATCTTATTTTATTTCATAGTTTTTTTCTGGTGAAGGTATATGCTAACACTGGAATTCTTGCTTTGATGAATCAGGCTGGGGATTGGAATAGGCCTTAGTCAGCAGAGTTGCTCCTTGATCTATCAAGATAACTGTATATTGTCCTTCATTCTTGAAGAGGACCAAAATGATATCAATATGTTAGAGAAGTTACAATATGTCTAACTGTGTCTGATCAGACCAATAGGAGCTCAGAATGCTCTACAAGTCGGGCACAAATAGTCCATGTGAACATTTGGGGTGGACTCTCTACATTTGTGCATCTAGAGTTTCTTTTGAGCTACTTCAATTCTGCTTTGCTCATAGACGAGGGCCCGCCATGCTGGGTGGTCCCGTGCCGGTGTCTCCCACATCACACAATCAATCCCAAAGTTCTTCAGTGAGACTCTGAGAGTGTCCTTGTATTGCTTCTTTGGACCACCATGTGAACACTTGCCCCATGTGAGTTCTCCATAAAAGTCTTTTAGGCAAGCATACATTTGGCATTCTAACAATGGGCCATCGGAGTTGCGCTCTCTGCAATAGTTTGAATGCTTGGCAATGAGGGGTGTGTAGCTCTGGCCCACAACGGAACAACATTACCAGGAGCACTCAGACTATAAGACCATAAGGAAATTAAAGCTTGGTCATTTTCTAGTGAATTCTGAATCATCTGGGCAATTCATACCCCAGGCTATGAATTATTTGATGTCAATTTGGTAGCTGCCCTCAAACCAATTGATAATTGTGAATTGTGCCACAGTCTCATGGAAAAATGGTCAGAGTCACCATTATAATAACATATCACATTCATAAGTTTGATAACTATAAGTATATAGGATTCACATTTAGGATTTGAAAAGTACATATCTTTCTCTAGTGCTCTGAGCCAAGCAGCACAAGTATTATTATCCTCATTTTACAGATGAGAAAATTGAGATTTAGTGACTATCTCATGTTCACAGAGCTACTATATAATGACCAAGATTCCAATCCTTGTCTTCTTCTCCTTCTTCTCCTTCTCCTTCTTCTCTTCCTCCTTCTCCTTCTTCTCCTCCTCCTCCTCATCCTCCTCCTCCTCCTCCTCTCCTCCTCCTCCTCCCCCCTCCTCCTCTTCTCTTCTTCTTCTTCTTCTTCTTCTTCTTCTTCTTCTTCTTCTTCTTCTTCTTCTTCTTCTTCTTCTTCTTCTTCTTCTTCTTCTTCTTCTTCTTCTTCTTCTTTTTAGCTAGGCAATGGGGTTAAGTGACTTGTCAAGGGTCAAAAAGCTAGTAAGTGCCAAGTGTCTGAGGCCAAATTTGAGCTCAGGTCCTCCTGACTCCAGGGCCTCTATCCACTGTACCACCTAGCTGCCTTTCTAACCCATGTGTTCTTAATCTAAGCCCAGGGTTTCTTTCACCAAAGTAGGAAGCAAACAAGCATTTATTGAATAAATGTGCTAAGCACTTTACTAACATTGTCTCATTTGATCCTCACAACAACCCTGTGGGATGGGTGTCATTATTATCACCATTTTGCAGTTGAGGAAACTGAGGCCAACAGAGGTTAAATGACTTGCCCAGGATTACACAGTTAGTAAGTGTCTGAGGTCAGATTTGAACTCACGTCAATCAGATTCCAGGCCCAACATTCTTTTCATTATACCAGCACCACACCATACTTTTCTTCTCCCTTCACTGCCCACAAAGGATAGCTATGATTATTATGCGATATTCTCCTGAAGCAATTCACAGCAGGAATTCTCAGCCTGAGGTTTATGTACTTGTTAAAAATTTTTTTTTGATAATGATATTTCAATATAATTATTTTCTTTTGTATCCCTATTACTTTATGCATTTAAAAACATTATTTTGAGAAGGGGTCAATAGGCCTCAGCAGAATGTCAAAGGGGACCAGGACACAAAGAAGAAATTCCTAAGAACTACTGAGCTAAAAGAAGAGATAGGTAAGCAGCTCAGCTAATGTTTGTTCTTGATAACATGTCTACAAAGGGACTGGCACCCAGGGGAAGGTCTGGGCTCTGGTTCTAGCTCTAGCATTCACTAATATCTCAGCCCTGACATTTCCCATTTTCCTTCCTTGGGCCTTGGTTCTCTCATCTATAAAATGAGAGATTGGACTGAGTGATCTCTCAAAGCTTTTTCCAACTCTTCACAGCCCATGATTTTCTGATTCCATGATTTTTGTCAGGTCCCTCAAGATCTTTCAGTTTGGAGGTCCATTTTGGCTTTTTCCTGGTAACCCCTCCTCTCACCCCCACTAAAAGTCCCCACCAGTCCAGAATGATGAATAATTTTCTATGCAATAAGAACCAAAGAGAAAAAAAAACCCTCTGGTCAGGGGAAAAACAACCCTTTACTCATTTGACAGCCTTGGGGCTCCTCTCGCCCCTGTAGCATCTTCAGTCAGATGGTTTACTGAGATCTGCCTTCATTGGCTGCTGGCTTTCAGGCAATGAGAATCCTGGTCTCAATACACAAAACCTTAGTTTCTGCAGATCTCTGCTCCCCAACCTGTATATCCAAGCATTCAGTTCTTGATTTCTATTCCTGTTTCTTGCTCTTTCGCTCCTCTTCCCCTTATACTTCTGGGGTTCATTTTTTTCTCCTCAATTTGCCTCCATAGGATTCCAATTTCCCCCCACCCCCTCACCTCCAGCCCAGATTGCTCTTTGGAATTTCCTTTCGGTCCTACTCCTACAATGGACAGGGAGGGCATCTAAGGAAGTGAGATTTATCTAATGTCAAAAGTCTCTGATAACCTGACCATAGTGGGGCACAGCCTTAGGGTGCTACAACTGTAACTGAGAATGTTTTCATGTGAGGTAAGAAACAGTTGAAGGAGGGAGGGAAGGGGGAGGGATGGTTTCAGGAATCAGCAGTTTAGGGAATGATCTCACTTGTCACACTGGGAGAAGGAAGACATGGCCCTGACCCATGCAGGAGTTGAAGAGGGAAGACTTCCCAAGAGAAGAACATCGTGGTCATGGATGTTGGGGGGAATCGCTTAGAAGCAGTTGTACAAGTTTGGTGGTACAAGCCTTGGAGGACCAGGACATGAGGCAAGGGGATGAAGGCCATTGTGGGGAAGAAGAACATGTTCCCTGGATGTTAGTACCTTGGGACATAAGATCCCTTTACTCCATACTGATTATGCCTTGGCTTTGAGCCTCCAGGGAAGGGAGGCCTTTGAAAACATCCCATTTTTAAAACGTTCCTTACAGAACCTTCATGTCTCCAGATCCCAATATCTGTTTCTTTAAAATGATGCACTGGAGAGACTTTAAACCCCTCTTGCCTACAATGCGATCTTTTTATGTGGGATTGCCCCATACCATCTTATTTCAGGGTGCCAGTAGGTTGGTGCCAGGGTCATCTCAGAAGATAACCTCAGATCCAATCCCCTTCAAGTTGCATATATCTTCTCATTGTTCCTTTCAGGGTAGGATTGCTCCATCCAGGCATGCTCGTGGACAACCTGAGTATTCATCACGGAGTGGTGCTGGTGCAGGTGGTACTGGTGAGTGATTATATCTAAACCACAAAGTGTGGCAGCTGTCTGCTTATGAATCCTATCCCCTGCCTCGGTTTGACCTATGTGTATATGTATATATTTGTGGATAGGTAGGGAAGGAACTGTGCTTCTATCCTTCTGCCAGCTTTATGCCATCTCGCTGCCCCCAACAGATGTATGACTGGTCCACTCAGACTACCTCACACTCACTGAATGTTACCTCTGGTTTTGGTTCCACTTTCTAAGACTTCTCTTGGAAGGGATATATTATTCTTTTTCCTGGCATAGGAAATATTCCTTGGGAAGGACTCAGGGGAGAAGGATTCTCACCTTAGAGGGAGAGTGAGGAGTCACACTTTGTGCCTAAGGGCCATATTTCCCTACAGGAAGAATTCATTCCTCTCCTTGAGCCCCTTTTAGAAATGAATGATTTAAAAACAAACAAACCAACCAACCCCGGTAACTAACAGAAACCACAGCAAAAACCTTCTGAGCCCACTCATTTTTTATCATGATCACTTAATCCAATCCAACCTTTTTCCACTTAACTCTATTGTCTTTCTTTTTTTCCTCTCTAGCAGATAAGATGATTGTGAAGGAAAATCAGGTAAATTGGAAAGATAGGATTTTTTCCCTCATAAATCCTTGGCAAAAAAAAAAAAGGCTTTTCTCTTCATTATATGATCAAGAGCTAAAAGGGACCTGGGAGATGACCTAATCTAACCTATTTCATTTTTTGATCAATTGTTTCAGTTGTCTGACTCTTTGTGACTCCACATTTGGGGTTTTCTTGGCAAAGATGCTAGAGTGGTTTGCCATTTCCTTCTCTAGCTCATTTTATAGATGAGGAAACAGAGACCAACAGGGTGAAATGACTTGCCCAGGGTCACACAGCTAATAAGTGTCTGAGGATAGTTTTGAACTCAGAAGATGAATCTTTCTAACTCCAGGCCTGGTGCTTTAACCATTTTACCATCTGGTTGGCCCTGTTTCATTTTATGATTAGGTAAACTGAGTCCCAGAAAGGGTAAGAAACTTTGCTTGGTGTCACATAGCAAAGTCAGGATTCATATTCAGATCCCCTGACTCTAAAATCCGTGTTCTTTCCACTGTCATACTACTCTATGTCTGGCCATGTTTTTATCTTTTATTTCCTTTAAACAAAAACATATTTTATGGTAGTGACGATAGGATTTAGCAAGTTATTGTTTTTTTTTTCCTTTAGTTCCGCCTTTTGAAATGATGCCATCTCCTAACATTCTGGGGTTTTTTAAGCATTTTTTTCCCTCTAGGTCCAAACAAATCCTTTAGGGAGGGCCTCACCCCACCTTCTTTTATTTTTGCTTTTAGGGTAGGGTCAGAATGATTCAGATAGGCTTTGGGGATGGGAAGGTCAGGATCAGTGGCTGAGCAGCTATGTCCAGCAGCTCATTTCCCATCTGGTTGCAGTCCTTTGGTCTTCTCGATCATGCCCTTGTGCCCACCTCCGCCCTTCCCCTAACTGCCCTTCTCCCCTCCATCCTCCCCCTCCCCTGCTTTTCAGCTTCCTTGCCTATGTCATCTTCAATCACTAGATTATAAACTTCTCTAGTGCAAGGACTGTCTTTGTATTCATATCCCTAGCACTTAGCATAGTGCCTGGCACCTAGATGTTGTTGTTGTTTGCTTAGTTCAGTCATGTCTGACTCTTTGTGACCCCATTTGGGGTTTTCTTGGCAAAGTACTTTGCCATTTCCTTCTTCAACTCATTTCACAGATGAAGAAATGGATTCAAACAAGATTAAGTGACTTGCCCAAGATCATACAGCTACTAAGTATCTGAGGCTAGATCTGAGCTCAGGCCTTCCTGACTCCAGCTCTAAGCACTAGGTCACCTTGCTAGCCACCCCATAAAGCACATAGTAGGTGCTTAATATTTTTTTGAAATGACTGACTCTGGCTTTTCTCTTTCCACCCTATGTCTTTCAGGATCTTTTGACAGATTGTAGATGGGTAAGAGAAAGGAGAGCGAGTCCTAAAGTGTAACCAAAATGCCCAGTTCCTCAAATTTAATTCCACATCATAAAATAGGGGCAGTCTGGATAGGAGTGTGAGGTTGGAACTGAAGGCTGAGCAATAGGGCTGGTCTAGTCTACATTGATAGTCCAAATTTTAAGGAAGCATTTGGCAATAATATATTAATGATGTAATTGCAAACCCAATGTTGTTTGGTTTCTAAGACATTTCTTCTTATAATTACTACCCTTAAGCTACTGGAATAGCTTTCAATTTTAGGAAAGTACCCAGGCCAGTTATACCTTCATTCCTTTAGAGATTCTACTTTTAACTCACTGGACTTTCTCCATCACACCAGTGACCTTCTCACCCTGGAAGTTCGCTCTACCCCTGTGTCTCCTTCATCTGATCAACTGGTTCCTCCGTGAAGATCCATTGTTAGCAAGGTCCCCAGATCAACCATGTTTCCCTTCTCCTCAGGCTTCCCCTCCTGACCCTCCAGAATTGCTCCACTGTTCTCAGTTTCCTCATCTATAAAATGAGCTGGAGAAGGAAATGGCAAACCACTCCAATATCTCTTCCAAGAAAACCCTAGGAGCAGCTCGGTGGCGCAATGGATAGAGCTCCAGCCTTGGAGTCAGGAGGACCTGAGTTCAAATTCGGCCTCAGACACTTGATACTTACTAGCTGTGTGACCCTGGGCAAGTCACTTAACCCCAATTGCCTCAACAAAAACAAACAAAAAACAAACAAAACAAAACAAAAAAATCCTAAAAGGGGGCCATGAAGACATTCTACTGAAATGACTGATCAAAAAATGAAACAGGTTGGATTAGGTGATCTCTCAGGTTCCTTTCAGCTCTTGATGCTATAAGAAACAGAAAAGACATTTTCACAACTGAAAATGATCGAACCATAACAATTTAGACATAGAATCTTCCTTCTACCTTTCAAATGAAAGACTAATATTTACAGAATGAGGGGCCATTGGAAAAGAAAGTACCTCTAATACATTGATCAAAATTTTAATTTCTGATTTGTTTAAAGGCAAAAAAGAATCTAGGAATTCTGCTGTTCTGCCTTGAATGTTGCAAATTGGAACTGTTGTTTCACGAGCACCGGCCAGACACTATTTCCTTAGTTAGAGATGGGAACCGGACCTGTGATTTCATTGCTTGTAGGTGAGGAAAATTCCTCTAACAGTTCAGATCTATAACTTACAGACTTAGAGAGCTATCATAAGTACTGAGTTGAATTAACTAGCCCAGGGTCCCACTGTCAGTACATATCAGAAGCAAGACTTGAATCCAGGCCTTCCTGACTGTGAGGCCAACTCTCCATCCATTATACCATTGTTTTTTGGCCTTTCTTTGTATGCCAAGTGCTTAGCACGGTACTTAGTACATAATAGGCACTTAATATTTATTGACTGACTAATTATATTCACTTATCATAAAGAGAGGCAGCTAGTGGTCAATAGAGCACTGGGCCAGGAGTCAGGAAGACTTCAGTTCAAATCTGGTCTCAGATGCTTACTAGCTGTATGATCCTGGACAAATCATTTAATCTCTGTCTGCTTCAGTTTCCTCCTTTGCCAAATGGGGATAATAACAGCATCTACCTTGCAGGGTTGTTATGAGGATCAAATGAGATAATATTTGTAAAAGCACTTACCTCAGTACCTGGCACATAGTAGGTGTTTTAAATGCTTATTCATTTCCCACCCCCCCTTTTCTTCCCCTTAAAAAGGCTCACAAGTACATACTGTTCTCCCACTGTAGGCATTGATTAGTTAAGTACCAGATGTAGCTAACTTTCATTGGCATTAGAGGCCTTAGGGCAAATTACAAAGCAGATGAAGCTTGTCTTAGGAATTTTTTTTTTTTAGTGTGCCTTGCCCACATGAATCAGTACTGTTGAAATGGGGGGGGGAATTAATTTTGAGCAGGGCAAGGCACAAGCAGAAAAGGCTTCATAGATTGGGCAGTAGTGGCCTCAAGGCGGTCATCCTCTCCATTTCCATGGTCATCATCATTGGGCACACTGTTTTCCAGGTTCTTCTTACTTCACTTTGCCTCCTTTCTCCTCCACCCCAGTACCTAAGACTCCTTCTACACTTCCCTGGATTCAGCACAGGCATTGCTTCTTCCAGCACAACAATAGTCCACCCCATTCATGTGCATCAATTTCTTTAGTCATCACAGCAGCACATTTTGTGGTGGCAAAGAACTGCAAGCAAAGTCGATACCCACTGACTGGGGTATCACTGACTGTGAACAGAGGCAGATCAAAGTAAGCTAAACCAGGAAAACAACATACATGATGATGACATCAGTGTAAATGGGAAGGACAGAGCTGAAGCTGAATTCTGTGTAATTCTAATGACCAAACTTGACCCCAGGGAAGAGACAAGAAAATGTACCTTTCCTTTCCTTCTTTGTAGAGATGGGCTCGTATGGGTGTGAAACATTGAATATGTTGTCTGACTTGGTTGACACAGTGACTTTTTTTGATGAACTGTTTTCTTCCCCTCTTTCTTTTGAATTCTTTATTGTAAGAGCTGGCTTGAAGGCTAGGGAAAGAGAGTAGGGAGGAATATATTCAGAAATTATGGTAAAGTAAAAGAAAATATTTTTTTTAAAAAAGGCTACAAATATTCAAATAGTCACTGCCACCACTTGCTCTGTCCTTACCAGAGCATAGACATCCTACATCCACAGGTATAGGCAAGTATATCGCCTGAGTCAGTATGGGCACTATTATGGAGAAATATTTAAGATGTTTCTTTGGCCTGTTATTGAGTCTCTGCTTTTTGTTATTCTCCAACTTCTGTGAATGCACTTTTAAAATTGATTGCTTAATTATGACTGGCATTTATATAGTCCTTTCAAGTCTGTAAAGTGCTTTACATATATACATTTTATTTAAGCCTACCACAACCTTGTATGGTATTATAGATGTTGTCATCCCTAGAGTATAGGGTATTTTAATGGGTTAAGACGACAGTGGGACAAAATATTTGCAATCAGGAAGGTATCTGTAATTACCATAATTATAGTTTAAATAGGTTTAGTTTGGCTGCCCTGGAAAATGTTATATAGTAGTATATTTTCTTATGAGAAAATGCTTTAGCATTTCAAACAGAATATGAACAGAGTACAATGAGGTCACGTGCTGCTTGTATAACACAGGTTGAATATATTTGATCTATTATTATTCATGTCCTGTTTCTTATGTATGGGAATACCCCAAAGCTCTATAGTTTGCTTTTCACGCCCCCTGCCCCTCTCAATGATCTCATCACATTCAATGTGCTCAATTATCATCTTTATGGAGATGACGCTCAGATCTATCTCTCCAGACTTAGTTTCTCTCCTGAGTTCCCGTCCTGCTACCCTAACAGGATACTTCCAACTGGACATCCTGTAACATCTCTCTCTTTTTGTGTGTGTGTGAGGCAATTGGGGTTAAGTGATTTGCCCAGAGTCACACAGCTAGTAAGTATCAAGAGTCTGATTCCAAGGCTGGAGCTCTATCCGCTGCGCCACCTACCTGCCCCACATCCTGTAACATCTCAAAGTCAGTATATCCAAAGCAGAATTCATCATCTTTTCCCCCAAAACCTATCCTTCTTCTAAATTTCCCTTTTTCTGTTAAAGGCACTATTATATTTCTAGTCACCTAGATTCCCAACCTCAGAGTCTCAATCAGTCACGTTCCCTCACTCCCTATGTCCAATCAATTGGCCAGTTAACCCTACCTCCATGACCTATATTGCATATATCTCTTTTTTCCTCCATTGGCACACAACTGCCACCCTGGTTTAAGCCCTCATCAACTCAGCCTAAATTATGACAATTGTCTCCTAATTGGACTCCAATTTCCCTTCTCTAATCCATCTCCAAACAGCCGCCAAAATGATCTTCCTTAATCACAGGTCTGACCGTATCACTCTTCTGTTCAACAAACCCTTTAGAAGCAAATATAGACGGCTCATTTGTTGACGTTTAAAGCCCTTCACATCTAACTTTTCAGGCTTGTTATACAACCCTCCACTTCATTTCACTCACTTCAGCCAAATAGCCCTACTTGGTGTTCCTCAATCTCTCCTTTCTATGCCTTTTCCCGGACCTAGAATGGCCTCTTTCCTCACTTCTGCTTCTTAAAATCCCTGGCTTCCTTCCAAGCTCGGCTCAAGAAACATCTCTTACATGAAACCTTTCCTGATGCCCTGAGTTTTTCAAGCCTCTCCCACCACCATAACTTTGTATGTATTTTGTGCCTTCTCATACATTACACCCCACACCCCCCAACACATAAGCAGTTTTAATTTCTACCTTTGTATTCTCAGTGCCTATCACAATGTGCCTGGTGCATGGTAAGTCATTAATAAATTGCTGGCTGATTAATGGATTAACTAATTAGAGAACATCTTAATGAAAGTGTCAGACATGTGGTAAAGAGGAAGGCGAAGCTTGTTCAGAGGCCGGGAGGGAGGAATTAACAGGTGATATGGAAGGGAAGGCAAGCAGATTGTTTGGGGGTCATGTGGGGAGAAGCAGTGAGAGCCCCAGACACTTGAGAAGGCATTAGGTGTTAGGATATGATGTACAAAGTACTATGTAAACCAGTAGCACCTGTTTTGGAAAATGCTTGGTTTGAACTGGTTGGAAAATGTTGTAATGGAGAGAATTTTTTTCTCCCTATCTTTGTTGCTTCTTCAAAAAAAAAATTATAAGTAATTCAACTGTATGATGCCACTGGTAATATGTTGCTCTAAGTTATTCCAAATTCTTGCTTAATTTCCATACAAGACAGGACTTGCCTGTAGAATGCACTGATAAAAGCAGCCCTCTATATTTAGAGTAGAAGATAGCATCTACAAATTACAGGGAAATGATTACATCAAGGTCCTTGGCTGACAGAGAAAACCACAAGAGGAAAATTAAGAGTCTAACAGGAACAACATCCTAAGAGTCACCGAGAAGCTCACTCACTCTTTGGCTTTATCACTTCTGGTTATCCCCTTCCCTCTCAAGGATCCAGTAGGTACCTGCAAAGTGGGACGTATCTGTGGCTTCAGGGAGTTTAAGGGACATCAAAACAGAATGACAATTTCCTCCCTAGACCGAGAAAGTGATGATTATGTCCCCATTTCAGAATATAGTGTGAAGCAGCCAGTCATTGGGACAACTGGATTTGTTTATGAGACAGGATGTGGAGTGGCATTTGTGACGTTGCTGCTGGCTTAAATTTGACATTGGCATTCAGTCCCATTAAGTGAGTACTGATTGGGGGCCTATTTTAGGTAGCGTGCTTGACGCTAGAAATGATATAAAAACAAAATACTCCTTGTGCTCAGGGAGCTGGTATTCTCCTGAGGGTGACAATATGCACACAGAGAAGTAGAATAAAAGCAAAAGATGGAGACTTACAGATAAACACAAAAAGAGCAACAAAAATGTATACGTATGTAGTTTTACATATATGTGAAGGGGGTTTATATAAAAAAGCAACTTCAGGGGTGGAAGATGAAGCAATTAATAGGCATTCATTAAGTGTCTACTGTGTGCCAGATGGGGCAGGTAGGCCATGTAATGGATAGAGTGCTGGTCCTGGAGTCAGGAAGACCTGAGTTCAAATCTGGCCGCAGACATTTACTAGCTGTGTGACTCTGGGCAAGTCACTTCACCCTGTTGGGTTTTCTCACCTGTGAAATGAGCTGGAGAAGGAAATTGTAAACCATACCAGTATCTCTGCCCGGAAAATCTCAAATGGGGTTATGAAGAGCCGGATACAAATAAAAGGACTGAGTCACAACACATACCAAACACTGTGCTGAATAGTCCTTGACCTCAAGGAGTTTGCGTTCTTGGTGGGGGATGTGTACATGTGTGGGGATATATTTGGAAGGGTATATGTATAAATGTATATGTCAGATGTTGTAATTATGAATGATATGTAATGTATGTAACTTATTTTGTATATAATGTATGTAATTGATTATTTTTGTACAAATGTATGTGTGTCTATATACATATATATGTGTATATATGTGTGTGTGTGTATATATATATGTGTATATATACACATATATATATATATAAACGTATGCCTGTAAGTCTATAAAACATACAAGAAAATTTGGGAGTGGAAGGGGGAAACACCAGCTGATGAGAGGATCAGAAAAGCTTTGTAGGAGATGGTGATTGAACTGACCCTCGGAGGAAATTAGGGATTCTAAGAGGCAGAGGTGAGGAAGGCAGTGCATTTTGGGAATGCGAGAGAGCCAATGCAAAGGCGAGGAAATGGGAAATGGGGCATCTTGTGTGAGAAGCAGCAGAAAGGCCACTTATGGGAGATGACCTTGAAGGGAGCTGGGGATTCCGGGATGCAGGAGGGCATCCTAGGTAAGAGGGCCGGTGTGTGCAAAGAGATCATTGAGATCATTTCGTTCAACTCTCAATTGTATTGACCAAGTGATCAAGACTCTCCACTGGCTTCCTCGATAAGTCGGAAAGCAGAGAGGTTAAACTTTTTTTTTTTTGAGGTTAAACTTCTTGCCCAAAGTCACAAAGTTGGTTAGCTGAAGAGCTGAGTCTTAAACTGGGACCTCCTGGCTCCCAGTCCGATTACCTTTCCACTAAACCATGCTACCTTTTTTGCAGCTCTATTCTTTCAAATAATGAAGAATGGGCTAATGCAAAGAATATTGTATCAAGAGCTAGGAGACTTAGTTTGTAGACCCAGTTCTGCCACCAATCAGTTGGGTAACTTTGGGTGAATGACTTCATTTCTCTAGGTTTCAGTTTCTTCATTAATAAAATTAAAAGGTTGGAGTAGGTGGTTTCTAGGATCTTCCCCAGGGTTAACATTCTATTTTTGTGTAAAATATTCCTTTCTCTCATTTATCTCTCAGATTTTAGGAGAAATTGTAGATCTAGGAATACACTTTCCTTATGAATGCTAGTGAGGAATAATTGGGGAAAAAAACAGCAAATGAAAAAGTAGCCTTGTGTTTGAAATATGGGGACCTCCCTCCCTTTTCTTGACACCATTATCTTCCCCTTGTCTTATTTGAGTGGCTGTTGCTCCCTTCTTGTATGTCTCTGATCTGGCCAGCAGCTGGGGAAATCCCACCAAGACCATACAGGTCATGTGAAAATGAGACAGTAAGTTGAATGTCATAACCATACTGGGGCAAGGCCTATCTTAGAACTATCATCTTCTTTCCCCAAATGGGCCCCACCACCATTTTGAATAAGGGAGTTGACAGAGTGGAACCCTGTACCCTGCTCTCCCTCCTGAAGGAAGAAATAATGCTACTGACTCACTAAGTAGAGGTGATGTGCATGAAGTATTGTGGAATGAGTAGATGGATTTGGATCAGACGACCTGGGCTGGAGCCCTGCCTCCTTCACTGACTTGTGACTTTGAGCAAAACACTCAACCTCTCCTAATGGCAGTGTCCGCACCTGTAAATGGAGACACTACTACATGTGCCTTCTCCTTCATCTTGTTGCTATGAGAATCAAATGACATGTGAGATGAAAGCAGCTCATAAATCACAGAATGTTATGCAAATGTGTATTCAGATTGGGATGAGCCCCACCCACCCAGACTGTAGTTCCCATTTATGACTGGGTAGGAAAATACTGAGGTCCAGGGTCACACAGTTAATGAATGTCAGTGATTGAATTTGAAGCCAGGTCTTTCTAACTCTTAAGCTAGACAATCTAAGGAACCATGATTCCTCTGTTTCCTAGAAGGTTGATGCAGGACCAGCTAACTCTCTCATGACTTTCACCTCCTGGGTAGGGCCTTTCCATCAATTCAGCTACCCAGTCACAGGAGCATAATAAATATCACAACAGGACCACAGAACTTGACATCTCCAGTCCAGGGTTTTCAGATTAGTGACCAAAATCTCATGACTGTGGCAATGATGATAGAGGTGGAAGAACACATGGAGGAACCTGACCTTTGTGCTCTGCCCACAAGACAACCAAAAAAGGGAGAGGAAGTTCCAGAAAATTCCTTTGTCTCCAGAACACATGCAGCTTGGGTCAGATGCAGGAGCTGACTATGCTTGCCGAAGCAGCTATGGCTTGCATGTATATAGAACAAATGGTTTAGGTGTGACCACATCTACCATGGTTAGGCTCCCAGACCAGGAAATTCTGCAGATGAAAGGAGACCACAGGAGAAAGGTCAAAGCTACTTTACCACAGAGCCCATAGAGTCAAAGGTTTCCAGAGGTCAGTTAATAATGCAGTCCTAACTATGATCATAGGATTTAGAGCTCAAAAGAGTTCAGAGATCATCCAGTTCAACCTCCTGATTTTCCCAAATGAGGAGGTAAGGGCCTAGAGAGAGATGACTTATCTAAATTCACTCAGCTAGCTGGGATTCAAACCCACATTCCCTGACTCCCAAACCGGTATGCTGCAGTACCAACTATCATTTTCATTCTCACCTTCCAGAGAGTTAGAAATGAATGTATGCTGAAAACCAATGATTTAAGGTCTTCAGAACTAAGGAAGACATTTATCCCACCTGAGAAATGTGCAGAATTCCACATGGTTGGAAAATAGCTAAGCCAGACCTGTCCTTTAGCTTTTGCAAAAATAAAACTCAGCAAACTAAAAAGGGAGAAGAAGATGGTCTTCTGATGTTATGGCACTGCTCAATTACCGGCATTGTGAAAGTATGCTGATGATGTGGGATGCCCATCATTTGTCCAAAGCAGCAAGGGCCAGGTTGGGAGGTAGCACATTTCCCATCGCTCAAGGTCTTGAGGTAAAGTATGATGATATTATAGAGAAGATTCTTGTTGAGGTTTTGATGTGCCAGATGACCTCTTAGATTCTATAATTCTGTGATTCTAGACCCATTCCCAGAAAATAAGACCTAAACTTGGACCAATAGCTCATTACCTGGGGATGGGGAAGTTACTGGATCCCATGATTACAAGGAAGAGTATCCAATATCCATTGGTACCAAGGCGATAGGATCATAAGGTCAAAGATAGAGAATTGTAAAAACCCTTAAAGGCCGTCTAGTTCAGCATCCTTATTTTATAAATGAGGAAGCTGAGGCACAGAGAGGTTGTGACTCACCCAAGGTAACACAGACAATAAGTGGCAGAGCCAGGATCCAAACCCAGGTCGACCGGCTCCAAACCCATCTTTCTTTCTACTATATCACATACCCTCTCTTGCATGCTTGTCGGTTCACGTTAGTGACTAAGTAGGGAGATAATGATAGCACCACCAGACCATGCAGTTGTGGGACCCGAGAATCAATTTTCTGGGAGAAGAGGTGATTCTGTAAATATCAGGGGGAACTTGGCCTAGGTCAAGAGTTGGGATGTGGAGCATAGAGTCGGAACCCTTAAAGCATTAGGCGGAACAGGTGATGCTCCTTTGCCCATCAAAGGAGCCCAACCAGCATTCTTGGAATCATAGGCTTCTAAAGTTGGAAGAAATCTCACGTTGAATCTAATTCCTGAAAAGGAATCCCTACCAGGAGATTTCCAACAAGGGTTCACACAGCCTCTTCTGGAAGGCCTCCAATGAGGGAGGAACCTACTACTGACCAACTCTCTAATGGTTAGGAAGTTCTTCCTGACATCTAGCTTAAATTTTCCTCTTTTCCTCTTTATTGTTCCTAGCTCTACCCACTGGAGTTGATCAGAATTAACCTGATCCACTTTCCCCATTATAGCTCTTCAAAGTTTTGAAGGAATGTGCTTTAGGTGGACTGGCTAGGCAGAGGAAGAGACTGAAAGGGGAACCAGAAATTTCCAGGAGCCAGAATTTGGAGACTTCAGAAAAAGGATGAAAAAGCTCCAGTTCGAAACCAGGGTGGCTACAGGACAGCTTTGGGACCGAACTGGGAAAAGTCTCACTAAGAGCCAAAGGGATGAGTGGAAGGGAAGGGAGCTCATGGTCTTCACGACCAGAAGTCAAGGGAGAGAAATCCTATGGAAGGCCAGGCCTTGGGAAGACAGTATGAGCAGTAGAAGGACTCATTCAGCCCCTAGAGTCCTCCTCCCATTATTGAGGGCTGGAGAAGCTACAGGGCTAAGACCTGGTAGTATGGCTAGCCCAGTCCAAGGCACTAGAGAAAACTGAGCTAACATCAGTGTGAGCCTGAGCAGAAGGAGGGTAAGCAGGATTGGAAAGGGAGCTAAGAAAGGACAAAGTCTAGATCCTGTGGATGGTATATAAGGTCAGAATGAAATTATAAGAACCATGGTGACTTGCATGATTGAATGAAAAAAAGCATTTACTAAGTGCTTACTATATGCCTAGCACTGTATTAAGCTTTGGAGACACAAATAGAAAAAGTAAGATGGTTTCTAATCTCAAGGAGAGGCTGCTAGGTGACTCGGTGGATGGCAGGCTATCCCTGAAGTAAGGAAGACTTGAGTTCAAATCCATCCTCAGACACTAGCTACATGACCCTCAGCATGTCACTTAACTGCTGCCTTCCTCAGTTTCTTCTTCTTTAAAATGGGGATAATAATAGAACCTACCTCCCAGGGTTATTGTGAGGATCAAATGAGATTATATTTGTAAAGCATGTTGCAAAGCACATATAAATGCTAACTAGTAATTATTAAAGAACTCAAACTCTAATTGGGGGAGATGATATGTAAGGGAAAGTTCAGCTGTAGGGAGGACAAAAAGGTCTCCCAAATCTTCAGAGTGCAGTGTTGGTGTGGATGGCAAGGCTCAGGGGTCCCTCGGGTGCACAGTAAGTTAAATAACAGTGCCTGGGATGGAGGTGGGGTGGCTTCTGGAGAGTATAGAGGTAAGGCAGATGGGAAGGCCTTCAACTCATTACGTGCCCTCTTCCCTTTCTTCACCACCTTATTGGATCTCCGTGTAGTGTTTTCTAATAAAATCCCTTAAAAATACCAAAGGGGGTGCTTTTCTGCTTTTGAGAAACATGGGAAAGGAGATAGGTAAGAAAAATCACTGGCCTCCTCCAGGGGTCCCAAGGATAAAGGAACTTGGGAAAACTAGGTCAGATAGTGGGGATGAGGATTCAGTTGATGGCCCTGAGTGAGGAGGTGGCTGGTTGAAGGTAAGATGGGGTGCGTGGGATGAAGCAGTGAACTCCCACTCCCCAGGCTCCGATCCTCTGGTGCCACTGATCTCAAGGGACTTCCTTGTTCCCAGGCTAAGAAATAGCAGAAGAGTCAGGTGGCCTGCCAGCGTTGTTTTAGTGGCTAAAGGAAGGGGACTTCCACGTCAGCCACTGCACTTTACAAGTGAAGAGCCAGAATGCTCAGGACCACACAGCTGCTTGGTACGTTAGGAGGACTAGGGTCTATTTCTCTTGGTTCAGCGCTCAGCCTACTCTGCCATCCTGCCCCTTCTGTACTCAGTGGAAGACAATGAGCAGAGAATACTTGTTCCTGGGGGATATTCCATAGGATTCTTTATTGGGGGGGGATGTAATTTGTGCATTTTTAGCAGATAAACATCATAACATGCTTTCCCATTCCTGTTCATAATTTCCTGCCTTCTCCTATATCATTTACTTTCATTTCCTCTCCCCCTCCATTTTATAAGAGCAAATACCTATCTACCCACCCAGCCTATATGAGCTCATACCAAGCTTATCAGTATTAATATGATCCTTGTTATTATTTCAGGCCAGATCTGTGATTTCTTCAGGATAGGGGGGTCCAGGTGAGAAACTCTACCTCCCAATGCAGATCAGCACCTTCTCTATTAGTCTTAGAGAGTTGCCCAGGGCATTGAAAGGTTAAGTGATTCACCCAGATAGCCGTTGTGTGTCAGAGGTGGTGCTTGACCCCAGGCCTTCTTGACAGAGGTCGGGTCTCTAGAACACTATTATGATCATTAATTTTAATAAGGCTAATGGTCATCTGGGAATGATTTTTTTAGAGGTAGGAGGAGGGGGACTTGAATTGGGAAGAGTCTTACTAAGAGTCAAAGGGGTAGGTGGAAGGGAAGGGAACTCTCTAAGTCCTCATGACCAGAAGTCAAGTAAGAAGAATTGTATGAGAAGCAGTTCAGGGGCATCCTGAATTAAAGACGTGAATACATTTTTGGATGGAAAACAGGCCCTGAATAATGCTCTATTTTGACTTTTGAAGCATAACAAGAATATAGGATCGTTGTCTCCTTAGAAAGAAAACAAAAAATCAGTAATGAAATGCGCTCTTGGTCCACTAGGGACAAATTGGATTATGGAGGGGGAATCTCAGAGGCATGTGTTGTAGGATGGTTACATGGAGGTTTCTTTTCCTCCTCATCTTTTCCACTCCTAGTCACCATCCAGCAAGGAATAAGAGTCCTATATGTCTTTGTCCACTGGCAGCTAAGTGGTACAGTAGATAGAGTGCTGAGCCTGGAGTCAGGAAGAGTCATCTTCCTGAGTTCAAATCTGGCCTCAGACACTTACTAGCTATGTGATCCTGGGCAAGTCACTTAACCATGTTTACCTCAGTTTCCTCATCTGCAAAGTGAGCTGGAGAAGGAAATGGCAAACCACCCAGTATCTTTGCCAAGAAAACCCCAAATGGGGTCACGAAGTCAGTCTGAAAAATGACTAAGCAATTCAATGTCCTTGTTTGGTTAGAAGCTCAACAGTTACTTGTGACTCCTGGAGGGTCAGTGAGGAACCTCTGCTAGTCTGATGATAATGAGAGGCCATGGATTTTACTCACTCAGAAATGAGGGAAAGGAAAGGAAATCTTTATAAAGGAGAACTGAAATTCTGTCCTCCTTTGTTCCACCCCACCTCAGGTCCTGAGGCTGCTCATCTGGCATAACTTCTTCCTCATTTTTTATCTTGCACTCTGTCAGAAGGGTACAAAGCTAAATCATATGGAGATACATCATAATGTAGAAGAAAATCTGGAAACACAAGGCCCAGGTTTGAATCCCACTCTGCCGCTTACTCTGTAGGTGACCTTGGTCAAGTCCTTTAACTTATCTGAGTCTTAGTTTCCTCATCTGTAAAATAAGGGGTTTGGATTAGATGACCTCTGAGGCCCTTAGCTCTACATATTTGTTGGCTATGAAATCTTGAGTCCTTCTCTTCCATAAAATGAGAAACTTGGACTAAATTTTCTAGCAATGAAATCTTATCATTTTTTTGCCCTGAGGTATCTGGCACAGTGGATAGAGCTCCAGGCCTAGGGTCAGTAAAATTCATTTTACTGAGTTCAAATCTGGCCTCAGATACTTACTAGCTGTGTGACCCTGGGCAAGTCATTTAACCCTGTTTGCCTCACTTTCCTCATCTGTAAAGTGAGATGTTGAAGGAAATGGCAAACCACTCCAGTATCCTTGCCAAGAAAATCCCAAATGGGATCACAAAGAGTCAGACATGACTGAAAATTTATGACTGAAATTCTGAAATAAGTAACAAGAGGAAGAAACAAAAGCCCCCGAGACCCTCTTGATCTGAAACCTTATCTCTGTGAATTCAAAGTTACAAGCCAAGTACTTTCAATGTGCCCTCAAACCCCCCTCCCAAACCATCAGACATGGGGTATGTCTATCTTTACTTTTCTTCATAATGGTGGAGCCACAAAGGAAGTAGTAACAGATGGAGCTACACCTTGGCAGGTACTTAGGTGTGACATCCATCATTCTTCAGGGCCTGAAACTTCCACAATCAGAGTCTCTCTTGGTTTCTTGTTGTTTTTAGTCTTTTCAGCCATTTCTGACTCTTTGTGACCTCACTTGGTGTTTTCTTGGCAAAGATATTGAAGTGGTTTGCCATTTCCTTCTTCAGTTCATTTTACAGATGAGGAAACTAAGGCAAACAGGGTTAGGTGACTTGACCAGGGTGGCGTAGCTAGTGTCTGAGGCTGGATTTGAACTCACATCTTCCTGACTCCAGGCCCAGTGCTCTATCCACTGTACCACTGTGCTGTCCCTTTCTTGGTTTATGCATTCTCTACTGAAGACTTTCATTAGAGTATCAATGCATTATTCAGGAGAGACTACTCATCAATTCTCTAGTACTGATGAGTGAGGATCAGGACTCTCTGGAACTCCCAGATTCAAAGATGTTTGGGGCCTTTCCTCATATTTGTGAATTAAAAAAACCCAAGCCATTAAATTGTTATTGCAATGAAAAAAAACCCCTATATTTATGCTACATTTTTCAAGGGAAAAAGTGGCTTGTTCCATTGTTTTCTTTATGACTTGTTTTCTTAATATTGGAAATTTTTATATTCCTTCTTTAAAGTCCCACTCCACTTCTTTAAAGTGGGGTGACTGAGGCTTCCTTAAGGCTTTGCTAATGGAATACAAGGAAAGGAGGCTAGCACCCTGGATAAATCTTCAAGTACAGCTCCAGGGATGGGCTGTTGTTTGAAGACCAGAGTCTCTGAGAGACAGAAGGGTGCAGTGGAGAGAATGCCCTTGTTGGAGTGTTGAAGTTGGTGTCACTTAACTCTTGTCTGAATCCTGGTGCTGTCCCTTGTTAGCTGTATGACTTTGGCTAAGTCACTTCCTCACCTGTAAAAGAAAGGGTTGAATTAGATGGCCTTTGAGGTCACTTCAAGTTCCTATGATTCTAATTTCAGAGAGTTTTGTCACCCAGAGGCTAGGTACCAATTGCTGATTTTTTTTTTCCCAAAGCTGTTCACAAAATCTTCTATTAAGTGGTAAAAGACTTGCAATCTGCATCAGTGGCGGGTATGCCCATTTTGATAAAAATCATGGGCCTCCTGAAGTAGTGGAGGAATTTATAATTTAAGACAAACCGTTTTCATTTGAAATTGGTCCTGAATCTTAATTTGACTTTTGTAAGATCATAGGGTCAGAGATCTAGAGCTGGGAAGGACTTTGGAGGTCATCTGATCAGAATCTTTCATTTTCCAGATGAGGAAACTGAGGACATGTAAAGTTATAAAAGAAAAATTGGATTAGAAAAATCAAAAAGTTCTTCTTTGATGTCTCATTCTGTCATGGAGGTGACCGTGTGTTCTTGAAAGCTCTTCTAAAGAACACAAACCTCAGCCTGCTCTAGCAAACTGGAAAGGCTTCTGGAAAAGGAGTGATGGTGAAATTTTAATGATGTGGGTATCAGTTGGAAGAATTCTCTCTCCATCAAAACAGTAGGGGTCGGGGTATGGGGGAAGAAAAAAAAGAAGAAAATTTACATGATAACTTTGTTATATATTTAAAAGGAATAGCAAGTTGTACACAATAGATTTGCAGTTTCATGTGCAGTCATCTTTTTTTTTTTATTATACATGTTATGGAAATGCTTGTTTTATTCCATAAATTAAAAATAAAATAAATTGTTTTTAAAAAAAGAACATGGACCAGTTCTATAAAAACTGTGTAAGTAGTGCTGATGCTCAGAATGAACTGGAATTTACAAGGGAAACTAAAGACAATAAAAGGGATTTTTAAAAAATCATAAAAATTGTATATATAATCATACAAAATCATATAAGGAATTTTTAAAAATTATAACATATGAGGAAAAAAAGAAGCTCAAGAAGGGAGAGAACCTCTTTTTAGGGTGGATGGGACGATACCTGACAATAGAGAAAACCTCAGCTTTTATTTATTTTTCTTATTTTCTCTGCAAAGGAGAATTAATTTTGCATTGTAAAGGGCAAAAAAAAATATTAATAGGGAGTTGATACTCAAGATAAGTAAGGGAATAGTAAGAGAAGACCTAGTTGCCCTCGATGAATTCATGAAGATGAATGGACAGACAGGATTCAAGTATAAGCCACTGCCAGTGATATTCGAAAGATCGTGGAAAATGAGAGTAGTACCACAAGACCAGGGAAGGGATAAAAGTAAATGTTTTGAACATGGGTGCAAATAATTAACTTCACAAGTATGAGATATGGGGGTGGGGGATGGGGAGGACATGGTTAGATAACACTTTGTCTCAAAAAGAACTGGGGGTTTCAGGTGACCACAAGCTCAGTATGAGTCAGCAATGTGGTATGGTAGCCCAAAAGGCTAATATGATTTGGGCTGCATTTAAAAGAGGATTAGCTTCCAGGAATAAGAAGGGGATAGCCCCTCTGTTCTCTGCTCTCATCAGATGTTATTTAGGGTATTGTGTTCAGTTCTGGACAACACAGTTTAAGGACATAGATAAATTGGAGAGTATTCAACAAATTGCAACCAGAACGTTGGAGGGCCTTGCCATCCTTGTCATATGAGAGTCAATTGAAGAAACTGGGGATGTTTAGCTTGAAGAAGAGAAGATTTAGGGGGACATGGAAGCTATTCTATAGTATTTAGGGCTGCCATGTGTCATGATGGATTAGACTTATTCCATTTGGCTCCAGAAGGCAGAAACAGGAACAAAATATGAAAAGAGCAAAGAGGCCAATTAAGGCTTGACGTCCAGAAAAGGCAATTAGAATTTTAACAGAATTGTCATAAGGTACAACAAGCTGCTTTGAGATGTGGTGTGCTCCCCGTTTTTGGAGTTCTTCAAGCAAAGGGTTGGAAGACCATTTTTCAGGTATATTATAGAGGGAATTCCTTTCGGGTTTGGGTTGGACCAGATGGCTGCTAAAATCTCTTCCAGTTCTCCAATTATGTGATTCTAGAATTCTAATTATATAAAAAGCAGGAGCAGCTAATCTTGGCTCCTACTAGTGAAAATGTCACCCTTCAGAAGGTGGAAATCAATGAGGAGAAATTTTATTCTCTATATGATTCTCACCAACTA
Source organism: Phascolarctos cinereus (assembly GCF_003287225.1). Classification (NCBI taxonomy): domain Eukaryota; kingdom Metazoa; phylum Chordata; class Mammalia; order Diprotodontia; family Phascolarctidae; genus Phascolarctos; species Phascolarctos cinereus. The sequence goes on from NW_027555847.1 coordinate 573,614,511, forward strand.
ACCAGGAGGATCTGGTTGCCGAGGTGGAAAAGACAGGAACCCTGGGGAGAAGTGACCCCTCCCTTTTCAAATTTGTAATAAAGGAAAGGAGAGATAGCCATAGTGCAATATGTATCTTGGATTTTGGGAGAACAAATTTCAAAGGGTTCAGAGGAAGGACAAATAGAATCCTGTGGTCTAAAATGTAGGAAGGACAGGAAGCTCTCAAGAATAAAATTATGGAGCAATAAAGAAAAACAATTCCAATGAGGATGAAAAAAAAAAGGAAGTTGTCAAGAGGCCAATGTGGATGCACAGAAAACTCACTAACTGACTGAGACTGAAAAAAGATGAGCAATAAGATAAAAGCTAGAGCAGGTTTAAAGAGATTCAATGTACAAGGATGGCACAGGGGTCTAGTAATGTCAGGAGGGCTCTACTTTGTGAAGGCCTGGGGCTGGTGAGAAAAGTTAAGGTGACATAACCACAAGGATTTTTGGCTTTTGCTGTATCCTGAAGTAGAAAAAGAGGATCAAAGAAAGTATATTCTATATGTGGGGAGGGAAATACAACAATAACTGATGATGGAGAGAAGGCGAAAATGACTCAATGCTTATTTGGCTTTGGTCACGTGGAAAGGTCAAGACAAAAATGGCTGATACAGAGTTGATACCCAAGACCCAGGGTGGGGAACCTGCCCAAAATGAATAGGAAGACAGGAGTGTAGAGCTGCTCTTGAGAAGCTCAAGTCACCTGGTCCAGACAAATTATATACTTAAGTACTAAAAGAACTGGCTGGATTACTGTCAGTGGTCTCTGAAAAAGTGCAGAAAATGTGAGAAGTACTGCAGGACTAGAAAAACACAGATATCATTCCAATTTTGAAAGAGGGGAAAGGCCAAAGTCTATAAATGATGGTCCAGTGAGATTGAATTCAATTCTGCAACCTATTATTCCCTCCAAAAGAAAATAAGAGAGGGGTTGCCTTTCATTATGTCTTTGGGTCTCCATTGCCCAGCCCGGTGCCTTAAAAATAGCAGGTGTTTAACAAATGGTGGTTGAATTGAACTGGAGGGATGGCTAGTTAATGTTATGGTTTCATCCAGAATAGGTCATGCTGAAGCAAAAAAATCCTCTCTGAGCTGTTCTATTTTTTCTTTGTCTTGGTGTCTATCCTCACTTCTGGCAGGTTGATTCTGTTCTAGAGACTTGCCCAACACCCACCTTCCTGTTCTTTTCTGGAAACTTCTGAAAACTTCCATGCCCTCTGCTTGTACAGCAAGGGCTTCCCCTGGTCAATCCCTGGCATCTCCCCCTGCCCATCAGAGATGGGAAACTGGTCAGTTACACCTTTGTGAAACCTCATTTAAGTCCCTAAACAGACTGGTATATAGGCTAACATATCCCCCTCCGCTCCACCTCTGACTTTAAAAAAAAATAATAATTATTAGATTGGTAGATCAGGGGAATACAGCAGTTGTAGTTTACCCACATTTTCAACAAAGCATTGACAGAAGTTTCATGTATTACTTTTTCGGAAAAGATGGAGAGATAAGGGCTAAACATAGTATAATCTGATGGGATTTGGAGTTGGTGAAATGGTTAAACCCAAAGAGTAATCATTAATGATTTGATCTCAACTTGGAAGGAAGTTTCTTTTGGAGGGTCCCAGGCATTTGTGTTTAACATTGTGCTCTTTGGGTAGCTGGGTGGGGCAGTGGATAGAGTGCAGGGTATGGAGTCAGGAAAACTTGTCTTTCTGAGCTCAAATCCAGCCTCAGATACTTACTAGCTGTGTGACCCTGGGCAAGTCGCTTAATCTATTTGCCTCAGTTTCCTCATCCGTAAAGTGAGCTGGAGAAGGAAATAGCAAACCACTCCAGTGACTTTGCCAAGAAAACCCCAAGTGGGGTCATAAAGGGCTGGACATGACTGAACAACAACAAAAATTGTGCTCCTTAATAAGAGATCTTAGATTTAGGACTGTTAGGTCATCTAATCCAAACTCTCATTTTATAGATGAGGAAACTGAGGCACAGAGAAGTTAAATATTTACCAAATTACCCAAGGCAGGGCCAGGATTCCAACCTGGGTCCTCTAGACTTCAAGCCTAACCCTCTTTCCACCGTACCATCTCTGTCAGTGATTTGGATAAAGGTATAAATGATAGACTTATCAAATTTGCATATGACTTAAAGCTGAGTGGGGCAGATGGCATACTGGGTGATGGAATAAGGATCCAAAAAAGATCTTGACAGGCTAACACTGGGCCAAATCTCAGAAGATGAAATTTATTAGGAAAACTATAAAGTCTCGGGTTCCTCCCAAATCACCTTGTCAAGTACAAGATGAAGGAGCTGTGGCTGGGCAGCAATTGGTTTGAAAAAGATCTGGTAGTCTGAGTGGATTGTAAGAGCACCATGAATCAATGGTATGATGTGGCAGCCTCCAAACTCACTAGAGAACCTATGCTACATTTAGAGAGGGGTGACAACCCAGTTCTATTCTGCCCTGGTCAGACCATATTTGGGGTATTGTATTCTGTTCTGGACAATATATTTCAGGAAGAACAGTAAGTGGAAAATGCTCAGAAAAGGGCAATCAGGATGGTGAAAGACCCTGAGGTCATTTAATAGGCAGCTCTGTTAAAGGCACTGAGGATGTTTAAAAGGAGAGAGAAGACAGGGGGAAACCTGACAGCTCAAGTATCTAAAGGGCTGTTGTCATGGGGAAATCAGTCAACAAGCATTTATTAAGCACCTACTGTATGCCAGGCACCATGCCAAGCACTGGGGATACAAAGAAAGGTAAATTTGGGAATTAAATTTGCTCTGCTTATCTTCAAAAAAGAGCTAGGGAACAATAGCTGGCAGGTGTAGAGAGGCAGATTCAGTCTCCCCAGGAAGAAACACTCCCTAATGATTAAGAGTTATTCAAAAGTGGAATGGGTGGCCCCTGTTTGAACCAGAACTTGACCAAGAATGCCCTCTGTCACATGTCCGACAGGAGGTCACCAGCCTTTGCTTGAATACGTCCAGTAGAGGAGACCTCATCTCCTCCTGTGGTAGGCCATTCCCCTGTGAACTAACTCCAGATGGCGCCAATGCAAGGAAGGAAGTAGCGGCGCAGACTTGGGGCATTTGGGGATAATTTTGCCTCCAGGTGATTGATCTGGGACCTTTGGCAAATCAGTAATCTTTTAGGGCTCAGATGACTCTGGAGGAGAGAGTAAGGCTGATGACTGCACAGCTCTGCCTCAGTTAAATCCAAGTCAAGACACCACCTTCCTGATGTCATTGATCCTCTTTGAAAACGGACAAACAGCGGCAGCAGCAATAACAACAACCCTTTTGGGTATTAATTTCCTTTTGTGAAAAATGAGGGGTTGAACTAGGTGATCTCTCTACACTCTCCCATATCTAAATCCAAGTAACTTCTTATGAACAGAAATCCCCTCTACAACATAGGATCACAAATTAAGAGCTGGATGGGACCCTAGAGGCCATCAAATCCAACTCACTCATTTTATAGATGAGGAAACTGAGGCACAGAGAAGTTAACTGACTTGTCCAAGGTCACACAGTTAGTAGGAGTCTGAAGAAGGATTTGGACTCAGGTCTTCCTGACTCCAATTCAGTGCCCTGTGACCTTTGCCATGCTGCCTCATCTCTGACAAATTCTCATTCAGCTCTCACTTGAAGACAGTCAATCATAAGGAACTTGCTACCTCATGAGGCAACTCATTCTAATTTGAGACTGCTATAACTAGGAAGTAGTGGGAAATAAGGTGGGTGAAGTATAGAATCATAGAATCTGAGGGTTGAAGCCATCTAGTCTGACCCATAAGGAAACAGGAAGCCCCTCTCCAACCTCTCTGCCAAATGGTCATCCTACTTCTGCTTGATGACTTCTAATAATGGGGAACTCACTCTCTTGAGGTGGCCCAGCCCACTTTTGGATGGCAATAATTGGTAGGAAGTTGTTCCTTATATGGAGATAAAAATCTGCCCCTCTGCAATTTTGTCATGCTGTTCCTAGGTCTATACTCATTGTCTAAACAAAATGAGCCTGGTCCCTTCTCCACAGTGGTAGCCTTTCAAATACTTGAAGAAACTGATCCTGTCCCTTTACTTTACTCTTCTCTCATCCAGGTTAAATATGACTGGTTTCTTCAATTGATTTCTGTATGGAATATTCTTGAATCTTGTCAGGATCCTGGTAACACTGTTACGTACATGTTCTAATTTTTCTAAAAAATTTTCCCCCTAAAATGTATATACCCAGGAACAAACACATGGAGAGGTAGTATGATATATGAATTGTTGTTCAGTTGTTTTTCAGTCATGTTCACCCCATTTGTGACCCCATTTGGGGTTTTTTTGGCAAAGGCACTAGAGTGGTTTTCCATTTCCTTCTCCAACTCCTTTTACAGGTGAGGAAACTGAGGCAAAAAGAGTGAAGTGACTTGCCCAGGGTCACACAGCTAGTAAGTGTCTGAGGCCAGATTTGAACTTATGAAGATGTCTTCCCAGTTCCAGTCCCAGCTCTCTATCCACTGTACTACTTAGCTCCTTTGTATAATAAATGAAATGTCTGAATTGGAATCAAAAAACTAAGGTTTGAATCCTGCTTCTAAAACTTGCTAACTTGTGTGACCCTAGGCAGTTAATTTATCATTTCTGACTTACAGTTTTATCATCTGTAAAACTGAGGATAATAATAATGTGTACCATACAGGAGTGCTATAAAGCTCTAGGATGATGCATGTAAAGTGATTTATAAACCTAAAAGCCCTATATATATTTGAGTTTTTATTATTAATATTCCAAATTTGGTTTGAACAGACCCTTTATTTTCTCTTTTGGCTTACATGATGTTGATCAGTTTGCTGTGTCATCAGGACATATCAATCTGGAGCCAGCTCATACTGTTTCTTGAGAGCTGATTGTTAAATTTTCAGTGTGAGCATTTATACTCCAGGAATAGGAATATGCTACAAATTAGGGCTTGATTTCCCTATTTGGTTGGTTGTCTAGACTTAAGAAAATGATGGAGAAGATATTAACAATAAAGATTAAACTTAATAGTATGTTGTATTTATAATCTCTCCTCCACCCCAAGAGTTGGTTGTTAAACATTTACCAGCACACCCCTAGACTTTTTTTACACTGTGTTCTTTTGAACTCTTTAACGATTTCAGTAGACAATACATAAGTTCTGCTTGGTTCATTTGCTGATCAATCTGTTGGGATGATATCCTTGGGTTTCTGCTATTCTAGAAGACCCTGGATCCCACCATTCCTCTAACTCTGCTCTTTGCAGAATTGGTTAGGACCCTTGTCCTCAGTTTAATCTCTATACAAAGAAAACCTTGGTAACAATATCACCACTTACACAATTAAGTACCAAATGAGTTCCACTATAAGTGCATTTAAGTTCTGACTAATATCCATGCTAGAGAGGATTATTCATCCTTTTCTGAGCTCCTCAAACTGTCAGCTTTCACAGGGACAACGCCCAGGTCAAGTGTATTTTCTGTTTACTAGTGAAATTCTGTGGTTTTCCCCAAAGCCTTGACTCTTAGCCCCTTGAAATCTGACTCCCATAAAAGCCTACCTGCCTCAGCTCACCTCCCAACTGTCCCGATCCACATCTGATTCCAGCAGTTAAGCCTAGTGAGCAAGGTGTGATTATAAAGTAGCGATGAGACCTGTTTGCTTCAAAACAGACAAGAACTCAGATATCCAAAATATTGTTGCTATCTTCCAATCAATCATTCAATATTTATTAAGTGCCTACTATGTGCCAGGTTGGGCAGCTAGGTGCATAGTGGATAAAGTGCCAGAGGACATGTCAAATCTGACCTCAGACACTAGCTGTGTGACCTTGGTCAAGTCACTTAACCCTGTTTGCTTCAGTTTCCTCATCTGTAAAATGAACTGGAAAAGGAAATGGCAAACCACTCCAAGTGGTGTCTCCAAGGAGACTCCAAGAAAACCCCAGATGAGGTCACAAATAGTCAGATATGCCTGAAATGACTGAACAATATGTACCAGGCACTGCACTAAAGCCCTGGACCAGACCCTGGGCTGGCTGACCTAGGGCCATGGTGCTGCCATTGCTCAGGATGCTTATAGGACTTGTATCCTGGGGTTGCCTTTTGGTCCAGTTCTAAGCTAGAATCTGAGCTGGCTTCTGAGAGAAGTTCTAAACCAGCTTCTAAGGTAGATTCTGAGCCAGAGTCCAAGGAGTATTCTGAGAGAGGCTCTCAGGCAGGGTTCAAGCTGGAGTCCGAGTTGGGTCTCTGAAATGGGTTCTCAGCTGGATTCTGAGTCATGTAACAAAATAGGTTATCCATGATTTAGATCGAAGCCGGTATCACCTAGCTGAATTATTCACTTGGATCCCTAATCTTGGCTCCAAAAGACTTGCAAAAGTTAAATCCTTTGGCTGACATTAAGGAGATGCAGAGGTAATATAAAGGACGCCAGATTTGAAGTCATAAGGATTCCTGCTTTGCTGTGTATTGTCTGGGTGACCATGAGCCAGGCATTTCACTCACCTCCCTCATCTGTAAAACGAGGGCCTTGGGCTAAATGATCTCTACAGATCCTTCCGCTCTAAGTCCTAGGAATGTTAGGACAATACAATGCATCTTCAAAGGTAGTTCTTAAAAAAGAAGGGAAAACTGAGGCACCCAAAAGGCAGATTAGGGATAAGAAGTCAGGCCTCCCAAACAAAATGCACTTTTATAGTGTTCTCTCTTGCAATTATCTTACATGTTTGAGTTGATTAGGTTTGTCCTCCGATAGGTTGTTATTTCTTCCTGGTGATTTTGCTTGAGTCTAGGATTTGCCAACCCCAGATGGGTAGTGATATCCTTGTAAAAACCTCAGGATCCAGGCTTCTCATAAGCATGGATGTCAGTGGAAAAAGCTCATTATGCACCTACTTGTGTGTGGTAGTGGGTTAAAAAAAATAGCTTTACCTTTACTTTGCATCTTGAAATAGAAAAGGTTTCTCTTTAATGAGAAAGATAAAAATTAATCTGAGTTGCAGAAAGATATGTCTGCATAATGAATGCTCAAGGTGGCTATGAGTTACTCCCGTACACAAATCATTCATTGGGTGCTCAGTGTCTATTCCTCCTGTGAAGCATCAATTCATTCCTCTCTGCTACAGAAATAAGAAAAAGACTCAAGCCTTATACTTTAGAAGACTAGAAGCAAGAGGACAACCAGAAAACTATTGAAATAGTCCAGGTGAAAAGTGATGAGGGCCTGAATTAAGGTGAAGGCTTTGTGAATGGAGAAAAGAGGACACATATGAAAGATGTAATAAAGGTAGAAACAAATCAAGAAATAACAACAGGTTGGATATGAGGAATGAGTATAAGTGAGGGTTTGAGGATAACACCACGGTTGTAAGCTTGGGTGATTTGGAGGATGGTTGTGCCCATGACAATAATAGGAAAATTTGGAAGAGGGGAGGATTTGGGGGAAAAGACAATGAGTTCTGCTTTGGATAGGCTAGGTATGAGATACCTATGGGGCATCTAATTCAGGATGTACAACAGGTAGCTGTTGAGATTAAAGCTGCGTATAGATCTGGGAATCATCTGCACAGAGATGATAATTGGTTCCAATTGAGCTGATGAGATAACCAAGCAAAACAGTAGAGAGATAAAAGAGCATATGGTGCAAGACAAAGCCGTGGGAGACATTCACAGTTTGTGACCTTAATGAAGATTCAGTAAAGGAGACTGAGAAAGAGTAGTCAGATAGGTGGGAGAAGAATTAGGAAAAGAGCAGTGTCACAGAACTTGGAGAGGAGAGAATATCTAGAAGAGGAGAACGGGTAACATCAAAGGCTACAGAGAAGTCAGGAAGGATGAGGATTGATCAAGGCCATTAGATTTAGTAATGAAGAGGTCACTGGTACATTGGAGAGGGCAGTTTCAGTTGAATGGTGAGATTGAAAGCCAGAATGAAGAGGTTTAAGAAGAAAGTGAGAGGAGAGGAAGTGGAGGCACCAGATAGAGATGACTTTCTCAAGTTTAGCCACAAAGAGAAGGAGAGATAGAAGACACTAGTTAGCAGGGAATTTTTAGCAGAGAGGAATTTTTAAGAATAGAGGAGACAGGGACATATTTGTAGGCAACAGAGACAGAGCCCTAGCTAGGGGGAGACCAAAGGTGTAAGGATGATAGTGGGGGCAATTTATAGGAGAAAATAGAAGGGGATAGGAGCAAAAGTGCACAGAAGGGTTTGCTGTGGCAGGGAGAAGGAGAAGGTCTTCATAAGAAAGCAAAGGAGAAGAGTGAGGAAAGATGTCCAAGAGATAGGAGATAATGAGGGAGAGAGAAGAAGGAACTCTCAGTAAATGCTCTCGATTTTTCCAGGCCAGTACAAGGCAAGGGTTCCTACTCTGCTGCTCATTGCTTATGTGACCATGGACCAGGCATTTCAGTTCCCTCTGTTATCTGTAAAATGAGGGGCTTGGGCTAAATGATCTCTACAGACGCTTCTGCTCTAAGTGCCAGGAATGTTAGAACAATATAATGTGTCTTCAAAGGTAGTTCTTTAAAAAAGGAGGGAAAACTGATAGTAGGGGTAAGGAGTGCTGTGAGAAGCTTAAGGAGATGAAAAAAATTTAGAATAGTCCCTTTGATGAGTAAGATAGTGAATTGATTAAGGAGGCATTAAAAGCATTGCCATTAAAGTGAGGGCCCAAATGAAATTATGTCATGTGGAATTGTAATAGCCTCAATCAGCATGGTTTCAAGATTTTCCTCAGCTCTAGTTTTAGCCATTTAGCAGTGCCTGAATAGGAGTGAAGGAAGCAAATGGTAAGAATAATCCAAGTTTGGGCTATGCCAATGAGTGACTGCTGACAGAACAAGAAAGCAAGGGATTTTGGTGTGGGGAGCAGTAATAAACTCAAATAGAAACAGATCCCTGCAGGGCTGCATGCTGACTTAGAAACCCACAAATTAATATTATCTATGTTGTATCATATTTTTATATATTTAATCCAATATTTATATTTTAATCTGTAATCTTTGGGCTTTGAGTTTGACAGCTCAGGTGCAGAGGACAAATTGATCCAACAGCCAGTCAAGATAGAAAAGGAAGGAGAACCTAACAAGTTCAGTGATGGTCTGCAAAAAACCATGAGTAAGCTTGAAGGGATTAGAGGTCCTATTGAGGACAAAGAATAGGGTGAGGGGTCATGATAAAGGATTATGATCAGAGAAAAGAATTTCAGAATTCATGTACATGAAAATGCAACACTTTGGGTGTTCAAGAAGAGTATGACTATCTCTGTGTGTAGCTGGGGTGGAGTGGAGGAGGAGGTAATGGGAACTGAGTATATTGAATAACTGGGAAGTTAGGGTATCTGCATGATCATCAATATGTCTGTTGAAATTCTGCTACCATGAGGGCAGGAGCTGGACTGTGAGGCAAATGCTGAACTCAAGGAGGAAGGAAGGAGGTTGGTTTTTTAATGGGCACCAGGAACTGGTTGGGGTGACAAATTGGTTAGCATGAACCTCAAAGGAGCAGAGGTTCCTGAGTGGTGTTGGTGAAGAGAGATTCTGAAAGTGGCAATGAAGAGCAAGGAGTAGTCTGACTCCCTTATCATAAGCAGTGAATCAAGGAGGCAGGATATGAATCAAACTGAAAGCAATGCTGGAAAGGGTAGAAAGGGATGAACTGCTATCAGAAGGGATTCAGGCCTCAGCAAGTGCCAGCAGATGGAAGGAGAGAGAAAGGAAAGGTATGAAATGAAAGGAAGTTTATTGATGCCAGACCAGGCATTCCAGATGAAATGAGGTGGAAGTGGAAGACAGGAGCAGATCTGGAATAGAACATTAGCAGGTCAGGGTTGGGGGCAATGAGAATAAAGGAGTGGGCAGCTTCGATGAAGAATGAGGTTTGTACATCTGCAACTAGGGTTCAGAATTACTGAGGTGGAGTGTATATGAGAGAGTAGAAGGAAACCAACCATGTAGGAATGAGTATAGCCAGAGTTTCAGCCAGTTGGGATCTGGCACTGATGAAAGCTCTGGGTGGTGGCCAGGAAGCAGATGGTTTTTGCTTATCCTCAAGCCTCCTTCATCCCATTCCTTTCTTTTGTTGTCCTCATCCTCCCTGTTACAGCTCCCCTACTCCTCAAAAACTTTTATGTCTTCATTATGAGAACTCTGGCTACCCTGAACATTTCTCTACATTTCTAACTCCCTCTGCCATATCCTAGGTAAACATATTAATCCTACGTCCATACCCCTAGAAGCTTACTGGGTACAATTATAGCATGTTAGTGGTAGAAGAACATTAGAATTCATCTAGTCTAATCCATTCATTTTATATACGAGGAAACTGAGGGAAAAAAATTAAAGTGATTTGCCCAAAGTTGAACTCTTAATGTGTCAAAGTTGGGACTAATCTCCCAATTTCAGACCAAGATGCTTTTCCTTATATGCATCCATAACAACCTGGCTCATCTGATAAACCACTGTATGCCACTTTGAGAAGGGGTGCTAATGATTTAATGACAACTTTCTCAGGGAACATATACATATTTTAACAGCTGACTTTCAGAAAAAATGCCTTAATCAGAGATAGCATTTCCTCTTAGACATCAATCATGGGAATTTTGAGGGTGAAGATCATAATATTTATATTAAGGAGGCCTTCTCAGGGATACCTAAATCACATTTCCAGATGGTCACCTACTCTGCCTACTCACAAGGGAAACAGTGGTATCATTTGATTCCCTAGCATCAGTGACCCTAATAAAAAAAAAAGGACTTTCCCCCATCTCTCCAGTAAATTCTGCATATTCTTTACAGAGCATGTAAATTATGGTGGATGGATGGAGGCTGAGAGAAGAGGTAATAGTGTTCTCTCTTGAGAGTGGGAACTCATGTGGTTGGTAGGTATTCTAGAGTCTAGACTTCAGGGACTCACTTTATGAATGTGGCCAAGTAATTTCAGGTCTTTTTCAACTTGCCAGTCCCTAAAAGAATGTAACACTAATGTTATTTTTTGTCATTATATTTGAATTTATTTTAGACTTAAATACAAAATAAGAAAAGGAAAAAAATTGCAGAAGATTCAACATAAAGCAATACATTTCCATTTGAAGAAAACTTATATAATGAATACTATACATTATTTTCAAAGCTGTCCATCTTTTCTTTGCTTTCATGTATGTTTTATTTTGTCCTCTGCTGTACACTTTTTACTTATTTTTCTCCCTTCTTCTCCCCACTACCTTGCCAGGCTACAATTAAGTGTGGATATACACATGTGTATAATGTGTATATGTGTATTAACATATGTATATGCACACATATACAAATATATATGCATTATATACATACATATACATAGATGTCCATAAACACACACAGACATACACTCAAATTCATATATGTAAGACTGTAGTATGCTTATTTCCACTTGTCATCTGTTTCTCGGAAGGCGGAAAGCATCATTCTTCATAAGGTCCATGTCTTTCCATCTTTTTCTAAATATATCAGCTCATCATTTCCTACACCACCACAATATTCTGACGCAATTACATTCTACCTGGGAGATTGTCCATGAGAGTTTTTCCCCCAATTTTTCTGCATTCCCTTTATTACTGGTTTTATTTATACAGGAAATTTTAAATTTAAAATAATCAATATTATTTATACTTCAACACTGCTCTACCTTATAATATGGTTTCAGGTCTGATACTATCGAATCAAGTTCTTTTACATCTCTTTCCCCTAGTTTTTTTGAAGTTCCTGACCCTCCACTCTTCTAAATGAACCCTGTTATTGTTTTCTAACTCAGTAAGATAATGTTTTTTTTAGTAATTTCATTAGGGTGGTATACATAAATAGATTAGTTAGGTAAAATTATCTTTTTGATTATATTAGCTTTAGCTACCCATGCACAATAAATATTACTTCAATTATTTATATTTAACATTGTATAAAAAGTGTTTTGTGTTTATAGTCATATAGTTCCTATGTCTGTTTGGCAGGTATACACTCATTTTTTTTTAATACTGTCTCATTATTTTATATGTTCTAAAATATTGATTAATATGGCTGACACATAGTGTAGTTTCCCTTTTTTTTCCTTTTGATTAAATCTGATTTTAGTTTTAACTTTGTCTGAGATCATGATTACTATCCCTGCTTTTTTGCATAATAAATTCTATTTCTGACCTTTATTTTATGTTTGTGTGTATCTCTCATTTTTATAGCATTTCCTAAAAGCAACTTATTGTTGAATTCAAATTTTTAATTTATTATTTTCCATTTTATGGGTAAATTTATCCCATTCACATTCTAAACTATAAGTATTTGTTGCATATTTTCCTCTTTCCTATTTTCCTCACTATCCTCGTGCTATTCCTATGCTTCCTAACTCCTCTACTTTGTTTCTACCCACTACCTTGTCCTCCTATTCTTTAATCTATCTCCCTCCAAGAATCCCTCTCTTATCCTCTCCCTCCACCCTATCCCCTTACCTTCTTATTTCTTTCTGAATTTAGAAGATTTGTATACCCTTCTAAATATATATGTTGTTCCCTTTTTATCCCATTCCCATTAATCTACACACTCTTCTATACCCTCGCTTATCCTATTCCCTATCCCTCTATTATCCTTTTCTCCCTCCCTATCCCCTGGCCCTCTTATTTCTTTCTGAATTTAGAAGAGGCAATACTATTATTAAGCCTAATGAGGAAGTGATGAAAGATTTAATCCATAAAAATCCTGTTCCCACCCCCTTTTGGAACTAGATAAAGTGGGAGATTCTAGTGCCAGGATCTCTGTGAATGGTGTAGAAAAACAGGATGAGCAATGAATTTTGCACTGGGACCATGAAGACGTAAAAAATGTCTCATTGCATAAGACCCAAGTAGTTCTGCTCAGCATTCCTTCTCTGAGGTGTTTCATGGGAGGTGAGGGTCATTAAATCATTCATGCAACAAAGATTTGTTAAGTAGGGGAGAAGCAAAGATAAATAAAATGGAGATTGTGCTTTTAAGGATGTTATTCTCATACAAAGTGTAACTACCTAGTTAAATTTTTGATGCTTATAGCTACATTTATGGTTTTGCAGTATATTTTCAACATCTTGCTTAATCTGCTCAGTTCTTAGTATTTTAGTTAACTGAAACAATTATCCAGCAAGGTTCCTAGTAGGACTTATTCAGCTGATTCCCTATTCTAGCTAATTGAATCTATGCAGCGTGGACTGGAGTGGTCATGATAGACATGTAAGGTCATTGTATAATTGTTTTTACTTAAAATTTTAGATCCCTAACAGTGATATTTGATTCTTTTTGCTATTGATCACTACAGCTATGTTCTTCAAACATTCTTAGTCCCCCTCAACAGCCCATTATGGAAGAATTCACTATTTGGTAAAAATTATTGAAAAAACTGGAAAGCAGTCTGACAGAAATTGGGTATAGACCAATATCTTACACCATTTACCAAGATACAATCAAAATAGATACAAAACCTATATATAGAGATATCATGAGTAAATTAGAAGAACATGAAACATATTGCCTATCAGACTTATGGATAAGAGAAGAATTTATGAACAAACAAGAGATAGAGAGCATTGTGAGACATAAAATAGATAATTTTGATTACATTAAGTTAAAAAATCTTTGTATAAATAAAACCAATGTAGACAAGATTAAAAGGAAAGCAGAAAATTGGGGAGGGGAATTTTATAGACAGTTTCTTGGATAAAGGTCTCATATCTTGAATATATAGAGAACTTTATCAAATTTATAAGAGTGAGTATTATCTTCCAAGTAATAAATGGTCAAAGGATATGAACAGGCAGTTTTTCAATGAATAAATCAAAGCTATCTGTGTCATGTGAAAAAATGCTCCGAATAATTATTGATTAGAGAATACAAATTAAAACAACTTTGTGATATCATCTCACACCTATCAGATGGCTAAAATGATAGAAGGGGGAAATGACAAATGTCAGAGGGGGATGTGGAAAAATTGGGACACTAATACACTGTTGGTGGGACTGCGAACTGATCCCACCATTTTGGGAGAGCAATCTGGAATCATGCTCAAAGAGTTATAAGAGTGTGTATACCTGTTGGCACATCAATACTACTATTAGGTCTGTTTCCCAAGGTGATCAGGGAAAAAGGAAAAGAACCTATATGTTCTAAAATATTTATAGCAGCTATCTTTGTGGAGGGGCAAAGAACTGGAAATATAGGGGATGCCCAACAGTTGGGGAATAGCTAAATAAATTGTGGTATATGATTGTGATGGAATCCTACTGTGTTGTAAGAAATGATGAACAGGTTGATTTTAGAAAAAACATGGATTCTTGCAAGAACTGATGCTGATTGAAGTGAGGAGAACCAAGAAAATGTTGTCTTCAGTAGCAGCAATATTGTTTGAAGAATAACTGTGAATAATTAAGTTATTCTGTGTATTATAAATACTCCAATCAACTACAGAAGAACCTATGAAGGAAGATGCTATCCATCTCCAGAGAAAGAATTCATAAATAGAAGTATGCATAGTATGGTTTTACACACACACACACACACACACACACACACACACACACATACACACATGTGTGTATCTATATCTATCTGTCTGTCTGTCTGTCTGTCTATCTATGTCTGTCTGTCTGTCTGTCTATCTATCTATCTATCTATCTATCTATCTATCTATCTATCTATCATTTCTCCCTCTCTCTTTGTTAAATGGTGGTCTTCTGTAGTGCCAGATAGGGAGAGAAGGAGAGACAGAGACAATTTAGAACTTAAAATTTATTTTAAAAAATCACATACACTATCAGACTTGACCGATAGGTTGATTAATTTTCCTGAACTGCATTTCTTCTTTCTTTTTATTCTTTCTTGTAAAGGATTGTTCACTGGCTAGAAGAGTGGGGAGAGATGCATTGGGAAATTTGTAAAAACAAGAGATATCAATAAAAAGTTTTAAAACGCAAAAAAAAAACCCTACCCTGAAACAACCCATTATGAATTTGTCACACAGAAACTCATCTAAAGCTTTTTGGAACCTACTCAAATATCCATCTTGTACAACAAATGAACACCATAAGGTTATCACACACCTTTTATGTGGGGGAAGACTTCTTCACCCTCCATTTTTCTCTTTAAAGTTAATGGGTGCACCAACCCGTTTTATAAACCCCAGCCATATCCTCTCTTACTCTTCTTCTTTGGAGACTGGAGCTTTGATGTTTCTAGTCTGTCTTTAATCATGTTCCTGTCCTCATTGTCCAGAGTTTTCAGTTTCCTTCTTTTTTACCTCTTCCATTTCCTTCATCTTTTTCTAAGCACAGTAGATAGAAATGCAGAGTGTTGCTGGTGAACTTTCTTTTGGCATTTTACACAAGGGTAATTTTTTACATTTGTGATTCCCATCTATGAGAAAGGCTCCAGGGGAGATCCTAGGAATAATACACTGGCTAGACTAACTTTCCTGCTAAGACAGCTACTGGAAATTTTTTTTTGCTTTTTTTTTAATATAAATTTATTTATTTTTAGTTTTCAACATTCACTCCCACAAGTTTTTGAATTCCAAATTTTCACCCCGTCTCACCCCTCCCCCCCACCCCAAGATGGCATGCATTCTGAATATCCCTTCCCCTAGTCTGTCCTCTCTTCTATCTCTCTCCCCTTCTCTTATCCCCTTCCCCTTCTATTTTCCTGTAGGGCAGGATAGACTTCTGTACCCCATTTCCTGTATTTCTTATTTCGCAGTAGTATGTGAAAACTTTTTTTTAACATGTTTTTAAAACTTTAGGTTTCAAATTTTCTGTCTTTCTCCCTCCCCCCCCACCCTCATTGAAAAGGTAAGCAACTCAATATAGGTTGTACCTGTGCAGTTATGCAAAACACGTCCATAGTACACATGTTGTGAAAACCTAACTCTATTTCCCTTAATCCTATCCTGCCCTCCCCTTTATTCTATTCTTTCTTTTGACCCTGTCCCTCCTCAGAAGTATTTGTTTCTGATTACCCCCTTTCCCAATCTGCCCTCCTCTCTATCATCCCCCTGCTCTCTTGTCCCCTTTACCCCCTATTTTCCTGTAGGGTAAGACAGATTGGAAATTCTTTTAAAATTTATTTATTACTGGGGCAGTGAGGTGGTGCAATGAATAGAGCTCTGGCCTTGGAGTCAGGAGAACCTGAGTTCAAATCCAGCCTCAGACACTTGACACTGGCTGTGTGACCCCAGGCAAGTCACTTAACCCCAGGCAAATTACTTAATCCCAATTGCCTCACTAAAAAGCAAAAATAATTTTTTTTATTTCTTTTTAATTTATGAAATAAAACAAGCATTTCCATAACATAGTAGAATAAAAAAGATGATTGTACATGAAACTGCAACTCCATTATGTACACCTTGCCATTCCTTTTAAATATATAATAAAATTATCACGTAAACTTCTTTTTTTCCCTTTTTTTTCTTGATGGCTACCATAAGACACAAATATGTATATATATGCAAAATCATTCTATACATATTTCTATTTATCAGTTCTTTCTCTGGATCCAGATTGTGTCTTCCTTCTTATGTCCTTTGTAGTTAATTTGGGTATTTATAATAGCTACCGGAAATTCTAATAAATTAGGTTGACTATACTTTAAAGATTCAGGTAAAGATTTTCACAGCAGCATTACGTATATATGTAAAAAACCAAAAAACTGGGTATAACCTAAATGCCCAACAACAAAAGAATGACTAAATAAATTGTGGTATATTAATGTAATGGAATATTATAATGTAATTAAGATCAATAAGTAGGAGGAATATGAAAAAGTCAAGAAACACCTTTGTGTAATAATATAAAAACAAAAATAAAGAATGGATTCTATACTACAATCATATGAGGGAAGAGTGAGAGAATGAATTGGCAAAGAATCATGATGGGACTTAGAGGAAAGGATGATATTTTATGTATTGACCTTGATTGACAGGAATGTAAATAAATACTATACAAGTTTGATTGATTTTTTTTTATTGGGAAGGAGAAAAGGAACAAGTATTTATATAGTGCCTACTATGTACTAAGCATATCATTTTGCGAAGCACTTTTTACAAATATTAGCTCATCTGATCCTCATAACAATCTTGTGAGGTAGGTATTAGTATCCCCATTTTGTGATTAAATAAACTGAGGTAAACAGAGGTTTAAGTAACTTGCCTAGGGTCACACAGCTAGTAAATGTCTGAGGCCAGATTTTAAATCAGTACTTTTAAAAATTGACGTTCAATATTAGGCTTTTTATAAAGCACTTAATTAAAAAATAATTTAATAAATTATGTAGTAAAACATTTGATAAAAAAGTTAGAAGCTATCTCCTTTATGTTTGTGAGCATACCTTTAGCACTATGGTCATCAAGGGGCCCCTGCTGACTTTCTAGTTGGCTTCCTTTCTTTGATCTTCTTACCTTTTTTTTTAAATTTAATTTTTTTTAAGGCAACGGGGTTAAGTGACTTGCCCAGGGTCACATAGCTAGTAAGTGTCATGTGTCTGAGGCCAGATTTGAACTCAGGTCTTCTTGACTCCAGGGCCAGTCCTCTATCCACTGTGCTACCTAGCTAACCCTTGATCTTCTTATCTTAAGAACATCCCTTACTTCTGGCTTCAGAGTCTCTTGAATAGACCAAGGACATGGTACTGAGAGCTCAAAGAGATACTAGCATCACCTCGTGCCACCCTTTCATTCACCAGGTGAATAAGCTGAATAAACCTCATAGAGATGAAATCGCTTGCTCAAATTAGTGACACAGAGTATAAAACAGTCCTTGATCTCAAGGAACTAAAAGTCTAGTTGGGGAACACAAGGAATAAAAGGAAAAAAGAAAGCTAACAACATAAGGCACTGCATGGGATCATAGCATCATAAATTCAGACCTGTAAGGGACCTCAGAGGTCACCTAGTTGAACCCCCTGATTTTATTGATGAGGAAACCAGTAAACAGAAAGGTTAAGAGACTTGTCCAAAATCATATATTAGTAAATGACAGAATCAGATTCCAAACTCATGTTACCTGACTCCAACGACCATAGTAAGGTACTGCTAGCAATGAGGATGCAGTGGATAGAACACCAGGCCCAGAGACAGGAAGACTTACGTTCAAATCTGACCTCAGACATTTACTAGTTGTGTGACCCTGGGTAAGTCACTTAACTCTGTTTGTCTCAGTTTCCTCACTGAGCTAGAGAAAGAAACGGCAAACCCCTCTAGCATCTTTGCCAAGAAAATTCAAAATGGGTTCACAAAGAGTCACAGATGACTAAGAAATGACTGACCAGCAGCAAAGCAAGGAAGGCTACTGATAGTAAATACCTCTTTGCTTCTTCCTCATCATTGTTTGCCAAGGTTCACCTTCCATATTTCCCTATTTCTACCTTCCATCTTCCCAGTTTCCCTAAAATATAGTACACAAGGAGGCATTTTGGAATCAGAAAAATATGCCTTCAAATCCCTTTTCTAACACTTTCTAGCTGTGTGACCTTGAGTAAGTCATTAAACCTCTGTGAATCTCAGCTTTCTCATCCATAAAATGCAATGGAATGGATTACAGGTCTTCTAAAGATCCCTTCCAGCTCTACACTTATGACTTTAGGTCTTACAATCTTAATGGAAAAAAGGAATGGAAATTAAAGAATAGGGGAATTTGGGGCAGAAGGATGAACTATATGCTTCAAAGACAGTAAAATGTAAGCTCCTTGAGGGCAGGGACTTTTTCACTTTTTCACAGTAGGGTCTTAATAAAGGCTTGTTGACTAATCAACTAACGGACAGAAAAACACTTGAATCCAAGACTCATCCCTTCAGTTCCTATAGGTTGGAAGGTCCCAGAGAGTATGCACCCTGTACATTGTCTCAGCTGCTGCCACTGAGGATGAGGATGAAGAGGAGAAAAAAGGAGACTTGAAACAAAACAAAAGATTTTCAGGGTTTAGAAATAGAATTTCTATTCCACTTCAGCACCAGATCACACGGTTGGCTGGCACAGACTGAGGGGATGGAATTTATAGACAGGAAATATTCCATTTCAAATCTGTGAAGCCAAAATGGGTGGAAACGAAGGGCTGCTGTGAGGATTAAGGAGAATCCAGTGTGGTGGAAAGAACCCTGCCTCTGGAGGCAGAGGAAGGGATTTGGAATCTGGCTCTGCTCTTTATTACCAGTATGACTTTGGGCAAGTCACCTTTCTTCTCTGGCTCAGGCTTGGGGCCCCCACTTTCCTCACCTACGAAGTGAGAGGTTCAAGCCAGATGATTTTTAAAATCCTTTGTATCTCTAAATGAGCCTCTGTCCTCAAGAAACTTCTAGCCTTGTCCTCAAGAAACTTGAGTTAAGAAGACTTGCACCCAAAGCAACTGGAAAATATGTTTGCTTTTGCAGTCACCTATCAGCAAGTACAGACACCTATGTTATGACTTCCTATTTTTATTAGAATTTGTGACTGAAAAAGGAAGTGGGGTCAGGAAACTGCAAACTACTGTACAAATAACAGTCACAGAAAACTACAAAAAGGAAAAAATGGATGTGATTTCAGGTAATGGAAAAACTGGGACTTGGAGAATGGAGAAAGAATGGAAAAACCAAAAGAGGGTAGTAAACTAAATTTGTTCTTTAAAAGGAAAATTGAATACACATATATAGCACACATATACACACATGCATGCATGAATATAAATACACACTAGAAGTACAGCTAAAGAATCAAAGACAATGGCAGTAGGGGAAAGGAAAGACAGGCAGGAGGAGGCTGAGCAGGGAGACCAGGACTTTAGTGGGCTCTGCCAAAACAAGCTTTCATGACAGAAGGTAAGGGTTGGAATGAATTTGAGAACTTATAAAGTCTAACTTTTGATCGTGTGCAGGAATCCCTTCTACAATATTTTTGATAAATAGTCAACCCATTTGTTTAGTTGGATAGTGTTTGGTCACACTATCAGTGATGGAGAACTCAGTACCTCTCAAGATAGCCTGTTTTGTTCTGTGAGATAGCTCTTCCTTATATTGAATCATATTCTGCCTCTTTATTACTCCCCTATAAACTCCCTAAGTTTTCCTCTCTGGGGCAACACAGGAAATTTCTAATCTAGATAACAGATCTTAACATATTTAAAAATAGTTATCAGGTCTCCCTTAAGTCTTCTTTTCTCTAGGATAAACATTCATCCATTCATCTACCCATCCATCTATATTCATCCATCCATCCATCCATCCATCCATCCATCTACCCATCCATCCATCCATCTACCCATCCATCCATCCATCCATCCCTCCATCTATTCACCCACCCATCCATCCACCCATCCATCCATCCATGCTTGCATTCTTAAGTGACATTCTCACTAGAGAGTATTTTTGAAGGTGGCAAAGGTCAGGGAAATAGTCTTTCAACTATTCAGTTGCTGCTAGAACCTCTGTATCCCAGCAAAGAGCCTGCAAGAAGGCTTAAGAAGTTGAAAGGCCAGACAGAAAGCTTTTGTTCTCAAGCTGCAGTTATTAACTTGGAGTCCATAGACCTCTGTCGATAGATTTTGGGGTAGGATAGGATGGGGAAAAGGGGTTGGTCTGTGAACTTGGATCAGAAAAAAACACTTAGATTTTTATTTCAACATGACTATTTTATTTCTTTTGTAATTCTTAACTCTTTTATTTTGTGTATTTAAAAACATTATTCTGAGAAGTAGTCTATAGGCTTCATTAGACTGCCACTTAAAAGATCCCTTAAGGGGTTCACATCTTAAGAAAAACATTAAGAACCCCTGCTCTAGAGCAACCAGGAACCAAGAACACCTGGGACTAAAAAGCAATACTTCAGCATTTTACTTAAAAATTCTAGCAAAAATCTGGGATTAAATACCTTTGTTTAAAGAAATAATCATGTAAAGAAAAAGCCTCTGGGCTGTTATGAGAGTTAATCTCAAGGCCTAGCTCCTGTGTTTTTTTCCCTCCTTCCTAGAGGCTTTTGTGACTACATCAGCACCAACTCCTCCTCCACCCCCGCTGAATTTTTTGCCTGTAGAAACCATGGTACTAATGATCTGAAACATCCATGTACCCTTCCTGTTTTCATAGGCTGGATTCATATTTCACCTTTTAAACGTGCATGTCTTTTCTCCCAGGGATGGTTTTTAGGCATCACTGGTTTCATCCCAGCCCCCAAGCCAAAGCTTAGTCCAGCTCTGTGCAGGTACTCGATAGATATTTGCTGAGTGAATGTTGAACATATTTGAAAGTAAAGCCCAGACCACAACATCTGTAAGGAGCAAAGAAGTGAATGGGCAGAGAAAACTTGTGGGTTGTTACAAAGGGAGAACAGAGAGCCAATCAGGAGTCAGGTTTCACCTGGAAAGGGGCCAGGATTCACGAGGTTAATTCTGGGTTGGGTTATTTATTTTCTCATTTTTTTCCTCCCTGTGCAGACTATAACTGTAATTGTGGTTTGTTATTTTAATTTTCTGGAGGGCAAAACTAGACGCCTTAGAGGCAATCAAAGTCATTACATATTAAGAAAATGGAAAAAAAAAAAAAGAATGGCATGGACTGACGTAATGTGTTTTGGCTGCTTTTAACTTTGATATTACAAATCAAGTTCTAATTGAATAAAACTTGTATGAGGATTAAAGAGCAAAACTTGGGTCTCACCAGTGTGTGAAAGGAAGTGGTAACTAGGCTATGGCAGCAGTGGATGGCTCAGCATACTCACCTGGGCAGATTATCACCCCTCCCTGTCTCCTTGTCTTATCCTCCACGTTTTCCCATAAATTCTCCCTTGGAGGTCCACCTGATCTCCATTCTAGTTCTTCTACTTTTTTGGGCAGAGTTACTAGACTGGTTTGCCATTTCCTTCTCCAACTCAATTTACAGCTGAGGAAACTGAGGCAGTCAGAGGTGAAGTGACTTGTCCAGGGTCACACAGCTAGTAAGTGTCTGAGGCCAGATTTGAACATAGGTCTTTGTAACTCCAGGCCATGCCACTAGCATGGTAATAATACTTACCCTATATTGCTTACTTTCTTTTTTTTTCTTTTTTAAATCTTTTTAAAAAAAAATTTTTTTAGGCAATTGGGGTTGAGTGACTTGCCCAAGGTCACACAGCTAGTAAGTGTCAAGTGTTTGGTCTGAGGCCAAATTTGAACTCAGGTCCTCCTGACTTCAGGGCCTGTGCTCTATCCACTGTGCCACCTAGCTGCCCCCCTATATTACTTTCAATGTTGTTGTGAAGGAAACATCTTAAAAACAGCAAAAAAAAATTAAAAACATTTTAAAAACTATAAAAATGTTTGTTGATATTTAACTTCTTTTCCTCAGATTGAGCCCTTTCCTGCCTGGGCCTGTAGTACTAGACAAAATAAAAATAATTACATTGAGAAGGAGTCTTAGAGGTGAACCTGCCATGCAGGGTTGCTGTAAGGATCAAATGAGATATTTGTTTAAAAAAAAAAAAGCACTTGCTACAATGGCATGGCACATAGTAGGAGCTACATAAATGTTTATTCTCTTCCTCTTTCCATCTCCATTTTACAGATGAGGAAACTGAGACTCAGAGATGTTAAGTGGGTACTTAATATTAGAATTAGGACTCAAATTCATGTTTTCTGATCCCAGGTCCAATGCTTCTACTCCCAACAGTGTTAACTAACTGAGCCTTGGTCCTTCTCACTTCAAATCCAAGGCTCTATATCTGATTCCAACTGGTCCTCTCTCCCATCATGCTGCCTAACTCCTTCTAGACATATATAGCACATCTTTTCCTTCTTTAAACGTTTACTCATATCCTCCTGCTAATACAGAAGTAGCTGATGCCTCAGTGGACAGAGAACTGGGCCTGGATCAGGAAGACCTGAGTTCAAATCCAGACTCAGATAGTTACTAACTGTATAAACCTGGATAAGTCACTTAATCTCTGTTTCCTCAATTGTAAAAGTGAGGGTCGTAACAGCACCTATCTCACCGGGATGTTGCGAGGATCAAATGAGATAATATTTGTAAAGTGCTTAGTCTAGTGCTTGGCACAAAGTAAGCACCTAATAAATGCTTATTTCCTTTCCACGGTAATTCTCTTATCCTTCAATCCCTGACCCACTATATGAATACTTATGGAAGGGGTGGGGAACATGTGGCCCTCTAGGTCCAAGGTTTGGATGCAGTCAAAGGGCTGCAGTTGAGGACTTCGAAGGCCACGTGTGGCCTCACTTGGCCTAGAGGCCACAGGATCTCCACCCCAGGTCTATGGCATTGTCTTACCTGTCTGCACACAGTAGTTTTTTATAAATGTTTAATGAACGAATGAAAGAGAACACACAGGTGGTAGCTGATATAGGACTTTGCAGGTAAAGGTCACACATTATCCAGAAGATGATCTGGAGTGAGACAGTAGAAGTGGTAGATTGGGGGATGGCTTTTAGCTATTACATACAAGATATTATAGAGAGGAGGGAGACTGGGAGCTAGCAAGAACAAAGATAGGGAAGTCCAGGCAAAGAATGAGCAGGGCTATCATAGAAAGGAACCATTTCTGAGATGTGTTTCTGAAGAAGAAGCATGGTGGACTTGGTACCTGTCTGATGCAGGGAGCAAAAGACAGAGAGGCAGCTAAGATTACCTTGAAGCTGTGGTCCTCACTATCGAAGAGGCCATGAATGAATGAATAAATGAAAAACATTTATTAAGCACTTACTTCATACCAGGCACTGTGCTAAGTGCTAGAAATACAAACACAAATGTTATAGAATCCCTGCCCTCAAGGAGCTTAATTTTAATGGGGAAAGGGAGAAAGGGAGGAAGAAGAGGAAGGGAAGGGGAGGAGAAGAAACAGGGAAAGGAAGAAGAGAGAGCAGGAGGAGAAAAGGGAGGAAGAGTCAGAGAGGTGGAGGTGGTAAGAAGGAATATGGGCAGCAAGGAAGTCTCAAAAGCAGTCCAAGGCAGGACTAATATTTGACCTTCTTACTCATGCCTTAACCTATTTGGTGAAACATGTATCCTAAAAAAATACAATTTGCTACACGCCTAATTCAAGTGAAAAATTTTTTCAATGGAAATAATGATATGGTATGGTTTAGTCACTATGGCTCATATTTATGATGGGTATTAAGTAGTTGCTTTGCTTAGGGTAGCTGAACAAAAGTCCTGGGCTGGCTAAACTGAATGAAGGAAGCTGAGCGTCAGTAGAAAGAGGCGCTGGGTAAAGTGGGAGGAAGTGGTGTGTTTCCATTGTGACGGGCAAGTGCAGCCGAGAAACTGAGTGAAAAACAAGGTGGTTTGAGGAACAGCTTGTGTGTCATTGGCATTTCCCTATTATGTTTATGAGACAAGGTGGGAATGCAAGAGTCCCAGGTTACCTGAATCTCTGCTTTTACAAGAATCAAGAAGCCCCCAATGGAACAAGAGAGCACTATGATAAACACCCGTCATGGAGCTACCAAAGGGGCTGGATAAACATGAGCCTGGCAGCCTGAGGAATGAAAGCACAGGAAAGGAGCTCAGGAGGGCAAAAGATGGAGAAAAGAGGTGTCTAAGAAATGCAGACAGTAGAGAGAGTGCCAGAGTCATAGACCTTTATAAAGAAGATGGGTTCAGATCCTGCTCCTGTCACTTGCTGCCTGTGTGATCTTGGGAAAATTCATTAAGCTCTTTGAGCCATGGTTCTCTCATCTGTGAAATGAGAGGGTTGGACTAAATGGTCTTCTAGTCTGGAAGGTTCTAAATCTAAGATCTTATGAAGGATCCTTAGAGATCACAGGATTATAATACCACGAATGCAGAGCTAGAAAGGACCTTGGAGACCATTTACTCCAATATATGGGGAAATTCAGTCCTTGAGAAAGGAAGTGATTTGCCCAAAGCCATATAGGTAGTTAGTGGCAGAGCTGGGACACTTATGGTTTTTGTTTTGTTTTTTTAGGCTAGGCAATGGGGTTAATTGACTTGCCCAGGGTCACACAGCTAGTTAGTGTTATGTGTCTGAGGTCAGATTTGAACTCAGGACCTCCTGAGCACCAGGGCCGGTGCTCTATCCACTGCACCACCTAGCTGGCCCACTTATGTCTTTAGACTGCTATTCTAGTGTGGTTTTTCCACTGTATAATTTTACTCATTCAACAGCTGTGAATAGGCTTCTACATGAGTGAGTACCATAAGCATTGCTATGAATGTTGGTTAACAGTAAACTTTCAGAAGATTCCTTAAAGTGCCATTGATACCTGTCAAATACCGTAGAACTTCATTATAACATGACTCTGTCTTACCTGATTTTGCATATACTTCAATATTTCCCAAAGCTTATAGTTTCATCAGCGTGGGCAATGCAAATTATGTCCCTTCCCCACCTTATCAGATGAGCCTCATGTCTTCAGAGAAGCCCCACAGTGCAGTAGATGAAGCATTGGATTTGGCTTTAGGGAGACTTGGGGTCAAATCCCACTATGGACTCTTACCAGCTATGTGACCCTTACAAGGGTGATCTGCTTACCCTCTTAGTTTCCTCTTTTTAAAGACAAGGATGTAGGATTTGATAACTTCTAAGGCGCCTTTCAGCTCTAAATCTATGATTCTATGACTTGATGATCTTGAAAATCTTTTTCTTTTTTTAAATTAATTTTTCTTTTTTCAAGTAACAAGAATTTATTTTCTCTTCTGCCTTTCTCCCCTCCCCACCACTTCTTCCCCCACTAAAAAAAAATACAACAAAAACAAAACCTTTTTTTTTTAAACAAATATGCATAGTTAAGCAAAACAAATTCCCAAATTGGCAATTTCCAAAAAAAATATATCTTTCATTCTTTACCTTGAGGCCATCACCTCTGCCTCCAAGAAGCAGCCACACCTGAGTAAACCATCTCAACAGATGAGTTAACCCAGGTTGAGGGTAACTGACAGGCCTCAAACCCATTGGTGTGAAGACTTCCCCCAATGGAGTGGCTGAATGAGAAAAATTTGTTCCAATGGCCTCAAGAGAGGCTGAAGTAGGCACTGTGAAGCACTTAGAGCTTGGTCAAACATTGAAGACTCTGAGGTAATCCACTGTATCCCAGGCCATCACCAGTCGTCCTGACTTTCGTCATACCACTGGACTTCAATTACTGTGGAAGAAAGAGTGAGGCTGACAACTTTGTGCAACTCTGCCTCACTTGAATCCAATTCAAGCAAGTCTCTGAACTTGACTGAATGAGGCATTAGAGCAAAGGATAAACATTGGCTTATTGATATCATGGAGCTGTGTACCCAGCAATGAAACGCCCTGATGCTACCCAGGGCTGTAGGCCAGAATTTTGTACTGATGACATCCAAGCCGGTATGAGCAAGTCAAGACATCACTTGTAATGTTATTGGTCTTTTTCAAAAATGAAGGATAAATAACAACAACAGCAGCGGGCTTCATCATTGGTTCTCTGGAATCATGGTGTGTCATTACATTGACTAGAAGCTTTAATAGTGTTTTTGTTATGGTTATCAATTGTCCTGATTTTGCTCACTGTAAGGTCTTTTCCAACTCTGTCTTTGGTCTAGAAAAGGGTGTTAGAGATCATAGGACTATAGGGAAAAGCTGGAAGAAGTCTCAGAGGCCATTCAGTCCTATCCTTTCACTTTACAAATGAGAAAACTGAGGCTTAGAGAGGTTAGCCCAAGGTTACTCAAGTAGTAAATGGGACATCTCCTCAGATGATGGATATGTAAGCCTGTACTGAAAATCTTTCTAGCTTGGTAGGCTCTCCCTGCCCAAGTTTGTATTCCACTGACCCAGCCTTTGAGACTCTGGGGTCACCTTCAGGCCATGATGAGGCATCATAGTAGGATTTTTGTGGAAGTATTTGCATGAATCATGTTTCCACCACATAGTATAGTAATGTGATAAACACCTTTACATGGCTAGCCCTTGATGCTAATATTGTAGGTGGGTTTTCTCACTGAATGTACAAGGGATCTCCAATAATAAAAACTACCCAGAATCCAATTCAGGTGAATGAATCCCACCACAAAAACAGTTTCTACTTCAGCAAGCAAAAGGAAGGTAAAGATGAGGTTGGTGTAAGAGTCATTCCCAAAATGAATAGTCCACTGAAACAGACAACCTACACCACTGAGGAGCTGGGGCTGGCTTCTTCCTTCCTGGGCTTCAAGCCTGCCTCCATGCTCCTATTCACAGTAGCTGGGGAAAAAAAGGAGAAAAAAAAAATCTGTTCTGAAATAATCCATTTTAGGTTTATTTTTACATTGAAAAGGGAATGGGCTTGCAGTCCAGGACCAAAGGAAAGCAAATTGGAGGAAAGACTAGAAAAATTATATTGATATTTTATTATATTTTTAATTATATTTTAATTATATTTTTAAATGGGGAAAATCAGACTAGAAAGACGTACTGTCAGGGCACCCGTCTAGCCTCAATGTTCCATCTACCCAGTTAGGTCTCAATCAAATAGCAAAACAATGGGAGAAACTCTCCTTCTACTCCCCCCCACCCCAGTTCAACAAAGCAGTTTACTGGAAATTTTTAAAATAAACTGTCGGAAGTAAAAACAAAGAGCGATTTTGAAACTGTCTTCTCACCATCTAATGTGGTTTTCCGAGAACTCTGTCCTGAAGACCTCTCTCTCCAGGTTCTGCTCAGAGGGAGCCCCAGACTAGTGGACATTAGCCTCTGGACAGGATCCCTTACTGCTCTTAGTCCTTTGAAGCAGGCACTGTAGTTTTAAGTTCAGGCTTAATTCAGTTCATAAAGTCATATGGTACCATTGAGTGGGAAGGAATCTCAGGAGATATCTAGTCCAACACTAGCGAACAACGTCATACTATGGCTGGAACCCTATGCTAGAGGTGGAATGGGGGGGGGAGTGCAAAGATGGAAAATACATGATTCTGTCCTGAGTGAGCTCCTATATAATAAATTGGGGGTGGCAGAGCAGGGAGAAATAAAACTCTTAGATACATATGACAGAAAGTACAAACATTTATAAGCTCACAGGGCTTGGAGAAGCTTCAGGAGGAAGGCATTGCTTCTGGCTGGAGAGATTAGTGAGGGCCACACAGAAGGGTAACGTTCAAGCTGGGCTTTAAAGGATGGGCAGACTTTCAGCTAGTGGAGACAGGGTTGGGGGGATTCCAGGCATAGGCGATTACATAAGCAAAGGCATCAAAGTGGGAAAGAGGAAGATGAGCTTGAGGAACAGGAAGCACAGTGATTTGGCTAGATGCCATCAGTACAAAATTCTGGCTTACAGCCCTGGGTAGCATCAGGGCGTTTCGTTGCTGGGTACACGGCTCCATGATATCAATGAGCCAATGTTTACCCTTTGTTCTAATGCCTCATATCTCTCATCTCTGTTCATTTAAGCTGTGTTGTTTCATCATAGGATTATAGATTTGGAGCTGGAAGGGACCTCAGAATTCATCAAGTCCAATCTCTTTATTTTATAGAACTAAGGCTCAGAGAGGCTGTAACACACCCAGGGTCACACAGCTAGTAGGATAGGATTTAAGCCCAAGTCTTCCTGGCTTTAATTAATCAATCTATTAATCAATAAGCAATTATTAATCATATACAATATTACAAGCAACGTGCTAAGTATTGGGGATATAAGTACAAAGAATGACTCAATCCCTATTCTCCAAGTCCAGTGCCCTATTTATTATCCCATACTTCCGATTATCCCTCAGGCCCTCCATGCCCACAGACGACAGTTTCACAGGTCACTGTGGCCAAAAAAATACTAATTACCTGTCAGGCAGCTCTCTGATGAGAGGTATCTCTGAGCATAGCTCACGACAGAAGAGATTGTTTTTGATAGTGGTGTTTGGTGTTTTTTTTTTTACTTAGTAAAGACAGTAATATTATTTTTGTTTTAGAGTCACAGAATTCCCCTGTCCTATGAACTGCTAATCAGGGGGGACGATAAAGTCATTGGCTCTAGGAAAGTCAGTGCAACATAGTGGAAAAGCAGTAGACTGAGAATTAAAAGATCTGCCTTCTAGAATGGATCTACTGCTTACTGGCTCTGTGATTTGCAAGTCACCTGCTCACTCTGGACCTTGTTTTCTCTATGTGTAAAACAAAAGGCTGGAGAAGATGATTTTCGATGTCCCTTCCAGGGCTAACATCTTGTAATTCACTCTTGTGATCTTCCTGAGAAGGGCTATGGTGAAGGGTGGACAGCCAAAGAAAAGATGGACACTGGCTCAGTACTTGCAGGGTTCCATCGATCGCTGCTACCATTAGAGGCAGCAGCTAGGTGGTACAATGGTTAGAGTGCTGGGTCTGGAGTCAGGAAGACCAGAGTTCAGATTTAGCCTCAGATACTTATTAATTGTGTGACCTGGAGCAAGTCACTTCATCTCTGTCTGCCTCAGTTTCCTCAATTGTAAAATGGCAATAATAATAGCACGACCTTGCAAGGATGCTTCAAGAATATGATATGATACACATTTATTAAATGCAAAGTACTGTATTGACAGCTGGGGATACAAAGAAAAAAAAGAAAAATAGTCCTTTCCCTCAAAGAGCTTATAATCAAATGGGGGAAGACAATACACAAAAGGAAGCTGAAAAGGGGGTAGGGAGGGGAGGTACCTGAGGGTATGATGATGATGGTGAAGATGAAAACGAGGAGAACAGCTGGTGGCAAATGATGACATGAGCCCTCTATAAAGGAAAGCTGGAGTCTGCCCCACTGATTTGGAGGGCTGGAGGGCTAGAGGCTAGAGGCAACTGAGGTAACTGATGAGATGGGAGTACCAAAGCTGAAGCAACTTCATGGGAGTGGGGGGGGAAGGAGAGGGAGAATGATGGTGATGACGATAATAATGGTGGTGGTGGTGGTGATGGTGGTAATGATGATGATGTAGTTGATGACGATGATGGTAGTGGTGGTGGGAGTGAGATGAGAGACAGAGATAGAGAGACCCAGATTTCTCACAAAATGAAAATGTCCCTAAAGTCTCTAGAGTGGCAAGTTGGAAATAGGGACAAGCTTGAGGTCCCAGTTCCTCTAAATGTTGGCTTCTTCCCCAAGTCTTTCTTTCCTTCCAGGGACCTCTCTCTGAAGAGGGCCTGAAACACTCAGGGTCTTCTTTCCAAACCAGAAGCCAGAAGAAGAACATCTCCTTCCCTAACGCATGGAACATTGAATAATCATTCTGTTAATTGGTCTCCTTGCTTCTTGTCACTCTCCTCTCCAATCCATCCTAATATAGCTGCCAAAATAATCATCCTACAGCACAAGCCTGTTGTACGCCCTATTCTGGTCCCTGGTAATTGATTGATTATCCATTATATACCCGAAAGACACCACAACGTATGAACTACTAAACAAAAAGTCCTGTTCACTTAACAGCGCACTCATAGGATTGCAGATCTAGAACTCAGAGGGATCTCAGAGGTCCTCTAGTTTTTCCACATCATTTTGAAGATGACAGTTGAGGTCCAAAGATGGTAAGCAGCCCACCCAAAGTCACTTAGGTACAAAGGATCAGAAGTGGGATTTGAGCTCAGGTCCTCTGGTACTAACAATTAAGTCAGAAATTCAGGCCCTGAATAAACTTCCAGCCACCTCTATGCTTTGGTTTGTTGTGAATTCTCTTCTGAGCTAATGGTACAAGGGAGTAAGCTACTGGGCTCTGGGGAATTTGCAGATTAAGGTTTTGCAGAATCCAACCAAGTCCATGAAATCCCTATCTCTACGAGAATAGGATCCATATATTTGCAAAGTTAGCCATGAGTTGAGTCAGATTCTTTCATCCCCTCTTTTTCTCCTTCCTCTGTTTTTTCAATCATTTATAATGTCCAAAGATCCCAAGTAGGAGATCTGGGATAATAAACATGTATGTGGCATCTGCTATGTTCCAGGCACTGTGCTAAGGGCTTCACAAATATTATCTCATCTGAGACTCACGACAACCCTGGGAGGTAGGGGCTATTATGATCTTCATTTCTCTTCAACTGAGCAGCAAATACATATATACATACTCAGGGTGAGAGATTTTTGCAGCGAGTCAGTATTTAGCCTAGAAAATGGAAAGCTCAGTAGAATGGCTATCTGGATAGGAGAGGCTGACCACTTCCTTTCATTCACCTTTATGGAGCTACAATTGTGCTGTTTCAGGGTCTATGTCATTTCCCTATTCAAGAGCCTTCAGTAGCTCCCTGTTTCCTCGAAGATAAAATACAAATACCTCAGAATGATACTGAAAACCCTTCCCAGAATGGCTCCAGCCTCCCTTTCCCAAGCTTCTCTCCCTCCCCCCCCTCCCCAGTACTCTCCTTCACTTTGTGTTACAGGTAAACAATCCATTCTGTTCTTTTTACTTTTGCCTCTTTAAAAAAATCTTTGAAAGTCTAACTCAGATGATGCCTCTTACAGGAAATTTTTTTTAATCCACCTAATTGTTAATATTCTCTCTCCTTTCAAATTCCTTTGCATTTATTTTCCTCTGTGAATTTTCAATGCCCCAGTAGAGTGTAAGCCCCTTGAAGGGACTTTCATTTTGCCTTTGTATCTCCAGCGCCTTGTACATTCTGAAGTAGACACCTCACATTAGAGGCAATTAGGTGGCTAGTGGGTAGAGTGCTGGGCATGGATTTGGGAAGATCTGAGTTCAAATCCTGTCCCAGACACTTACTTGCTGTGTAACCTTGTGGGCTCTGTTTTCTCAGTTGTGAAACAGAGATAGTAATAGCAGCTTCCTCTCAGGGTTGTAAATACTTAGCACAGAGCCTGGCCCATAATAGGCACTATACTATGAATGCTATCTGTTATTAATAATTATTTATAACAATTAATAACTATCATTAAAATAGTAGGAGAAAAAGATCAAGCAGATTTAAGTTCCACATAAACCCTTTCACCTTGCAGTGAATTTAAACAGTCGAGTACACTCAGAAGCCTGAACAAGACCAGGGAAAAATTGCAGGGCTATTAAGCTCAACTTGAATGAATCTTAGCTGAATTGCAAGTGGTTCACTTTAAGAAGCAATGGGAAACAAGATTGGTGGGCCCAGCACTTGAGCAAAGGAAGTCAGCTTTCTGGCACCGTTGGCCAAAAGATCCTATCTGAGCCTAGCACTATGCTCCAAGAGTCACCGTGCATATTTTAGCAGTTTGGGTTTGGGCTGCAACTCAGAAGGTCACAGAAGGGCCAGGCAGAAGGAGGAACCTGGGGTTAGCATAGGCAGTGAACCTGAAGAGGGCTAGCACACGCTAAAGATTCACTTCAGTGAGGAAGATGGAAAGGGAACTGACCTGCGGACCTAGAGGGAAATGCTTATTTGTGGGTGACGATGGGTGCATGACAAGTAAAAGCCCCTGCTCCTCGGCTTTTCTCCCTTCACACTCTGAAGGGCTAAAGAGAGCACCAGCTCCTTTCAGTGTCAGTGGTCAGGGAGGGCAGACAGTATAGGAAAATGCTAAAGGGTGGGTAGAGGTTGAACTTATTTAATTATAGCCCAATTACATAATGATGGAGCTGAAAGGAACCTTGTTGTCAATTAGTGGACTCTTCGTGACCCCATTTGGGGTTTCCTTGGCAGAGATACTGGAGCGGTTTGCCATTTCCTTTTCCATTTCACTTTACAGATGAGGAAATTGAGACAAATAGGGTTAAGGGACTTGCCCACAGTCACACAGCTAGTAAAAGTCTGAGGCTGGATTGGAACCCTGACGCCATGGCCAGCACCCTATCCACTTCGCAACTTAACTGCTCTGGGGAAGGAATCTCAGAAGATTACCTAGTCCACGGCCTTTAGCTTACAAGCAAAGAAACAGAGACACTAAAAGTCCTGGCTCAGTTTACATAGCTTGTAAGTGGCAGACCTGAAGTTAGAGCCTGGGGTTACTGGCTTTCTGGCCAGTGCTCCTTCAATTGAAGCCAAGGCAATTCAATTGGTCTACCTGGTTTGGGATACTAACAGGAATGAAAATATAACCAACCAGACTTTGCCTTGCGGAGGGACAAGTGCTTTTCACTGAATGTAGCATCTTTCCTTATAGAAGCTCCAAAGCCTTGTGTAAAGTAGTGGGAGCCTGTTGTCCCAAATGGCCAATGAAGATCATACTTGATGCAGAATTTTCAAAGTGTAAGGAAGAGTGGGGAAGAGAATGAGGAATGGACTTGGCCATCCAATGAAGGATTTCTAACCTTTACACAGAGCATCATTTTAATAAACTCAGTCATTTAGCAACTCTGCCATTGGGAGTTTTTTTTTTTCACAACCTTGAACTTTCATAGGAAGTTTTGAGGGTCTCGAATTTCTATTTTTTGTTCTTTAAATAAATACATTTAGTCTTTCGGAACCTTAAAAACAATTTGAGTTTCATTTGTGAGATGTTTTCAAATGGAGCATGACCTATCTTAAAAAAAGAAAAGTAAGAGAAAATCTTTTTTTTTTCTCAATGAAAAGTGTTTACAGAGCCTTTTTACAAATGAAACAATGAGGTTTCTTGAAATGAAAGCGAACACATCTTTTGTTCTGAGCTGGCTTCCATGAAGTGTGTATACAAAAATCTCATCTTTGAGAGGCAGATTCAGGGTTGGGGTTGGAAGCCACAAAGCTGGCTTTGCAAAGAAGTCATTGGACTCATGGAAGCCACCAGCAGCAACACTGGAAACGTTGGGTACTTCAGTAAGAACCTCAGAATTATTAATTATTGTATCAACTGCATAATAAACAAGTCTCTTATATGCCTTTCCCTCTCCCCCTCTTCCAATACACGAGGCATGTCATCTGAGCAGGGTTTACAACAGCGAAAAGAAAAATAGAAACAATAAAGGTCGTCTCTCTTACTCTGATTCTACTGTACTTCTCCATTGATATTTGTACTTTTCCCTGGGAAGACCACAAGAACAATAATAATCATAGCTAACGTTTATATAGAGCCTATTATCTGCCAGGCACTGTGCTAAGTATTTTATAATTACAATCTCATTTTATCCTCACAACAACCTGGGAGGGAGGTGCTGTTATTACCCCCATTTTGCAGATTAGGCAACTGAGGCAGAGGTTAAGTGACTTGTTCAGGAAGTGTTTGAGGTCACATTTGAACTCAGGTTTTCATGACTTCAGGCCCAGTGCTCAATCCATTGAGCCACCTAGATGCTTGTACAAAAAATAATTAAGTCTTCAACTTCTGGGTGCCTGATCTTCAGGTTACCTCCTAGAAATTAATAGGGTTTAGCAGAAGGAAGGATATTAGACAAATGAAGTGATTATCGGAACCACGGAAGTTTCTTATGACTGGTCATAATACCTATTTAAAATCAAACTCTACATGGACTCTCCCTCTATGACCAAATGTTAGCTGTCTGAAGACAAGGGCCTTGTTTTATTTAAAGTTTGTATGTCTTCCTGTTCCTCACCCAGTATTTTGCTCACAGTAGGTGCTTAATAAATGTTTATTAATTTAGTTGCCTATGATGACCATCAGAATCTCTGAAATGCATCCCAGGTATTTAACAAAAGTTTTCAAATACAAATTTTGAAGAAATAATGCCTCTAAAATGTCAGGATAAAACAGGCAACATGATTCATTAGGGAGTCAGCCTTGGAATCAGAAAGATTTTAGGATTTTAGATTTAAGGTGGGAAAGGGACCTTGGAGGTAAATCCCTTCATCTTACAGATGGAAGAAAGATGGAACCATGGACAAGTAGTTTAACTTAGCCTCTCAGTAACCCCAGGTAACTCTCCAAGACTAAGTTCACAGGATCACAGAGACAGAGTTAGAAGGGATTAGAATTAGAGTCATCTACTCTAACCCCTACTTTTTTGTTATTGTTTGTCCTTCATTTTTTTAAGAGGACTAATGATACCATGGGGTGATATCTTGACTCTTGTGTGAATTGCATTTCAGTGAGGCAGAGTTGTGCAAAGTCATTAGCCTTACTCTCAATTCCAGAACCATCAAAGTCCAGTGGCAAGACTAACTTCAAGATGATTGGCAATGGCCTGTGAGGCAGTGAATGACTTTGGTGTCGTTGATGTCTGGCCAAGATCTAAGTGCTCCATAGCACCTGCGTCAGTCACCTTCATGGTGGCTGAAACAAGATCTCATCCTCCCATTCCACTGGGGGAAGTCTTCACATGCTTGGGGTAGACATCCCCTTAACTCACCAACAGGTTTGAGGCCTGTCAGTTATCTCATCTGCCAAGTCCATCTGCCAAGATGGTTTACTGGGGTATGGCCATTGTGCATGCTACAGCTTCTTGGAGCCACAGGTGAGAGTTAGGTGACGGATACCAAAGGTAGATGAGCAGCCCTGAAAATGGCTTGGCAAACCCTCACACCAAAGGGGATAATCCTCCCAGTACACCTCATATACATTTTACAGATGAGGAAACCAAGGCCTAGCATGTTTAGGAGACTTGTCCTACCTAGATGATGCAAGGAGTAAGTAGCAGAGTTGAGAATCTAAGGAAAGGTTTGAAAAACATAGAAGTCCAGGTCCTCTGACTCCAGATCGAGTCCTCATTCCACAGTATCATAGAAGTTGCCAACCTCTACTGACGAAGGAAATTTTCATACCAGGAGTTTCATACACTAATGAAACTAGAGGTCTAATTTCAGCCTCATCCTCATCCCCATAAAAATTCAGGATAAACCTGAATTTTTGTAAAAAGCATCAATTGAAATGGTGTTGCCGTGTATTGTCTCCTAAAAAAACGGAAAATAGGCATGTTCAGGGCAGGAGAGGGGTTGGTGATTAACCCAGTAATGCTTCCTGTTACCCATGGCTAACAGTTGTTTTAACCACTAGGTAAAAATTATTTGGTGTTCCAATGATGCCATTTGCCATTTTAAAAAACCTTTCTACTCAAAACTTTTAAATACTCAGGCTCATACCTACTTTCTTTTTACTTGACATTTCTCTAATATCACAAACACTTTTCTCCTTTGAGGACAACTCAGGTTATAAGACATACCCCTGGCATACTGCCTTGGACAATTCTATTTCCTTTTATACCAGACCACCCTGTGTTGAACAGGATTGTGTTCTCAGTGACCAATTTCCCATTTCTCGTTTCATATACTTATCTGTAGGATGGTTTAGGGGTTAGAATCAGGGCTTAGAGTAAATCCCTATAGCCCTAGAATCAAAGGATCATGGCTTTAGAACTGGAAGAGATGTTAGAAGTCACTGAATCCAACCTCTTCATTTTACAG
This sequence comes from Phascolarctos cinereus, assembly GCF_003287225.1. Taxonomy (NCBI): domain Eukaryota; kingdom Metazoa; phylum Chordata; class Mammalia; order Diprotodontia; family Phascolarctidae; genus Phascolarctos; species Phascolarctos cinereus. The sequence goes on from NW_027555847.1 coordinate 573,650,717, forward strand.
ATGTGGAAACTGAGGCCCAGGCAGGTGAAATGAATTATTCCATGAAATAAGTGGCAGAGGTCAAATTTGAATCCAGATCCTTTGGCTCTAAGGACAGTACTCTAAAATCTAGGCTGTTCTGGAAGCCTAGGGTCAGTCACATAATCTTATCAAGGCTTTGAGCCTTGCGTTCTGTTTATTGAATTTGGTAAAGCAACTTATGAGGTTGTGTGAAAATAAGTTTTCCTCTCATGATGATTTTTTTTCTCCCAGAACTTCAAATTTTATTTTTGAGAGACAGCCTCCTTCACATAAGAACTAAAAATGGCATCAGATGAAAATAGGTTACAGGAACAGAGGGTATTTAGCTTCATGGAGAGAAGATTCAGAGGGAACATGGTCCTATCATGGGGAAGAAGGATAACACTCGTCAAGTGCACAAGGCAGAAATTGGAGCAATGGACCGAACTTGTGGAAAGTCAGATTTAGGCTCTATTTATGGAAAATGCTCTTACAGAATCACATCTAGGACTCCAATCCCAGAGGACATTGACTTAGGTGAAGGGGGCTGAGTGGATAGGAACAGGAGAGAGGGATAGGGTTGGAGTAGCTAGGTGATGCCATAGTGCACAGAGCACCTGGCCTGGAATCAGGAAGACTCATCTTCTTGAGTTCAAATCCAGCCTTAGACATTAACTAGCTGTGTGACCCTGGGCAAGTCACTTAACCTTGTTTGTTTCTCATCTGTAGAATGAGCTGGATTGGTCATAAAGAGTTGTACTCTTCCTCTTCTTAAGTTCTACTGTGAGGCTCTATTGTATGAGTAAACTAGCATTCCCAAAGGCTATGTGTTTTGTTTTATTTATTTACTTAATTTTATTTATTGCATAAACCCTGGCAGTTCCTACCGAATAAGTAGAGGCTCAATGATGCTGCTATCCTCTAAGAACCAGCCTCACTAGGTTTGGAGAAGTATATCACAGTTGGCTACAGTGTGATGACATTTTTAGCTGCAGCTACAGTCTTGAAGACTGTCTACCCAGTTATAAAAAGGTCACAATCTGAGTCAGTGAAGAAGTACTCACACACCAATGGAGTCACAACTTCTTGAAGTGTTGGCACTCAATATGTGATCCTTGCCTGGTGCTCAATCAATTGATGCATTCCTAGAGAAAATGACCCAAATGCATATTCTGCCACAAATTTAAGAAGGAGATGGGAAGTTATAGTTAAATAGGAGGGCAGCTTATGGGTTCTTCTTGGAGAGGTGACTACATTAGTTGGCAGGAAGTATTTCATTAAGTATACAAAGGCAATAAGAAATATCATTTCAATGGACAGTTATGCATCTTGCACTCACAGTGGGCATACCTGTAGACAGACCATGATTACAGTTTATGTTAATGATTACAGTTTATGTCCCAATATATGTTTGAATATGTTACCCACTTGAGTATATCTTTTGGGATGCTTTGCATGGACTCCCTCTCCCCCCCACTCTTCATTGTTCCTAGTATTTTAGTTGATCCAATTATTCCATAGTATTCTTTCATTGACCTGGCATTCTGTTCATTTTAATCTGGGTTACTGTTTTTAGCTATCTTTCTTCTATTTAGTGTTTCTATTTGTTGGCTTTTGTGAGGTAGGGGAAGAGACTGGCTTCCTTGGGTCCTCTCACTCTACCATCTTTGCACAGTCTCTGTGCTATCACCTATTCTAGAGGATGAAAGAGTAAAGAAGTTCTATGGGAAACTGGATAGGAGCTTCCAAATTAAATCAATATGTATGCTAATACCCAGTGACTTTAACGAAAAAGTGTGGGAAGGGTGAAAACTATGATGGAAAATATGGTTCTAGAGTGAGAGGCCAACAGCTTGTTCACACCCTACTCACCTTCACTTTTTGGAATTTCTAGTTCCCTCAAAAGTTCAGCTCAGGTGTCACTCTACATGAGACTTTTTCTGAAGCCCCAATTGTTAGTGCTGTCCCCTGACAAATTACCTAGTATTTATCTTATATATTTACCTGTGTACATATTGTCTTTCCCAATATAATTTATGCTCCTTGGAGGCAGGGACTATGTTTATTTTTGTCTCTATGTGCCCAGTGCCTTGTACATAATAGATAATAAGCATTAATAAATGCTTGTTGAATTGAATTGAATGTGGCATAAACCTAATGATGTCACAAAAAGTGAAACTGACTATATCCTAGACAAGAAACTACTTAAACTCTAACAGTCATTTCAGAATTAGCAGCGTGTGTGCATTCAGATCATTTTTACTGATTAAGCCAAAGATAAATGAGAAGAAAGGATCAAAATGAGAACAGGGCACTGTGCATTTGTAGCAACTCCAGCCTAGCCTGTTTAATGAGCTGACTCTGGAAAATAGGCAATGAATAAAATTAAAGACATCGACTGTGATTATAAATGTTTCTTTGAGGAGTTGAGCTAATGTAAAACAGTCACCACAATGGGGAGGTCAAAAGAGCACAGAAACAGCCTTAGAGAGTAAATTATGTCTTTGACAAGCAGAGTGATATAGTAGATACAAGTTTAGAGTTCTGTTCATTTGCAAATCTTCACAGAGGAGAAGGATGGAAGACAATCATCATTCCTCACATAAAAGTGAAAATCAGTTTAGAAAATAAGTTTGAATAGAGATCAATTCTAATCTACCTCAATTAATCTGTGTCATTTTAGGAGCATTTGTACACAAAACCAAAAGGCCAATAAACAGATACAAAATTAAAACAGACAATGTTATGCAGCTGATCCCATCTTTCCAATCATATGCAATTGACTGAGAGGTATAGATGTCTTGGTTTCTCTTGATTTGTTATTTTTGCAAATTATTTGGCTCAATGGAACAAAATGAAGGCTTGAAGGCTCTCCTTCAATAAGGTGTCTGTCACACCTCTATTATAATCATGCAAACCCCCATGATTGATAGGACTATGGAGATAACTTTGTCAAATGATTGACATCAAGAAAGCTGTTCAACAGCAAAATAAACATCTGCCTAAAATGTTCAACAATATATTGAGCATGCCCTGTCCAAAGAGCAAACAAAAGAAGTATTCTCTAACGATGGTAATGTTTTCTAAATGTTCCTATTCACAGATGAAATATTATTAATTGTATCAAATCCTTGAATGCTATAATTCATCCTCAGCAAGTCCCATAACAATGGGAAGGAGATTGGTTTAATCTCCTGTAATGGAAAAACAAAGCAAATGAAAAACACGTGCAACTCATAACCCAGAACCAAAGCTCTAAGTTTACATGATTGGGTTCAAGCTTAGTATTTCACTCTCAAATAATTTCTTTTTGGGTCATGTTCCTGCCCAAGATTTCTCCTAAAAACATCAAAATTAGGCTTCAAGATTTCCACAAAAAATGGGAGGACTCTCAGCTCCCACACAAACATTCAGGCTAGCTACATATCAAATATAAGATAGATCATGTATAATTCTGTTAAAAATTGTAAAAGACCCACACCTGAGACCATTAAAAAATCAAGATAATCCTTTCCTTTCTGGGGAGCCCTGCCTCTGCTAAGTACCTATATGGTGCACACACTTATACTAAAATTGTGGGCTTGAGACCCCTCACTTTACAACAAGGGGAAAACAGTATAGAGTTAAGCAACTCTTTTCTAGTAAGGCACACGATCTTAGACAGTTCTCTTGAATTATAGTTCTGTCAAGAGTTGAAGCCCTTTCCAAAGGGGAAAACACCCAGAGTTTATCCATAGCAGTGACTTCTGTTCCCAGATTTGCGTAGTCCTCATAATTCACGGTCCTAGTGCGGAGTCAGGTGTGGATTTGTTCCTCCGTGCCAGGGCTCCCTGTTCCTAATTTATTTCTGGCTCTAGCTCTGACTTGGTTCAGGAACTTTTCTGCTTGGTCTTGTAGATCCTTCTGCTTAGTACAGCAGACTACTCCACTGTGGCTGGCTTGTGTTACTGAAGCTGACAACTTGGCACAGGAGCTCCTTGTGACTCCATGGCTGCCATCTCTGTAGCCATTTCTGGGACTTCATAGTTACTCTAGGGGCCACAAAGATACACAGACTTTCCTTCTGGGAAATGAGATTGCTTTCTGAGTTAGTACCTCTACTGTTTGCATTTCTCTGTCTTCTTCAACTTCTGGTTTGCCTTTTAAAGGCCAAAACCAGGAGTGCAGTCTTAGTATATGAATTGGCTATGAATCACCAACCTTAATGTGGTGGTGTTAAAGGAACAAGGTGAGTGAGCGCCCAGGATCAGTTGAGTTCATATTATACCCCAAGAGCTGATCTTTTCTAGGAATTAACAGCTTCTGAAGAGACCCTAGTTTCTGTGTCTTCTGTAGTCTTCTTTTGTCCTATTGAAGGCCTTTTGGCAAGTTGTTTTTTTTAAAAATCCTTAGCAGTGGCATTTCTTTATTGACAGTGGGTATAATATAAGAAGCAGTCAGAAGTTACCTGAATCTAGGCCTGGAAGACAAAATAGATGATATGATTCAGAATCAGAAACAAAGTGTGGTCTTATAAATGAATAAAACTGGTTTTCTTGCGTGGCTTGTAAAAATAAAGGTTTTTAATTGGCTCAGGGATGTATAAGAAGAGCTCCAAAATTTTGCTGAGCATGACAGCATCATTGAAATAGAGAATCACTTGAAAGAGAATATGATTTGTCTATACGTAGAAATTCTGGGATGTTTGTTTAAAAATTATTCACATGCACAGATGAATAAATCTTTTTTTCTTTTTCTTTTTTTAACAAAGCAAGGAGTAAACTGAGAAGACACTGATGTGGTGGTAAATGGTGAAACTCCCTTTTATTTTCTGTGGTTATGAAACTGATGTTCATTTTTTTTTTCATCTGCAAGGTTAAGGGTGCAACTTCTTGGCCCATTTGGGCTAACATAAAATGTAGAAGGAAGAGAGCTAGCTTCAGGGTCAGAAAGTATGAGTTCTAATGAAGGAATCTGAGTTCCTGTCCCAATTTTTCTATTTAGAATTAGCAAGGTCACTGTAGTGTATGAGAGTAAGTCACATAATCCAGATACATGCTAAGAGTGGAAATCCAGTGGCACAACTCAGCCTCTAGGGTGTCACCACCTGCATTACCCCGTCATTCCCACTCCAAGCAGTAATCAGATGAAACAAGTGAAACAAATTGAAGCAAATGAAACAAATTAAAACAAATGAAACAAATAAACAAAATCAAATCAACAATTTAACTAAATTTTTCTACCTTCTTCTTACTTTCCAGTTTATGAAACCCATGACTCTCAAATTCTGGGCTCACATGGACTAGTTGCAGTCAATATTCTTTGGACTTCTATTGCCTCACCTAGAGCTTAACCTGGGAAATCTTAGAATATAGCTTGTGCTTTAGAGTTCCAGAGAGGAAGATAAAAGAAGTTCTGAGTTCCTGTACAAGCACCCAAGGTAATAAATACAGTTATCTGGTACGGTGTACCCTTTACTTCACTAAAGAAAATCCCTAAAATGCTAGAGATTCATAAAAGGTAGAAAACACATAATGGACTCAATAGCTTGAAAGTAATCAATTCTCCTACTTCTCTGGTGCTTTCCTCATTTTTTACAAGTTTTCTACCCCCTCCTCTCTTCTGCCCTGAAGATTCATAGTGTCACATTGTGGTTTAGAAATCTCCTGGAAGGGAAACACACTTTGGGGGCTGCTAGATAAATGATTCCATCGGACCTAACTATGTGAATAGAATAGTCCAAGACTTTCTGCTCCCCCATGTCATGGCTCTAGCTCCTTGAGGATTCTCCAGCTTGATGAGGCAACATAAGTGATCCTCTTCTCTCTCCAAGAGGAATGCTGCTCAGGAAGTTCCCATTCTCTGGAAAGAAGGCTGAATGCCTAAACTCTCATGCTTGTTTTTTTGTTTGTTGTTTGTTTTCCACAAGGCAATGACCTAGGCAGGCACTACCCAACAAATCTCCTTTCAGGCCATGTGAGCAACCACATGTAGCTTGTCATGTCTTTCTTCTGAGAGTCAGCTCCTGTTGGCAGAGTGGGGAGGCGGGGGGAGGTGGAGAATCTCACCTCTTCTGCTAAAGTCTTAGGATGTCACTAGCTGAAAGGAAAAAGTAAAAAAAAAAAAGGAGAAAGCAGACTGTCAACTTATTTTTATGGGTGCAGAGAGGGAAAATTCCTTTTAGAAGCACAGTTATCCTTCCAAGAGTACCAATCAATTAGTTCATCTTGGAGGGAAGGGGTATGTGAGGAGAGGGAGAGTCACCATCAGTGAAACTCACCCCAGGAGGTGCTTAGAGACCTCTCCAAAGCAACCAAGTCATTTGAAGATTTCTCCAGTCACTGAGACTTAATCAGATGTCTTCTGTGCTCTCCCCAATAAAGGCACCAAAGAGAATAGCCTGAAAAACTCATCAAGTTGATTAAGGAGATCCCCATTCAACTCTTCATTTTTACACCTAAAGTAACTTTTTTCAGCTTTTCTCTGCTCACCACACACACACACACACACACACACACACACACACACACAGAGTCTCTTTGTAGACATCTCTGGCTGGTAACACTTGCCAGTTGAAGCTCTTTTCCTTATTTTGAGCCAGAAAATGAGGGCATTAAACTGTTGGGAAGTTTTAATGACTTGTCATCTGGGAATGTCATGATTAGGAGTATCAGGGTTGTGTGTACAGCTAAAGATGACACTGTATTAGGAGAAATTGTCAATACTGACATTGTTTACCAGAAAGTTAAGAAAGAAGAGAAAATCTACAAAATCTTGGTTTGTTGTTTGAGAGCAATACTAATTATAGTGATTTATATGAACTGATTATAACTTATTCAAAATTATCATGTAATTATTATAAACATAATAAAATATGTGACAAATTAACTTAGCTTAATTCAATTTGATTCAATAAAGACTTATTAAATACCTACTACAAATAAGGCCCTGTGCTATATACTAGGGGGAAAAAATGACAGTTCTTACCCTCAAGCAACTTTTACTGCTATAAGTTAGAATATGTTTAAGTGTTTAGGAGAGGTCAAACAGAGATGCCTAAAATTCAAGGAAGAAAAGATTGAGCATTTTTACCTTGGGGAATCAGAAGAGGTTTCATGAGGTTTTGAGCTTCTGACCTGAGGCTCAAAATAAGGAAAAGAGCTTCAACTGGCAAGTGTTACCAGCCAATATTGCTGTGGTATAGGAAAATGATGAATTGGTGGACTTAAGAAATATGGAAAGACTTGACTTAGCAAGAAAAATGTCATCCACCCTCAGAGAAACAGAGGACAAACAAGTAGAGTATCATCTTACATAGACGCATATGAATGTATATGCCTGTATTATGAGTATGGATATCTAAGTATATGCATTTTTATGTAAGTGTATGTATGTAGGTGTGTATGTATGTATATATTCATCTTTGTGTACATGTGTATATATGTATGTATGTATGTATGTATATATGTGTGTGTATATGTGTATGTATACGTGTTTGTGTATGTATCTGTGCTTAATTGTAGCTTCCTTGGGAGAGGGGAGAGCAAGGGGGAGGGGGAACAAAGTAAAAAGTGCACGGCAGAGAACAAAAGAAAACTTACAAGGAAACAAAGATGGACAGCTCTGAACACAATGTGTAGTATTTATTATGTAAGGTTTTCTTGAAATGGAAATTTATTGCTGTATATTTTGAATCCTCTCTTGCGTCCTGCTGTGCACATGACAATGTTTTTTTTCTTGTTTTGTATTTAAGTTTAAAATAAATTTAAAAAGAGATTGATTTCAGATAAATCTTTGCTATGATGTGGGGGGAGGGAGGAGAGAAGGAGTGGGCAACAGGGAGACAGTGAGAGGCACCAGATGCCTGAAAGAGTGAAAGACGGGTGAAAATAATTAAAAATTTCCAACAGCATGTTTGTATTGCCACCTGAACCCCTTAAGTGATCACTGATTCCTAACTGACATGTCTTTCACTTGTGCCCTTTCTGATTTTTTGTTTGTTTGTTTGTTTTTAGGCAATTGGGGTTAAGTGACTTGCCCAGGGTCACACAGCTAGTAAGTGTCAAGTGTTTAGTCTGAGGTCGGATTCGAACTCAGGTTCTCCTGACTTCAGGGCCGGTGCTCTATCCACCGTGCCACCTAGCTGCCCCTTTCTTGTGCCCTTTCTATCTTACCACAGACAGTCTCTCCTCATTTCTTGAGGCTGAAGCTACAAAGCTAAACTAGCTACAGATGGGAGTAGAGAGCCAGGTATCTTCCAGATCTCCTGGATCTGGATCGGGATCTGACCCGGATCCATCGGCAGAAGAACTGCCTTTCACACATGCGCAGCTAAGATGTCAGGGTGCAAAGGCAGAATGGGGTAATACGAGATTGCTCCCTCATTTTGTTTTCTAGGTTAGGAGCCCTACTCCCCAGCTTTTCCTGCTAAGGCAAGGTCATCTTGGAAGCACCTGCCATTCTCCGGGACTTTATTCTCCAAAAGCTTGGGAAGTGAAGCTTCTGCGGCCTGAATCACTCTGTGCGCTGAATTGACCCTGACCCCATCCCCCAACCCCGGGCTAGAAGGAGGAAACCTTCTGCTTGAAAAAGTGCTGTAACAAAAAGAAGGTAACTTGCTCGTTCTAGATTCTGAGCCATCTGGCCAAGGCATTCTCTCAACTTTGTCATCTGTAAAATTGGGGGGACGATGAACTAAAAGACCTCTGACCTTTCTTCTAGCTCCGAAGCTCTAACAGAAGGAATCGGTAAAACAAGAGAAATAGGAAGATATTGCAAGGATCATCTTGAAACAAAGAATCTCGTGGCAAGCATTATTTTATTTGTCCAGCGTGTGCGTAGCACGTAGTAAGAGTTTAATAAAATATTGTTGACTGACTGATCACCCAGTGAATCTCTGCTTTATTGATGGTATTTTGTAAGCTTCATGAAGACAGGGAGCATATTACCTAAACTTTCTATTTCTCCCCTTGCTTAGCATCAGTATTTGTTGCATTGAATTGAATTCAAAGTAACTAAACTAACTTTTACATTTCCTAGAACGAGAACCAAGTTTAGAGGGAAGCTCCTGAGCTACATCTTGTCTTTAAAACAAAAGCCAATATACTTGATGTGCTGAGATCAGTCAGAGAAATATGGTAGAGTATACATACTCAATTGCTCTTCTAAGAAATCTTAGTAGGAATTAAGTTTTTGAAAAAAAATAGAAGAAATGCAGAAATGGATTCATTTCTGGGAGACCTGAGATAGTAGAAAGATCATTACACTTGGGAGTTGAGGACCTATGTTTGAGTTATGATCTGAGAGTTACAAGGCATGGGATCTTGGCCATTTCTCTTAGCCAGGTTGAGTATTCTTCTCCGCTTTCCAAGCCACTCTGAACTATGTATACGTGATAGTGAGGGTTTCATTTCTTACCTTCATAACTGCATCAAGGAACCATCTGGCTTAATTTGATTACAACTGGAAAACTGTCTTTGAGAGAGAGAAAGGAGGTTTCAAATCTCTGAGCTTCAGTTGAATCATTAGTAGAAGATATTAATACTTAAATCATCTCCTTCACAGGGTTGTTGTGGGGATCATATTAGATCATGTGTTTGCTGGATGAGTTTTTGTAACTGCAAAGCATTATATAAAAAAGTGTGTGTGTGTGTGTGTGTATTTGTATAATCAAATACTCCCTTATGTTCTGGAGGGGATCAAATTACTTCTTACATAAATGTGTGCTATTATTGTTGTTATTATTATTATTTTATTTTCCCTCTGGACCCACAACAACTCTAATAAATCAAGACACTTCTCCCATCTAAAAACTAAGAAGGAAAATCTTGGTGTTTTGCTTCCACAAAAGTTTTAGCAATGAGATGCTCTGGACCTGGATTTTCAGCTTCCTATTATGTGTTGTTTTCTCCAGTTAGATTGTAATCTCCTTGAGGGCAGGGTCTGTCTTTCTATTTGCTTGTATCCCTGGCACTTAGCACAATGCCTGGTATATAATAAACACTTAATCAATATTTTCTGTAAGCAGCTTTAGGATTTAGGGTTAGGGTTAGGGTTCTGTAAGCAGCTTGATGATTGGAATACATGGACTTCAGATTTGTGAAAGCACAAGATACCATTCGTTTATTCATTCAACAAGCATTTACTAAATGCCTACTATGTGTTAAGCATTGTGATAGGTGCTGGAGATACCGAGAAAAAAATAAAGCAGTCCTTGACCACAAGAAGCTTACATTCTATTGTACTTGGTCTGTTCCATGGCTTCACTATTTAATCCCACTGGTCACTACTTTTCTCCCTCTTAAAAAGCCATTTTTACCAATTATCAGCCTTTATTCACATTATCCTGTGTGTGCTCATTTCCCTGATGTGGTGAGAGATGAACTAGTTACTAAAATCAGCCTGATAGAATGGAACAAGCATTGGCCTTGGAGTTAGGATCCCTGAGTTGAAGTCTTGGTTCTGCTACTTACTAGCTGTGTGACCTTGGGCCCTCTTTGGCTTAAGTTCCCTCATTTAAAAAGTCATGTGGTTAGATAGTATGTCATGGACTACAATTCTAAAGGAAAGTCATCCCTGGAGAGATGGGAAGTTCCCAAGCATAAATTTCTGAAGACATGAAAAGAGACAATTCTGAATGGGGGAAAGAAGGCGGTTGTTTAAAGAGACTCATTAACCAACTTAGATGTGGGGAAAACGTATACTTCTTAATTAAACCTCATCTGGACAGTTGCATTAAACTCTGAATGCCACATTTTGGGAAGGCCATTGACAAGTTGGAGAGTGTCCAGAGTAAGGTGAGTAGGATGGTAAAGGACGTGAAGTCCATGCTGTTTGAGAGGCAAATGAAGGAAATGGGGATCTTTTAGCCTGAGGAAGACAAGACTTAGTGAGGAAATAATAATTATTTTCATTTATTTGAAGGGATGTCATGTGAAAAAAAAAAGGGGAGAAGTAGACTTATTCTTCTTGGCCCTAGACATCAAGCCTAGTGTCAAAGTAGCCAAGAGGCAAACTCAGGCTCAATACCAGAAATTCCCAATAGTCATAGCTGTTCAAAGATAGAAAGCACTGTCTTGGAAAGTAATGGAATTCTTGTCCCTGGGGGTCTTTAAGCAGAACTGGATGACTACTAGGGTATGTTGCAATGGGAATTCCTTTTTGGGTATTGGCTGGACTAGGTGACTTCTGAGGTACCTTCCAACTCTGAAAATCTGTGACATTGGGAGAAGCTGATCTTTATGGTTCCTCCTACTTCTAACAATCTACGGAAAGTATATCTGGAGGAGAGGAAAGGACATCTCGAAAACAGCAATCAATGAATATGCTGTTGCAGTGAGTCAAAAGCAGTACACGCAAAGAAGGGACACACACACACACAATATATATGTATATGTAAATATAAATGCATATACATATACACACATATAGAATAGTTACAATATTTACATATACATGTATGTATAATAGAATTACATTTGGTTTACTAGAATCACTTAAATTGCGTGATGCGAATGGAAGAAATCAGTGAAGGCCATGCATTGCAGCAGAAAGTGTAATGAATCAGAACTGGGCTCTAATCCTAGGTAGTCTCCCTTAACTCTTGTTATAGCTTTAGGTAAGTCACTCCCCTTCTAGTGGCCTCATTTTTTTCACCTGCACAACAAGGGGGATTATACTGAAGGGTCTTCCTGCTCTACATTTTGTCCATCACCAACATGTACTTCTGTTCCCCCCTTTCCTTTCTTGCCCTGGAAGCATTCATATTGTCCCATCTACCATCCCAAACCCACTCATCCATGCTTCATCCAAGTCATCTTCCTAACATGCTCCTTTACTGAAACCACCACACTAAAGCATTTCTGATTGGGGAATGTCCCACTTCATCCAGCTGCCACCAGACCTACCCTGCTTCAAATTGGCCATTTTTTTGCTATGGCGTCTCTACACATGCCACCCCTACCAGGACTGGGGTCAGGGACCATGTACTTTTTGGCTTTGCATTCTTCATAGTGACATGCATATACCATCCATTTAATAATTATTGCTTTAAAAGGGACTTAAACCCCCTTTAGAGATATCAGGAAGTCCAAACTACTCAGTCTAGAATTGCAGTTCCACAGAACCATACCTAGCATGGGGTGATTGGGGTTTTGGCCTAGGCTAAAGTATCTTGAAGAAGTTTCCTCACCTTTAGTAGGCCCTATTGGAATATCACTTCCCTTCAACCATACCAAGTTCCTAATCTGATGGCCTGTCATAGACCCTTCTTGGGGTTGATTTACCCAAAATCCACCTAGCAGGTGCTATGTAAGACACCCAGGAAAAATACAGGGTATGCAGGGGAGTCAGCCAGGGCAAGGCTGCTGCTCTTTTATCCTGCAATAGTGATTTGAGGGTAGAAACTTTGTCTCTTCCTGGTCTCCCCAGCTCTGAGCACGGGGCACAATACATAAAACCCTCAAATGTCTGTCAAAGATGATGACAATCATTGATATATTTCCAGTCAAACAAATAATCCACACCCTTGGACTTCTCTTTCTTAAAGGGGCACTTTGGGAGGAAAGGAAAATGTGAAATTCAATATGAAAACCCAGGCTGCTGGTGAGCAATAAAAGGAGAGATGAATTGTTACCTGTTTCTCCTCTAACTGTTTTAATCAGGAGAGGATGCTCTGGTAACAGGTATTTCATTTTGTAGAAAGTAAAGGTAAGGGATGAAGAGAGCTGTTGCGAACATCGTCATGTGGGTGTCAAACACTGAGGCAGCAAAGTTCCACTTCTTTTCTTAAATATGGAACTTTTATGAGGGTTATGATTGGGAATGTACAGCTTTTGGAAAACCTGTTTGTCACTCAAAATGTCTTTGTGGATAATATGTTACATGCCAGCTTTTATGTGACAGGATTTAATGTTGTGATTTGATGCTGTCAAACATAAGATAATAAAACTTTAAAAAATCCTATATGCCCCTTGGCTCTCTGAAAATAATCGATTTCTCTCTTCATGGTGCTAGCTTCAATCTTTATTGAAAGCAGGGCTTTAGAATACTGAGAAGGGGGAGGCACACTTCTCTCGAAGTGGCTATCCAGTTCCACGGACACCTAACCACCCCCTTGAGTGATGAGAGAGGCAGATTCATGGTGTCTTAGACTTGGAAGGGAGCTTTGAAACCAACACAAACAAGGACATGGAAACCAAGAGACACGAAGAGACTCACCTGACGCCTCCAGCTGCTAGGGCTTCCTTACCCCCACCCCCACCCAAATTACCTTCTATTTATTCTGGACATAGTTTGTATAGAGATACATGTATGTATGTATAGGATATAGTTTGTATGGCAGAGTGGATAAGTCTCAACAGCAAGGAGATCTGGGCCCAAGTCCTGCAACTAACATGTGGTACCTGTGAGACCTTGGGTAAGTCATTTCTCAGTGTCCTAGGTAACTCTCCAAGGGGCTCATCTGTATTGCTTTTTACATGGCACTCCCTAAATTATTGAAATCACAGTTCTGATAAAAAAACAACAATAATAACAACAAAAACTCCATTGTATATACTTCTATGTACACATGTTGTCTGCCCCTCTTGAGAACAGGGTCCATTTCATTTATGTCCTTGTATGTCTAGCACCTGGCACTATACTCTCGTCGTTATTGTTCATTTTTTGTTTGTTTGTTTGTTTGGGGTTTTTTTGGCTAGGCAATGGGGTTAAGTGACTTGCCCAAGGTCACACAGCTAGTAAGTATTAAGTGTCTGAGGCCAGATTTGAACTCAGGTCCTCCTGATTCCAGGGCCTGTGCTCTATCCACTGTGTCACCTACCTGCCCCCATCTTTGTTCTTGAAGAGCAGCGATGACATCAGGGATATCTTGACTTGCGGGTGCACAGGATTTAAATGAGGCAGAGCTGTGCAAGGTCGTCAGCCTCACTGTTTTCTCCAGAGTCATTGGAGTCTGGAGGCAAGACAACCCAAGTCACGGGCAGGGAATGCACCTTTCTTTGCTAATAAAAAGTGCAACATCTTGTAAAATGCCTGTGACAGTAAGTGATCATTCCTGTAATAAAGGTGTACTCACAAATAATGTGTTTAAAGAGTGCCTGGCACACAGCAGGCACTATCTAAATGTTCGCTGTGATTATGATTATTTATGTCTCCTCTTCTTTTACTTAGAAAAAATGTGAAGAACTTAAAAGACAATGTTGGATGGAGAAGCAAGAAGAGATTCTACCTGCAAGACAGATGCAGCTTATGAGGAAACATTTGGACCTTCACTTTTTTAAGTTCTAGTTTATAGGTGGGGTTGACTTGATTTGGAGAAGAGACCAATCGAAGATCAACGGATTAGTTCCCAGGCCTTTGTGACTAGGGGTTGAAGGCTCCACAGTTGCCTGGGGTCCTTAGTATTAAGGAAGGGTCCCCAAGGCTGTACCAATGGCTATGGGAAAGGGATAGGGGTGTTAGAGCCACAGAAAGAGCTCCAGGGAAGCAGACTTCCAATTATAGTTATTATATAGATCAGTTAACAAATGTTTATTAAGGCTTTTACTTTGTGCCAAGCAGGGGAAGTAGCATGGTCTAATGAAGATAAGGATAGGGCCTTGTGGTTGGGAAGAGCGGCCTCTGATGTACACTGGCTGTGTACCCTTGGGCTAGCTCAGTGTCTGGGGGGCTCCAAAGGAAAGCGTGGCAGAGAAGAGGTATTAGACTGACTACCAACCTGAAGGTCTACAGAGCCGTTGTGCTGACCTCATTGTTGTATGCCTGTGAAACCTGGACAGCATACCAGCATCATGCCAGGAAACTGAATGGCTTCCATTGGAATTGTCTTAGGAAGATTCTGAAGATCACCTGGCAGGATAAGATACCAGACACTGAGGTCCTTTCTTGAACTAAACTGCCAAGCATTCAAACTCTGCTTCAGAGAGCACAACTCCAATGGGCTGGCCACATTGTTTGAACACAAAATGAACACTTGCCAAAAAGACTATGTTATGAAGAACTCACACGAGGCAGGCGTTCACATGGTGGTCAGAAGAAGCGACAAGGACACTTTTGATGTCTCTCTTAAGAACTTTGGGATTGACTGTGTGACATGGGAGACACTGGCACAGGACTGCCCCACATGGTGTGCCCTCATCAGAGAAGATGCTGTGCTCTAATGAGCAAAGCAGAATTGAAATAGCTCAGAAGAAGCACAAGACGTGCAGATTTAAAGGATCTCCCCCAAGTGTTCACAGGTACTATTTGTGTTCTGTGGTAGAGCATTCTGAGCTCATAGTGGTCTGATCAGCCACAGCTGGACACACTGTAGCTTGACTCTAGCGCAGTGATGTCATTTTGGTCCTCTTTCAGAAGGAAGGACAACAGTCAACCACCCTTGGGCAAGTCACACAGAACCTCGAAGAGCCCTGTCAAAGCTCTAAGAGTATAAACTGTAGAATAGGAGATTACCTGCTTGGTAGACAGAATTTCCTCATCTGGGAAGTCTCTATATCAATGAAATCTCAGGACCACTCCCTATTGCCATATGTGCTGGGCACGATGCCAGGCACTAAAGATACAGGTCTAACAATGAGACAGTATCTCCCCTAAAGAAGTCTACATTACATTCTACTTGGGGAGACAACATGCCCACGCCCACATTTAGCTTTGTACAAAATAAATACTAGGCTATTTTAGAAGAATTAAGACACTGGTAACCTCTTCTCAGTCCTCAGCCTCCTTGATCTCTCTGTAACACCTGCTACTGATAAACATTCCCTTTTTCAGATATTCACTTCTTTGCTCAATCCTGACACTCTCCTGGTTTTCCTCCTTCCTCACTGACTGCTTCTCCTCGATTACCACCTGGCCTCTAAATGTGGGCATCCACAACGGTCCTTTTTGTCTCCCCCTTGATACACTTCCAGCTTTGGTGATCTTATCCACTCCTGTGGCTTTAATTATCTCCTATAAGAAGATGACTCACAAATCTCCATCTCCAGTCCCACCCTCCTCCTAGGGCTCCATTGTGCTCCCCATTGCCTCTTGGATCTCTCCATCTAGGTGTCAGGCTGACAGCTCAAACTTAATGTGGCCTGAACTCAGCATTTTCTCTTTAACCTTGCCCCTTCCCCTCTGTGTTTCTATTAATGCCACTATCATTATTCCCCTGGTCTCTCAGTCTTGAAATCGCTTTGTTATCCCTCTCACTTTCACCCTCAGAAGTGGTGAAGCTAACCCCAGTCAAATTGGGAAGTCCTACAGATCCCACCGATGTGATATCGCTTGCATAATCTTTTTTTCTCCTCTCACTACCACCACTCTAGCTCAGGTTCTCATTTCCTCTGGGCTAAGTTGTTCTAATAGCTTCCTACCTCTGTGTCCATTTCCTCCCCTCCGCCATCTGTCCTCCACATGGCTGCTAATATAATCTTTATAGCTCACACATTTTACTTAATCCATTCCCAGTTCAAAAATCCTCTGTGTTTCCCCATTACCTATAAGACAAATCAATCAACAAATCAACAAACAAATATTTATTAAGAGCTTATTATGGGCTAGTAATTAGGTTAAGTGTTAAGGATATGAAGAAAGGCAAAAATAGTTCTTGCCCTCAAGAGGTTTACATTCTAATAATGGGGGAAATAACATGCAGATAAATAGGTACACCCAAGAAGTATATAGAGTGGGTAAAAAGTAAAGTAAAATAAAATAAAATCCTTATTCTGGTATTCGAAATCCTCCAGAATTTGGCTCCACCTTATTTTTCTTTAAGGCCCAGGTGTCATCTTTCCCATAAAGCCTTCACTTATTACCTTTTAGTTGGTGTGGTTGTTCAGTCATTTTTCAACTGTGTCCAACTCTTTGTGACCCCATTTGGGGTTTTCTTGGCAGAGATGCTGGAGTGGTTTGCCATTTCCTTCTCCAGCTCATTTTACAGATGAGGAAACTGAGGAAAACAGGGTTAAGTGACTTTCCCAGGGTCACACAGCTAGTAAGTATCTGAGGCTGGATTTGGACTCATATCTTTTTGACTTCGGCCTGGCACTCTATCCACTGTGCCACCCAGTTATTATCCTAGCTATAGTGAATTAATGAATACATTATTTTAAAAACTCTTGTGCTAGCACTCCAATATAGGAATACAAATATAAAGTTAAGACAGGCCCTGCTCTCAAGAGGCCACATTCTAATTGAAAGGAGACATTATAGGAGGGTTCAGCTTAGGGGTAAATGGTAAAACCCAATGATTCTTAGGCAGCAAGGCTGATGGCAAAGTCTGAGGTTCTAGAATGTATGGAATCAGGGAAACTAGTAAAGTCCAGTGGTTTTTAGGGCTCAGGAGCAGAGTAGATGGTAAGGCCTTCCATCTTACCATCACAGTTGGTGACTCATCATCAAAATGCTGGGAGTGGCTGTATGATCTCTTAGTTTTTCATACTTCTCTCATCTCCCTTTACTTATCCTAACTTTTTTTTTTTTGGTGTATATACCTTATTTTCTTGATCAGATCTTTGGACTGGGGAGGGCAGACCAAAAATGGCTAGTGGATTGAAACTCCAGATAATCAAGCAGATTTTAAGAAAACATCTAGAGGTCCTCACCCACCTGGTTAGTCACCAGACTCAGACAAATTACACCTCTGTTACTAAAAGAACTGGTAGATGTGATTGCTAAACCACTGTCATTACTTGAGAGATTGTATAGAATAAAAGAGATGCTACAAGCCTGGGGAAGAGCATAATATGTCTTGATTTTCAAAGAAGGGAAGAGAGTAACATCTGCAGACTATGGGCCAGTTGGTTTGATCTCAATCCCTGGCAAAAATCTAGAATGTATTATTAAAAGGGTAGCTAGTGAACAACTGGAAAAGGAAATGGTGATCACAAAATGTCAGAAAGGCTTGATCAAGGCCAGGTCATGGCAGACTAATCACATTCCTTCTTTTGACACTTATTAGACTGGTAGATTAGGAGAAAAAAGTAATCATAGTTCATCTAGATTTTAGCAAGATATGTGACAAAGTCTCTCATCCTCTTCTTTTATGTAAGGTGGAGAGATATAGGCATGTATAGTTAGGTGAATTTGGAAAGAGTTGAATGGCTAGACCCAAGGAGTATTAATTAATGGTTCAATGTCATCCCTGAAGGACAGGTGTAGTGGAATGCCTCAGGGAATCTGTATTGTGGAACTTTTTTTTTTCAATTTTTTTCACTTACTGGGAGAAAAGGAATAAATAGCAAACTTGCCAAATTTACTGATAACATAAAGCAAGGAGAGATAGCTGATATATTGGATGATAGAGTTAGTAAACCAACCAGATCTTAAAAGGCTGGTAATTTGGGTTGAATTTAATAAGCTGAATTTTAATAGGGATAAATACAAATTCTTATACTTGGGTTAAAAAAAACCAAACAAACCCAAACCCAACCTTTTCAAGATAAGATGGGCGAATTCACGGCTATACAGCAATTTATCTGAAAAAGGTCTGGGTTTTTTAGTAGGATGCAATTTCAATATGCCAGCAGAGTGATATGGCATACTTAGGGCAGTTGTTTCAATCACGTCTGATTCTTCAGGACCCCATTTGGGATTTGCTTGGCAAAAATACTGGAGTGGTCTGCCACTTCCTTTTCCAGCTCCTTTAATAGATGAGGAAACCGAGGCATAGGTAAGTGATTTTCCTAGTGTTATGCAGCTAGCAAGTATCTGAAGCTAGATTTGAACTCAGGATGATGAATCTTTCAGACTGCAGGCCCAGTGCTCTGTCCACTGTACATACCCGCTTATTTGCTGTCCTTTTTTTTTTTTTAAACTAGGGATAGTGGACCCTCATGTTTAGACCTCTAAAGACCATTCCACCCCTCTAGTTTATCCATTCCACTTTGGGATTTACCCCGGGGCTAAGCAGTCATGACTGATTGATGGAGTGAAAATTCTCTACATCTAGCCAGCCTCCGACCATGCTTCATATCTCATCTATGCATCTTGCCATCTGTCCTGATACTTTATGGATACTAACCTCTCGCATTCTTAATTCCACCACTTTATACCTCTTACTCAAGCTTTGGGAACAATAATGAAGGTGATATTGCCATATTTTCTAGAAAGTATGTGACAATCTCCTGCTTTGTAGCTCCACTCACAATCCCTATGACTACCTGGACTAAAAGCATTCTTTTCCTAGGCCTCAACTCTCCCATATGTCCTTTATCTCCCTATTAGAATGTAAGCACCTTGAAAGTAGGGACTATCTCACTTTTGTATTTGTATTTCCAGTACCAGAGTATGAAGTCTGTTACTTAGCAGGTGCTAAATAAATGCCCGATGATTGATTGACATGGCAGGATAGAAAGTTAATGCAGCCTTACTTTACATTAACAGAAGTATAGTATACAGGTCTAGGGAGGTGATAGACCCAGTATACTCTGATACGGTCAGGCCATATCTCATGTGCTGCATTCAGTTCTGGGTACCATTTTTGGGAAGGATATTTATAAGCTTGAGAGTAACCAGAGGCGGGCAGCCAATATGATTAAGGGCACACAAGGATCAGCTGAAGCTAAGGATGTTCAGTAGGTGTGTGTGGTAGGGGAATGAGGGAAGTGATGGGAGAGGCTCGGACACACTGTCTTCATGACAATGAAAAGTTGTCATGAACAAGAGTTCTTAAATTTATTCTGCTTGGTTCCAAAGGGCAAAACTGGGAGCAAGGGATGGAAGCCACAGAGAGGTAGCTTTATGCTGGATATAAGGAAAAACTGAAGCAATTAAGTTAGCCAAAAGTGAATTGGACTGCCATGAAAGAGAGAGTTCTTCAAGCAAAGGCTAAGTGACTTCCTGCTGGGTATATTGTAGAGGGGACTCTTGGATAGGTATGGGTTGGTCCAGATGGCCTGAGGTCCCTTCCAACTCTGAGATTCAGCGATCAGAAGAAGGCCTCAACTGGTTCTGCTTGATCCTAGGGAGCAGAACAAGGAAGAGGTGAAAGTTACAGGCAAAATTCAGCTCATTATAAGGAAGAACTTTTGAGACATTAGAACTGTCCCCAAATAGAAAGGGTTTTTCCTTAAGAGGTAGCAGGAAGTCTTCAACCAGAAGCAAGGTGTTTGTTAGGAGGGGATTCCTGTTCAGGCACAGGCTAATCTAGAAGGCTTCTGGGGATTCCTTGTAATTCTGAGATTCTGTGACTTTTGGTAGCTCTTCACTTGTTTGAAGTGATTAATGGCTGAGTCTCCCAGGTTTTCAGTGCTAGCAAAAAGGCAAAATTATTCCATTTGTGTATGTGCTTCTGTGCATGTGTGTGCACGCATGCATTTGTTACTGATGTGCTTTTGATGGTCCTACACAAAATGGCTGGGTGTGGTGGCACGTGCCAATCATCCCTGCTACTGGGGAGGCTGAGGATAGTGGATCACTCGAATATGGGAGTTCTCAGCCACAGTGGGCTGAATAGGAAAGGAGACAATTTGGTATTTGCTCTAAGTCTGGCATCTATTTAGTGATCCCCTGCCCTCCCCCACACCCCGGGGCGGGGGAGCCATCAGGCTGGCTTGACAGGGATGAATCATCCCAGGTCAGAAAATGGAGCAGGTTAAAGCTTCCATGCTGATCAGTAATGAGCTTTTACCCATAAGTGGCCATTGCAATTCCCGCCTGGGCAAGATAGGGAAACCCAGCTTCAATAACTAACTAAACTAAACTGAAAGTAGCCTAACTGAAGAAAAACATAACTCTTACTGTAGAGTTGAGGGGTAAATTCAGAACACTACTTAGCAGCACCCCTAAAAGAGATTGTTTTGAAAGTAGAAAATACATTTAGCTTTGCTGAGTGTAAGAAAGTGTCTTACAAATGTATGAGGAGTTTACTCAAATGAAGAAGTGGAGGAACCAAGCAAAGAAAAACATTTCCCATGGTTACAAGTTCCAAGTCAAATAGAAATAGGAATTAGGACACCTAATACATTAGTCTTAGTTTCTAACCACTAGACCACTTATGTTTTTCAATTTTGCCATTCAGTTCTTTGCATAGAATGATGACATACATCTGTGAATTAGAGGCATGGTGCAGAATTGAACCTCTCTGGATATCAGTTTTCTCATTTGTGAACTTAGACTCGGTGTGGGAGAAAAAGCACCAGACTGGGACTTGGGAAACCAGGATTCCACTCTTAGCTCAGACATCAATTCAGTGTATGATATTGGGCATGATGCTTAACTTTTGGAGACCTCGATTCCTTCATCTGTAAAATGGAAGGTGCTTGGATAGGTGCGCTCTTTGACTGTCTTCCTACCCCCAAATTCTATTCTTCCTCAAATACTAATAATGAAGCTCAATCAATCAAATATCTTATACAAGTTGTAAAAATAATAATTTCTAAGAACAGATTTTCATTGCTATTTATTAAGAGCCAGCCTGCTTGGCAAGTTGGATCTTGGAAAACATTTCATCCAATGACTTCATTTTATAGATGGAGAGATGAGGTCCAGAGAAGCTGAAATTTGTTCAAGATCACATGAGAGAAATGAGACAAAAATTCAGGTTTCCTGACTCCAAATCCAATGTTCTTATCACCACACCAGAGTGAGTCCAGGTATTAGTTGTTTTTGTTGCATGTGTTAAATTGTCATCTTTTGATACTTTTAAAGATCATGAGTCTTAACTTAAAAGTGGAAGTGTATTCTTTGCTATGCAGAAATTCTGGTTCTTTTAAGAACAGTCTTTCCTTGGAAATTTTCCACTAATATATGGCAATTAGCATGTATACGCCATGAGGTTCATAAGGACCAATGGGCCTTATTTACTGCACCTTCCAGACCCCTGGTCATTTCCGCTTTTCCTGAAGCAGAACTCTAAGGACTTGTGGAACTTGAAGGCCACTCGGAGGCTTAGTTCTTCCATCTGTATTGTCTTCCCCAATTAGAAATGGGAACTCCTTGAGAACAGGGATTGTTTTACTTTTCTATTAGCGTTCTCCACCCTCGGCACACTGCTTGGCACACAGTAAGTGCTTAATAAATACTTTTCCATTTTAGGGACTGAAAGTGTCTTCTATTGGGCAGGATAAACTTTTTCTTGGAGTCTACATGTCACTCACTTCTACTTTACTCAAGACTGTCGCTCAGCTGTTTTCAGTTGTGTCCAACTCCTCATGATCCCATTTGGGTTTTTTTCCCCCCAGGTTTTTTTTTTTTTTGACAAAGACACTAGAGTGGTTTGTCATTTCCTTCTCCAGTTCATTTTACAGATAAGTACACTAAGGCAAACAAGGTGAAGTGACTTGCCCAGGGTCACACAGCCAGTAAGTATCTGAGCCTGAATTTGAACTCAGGTCTTCCTAACTCTAGGCCTGGTGGTCTATCCACTGTGCCACCTAGCTACCCTCAAAATAAGACTAGCTACTAGTTCTTTATATTCTCACTAAGCTGTGCTTTGTCCAAGTACCCTGATGATAACTGTGACATTGTCTTTCAAATGATTTCTCTATTCCCCCTTGCTAGTCTAGCAACTTTCTATTTTCTAATTCTTCCCTCCACGAAAACAGGAAAAATTCTACCATCAGTCATTTGTACTTGTTGATCATGCTTCATGTGAATATACTTCATTCAACATATTACACATGCCTTAAATACAACGATCTTCTAAGCCTTATCTCTAATTGTAGAGGGAAAGGCTAAAAGAATTGTAGCCATCAACAAAGAGGTCCTACTAAAAATAAGGCTGATTTCATCCTTTTATGCTTTTTGCAGACAGTAGTCAGAAGAAGCAGCCTATAGACTTATATAACCAATGTACTTTTAAATTAAAAAAAAAAGGTGGGAGTTATAACTATGCCAGGAGACCAATAAAGATTGAACATATATGAACAGAAAGTACTAGTAGGATGAAGTAACACAACAAAGTTAATTTAACACATCAAATGGTATGTATGATTGCTATTTTGGGGACCACATTTAGTAATCTGCCATCTTCCATAATGTTCTTTTATTTTTTTAATAATGTTCTGCAAATGGACTTGTATTCTTTACTGCTGTTGCCATTGGTTGCCTCATCTCTCCACTTGGCAAGATCAAATGTTTGCAGACTGAGGTTGTACAGTTGTGAAACATGGAAGATCATCTCAGAAGAATCAAAATGGCAGGTCACACAAAAGGATTTAATGGAAAGAGGTAGAACAGGTGTGAGTGGGCATATTACCAACAATGACTAGTCTATGACAAGTAGCATAAAATACTAATCGAGGACATGAAAGACTGAAAATCACTGGTGGCTATGTCATATAGCAAAAGTGAGGGATAGCTACTGGACAGCTTGAGTATTGTACTATTTCATATTACATGAAACATTAAAAGAACCAGAGAAGCCCTCCAATGTTCTGGGTAGATCTAGTACCCAAGAAGACTTGGAAGGTCACTGAGTAGAGCTACACTGGATAAGAAAGTGTGGCTAGATTATAAGCTGCACTGGTGAATCACAGACCCCTCAAAGTATTAAAGAACTGTTATTGTACTGTAGTAACTGGGCACAAATGGTAGACAATTCACATAGGAATAGAGACTGGGCCTGTGATTTAATTGGCTTATGGAGCTCCCAGGTGAGAAACTACTAACGTAGGGCAGCACCATCTCCACATCTTAGACAGTAGCCTAGAGCAGAGGTGTTAAAACACATTGAAGGTCTCTGCAGCCAGCCAAACAACAGAGTGCTGCCCCAACCAGAGTAAAATGTAATTGGGAATGCTTAACAAAATAAATAAAAATACAATAAAACATAGATAATGTTAATTTATAGTTTTCTAAGTCAATATGTGCCAGGCAGGGATCTATTTCTATTTGAGTTTGATAACCACAGGCCTTATAGCACTAAGAGGTTGAGGCTTTTGCCCAATATCACACACCAATATGTGTCAAAGGCAGGACTTGAACTCTTTTCAAGACCAGCTCTTTCTATTATGCTCTGTGGTTATATGTGAAATAGTTCACAAAAAACTACGTAAGGCAACTATTTTCATAGAGTTGAGATAAGCATTTCTAGGATAACCTGGGTTGGGGTGGGCGGGATATGGCACAGCAGGAACCTACCTGACACTCCTCCAAATCCATAAATTGAGACATATTTGAGAACCCAATCTGTGAGTGCAGGGGGTGCCCATAGGCCCAGGGGATTCTGGAAACCATTTGACAAATGGTCTTATCCAAGGTGTTGGTGGACAGGACAGAGTGGGATTAGTGAAGTGATTAGGACAGGGCAGCCCCTTTCCTTCTGAATTGGAAGTTGACCTTCATTGACTACATACTGGATAGAGAAACCTCTCTCCCAACTGGAAGCTGGGGGGAGAAGTAGGGATATGAAAACAATCGGCTTTCTCTACTCAGGTAAGAAACAATAAGGCAACCCTGAGGGCAGGAAGATAGGCTAGGTGGGATCACCAACTCTCTCTTTTACAAGTACTAGGGCTTACCTTACTTAAAGAAGTAAACAGAGTTTTGAGGAAATAACACTCTAGGAAGCCTTGAAATCAGTTGCTCACACATTAGTGTGAATTAATTTTCTCAGTTTGCTTTCCTAACATTTAGCTGAGATTCTTTGAATGGGAAGGTGGCATTTAAGCAAGGAGGAACAAGACATATTTTGGAGAATGGGGTACCACTACGAGAGAGTTTCAATGTGGGGCTTTGGACAGGATGATGACACTGGAAAAGGGTAGAGGCAGTGGAGAAGTTATATGGAGACATGGGCTAGGAGATGAACTTAGAAAGAGAAACAGAAGTGAAAAAGTTGGAAGAGAGTCAAAGAAAGAAGGTGCAGAGGGAGCCCAGAAAAGGAGGTACCAGACTGTATGCCAGAAACAGGTGTACTTGGAGGTACCGCATGGTGTATACAGCTTGGCCAAAAATGTCTACATTTAGACTTCTCCTTGAATATGTGATGTCTGATGGACTTTCTGGGGTCTTCTATGGGTAGAGTACATGCTGCATTTTCATCAGGTTTTTCCGGAAACTGAAGGCCATCCTACTCCAGAACAATTGTCAGTCAGGAAGTCAATAAACATTTAATGAGCACCTACTATGTGAAAAGCACTGTAGATACAAACAGAAATAAAATATAGTCCCTGCCCTCAAGGAGCTTAGAATCTAGTAGGGGAGACAACACACAAAAAGAAGCTGAAAAGGGAAGGGGTATGTATGCCAAGGAAGGAACCAGACATGGGGACATGGTGGAAAAGTCAGAAAAGTCCTCATAGCCCGGTGAGAAATGAGATATTTTGAGCTAAGCTCCTTCCTTAAATGGAGGCTTTTGAGTGCATGACTCCACCCTCATACATTCTGGTCATAATCTTTCTGCTGATACCCTTTGCAGTGCTTCTCTTGTGAAACCTTGTTTGATAATCTGGCCACTGCATGTAGGATGGATCAAAGGGCGGGAGAAGAGAAGAGACCAATTAGTTATTACAATCGCGCTGTTAATAAGTAAGAAAAGTCTGAACTCTCTGAGGATAAGTTGCAGAATGGGTGCTAATTTGTACTGGTAGAGGGAATTTCTCATTTAGGAGTTCTCTATACCAATGACATCACAGGTCCAGTCTCCCCCCATCTGTCACTTGTGAGTTAATGGAAACTTCTGGAAGGCAGGAAATGTGGCATTTTCTATAATGATCAGCACCATGTTCTTCATGTTTTCTTTTTTTTTTTAAACAATGCTGGCATATTCTTTTTGGTATATAAATCATTCAAAAACATTGAGTTAAACACAGTCAAAAGTCCTGGTGAGGTACGCCTCATGGTGAAAACTCTGATAGTACGAGAAAAAGTCTATTTTTAGCTCTGACTAGAGAGACTTCAGGCAACTACAATCTGGCCTCCCTCAGCTGAGAATTAAGATTTCTTTACATTCTATTTGATTATGTGGTACATGTTGCAAGTAGGCAGGAAAGGAAATCTGACATGCACACATACACACACAGAATAGCATAATACCATCTACAACTTACCTACCTACCAGTAAAACATTTGATAATCTCATGATGTTTTTGTGGACAAGATAGAGAAACATTGGCCGGAGGAGGACAACAGGTGGATTTGAAACTAATTGAATGATCAGCTCCAAAGAACAGTCATTACTAAGTTGATGTCAAATTGAAGGGAGACCTCTAATAGAGTGTCACAAAGATCTGTGGCTTTTAGCACTTTTATCAGTGACATGGAAGAGGGACATGGAAAGTTTATCAAATTTGCAAATGATGTGAAACTAGAAGGTACAACACACTGGATAACTGTCTAGCAGAGAAATGATGAGAGCCTGAATTATGGTAGTAGCGGTGTGAGTGAAGAGAGGGAGACTGATGAGAGAGACACTGCAGAGCTAGATTCATAGGGACTTAACAACTGATTAGATGTGGGGGATGAGGGAGAAGGAAGAGTCAGAGATATCTGTGGTTTTGAACCTAGATGACTGGGAAGATGGTGTAATCAACAGGAATAAGGGAAGTAGGGAAGAGGAATGGGTTGAGGGGAGAAGATAAGAAGTTCCGTTTTGGACACATTGATACTTGAAAGAACAGTCAGACAGAGGTTAGCAGTTAGAGATGCCTAAATGGAGTTTAGGATATATAGATTTGGGAGTCATCTGCACATTTGTGACAGCTGAACTCATGGGAATAGATGAGATCACCCAGGATGAGAGTTAGCAGAGAAAAGTGGATACAGCATAGAGCCTTCAGGATACCTAACAAAGAAGAGACAGGGAGACTCGCTCATGGTCACATGAGCGAGTAACAGAATCAGAATTTAAACCCAGGTCTTCTGATTTCAAGTCCAAGTCCAGTGCTCTTAGTTCAAGGTTATCTGATTGCCTCTAGACCACCGCCTCTTCAATATTTCCTGTATGACAGTTTGTCAGCCCCAGGAGGGCACAGAACATATATTGCTAAGTTACACAATATCGCATCTCAACCAATACAGCACCCGACGATGAAGAGACAGGTCTGTGTCCATACCTACCTAAAAAAACCTAAATATTTATAACATGTAGGCATATTCCATAGTTTATTACATGACTGCAGGAGTAGAGCCTTCCATTCCTGAAGAGATCATTTCTAAAATATCTATGGTCAAAAAAACTTCAGCAGTTGATGACCAGGCTACTAGTGATGATCCTCTTGGAACTTCCCTTAGGCTGGTCCTTGAACGACAAAAAGAGATCACATGTTTCAAGATGTACTGAAGCTTTTTTGGGGGGTTAGCAGGATTCACTAGAGCTCTTGCTCCAACAGCATAACCTTTAAGAACCCAGATTTACTTCTATGCCATGATGAGGTACTGAAGTAGGCTTCTAGCAAAGTATACATAGGAATACAGAGTTAAAGTTATCAAAAGTTATTTGATTTACTTTACACATGCAGAAAGAAATTCAGGAGGAAAAAATTAAATGCACTTTATATTGAAGATAGTTTCTTTATAGGTTCAATGAACTGTGCCAGTCTATTAAAATACCAGAAACATCTAGGATTGCATTTTTGTAATTTAATTCATAGCCACAGTAGGTACATACAGAGAAAAGTGAAAATGTTTCCTATAATTGCTTAATATACCTTATAAGCCACATTTCTAAAGGATCAAACTTTTACTTCTAGTTATTACAGCTGTTTTCCCACAAATACTAAATGAACAAATACAATGACATTTACCTGTTTCATATAATTACCAATGTACATATGGGCAACTGGGCTTTAAATCTCTTCGTACTAGTAAAGACATGGGTAATGTTTAGCACTTAAAAAAAATTTCTGCAGTTTCTACTGGGATTACTACAAGTAGAAGATTACTGAAATATTCTGAAGTGAGTTTTCACATGAAGTGAGGAAGGCTAAAGGCCAGAGCTTACTCAGAATTAGTTTGTCACTTCTCTGGGTCACTGTGACCTTTTTCCTGTAATCTCTTAAGTCAGCACAGAATGTGGGACAACTGGAACAAATGATTATCCACAACTCTTACCATTCTGAAACTGATGCATTTGCTTTGAATCCACAGAAACCCAGAGTGCCAGGCCAGCACTCATCTGGCCACTGAGGCTGAGACAGTGCAAGGGATCAATGGTGTGGCAAAAAATGAAATGAACTGCAGAGGAAAAAGGAACAGAGAACACGAGTAGAAGACAGCCAGTAGCAGTAGTTTTTGCCCTCTGCCATGTGGGCTCTTCTGTGTTCCTTGGGAAGATGGCAATTTTAAACAACACTGAAGAGAGAGAGTAAAGGTTACCAAGGAAGTCCCTACAGGTAATAAGGTGCCAAGTACTTGGCCACTGAGATTCAATTAGCTATTAATTAATTAAGGTTTTCAGGAACTAAGTACACACATATAATTCAATTTTGGAGTAAAGTCAGAATGAGAAAGTGACACTGATGAGATGTTAGTCTTTCGTACTGTGAAAAAGAAAAACCAGACAACAAAATGTTAATTATATTCATGGGTATTTTGGACTACAGACAATGATATGAAATATATTCAAAATGTGACAGTTTTTATGCAGCCTACAATCTCTGCTAACACATACTTGAATTATGTTGTAGGGCCATCTGTATGAAATAAAGCTTACAAGTGCAGCTGGGTAGCTTAGGACGATTGAATCTTTTTAAGTGTCTAAATGTAACCTGCCCAATTTCTTTTCTTCTTATGAAAGTTCTGCTACTTAAAGTTTTGTAAAGGAGACACTGAGAAATATATAGCAAACATACAGTTCATTTCATTTAAAGAGTACGCTCACTAAAAAGAGAATTCATCCAACATTCTCTATCCAACACATGGCTAGAAAAAGTCTATTTTGAAAAGGTATTTTTACCATTTTGATGGGACCCAAACCAATAGAGATGACTAAGCAAACACTACTTGGGCATTTCAAAAGATTCCTTTTGTTTCAAAGGCTAACACATGCCAGGTTGTCACTAAGCTGCAATCAGGAAAAAGCTCAACCATCCAAATGCTTGAACACTGAGTATCTGAACAACCTTTAAAGAGAAGGGTCTTGCCCCTTGGCCTTCACCTGACTGTTCTTTGATGTGTATCTATGTTTTCAACATAGGAGAGGGAGAAGCTTGGAAACAGGTGAGCTGCAAGTGCATCCTGCTTTTAAACTTGTTCAGGAGCTCTTCCAGTAACCTAAAAGGGAGGAGAGAGGCTTCAAAATCGGACAGGAGTGAGGCTGCTTAATAGCACAAGAAAACATTTCAGTAAACCCAGCTGCACTGCTTTCATTTGTGTTATTTTTCAGAAAGGTAAATGAAAAGTTCATTACAGACTGCTTAGTAATAATGCAGATGAAAACAATTCAATAGGGGCAAATCTATCGCTCCCAGATTGCTCCCTTCTAGAACTAGTGCTTTACCATTTTGTTCATTCTGCTTTCTGAAGACACATGTGTTGGAGCAAAATGAATTAGAACAGAAAAACTATGTGCCAGGAGAGAGAGGTTTCAGTCCTACTTCTGTCAATAACTGTATAACTTTAGGCAAACCCTTTATGGTGTGATAAGGAAGCAAACATTTGTGTTTCTGTGGCTTTAGCTGTGGAAGTAACCTGGACAATCAAGAGATTCGGCTGTTCTAGGTTCTCTCCTGGGTCAGGAGAGTTCAAGTTCAGCTTGAGAGAATTAATCTTATCTTAACAACATTTGTGAAGTTTTGTGGTGATTAAAACATCACCACAAAAAGAGCAAAAGCCTGCTCTTCTTCAATACCTTATTTTCTACTTATACTTTTCTTAAGTACATATTTTTGGAGGATAAATATGACAGCATTCTGCTTCTGAAAAGAAGCAGTTATTTTAGAGGGCACAAAATATGCTATGATTTGCCACCTGTCTTTAATACTGACACTTACCTACATTTGACTATGCTGTTGACATTTGAATGAATTAAAAATAACCAATGCTCTTTTCTTTTCAATGTAAAAGATAATTTAAATTAATGATCTGCCCATAGAGTGACAAAACTCACAGAGCTTTATATTTCATTGTGATGCTCCATTTCACATTTATCTAGATGTTATATTCTTAAAAACAGAATCAGATAATATAGTCTTATGGTGTAAGCTTATAGATTTCCCAGTACTGTCACTTAAAATAAGAAAATAGCTAATTTCAAAATCCTACCCCCAAGCATAAGAGAAAAGTTCTATTGTATATTCTGTCATCTGATACATGCTTCATGTAAATTTAAGATGAAACATAATTTTTAAAAATCTCATAATCAATAAGCATGTATTAAGTGCCTACTATCTGATAGGCACTGTGCTAGCAACTACTCTAGAAATTTTTCATTTATATTTAATGACAATTGACAACTTGACATACAACACAGCAATTATTTATAGTAATATTACTTTCAACAGAAAGAATGGGTCAGTAACGTTTGGCAATTATATAATGTTCCACCATAATTCAAACCACTAATGTGGGATTTGTCTGTAATAACAACCAGTATGAGACTCAAAAGTCTTGGCTCCTGAGGACAGCTTTATTAAAAACAAGACCAAAATAGAAAACTCACTTTTTATCTGCTCCACTTGAAAGTTGAGGCAGGGCTTCCAATGCTTGTTTAAAACTAGATCTGCAGCATAAAAATTAACAATATTTAATCCAAAGCATTTTTACATTGCTTTGAACAGACTAGAATAATGTATGTATATTTTCAGGGACATCTTGATAATAAAGAATTGCAAAGCTGTTGACATGCAAATGGAACTATTACCAAAGTAAAACTGAGGCTAGATCATCCAGAATTAAAACTAAGAACTGCTGATGCCTTGGAGAAGTAAGCTCAGAAAACCTGAATCAGGAAATGAAATCCAACTAGAAAAGATATAAGGTAAAAGAGAATTAAAGAATATATAACAGTAAGAAGAGAACAAAGGAAAAAGCTTTATTAGAGAGGAGGGAAAACTCAGGACAAATGGAAGCAACAAGACAGAAATACTGAGTGCCTATCAAAACCTAGAGCTTTACAAAAAATAGTTTACAATGAAGAGAAATTGGGCGGTGGGAAACTAAAAGCTGAATTAGGGGAAAACCTTACCAGTGACAATTCAAATAGGCTAGATAAGTACCATTCAAATTTACAGGGCCTTATTTGCATTTTAGAATCTGAAAAGCTTATGTACAGGGCCACCAGCTGCCAATTCACTGATAATTTGTGGAGGACTGGGGAGTCACGGGAACACTGGGCAAAAACCAAGACAATAAGCATGTTTGAAAAAGGTCCTTTATCAAAGTCCTTACTCCAGAGCCTCATCACTGTGTGGTGGTGACCTGGGGTTATCAAAGACTATTGAGCTGGCAGAGTCAAGATGGTAGATTAGAGGCAGCAACCCAATTAAATTCTCTCAACATTCCCCTCCAAACAACTTTAAAATAATGCTTCAAATAAAAATTTGGAGCAGCAGAGCCAACAAATGGTCAGAGTGAGACATTTTTCTAGCCTAACACAACTTAGGAGGTCTTCAGAAGAAGTCTGTGACACTAGAGTGGGAGCAACAGTAGCACCAGTGGTGGGCCTTGGAGGTGGCTGCAACAGGGGCAGTAGCAACAGCAGCTTCAAGAGGTCTCAGCCAAAGAGACAGTAAGGGGGTTAGACAATTGGTCAGAAAGAGATTACAGCGGACCCTTTGCTGGCACTGGGTGTAACTGACACTGACTGGCAACTCTATTGTCCATATGCAGTTCTGGGTTACAGTTCCAAGGTAGAGAAGAGCACTAGTGCTTGAGGCTGCAAGGGAGCAGGGGCCCTTCCTGGGTGAAGACCTGAGTGCACCCAGAGAGCCAAATGGAGAGGTGGTGAGTAGCTTGAGAGTAGGACATTGGTGGCATTGGATTGAGGCTGACAGAAATGAGAAAGTGGGCAATGGGGCAAGGAGAACATGGTTTGGATGATGATAGACAGGGGACAGGGGCAGCTAGGTGATGCAGTGGACAGAGCACCGGCCCCAAAGTCAGGAGGACCTGAGTTCAAATCCAGTCTTAGAACAAATACTCAACACTTACTAGCTGTGTGACCCTGGGCAAGTCACTTAACCCCAACTGCCTTAAAAACAAAACAAAACAAAAACACTGGGATGTAGTGGCAAAGAACTGGAAATGGAGGTGATATCCATCAGTCTGGGAATGGCTGAACAAGTTGTGGTATATGAATGTGATGGAATATTATTGTGCTATAAGAAATGATGAGCAAGTGGACTTCAGAAAAACCTGGAAAGACTTGTATGGACTAATGCTGAGTGAAGTAAGCAGAACCAGAACACTGTACACAGTGACAACAACATTGTGCAATGACCAGCTTTGACAGACTTAGCTCTTCTAAGCAATACAATGATCTAAGACAGCTCCAAAAGATTCATGATGGAAACTGCTTTCTACCTCTAGAAAAAGAACTAGGAAGTCTGAATGCAGATCAAAGAATGTTATTTGCTCTCTCTTTTTTCTGTTTCTTCTTTCTCGTGGTTTCTCCCATTGGTTCTAATTACAACATGACTAATGTGAAAATAGACTTAATATGAATATGTATGTTGAGCCTATATCAATTCACATGATCTCTTGGGGTGGGGGCATGGGAGAGACAGGGATAAAATTTGGAACTCAAGATCTTATGGAAGTGAATGCTGAAAACTAAAAATAAATAAATAAATTTATTTTAAAAAAATTTAAAAAAAAAGACCTAAGTGCAGACCAGGAGAGCAATGATCATACCTCTCCCCAGATTACATCACCTTGGAAGCACTGAAAACTTGCAGACCCCAAGACAGCAGTGCACAAAAAGACTGAAGCTTGGGACAGTGCTTACCCACCCCAGGTTAAGCAGAGCACAACTTTAACATAAAGTTCAAAGCCAAGAAATAGGCTAGAAAAATAAGAAAATAACAACAACAAAAAAGAGTCTGACCATAAAAAGCTACTATAGTGGCAGGAAAGACCAAGACATAAACTCAGAAGATGACAATAATGTAAAAACAGCTATAACCAAAGTCTCAAAGAAAAATGCTATCCAGACACAGGCCCAACAAGAATTCCTGGAAGAATTAAAGAAAAAATGAGTGGTGGAATAAAAATTGGGAGAGTAAATGAGAGTGATTAAAGAAAATTATGAAAAGAGAATTAACAGTTTGGTAAAAGAGGCACATAAAATACTAAAGAAAATAATAAAGACCAGAGTTGGCCAAATGCTCAAAGAGGTACAAAAATTTACCACAAAAAGAGAACTCTTTAAAATGCAGAGTAGGCTAAGTGGAAAAGGAAGTACAACAATTAACTGAAGAAAAGAACTCCTTAAATAGCAAAACTGGCCAAACAGAATAAATGGTACAAAAGCTCACTGAGGAAAATAATTCCTTAAAATTTAGATTTGGGCAAGTGGAAGCTAACGACTCCACGAGACATCAAGAAACAATAAAACAAAGTTAAAAGAATGAAAAAAATAGAAGAGAATGGGAAATATTTCATTAGAAAAACAAATGACCCGGAAAACAGATCAAAGAGAGATAATTTAAGAATTATTAGGAAAAAAAGGAATTATTGGACTACCTGAAAGCCATAATAATAATTAAAAAAACCCTTAACACCATATTTCAAGAAATTATAAAAGAAAACTACCCTGATATCTTAGATCCAGAAGGTAAAATAGAAATTGAAAGAATCTACAAATCATTTCCTGAAAGAGAACCCAAAATGAAAACTCCCAGGAATATTACAACCACATTCCAGAGCTCCCAGGCCAAGGAGAAAATACTATAAGCTGCCAGAAAGAAACAATTAAAATATTGTGAAGCCACAGTCACAATAACACAAGATTTAGCAGCTTCCGTGTTAAAGGAGTACAGTGCTTGGAATATCACAGTCTAGATGGCAAAGAAGCTAGGATTACAACAAAGAATCACCTCCCCAGCAAAACTGAGCATAATCCTTCAGAGCAAAAAATGGAAATTTAATGAAACAGAGGACTTTCAAGGATTCCTGATGAAAAGACCAGAACCGAACAGAAAAATCTGACATTCAAACACAGGCTGCAAGAGAGGCATAAAATGCTAAACATGAAATAGAAAACTTATGGGATGTGATAAGGTTAAATTGTTTGTACTCTCATATAGGAAGATGATAGATACGTGTAACTCCTACAAACTTCATCATGATTAGAGCAGTTAGAAAGAGTCTACATAGATAGAGGGCATGAATATGAGTTGATTATGTTGGGATGAGCTAAAAAAAAAAGGATGAGAAAGAGGGATCCATTGGGAGAAGGGCAATGAGAGAGACAGAAGGGGGAAAATTTTCTTGCACGAAGGAAGCACATAAGGAAGAGCTTTTAAAGTGGAGGAGAAAATAGGGGAGTGGTGGGCAATGCTTGAACTTCACACATTTTGGAATTGGTTCAAAGAGGGAAGAATATATACATACATACATACATATACACATACACACATATGTATACATACTCATTCAGCTGGGTAGAGAAATCTCCTACCCCAAAAGAAAATAGAAGGGGAAGAGAATAAGAGATGAGAAGCGGGGTGGGGTGGGATGTAGGATGACAAAAGGGAGGGTAGATTAAAGGAGGCAGTGGTCAGAAGCAAAACAGACTTTTGAGGAGGATAAAAAGAGAGAAGAATAAACAGAAGAAAATTGAATGGAGGGAAATACACAGTAATCATAACTATGAATGTGAATGGGATGAGCTCAGCGAGCAGAATGTATTAGAAACTAGAATCCAACAGTATGTTGTTTATAAGAGACACCTGAAGTGGAAAGGCATACACAGAGTTAAAATAAGGGGCTGGAACAGAATCTACTATGCTTCAGCTTAAGTAAAAAAGGCAGGGGGTAGCTATCATGATCTCAAACAAAGCAATAGCAGAAATAAACAATTAAAAGAGAAAATCAGGGAAACTACATTTTGCTAAAAGGTACAACAGACAATGAAATAACATAAAAATTTTTATATTTCTCAAATATATAGGGAATTAAGTTAAATGTATAAAAATAAGATGCAATTGATAAATGGTTGAAGGATATGAACAGGCAGTTTTCAGAAGAAGAAATCAAAGCTCTTTACAGTCATGTGAAAAAGTGCTCTAAATCACTACTGATTAGAGAAAGACAAATGAAAACAACTCTGAGGTACCACCTCACACCTATAGGATTGGCTAATATGACAGAAAAGAAAAATGACAAATGTTGGAGGGGATGTAGAAAAATTGGGACACTAAAACACTGTTGGTAGGAGTTGGTAGGAGTGAACTGGTCCAACCATTCTGGAAACTATACATACCATTTAGCCCATTAATACCCCTACTAGATCTGTATCCCAAAGAGATCGAAGGAAAAGGATCTATGTACAAAAATATGTATCAGTACCTCTTTTTGTGGTAGCAAAGAAATGGAAATTGAGGAGATGCTCATCAATTGGGAAATGGATAAATAAGTTATGGCATATGACTGTGATGGATTGCTATCGTACTGTAAGAAATGATGAAGGAAATGGTTTCAGAAAAACATGGGAAAACCTGAAAACCTGATGAAAACCAAAAAAACATGAACTGATACAAAGCAAAGTGAGCAGAACCAGGAGATTACTGTACACAGTAAAAGCAGTACTGTAATGTTGATCAACTATGAAACATTTAGCTGCTCTGATCAACACAACGATTCAAGACAATCCCAAAATACTCATGATTAAAAAATGTTATCCACCTACAGAGAGAGAACTAATGAACTCAGAATTCCAATTGTAGTATAATTTTCTCATTTTCTATATTTTCTTTCTTTCTTTCTTTCTCTCTTTCTTTCTTTCTTTCTTTCTTTCTTTCTTTCTTTCTTTCTTTCTTTCTTTCTCTCTTTCTTTCATATGGATAATATGGAAATATGTTTTGCATGATTTTGCATATATAATTGATATATTGCTTGCTCTCAGTGGGTGGGGGAGGGGTGGAAGAGAGGGAGAAAACCTGAAAATCCCCCCAGCTGAAAACAAATAAATAATAAGTTATCTAAAGAACAAAATAAAACAAAACACCAAAGTCCACTGAGCCAACTAAGCTCTGGCAGGACCCACTGAACTTCAGCTACAGCAACTTCTAAAAACTCCCTAGTCTGGGGTAGAGGAGTTCCAGGCTCAGGTAGTGATAGGAGCACCCACTGCAGCAAAATCACAGATTCTTGAAGTATTGAAGAAATACTGGAAAACATGAAAAAGAATGAGCCAAAAAATAAGACCCTTAAATTTAACTTCTATTAGCCTCTCTCAGTTTCAGTTTCCTCATCTCTAAAATGGAAACAATAAGACATGTAGCATTTACCTCCCAAAGTTATTATGAGGAAATTAGATAATAAATGTAAAATACTTTGCGAAACATATTTTATATATTACATATATTTTATGTATTTTATATTCATATATATAAATGATATATTTTATATATCATATATATGCATATATATACATATATATCATCATCATCAACATCATCATCATCTGTTCTTATCTTTTTCAATGGAATTCAGATAGACAGTCCTGAGACAGGTCTTTATACTGCTAATATTCAATGTTCTACAGACTTTTGCACAAGTAAGTAAGAAAAATGCTTAATGTAGCTGAAGCATTAATCCCCTATTGGCTCACTACAAACATCCTCAGTATGACTCCAGAAACAGAAAAGATAAAAAGGATGATATATGGCATTTCATACTGTTCCTACATAATTCTCCTCTCTTATTTTTGATCTCTATATTTTGAAATTATTGTTATAATTATTGTTACAAGTAGCAAAACACTAGGAAAAAGGAAAGCATTTTGAGAATAAGATTACTCTGTATAGTTTCCTAGAGAACAAGTTAGAACTCATCCCCTTTTGAATGAATAAAAAAGCAGTAGTGCTTACTAAGTGCCAGGCACTTAGTAAATGAGAAGAAGGGATAAATATAATTTATGTTAACCTACCTCAGAATGGCTTATTCAGGAGCCTTATCAATAAAGCCAGGGAAATGTATTTTATACTACTGTTTCTTAAATTGAGGATGAGGATAAAGAAAACAAATCTTTTTAGAGGAATAGAACATTTCAAGGAGTCACTGGAGCTGAAGCTAGAGAAATCACTTGGTAGCAGTGGTACCATCCTTATCAGCATAGCCACCTCACTAAGGAGTATTAATTACCACTGCTCCCTTTTTTCTCTACTCTACACACTCTCTTATCCCTTTGTTCCCCTTATCACCAAGATTCTTTCTGTTTCCTGAACTCCTCTTCCTATTGGTCTTTCTTTAAACGAAACAAAAGAAAAATTGGTGACACTCCTTAGTAACACAGAAATTCTGTCACACGAACTCTTTCGCTTAAAGAGTAAGGCAGGACATGGACTTACACAGAGATGGAAGGGAACTCAGAGGACATCTAGTCCACCCTGCTCATTTTACAGATGGGGAAACTGAGCCTGGGGACACTTGTTTAGGGTCATATGACTCCAGGGAAAATGAAGGTAAAGATGTTGAAGTCTTATCTTTTCTGCAGGCTCATGAGCGGATCATGGGTCAGTAAGTCCTCCACCTAGGCTACATAACAAGTAATCTGCAGGGCTATGACATGCCTAGGGTGTCAAATTTCCATGAGTAACCTGAATGGTGAAAGATAAGCCCTGAGCTCATGACACCAGGCAGAGGTGATCGGGAGGGAGGAATTGAGGTGGGGAAATGACTGGCTCTTTCAAATATAGAACGAGAACTCAAAGTAACCGGTGAAATGGAGAAGTGGTCAGGAAGACAAATGCAAAACACCCCAGGGAGTAAAAGCGAATAACACCAATACAGAGCAGGGTTGCCTGCTTAGGTGACAAGACAGCAGGACAGAACCCGGGGGCCTGCTGGAGAACAAGCTCAGGAAGGTCTGCTGAAGGAGGCAGTGATGGAAGAGAGGCTGCATGACAAATGAGCAAGCCAATCAGGAGCAAAGTCAGAGGTACAGTTTGGCTCAGTACAAGGAAGAACTTCCTAATCAATAGAGCCATGTAAGAATAGCTAACTTTCCTTAAATGTACACAGGGTTTTATAGATATAAAGTGCTTTAACTGACATATTGTTACATTCCATGAGGTAGGTGGCCCAATCATTAGAATTCCAATTTTAGAGATGAAGAAACTTGTTCTACATCCCAAAGCTGGAAAATGGCAGGGCTGGGATGTGTCTAGAGCTTCCCAGGACGTTCAGTGGAGAAAGGACACGTCTTATCATTGTAGGTATTCAAGGACAGTATTCAAGGGTAATCACTCGTCCACAGACCCACAGAGGAGAGTTACCTTGTGGGTAATGGGTTGGAGGATTACTAAGGTCCCTTCTGACTCCAAGATGATGATTCTAGGCTGGCCATGAGTCAGCAATAAGTACTCCAGTTAAAAATAGGAGCACCATGCAGGCTGGCCTCATGCTTTATACCATATGGACCAGTCAATAATCATCCCTCTAATACTGGTCAATTTTGGGCTACAGATGGAAGCTATAAAGATGTCTTTAAAAAGGCTAAGATTCATTTCAATAAAGGTGTTCGGGATAAAATAATTCTTGTAATAACAATAGGGGTTGGACTCTTTTTCTTTGTCTCTCTCTCATTTTCTCCCACTTTCCTTCCTCCCTCAAAGCTAGGATAAAAGGAAACGGTCTCAAAATTATATCAAGGGTCCATTGTAGAGGTAAGGTAGAAGAAATTCCTGAGAGTTTTTGGACATCGGGAGAGATTATTTAGTGAGTCAGAAGAGCCATGATGTGAAAAAAGCATGATCCAAGGAGTCAGTATATCTAGGTTCTAGTCCAGGCTCTGATATTAACTAGTTATAATCTTGGGCAAATCACTTAATTGATTCTTCTAGGCCTAAGTTTCCTCTCCTGTAAAAAAAGGTTTCATTAGATTATCTTTAAGGTTCCTTCCTGCTTCATAATTTTATGAATTTCTCTTTTTTTGGAAAACTTAAAAAAGCACTGATTTGCACATATTTGGGCCTGCATAAAGGCATATTTCTTTGTGTCTATTCTGGATCAAATATGAATCAGATCATAAATCACAGGATCACAGAATTTGAGTTGGAAGGGATGTCAGAGGTCATCTTGTTTAATCTCTTCATTTTACTGACCAAGGAAACAGAGAAGTTTGATGAAGTGTTCAGGTTAGATTTATCAGAGATCAGATTTGAGCTCAGGCTTTTCTTGTCTCTAAGTCTAGCACCTTACCCATCATTCCATACTGTCTCAACATTTTATACATGAAGAAGTTAAGTAATTTGCCCAGGGTCACAGGGAGTAAGCATCTGAGGCAGGATCTGAACTCAGGTCTTCCTGACTCCAGGTCCAGTATTCAATCCGACGATATCTATGACCACTGAAAATTCTTGATGTTGAAAAGATATTAAATGAAGCCTATGGGCTATGAAGTAAACAACATTTTTTCAGGGGGAAATTATAATCAAACAAAAATAAGAAAAAAATCAATAAAGGCCATAATCCTTTTGAGAATGCTACCCAGGGCACCTAATAGTTACAGGCACAAATGATATGGGCAAACAATTGTGAAAACTAGATAGTCAAATATATGTAGTCACACCAAGTATCCATATACACATCAAGTAAATATTGGGTTTCTTTAGGCAGTATGGTATAACGGAGAGTGGTCTGAACTTGCAACTAAAAACCCTAAGTTCAAATCCTTGGCACATTAGCTACATGACAATGATTAAATCACTGGGTATCAGGTTGGTCATCTGTAAAATGAGCATACTATTTATATTACTAATCAAACAGGATGGTTGTGAATATATAAAAATCAATTTGCAATGGTAAAGCCCTATATAAACATGAATTATTATAGGTTTTGGTTGCAATATTATTGCTTTCTCTGTCATATCTTTCTTTTTATTTCTATCCCCACTGCTTAGTACAATGCCTGACACATATTAAGTGCTTAACAAATGCTTGTTGATAATTTGACTCATTTACTCATTTGAGGAGAAATATTAAAAGTCAGAAATTTAGTTCAGGCAAGAAGATAAAATACATTGTAGAAAAATAATGTGGAAGATTAAAACATGTTTTTACATGTACAACAAAATATAACTATATAACAATTTATCATGGACTTATAATACTTCTTCATATAGTGGTTGTAAATGAATTAGCATATTACCTTTGAAAAACCTTAGAAGTTAAAAAAAATTATATTAAGAGTAGTTGGAGGAAAAGTAATTAACAAATAAAAAAATCATACAGAGCATAATTCTCTCAAGAGTGACAGTCTGGGAACTTGGTAGTCATCTATAAGAAGAAAAATAGATTCTTAAGAAATTTATAACCAGGTGTGGCAGTGCAAGCCTTTAATCCCTGCTCCTGGGAGGCTGAGGCTGGAAGGAAATCTCAAATTCAGGAGTTCTGAATTGTAGCAGGGATAAAATTGATCAGGTACCTGTACTAAATCTGGCATCCAAATGGTGAACCTTTGGGAGCAGGGGGGGAGGTACCTAAAGTGTGGTGAACCAGTCCATTAGTAGTGGGATTCAGTCCCTGAGACAATACAGGGAGACCTAGTCTCAAAATTAGAACAACAACAATATACGGATAAGCTCTTAGGTTTATCAGGTACATTAACAATCAAAAGGTAGTATTTCTGCTTCAGTTGCTCTATTTTAAAAAAAAGAAGTTTCATGCAGGGTTCTGCTAAAACCAGCTCACTGTGGCTCACAAGAGCTGATCGTTAAATTTTCAGTGTGAACATTTATACTTCAGAAATTCTTACGGGCTAAAAATCAGGGCATGGCTTATTGTTTTGTTAAATGTCTAGATTTAAGAAAGTGATGGAGAAAATAATAATTCAGATGAAACTTCAAAAAAAGGTAGTATTTCACATGCAACAATGAAAAATAGGAAAATTTTAATCTATACAAAGAGGAAAATTTTATGACTGCTTAGCCCTAGGGTTTAGTTTATTTACAGACAAATTCACAGTAGAAAAGGCTGACTTCTACTTTAATAGGCTAAATATGAACATAATTTTCCACTACAAAGATTTTACAGACAAACCACAAGGCTCCTCCTTTCAGATGACAATATGTGCAACCCATGAAGAGTCTTCTTTTCTAGGGTCTCTTATGAATAGAGCTTTAGATTCATTTTCTATTTTCTCTTTTCCATGAAAGCTCTATAAAACAAAGAATGCTCTGCTACTTCAGTGGTGATCCTAGTGATCAGGTAGAGGATATTAAAAGAAAAAAAAATTAAACTTTTCACCCTCAATTTTTGCATAAATTTTTTTTTTAACAGCTCCAGACCTGTAATTGAACAAAGCACCAGCTAAGAAGACATTCCATTGCACAGGAAGGTTTGCTTTGGATGCTCAGCTATCTTTGGTGAGGATTTCAACTGAGGCAAAACACATTTTATTATAATATAACATTTTGTGTTATTGATCTGGAATAAGAAAACAGGGGATCTTACTTGCTTTCAGGTGTTAGGTAAACGGCCACAGTATCTCTCAGAGCACAGATTTCAAGCCTTGCCTAAGGACAAGATATAGACAAAAATAACATAAATGTGCTTCTGTCAAACATAAAAGACATGATGAAAAAGCGCTCTTAATCTTACAAACTAAAAGAATCAAACATCCTTTCACATAACAGGTTCAATAGTGGATTTAAAGCTCCCTGTATTCTTTAATTTGTCACTCACCTAAGTGGCAAAAGAATGACTGCAGATTTACAAAGCACTGATTCTTCTTATATACCCACCAGTATGGTAACCTACAAAGGATGAGATCTTTTGCAGAAAACCAAAGAAATGTGCTTTGGTAACCTTTCCTTTGGTTGCAAAGAAGAACCATTTAGGTGTTCTCTTGTTACCAGTTGGAAGACTAGATGAACAATCCTCTTTAAGATGCCTCTTATCTCTCTGATGCTTTCAAAATATAACTGTGGAGTGATTTTTTAGCTATATGTATTCATTGTCTGCTGGTATTAAAAAAAAAAGCACAACTGAGCTGTGAGAAGCAGGAAACTGAACCATGGCTACTGATTTCTCCCCTCCTCTACAGAGAAGGAAGTGGTTTGACTTTACTTCCTCACAC
The DNA here is from genome assembly GCF_003287225.1 of Phascolarctos cinereus. NCBI lineage: Eukaryota > Metazoa > Chordata > Mammalia > Diprotodontia > Phascolarctidae > Phascolarctos > Phascolarctos cinereus. The sequence goes on from NW_027555847.1 coordinate 573,692,805, forward strand.
CTATAACCTGTCAGGCATATCGACTTTAATCTCCAAAGATAACTCAGTTTTAAATTCTAAGTGAGCACATGGCAGTGCAATAGCTTGGAAAGCCAGTCATAAGCCAGTCTGCAATGAAGCAGGCACCCTCACTGGTTCCGAACTCTCTGTAGGAATGCATTATGTGTGCAAAGTGCTGAAAAAGAGTATTTCAAAGAAATAGTCCCTGCCCTCAAGGAGCTTATTATATATACATAGAACAGCTTCTGGGACATGGACAACTCTTAAAGTTTGAATTAAGAAGAAAATAATACAATTCTTAGAATTTCTTGTTAACCAAAAATCAGGCTGCTAATGTTGTATGATATATTTTTAATGAAACTTTTTCTTTTTGGAAAGCAATCGTTTAGTTTCAGTTTTTAGTGCTTTAGAATTCTGAATAAAGTCAGGCAACTTGAACAAATGTATGTGCCAATCCCCATTTCTATTATTTAGGTTATAGTGTATGCACAAAAAGGATATAAGGAAAAAAACTTTAAAAATAAACAGAGAATAAGGTAAAACTTTCAGCTAGATATCTGTAAAACTAAAATTGATCACAAAAGCAGACTTATTTGTATACTCTAAAAATTCTTAACAATTTCAATTTGAATTCTAACTACATATTTTAATCAACCTATAAAATATGTCAATTATATAATAAGTTGTGCTTACTGTAAATTTTTTAAAAAATCACTCCCTAACAGCAATGTTAAAACTCAAATAATCTCAACAAGCTCCAAATACTCTGTTATCAGCCATACAGTTTTGCTGGGGAGGAAGTGAGGGAATTACCAATTCAGAGAATTGATCCGAGTATCACAGATTTAAAGCTGGATGAGATGTTAGAGAACATCTACTGCAATCTTATTTTAGAGATGAGGACACTGAGGTCCAGAGAGGTTGAGTAACCTGCTCTGAAGGCCAGTGTACACAGCAACAGCTGAGATTCAAATCCAGATTCTCGGACAATGAGGAAGCAGGGTCAGCTCAGAGGAATTCTGAATGTTTCATGTCCTCTACAATTTCTTCCATGTCACCCAACATGCTTTTCTTCCCCAACTAAAACCTTGTTCTCATGAAAGGCTCTCATAAACTCATGCACATGAGATGTTAATAACTGACAAGGCTAATGAGTGTCTCTCCTATCAGGGATATTTGAATTCTAAAATGTCATAAAACACTTTGGCTCAAACCACAGGAATAAAGCTTAATAGTAGAATTTGAGGCTTCTTAATCTAACAGATCAACAAAGGTTTAATAAATTAGGGCAGAATTTGGTTTTCCCAAGCTGATGTGACTTTTTCCTAGGCAATTTTCTAAGACAGGATCTCTCTTACTAGGATAGATAGTAATATCCCAGATTGGAGGATAAGGTATATTTGCTTTCAAACTTAAACTCTATCTAGGAAAAACTAAGAAATCTTCACATTTATCTATATCAAGACTCACTGGGCATCTTGAATAAGGCATGTAATGTAGGTAAACCTATGCACATGTGCATGCATGTACACCTATACACACACACAATAGAGGACACACACAATAGAGGAGTGAATTAATACTGGCAAAATACTTGAAATGAAATGTGGAATCAAAATGTAAGTACTATTCTTTGCTCTTTTTCTTGCTTCTGCTCTACCACAAATACATTTTTGTACATCTGAATGTGGATGGCTATGTACTAGAACAGTTAGGTACCTGCAAAGCTCCATTTTTGCTGAAAGATGAAACACACTGCATCAGTCGACTTAGCTCTTCAGAAACAGCTTCCACTATCTTAGACAACACACGAGGCACTAATTCCTTAGAAATGGTGAACACCTTGTAGAATGTTTCAAACAAGAACATAATATTTAATATGCTAATTATTTGGTGTTTCACAAAGAAAATCAGACAAAAAGAAAAAAAATTAATAAAACTCCTGCACCTCAAGGGTCTACTGGGTACTTGTATTTTAATCTAAATTTTATTGTTTATCTTCAATTCCAAATTTCCCCCCTCTCTATACCTCCTTCCCCACTCATTGAGAAGGCAAGAAATATGATACCTGTTATACACATGAAGTCATGCAAAACATATTTATTAGGCATGTTTAAAAAAAAAGAAAGGGAAAAAAATGTTCTTCCATCTGCACTGTGAGACCATTAATTCTCTATCTGGAGGCGGATAGCCTTCTACGTCTAGAGTTCTTTGGAGTTGTAGTGGATCACTGTACTGATCAGAGTTATTGTTTTTCCACAACTGTTTACCCTTACAATATTGTTACTGTATAGACTATTCTCTTGGTTCTGCTCACTTTTCATCAGTTCATATAGATCTTTCCAAGTTTTTCTGAAACCATCTCCTTTATCTCTTTTTTTAAAAATTAATTTATTTTAGTTTTCAACAATCACTTCCATAAGCTTTTGAGCTTTAAATTTTTCTCCCCGTCCCTCCCCAAGACAACACGCAGTCTGATATACACTATACATATACATTCTTATTAAACATGTTTTCACATTAGTCATTTTGTAAAGAAGAATTAGAACCAATAGGAGGAACCACAAGAAAGAAGAAACAAAACAAAACAAGAAAAAAAAAAGAGCAATTAGTATGCTCTGATCTGCATTTGAACTTCACAGTTCTTTCTCTGGATGTATGTGGACAGCATTTTCCATTAAGAGACTTTTGGAGATGTCTTAGATCCTTGCATTGCTGAGAAGGGCTAAGTCTATTAAAGTCAGTCATTGCACAACCTGGGTATTAACATTCTCCTGGTTCTGCTCACTTCACTCAGCATCAATCCATACATCCATCCAAATTTTTCTGAAGTCTGCCGGCTCATCATTTCTTATAGCACGATAGTATTCCATTACATTCATATACTACAACCTATTCAGCCATTCCCCAATTGATGGGCATCCCCTCCATTTCCAATTCTTTGCCACCACAGAAAGAGCTGCTATAAATACTTTTGTACATGTGGGTCCTTTTCCCATTTTTTTATGATCTCTTTGGGATATTGCTGAGTCAAAGGGTATGTTCATTTTTATAGCCCTTTGGGCATAGTTCCAAATTGCTCTCGAAAATGGTTGGATTAGTTCACAACTCCACCAACAATGCATTGATGTTCCAATTTTCCCATACCTTCTCCAACATTTGTCATTTTTCTGTTTTGTCATGTTAGCCAATCTGATAGGTGTGATGTGATACCTCAGAGTTGTTTTGATTTGCATTTCTCTAATCAATAGTGATTTAGCATTTTTCATATGACTATAGATGCTTTAATTTCCTCATCTGAAAATGACCATTTATCAATTGGAGAATGACTTGTATTTTTTAGTTCTCCACATATTTTAGAAATGAGGTCCTTATCAGAGACACTGGTTGTAAAAATAATTTTCTACTTTCCTTCTAATCTTGGTTGCATTGGTTTTGCTTACGCAGAAACTTTTCAATTTAATATAATCAAATTATTCATTTTGCATTTCATAATGTTCTCTATCTCTTGTTTGGTCATAAATTCTTCTGTTCTCCATAAATCTGATAAGGTAAACTATTCCTTGCTCTCCCAGCTTCCTTATGGTGTCAGCCTTTATATTTAAACCATGAACCAATTCTGACTTTATTTTGGTATATGGTGTAAGATTTTAGTCTATGCCTAGGTTTCTGCCATACCCTTTTCCAGTTTTCCCAGCAGTTTTTGTCAAATAGCGAGTTCTTGTCCCAGAAGCTGGATTCTTTGGGTTTATCAAACAGTAGATTACTATAGTCATTGACTACTGTGTCTTGCATACCTAAATTATTCCACTGATCCACCACTCTATGTCTTAGCCAGTACCAAGTAGTTTTGATGATTGCTGCTTTATAATACAATTTAACATCTGGAACAGTTAGGACACCTTCCCTAGCATTTCTTTTCATTAGTTCTCTTGATATTCTGGACCTTTTGTTATTCCAAATGAATCTTGTTATTATTTTTTCTAGCTCTATAAAATAATTTTTTGTTAGTTTGATTGGTATGGCACTGAGTAAGTAAATTAGCTTAGGTAGAATCATCATTTTTATTATATTAGCTCTGTCTACCCACGAGCAACTGATGTTTTTCCAATTATTTAGATCTGACTTTATTTGTGTGAAAAGTGTTTTGTAATTGTGTTTAATAGTTCCTGGGTTTGTTTTGGTAGGTAGATTCCTAAATATTTTATAATGTCTACAGTAACTTTAAATAGAATTTCTCTTTCTATCTCTTGCTGTTAGGCTTTGTTAGTAATATATAGCAATGCCAATGATTTATGTGGGATTATTTTATAACCTGCAACTTTGCTAAAGTTGTTTATTATTTCAAGGAGTTTTTTACTTGATTCTCTAGGATTCTCTAAGTATATCATCATATCATCTGCAAAGAGTGATAGCATTGTTTCCTCTTTGCCTGTTCTAATATCTTGAATTTCTTTTTCTTCTGTTATTGCTAAAGCTAACATTTTTAGTACTGTATTGAACTACAGTGTTGATAATGGACATCCTTGTTTCACCCTTGATCTTATTGTAAATGTTGCTAGCTCATTCCCATTACATATGATGCTTCCTGAAGGTTTTAGGTAGATGCTACTTATCATTTTAAGGAAGATTCCATTTATTCCTATGCTCGCTAGTGTTTTTAATGGGAATGGGTGCTGTATTTTGTCAAAAGCTTTTTCTGCATATATTGAGATGATTATGTAGTTTCTATTAGTTTTGTTGTTAATATGATCAGTTATGCTACATTCCTGGTATAAATCCTACCTGGTCATAGCATATTATTCTTGTGATAAGTTGCTATTTGCTAATATTTTATTTGAAAATTTTGCATCTATATGCATTAGGGAAACTGGTCTATAATTTCTTTTTCTGTTTTGACTCTTCCCGGTTTAGGCATCAGCACCATATTTGTATCATAAAAAGAATTTGGTAAGACTCCTTCTTTGCCTATTTTCCCAAATAGTCTATATAGTATTGAAATTAATTGTTCTTTAAATGTTTGATAGAATTCGCTTGTAAATCTACCTGGCTCTGGAGATTTTTTCCTAGGGAGTTCATGGATGGCTTGTTCAATTTCTTTTTCCATGATCAGGTTATTTAAGTATCTTACCCCCTCTTTTATTAATCTGGGAAATTTATATTTTGTAAATATTAACCCATTTTACTAAGATTGTCAAATATATTAACATATAGGTGGGTAAAATATTTCCTAATTATTGTTTTAATTTCCTCTTCATTGGTGGTGAATTCACCCTTTTCATTTTTGATACTGGTAATTTGGTTTTCTTTTCTTTTTTTAAATTAAATTAACCAAAGGTTTATCTATTTTTTTTTTCATAAAACCAGCTCTTAGTTTTATTTTTTAGTTCAATAGTTTTCTTAATTTCAATTTTCTTAATTTCTCCTTTGGTTTTCAGTATTTCTAATTTGGTATTTAAATGGTGGTTTTTAATTTGTTCTTTTTCTAGTTTTTTTAGTTACATGCCCAATTCATTGATCTCCTCTTTCTCTATTTTATTCGTGTAAGCATTTAGAGATACAAAACTTCCCCTAAGAAATGCTTTTGCTGCATCCCATAAGTTTTGGTATGCTGTTTCATTGAACTTGAATGAAGTCACTGATTTTTTTCTATGATTTGCTGTTTGATTCATTCATTATTTAGGATTAGATTAGTTTCCAATCAATTTTTAATTTATCTTTCCATGGCCCTTTATTACATAATTTTTATTGCATCACGATCTGAAAAGGATGCATTTAATATTTCTGCCTTTCTGCATTGAACTATGAAGTTTTTATGCCTTAGTACATGGTCAATTTTTGTGTACGTGCCATGTACCGCCAAGAAAGTATATTCCTTTCTATCCCCATTCAATTTTCTCCAGCGGTCTACCATATCTAACTTTTCTAGAATTCTTTTTACCTCCTTAACTTCTTTCTTATTTATTTTGTGGTTAGATTTATTTAATTCAGAGAGGGGGAGGTTGAGGTCCCCCACTAGTATAGTTTTGCTGTCTATTTCTTCCTGTATGTCCCTGAACTTGTCCTCCAAGAATTTGGATGCTACACCACTTGATGCATATATGTTTAGTAATGATATTATTTCATTGTCTGTGGCATCTTTTAGCAGGATGTAGTTTCCTTCCTTATCTTTTTAAATAATATTTATTTTTGCTTTTGCTTTGTCTAAGATCAGGATTGCTATCCCTGCTTTTTTCACTTGAGTTGAAGCATAATATATTCTACTCCAGCCTTTTACCTTTACCTTGTGTGTATCCCTCTGCTTCAAATGTGTTCCCTGTAAACAACATATTGTAGGATTATAGTCTTTAACCCCTTTTGCTCTCCACTTCATTCACAGTAATAATTACTATCTGTGTCTTTCTCTCCATCCTATCCCCGCACCTCCCTGTTTTATTCTTTTCTTTCTCCTTTTTCTCTTTACCTCCTCACTAGTGTTTTGCTTTTGACCACCACCTCTCTGTCTGCCCTCCCTTTACTTTCTCTTTACCCTTACTACTTCTCCCCTCCATTTTCTTTCCCCTTTTCCCTCCTACTGCCTATATGGCAAGTTAGAGTTCTATACCTAACTGATTGTGTTATTCCCTCCTTGAGCCAAATCAGATGAGAGTAAGGTTCAAACAGTGCTTATCTCCCTCCCTTCTTTCTCTCTACTGCAATAGGTTTTTGTGCCTTTTCCTATAATGTAATTTACTCTTGTCTGCTTCCTTCTTCCTTTTCCTCCCAGTATAATCCCTTAATTAGATCCACTTACTTAGATCCATTTAACCCACTTAATTAGATTTCTCTGTCTACCCACTCCCTCTGTCTATGTATACCCCTTTTAAATGGTGTAATAACAATACAGTTCTCAAGTTACAAGTGTCGTCTTCCTGTGTAGGGATATAAATAGTTTGCCCTTATTAATAACATGCTTTTTTTTTCTGTCCTGTTTACCTTTTTATGTCTCTCCTGAGTCTTGTATTTGAAGACCAAATTTTCTGTTGCGCTCTGGTCTTTTCATCAGGAAGTTTTGGAAGTCCCCTATTTTGTTAAATGTCCATCTCCTCCCCTCAAAGATTATGCTCATTTTTGCTGGGTAGTTGATCCTTGGTCATAATTCAAACTCCTTTGCCTTACAGAATTTCGTATTTCACACCCTCCAATCTTTAAATGTAGAAGCTGCAAGGTCCTGTGTAATCCTGACTGCGGTCCCATGATATTTAAATTGTTTCTTTCTGGCTGCTTGAAGTATTTTCTCTTTGACCTGGTAATTTTGGAATTTGGCTACTATATTCCTTGGTGTTTTCAACTTGAGATCTCTTTCAAGAAGTGATTGGTGGATTCTTTCAAAGACTATTTTACCCTCTGTTTCTAGGACCTCAGGGCAGTTTACTTGATAATTTCCTGAAAAATGCTGTCCAGACTCTTTTTTTCATCATGGTTTTCAGGTAGACCAACAATTTTTAAATTGTCTCTCCTGGATCTATTTTCCAGGTCAGTTGTTTTACCAATTAAGTATTTTACATTTTCATCCACTTTTTCATTCTTGTTTCTGTTTGACTGATTCTGGCTTTCTTAAAGAGTCATTAGCTTCCACTTGCCCAATTCTAATTTTTAATGAACTGTTTTCTTCTATTAAATTTTGTACCTCCTTTTCCATTTGGCCCATTTTACTTTTTAAGGATTTCTTCTCCTCAGGGAGTTTTTGTGCCTTCTTTTCCATTTGGCCAATTCTGCTTTTTAAGGATTTGTTTTCTTCAGTGTACTTTTTTTCCATTTGGCCCACTGTATTTTTTAAGTGCTTGCTTTCTACACTTTTGTCCTTCTTTTTCCAAGCTATTGACTCTCTCCTGCATATCTCTCATTTCCTTCCCCAATTTTTCTTCTACCTCTCTTATTTGACTTTTAAAATCCTTCTTGAGCTTTTCCAAGGAGGCATTTTGGGTTTGAGACCAGTTCATATTCCCTTGTGAGGTTTCAGATGTGGGTATATTGACAATGTTGTCCTCTTCTGAATTTCTATCTTGATCTCCCCCAACCCCATAATAAGAATCTATGGTTATACATTTCTTTTTGCTCATGGTGTTTGCTTATTTCCTGACTTAAAAAAAAAATTGAGCTTTCACGCTGGAGAGCAGGGGGCACTGACCTAAGCTTCTTGTGCTGGGGGCCTAGGGTTTGGTCACTGACTTTTTGTGTTGGGGGTTCTGGCAGCTTACCTGGCATTGGGCTGGAATAAGCAACACCGGGCTCTAGTGATAAAGGTGTGGAATCTTGCCCTGCAGCACATCTGCTCACCCAGGCCTTGCACAGGGATGTTTTGCTGCTGCAGGTTATCTCTCACCCTAGAGCTTTCCCTCTTGGAGTTGTGCTTCCCAGAGTTTTGCTGAGGCACCAGGGTTTCTGCTGGTTCCCTTGCCCCTACTGAGGCACTCAAGAGTCTTGATGCCTGCCTGCTCCACCATCCTGGGGTTCAGGATTTCCCCCTAATATGCTGAGGTGGGGCTTTCTGTTAGCTTGCTAGGACACCTCCTGTTTTGTACTGCTCTTCCTACCCCAGAGCGAGAGGGGCCTTTCCCTTTAATCCCCTAAGCTTCCTGGGCTACAAGATGATTGCACCCTGTATTTCTGCTGGTTCAGCTGTTCCAGCATTTTTCCTGGGGTGATATTTTTTGGGCTTTCAGAGGTTAATAAGGGAGGGTGAGAGTGACTTACTTCTTACTCCACCATCTTGGCTCCCTGAAATGGAACCTTTCATTGTTTCTTACGGCAAAATAGGATTCCATCACATTCATGTGCCATAACCCATTCAGTCACTCACTTTTTATAGGCATCTCCCCTCAGTCTCCAAATCTTTGCCACCACAAAAAGAGCTGAGACCTTTTATCAGAAAAACTTGATGCAAATTCCCCGCCCCTCCCCAACCCGCCCCCCAGTTTCCTGCTTTTCTTCTAATTTTGGCTGCCTTGGTCTTTGTGCAAAAACTTTTAAATTTTATGTAATCAAAATCATCCATTTTACCTCTTGTAAATCTTTATAACTCTTGTTTGGTCATTAACTCTTCCTCTATCCATAAATGTGACAGGTAATTTCTTCCATGTTCCCCTAATTTGTTTATATTACCCTTTACGTCCAAATCACATACCCATTTTAAGTTTATCTTGGAATACTATTTGAGATGTTGATCAATGCCTAATTTCTGCCAGACTACTTTCCAATTTTCCCAGCAGTTTTTGTCACATAGTGAGTTCTTGCCCCAAATAGCTAGATTTTTGGGTTTATTAAATATTAGGTTACTGTGCTCATTTGCTTCTGTTTATTGTGTACCTAACCTATTCCATTGATCAACCACTCTATTTCTTTTGTTGCTCAGTTGTTTTCAGTTGTATACAACTCTTTCTGACCCCATTTGAGGTTTTCTTGGCAGAGATTCCAGAAAAGTTTGCCATTTCCTTCTCCAGTTCACTTTACAGATGAGGAAACGGAGGCAAGAAGGGTTAAGTGACTTGCCCAAAGGCACACAGCTAGTAGGCGTCTGAGGCCAAATTTGAACTCAGGTCTTCCTGACTCCAGGCCTGGTGCTTTATCCACTGTGCCACCTAGGCATTCTATTTCTTATTCAGTACCAAATTGTTCTGATGATTACCACTTTGTCACATAGTTTGAGATGTACTGGGTACTTTTTTAAAAAGAACCAAACTATGAACAAAATAAAGATTTGAGCTTTAAATTCTATTCTCTGAAATAGAAAATTTTTAAGTTACTTTAAAAACATATGCTAAGTGAACATAAGTTAGAAACACAATTCATTTAGGATTTAAAATCCTCTTACTTCCAAAAATGATTTGAGTGGGCTTATAAAGTTAAAAACATTTTAAAAAAACCCTATGCAATTAAAAACAGAAAAATATTAAAAGCGGCAGGAAAATAGATGTTAGCAGACACACTGGACTGCAGCTGTGTACTGAATTTAGCTTTTAGCTTCTTGGTAGCTAAGGCAAAGAGGGAAACAAATGGTGTTGTATATGTCTTATTGTTTGATAAAAAGAGAACATACAAGTTTGGCAGTAGGGACTAACTTTTTCCTGGCACTGAATGAATTCAAGGAGTTTACTATGTGGCTTCTCATATAGAGTTTACTAGTTTAGCATGGTTTTTCAAAATACAAAACAAAAATTCTTTTTCTAATCCTCTAGAAATCCTTACAGAAATCTTGACGGCAAACTTTAAGCCATATCTTTGTGAAGACATTTCTTCAGGAAGCTAAGTTAAGATCTTGATCTTTGGTGAGCTACCAATATAAGGGAGATGTTATAGAAACTAGTTAACATTCCCCAATGTTATCTTTCTCAAATATCAGGTGCTTCAACGAAACCTTTGGCAAGCACTGGATTACAGTCAATTCAGTTTTCTGAGGGCAACCCAAGGTATTGATATACAGTGATAGAGTGACAGACTTCAATCATACCCTCTTCCTGGCTTTTATCTCTGGCTTTGTAAGGAGTTAATACATCCTCTGTCTTCAGCAAAACCATAAATGAAAATACTATTATTCAATGCTACTTATTTGTGAACTTCCATTAACAAATTTTTTGAGTTTAGTTTTAGGAAAATGTTTGACATTACACATGAACTTGTGTGTTTTCTTCAGTCAAAAAAATGAAAACTAGGTAACAGAAGATATTTTTAAATTAGGCTTCCAGAAAACTTAGAACAAAATTCAGTGTTGGACTGTAATAATCAGTTCAGGAAAGTAACAAGCTACTTTTTTTATTTCCTCTAAAATCTCAGAATTTTACAATTCTAGAGTTGGAAGAGACTCCAAGGTTTATTTATCAGAAAACTCATTTCCTAGGCCTAAGAGAAATTAGATGATCACAACTAAATCTTATCCTTATTCTGTTTTGCATTATGTTAAATTAAATGACTTACAAGTCATTTTAAATTTTTTTGAAAGTAGCTGGGGGTATAAATCCAAATATATACTCTTTGGAGAATTTATGGGAGGATTTCATCCAGGATGAGAAGACAAGGCTGTGTTGTGATCAGTACCAATGGAAGGAGGATGAAGAGTAGTGAGTTCATAGAGTTACTGAAATTATTAAGTATTTGGAGTGTTTGTACTATGGAAGGCACTTATATTACTACAGAGAATGCTTACAACATCTAACTTCTTTTCTCTTCCTCATTCATCTAGTGATGTTGCCTATAAAAGCTTGTGGTATCAGTATCTTCTAAGATGATGTGTTGGCAAAACTGTGGGTCTAGATTTTGAAATCATTGAATGAAAACAGGTAGTAGTAGGTGGTAGCGGTGGCTGTGGTCTTTGCATTGACAAGTTATACTCCAAGACTATTTCTGTTTCTCTTTTGAGGCTCCTAAGAAGAGAATGTGTCCTCCTGACATATATGTTAACTTATAATTTCTGAAGGTAATGCTTTAAGTGGAGGGCATTTTTAAAAAATGAACTAAAAGCAACAATTATTGTTTATGATTCTGGGTTACCTGGGCCTGCTATTGACAGAAGATATTAAGAATTTGTCCTCAGATTTCGTCTGTTTTCTTGAACCAAAAAATGTTATTTGTCTCTATGTCTGTAAAATGCCACTACCCTTTAGGGATTCCAACTGTTAGAGAAGGGTATGTGACCACATAAGTAACTCTTATTTGCATACTGGCTAAAAGGAGGTTAGTGAATTTTCCAAAGTAAGTTATGTGGGTTTTTTATACTTAAATTTTTAAAAAAGGAAAACTTTTTTCAATCCCTTACTTCCTTTACCTCTTCAAGTACAAATAACTTCATCATTTAGAAGGGGAAATTTTATACCAAGGTCTCAGAAAGCAAGATTGATTACTTAAAAGATAGAACAAATGGAAATGGAATTGTAATTTAAGAAAAAAATCTGCACTCTAACAAGAAGTCCAAAATTAAATGTAACATACATAATATGTGACATATCTATATTACACATATGTACCCACACATCTGTATTTGAAGGGAGTGGGAAGAACAGGGTGAAAGATTTAAATGTCCATACTAATTATAAACAAACACCTAAAGACACTTACCTCTGCATGCACAGCTATTATATTAACCAACGCTTCTTTTAAATAATTTCTGACACCTAAAACCAAAATAGAGAAGGAAAGAAGGCATTCATAGAAATCTAAGTTGCATGTTTTTTCTCTTACAGTACTAATGCACAAAAAAACCCTATTTTTTTTGTTAATTTAAAGTTACCTAGGGAGAAAGAGAAAGTCACACTACCGCAATGTATTTCCTTTTTAGAACCAAATGGTGAAAGGAACATTTCCTTACAGATAAAGGTTAAATAAGCCAGGAGTTCCCATCACAATATTTTCATCTTTCTGTATGCCTAAGGCTTCTGTGTAACTTTTCCAGTTGGTTTGCTTCAAAACTGACATTACAAATGTCCCTTTCATGCTATTTGTATATATGCATCTCTCTACTATATAAAATATGTCCTCTAACAATGCTATAGCTATGTTGCTAACTAAAAAGCCAATGATAAAATAATGCAGCTATTCAATTCCACTTGATTTAATCCTATAAGCATTTATTAAATAGGTACATACTATGATCCTACATGCTTATTATTTTACCAGAGGGAAAGAACATGCACACAAATAAGTAAATGCAAAATATATAGAAGGTAAACATGAAGTAATTTAGGGCAGAGAAAATACTGACATCTGGGGGTGGGTGGGGTTGACTTTTAGGAAAGGCCTCCTATGAGAAGTGATTATTGAAGAAACTAGGGATTCTACGAGGTGGAAGTGAGGAGAGAGAGTGTTCTAGTCATATAGGCAGAAGAGGTCTAGGGAGGGGCATAGCTGTGCAAAAGAACAGAGGCTGGAAACAAAAAATTGCAAATACTGAACAGGTGAACAAGTTTGAGTGGTATTCAGAATGAACGAAGGGGAATAATGTGAAATCAATCTGGAAAGATAGGTTGGAGTCAGATTATAAAAGGCTTTAAGTTCCAAATGGAGTTTGTATTATACCATGGAGGTTATAGGGAGTCCCTGAAGCTTCTTGAGGAGGGGAGTGACATGGTGAGACCTATAGGATTACTTTATATGTCAACCTATCTTACTGTTTTTGAGTGTTGAATTTTGTCTTTGCCAAAAGACAAATGGTAATTACAATAATTTTGATATTATGACACCAGCTTTAAGAAAAACTGCTGTACATGATTATAACACAACTGATATTTTTATAGAAGAAGTCTATGGGGAGAGAGTGGAAACAATTTCTCCCTGCCCCCTAAGAGTTGCAAAATTTTTATATGAGCATGTTTAAAAATATATATATCACAACATTTATAATATTGGATTGATATTTACTATTTCTCTTATGTTAAAGAGGAAAACTGTCCTAGCAATGTGCTGATATTCCAGATGTGTAGCATACCACAGCTTTCATAATAAATAAGGTTCAGCATACCTTCAGGGCTCACAAGGATAGTAACCCAAATAAACCCATCATGGAAAACTTCTAAAGGACCAGTTCATTTAAATTTCAAGGTAACACCAAAACAAATACAGTTATTCCTTCCACATTGTGACTTTCCTCATCATGGTTTTGCTATATTGTGAGTTAGCGTAAGAAATTAAATGGGAATTTTTTTGGAGTTTTGCAGAAGCTGCAGATGACATGTGAAGGCCAGCAAAGATGACAGAGAAAAAATTCAGAAACTCAGAAATGCATAAAACATATGTATAGATAGTATTGTATAATATCAACCCACATTTTACAATAAAGTACTATAAATACCCCATAAAAGAAAAAGAAAAAATTCAGACTTCTTTGGTATGAAGGGAGGGCCAAAAAATTTTACGTGGATTTTCCTGATCACAGGGCATGACCCCTATCCTCCATAATACAGAAGGATTAATTGTATCTCCATCTGAATCATAAGACTAATTCAGAATAATTTCCACTATTAATAGTACAAATAAAGCTAGCAATATACCCTAAGTTACAGAGATCTAAGTTTTAGGAAATCAGTATTGTTTCAAAGAGATTCCCCATAATCTCCATAATCTTTGACCCAAGTTAGAAACTAGGCATAGGGGAAAGAGTGAATGGTAGGTTTGGCATCAGATGACGTGGTTTCAAATTCCAGTTCTGACAACTTCACTAAGCTTCAGATTCTACATCTGTTAAATGAGAATTATAATATTTGTACTATCTCAAATACATAAATATATATACATATCTGTAATACTTATATATATACACACACATATGTGAACCATCATTATTATTATTATTATTGTTATCCTTATTCTTATTTTCATCATCACCTCAGGATTATTGTAATGAAAAAGACTGGGTAAACTTTAAAAAGTTGCAGAAATGTGGGCTACTATATTCATGGTCATCATGAGTATCATCAGGGGCTGTTAACGTGCTGCTGAAGATGCTATAAAAATGCTGAGTTGGCAACAGCCTTAGATTCTTCTAAGAAACATTTTAAACTAGCATACTGATTTTCTTCTGAGGTGCTGTTTCACATATTGTAGCAGGTTCTTCTGTCTCTATATCTCTCTAACTCTCTACATTTCTTATCCTGTGTTATTCCTATCCATGTCTTTCAATAAAATTTCCACTGAAGATTCACCTAAAGCCCTGAGACCTTATTCTCTCATTAAACATCATAATATTTTACAAGCCAGAGTACCCAGGGGTTATTATTTCCATTTTATTTAAAGTACCATGGAGACAAAGAGGATAGCATAGCAAGTAGGACCCAAAATTTCACTGTTTCTTCCCAGCAGACAATTCTGAAATATAAATAATGAAAAAGAGGAGGTCCCATAAGTGAAATAAAAATGATGGAAAATTACTAGAAGTGCTTTCATTTCACAAATTATTGATATATGCCCCTAGACAGTTCAATAGTAATCTTCATGAAAGTCAAGTCCAGATAGAAACATTAGTTTAATTCTCTAAAAATGAAATCCTAATTATTATTAAACTAAATTCAGCATAAAGAATTTAACAATATCTTCCCCCATTGAAAAGTCTCATTGTAATATTTACATATAATTTAAAGGCACAGGGATTTTTGGGCACTCCTCTGTCAGTCCTAGTATACACAGTAAAAGTAATACATGAATATTTACTTGGTTCTGTTAAAACACAATATTAGGTATGATATTAGAGGAGGCAGTTCCAGAGGAACGGTGTTATATAAATGGGTGATGGATGGCTAGTATGATCAATGATGCTATTACAAAACAACTTTGCTCAGTGTTCAGATAGCAACCATTTACATTTATGTAGCACTTTAAGGCTTAAAAGTTCTTTCTTCAAAATAACCAGGTTAAGTAGGTACTACAGATATGAAAAATGAGTCAAAGGAAGGTAAAGTAACCTGTCCATAGCCATAAAGGTAGTTAAGTAGCAGATTATCAATGAAAGTGATAACTAGAGAAATGTAGTAACAGGCTTGTTTTAAACACTGTGCAAGAATGACAGATGCATTAATGGGTTCCTAAGGGGCTGACTAAAAAACTGAAAATTAAAACTAAAATTAGTCAACAGAATGTCACATGCTTTCAAATTGTGTGAAGTATTCTTTACTGATACTAACACAACAAAGTAAACTCCTACTCTGACCCTGAAATGAAAAACATTTACTGGCAGGAACTCATCATCAGGCACTGGTTAAAAAAAAAAAGACTGCAAGATAAAATAAATTTATATTACTCAATGAATTACATTCCAGAAACAAATCTGTGAGTAGAAAGAACAGAAGGACAGGGTACTTTCAACTAAAACAACCATAGATCAGCTGATAGAAACTTGAAAAAAAAATAGTGAGCTTCCTAATTTTAGAAAAATCACAAATTTTGCATGGATTTTATATGTTATATATGTATGTATGTATATACATACATGAATAATTAGCTTTAATCTTGGACAAGCAATAATTCTATTTTATTACTCAAAGTTTTTTGCAAACGAAAAGATAAAGTGGGGATTAATGCTACTCATTTCCTTCTCAAAACAACTTAAAGTACTGTACCTTGGAGGTACATATATGTACATTCATTGGGAAAAGAGAAGGGAAATAATTTGTGGTCCTCAGGATAGAGCCCCTTGTCAAATCATAAAACAGATCAGGAAGAGTTCGATGAAAATTTTAAAGCATTAATTTGACTTTGGAAAAGAATGGATGGTTCAGTGAAATACTGTCATTTTCTATAAATAATATATTTTTATGGTTTGCAAATAAAAACTAAAAATACAGTGGTTTACCTGTCCAAGGAGATACATGGACAATAAATACAGAATTCAGTATTCTCTCTAATTCTCTCAGTAGAAATTGTCACTTGCCCTAAGCTAATGAATTGGTCAAAGATCACTCCCTTCCCTCCCTTAGTATGTGTGGTTATATTTCATACAAAATATCTGGATATAGGCTCATAAGATACAACCGTCTTCACAGTCACACAATCTTAAAGCACTTAGTTTTAGGAGAAAGTTTGTTTCAATTTGTTGAAAATCATATAGTAAATGGGCTTGTTGTCTAAAGCATTTCTGCATGTGCAAGTTGGTGAAGATCAAAATAAAGAGTCTACAGTATGATCTAATTGCTTGGTTAAAAGCAGTCAAATTGGGACAATGCTAGAGAGTTGTTAGTAATAATGTTAGTAACCAAATTTTTACTAAAAATTCAAATCTTTAAAAATTTTTTTTTGTCTATTTTGTGAACCTTTTTCAAATGAGAAATATGATGGAGAGAAAAGTCTGAGCAGTAGTGGAAAGGTTATAAACAAGGATTTAGGTAATAGGGACCATAGGCCTGTAGGAGCTAAGAGAAGCCTGCAACAGTCAAGATCTTTATCCTCCCTCAAGAATTTAATTTCCCCTATTATATTACAAATAGCTAGCTTGAAGGATGCAAAGGGAGTTAGCAATGTGTGGTAGAGATTATCGGTAGAAGACATGAGATTTGGTTTCAGCTGTCACTATATAGCATGTCAGTTGGGTTCTCCGGGTTTTCCTTTCAAATTAAGAGGGGAGGGGATTTACCATCAAAGGTCAGTTCTAGCTCAGAAATCCTATGTGGTAATTGCCTAATACTGTGATCTCTAGCTCTTCTCTATCTCTGTCCTTTCTGCTATCAACGTACGTAAAATGGGTAATGAAACAACATATCTACATATGTGTTGCTGATTGAGGTGGTCAGGAAATGCTGGAAATCAAGAAGGATAATGATGATGTCTTTGAAAGAAACAGGTAAGTTTGGAAGAGGAAGGGTTAAAGACAGGGGTTCTTCACTTGGAGTCCCATCAACTTTTTAAAAAAAAATAATTAGATAACAGTATCTCAACATAATTGGTTTCCTTTAGAGTCCTTTGTGTTTTATGCATTTACAAACATTATTCTGAGAAGGGGTCCTTTGGCATTCTAGAACTTACTGGAATACCAAAGGGGTCTATGACACACGCTCTGACTTAAGGGGAAAGATAATAAGTCTAGTTTTGGACATGCTAAGTTTAAGATCTCTCTGGGACACTCAGCTGGAAGGAAGAAATGGAGGAAATGAGCATTTATTAAGTACCAACTACGTGTCAGGCACCGTGCTAAGCACCTTACAAATAATAATATATCTGATTTATTTTCATAACAACCCTGGGATATAGGTGCTATTATTACTTCCATTTTACAGATCAGGAAACTAAGGCAGACAGAGGTTAAGTGGCTTGCCTAGGGTCACACAGTTAGTAAGTGTTTGAGGGTTAAAGTTAGAGCCAGTTCTTTCTGACTACAGACCCAGCTTTCTCTCTATTCACTGCACCACTCAGCTGCCTCAAGTTTGAAATGTCCAACAGGCAAGTGGTAACGAGGGACTGAAGCTCAGGGGAGAGGATGAGGCAGGATGTATGGATCTGTGAGTAATTTGAGTATCAACAGTTAAACCCATGAGAGCTGATGAACTTACCAAGGGAGAAACTGTAAAGATAGAAGAGAGAAGGGTGTATGACAGAACCTTGGGGAAAAACTACCTTTGCGGGGAGGGAAGGGTGATATGGATGATGAGCCAACAAAGTAGAATGAAAAAGGGTGGTAAGACAGGTAGAAAAAGAACCAGGAGAGAGTAGGAATATAAAAATTCGTAATATTCAGATGGAGAGGATGGTCAATAATGTAAAATGAAGCATATAAATCCACAAGAATTAGGACTGGGAAAAGACCATTAGATTTGGCAATTAAGATGTCACTGGTAAGTGACCAAAAGCAGTCACACTGACATAATAAAGTTGGAAACCGGAGTGCAAAGTGTTGAGAAGTGAGGGAGAGGAGAGGAAGTAGAGGCAATGAGTATATACAGATTTTTCAAGGAGTTTGGAGGGAAAAAAAGGGAGGAGATATAGAATGATAGCTTGAGAAGATGGATGGCAGGATCTAGTCCAGGAGCGGGGAACTTGCAGCTTCAAGGCCACATGTGACCTTCTAGGTCCTTGGGTGCAACCTTTTGACTGAGTCAGTTTTACAGAACAAATCCTTTTATTAAGGGGACCATGATCTAGTCATTCAACTTTTTTTTTAAAGGATGGGGATCATCTGGACATATTTGAAGAGAAGGAAACAGTTGATTGGGAGAATCCTGACAATCAATTGGGACAATCCTGACAATCCCAGGGAAAGGGGATTATTGAAGATGCAGATGCTGGAGAAGGCAGAAGGGAATGGGTGCACATGTAAAGTGGTTGGCCTTGGCAACAAGAAGGGCCACCTCTTTGTCAGAGACTGGAAGAAAGACAGGGTAGGAGATAATGTTAAGGTATTCTGAGATGAAGAGAATGGGAGAAAAGGGAACTCAACATCGAATGGTCTCAATTTGTCAGTAAGGCGGGAAGCAAGCCCTGAAACAGAAATGATGGAAGGGAAGGATGTTGGAGGCTTGAGGAGAGATAAGAATATATTGAAGGTCTAGAAGCCAGGTGGTGTAGTGGGTAGAATGCTAGGCCTGAAGTTACAAGTTGTCGTTTAGTTGTTTCAGTCACGTCTGATTCTTCATGACCCCATTTGGGGTTTTCTTGGCAAAGATACTGGAGCTGTTTGCCATTTCCTTCTCCACCTCATTTGACAGATAAGGAACTGTGGCAAACAGGATTAAGTCATTTGCCCAGGGTCACACAGCTAGTAAGTATCTGAGAGGGGCAGGAGTAAACCAAGAAGGCAACGATTCAAGAGTAGAGAGCAGTGTTGAATTGAAGTGGCTAACTAGTAGTCTGAGGATGGAGAAAACAGAAAGTGAAGTCAGGGCAGGGATAAGGCCTGGAAAAGTACTGAGGGGTGGTCTTGATGAGGAACAAACTAAGGAACAAAAAAAAGCATTTTCCCCCTAGTAATTCTATCATGGGTTTCCCCCCCCTCTTTGGTACAATGTTTGGAATTTGTTACAAAAAATACACATTTTTTCAAAGAGCAATCTGAAAAAGTTTCAAGTTTATAGGAATAACGTTACTTACTAAATGAAGGGCTACTGTCTTTAAATTTCAAGTAATAAACTAGTCCAGGGGTTCTTAATCTTCTTTATGCCATGGAGTCCTTTTTTGGCAGTATTCTACTCCTGAGAATAATGCTTTTTAAATTCATGAAATTAATTATTTTAGGATTACAAAGGATACCAATTTTGTTGAAATACAGTTATTAAATTTTTTTCCCCATGTTCAAGGACCCCAGCTAAGAACTCCTGACCTCACAGAATAGAACTAACAGGTAGAGATTACTGTCGGGAAGTTGATTCTTCCGTTTTGATGGGGAAGGACAATTATACAGTACTTACATTTGCGAGGTGCTGTGCTAAATGATTTACAAATATCTTTATTGATCAAGTCGAATAATAGACAAGAGAGAACTCATAACCAGGCCTTTTAATGCTGTTATTTATGCTATAGATGATGATGATAATAATAACTCATTTATGCAGCACTTTACAATTCTGCCAAGTTCTTTATACACATTGTCTCATTTGAGTCTTACAAAAATTCTGTAAAATAGATAGTGGAGGGCGCAGCTAGGTGGCGCAGTAGATAGAGCACCAGCCCTGAAGTCAGGAGGAACTGAGTTCAAATTCAGCCTCAGACCAAACACTTGACACTGTGTGACCCTGGGCAAGTCACTTAACCCCAACTGCCTAGCCAAAAAAGAATAAAAAAAAAAGGAGTTGTATAGACAGTGGAAATGCAAAACAAAAAAAATCAATTAAAAAAATAGATAGTAGAGGATGTTTCCATTTTATAGATGAGAAAATTGAAGTTTTGAGAAACTAAGTGGGTTGTCTATGGTTACACAGCTAGTTAACTACCGGAAATCAGAATTAAACCTAGGTCTTTTTTAGCTTTAATTCAGCACTCTATCAATGATGTCGTTAAGAAGGGCAAAATATATTTGCTCTGACTTGGAGTAATTGGGGAAGGCTAAGCAAAATAATCAACTTTTCTGAATGAGAGATAAGGACTAGTGTTATAATGTAGCAAGAAATCCTACATTTAATCTTGCTCTCCAGGTTTTGAGAAAAACCCAATAACTTATATGAAAGTGAGAAAAAGTTTCTAAACATTTGTAGGCATGTGTCTGCTCTAGTGTAAAAATAAGAATGTTGTGCTATTTGAAAAAAAAAGTACCCCTACCCACATAGTATCTATCTACCAACCACATCATCTAGCCAATAACCTAGTACTAAATTATGAAAGGCAGCTCTGCCTTGGAAATTCCCCATGGAGAGACAACATAGCTTGTCTTTGCTCTGGGCAACAATTGCAGATTTCTCCTTTCAGGGTGAGATTCCGGTAAACCAACATTGTACAAATGTCTTTACCACTGCTATTTTCTCACACTACACTTACTACTTCTGGGGAAGCAATCAATTTTACATTATTGTCATCATTTTTCTTGATCACATACTCTACTAATAAAAGAACCACGCAGGACACTTGACTCTGTGGGGCAAGAAATGAATCCCTATCTGACTAGCCTTACCTATTAACCCCTGATGAACCCTTTTTGAATCAAAGTGACTATCTTACATCTAGAAAGACTCCTGAAGCAGTGTGCAGGATTATCCAAGGCAAACCAGAAAAGCTAAACTAGGAAAGACAGAATGATGAGCTGTTGCACATGATGAGAACTGAATGTAACTTTTTCAAACTTGATATCTTTACCTCAAAAGAAAAGGTTATATTTATTACAGTTAAGATGTACTTTCTTTCTTTCTTTTTTTTTGTTTTTGTTTGGGCAATGGAGTTAAGTAACTTGCCCAGGGTCACACAGCTAGTAAGTATTATGTGTCTGAGGCCATATTTGAACTCAGGTCCTCCTGAATCCAGGGCCGGTGCTCTATCCACTGCGCCACCTAGCTGCCCCTAAGATGTACTTTAAAAAGATATTTTTATAGAAAAATAGATACATTTGTACAAAAGTACTCTACTCATATTGAGTAAAGTCATGGAAAAGAGGAAGACATGTATGCTCCTGTCATAGAGGACATACAGTTCAGAATCAAAATAGAAAGTTTTCTTATAGATCAGGAATTTTTTTTTTTAAGATCAGGAATTCTTAACATGGGGACTGTGAACTTTAAAAAAACATTTTTGACAATTATATTTCAATATAATAATTTTCCTTTGTAATCTTAGGTATTCCACTTTCTGCACTTAAACACATTATTTCTGGTAGGGATCACAGGAGCTTTGCCAGACTATCAAGGGTGTCCTTGAGCTTTCTGGGGTCTGGACCCCTATTAGGGATGGTCTGACTTTCTAGAGATGGTATGATCCTCCAGATGCTCCTCTTTGTGGATATTATTTACATTGTGTTAATGACATCTAACCTTGGAAAACTACTGAACCTCACAAATGGGACTCATAATTGTGCAAGAGTACAGCCTATATTTTCACTTAGAACAAACCAAGTGGATGAAATGAAATATACCCATAGCCTATTATTTATAGTTGGATGGACAGTCCATAGTGTTGTCTCATCAATAAACTGGGCACAGAATTAAATGGCAGGAAGACAACAGTTTGGATTTCACATGACTTTCCTGAGGGCAGCTACAGTTTTGTATTTGTATCGCCAGGTCCTACTGCACATAGCTGATGTTTAATGATTTGGATTATTAATGCTTATTGAATTGGATTTTCAATGACCATGAGATTCTCTCTGAAAAATAAACTCATATTTCAACACCAATGTACGTTTGGTGATGCTACATGGCTATACATATGTTGAAGAAAATTGGGATGTTTAGCTTGGAGAAAAAAAGGGAGAGGAGAGACATAATAGTTGTTGTGTGAAACATAAAAAGGTATTGAAAAGGGATTAGACTTATTAGGGCAGAAGTGGAAAGAATGGATGAAAATTGAAGAAAGGAAAAGTTATAGGCCTGATGCCAGGAAAACAAAACAAAACAAAAAAAGTCCTCATAATTAGTTGTCCAAAAGTAGAAAGGCCTGTTTTAGGAGGAGCTCCTGGAAGAGCTTTCTCATTGGAGGTCTTCAAGGAAAAGATAGATAACCATTTCTAATGTGTTATAGCAGAGATTCCTTTTATGTATTGGTTGGATTGAGGTCTCTTCTAATTATAAAATTGTGTGACTCTATGATCAGGAAATACCACAATCTCTACGAAATCAAAATTTCAGGTCACCCAAAAAGCAATGAAGAAACAAATGGTATACGTAGAAGGCTACAGCATATTATAAATACTAAACCCTCCTCAAAAAAAGGTGTAAGATCTATCTTCAGAGATGCATGACCAGGAAAGAAACTCGGGTTAAGTTATATATAGCAGAAGCAAGCGATAAACAGACAGCCAAGTGCTCTATGGTACCTACATAATGTCAAAAGATACAGAGGAATATCTTTTAGAACATTCCCTAGATCTTCCATGGAACATTTATGAGGAATAATGGACAAATGATGCACGAGCTGAGAATTCATGGAGAAGTTACAATCTATGCCACTGAAAGAAGTACCTACAACTATATCATAGCTTCGGTGAAGTATTAAAAGACTAAAACTAATGTACTTGCTTTCCTAGATTCATCATATAATACTATAACAAGAGAGTACTGTGATTAGTAACTTGAGGAAAGATACAGGGCAGGATCTTGTCCAGAATTGTCACTTTAAAAGAGACATTTTTTAAATACCTGTCCTCATTTATAGTTTATGATCTATTCCTAGTTTCCATTAAAGCTCCTTCACACTTTCTTCACAAAGCCCTTAGCTGCTAGTTCTCCCACTCCACTGCTATCATCGTGTAATTATTTTGTATATAACTTACCTATGTTCATCTGTTCCCTTACTGACTCCAAGTTCCCTGAGAGACCATTTCAGTTTTGTCTTTGTATTCCTAGTGCCTAGCACTGCTCCTGGCACCTAGTAGGTGTGGCTCAATAAAGGCCTGGTTGATTGATCTAAGGAAAATCTTTTTCTTTTCATTTATAAAAAGCCATATGATAAAAACCTTTCGTGAAAATTGTAACTTTTATTTTTAAGCAATGGAAAAAGTCAAAACCCAATTTATAGATAATTTGATTGCATTTAAAAAACAACATAGTTGGGGAAAAACATTTCTCTTTGATTATAGAAAACAAGTGCTAGAAAATTTCTGGTCAATATCATTTGAACTTATATGGAGAATGCAAACCTTTTCCATGAGCAATTTCCTGCCATTATTGGAAATATTCCTCCTTTAAGGTGAGGTTGATTTCAAGGTACTCTACCCAATGTTGTTTTGAAACACAGTATTCTTCAGACAACATTAGGTGAAATCATAAACTCTGGAAACTCTCTGGAGAGACTACCCACTTTAAAAACCACATTTCCTGTTTTTAACCCCTTTGCCCTAAATCAGTTACCAGTCCCAGTCTACTGATAAAAATAGATACAAAAAAGTACTATAAATATCTCACAATGTACTTTTCTTTGGTCAAAATGAAACATTAAAGAGCTACTGAATGGTTTTTATAAAAGTAAATCAAATACCTAGTTGTATGCTGATAATCCTCTACAGAAGTTAATTGACTTAAAACAACAACTTCAAAGCTTTGGTAACCAGAAGCTGGTGGACTATCGTAAATAACATAGAGGCACCAATAGACTGGAAAGC
Source organism: Phascolarctos cinereus (assembly GCF_003287225.1). Lineage (NCBI taxonomy): Eukaryota > Metazoa > Chordata > Mammalia > Diprotodontia > Phascolarctidae > Phascolarctos > Phascolarctos cinereus. The sequence goes on from NW_027555847.1 coordinate 573,716,989, forward strand.
TGAAATACATTCCTCAAACAACTTTAGCCTCCAATGTTCTTCATCCTCAAGTATGTCCTAGCTTTCCATGTCTTCACGCCACAGCTTCTCCTCCTCATTCTCAGGTGCTACACATCTTTTGTGCAAAATCTTAAGCGTAAGTGGCATAGTGGCAAAAGCACTGAACTTGGAGTTCAGAAGTACTGAGTTTGAATCCTACTTAAGATACTCCTGACCTCTCAACTCCAGCCTCCTCACCTGTAAAATGAGGATAATTACAGCAACTACTTCATAGTACTGTTGTAAGGATCAAATGAGAACACACACACAAACACACATGCAATATACACATGCACACATAAATGTACACAGTGTTTTGTTAAGCAAAGTGCTACATAGGAGCTGGGTAAGAATATTAATAAAGGAAAAATTGACTCTAATCTTTCAACTCCCCAAACACATTACTATTATATGTTATTTATAAATTAGATAATAATTAGAAAATAGGGAATTGGCTAACCTATATTATTAATTAGGAACTGATACGGATGGGTATCTATGAACACTAAGGACTTGGAATGGATGACTTTGCCTCTGGGATATTCTTTCTCTTTCCCAATATCTCCCTTTGGTTTTAATAAAATTACCTCCTGCCTTATAAATGGAAATAAAGAAAATTCAACTTTGAAAGCTGAAAGCATATCCAGCAATGAAAACAAAAGTGAATTTATTTCATCATTTATTTTTCCCATCCATAACAAAGAATGTGTAGTGATCAGACTATAACAATCAGGAAACTTCTTAAATTGACAGTTCTTAAGACTGAAGTATAGGCAATGGCAATTGCTAAAGTGAAACTGTGATTTGAAACAGTAAACTATGGAAGCTGGTAAAAAGACAAATGCATACCAACACCATAAGAATTATAAAGCACTTCAAAGTATTTAGATCTGGAAGGGACCCTCAAGATTATCTAGTCCTAGCTCCTCATTTTATAGGTGAGACAAAGGAAGTTAAAGAGGATCAAGTGACCTCCCCAAGATCATATGCAGGCAGCAAAGAGGAGACTCAGGATTTGAACCTGAGCTTTTGGCTCCAACTCTAATGCTACTCCATCTACACCATGACGCGCTCATAGGACAGATTTTTTGTTTTCTCATTATACATAAATTTAGCATAAAGAATTCTGAGACTGTAGGAATGACTGCACAGGAAGGTCCTTCATCTCAAAGAAACTACTAAGGAAAACTTAGAAATCTTAGGGTTGGGATGCACTGTTTCACACAAAGCAATCCACTTCTATTAGAGCATTGTAAATGTCCAGACAAGAGTAGATGACAGAGTACACTATACATTTTAGAGACCTATGAGAGCAGAATCGTAAGATTTTCCAAGGATGTGAGAACAAGAGAGCGGTATTTTCATTTTAAGAAGATATGTTCTTGGCCAAAAGGGGTAAGTGTCAGTATTTGTGTAAAGATCAACAGAGGCAGAAAAAAAAATGTTATCATCAAGTATATTATAGACCCCCTGGAACAGAAAGGAGAAACATTTAAGACTGGTTTGGGAAACAGGTCACAAGCCTGACCACATATCTGCCATTCCCAAAAACATATGTTTCATTCTGTACCTTGGGTCTATCACCACTCTTTCAGGAGGTGAACATGCTTTATCAGTGTTCTTCCAGAAACATTGTTGGTCATTGCTCTGATGAGAGTTCTTAAATCTTTCCAAGTTCTACCTTTCATCCTCAATTTTTCCCCTCTACCCCTAAATCCCTGTACTTTAGACTACACTCTTAGTACTCCTCTCAATTTATCTCACCAGGTTCAGGCCTTCATACTACCTCCACAGTATGCGGTCGTGGCATTCATTCCACTTGCTTCATAGCTCATCTTTTCTGGATTTTCTTTTCCCATTCTAAAGTAAACTCCTTGAGTGTGGAGACTGTCTTGTTTGCTTGTATTTGTATTCCTCATTCTTAGTACAGTGCATGGCACATCGTCAGTGCTCTAACAGATGCTTTATCTTTATTTACAATGTTGTAGCTACTATATAAATTGTTCTCTTAGTTTTATTCACTTCAACAGTTCACACAAATCTTTCCAGGTTTACCTGAAAACTCCCCTTTTGCCATTTCTTACAGCACAACGACATTCTGTTAACATTCATATGCCATAATTAGTCATTTATTCTCCAACTAGGCACTTCCTTAGTTTCCAGTTTTTTGTCAGAACACAAAGAATTGCTATAAATATTTTTATACATGTAGTCTTTTATCTTTTTCTTTGCTCTCTTTGGTTGGCTGGTTCTTGTCCTTTGTGCTCAAAGAGGACCAACATAACATCACTATGCTGGAGTCAAGGTATAGTGTGTCCGATTGTGGTTGATCAGAGCTTTGACTTAAGGCTCTCAGAAGGCTCTACCACAAGGTCAGGCACAAATAGTCCACGTGAATATTTAGAGTATAGATGTCTCTAAATTTGCATATTTCACACTTCTTTTGGGCTACTACAATTCTGCTTTGCTCACAGAGTACAGTGTCTTCTTTGATGTTGGCCTGCCATGCTGGGCAGTCTTGTGTCAGTGTCTGCCATGTTTCACATTAGATTCCTAAATTCTTCAGACAGACCTTGAGAGTGTCCATATGAGTGCTTGCCTTTTGTGACTTCTCTATAAAATTGTCTTCTAGGAAAATGTCTGGCGTTCAAACAACATGGCCAGCCCATGACAGTTGCTTTCTCTGCAGCAGAGTTTGAATGCTTCACCATTCAGCTTGAGAAAGGATATCAGTGTTCAGTGCCTTATCCTGCCAGGTGATCTTCAGAATCTTCCTAAGACAATTCAAATGGAAGTGATTCAGTTTGTTGGCATGGCACTGGTATACTGTCTGGGTTTCACAGCCATACAACAATGAGGTCAGCACACAGCTCTGTAGACCTTCTGTCTGGTAGGCAGTCCACTACCTCCTATTTCCAGGACAAAGGGTATGCACAGTTTAGTGACTTTTGGGGCATAATGTCAAATTGCTTTTTTAGAATGGCTTAGTTTACAACTCTACCATCTGCCTTTCTTCCTGCAACCCTTCATAATTGTCTTTTTTTGGTCTTCTTTGGCAATCTAATAGGTATGAGATGAAATCTCAGAGTTGTTTTAATCTGTATTTCTATAATTATTAGTGATTTGGGTCATTTTTTTTTATGGGTGCTGATCACTTGGATTTCTTCCTTTGAGAAATGCCAAGTGATATCCTTTGACCACTGATCTATTGAAGGACAGCTGTTATTTTTATATATTTGAATGAATTCCTTCTATATGCTGAGTATCACATCTTTATCAAAGACACTCGCTATAAAGATTTCCCTCCTGTTAGTTGTTTCCTTTTTAATTTTAATTTGATTTTGTTTGTGCAAAAAGTTTTCAATTTCATGTAATCAAAATTGTCTGTTTTATGCTCTGCGATCCTCTCTATCCCTGCCTGGAGGATGAACTCATCCTCTATCTGTAGTTGTAAAAAGTGTTTTCTTCCTTTCACCTCTAATTTGTTAATAATGTGATCTTTTAGATCTAGGTCAGGTATCCATTTGGAATTTGTCATAGTATATGTATCTTGTATGATCTTGGTCTGAATACAATTTCTGTCAGACTTCTTTCTAGTTACCCCAAGTAGTTTTCATTGTGAGTCCTTAACCCCAGCAGATTAATCTTCAGGCTTATCAAATACTTCTGTGTTCATTTGCTTCTGTATATAATATATCTAACTGTTCCACTGACTGACCTTACAATTTCTTAGCCTGTAACAAATAGTTTGATGACTGTAGTATACTTTAAGATCTGGTACTCCTAGGCTCTCTTCAAGATAGAAGCTTTTAAGGATGGCATTATAAAGATGCAAAAGAGAACAATTTTAATCAGGATAAAAAAGGAGTTTCCTAAAGAGACTGACATGGACAAAGGATCATAGGGACCATACATTTAGAGCTGGTAAACACTTTAGAAGCCATCAAACTCAACCTCTTATTCTACAGAGGAGGCTACTGAGGTACAAATAAGTGACTTGCCCAGGGTCACAGAGTGGATAAGTGTTTGAGGCAGGATCTGAACCATGTTCTCCTGACTCCAAATCCAGTGCCCTATGTACATAAGGTGAAAACAAAGGCAAGTAGTAGAAATTGTTTTCAATTCAATTCAATACTGATTAAGTACCTATTATGTGCAAGTTATTATTATGTACTGTTCTAGGTATCTAATGAAAAATAACCAAAGTGTGACGGAGAGCTAAAATTCAGAATCAACCAGCAATTCTTTATTAAGGGTGTGCACAGTGTGTGTCAAGCACCGTACTAAGGAACTAAGGACACAAAGGCAGAAGTAAAGCAACCGTCCCTGTCCTGAAGAAGCTTACATTCCATCCGAGGAGAGAATGTGTACTTATATAGGTAAAAAGAAATGATCTACAAAGGTAATGCAAGGTAACAAGTTGAAAGGCTTCACTAAAGGTGGTACCTGAGACTAAGCTCTGAAGGAAGGCTAGGGGTTAAGTAGGAATGACAAAAGTTTTTTTTTAAAAAAAGTTTTTTGAAGGGCAAAATTGCTCAAAGAAGAAATAGGCTGAAAGAGATAATGAAATATGAAACTATGAAGCTGCCCTTGATGAGTTAGTTGGAGTCAGTGGGCACAGATGAACTAAATTCCTGGCTACTGAAAGAACTAGTTTTTGCACCTGCTAAGATGCTATTGGTGATTTCTGAAGGACTGTGGAGGACTGAAGTAGGGCAACTGGTGTCCTGAATTTCAAAGAAGAGAAGAGAGTAGAATTTTCAAATCATAGGCCAATGAACTTAATTGTGAATGCTCGAAAAATTACTGAACATCTAGAAAAGGATGTGATCACAGAGCTTCAGTAAGAACATGTCACGTGAGACTAACCTTACTTCCTTTTTACAGAGTGTCTCTAGATGGGTAAACAGGGAAATGCTATAGCCTTAGTTTACCTAGATTTTAGCAAAGCATTTGGAAAAGTAACTTCAGCCAGTTCTTTGATAAAATATAGGTATTCTTGCGGATGAGATGATGAGATATGGGCTAAATGACAATATAAGTAGGTGGATTTGGAACTGCTTAGTGAGGCACAAGAATAATAATTAATGGTTCAATGTTAACTAGTAATGAATTCCCTAGTGAAGTTCCCCAGAAATCACACAATCCTATGCTGTTTAACGTTTATATAAAAGATCAGAATATAAAGACATATGCTTTTAAGGAAGGACAGCTAACAAACAAACAAGCTGACAAAGTTTAAATCTGTGATAACTAGAATATTGGGTCAAATATAGTAATATGAAATTTAATAGGGAGAAATGTCAAATCTTACATTTGAGTTAAAAAAAATCAACCTTGCAAGTACAAGCTGAATAATGTTTTTCATGAGAAAGATCTAGGGGTTTCATTCGATTGGAAGCTCAGGATGTTTCTTCAGTGTGATACGGCATAGTACAGTTTTATAAAGTGGCTTGCCCTTAGACATATTTAGTTAAGAGCCTGAGTCAGGACTGAAACCTAGACTACCTCACTCTAAATCCAAAATGTTGTCTTCTATACTCTACTGACTACTTGGGGAAATTCAAGAGGAAATTATGTGTATTTTGTCACTGAAAAGTTGAAAGACATATGTATAATTCAGTATTTCACATTCTAGAGAGAAAATTATTACTGGCACCAAAAGTTTAGCACTGCTATTCTTGCTGTACAGAACATTAGGATTCAGTTAAACACAATATGGGAAATAATATTATAGACAATTTCTAATAAAGAGTTTTGGGCTATTTTACAAGTATTAAGCTCTTAAAAATCATCATATTATCAGTATCTACTTTAAAGAAGTATAAATTCAATTAAATCCAAGTCAAAAAGCATTTAATGAACCTGTGATATATCTAGGCCTATACTAGGCCTTGTGGTAGATAAAAAGAACCCCACTAAATAGTACCTGTCTGCATTACAGTTTTGGTCACACAATAAGAAGTAAAATTCAGTTATCTAATATTATACAATGAAACAAAACAAAATTCAAATAAAATGTCAACTAATGAAAGCTAAAGACAGAGACAGTATTGGAAAAAAAGCACCAACCCAAATCTGTGATGTAAAATACCATTTATGTAACAATAAGATGGGTATATTTATAAGATTTAGAGTTATTATATATTTTTCATACAGCGAATCAAAGATTCTGAGCTGTAAGTGATAGTAAAGGCTATCACGTTAGTTATGTTGAACTCCACCCCCCCATTCTTTCTTTTTTTCTTTTTTGTTTCAAGGGAGGGCTCTCTGGGAAGAGGAGTGGAAAGGGATAAATTTGGAAATGAAGGCAATGAAAAAGAAAGATAACAATATTTTTTTTTTAAAGAAAAGAGTCGTGTAGGAACATGAAATTTTCTAGTGCAGGAGGAAATTCCATAGATTATTCAGTAGAATTTAAAATTCCTAACTGCTTAATACTTAATGATTAGAGTAAAACAGATACTTCAATTCTAACTCTTTTTCCTATCTAATTACTAAACAAACATTGAGGAAGCACAGATTTGGAATCATAAGATCTGGGTTCAAATCTGCTCTTTACTGCCTTAGGCAAGTCACTTAACTTTTTGGATCCTTAGCGTGCTTATCTGTAAAGTTAGGGAGCTATGGGCAGTTAGGTGGAGCAGTGGATAGAGTGCTGGCTCTGGAATCAAGAGGACCTAAGCTCAACTCCAGCCTTACACATGTACTAGCTGTGGTGGTCCTAGCCAAGTCACTTAACCCTGTTTGCCTCAGTTCCTCATTTGTAAAATAAGCTGGAGAAAGAAATGGCAAATCTTTACCAAGAAAATGCCAAATGGGGTCACGAAGAGTTGAACACAACTGAAAAGACTGAACAACAACAACAAAAAGTTAGAGGGCTAGACTAGATTACTTTTAAGGTAGCAAATAGTTTTAAATTGATGATCCTGTGATTACATTAGTTAAAATATATTAGCTAAAATACATTCTTATTCTCAAAATCAATTCTACAGCCACTGTATCTATACTTTGTATGCACTAGACATTTTTATTGATGCTTTGAAAAAGTGTCCAACGCTGTCACTTCCCAATGACCTATCCCCAAAACAGCACTCCTTTATAACAAAGAAAGATAGTAAAGCGAACCAAACAAACTCATTGGTCATGGTGTTTCTCTGTGAGCACATTAAATGTCACATGTACAGTTAAGAAGGCACATGAGATATTTTGATTAGCCTTCAGAAATACTATTATGTTACAGTGGAAACTACTACGACTGAGGATGGTGATGAATCTAAAATACTTTTCTGCTTTTAATAAACTGCAAAGAACTCAAAATAAACTGCCCTAAGCCTAATTAGCTCAATGACTTGACTAGTTAAACCAAGAAACATTTCTTTTCTGGATAATACAGAGAGCAAAATCTATTGCCATAAGATTAAGGAAAAGTATAGTGAGAGAGTACTTGGATTTAGCTGGTATAAGTTTACAATGTTACTACCAGGCAAAGTGTGTGAAGATACAAGTTTTTAGGTTTTCATGGCCACTGTATAATATAGCCTTCAATAAACTTCCCTAGGGTATATAAACTTTGTGTACGGGCTTTCAATTTTCTCCTGTTACCACAATATCATCCATTTAGAAAGCTTTGTACCTAAATCATGAGAAGAGTGCATAGGAGACTGATCACCTCTCTTGTCATCAACAAGCCTTTATTAACCTTCAGATCTAAGTCTTCTCCATACTACTTCTCCATATATAGCTAGTCTGGACCTTGAAAAGCCAACATAGTTTGTTGCTGGCACCATACATGAAACTCTTCCAGCATGGGAGAATACGCCAAACATTCTTGTTCTCCACTGCTATAGCTTTTAAGAATCCACGGTCAATTCATGCCATGATGACGTACCAGAGTAGGATTCTGTGGAGACTTTTTAATATGGAGGAAATGATTCATTCCTGATATAGGAGTCATTCCTGAAGCAGCTGTCTTTGTCCAGTTAGACCACTGACTTGTTATATCAGGATCAAAATTAATATGGAAATAGGAGAATAAAAATGAGAAGACATTGTATAATTAAAAATAATTTCAACTGACTTAAGAGAGATATTGTTGTTAGGAAATAAATTCAGAAAGAATTTCAATACAGATTAAAACTATTTTCTAACAGTTTTACTGATATAATTCAATTATCATAACAAAGAGCAAAAGAACAAGAAACATCTCCAACTAGCAAACACTAAGTCTCCTTGCCAAGTAATGAAAATGAGACATGGCAGTGAAGGACCACACTGATTTAGAAGATAAACTCTGTTGTAAAGTCTAAAGGAGAAGGATTGTGGAGCATCATGAATTCACCTTCTAAAGCAGCGAAAAGTTAGAGGGAAAAATAACTTTAAAGAAGGTTGGCAAGAGACCCAGCTAAGCAAAGTCATCCTAAGGGCATTTACGAATGAGCTAAAAGGAGGACAACAAAGAATTAAAAAAAGGGAGGATATCTATAAAGATATTTATAACAAGCTAGTCGCACCAGCAGAGGCAATAGAAGCCTGCATTTGAACTAACACCACAATATTGTATATGCTGCATGAGGAAATAGAAATGGCAGCAAATAAAACAAAGACAGGGAAAAAAACAGCTAGAATACAAGGTCCAGTCTAGAGATGAAGCAATTTTAAGGGCACTGAGAGATCCGTTTTTGGGATAATTAAAAAACGGTTAAGAGATATCAAAGACATGTTAAAAAAAAACCAAAAAAACTTGGACCTTATTACCAAAAAAAAAGTGATTGAAAGAATACCAATAACTACCAACTCCTGTGCATACTTAGCAATTTCTACAAAATATTTATGAGAATAATGTATGCATCAAAAGCATCCTTAATTAATACTTGTGAAAGCAACAATTAGGTTTTCATACATGATTCTCTACAGCATATATATCACATCCTCATAACCACAAAATTAACTAAAAGGAATAGAATAGAAAAGATTTAATTGCTTACTATTTATTGAATGTAAAAACACACTTGATTTTTGGAGAGTAAAACACTACCTTAAAGGCTCTTCAGCAAGGTATTTCTAATGCCTATGTCAAAACTCATAAGAATCCTTGAAAGATGAAACAGCAGAGATAATTTTGTTTCATAACTCCCTGATTATTATCATTAAACATAGCCTAAAATAAGGTAATATATGCTAAAAGAGAAGTTTTGTCACTGTCGTGAGAATGTTTAGCAGAGTTCATATCAAAGACAGATTTCCTTATAGGTGGTGAAGTCTTCCAGATATTCATATTTGTAGACAACATTACGTGGATTTCATCAAACTGTGGACCATTTCAAAATCCCCTAAATGACAGCCACATTCACTCAAAAAGAATTCAGCCTAAATACGTACCCATGAGAAATGAAGTAGACGTTGAACGTCTCTTGTCCAGATTATGTTATGCAGCTCTGGATGACAATCCATACAGCAGGGCTTCTTAACCTAGGATCTATTCTTATAATTTATTTTCTAATATCCTGATAACTGTATTTCAACATAATTAGTTTAAGTTGCAATCCTATGTATTCTATTTTGTGCATTTAAAAACATTCTGAGAAGAGGTCCATAGCTTCAACTGACTATCAAAAGGGTTAAGAACTCTTGCTACTGAGTTTATAAGTATATAATCTGGGACGCCATAAATTGACAATAAACTGGAATTCAGCAGGAGGAGAATAGGCTGGATTATCTTTGGAAAGTCACACATTTCACTTAACGATTCCAAGATTTTCCCTGAAACAAAGGCTCATCAACTTCTACAGTGGTTAAAGAAGACTGAGGATCACCCAAAGAGTGATTCAGAAGAGCATGGTGGCTGTGAACAGGCTGTAACATGTTACAAATGAGGATAAATGGCATAAAGGATGCCATCAGAGAAATGTGTAACCAGAAAAAAACATGGTCTGGTTAAGTAGTTAGAATGAAAGATAACCATGCACATGTTTCATTAGTATCCCATATCAAGAAATAGAGAAAGGACTTCTGTGGTGAATTCATGGAAGGATATAGACAAGAGATGCATTCAGGATGGACAGGTATGAATGTACTGGGATCTGCATCATCTGAGGGAGTACCCAGAAGAATGAGATTACAAATCTACTAGAATAATTCCTAGGGAAAATAGCTGTGGTTCTTATAAACTATCATTTCTTTCTTTCCTACTCTTGACTTGTTCTCCCCTACTCTTCCTCCTTTTCTATCAGGACTTCTGTGCCCAATTGAAAGTGTCATAGAATCTAAGTTGCAAATGACCTTAGAAATAATCCTGTCCAAATCATGTTTTTAACAATGTTCCTTTCTATGATATCCTCAATAGTCATATTGTCTCCATAAGAAGATCGCTAGTGATGAATTCTTACCAGTGAGGTAGCCCCTCTCACTTCTGGATGGCTTTCATCAGTGAAATGTTTTCCTTTATATCAAGCCAAAATCTCTTAATTTCTACCCAATGGTTCTATTTCTGCAATCGGGCCAAATTAAAAAAAAAAATCAATCTCTCTTCCACATGATACTTTCTCAAGTATTTGAAGATAGCTAGCATGTTTTCCCAAGTCTTCTCTTATCCAGGATAAACATGATCAGTTTCTTCAATTGACATACACACACACGTTCACATTTCACGCACGTATGTGTGTGTGTGTATGTGTTTGAATTCCATTAACATCTTGGCTACCCTCCTCTGAATGACCTTCTAGCCTGTCAGTGTCACTTGCTGCCCCTGCAGATGCATTTCTAATACATGGATAGTTATACCTTAGCTTTAGGCCTCAGATATACCCCAAGTAGAGATAGCAAAGATACAGCTGCCAAGGTGTGGGAATGGACTAGGGCAAGTGGACTAATCCTAGGAATAGTACAGGCATATGCTAGCAGTCTCATTAGAGAGTATGCAGAGTTACAGAGTTTGAAAACTGGAAGATACCCTAGAGACCAACTAGTATATAATCTCTTCATTTTTGCAAATGAGAAAAATGAAGAAGAATAGTGATAACAATTGTTAGAATGGAGAGGCCCACAGAAATCAGTATTAAATTGTAAAAGTAAAGAGGCTTTACCATTCTCAGTGATGGGACAAAGCAGCAGCCCTGTTCCTGGTCCTATACTGAATCATCAACCTATGATAGCTGGAGAACTTTCCTGTAAGTTTCTATTAGCTGTAGGCCAATCAGAAGACCTTTTTCTTTTCTGCTTTGCTCAGGTTTTCTGACTGCTGAAGAATATGCTAATGAGGAATATCTAATGCTAAACTAGACTTATTGCATTTGTGCTGTTTTATTAAGGAAGGTCCTAAATTTTCTCCACCATAAAAGAAGTCTTTACAGGCAATATTAGTTGCTTCTGTTTGAGATGGAAGCCCACACCTTCTCTGACTCTGATCTTCAAAAGCAGTATTTGATTTATTTTAAAAAAAGGATTTACTTTACCTCTCCCCCTTTACCAGAAACTACAAAAGCAAGTTCAAAACACACATCCAAGAATTTATAACAATTTTCCCTTTCTTTCATTAATACAAACCAACCATAGACTATAAGAATGTTAATTTCTTTCATATCCATCATCTTTAAAGCACCTGAAAGTAGCTTTTCACAATTTCATAAAACCTATTATTAAAACTCTTCAATACACAAACTTGTTAAAAGTGATATGGAATCTACATATAATTCCTGAAGCTGTTATTGTAATAATAGGCTGTCACATCATTTGTAAGAAGAAATGACAGCAATTTCACAAATGAAGGATGGCTTTCCAGATATACTATATTTATGAATTTACTTTGGTTGTCATTCAAACATTATGATTATTACTATGGGAGATTATCAGAAAATTGAAGTCAATTGATCCCAAAATGAAACCACATTTCAGAAAATGTCTGGTATAATATGAAGATTTTACTTACAGTATTTGACTCTGGATTGCTCCTAGAGCCATAAAATACTTTCTGGACATCTCTGCCCCAAGCCACTTAAAGTTTAAGACTCAACTAAGTTTTTGTTCAATTTCATCATGGTCCTGGCCTATATACTTAGTTGTAAAGTTGGGAAGTATTAGCTTCTTAAGGTATTTTCTTTTTAGAAGATGATAAATGTATTTTGTTGTTGTCATCGTTAACTTTTTGCAATGCTTGATAGGTCTGCTCCTTTAAATACAAAATGTTTTGTTCACAATTTGAGGTTATAGTTACTGGAATAATAAAAACTAATATTTATATAAAGCTATAAGGTTTACAAAATGTTTTCCTTACAACAGTCCTGTAAATGTAGGAAATGTAGGAAATTCCCATTTCTCAAATGAGGAACTGGAAGCTCAGAGAGGTTAAATGTAGTAGAAGGTATACTCTTAAAAAATCAAAACTACTTTGCAAGCCACATTCAAGGTATTACAAGTTGATTTACTTGTTGCATGCTTGGTAGTTAGGAAAACAGATTCTTTTTTCTCTCCCTCTCTCTGTCTCTATCCCTCCTTTTCTCTCTCTCTCTCTCTCTCTCTCTCTCTCTCTCTCTCTCTCTCTCTCTCTCTCTCTCTCTCCCTCTCCCCTTCTGTCTCTCTGTCTCTCTCTGTGTCTCTTTTATTAACATATCAACCAATTATCAATCAACAGGGATTTATAAAGCGCAAACTATATGCTAGGCACTAGGGATAAAAATACAAACAATTTTTAAAAACTTTTGTGAAGGAGCTTACATTCCAATGGGGTGACAAGTACAAATAATTAAGAACCTATAATATGCAACATGCAGGTATTAGGAAAGATAAAAATATGTACATAGCAGTATCTTCCTTCGAAGAGCTTATCAACAGGTAAAAAAGAAAAGACACAACAACCGTAGGATGATAATGATGATAATAATGATCCCTCATATCTGCTTTTCCTATCTCATTCTATACTGTTCTGACTTCATTAAAGGAAAGTAGATTAGCTCAGTGGATAGAATGCTAGGCTTAAAGCCAGAAAGTCCTTAGTTCAAATCTCACTCTAGACACTTACATAGCTGTCTGACCCTATGGAAGTCACTTAAACAATCTCAGCCTCAGTGTTTTTATCTGTAAAATGGAGATAACAGCAGCATCTACTAGGTGTATCAGGAAAGGCAGCCACAGAATTGCCTGTGTAATAGCAAGGTGGTGTAGTGGATACACCACTGGAGTAAGAAAGATCTAAGTTCAAATGTGACCTCAGACACTTACTGGCTGTGTGACCTCGGCTTCAGTTCCCTCAAGTGTAAAATGGGGATAGTACCTAGTTCTCAAGAGTTGTTGTGAGGACTGAATGAGATTATATTTATAAAGCACTTAGCAGAGTATCTGGCATATAGTAGGTGGTATATAAACCCTTTCTTCCTTCCCTTCTCCCTACCTATTTCACGGGGATGTCGTGGGGAACAAATGAGAGAATTTATGTAAAGCACTTTGCATAGATGCTAGCTATTATCATTACTGTTATTATTAAATAGACTGAAGACAAAAGAATTACTAGCAAAAAGCTTTTTTTTTCTTTTTGGGACTCTTCTTTTGTATTTAATTCTAATTCTATAAATTATAATGCTGAGGAGGAGGCAGTAGGTAGTACAGAAATGGTGAACTTAGACATTTCCCTATGCCCATTTTGCTGCCTAGACTTTAAGTCTCATGCAAGCTCCTCCCCAATCCCCTCATTGACAGGCAAAAATAAGCTTATTGGAAAAGTGCAAACAAATATTTTTTTCCCCCTTGAAGAAAGGAGTTGTTTCTTGGCAGATACTAACACTGAAGGAATATCAGAACAGGTTGAAGAAATGCTTGCCAGTTTTTCCTTTCTTCATTTATTCATGTATTCATTCATCAAACATGCACTATGCTAGGAGCTGGAAGAGATACAAACACTCACATTTATACAGTGCTTTACTGCTTTTCAGAGCACTTTCTTCCCAAAGAGGTGTGTCATGCAAGAATTATTATCCCCATCTTATAGATGAGAAAACTGAAGTTCAGAAACATCAGGTGATTTGTCCAAGATCAGACTAATAAGGATTGGAGCTGGGACTTAAACCAGGGTCTTTGTACTTCAAGTCTGGTGTCCTATTCACTATCTCACAGTGTCTTCCCAAGATAAATAAAATACAGGAACACATGGTCTCTAGAGTTCAGAAGTCTACAGTTTGGTAAACTTCACACACCCAGTTGTCTGAAATATTAGGTAAAGATAATGAGGCAATTAAACTCTATCTAAACACATCAAGGCTTTGAGAAGTGAGAGAAGAATGAGTAAAGCTCTTCTAGTGAATTTGAGATCAGGAAAGGTGGCCATAGGATTGCATATGTAACATGAAGGAAAAGAAAGCTGAAAGGAAAGTTCTATAAGTTAGATTTTTAACATATAATCAATGGTTGAATGTATTATTTTATGTAAACACTTGTGCTCAGGTAAGAATAATAGTCATGCACTTCCCTAACCCTCCTAAACCTCAAGCCAGATCCAAAGTCTTGCTCTAAAGGCATAAGAAGCAACAGGACACATGAAATAGGGTTTTACTCATGATAGGTAAGGAAAAATAACTAATAACTGTGATTTGGTGAACACTTCCTCATTTGGGTGGAGAAGGAAAAAAGACAAAGTCATAAGTACCTACTATGTGATCACAGCGGGAAGACAGGACTAAGAAGAATAGCCAGATACACTGTCATAGGGCATTATCGAAGGAAGAATATAGCAGTCAATATACATTTACTAAGTGCTTCCTATATGGAAGGCACTGCTAAGATCTGGGGATACAAAGAAAGGCAAAAGACAGTCCCTGCCTTTGAGGAGTTCACAATCTAATGGGACAGAAAACATGCAAACAAATATGTATACAGGATAAATAGGAAAATATCCACAGAGGGGACATACTAATATTAAGGATTGGGAAAGGTTTCCTGTAGAAGATCAGATTTTAGCTGAGTCTTAAAGGAAATCAGGGAAGTCGGGGGAAGAAATGAGAGCATTCTAGACATGCAGGATAGCCAGAGAAAATACCCAGAACTGAGAGATGGAGTGTCTTGTTCAGGGAACATGCTGCCTTTCACATTACATTAATTTGCAGGGCAGACAGGACAATGATGGAAGGAGTATTGCTGGCAGGAGTTCCCTGGAGTAGTTCAGTTGCAATTACTTTCTCTTACTGCCACCTCTCTCCTGGATGGCAATTACTAGCCAAGCAATGAAGAATGAGCAAAATATGAACTTTTTGTTCTGGTAATTATGGAATCAAATGGGTTGTTCCTACAGGAATTCCGGGGGATTTATTTCATCATGACATTAATATGATCAACATACTTGGAATGGTTGATAAAAGGTGATTTCAAAAATCAAAACTTCTACTTTGTAGACCATGCTAAAGGCATTTTGTAAGTTGATTTGTACAGTAAGGATAGAAGTTAAGAAAATGGACATTCATCAATTCATTCACTCAGTCCTTGGAGCTTTGTTTCAGTAATTATTATCTATAAATGCATATGTTCATTTCTATGACAAGACAATGTGATTACTATTTAAGCAGTCTGAATAACACTTTGTTTAAAGAAAGACACTTTCAGATTATAAGGTATTTGGCAATAAAAAAAAATTAAAATGTGAAGTTAAATATTAATTTTAAAAACAGTCCACTGGAAAGTATCTAACAGTGAAAGTTCTCCTCTGAAGAAAAAACACAAATATTAATCTAAGTTGGTTGTACTACAGAAATCATATCTCAGGTGGCATTTTTCAAGTGACAGACATCTATATTATTTATATGTATCAATTTAGCTATATTTAACATCTAGTCAGGAGGAGATCGGAGAGAAAAGGATAGACAGAAGGAAAAGGGGGGAGATGAAGTAAGAACCACATAAATGATTACCATTTGGCATAACAACTATTCATATCTTCCAAACTGTGGTTTTTTTAATTGAATTTAGAGATAAATAATAGTTTAGGGACTCTAGATCAACGGTTCTCAAGGTTTTCTTTTTAAGGATTATTTTGGCAGGGCCAAGGACCAGGATGATCACCTTCTCTTCCTGCTATAAAAAACACCCATCTTTCCATTCTGGAATTCAATAAAACGTTAATGAGATGATTTATTTTTTAAAAAAAATCAAACAGTATGCACTGTTAATTCATGGCAGGGGAAAAAAAAAGTACCAAAGCTGGCATGTTATAAACAAGGGACAATTTGGGAGATTATCTGAAGGACATCTATATTGATTTTCAGTTACTCCTATCCTATCCTCAGTGCTTAGGAACTGCAAACACGAGGAAGGTAGGAGAAGGAAATAAGGATATATACAAAGAGTTCTAGAAAGAGAAAAATGAAACTCTTATTTTCTCTTTTTAATTCTTTATATATTCTCCACACCCAGTCTCCTCCCTATTTTGTGTCCCCCTCCCCCTTATGGTTACCTCTCCTACTCCCTTGATATCATCACTAATTTCGTGCCAGAGCTGGGTGTGGGGCTCTCCAGAGAGCAGTATTTACCACAACAAAGTAATGGATATAGTTTAAGGGCCATAATGTAGCCACCTAAGCTCTAGGGAATGTTGGGATGATGTGCAGAGTACTACACTTTGATAGATGAGAAATCTATAAACACAGAAAGTTGGGGTTTTTTTGCATGAAACAAATGATAAAGGCAAATATAGTTTCTGGCCAATTAGGAATTTGCAATGGATATGTAATGAAGTTATAGTAATTTCTTTCTTGAAGGTAGATTCCCAAGTTCCTATTTTATCATGTGTCTAGTTTGAGTTTTAGCTTCAAACAATTCTTGCTATAGCACTTGTACATTCAGTTAGTTTGTTGGTGAGTAACTAGTTGGGAGTTTGAGAGTACTTTTGCTGAACTTTTAAAAATGCTTGTAAGTCCAAATTTAACATTTGGAAATGATCTGTACCTCAGTTTTCTACAGTGATGAGTGATCTAAATAACTGGGAAAGCCTAACATTTGTCACAGTTTTCTAGTTCAAAGTGAATTGTTTTAACAATTCTGAGTTGCTCTGCATCACCATGCAAGTCCAGCACTCCAAACCTATCCAAATAATAATAAAAATTTGAAGTGTTTCATTAAATTTCATTTGAAACATACAGTGTAAAGGAATTTTAAATTAATAAAATACTTTTGTTATTATAGCAGGTTTGCTGTTGCTACCAATGCAAAAATAATAAAAATGTCCAAACATGCTCCAGTTTTTCTACTGTTGTTGGATTTTTTTTTTTTCCATCAGGGGAGGGAGGAATACATGTCAAGGCTGGACAGCAGTGATATATTTCAGGATTAACAAAACAAAACAAAAACTTCTTCCTACATCTAATTTTCTTTTTTACAGATATTTAAACCTACCCAAATATGAATGATACATATTGACATTACATAAATACTAGCTTAAAGAAAATAGCAATGAGTTTTTGGCTCATTTCACTCTACAGGCACCATTTACTATTTCCAATAGCTCTCTAGTATAGGCACAGAGACAAACAGCAGACAGACCTGTTACATCCTAAAGACACAAAGGCTCTCCAGAAAATGCTGACTTAAGAACAAGATGAATACCTCTTGACTTCAAGGCAATTGTTTGAAAAAAGAATCAAAAAGACAGATGTCTAAAAGGTTATGGCCTGAGAGGAGAGAAGTGAGAGTTATCTGGGAACCAGACAGAAAGTATGAAGGTATCAAGTTGCTGCCTCTGTATACTACTGTTGTCCTCCACTTCAATGCATTACTGAAGAGGGGATATAAGCAGTGTCATGAATTAGGTATCATAACATTTCTAACTAAGAGGAGCCATCAGAGATTATCTCATCCAACCTCTTCATTTCAAAGATATGCAAACCAAGGCCCATAGGGGTTATGACTTGCTCAACATCACACAGCTAGTTAGTGGTAAAAGTAGTGTTCCAGTTCTGGTTCTGCCAGTGATAGGATAGTGGGACCTATTATTAAAAAAACAAATTAAATTTTTTTTATTGTCAAATACAATTTAGTAACTTACTTCATTATTCTTAATAAATACAAAAAAATAGAATTATTGCTTAGAATACATGAATAGTTTTCCAATTAAACCTCTGGTTTATTCTTTTTAAAAAGCTTCCTTCCTTCCTTTCATAGTTATTTTCTGGAATGTTCCCCTATCCCAATGAGAAAAACAATTAAATAAAATTTACTTACACCAAGCTGCCAAGTGTGATGTATACTATCACATTAGCACGACCTACTTGTCAGAAATATGCTTAGTGCAGCAGAGGGCAGCTCATCAGTTAGGATAAAATTAATTCTTCCCCACCATACCTCAATGTAAAATGTACCATGGCACTGGAGGAGACACCAATATGAGTTCTGCGCTCTAGCTCTGCAGCCTATTACCACCTCGCACAACTCCTTTTCCCCAAATCCAAACCAAATTGTAAAATAGGTGAAACTTGAGGACTCATGTCCTTTTCCACTTCAGGCAGTCAATGGGCATTTATTAAGTACCTACTATGTCCGGCACTGGAGATACAAGGAAAGACAAAAAAGAAAAGAAAAAGAAAAGAAGGAAGACTAGGAAAGGCTTTCTTACATAGCTCAGTACTTTTTGGTCTTCTCTCCCCATACTTCATCAAAATCTATTTCTAAAAAACCTATGATATGGGTCACTTACACTTTTGTTTTAGTTAAACCAATATTCTCTTGGGTTAGTTGCACTACAGCTTTATCTTTAATTGTAAAACAGGAGGTAAAATATTTTTTATTAAATACCAAGAAAACACGACTTCTTTTTTTTTTCTTTTTGGATAAGCTCAGTATATATATTATCAAAGTACAGAAAAGATTACTTCTTTTTTTCTCTTGGAAAGACAGCTATTATTTTTAGGCAGTTGTATAGTTCAAGAATGAGAGATATGAAGTGACATTTCAGTTTGCTCTTTTTCACTCAGGCTAAGCCTGATGTTAGAAGTTCCTAATAGTACCATGAAATTCATTTATGATGATTGTTTTAAAGTTATTATCTAAAGCACACTTGGGAAAGGCAAGTATATCTAGGTGACAGTAACTTCAAAGGAGAGACTGTATCTGGGAGCAGCAATGGAGAAAAATAAGGGTGTGAGTCTTCCTTGAAACCAGGTAAAACAGGAGGGATGGGAAAAAGGAATGGTCTAATCATATTAGAGAAAGTTGCCAAGGATATGAAATTTTCATGGAATAGCCTGGTTTAGTTAACATGAGGAAGTTGTAAGAATATAGAAGAAAGATGCTGAGGATGAAAGGGAATTTGTTAAATGAAAGGGGAATCCAAAGGGCATAGCAGGAGAAACAGGTGAGCCAGGAATTGGGCCAGGAGGTTTAGAGCTGTGAGGAAGAGGGAAGAGATACAAGGAAGGAAGGTATTTGTAGTTAGGTGGTACAGTAGATAGTGTTAAGACCCAAAAGTCAGGAAGACTGGAGTTCAAATTTTGTCTCTTATTATATTTATTACCATGAGTCACAACCTGCTTCAGTTACCTCATAATAATAGCACCTATCTCCTACAGTTGTTTTGAAGATCAAATGACATAAATGTAGTGCTTTGCAAATCTTAAGAGTACTGTAAAAATGTTAGCAATTATTATCTTCCAGGAAGGTGTGGATGTTATCTAGGGTTTAGAAGACAGATACTGGGGTTATGAGTAAAAAGAAGGGATCTTAGCTTAGATGGGGCATTTTAGTTAGAGGGTCAGGGGAGTACTTAGGCAAAGTTTTTGTAGAAGTTTGTAGAATTGTGCAAGCCAAGGTTCAGATTAGAATGTTGGCATGGCAGCGACTCTTCAGCCTATCCCTTGAGAAAATGTGGGCTCGTCTGCCTATAGGTTTGCCATGTTAGAAAGAAAAGACAGACTTGGCCAAAACTTCCAGTCTAGTCCTCCACAGGTGAAGAGGTCTTAAAATTCTAAAATGGCTTTAAGATACTCTACGTTAAAAATATATATAAATAATTGCTATCAATTTAATAAATAATAAAGTGGATACTGTAATAGATAAGACATGCAATGATCAAAATATGTAGGCCACAGGTCATCTTAAAGTTAACAAATATCACATTTAAAAATACAAGTGCCAAAAGTTAGCTTTTCTGAAATAAAATATGCTTGGCAAACAAAGAAATTACAACCAAATGTCAAAAAAATCATATGAATGCAAACCATATTGATTCTAAGACATTAAAAAACTCAAAAAAATATGAATTACAATCATAATCTACTTAATAATCCAAACTAACTAGCTGCACATTAACAGAATTGCTGAGGATTAATGAGAATTATCTTCTTCTATAAATACATTGGTTTCTGTTTGAAGATGAATCAAATTAACAAGACTACTAAAACCTACTACATATTGGTTAAGTTAATACGTACCTCCTAAATTCAATATACAACCAAGGTCCATAGAAAGGAGGGTAAATAAAATCCAACTGGAAAATTCTAAAACTACAGCTTTAAAGTCCACATTTCACATTTTGTTTCCCAGAAAACAACACCTGTTCTGTTCTACACAACACTTGAGGAAGGCAAATTCAAATTAACAAGAGTAAACTAGATATACTAAAGATGAATCAAAGCATCTAGCTGATATGATAAGGGAATTTGGTCACAATTTGCAAACTGTGGCAAAAGAAAGTTAAAAAACCTGGTCTCCTGGGAGTCCAAGAGGAGTTAATGATAACGAACTTTATTTCTTTTCAAAGATTAAGTTCACCCAGTGAACATCTGCTTTGATTATATATAGTGCTAATACAGTGCCAAACAACTAATTGACTAGGCTAAATTCCAATCCTGCCCCATATCAAGAACTATTTTTATCTGGCATGGCAAAACCTAGACCCACATTTTATTCAGAATATATAGAAAAGAAATTTGAATTATTGCAAATGAATTTTGTTTGGCCGAAACAAAAAGTCAGGAAATGGGATGAAAAGAGTAGGAATATGTGTACAATTTCCTTTCTAAAATAAGTAGACTAAATCAGCCGTCTTGGGTGACAGCATATGATTTGAGACCATTTTGTTATGCACATTTTAGAATGTTTAAGGGTATATTCATTTTGTTTACTGAATTCCTTCTTCATTGTTCCAGCTGAAATATAGCAAAATGAGAAACTGATTACTCATTGACTTCAATTTTAGGATGGCTCTGTGTGAGTATTCTATCCAATGGATGAATGTCATTGAAAGCAGTGACATTTACCAAATACATTTCAGTCTTCTCTCCTCCTCCTATTCAATTCTGAACCTAGTTCATTATGTATCAGTAGTGTCTGAAGAACAAGATGTATGTAAAGATGGACCAATGTTGTCAGCCTCATTAAATATATGTATATCTGTATATGTATATTTAATGAGGTTGGAACAACAAGCATTTTTATCCTCTTGTATTTTCCTGTAGATAGCTGGGTTGAACTCATTTAAGAATCTGCAGTGTTCCAGGCCTTAATGGAAATTGTCATCTACAACCAGGAACATGTGGACCACTGAACCATATTTATAAACTGCTTCTTCCACTTAGACTCTGCACTAGACATCTTCCATGACGGCAGCAATTTGACAAGTATATGTTTCCCTATTTTATACTTCACTTTATATAAAAATCTTGTATAATACCAAAATACGAAGGGGCAAAACCTTGTTGGAAGAGAGCTTTCAGGGTAGCAATCTTAAAATACTTGCTAAACAATTGTAGTGAGATCTTATATTCTTTATATCTTTCAGACTAAGATGAGGTCTGCTGCAGAATATTTTTGGCGAAAGCCTATTTCCTTCTCACAACTCCCTCAATACACGTGTAGATTATGAGAAAATAGGTACATGTGTTAATAACTACTGGTATTTTATCTTGTTTGCATATATATCTCCACTGCCTAATATGGAGCCTGACATCACAGGCACTTAAAAAATATTTGTTGTTTGACAAGAATAATACTTTTATTCCTCTCCCCCGCCCCCACGTGTTTGGTATCCTTTCTTTCATAAATCTTGAAAATCAATTCCTCAGCAATTTCATAATCACGATGGATGCCTCTAGCTATGGGCTGAGATGGCTTTTACGCTCTTTCTGCCCTGAACTTTTTGACTACCAACGCCAGGAAAGCAGGGGTGAGAAGTCTTCCTCTCTCCTCCCATTCTCACCTTTGCAACAAGGCTCTGAGTAGTCCTCCAGGACACAGACACCTAGAGCTTTGTTTGCAGACAGACCCATAAAGAGGAATGTGTATGGAAATACTGATGTCCTCTTCTCACGTGCAAAACATAGCCAGCATGGCTTGCCTCTTTAGTATGTTCCTGAAAGAAATCTTTCAGATGACCCAGGTTTCATGGGAATACCCTAACATATATGAAGCTATGTTTCATGTTTGAGCTAAATTTTCTTATGACAATTCCCTACATAGTTCAAGGAGTTTCTTCAAAGAAAGTATTCTAAACCTACTTAATTTAATGTCATTTCCTTATCCCTTTTGCATGTAATTTTACATTACATTATCATGTAAAATATAAGCTGTCTGAGGACAGGGACTATTTTATTTTTGTTATACATCCAGAACCTTGCATAGAGTAGGTACTTAATAAACATTTAGTGAATTGAACTGGTTAACCCACACGTACTTGTAATCTGTTTTGTAACTGTATGTATATTTCTTTTCCCAAGGAGGGGAGAAATTATCTTGTACCCCTTTGGAACATTGGCAATTTTGTAGTACAAAACTATAAACAATGCATAGTCAAAAAAATGCTTGTCAAATGAAATACTGCCCACAACCAAATAAATGGCCTCTGCAATGCTGGCCAAGTTAAATGGACAATCCAATAATGCAAGAATAGCAGATCCTCTGACTTGTCCCAACAGTCATAGTCTAGGGAAGCAACTCCTACACAGACCAGACTGGCCAACTACTTCTGCAGATGTTGCAACATAAGCCTCTTCAGCTGTCATAGCTACTAAATATCTGAGCATGAAAACTTTCACCACTAAACTCCTTAGCCTTATTAAATGCTTCAACATCAGATACAAAAATGGTTTAATCAAGGAAAAATACTGAACGAGGCAAATTAGATCTGCCTTGCCTCTGTACCTGAAGGACCACTGGGTCTTCCTAATTGTCTTGCTTTAACCTCTGATATGTCGTCTCCCCCAAATAGATTGTGAGCTTCTTGAGAGCAGGGATTATCTTAATTTTCTATTTATATGTTGCGTGCTCAGCACCATGCTTGGCATATAGAAAGCATTTGATAAGTGCTTTCTCATTCATTCAATGAAAAAATTTCCAAGTTACTTATTCAGCTGATTCCTCTCTCCCCCCACCTCCCCGGTTAAATTATTTTATATACATTTAGCGAATTCTTTAAAAATATGTTAAATTAGCAGGTGAGAAAAAGCAATTTCATGTAAAAATTTGCAGATACAACATTCCTAGCATCATGTTCTATACTACTGGGATGCTTAATAAATACTGTTGACTGAGGATTAAGAGATTTACTCCAGATCATACATTCAGAAAAAGGGTAAAAACAAAACAAAATAAAAAACCGAAACAACTCGCACATAGAGCTCACATGTAGAAATGGAAATCTATGTTTGATATGTAAAGTCTGCAAAATTCTCTTGCCAAACCCCAAGAAATTATGAGTGCTTGAATAACTAAATTACAACTGACTACAGGTGGAGGGTTCTAGGAAGCTGACATGTAAGATGGGGGAAAACCCACCAACTGTGCTTCAATAATACACTGAAATCACTAAGTATACACTTTTTTTTTAAACATGAGTCACTGGACTAATAACATTTTAGGAAAACACCTCAAACATTCCACTGAGATATGATTTACTAAGAACTAGATTTGATAATCATAATACAAATGGCAACAAATTTATTATTGTTGACATTTATCATTTTTCCTGCTATTCCCTGCTAAGGTCCTTTTTTAAAAAAATTAGACATAGTAGTTTAAAAAAAAGAGAGAGAGAGAGAAGACCAGCTACAGACACAAATGAATGGGGTCAACACTCAAAGATTTTGTGTATTAAAAAAAAGTTAAAAAAGTATTTTGCAGATGGTCCTGGGAAGAAGGGTTATCTTATGTATATCTCAGGAAACAATGGGCATTGACAATGCTGCAATTTCAAGGTGATCATACTGACTTTGGATTCCCTTCAATTAGGAGCATACAGCACTGAAAAATAATGAGACTGGTCATTAATTTCTCATCTAAGAATCATAATTAGCTCATTCATCTTTTATTCTTAAAAGACTGCATATTCTTCCATTATACTGTGCCCTTCTTGGAAGTCAGGACATATGCTGTATAACTAACTGTATGTGCACTGGGAGAGCCCCTTATACACAGCAGGTGTTCAGTAAAGATTTTCTTGTGAAAAGGCAAATAAATACTTTCTCTTCATCTTCATGCAATATAAACATGTCCTCTTGTGAATATATGTATTAACTTAATTTTTTATTCTATTGCCTTATTTCCTATATTTGTATGCCTACATTAGTCTTGTCTATTTTAGACTGTAATCTTCTTGAAAGCAGTGACTATAATTCTTTTTGTATAGGTCTTTTCAGCACAATGTATCACGCAATAAAGTACTCTCTATAGTTTTTGAGGATAATGACGAGCCCTATATTTTAATTACACTTTTCAAAGCTGAGTTACAAAATGGTATATAGAATGGAAAAATACAATTTTGACTGTATTTACCACTCTTCTAATGCACTATTTTGAAGAAGGTATAAACGTACAGGATATAAAACAGGTTAGAAAGATTACAATGTTGATAAAAGTACGTCTCAATATATTAACCAGACCCAAAAGTCAATTTAAGAAACAAATATTTGGAATTTAAGTTTATCATTGTGGGCTATTACAGTACATGAACTTAATTTTTTGATTGGTAGGGAAGCAAAAGCAATACATGCTTGGCAGACAGTAACACTTCTCACAATATGCGTTCTCAAGCTTATCAGGAAGTTTAAAGCATTAAGGAAAAGCTGTCAAACTCAATAATGACTATAATTATGTAGGGGTGTCATCTTGTGTAATGTGCAATTTCAATCTCATATGCATGCAATTTCTTCATATTTCTACCAAAGACAAAAACTTAAATAAGAAAAATGAGGTGAGACTTTTAAAAAATGAAGTGAAAGAAAAGAAAAGCAAAAGAAGAGAAGAAAATAGGAAAGCAGAGTCAAAGGTGGCAGAATTTTGGAGGTCTACAAGGAGACGTGCTTAATTTGTTAATTTGTTGTTGTTCTTTTTTTTTTTTTGCCTTGTCAAAATTTAAGAGTTTTGGGTGAGATTTTTGTCCTTCATTTATATGATTGTTTCTGCTGATAGCTATCAAATTTATCTTAAAAATTAAATGAAGGAAATTTTCTTTGCTTTCTGAGTGTAAAGCCTAGGCAATTTCTCTGATATATATACAGATGTACACAATCAAACTCTCATCTATATAGGGAAGCAAATCAATTCCAATAATTGATGATTTTAATTTCTAAGCAGATATAAAAGATTCAATCCGTCTTGTGGAAAATAAAGTTTTTTACAAGTTTAAATTTTATTCAAGTAACCTCAATTATAGTTCTTGGCAAAATTATGGTTATGATAAAAAAAAAAAAGAAAAATTTTCTAAAGTAAGGTTGGCCGAAGTATGAAAATATGTATGTTTGACAGCTGTTCCAACTTCTTAAGTGAATTAATAGTGACAGCTCACAGAATAATATGGTAAAATCTCAACATGTACTTATTAAATATAAGTAACATGCTAATTCAGTTTAAAAGTACATACTCCATCTCTTCTTTCCCATACCCACAGCTACCAATTTACTTTAGCTTATTACTTCATACATGAACTACAATAGGAGGCTATAATAGCCTCTAATGCCACCAGATTCCCTCTAAGCAAAACCACTGGCTGACAAACTTACTTAAAACATCACTTCTTACTCTTTTTCAAAAACCTTCAATGGCTCCCTGTTGCCAACTTAAAAGTCTATACTCCTTAATTTAGCATGGATTACTGTAATTTGGGCCCAACCTATTATTTTGGCCTTATTTCCCATTGTTACTGTTGTTCAGTCACATCAGTCGTGCCTGATTATTTGTGACCCCATTTGGGGTTTTCTTGGCAGATACTGGAGTTGTCTGCTATTTCTTTCTCCAGCTTATTTTACAGATGAGGAAACTGAGGCAAACAAGATTGAGTGACTTGCCACTGGCCACAGAGTTAGTGTCTGAGGTCAGATTTGAACTCAGAAAGATGAGTCTTCTGGTCTCCAGGATTGGCACGCTATCCACCATGGCACCTACCTGCCCCACTACTCAACATATATTTGATTCTCTAGCTAATATGGACGACTAACTAATACTACAAACCCACAGGAGAATATATGTTCCTTGAGGGCATGGTCTGTTTTGATTTTGTATTAGTATCCCTAGAGGAGTATCTAGCACAAAGTAGGCACTAAACAAATTGTCTGATCACAATTTTCTATTCTACAACTTTCTGCCTAGAATGATCTTCCTTTCCCATGTTTACATATCAAAACTGTGAAACACCAATACCACCTCCTCTATGATGTCTTCCTTCTCTGGCTTATCTAGAGTGAAAATCACTGATTCACAGAATCCTAATGAGATAGTCTGCAATGTAAAAGTCAGTTACCCAGCCTGACCTCAATTCCTGGCAAATTCTAGAATGTATTTGAAAAGGGAACAATAGAAAATGAAACAGTGACCACAAATAGCCAACATGATTTCATCAAGAATAAGTCATGCCAGATTAACCTAATTTCCTTTTTTCGACAGGTTTACTAAACCGATAGACAAGGAGAATACTATAGACATAGGTTACCTAGATTTTAGCAAAGCACTTGATAGACAAAGACTTGACAGTTATTCTTATGGAAAAGATGGAGAGATATGGATTAAGCAGTACAGTTAGGTGCATTTTAGAACTGGCTGAATAGATATATTAGATGACAGGATTTGAAAAGATCTTGACAGCCTACAACACTGAACAGAATCTCAGTAAGATGAAATTTAACAGGGATAATGAAGAGTCTCATATTTATACTTAAACTATTAAGTTCATAACTACAAGATGGGGATTGGTGTGGGTAGACAACAAACTGTTTGAAAAAGACCTCGTTGTTTTAGTAGACTGCATGCTCAATGAGTCAACAATGTGAGATGGTGGCCAAAAACTATAATTTATTCTTAAGCTGCATCGATGATAGTCTTACTATATTCTAGGCAGACTGCATCTGGAATATTACATTCAATTCTCACAGAAGTCACCTACGCATTTTAGGAAGACCAATCATAACTCAAAATAAGTCAGAAGAATGGGAGCCAACACGTTGAAGGGTCTCAAGATTATTCCATATGAAGATCTTTTAAAACAATGGAAGTATTTGGCCTGGTGAGGAGAAAACTTGGGGGGACATAATGTCTACCTTCAAGTATTGGAAGGGTTGTCATGTGGAAGAGGTAATAGATTTCCTCTGTTTGGCCCCAGGGGGCAGGACTAGAAATAATGGGTCAATGTTGGAAAGTGACTAATTTAGTATTAATTTAAGAAAACACTTCTTAACCATTAGAGCTATCCAAAAGTGTAACAGGTTACCTCAGAAGGCAGTGAATCTCCACTCACTGGAAGACTTCAGGTTGGCTGTATACTTTTTTGTGCCTGTTGTAGAAAAGATTTTTGTTCACAGACAATTTAGACCAGCTGGTTTCTGAGATTCCTTTCAATTTGGAGAATCTAAGATTCTGAGTCCCCCTTCTTCCGCCAGAACTGAAGGCACTACTCCATATGTGGTCTGACCAGCACAAAGTATAGTAGCACTATCATTTCCTTTGTCAATTTTCTGGCAGGCAGACCACACTTTTGATCTTATCCTGCTTGTAATGGACAAATCCAAAAAAGGTTTTTTTGTTGTCTCATGGCATGCTGAGATCAAATCTCTGACTCTATTTTTACAGGTTACTCGTATTCCCTCTTCTTTATTCCTACAAAAGTACTCTATACTTTTAGACTACTGAATTTGGGGACTTTCTACTGTAGATATCTGTAAAGAACCATCTTATCTCCTATACTAGACTGCACAGCTTTGAATTCCACACTGTGTCTAGGTCAGTGCTTTCCACATAGGAAATGTTCAATAATTGTTGATTGAAGGGCTTCCTGAATAAAATCAATTTTTTAAAAACTCAGTTGCTGAATTCAGCTATTTCTATCAAATGGCCCAAAGGATGTAGCTACATGAAATTCCTAAAATGGTAATTTAAAAAAATTTCCTACAGGTCTAAATCATTGCCAGTCCCTAAAAGGTAGACTCTGAAAAGTAACTGTGAACATTAAAATATTTAGTGATGATTTTCTAACAAATCAGTAATTTAGAAATATTATTATTAAATTATGTTCCCCATATCATTAAAATTTCAGTTCCTGTAGTTGTTAAAATATGCTACCATTTTGACACCAAAATTGGGTACTATGTAACACATACCTAAGGTTAAAACTAAATTCTCAAAATCTGTGCCATGCAATGGAATTCATGTATTTTTAAAAAATACTTTCATTTTTAAAAATAAGTGAAATTATTTGAATAGATAAATCTCATTTCTAGCAGACTTGTAGGAAATAGAACTGACAAAATATCTGGACTGATACAACTATGGTTATTAAATTAAAATTATGATTATTAAAATAAAAATAGAAGTTTTTATATTGACATTGAAGAGGTACATACTTATGTATATCCTTTTGGAGACCAATAGAATTCTTAAATAAGCTGCAAAGTACTATGCAAGAGTATTAATACCTAGAGCTTTTAAATAAAATGAAATTTCAGCAACTATGGGTAAAATTAAAATCAAAAGTAAGAATAGTCAGTTATATGACTCAAATCTACCAGAATAATCTTTACTGATACAAACACAAATAAAGGGCTGACAGTAGCTTAACATCTGTCAGGTTTTAAAAATATATAGTTATGGCTTTAACGGATACTTTTTCATGAATCATGAAATTAATCAACTGGATTTTTTATGAATTGGTATAAACAAGTCAGTACACTAAGTTCACTGCCAGCCACTGTTCTCTTTAATCAGTTACCTAAATAATTTGCATTTAAAATACGTATATTTTAGAAACTAATCTCTAAAGACAAAATCAAAATTGGCTGAAAATATTTTCAAAATTTCTCCTCTTCTCCTATCTTCCCTATTACTGTAGAGTGCAACACTATCCTCCCCAGTCCCTCAGGCCTACAACATAGGAGTCATCCTGGAATTTTCACTTTCTCTAACTCTTCATAGCCAATCTGTTGCTAAAGTCTGTCAATTTCACCTCTGCAACATTTCCCCAATATGCCCCCTTTTCTCCTTTGACACTGCTACCACACTGGTAGGTGACCCCCATCACCTTACACTTGGATTACTGCAACTGGAGGCTGGAGGATCTGCCTGCCTCAAGTTTATCCCCTTGCTAATCCATCCTCCAGTTAGTCACTAATCCATCCTCCAGTCAGTCGCTAATCCATCCTCCAGTCAGTCACCAGGGGGATTTTCCTAAAGTGCAGGTATGATCATGTAAACCCCTATCTCCACCCCCTGCCCCAATAAACTCCAGTGGCTTCCTACTGCCCCCAGGATCAAATACAAAATGTTCAGGTTGGCATACAAAGCCCTTCATAACCTAGCTCCCCTCCTACCTTTCCAGTCTTCCTTTTCCTTACTCCCTGTTATATACTCTTAGATCCGGTGACGCTGGCCTCTTGCCTGTTACACAAACAAGACACCTCCATCTCTTGGCTCTGGGCATTTTCTCCAGCTGTCCCCCAAGCCTGCAACATCCTCCCTTTTCCACACCACCATCTGGATTCCTTCTAGTCTCAAATAAATTCCATTTTCATAGGAAGCCTATCCCAACCCCTCTTAATTCTAGTGCTTCCCTTCTGTTAATTATTTCCTATTTATCTTTCTATATATCTTGCCTTACTTTGTATATATTTGTTTGCATATTGTTTTCCCCATTAGACTGTAAGCTCCTTGCAGGGACTATCATTTCCCTCTTTTTGTATCCCTGGTGTTTAGCACAGTGCCTGGCACATAGCAGGTACCTGATAAATACTTATTAAATCTACCCTTATGTCTGAAATTAAGCCTTAATCTTAACCGTTAAAAAAATTATGCGACTACACAAGGTTACTCAAGGTTTAATATGGAATAGCAAAGGTACAGCCACAAAAAAACTGAA
Source organism: Phascolarctos cinereus (assembly GCF_003287225.1). NCBI lineage: Eukaryota > Metazoa > Chordata > Mammalia > Diprotodontia > Phascolarctidae > Phascolarctos > Phascolarctos cinereus. The sequence continues at coordinate 573,747,323 of NW_027555847.1, forward strand.
TTAAGTCAGCTCATAAGGGTGGAAAAAACTTAGAAAGTCAGCAAATGTTCTTGCTATCACTGAAAAAAAATAATATAAAAGTTTCTAATGTACCAACATTAAGCACAATTTCAACCCAACCTTTAAGAGTAAGTTAATAATAAAAAAAAGAGTAAAGTAAATTTGAAGAGAATTAAAAAAAATTCTATTCAACTTAAGGGTCAACCTACCTAAACAGTAACCACAAGGAAAATAATACCTGCCCTGTCTACCTCTAAACTTTAGCAATACCCAGGATAATGCCTGGCATTTTTTTTTTTGCCAGAGGTAGCAAGAAAATTTATTGGAGGGATAGTGGAAGCATAGTAGCTCCAGGCCACTGATAATTTTCATCAGTGTGAAGAAAATTTCAGTGTGTAAACTCCTTTCATTAGTGCAGATCACCAATTCCTACATAATTTAGTCTCAGGGAGTTGTGGAGGGTGCCAAGAGGTTTGAGTTACCCTTTGTTAATCATCTCCAATTTATCTTGTATCTATCTTGTTCGTACATAGTCATGCTCATGTTGTCTCCCCCATTAGACTGTGAACTCCTTGAGATCAGGGTTTCTTTTTTGACTTCCTTTGAATTCCCAGAGCATAGTACAATGCCTGGTACATAAAGCTGCTTATTGATTTGGACGATCATCTATAGCCAGACCTGAACCCAAGTCTATCTGACCTAAAGGCTAGTACTCTATTTCACCATGTTACTTCTTGCTTGGCACACAGAAGAGGACTGTTTGTTAAAATAAATTTGGCACACATAGAATCATTCAAAGACAACAGTGGTATTTAGTTTGCTTGAAGTCTAATAATGAAAAGAACAGATTATTGGAATCTAGCTATACCTCATCTTTACCATTTGTACTAATTTATCTTTTATGAGGGAATTGCTGTTCTGTGGGTAGCTACATGGTATAGAAGCAGGTAGGAAGCCCAATGGATAGAGCACTGGTGGACTACATCATGAAGACTTGAGTTCAAATCTGGCCTCAGACACTTATTAGCCATGTAACTATGGGCAAGTCATGTGTATCTATTTGCCTCAGTTTCCTCAACAGTAAAAAGGTAAGGATCAAATGAGGTATCTGTAAAGCATTTAGCACAGTGTCGGTCACAAAGTACATACTTCTTAACAGGTGCTAATTTCCTTCCTTAAAATAGGAAGCTGTGAAATCTCATCTAGAGGTCTTTAAAGTTAAACAAACTCATTTGTTAGAAAATACTAGCATGGCCCTATCTAAATGGCAGAGAGATAGCCTGTCCAAAAATCTATTCATTCACTCACTCATGAATAAAGATGCATGAATATTCATCAAACATATGCAGAGCACTTCTTACATGTAAGGGGCAGTGGAGAAAAAGATGCAGTCTTTGCCCTCAGGAGCTAACAATCTATGAGAGGCAATGATATACATACACGCATATGTGTATGTGGACACACACACACACACACACACACACAGCCAGGAAGATGTTTTGGTGTGAATATTTTATTATTGATTAGAATTTTGTAGCCACTTGCCTTTTACATTAAAATAATTAACAGTACTTTGACATTTGATGAATCAAAAAGTTCACTTAAAGAAACAGATACTTCTACCATGCAAGAGAAATTCATTATTTTAAAACATGCTGAAGGATAATTGAAGTAACTATTTGATATTATGAAGAGAATCCTGTTAGTGTATAATTCATTCTTCTGTGGTTTAATTTTGTTAGATTACTGTAGTAATTTTACTCCCACACATTTTTCTAACTTTCACCTTTTCAACAATGAGGTCTTAGGTAGAAGTGACCCGATTTAAGAAATAATTGGTGGCTGTCATGTAATTTTCTTAGAAAGAGCCATAATTTGTAAAGTTCACTAAGAGCATGTTTACCTCAAGCAGCTTAAAGAATTATAAATACTTTAGTTTTAACTATGACTTACATTAAGAACATCTTACTAGTTGTATAGATAACAAAATGAAGCTGTCACTTACATCTATCGATTATACATAAACAATGAATGAGAATTACAAAAAGTATAATTCAGATAATAAATTATTTAATGATACACTAATCATTTTAGGGTACTTAAGGACGACTTATAAGCCATTAAAAATACCAAAAGAATTCACCAAATCCCACGATACCTTCTGTTTGTGCTTCTAAACATCTAAAACCAAATAGTAAACCTGAGAAAGGTTTGAAATGAAAAGGAGAGTGATTTAACCATACTGTGCTTTTTCAAACTTTGTCTAGTATCAAGTAATGCTATTTGAGTTCTATTTCCCTTAAACTATTTATAATTTAAAAGTGTTTACCTGTTGGAGTCAAGCAGTCTTTCCAATCAAAATAGCCTGCATAAATTCCAGGTTCTAAGGAGCCAACAATAGGATCTGCTTTCAACTCAATGTAATTTTCAAATAGCCTTTGGTCTAACTCTTTCAATGAAGCCATGCTAACCTATAAATACATAAATTGGGAGAAAATACTTAGGATTTGTCTTCTATTTGGGAAAACAGGAGAGAGCAATGATATTAAATTACATGCTTTAATGTACTTCACAATCAACTTATGTTATTAAAGTAGCATTTTTCTAAGAAAGAGCCATAATTTATAAAGTTCACTAAGAGCATGTTTACCTCAAGCAGCTTAAAGAATTATAATCACTTTAGTTTTAACTATGACTTACATTAAGAACATCCTACTAGTTGTATAGATAAGGAAAGGAAGTATAAATACTAAAGATGGAGGCTACAGTCAAAAAGTCCGGTATTTAGTCAACTTTATCAGTTTCAGTTACATATTTTGTTTTAAAATTAAGACACTTTTAAAAGCACAATAATATAAATATCCTTCTGATGCTTTTACAGTTGCCAATAATATTTCTTGAATATAACAAAGCCATATTAAAAGAAATGAAACTGAAGGAATGAAATTAGATCTCCTCTAGCAGACTGTCTTTTACCTTTCTTTGTAATACCAGCATTTAGTACCATGTCTATCATATGGTAGATGCTTAATAAATTTTTATTGATTAATATGTCAATTAAATATTCTCAATGATTGAATAATTCAACTAAGCTGAATAAGGTACCTTATAATACGATGGTCTCTCAAAAGTGAAATAATATGAGTTACTTTTTAAATAGTCTCAGGATACAATAAATTTCTATTTAGTCACAAAATCCAGGGAATCTCCTGATCTGGTTGAATATTCTATGGCTGACAATAAATATATCATATAATTGTTTTGTCAAGGCTAAATGAACTATAATATAGATAATATAGCACCACACACTAAATGCTAAAGCTATTCTGGAACACAGCTATTTTGTTTTTGAAAACTCAGAAGACATTTTGGGATCTTGCTCTGCCTCATGGTATTCGCTATAAATATTAATTAACAGTATGTAAGATGCAAAAAGTACAGAGGATAGTGTTGACTCTGTCCTGCCCTTCTCAGAAACTCTGCAATTAAAAAAATCTCTAATATCAATTTAAAAAATTTGGTCAAGTTAGTTTGTTCATAAAAACACTTAAAATTTATAATTGCTAAATGGCTACATAGGAAAGGTACACAAAACAATTTTGTTATTTGTGCAAAACGAAAACCTATGTACACAGTAGGGAAAAAGGATTGGCAAATTAATGAATCTGGATCCTGTCTACATTTTTATAATCATCTGATAGCTTAAGTGATATCATGATTATAAATACCATTATATATAATAAGTATTGATGGAGATGAAGTATCTACTTGAATAAAAATGTGGAACATCAGTGTAAAATGTGTAGTTGAATGAGTTAACATATGTACTTTGCAAACCTTGAAGGGCTACATAAATGCTACTTATTGTAATAATAATAATAGTTAATAGTAGTAATATTATAAATAATAGCATTTCACATTACAAGGTACTTTATAATCTGCAAAGTGCTTCCCTCAAAATAACCTGTAAGGTAGGTGGTATATACGAATTCCTATTTTAGAGAAGAAGAAATCAAAGGTTTGAGAAAATTCCAAGATCACAGAATTAAACCGTTAAATGCCTTGCTGAAGGTCCTGCCGATAATTAAAGATAGGATTTTAAATTTGGATATTCTGACTCCAACTCCAGCGTTCTTTCCACCGTATCAGGCAGGTTCACACAATATTAATGACTGGCAGAATCAAGAACATCTTATATGTTATTAGTGCTGATAAAACACTAGTTGTTAAATGCAGAAACAGAGGTGGTTCATTAAATTCTAGTACATCAAAATCAGGGAACACCCTTCTGAAGCTTGAGAAAGGGAAGTCCATACATTTTGAACTGGAAGGGAACTCATGGATTAATTAATCCAATTATCACCCCTTCCTCCATCTCATTTTTCAGATGAGGAGACTGACACCCAAAAAGGTTAAGTGATATGCCCAAAGTCATGGAGGTGGCTCAGCCAGAATCTGAATTCAGATCCTGTGACATTAAGTTCAGAGCTTTTGTGCCATGTTCTTTTTCCAGCAGGTGATGAAAGTTATGGAAAACCATTATCCCAAAAGAAAGCTCAAGAAAATATTAATAGTTTCAAAAAGTTTTAAGCATGTTAACAAACTAAGAGAACTTATTTAATGCTTTATTAGGCAGAGGTGGTGATATGTAGGGTACATTTTACATCATGGAGGATCACATCCTTGTATTATTCTACAACAACTATCAACTACCTGCCTTCCTTTACTCTTTTCACTCCCCTATCCTCCCTAAGTGAGGAATGATAGCTCATATCTATATAGTATTGTTTGGTTTACAAGGCGTTTTAATCACAGTTAAGCCTTGAGGTAGATTGGACAAGCATATCCATTTTATGAATGAAGAAACTACCATATCAAGCTAGTCAGTTTCAAGACCTACCATAAACTGGTCCCACAATATCTATTTAACATTATTTCCAGATAATGGTATTCCAATATACCCAGCATACCCAATATACATCATCTGTTTCCTTCCTGTCTGCTATCTATGTATACCATGGTCCCTCTTGCTGAGGCCTTTATGTATTTTTTACTTCCTAGAATGTTCTTTCTTTCTGGCACAATGCACAAACCAGGTACTGGGGAAGAGAAAAATATAACTAGAACATGCATCTTTGCGTTGGCTAAAAATTTAATAGGGATAAGGAAAAAAAAATATGTATACACACACACACATACACTGATAAACAGAATTTAATTCAATTCAATAAACCTTTATTAAGTGCCTATTATTTACGAGGCATATACAAAATGGAATGTGATAAGGGTACAAGAAGTCACATTAGCTGTGAGACCCTGGACAAGACACCTAATACCTCCAAAACCCATTTTTGCTGTAAATGATACTATATACTATGTGTGTGCACACACACACAATCTATAAATATACCGTGTATATATAGTAAGTATATATATATATATATGTGTGTGCACATACATGTGTATGCATATGTGTGTACACATATATATGCATATATAAATGGTACTATATACTATACTGCAGATTATACCATATACATCATGGGGTTGCTCTGATATAAGGGTTTTGTAAAACACAAAGTGTTCTATATAGAGTGAACTATTACTATGTATATATGTATGTTTTTTCTTTTTCTAAAAGAACCTATGATTTCAATGGTGTAGGTTACAGATCTGTACCTACTCTACAACTCATAGACTTAGAGAGTAGTTCTGAGCACAGGGAGATAAAAGGACATGCTTAAGTCTGAACCATTACCTGCCAAAAGCAGGTCTTAAAACCAGGATTTTCTGGCTCTGAGAACAGCTTTCTACCCACTACACTGAGTGCAGTATCAAACTCAATTCAAAATGGATTCCTGGGGATACATCCTCAGAAAAACACAAATTAATATTATTTATGTTTTATTATATTTTTATTTATTTTGTTAAACATTTCCCAATTACATTTTAATTTGGTTCTGGCTCCATTGGGGGTTCAGGCTTCCTGGTCACAAGTTTGACACCTCTGCACTGCCTCAGGTTGTTCTTTATTATTATGTAGGAATATGAACTGGACTTATGATTTAATCGGTAGGGGGACTCCCAGAAGAGGAAACTCATGAGAGGTGGGGCAGAGTTGCTCAGAGCAGGAGAGAGGAGAGCCCTTCAGTCTTCTTCTAGCACTCTTTGACACAGAAGACAGAAGATGCCAACCAGCGTGTGAAAGCTGGAAGCCAGAAGTGTCAGACTGAAGAGCACTTGAAGAACACTATAAGAGCTCTCCTCTTTCCAGGTTCTTGAAAACTCTGCTCTGCCCCTCACAGAAATCAACATTGATCTCTACCAATATTGAGAGAGTCCCATACCTTGGCTCTGGGATTGGGGTTACACTTATATTGCTGGGAAGGCAACAAGATGTAGTAAGAGCCATGGACAAAAAATCACCCATTTTCATGGCATGGTTGCAATGCATATCTATTCTGACTATGGGTAAGTCAACTGACCTCTTGGGGCCTCAGTTTCTTCATTTATAAAATGGATATGCTTGTCCAATCTACTTCAAGGTTTAGTGTGATTAAAATGCCTTGTAAACAAAACAATACTATGTAGATGTAAGCTATCACTCCTGACTTAAGAGGATGGGGAAGTGAAAAGAGTGAAGGAAACTGATAAAACAAGGAGCTACAAGAACAGAACAAGTAAGAGAAGAAAGGGAACAACAAAGGGTTGAGTCATGCATTTTATGTGCTAGGCAACAAAGTCAATTCCAAAGAAGAGGAATCCTAGTGACTAATAATGTGGGAGATACTAGAAAAATGTACACTTCCATTTTATTATTTTTGCCCACTTGATACAACTTGGCGTAACGGAGAGAGTTCTGGACTTGTAGTCAAGGAAGACTTGAGTTTGAATCCCACCTCAGATACTTGAGTAGTGCTGTAAGCCCGGGTAAATCATCTAACCTTCCAGTCACAGGCTCCTTATCTAAAAATGGGGATAATGACAGCACTAACATTGCAAAGTCATCATGAGAATCAAATGAGATGTGTCAACTGTTTTGCAAGCCTTAAACACCTGTAGCTAATAATACACACATACTGCTGTCTCATTTCACCAAAACAGGTTGCCAATCAATTCAACAGGTATGTAGTAAGAAGCTACAATGTGCAAGACATTATGCGAAGTGCAAGGAATATATAGAGAGAAATGAACAGTTCCTGCCTTCAAGGAAATTCCCTTATAATTTACTTTTCTGTGCCCCAAGACTCAGCTTAAGTCTCATCTCTTCCATGAAGGTATGTCTGACAGTTCCAACCCTCAAAATTCAGGATAACATGGATAGCTCTATTTTTAGGTTAGTTAGCAAAAGACTTCTAACTAGTTTCATTGAGCTTTAGGTTTTATTGATCAGCCTGGAGTTTAATACAGTGGAATGAGCAATGGATTTGGAATCAAAAGGCCTACACTTGAATACTGGTTCTGCTACTTAATTCCTAAGTGACTGGGAATACAACTTAAGTTCTTTTAGTCTTAATTTCTTCATTTGTAAAAAGAAAGGATTGGAATAAATGACCTTTAAGGCCTTTTCCAGTTCCAAATCTATGATCTACATTAAAAAAAAAAGCTTCTGTGTATTTAAGTATATTTCTACTACTGAGACAAAAACTGAAGTAGAATTTTTTGGGCAAAATGTATTTAAAATTTTTATAGTTTTGAGAAAATCTATTCATTTCATATTTAGCTCCAATATTATCTGCAATAACTAGTGATAATTTTTTAAAATAGCAATTTGAAGATAAAATACATGTTAAAAGATATTCTGATTTTATCTATCATGAACTGTTATTACTATGTTAGAGAAGAAAAAGAAAAGTAGAATTTGATGAACTCAATTATATCATCTCCATCATATTTCATCTTCAATCATAAATGGTGATAGTTAAAAAGTAAAAATGCTTTTGACATGTTAGTTTGTGATTTCAGAAAATTTTTAGTAAAAATTCCTCTTCATTTTGAAGAAACATATTAGTTTCTGAATGAAATAGACATGAAGATAGTACAAATATGTTTTTTATTTCAAAGATGGTAAAAAGAATAATTTCAACTTGACAATCTCTATAGAAATACTTTAATTAAGATATGTTAAAAATCTACACTGGAATTATTAAATACAAATTAGGTAATTGGGTTCAGGCATTTTAATATTTATTCTGAATGCTTTACGGATAAATTCCAAGACAGATGGAAGGATGACATTATAAAAATATTATTAAACAACAATCTGTCAAAAGAAAACAAAATCAATGCCAAGTAAACAATTAATTTTTAAACTCTGTATATCCTAGTAAAGATGGCACTGGTTTATCTTACTAAGGCTCTTAAGAAACAATACCAGAATGTAATTTGGAAACTTTGACACCCACCCACCCACACCCACACCATCTTTGTCTCTCACAAAAATTGTGCTTTAAGTGCTAATTTGAGTGTAATTTGAGTGTGCTCTTGTCACTGCATCACTATTCTATAAATTATAGTTAAGCATATGTTAGGTTACTCTTTCGTATGTAAGCTAAATTCTGATATTTATTTTAAAACATAACATTAGTGGATGGCAAGTTTTATTTCACTTAGCACACCTTTAGGGGTAATACATATTGAGGTTAATTACTGCTTCTTTTCTATTGTTCTCAATGCAGCCTTATTCTTGTCAGAACAGCAGGGAGAAGGAGGTTCTGTTGCTGGAAAAGTAGCAGGCCCAGAAAATACCATGACATTAGCACATGATTCCTTTGAGATGTTTTTAACTCACTAGGGGGTATAAAAAATAATGAAGTAATGGCATCTAAATGCATAAGCACTTTCCCCATGTCACTGAAGGGGGTTCTTCATTGTGTGAGCCCATATTATATGTTGAAGGTAAGGGGTTAGATATAAAGATGGAGACTTGAGGAGAGTAGAAGAGATTTAGAACAGCTGCTGTAGGGAATGTGATAAGAAGTCAATAATAAGTGGTGGTGGGAAAGCCCCCAGGTTTTCCCACAGGTTTACAATGATGCATATACTGTTGCCTCTTCCTCATATGCACTTGTTACAGCTGTGCTTCATAGTAAAGCAAACACACATATGACTTATGGCCTCCTTTGACATTATTAACAAGTAGTATGAAAGACTGATTTATGTTAATTCTGTCAGATGGGGTCCTGTCTTCCCTAGGGCACCCCAAGTTCTATCTCTTTCATGAATGTCTGCTTGGCAATTACAATCATCACTAAAATTCCATGAACTTCCATACAGCTTCAATCTTTATCACATATTTGTACCCTTGCAATTTTCTATTGTGGCCTATTCTTTCAGACTGCTTAGTCTTTTTTCCTAACTAAACTATTAATGAAGGCAGGGAGGAACCATGTTTTACACACACACACACACACACACACACACACACACACACACACACTCACACACACACAGCACAAAAAAGACCTAGCTGTCTCAGATGATCCTAGGAGTGGGAAGAGGCATCATTTAAAATATTTTAAGCTACATACCATTTATACTCATTCAAAGCGGGTCAGATTTATTATCTTTAAAATTACTCGGTATTCTAAGCTAGAAACCAATGTGATCAATACAATGACCATTCCAGAAGAGTGATGATGAAATATGCTATCCATTGCAGAGACAGATTTAGGGTGGAGAATGAGACATACATATTTTTGGACTCAACCACTGAGAGAATTTGTTTGTTGACTATACCTATTTGTTACAAGAAATTAGTTTTTCTTTCTTTTTTTTTTTCCCTAATGGAATGGGGGTGAGGAGAGAAAATAGATTTCTGTCACTTTTTAAAAAGAGAGGTGGGGAGGAGTGTTATAAATGTGGAATGCTACATGTATTTTCAGATGAGGTCACTGTATCATTTGTTTTACTTAGCTGTTTTACTTTGGTTACAAGAGTCCCCTCAAGAAGTACAAGTAATCTATAAATGTAATCTAAAAACAAAACATGTTAATAAAACTAAAAAAATTACCTGCAGTTAGACTAAAATAATACCCAATCACTACTGGATGTGAAATACATTTCACAACAGAGAGGTTTTTAGAATAAATTGTTCTGTAAAGGTATTTCCCGCTGACATATCAAAAAGAAATATCTAGTTCATATCTAGGTTAAAATGTAGAGGTAAAAGAGGCCATGGGGGGGCGCAAAATGATATTTCTAAGGAGGTTTGGAATGAAGATGACACATTCACAATCAGCAGGCTGTTGGCTATTCTTTGAAATCTCAGAAGGTTATCTTTACCACTTACAATGATGGAATATGGAATACTATTGTTAGAGAGATGAAACAATTCCCTGGAATCACACAATTACATTTATCAAAACAAAACTACACGCTAAGACTTACTGATGTTATCAGCAGTATAGCCACAGGTTCCTTCCTCTTCAACTCCCCTCCCTTAAGTGAGATTTTAAAGTGGGGAGTAGAGGTAGAGTGAAATCCTACTTGTAGTAAATTTTGCTAGCATATTAAAAATGAGTTAGAACAGCTTCCTATTTACTTTTATCAATGTTAAATGAAGACCTCCAGGGATTTTTAAAGACAATCCTTCCAGAAAAGAACAGACCAAGGAAGTGCCACTAAGAATGACTTTGAACTCAAATGGAAGGAAACTGATTTTTGGTATTTGTAAAAAAAAAAAAATTTACTCGTGACCAAAGTGAAACAAGTTTGGTTTAAGGTTTGTAATGGGAAATGTTTCAAATGAGCCCCCCTGAGGGATCAGCTGGTGTGGCCATCTGATTCTAGAAACAACAACTACTCACAAAGTCCAAAACACAGGTCTGTCAAGCTGGCAGTGTACCAATTTTTATTTTCTTGATGTGGTTTTATTTAAAAACACATTCTTTTATATTAAGAGATTATGACTGTTCTATAACTACCAAATAACTTTTTGTAATCTAAAGAGAATTTCAGCTCTAATTTTGAATGTACACAACTATCAGAACTGGGAAACATACTCAAAAGGATATGCATACGTGTATTTTATTTTAGTTTTTTATCCACAATTGCTTCCTTCACCTATACCAACTTGAATTCAATTCACACACTGAATGCAGAGAAAGGAAGAAATGAGATTCAAATAAAAACTCTCCCTCAAAAACTAATCATATTTTATAGTCTTGTCACATGTCATATAAAAGAGTGTTATCAGTAATAGAAGGAATACTAGCTGAAAAATAGCCCTGTCAATCAGTCTGATGATGACCAAGAACAAATGCGAGCAGATCTAAGAATGCAATGCTTGATTTTAGGAGCCCCATATTAAGTAACAATCTCTTAGGAAGCAACAGCTTCAACACAATTAGAAACAAGAATAATAATTAACTTCCAATAGCACTTCCGTTTGCAGAGACTACTGGTTTTTGAAAAGGAAGGAGATAGGATTTGGTTAGCAGTATCTTCCTGTCAACATAAAAAACCCTATACCTTTGTGGTGGTTTCCTGTCATCAATGAATTCACCTGAAATAAGGAATGACAACAAAGATTTTACGCACAAAGTCAGGGGACCTTAACCAAGGTCCATGAACTTTTTGAATATGTATTTTGATAACTGTATCTTAATATAAAACTATATTTTAACACATTTAGTTTCTTTGCAATCTTGTCTATTTATTTTATATGTTTAAAAACATATTCAGAGAAAGGATGGGTTTCATTAGACTGCCAAGGGGTCTCTAGCACCAAAAAAAAGTTAAGAATCCCTGCTTTAAGTATTGTTAATTTTGCTGCCAAATTCTGACATGGTTGATCAATTTAAAATTTAAGGTGTGAATTATTTTTCATGTTACCAACTTTTGAGGAGGAGAATGGGAAGAAAAGCACCCTTTAGCTTCAGTTGTTGACTATATTCTCTATGTAATCTTGGTCCCTAAGGGAGTATGGATGAAAAACAGGAAAGATATCAACAAGTTGATTTTGTTGTAACAATCTGGTGTCCTCCTAAGTACGTTCCTATTTATTACTCTGTAGTAGGTAGTTCCTTCTTGTTACTCTGTAAAACCATTGAGGATACAGGCTTATACCAGGAACTGGATAAAAACCAAAGTTTTTACTTCTGCTATAATCAGCTCCTAATCAACTCATACAATATTCAGATGGCATTCAAAATGATCTCCAGCAAATATGCTGGTACCATTATTAGATAGTTATAAAAATGAAGTATCATTCTGAGAGAAAAATATTCATGTGTATTGGAAAAGATAACCTTTTACTTGTAAACAACAAAAAATTTTTGGAAATAAACTAGACACTTGGCCCTAAATGCCCTAAGTCACAACATTTCTCATCAGGATGATTAATCTTTACAAAAAGGCAGGAAAACGAGACACACATAAAGCCGCCCACCTTGACATTTTCATTCTTTGAAAAAAAAAATTCCAATCTAGAGTTCATGAATAAGAGCCATCATCTTAAAAACGTTGCAATTCATCAAGAATGCACTTAGGGTATAAGATTAGCAAGATTATGATCTCTCATTCTTTGCATTGACAAAAATGTACTGACATTAAAAATTCTAGAATAGTTTTACTTAGAAATCTGATAAACCTTTGCCCAGGAAGAAACAAACCTTTAATAACAAGGCTGTTTCATTTTCACAACTCTCCATAATCAAGAAAACTAATATAAACAATAAAATATAACTTGTTTTTAAAACTTCAGTTACTTAAACAGGGGGCTTGATTTCAGCCCAAACCATGATTTTAATGGAGGAAAATAAATGGTTTTGTGTGGGGCAAAAAAAATCTTTGACATCTTTTATGTGACAGGCTAATTATTAGCACTACAGCTGAGGTAGAATGGGACCAATGAGCAAGAAAGGAGTAAACCCTTAGTTGGAAGAAACAGGCAGAAGGAAGATGTGCATTTCTTTTGATTAGCTGGGGGAGCTGCTTTGCATTCTGCCTTGCTGCTGACCGTAGGCTTGTTCATGCAGACTTCAAAACTTTTCTTTATGGGTCAAATCCAATGGCTCCTAAAGAACTGGGTTTGGTGGGTTTTTCCTTTCATGCTCTTTTCTTTCATTTTTGAGAGGTACTTTTAGATAGGAGGTAAATAATTCTCAGAGAGGACTAACTAGTAAGCTATATTGAGGGTAAAAAGCTCTCAAAAGAAATAAAAATAAAGAGTATCATGTTTGTATTATAAAGATGTTATATTTGTATTATAAAAATGTTTTTAAGGTGAATAGGGAGAGGGAAAGGAACCATTCAAGTAGCTGGAAGTGATAGAGAGATGACTGGAAAATAACCTGAAAAATAAGTTTCATTAAAATAATTATCTTGCCAATTTTACATGAACACTTATGCTTACCTGCGTTATTTTTTCTATTCCTTGAAAGTTGTGTTTTTCAAAATGTTCAGCTATATTTAAGAAAGTGTGACGTTCTAGGTAACAGCAATTACTTAGCACTATCAAAAGCCGCTGTTCCTAAAGCAAATAGATTTTGGGAGAATTAAATTTAAAACGGTAAACAAACAGCATAACAGTACAGAAAATATATATTCATTCTTAAATTTGCTTTGAACATGCTCTTTTGTAAATATCACTGGATAGTTTTTGTTTCTTAGTTGTTTCTTTTCTAATATTCACAGAGAACTATAGGAGAATCCTTTATAATGATTCATTATTACATGGATTCAAATAAACCAAAAATCAAATCATACTCCTCACAAAATTTAACAGCTACATGTAACAGAAGTCTGATATAACCCATAAACCATATATATGTGTACACACTGCCTCCCCCAAAGAGTTCTATCATATTAGTGATTTCTTTTTATGTTTGCCTAATCTAACGCTTAATCTTAAAAAAGCTTTTTAAACAGACATTTGTATAATTAGTCAGAAATGAAAATATGAAAACTGCCACCTATAATTTAAAAATATTGAGACTTTGGAAAATAATTATGCCCTAATACGTAATGGTTACCTACAAGGAATTTTAAAGATTTTTCTCAATGTCCGAATGAGGTGGCCTTTTCTCAATCCTTATTATTTGACCCCTCTGCAGCTTCTGACACTGTGATCACCGTCTCTTCCTTGATCCTTTCTTCTCTCTAGGTTTTCATGATACCATTCTCTTCTGGTTCTCCTTCTACCTATGACTGCTCTTTCTCCGTCTCCTTTGCTGGATACTCATCTGGTTCATGCCCTCTAATCATATGTGTCCTGGGCTTGCTTTTCTTCTCCCTCTATACTAGTGATCTCTTCAATCCCCATGGACTTAATTACCATGTCTATGCTGATGATTTTGAAATCTACTTATCCTACCCCAACCACTCTACTGACTTCCAATCTCAAATGTCCAACTACCGTTTAACTATCTCGACCTGGAGGTCTAGAAGACATCTTAAACTAAACATGTCCAAAATGGAACTCATTATCATTCCCCAAAGCCCTCCCTGTCTCCTACCTTCCCTATTAGGGAAGGGTGTAGGGTGCAACACTATTCTCCCCAGTCCCTCATGCCTAAGACATAAGAGTCATCCCGGAATCTTCACTTTCTCTAACCCCCCATAGCCAATCTGTTGCTAAGGTCTGTCAATTTCACCTCTGCAATATTTCTCCAATATGCTCCCTTCTCTTCTTTGACACTGAGACCACTCTGTTAGGGGGCTCCCATTCCCTCAAACCTGGATTACTGCAATTGCCTGCTGTCAGGTCTGCCTGCCTCAAGTTTATCCCCTCACCAATCCATCTTCCAGTCAGTCACCAAAGTGATTTTCCTAAAATGAAGGTCTGATCATGTCATACACAACCCCACCCCCCATGCAATAAACTCCAGTGGCTCCCTATTGCCTCTAGGAGCAAATACAAAATGATCTGCTTGGCATTCAAAGCCCTTCATAACCTACCCTCTTACCTTTCCAGTCTTTCTCTACTTTACTCCCTGCCATGTACTCTTAGATCCAGTGACACTGGCCTCCTGGCTGTTCCACAAACAGGACATCATCTCTGGGCTCTAGGCATTTTCTCTGGATGTTCCCTATGCCTGAAATGTTCTCCCTCTCCAATACTACCTCCCGACCTTCCTGGCTTCCTTCAAGTCCCAGATAAAATCCTATTTTTATAGGAAGCCTTCTTCAACCCCTCTTAATTTTAGAGTCTTCCTTCTGTTAATTATTTCCTATTTATCTTATATACAGCACAGTGCCTGGCACATAGTAGGCATGTGATGTAACTATTGATCATATAAATGACTACTGACTGATTCAATAACCTCATTTTGTCAGGGATAGAACAGAGGTCAAATGATTTTCCTCATTTTGGCAATTTATCCTTAGTGATTGAATACAGTTAGAATCCAGCTCTCCAAACTCCTAATCTAATCTTCTACCTATTGAAACACTTTCTCCTTTATCACAATTACTGGATCCAAATGCTGAAAAATAAAATATCACATTATACTTCAGAAGAATTATTTTTGTAAACAAAATTCTAAGAACTGAGTTCATATTGCTACCATGATTCACTCTAGAGTACTTTTTCCTATGGCCACTAATGTGTGAATGTATTCTCTGGAATAACTATGACTAATACAGTGCCTCGATTTAAGATCCTCTTACTAAAAACAAGGCAAAAAGCACTTTCCAGGAAAATGTTTCTACTCTGCACTGGTCAAAATTTTCTTCATTTAGCCAACGTAGAGAGCTTAAATTAATTCAAATTCAGTGCAACGGATGTGAAGATAAATATAGTTCTTTCCTCTAAGGTAAACAAAAAATATGTAACTACAGTCCTTGAAGTCATAACTGCTAAGCCATTCTTATAGTTTCTAATATTTCAATTTAGATCATGCCAAAAAAGCACCTTCAAAAAGTAAATTCCCCAAGCCTTCCATGGGTACTACTTTTCACTCCTCTTAAGCACTAAATTTTTTGGGTGGGAGCCGCCTATATGCTAACCAATTTTTCTCAGTTATAAACGTGACGATAAGGTAAGCAAATAGCCACTTATGAAGAAAGCCACAAAGAAGGCTTAGGTATGACTTAAAAATCTTCAAATAAATAAGAACTATGTAGAGCCACTAGAATTAATGCAGCAGTGTGGAACAAGGGGAAAAAAAGGAAGTGACTAAGGACAGTTATATTCATTTGTGAACCTCATATAGCTCCTTTTCACAGTTCTTTTCATACAGTAAGCATGTACTAATTGTTTGTCAAAATGAAATGAATGGTGGGAATAGTAACTGAGAACAAGAGACAAGTTAGCATTGACAAAAGACGCAGGGAAGCCTGGGAAAGACCATCATTACAGTTACTCCCCGATCTCTTGTCTGATCCTTAAGCCTAGGTGTTATTATGACCTTGTAGTGTTTGCAAAGCACCCAGAATAACAGGTGTAATATATCACTAGTCATTTAAAATATGCCATCCTTCACAAATCCTAAATTGTTTTTCTAAGATAATGTTAAAGTACCCATAATCAGTTTAATCAACTGGTTATTTTGAATACTATTTCACTGACTCCTGTTCCTTAGAAATTCTCTTTTTTCTTTACTTTATAATTTTATTTATATTTTTTATATCTTACACTTTCATTTCTTTTTTCAGCTCCAACCCCACAGTTCCTCCACAAAATGAGAACAGTCACTTTATTTCCTTCCATTACTGAATAAAATCTAAACTCCTTAGCCTGGCATTCAAGGGTCTATGTGATGAGGCCACAATTTACTTTTTCAGCCTAGTTTCATTTTAGTCCTCTAAACATATTCCGTGTCTCAGCCAAACTGTACTATTTGTGCCACAAACGTCCCTTCCAGGCTCTTGTTACCTAGCTTCTGATTTTGTTATTGACTCCTCTGCTTAACTCTATTTGCTGAAATCCTCACCATCTATCAAGGTCTAGCTAAAATATCACCTCCTCCATGAAGTCTTCTATGATCCTCACACCAGAAAATTACCTCTCTTTCTCTGAACTCCAAAGCACCTTGTGTACATTTCTGTCTACCTCACAAGGAAGTTAGTGTTGAGTCACATTAGTTATTATATAACTTGAACTGCAACTTTAGCTATAAGATCATTGCCAAATAAGTTTTATGCACGGCACAGATGAAAAAAATTAATCTTTTCATGAAAACTTAGAAGAAATTTTATTTAGTGGGTCCAAAGTGTCATATAGGCATGCCAGAAGAATTATGACAATACTCGATAATTTAATATAATTAACTACTATCATAGTTTAACATCTTAGTATTAGTAGTATATTATCAGTACAGAACCAGTGAATAAAAAATTGGCCAAGGCCTTAGATATTATCCAATCCAGCCTTCTCATTTTGAAGGTAACGATAATGAGCAGTAGTGAGGTAAAGTGACTTATCTGTGATCACAAGGTCAGACAGTGGAAGAATGGCCTGACTTATCTAGTGCTCTATGATATGACACTGTCTCTAGAAATGAGTATTTATTTAGGAAATTTTGCACAGTTAATTAAAAAAAAATTTTTTTTTAGGCAATTGGGGTTAAGTGACTTGCCTAGGGTCACACAGCTAGTAAGTGTCAAGTATTTGGTCGGAGGCTGGATTTGAACTCAGGTCCTCCTGACTTCAGGGCCAGTGCTCTATCCACTGCGCCACCTAGCTGCCCCACAGTTAATTTTTAAAGGCAATTATTGCCTCTACAAACACACACACACACACACACACACACACACACACACACACACACACACACACACCCCCCCTCTTTTATTTTCCACTTACTGAAGACAAACTGAAGTCTTCATGGATACTTCCAAATAAATCAGGAGAGGAAACATCAACTGAAAGGCTAAAAGTAAAAAGGAAGGAAGTAGTTGTAATAACACCTTTATATAACCTGAGATTATAATCCCAACCCTAAACCCTAATCCTAAATTATAGCTCTAGAGCCAGAAGGACCTTAGAGGTCATCTAGTCCAACGAGCTCATTTTAGAGATCAGGAAACTGACACTAAAGTTGGTATTTGAACTCTAATCTTACAACTCTTAAGTTGAGATTTCTTTTAACTAATTTATTAATTTAACTGTTTAGGAAAGATTATATAACATGCTGCAAATTTTCTTCCATCTAACTGCCAATTACTCAAAGGAAGCAACGTTTTCTGACTGTTATGGTAACAATATGGACCCTCTCAGTTTTTGTTTTAGGACTCTTCTGTAAGCTGCCTTAACAAAGTAAATTTTGAAAAATTCATTAGGAAATAAGTGTTATTTTATTTAAATTCAATTAGTTATACACATAAATGTGTAGTGACATGTTTCTGATTGCCATGGTAGAGTTCCAAGGATTCAGATACTAGAAACTCTTCAAAATCTTAGAACACAGGCCTTAGTCTTAATAATTTAGGACAAATTTCAAAATTATACCTATTATATTTTTAATTATCACTTAAGAGAGCATTAACACCTCTGGATCTCTAGTACAACTGAATAGTGTCTTCTAAAGTGTTAAATCATCATTTAGTCACCGATTCTTTATGTCTCCTGAATCATTTTCAGGGCTACATTGCTTTCCAATTCCTCATAAGCATTATCCATAGTCAACAAGCATAGTTTATAAGACTAGTACAAGCAAGCTTAAGAAAGATTTTTTTTCTGTGCTGTGTTTTAAAATTTTTAGGAATAATTTTTTTTTTAATATGAGCCAATTGTCATGTGACAAACTAAATTTTTTTAGGTTAGAAATGTATTAGAATAGCACTGGTAACATAGCCTTGCATATTGTGTACTTCCAAATAACTAACCATAATACAATTACATGGTCTCTGAGTTTCCTCAGAAATCCTAGATGAATTATAAAAAACAGTTAATCTGTAACATAAGTTCAAACCTCTAGAAACAGCATTAATGTTAAATGTAATGAGTTACGTATAAGAAAAAACTTTGAAGAATAAATCCAAAGAACTGGGTTTGAGTCCTAGCCCTGCTAGTAAATTATATTAACAGAGTAACCCTGGGGCAGGTTCCTTTGCCTCTTGGAGCCTCACTTTAATCATCTGTAGAATAAGGATTATACTGTTTCAAAAACCTACCACACAAGACTATTGCAGGGAATCATAGGATCACAGATTTAAAGTTGAAAGGGAACTTAAATGTCATTGAGGAGAATGTATATAAAGGTGCTTTGTAACCGTAAATGATATATAACTATATTGGTGAGGATTATTATAAACACTATTAATGACTTTATTAACAAAAACAGAATGACATTAATTCTTACTGGCAAAATCAATATTTACTATAATAATTACATAATAGATTAAATAAATAATATTAAGTATTTAATGGCATTGTGCTATTAATAAAGCATCATATTTACAGTAACAGCAATAACAGATACTTATATAGAAATTTATAATTATAAACTAATTTACATAATTAGCCCATTCAATGTCACATTTTTAAATGTTATTTTTTGCCACATTCTATAAAGAGTTTTGTTCACAATAGGGGTGGAAAAAGTGTGATCAACTTTATTTTTCAGGTCCATTAGCTTACACTTAAGTCAAAGTATAAATTTGATGAAGGCAGATGCTGTGTTCCAGTCAAAAATAATTTATGAAATTAACTTACAGATTTAATGCTATCTCAATTAAACTACCATGGAGGCATTTAGAGTGAAGCAAAATAACAATACTATTTGGAGGATGAATAATACTATTTGGAGGAACAAAACATTCTAGAATTTAAAGAGAATAATGAAAAGAAAAAGAAAGAGGAAATGGCACTTCTAGACTTCAAATTATAAGGCAATAATCATGAATATTATTTAGTATTGGTTAAAAAGTTGAAAATTAGATCAGTAGAATAGATGAGATAAGTAAGAATTAGAAATTTAAACTCAATAAGCTGGTGTTAAATAAATCAGAGATTGCATATTACTTCAAGAGAAACACCTTATTTGATAGGAACTACTGGGGAAAATGGAAGCATTTTGACAGAAATTAGGTTTATATCAATATAACTATTATAATTAAACTAACTCTAATAACAAAATAGAATCAAGTACCTTTCAATGCTATGGTTAACAGGATAATACTAAACAAAAAAAAGGATAGAAAACAACAGCAAAAGATAAAATAGAAAATTTTGACTTTGTGAAGTTGAAAAGCCTTTGCATGAACAAAAGCAAAGAAATTACAATAAGAAAGGAAGCTGCTGATTAGGAAGAATCTTTGCATTAGATCAGATAGTGGTCTGATATCCAATAAGAAACTAACACATATATTTGACCAAGAGCTATTCCCTAATGTAAGAGTAGTCAAGAGATATGAACAAAAAGTTCTCAAAAGAATATGAAAAAGTGTTATAAATCATTACCAATAAGAGGAATGGCAAATCAAAACAACTGTAAGATTTTACCTTATACTCAGGGAATTAGCAAAGAGGAGAAACAGTGCTGGCAGGGTTATGAAAAGACAGGCACACCAATATATTTTTTTAAATTAAATTTTTTCCCAAACAACACAAATCTGCCTTCCTTTCTACCCACCCCCACCTTCTCAGCTGAGAATGAAAATAACAAATGAACCCCCTGTGCACTTATGTGTAAGTCAAACAACGCAAATTTCTGCATTGGCTACCTTTGAAGAAATAAAGTAAAAAGTGTGAGTATGAGTGTGAGTGTGTGTGTGTGTGTGTGTGTGTGTGTGTGTGTGTGTGTCTGTCTGTCTGTCTAATTCTACACTCTGGGTCCTTCACCTCTCTATCAGGAAGTGGGTACCACATTTCATCATTAATCCTCTAGAATCATTATTCATTATACAAATGTGTTCCTAAGTATTTCAAAGTGGTTTGTCTTTACAATATTGTTGTATAAATTGTCCTGGTTCTATTCATTTCACTCTACATCAATTCATACAAGTCTTCTCAGGTTTCTTGGAAACCACCCTTCATCACTTTTTATAGAACAATAGTATTCTATCACATTTATACAGTATAACTTGTTTGGCTATTCCTTAATGGGTAAACCCCTCAGCTTCCTATTCTTTAATACCTTAAAAAAAAGCTATAAATATTTTTCTTTTTTTTTTTTTTTGGCTAGGCAGTGGGGTTAAGTGACTTGCCCAGGGTCACACAGCTAGTAAGTGTTATGTGTCTGAGGCCAAATTTGAACTCAGGTCCTCCTGAATCCAGGGCCGGTGCTCTATCCACTGCGCCACCTACCTGACTCCAAGCTATAAATATTGTTGAACATCATAAATTAGAGTCTGTTTTCCTTAGGACTAACCTCTCCCTTAATGTATCCTTCCTCTAATTTCTAATTTTCCTCCTCCCCTTTCCCTTCTATTTCACCGTTGAGTGAAGTATATCTGTGCAGTCAGCTCTTTGTTTTCATATTTTTCTTTTCTTTGACCAGTCTGAATGAAAGTGAGATTTTGGTTGCTCTCCTGACCCCCTCCTCCTTGTTTGTATAGATATCTGCATACCCTGATTATGTGAGATATTTTCTCCTAACTTTTCATTCCCTTCTCTCCTTCCCAGAGTATTCTTCCCCTCTCTTTCCACTCTTCTTTTAAGATCAAGATATAACAGAATCCCTCAGAGGTGTTCAGCCTAATTAGACTCCTCCTGTGACCCTTGAGGATGGTAGGGTTGAGAGAGGACACAAGTATCATCTTCCATATTAGAGTTTAAGTAGTTTATCCTTGTTTAGTCCCTTCCTGTGTTTACAATCAGTTTTACCTTTCAGTATTTATCTTTATCCCAGTGTTTGAACTTCAAAGTTTCTATGTAGTTCTGATCTTTTCATCAGGAATGCTTGTGGGAACTATTTATTTCATTAAAGGTCTATTCCCACCTCACCCCAACCCACTCCTGCAGCTATACTCAGTTTTGCTGGGTAAGTTACTCTCAGCTGTAAGTCTTTGCATTCTTGAATACTAAATTCCAAGCAATCTACTCCTTTAAAGGAGCAGCTGCTAAATTGTGTATGATCCTGACTGTGTTTCCTCAGTACCTGAGTTCTTTCTGGCTGTTTGTAGTATTTTTTTTCTTTTCCCTGAAATCTCTGGATTTTCACTATCATACTCCCGAGAGTTTTCATTCAAGGGTTTCTTTCAGGAGGTGACCAGTGGATCCTTTCTACTTCTACTTGCCCTCTAGCTCTTAGAGAATTGGGCAGCATTCCTTTAAAATTTCCTGAAATATGATGTCTAGGTTCTTTTTGTTCATTCTTCCAGCCTAGTTTCTGACTCTGGACTTGATGTTAGGACCATGCTCTGTATACTTCTGGAGGGAAGAGGTCAGTCCTGTTTTTGCTTTTTTGGGGGTACTGAATGTTATGTTATTATAAAATCTCAGGGACAGCTTAGGCTAAGGCTCTGCAAGATTTCCGTGCTCTCAAAAGTAGCATGATCCAAGGAAAAGTCTGACTGCTGCTCTCCTGGTCTGAGCTCTCAAAGCTCCTGACTGGGGTTTGGGTCTGAATAATAACAGACTGTTGGACTCAGCCACTATCACTATGGCTTTGGTGATTCAGTGACAGAACAAAAAGCTTCCTTTTGGTCTGAGATTCCTGCTGTGGTTATTCTTCTGCAGGCTTGAGACTGTGTCACAAGAGGGAACAGATACCCCATTCTACTCCTGAGGGTCCAACTACACTTGATTCTGAACTTGTTCCTGAGACCACTCCCTACCCCAGAATGTCACCCTTTGGTGCGGGTCCCTTCTTTTGTCTTCCTTGGATCTGTAAAACTGAACTGGGTGTTAAGCATCAGAGTTGCCAATCTATTCTCAAATCCTATAAAGGATCTCTGTGCTAAAGCTAAGACTACTTTCCTAGTACTCAGCCTCTCTCTGTGCTAGAATGCTCCTTGAGGCTTTGCGCTCCTGCCAGCCCTACTGTCCTCAGATCTCTCTGCCTCCCTATGTTGATCTGGGCTGGAAAAATGACTCACTGTGATTTTTTTCTAGATTCTACATCAAAATTTGTATGGGTGCATTTTCTAGACCTATTTGGAGGAGTTTGGGTTTTTGTTTTTTTTTTTTGGTGGGAAATGCTACTCTGCCATCTTGGCTCTACATATTCTAATACATTGTTGATGGAACTGTAAGTTGGTCTAACCATTTTAGGAACCAATTTAGAATTATACTTAAAAAATGATTAAAAATTCCATTGCTAGGTATATATCTCAAAGAGACCAAGAATGTAAAGTCCCATATATACCATAACAAATATATATATATATGTTCACATATATATGATAACAAATTTTTTTAGTGGAAGGAACTGATGGAATGAAAACAAAGCAGATATCTACAAACAGAGAATGGCTAAACAAACTGTGGTACATGAATGTAATGTAGTATTATAGCACCATTAGAAACAATAAATGTGAAGAATTAAGAGAAACATGAGAAGTCTTATATGAACTGATGCAGAGTGAGGTAAGCCTAACTAGTAAAGCAATATATACAGTAACTACAACAACCTAAATCTAAAAAAATAAAGAAAATCAAACATATATAACTATAATGATCAAACATGGCCCTAGACAAGAGTAGAGAAAATCTATTTCCCTTGATTCTTTGCAGAACTGGGGGACTAAAGCCAAAGGATATTACATATACTGTCTAACTTGGCTCATATGCTATAATTAATTTTGCTGAAATTTCCCCTCCTCTTTCTTATTTATTCTTTGTTACAAAGTACAGCTTGTTGAGTAAGAGAGGGAAGAAAGATATATTTGGAAAACAAAGGTGATACAAAAACAAAAGTTACCAATAATGTTTTTTAAATTATGAAACTACCTGCACAACACTGTACAATAAAACAATATAAAGATAAAGAAGATATGGTCCTGCCCTAAAGAAGTCTAAAATTTATCAATTTTTGTGCTCCCAAAGGTGTTTATAAAGTGCCTTCCACAGAATATGTACTTCCTAAGTATTTTCTGAATGACTTGAATGAATAAATTTGATGAAGACATTTTAAAAACACTATACCTGTTCATAACTGGGAAAACTCAGTAATTCAATTCAGCAGTTTAAGATTTCTATTTTATGTGCTCATAGTTTTGGAGTTGAAAGGGATCTTAGTGGTCTTATAGTTTAACTGGATCACTTTGCAAATAAGAAGCAGGAGTTTCAGAAGGGTATAGTGATTTATTTGAGGTAGTAAGTGGTGAAGCCAGGATTCCAACCCAGGAACCTCAACTCCTCATCCAGCATTCTTTCCACTGCACCAGGTCCACTTCCAGTTTTATCCTACCAGATTTCCCAACCTGACCCATTTTTGTGGCACTTACTGTGTAGTATCTATGTCTCCATCAGGCTTGGTACTCAATTGTTCCAGACAACATATAAAAACCTAAGGCAGGAATAGCAATATTTAGAGATCAACCTTTTTGTGATTTTTAAAAAGTTTTACATAAAACTGCAAACATTGTGTTTTTGTTCACATAGGTGCTTGAAATAAGTTACTATTTCTTTTAAATAAATGTTCTTTAACTGGCTCTGATGTAGTTAAAATCATTCCTTCCCCTTGTCCTACTCCCTATCCCCCAAGAAATATACAGAGACTTTTAGCTGTTCTACCTCCAAACCCTATGATATTTCATCAGGAAGTACAACATAAAAATAATACTAGTATATGTCTGAAATACCCAAACAAAATGACAAAAGATAACATATATAACATTATTTCATTAGACTATTAGGATTAGAAGGAACCTTAAAAGTATGTAATACAATCTTCTCATTTTTCAGATGAGGTGAGGTAGTCTCTTCTTTGAACCAGACTATAAATGATCAGGGTAGGGATCCTGCCTTAACTAGGAAAACTTTGTACCTTCCCTATCACAGTAGATGTTGAATAGACATTGGATGCATTTGAAGTGACTTATTCAACATCATACAGTTTCCTCTTTTCTTTCTTCTTTCCTTTTTCCTCTCCTCTCCTTCCCCTTTCCTTCAATGTTTGAGAGGTGTACTGCCCATTCTTTGTTTTGTACCTTCTGAATCATTATGAACAGGAAAAGAAATTGAGAGAGATTACATCACTCTTGAGCTTACTATACATTACTGCTTTTTGAATGTTACCTGCATGATACTGATGCTTAGCTGGCATACCTCTTCCTGTGTTTTGGGCTGCTGAAAAACCTAGAAGAACATTTATAATTAACACTTTGGGTCTTTACTAAGGAAAAGGACAGATTTATTAGTATATCTAAATCTATTAACTCACTGTGAGGCACATGAAAAAAGTAAATAAAAATACAGGAATAATTGGTATAGGTGACTAACAATGTCATATTTTTAGTGTATGAAAAATATAACTAGTTAAAAAGTATATAAAGAGTTAATATTATAATTTATCTAAAACATTATAGTACCATTCTACTACTTATGATGCCATCTCAGAACTAGAAGTAAGCAACAGTGCAATTAATTACATAAAACACGTGCATATTGGGAGGAAAAACTAATAGGATTAGATTTGTACTATACTGTCTTAAAGATCTGTTGCTATGGTTTCTAGGTGCTTTAGATTATGTATGCATTTAAAAAATGGGAAGAGTGAAATTAAAAGAAACTTACACTGGCTTCCCCAGGTTTACATTCCAGAACCCCTCTGAGTGATTGCAAGGAATGTACAATGCATTGTTCAAATTGAGATGGCTAAAGGAAAAAAAAAATAATTCCTAAATTAACATTTCAAAGAATCACAGAATTTCACTTGGAAGGGACTCAATAAGCCCGCCAGTTCAACTCCTGGTTGAAAAAGAATACCTATTATAATATAGTAGACAATGGTCATCTAGCCTCTAAGCCCACTATTTTTTCAGACAAACTGCTTTGATCCTGACTCCCCCATCTCATACTTGTAAGTCAATTTTTGACCCAAGGATATTTAATACTTCACAATTATCCCAGCTCAATTTCATATCATTAAATTCAGTCCAATGTCAAGATCTTTTTGTGCCTCAACTGTCATCTGAGATGTTAATTGGCCTCCCTCCACCTCCTCCCCCAATTTTTATCACTGACAAATTTGATAACCATGTCATCTATATCTTTATCTAAATCACTACAAAAATGTTAAAAAGCACAGGGCTAAGCACAGATCCTTGGGGCACTCTACTGGAACCTTCTTTCAAGCTGATGCTGAAACAATAATGACTATACTTTGGGCCCAACTAATGACCACATAAATATCATCTTGGCCCATACTGCTATCTTTTCCACAGGAACAACATGAGATACTTTATCAAATGCATTGTTAACACATAGGCAAATCATATCCATCTATAAACATCATTTCACATGTATAATAACATACTTTAATAATGAAAATTAATATTCATAATGATAACTAAAGAAATACAAAATCTCACCTTATAAAAAAGTTTTTAACCTACTATATTCAAATTAAGGCAGAAGTATTTTTAGACAGATTAGGAAAAGGGCAGATTAAAATTGTATTTAACAAAAATATCAATTAATCAGAACACACCAATACCTGTTTAACTGGTCTAACAGTGCCACAATGTGAACACTTTACTTAGGTTATCCATACTTGCCCTGGATCAATCTATCCCTGCATCCAAGAATGTAATGATCAACATGATTTATCAGATGAATCAAAATATCAGTTAAATAGATAGCCTCTTTTCTAAATCATCAATGATCATTTAACAAATGCCTACTATGTTCCAGAAACTGTATTAAGCACTATGGACACAAAGAAAAAATAACAACAAAAAAATAGTCCCTGCTCTTAAGGAGCTCACAGTCCAATGGTGGAGACGATATCCAAACAACTATGTGCAAACAAGATATACACAGGATAAACTGGGGAATAATCTCAGAGGGAAGGCATTAGGATTAAGGAGGACTGGGAAAGGCTTTCTGCAGAAGGTGGTATTCTCTCTGAGACTTGAAGGAAGCCAGGGAAACAAGAAAGCAGAAATGAGGAAGACAGTTCCAAGCATGGGAGTCACTCAGTGAAAATGCCCAGAATTAGAATATAGTGTCTTGTGTGAGGAACAGCAAGGGGGCTAATGTCTCTAGACTTCAGGGTAAGTAGAAAAGAGTAAAAGGTAAGAAGACTGGAAAAGTAGAAAGGATCAGGTTATAAAGGGCTTTGAAAACTAAACAGAGGATTTTATATTTAAGCCTGAGGGTAGCAGGGAGCCTTGCAGTTGATTGAATTGGAAAATGACATAGTCATACTTGAGCTTTAGGAAGTTCAATCTGACAGCTGAGTGGAGGCCAAATTGAAATAGGGAGAGATCTGAGTCAGGGAGACCAGAGGGGGGTCGTGCCAGAGGGGAAAATGGGGCACACACAAGAGGTGTTACAAAAGTAGAAAAGGCAGAATTTGGCGACTGCCTGCACATGGGGTTTATGTAAAGGAGAGTGAGAAATTGAGGATGACGGGGTGACGAGGAAGATGGTGGTTCCCTCAACAATTTATGGCAGAGTTCAGTTTCAGACATGTTGAGTTAAAGATGTCTATGAGGCATCCAGTTTGAAATATCCAGTTCTAACTTTTTTGGCTTATGCTTTCCCTAGGGGAGAGAAGGGAATTAAATGTTTTGTTTACAGAAGCACCTACTGGACTAAATGAAGAACAAAAGTTAACAATGATGTTTGTATCAAAGAAGGAGGGTTGAGAGTAACTGAAAGAAGGATTTACTATGGATGTCACAGAGTTAAACCCTCTTTGGATAATTTAAAATTGTCTGTGTATAAAGAGTCATAATTAGCCTATATGTAAAAAAAGCTTTTGCTCTACGATGTAGAAAAAAATTTCTATAAAAAAACTAGCCAAAAGTTTGAATTTTATCTATTTCATTAACTTGACATTAAAATAAAGTTTGCTGCTATACTTTATGATACACAACTGAGAGCTAGAAGGACTTCAGAGATCATCCAGTGAAGAGATTCTTTTTTTTCTTTTTTCTTTTAGGCAATTGGGGTTAAGTGACTTTGCCCAGGGTCACACAGCTAGTAAGTGTCAAGAGATTGGGCTAAGGCCAGATTTGAACTCAGCTCCTCCTGACTTCAGGGCCAGTGCTCTATCCACTGTGCCACCTAGCTGCCCCTTAGTGCAGAGATTCTTAACATAGGTGCTTATATGTAGATTTTTGAGGATATGGGAACTTGGATGGGAAAAGATAACATTTTTCTTTTCACAACCATCCAACTAAAATTCATCATTTCCTTTAAATATGGATTTTTTAAAAATACACTATTTTGAGGAGGGGTCCCTAATTTCACTAGACTGCCAAAGCAGTCCATGACACCTAAAATCCCATGTGTAACTCTCAAATTTTACAGATAAACAAACTGAGGCTCTAAGAGAGAAGATGACCTGCTCAAGCTTACCCAGTTAGTAGTAAGGTTAGTGTATAGACTAGAACTTGAGTTCTCTGACTCCAAATCCAGGAGTCATTCTACTATAGCATGCTGCCTTTTCTGTGAATAACTATCTAGTAAAGAATTTGAATTTAAAGCTTAACAAGCTTGAGGGATGGATTGTTGGCCTAAAGAAGAAATAAAATCAAAGGTACTGGAGTGTAGAACTATTCTCTCTTAACTCTGGTTATTTTGCCACACTATTTTAAAACCACCAGATGGCACTCTAAAGAATAATATCAAAGTAAGAGTATAGAATTAAAGATAGTAGTAACTATAAAGTATTACAGATTGGCTTATCATTTTTTTTTGAAAAAATTACATGAAGGATCAGAATTTCCTTTAATTAGGAGATGATGATTACCGGTTTTCCAGTTAATTTTTTAATAGACTTTGAATTCGAATTCTATGATTGTACTCAATTAGTGCTTCCTACTTTTGCTTCTTTATTTGGACTGATTTCCTTTATATAAATAATTTTAAGTGAAACCTGGAATCAATTTTTCTTTTCCTCTTGCTTCTTTATATCTGTTTTTATCCATAATAAAAGAATGCAGAAAATTGGAAAGACAGAATTAGAAGGTTATTTCAAAACCAAGAAGTATGAACACACAATTTTCAGCAGACAGAAGGAAAATTTTAAATGAACTATAAAATGGATAGTTGCATGATTTTTTAAAAGTCAGGTCAGGCTAAAATTAAACAGGAAACATAAAAGCGAAATATAAATAAAATTGTAAATCAATAAAAATCTGATTTTTTTTTCTTCCCCAAAGAAAAAGACTTAGCTGTAATAAGCATCATGAATCATCGGATTTTGCTGATTAAGGAATCATTGTAGACTATTCCAGTTCTGATGAAAAATAAAATTCTCAGAACTGATCCAAACTGAGTAAAGGTAGATAAAGGCCACTTTTCAAAATGAGAAGAAAACAGGATGCTCTCAAATGAACTGTTTCAGAATGTTGCAAGGCAACACTTTAGTTGGTTGCCTCAGCCTGAAAGAACAGTTATTCTGGGGTTGCATTTACTGTTCACTTCTAAACCTGACCTGATGAAGATTAGAAATTATTCCCATCTACCCAGCAAGGAAAGACAGTAAAATTAATATCATTTTAAATACATGGTGATAGTTCTACTGGAATGGTATCAAGAAAAATAAAATGTTTTTATAATAGGATCTGAGACAGAAATAAAAAGGTAGTTATGTTAAAGAAAAGTATAATTAACATGATATCTGAGGTATGATTCTGTACAGAGATAAAATGGGCCATGTTTCACTCAAGAATGTCTTAGATCTTTACAGGTCTGAGATACCTTGTTAAGTCATATGAGCAAAGATTTAGAGCTAGAAAGAAACCTAGAAGTTCTCTAGTCTATAGGTGTCAAATACACAGCCCACAACACTCCTGAGTGCAGCCGGAACCAGACTAAGTAATTGGAACATATTTAATGAAATGAATGAATATACAATAAAATATAAATATTACATTTTTAAAATGGGTCAATATGCAGCTCACAGAGATCTTTATGTGCTCATTAGTAGCCTCTGTTTCTATTTGATTTTGATACTATGAATCTAGTACATTTACATCCACTACCCCAAGTACATTTTACAGAGGAGAAAACTACATCAGAGAAATTAAGTGATTTTCCCAATATTGCTGGGATAGTAAATGGCATAGCTGAAAAATGAACATAAGTTCTGACTCCAAATCCAGAGCTTGTTCTACTGTTGTCTACTGCAGACTATGCAAAGTTTGTGACTTGTCCAAGGTACAATGGCAAGTTTTATTCAAATCATTTTCATAACAGATCACTGGATCTAGAGCTGGAAGAGATGCCAGAGATGATCTAGTCTACTCCTCTAATTTTACAGATTCAGTACTTCTTATACATAGTGTACTATGGATGACGTGAAAAATAAAATGCTTAGGTTATATATGGCCTATGGCCTCATGGAACTTCCATCTAGTGAGAAGATACATGCTAACTATAATACTTAGTATTATAGACACATATTAACTATAATATTAAGTATTATAGATATATACTATGATATTAAATATTAGAGGAGAGACATTAGAGAAGTAAAAACAAAATGCTGTGTGAGGTCCAAAGAGGGAAGTTATCATTGCTGGAGGAGGGAGGAAAGGAGAAGTAAAATTTCATGAAGAAGTTGGCATTTAATTTGAGCTTTAAAGGGTTTATAAGAATTTAACGAAGCAAGGAAATTTTCAGGCAAGGAGAAGCACATGAGCAAAAGCATGGAGGCAGGAAGGCCCAGGACACATTTGGAAGGACAAAAAGAATCTAGTTTGTCTTTAGTAGAGTATGGGGAGGGACGTGATATACATTTAAGGATGAAAAAAAAAAGTGGCCCAAAGAGTGAGGAACCTTAAATGATGAAGGAGGTAAATCTGAGGAAGATAACTCTGGGTAGATTCTGACATGATTGCAGGCTTAGAAGTGATAAAGAAATCAAATTCCAATTCATCACCTTGAAAACTATGTCAGATAAGCCCAATAAAATAAACAGGTGATTACAAGAGTTCAGTTGAATAGGGCCTCCATAAGCATAATATAAGTGAAACTAGACAGAAGAGAAAAGATGTGAAGGTACTGTAGAGGAAGAATTGGCAGCTTTTGGCAGTTTACAGAGTATGAAAGGTAAGAGACAGGAAAAAAAACCATCAAGGGACCATGGTTGACTAGGTGCCATTGATAGAAAGAGGGAAAAGAGAACAAGGAGTGGATTTAGAGAGTTAGAGAGCAAAGACTGGAATGTCCTCCAACATTCCCACTAAGTAAGGTCTATGCTGTCTGGCTAACGAACTTTCACACAAACATAGTTAGTGACTATAGTCAGCTATCTTACTTTCTAGGATCAGTCATTCACACAATGAACTAGTGCTTTGGTCATTAGTCATTTGTTTCTTTTCCCCAAACACTTACTTTCTCTAAACCCAGTTTTAGGTTATTTATTATTAATGTGAATCTACATGACTAGTAAATCAATTGCTTTATGGTTAAGATTTCACACTTATAATGGATAAGAAATTTATTTAATTAACTACAAATAAGTTTCTGTGGTAATCATTTCACTAAGCTACAAAACATTTTCACATGGACTTTTCTACACTAAACAGTTAAAAAATTGTCCTAACTGTGTTCATATGGCCAGATTCAATGGATAACATTGTACAGACTGATACAAACACAAACTATTTAAAAAATAGTTCAGGTCCTTCTTATATGTGTAAGTATGTACACATAACATTTTTTTTTCAAGATCTGCTTTTAATATCAAAACCTTGTCTTTGAGTGGCAGTTTTGCTTTTTCAAATAATCATAATGACTTCAAAGTTCTTTCAATTCTTTTGTGCTATTTTAACTTCACCAGGACTAAGTAGGGATGGAAGACAGACACAAGACCTGTGACTTAACTGGTATAGAAAACTCCCAGAGAAGAAAATTCTCTCTATTAATGCAGGTTTGTGCCTTCTTTTCAACTTACAGTTTTAGAGAGTTACTGAGAGGTTAGATGACTTGCCCAGTGTCATATAGCCCTTGTGTGTTAGAGGGGTGACACTAGGTATTCCTGGTTTCAAGGCCAGCTCCCTATTCACTAGGCAACATTGCATCAAGGACTACATCAGGTAAAGCAAATGTATCCATCTGACAGATGAGGAAACGCAAATCAAGAGAAGTTAAAAAGTTTAAAGATAATGTGTAGCTGTATATATATTCTATGATCCTATCCTGGCTCTGCCACTTACTACCTCTATGTGATATGGGGCAAGTCTCTTTACCTTTCTTAGTTTCAGCTGAGTTGGACTGGATGGTGTGATTAAGAAGGCCTGGGCTCTAGTTGTGCTACTCACTGATAATGTGACATTGAGAAAGTCACTTATCTTCTGCGCGCCTCAACTTCTATAACACAGACACACACCCATACAACAAAGCTAGAAGTGTTCCTCAAGGTTGGTCTCCTCCAGGCTTACATCATAATGACATTTAACTTTTCTGAAAAATCCAGGATACTAAATAATCTAGTCAATTATAATTTTACAAAACAAAACAAATACAGTACGTTCTTTTAAAAATTATCATACACTAAAAAAAAAGTATAATAGGAAATGCAGGAGAAGGATCTTTTTTTTTTTGAGAGAAGGATCATTTTAAAGGAAGGTTCATTCACAGAACAATTAATAACCATTCATTAGGCACCATGCCATGGACGATGCTAAGCAATGGGGATACAGAAACAAAACTGAAACAGTCCTTGCCCTCAAGAAGTTTACATTCTAATGGGGACATAATATGAACATATAGGTATTTACAAGATACATACACAGTAAATACAAGACAATCTTAGTGAGAAAAGTACCAGCAGCTGGTGGCACGGTAGATATAGCACTGGGCCTAGGGTCAGGAAGACTTGAGTTAAAAATATAGCCTCAGCTACTAACTAGCTGTCTGACCTTGAGCAAGTCATTTAACCTGTCTGCATCAGCTTCCTCAACTGTAAAATGTGGCTAATAATGGCACTTACCTTGCAGGGTTGTTGTGAGGATCAAGTGAGACAATATTTGTAAAACATTTAGCACAGCGCCTGAAATACAGTGAGTGCTACATAAATACTGGCTACCATTATTAGCAATTGAGGAGATCGAGAAAGGTGTCTTAAGAAAATGGTGTCTGAACTCAATCTAGAAAGGAATAGTGATTCTAGGAGGCAAAGATAAAGAGGGACAGCATTCCAGGCACGGGGGATATCAAGCACAAAAGCATAGGGATAGAAGATAGAGCATGATGTATAAAGAACAAGTTGGCCAATATGGCTGGACCAAGAAAGGTACAGAGGAGACTAGAAAGGTGAGAAAGGGTCAGGCTGTCAAACATATTGAATATAAAACAGAACAGTTTATATTGGATGCTACCAGTAAAAGAGAACTACTGGAGTTTACTGAAAAGAGATGGGCCACGGCCAGACTTGAAATTTAGGAAAATCACTTTGGTAGTTGTGTGGAGAATGGATAGGGAAAGACTTGAAAGAAAGAGACCAATTAGGAGGCTATTGAATTAGTCCAGATGAGAGATGATGACAATCTGTACTAATGGGTTGGCTGGGTGAGTGGAGAGAAAGAGGTTTATCCAAGAGATATTGTGGAAATAGAAATGAAAAGATTTGGAATCGAGAGATACCCAGAGTGAATAATAAAGAGGAGCTGAGTATGACACTGAGGCAGAGAGGTGTGGAAGAGGGATACATTTGGAGAAAAATATGAGTCCTGTTTCAGTCATACACAGGATCGTAGATCCTAAGCTAGAAGAAACCTCGGAAACCATCTAAATAACTATTATT